>NC_142872.1:131495000-132745000 GCF_051225735.1 Oryctolagus cuniculus | reverse complement strand
CACATGAAATTCTGATGCAGCTGAACAATGTGCACTGCCTCACACCAAGCAAAGAACAGCAAGTGGAAACAGAATGAGAACAAGCATATGAAAACTACTTCTATAGTGTAGGTCACTGTTAACATTGGCTGCGCGTGAAAAGCTATAGTTTTCCTAATAAAGGAAAGGACAAGTGTTATTAATGATGCCTCAGCTTTTTGGGCAAAAATTCTTGCTTTTTGGGCAAAAACCATTGCCCCTGACAGGAGGCAAACTCATGGAAGGCCTCTGAACAGGTGAAGTGGCTTTATGTAACTTACATGCTAACCCTGGGAGAAAATTTAGGAGTGAGTTGCTATGAAAATAGCAGCTGCTGCCTGGGTCAGAAGAGGGATCGGAGGCCCTGGGGTAAGGGACAGTGTGTCCCCAGCTCATCTTTACATCGGGGACAGGCAGCTGCTCTGCTGCTTCCTCCCCACATGCAGCACCCGCCCCTCAGTTGGTGAATCTCATCTAATTCTCTCTTTTCCCTGCTGCTTCTACTGAAAGTCAAGCCTGATTTACTTCTATCCTGGAATATCATAATAGTTTCCAACCACGCCACTGAGCCCCGCATTTCCACATGCATACCATAGCCCCACTATTCCTAACTAAAGTCAAGTCTTAGTTTGCCATTCAAGGATGTCCATAAGCTCGTTCTAGCACTAATGCTCTGGTTCTTTTCCCCAACCATACCTCACATTTTGCGTATATTTTTATATCTATTTGGAGTTCTTTGCTACCTTGCACATATTTAAGTCCTTCTTGTCCTCAATTTATCTTAATCCTTAAAACATGATTTCTCACACCCATGAGCTCATACTGCATGTTATCTACACATTTCTACTTATTTTATATAGCTCCATTAGGGGAGCCCATCTTAGATTCTCCAGCTTGGGTCTCTATTAACTGGACTGGCCAAAGACAAAAAAAATTAAAAACCTGAAAAATTTTTAAAACATGGTTTGTGCCTGTACACATAACTTGTACTGAGCAATGAGTAACTCAAGTGAATGGGGTGGGGGCCAGTACAGTGGGTTAAGCTGTCATCTGCAGTGCCAGCAACCCATGAGTGCTGGTTTGAGTCCTGGCTGCTCCATTTCCATTCTGCTCTCCACTAATGAACCTAGGAAAGCAGTGGAAGATGGCCCAAGTTCCTAGGCCCCTGCACCTGCATGGAGGACCCAGATGAAAATCCAGCCTCCTGGCTTCAGTCCGGCCCAGCCGAAATGGCCGTTACAGCCATTTGGGAAGTAAATCAGTAGATGAAAGATCTTTGTGTCTCTCCCTATCTCTCTGTAATTCTGACTTTCAAATAAATAAATCCTTTAAAAAAAGAACTTGGGCTGTTTTCTGATTTGAGTATCATTCTAAGCAAATACTGGAAAGGGGAGTTTGAGGATTTCTGGGTAAAGGAGGCAGATCATAGGAAGGTAACAAGGAAAATATGGGAAACAAATGGTGCTACATAAGCTTCATTGTACAGCTATATGTCAGTGACTTCTCTATGGATAAGCGTTAAATAGCCAAAGGAAAATGAGTGTCCTATTTTTAGAACTTTCTCTACTTGAGGGCAAAGCATCCTATTTTGAGATGGCAGATCCTGGCATCATTCTGCACTGCCACTCATTACTCTGTTTGCAGACATCTAATCCTTCTCAGAATTGCTCTATTTGGATTGTCCTGACACAGTCCCAACTTGAGATCTTTCCCCTTTCTGCCTCAGGAAGAAAGATGCTTTAAAAGAGAACAAACAGGGCAAAGGATGGCCACTTCCTTGGGAAGAGGCTTGGTGGAGATTAAGGCAGCAAGTGTGTGCCTGGAAACACCCACTCATCCTGCATAGCCTCTCTGTGGGAAAACACTTGGAACGCTAAAATTTGCTTGCATTAACAAAGATTAGTAAGACACAGTGGCACCAACATCCTTGGAAAGAAAGAACAAAGCCTTTTTTCTTAGTTTGAAATAAAAGCAGCAGCAGCCCATCCCAGTCCTGACCGTCCCTCAGAAGCTGTCTGAAGACCTGAGAGGTAAAGAACTTCTGCAGAGGCAGCACCCCAGCTCCCAGCTGTGCCCCTCCCAGTGGACTCAGCTCAGCCCCTCAGCTCACAAGTGCCCCATGACTCTGCCTAGGAGCTTCAGAAGGTTATGGGCTTCAGCGCCCCTGAGGACGTCAACCCTGCCCATCAGAGTAGCTTGTCGGAAGTAACTAACTCATTCCCTGAGGTCAGCAAACAGGTTTGCTCTGAGTGTACAAACATCAGGAAGGTGGTACAGGATTATTTTTGGATTTGCTGCGACTCCTGGTAGATGAGGGCAGGGATACCAATCATCCTATCTGTGGAAGGACTGGAACCAAAGTAACTCCCTTGAAATGTTGAGGGAAGGGCCACCCCTGTTACAATGATAACGTCACTGCAGTACATGGTCTCTGTCTTATTCACAGAGGTTCAGGAACACCTTGCGGACCAGATGTTAGTAGTTACTGAATAAAAGTTGTATAGTTACATTTTGGTAATTGATATTCTTAAATAAGCAATTAGTTTTACTTAGTTTTTTTTTTCTAATTGACTATAAATGACACGTTTCATGTGATATTATAGAAGTCCTATTGGAGACATTACACATTCTTTTCATAAAAAATTATGGTTCATAATATATAAAGTATATTAGACGCTAGAATAATACAGATGAAAATCTATAGTTCCTGTGCTTAAAAAACTTACAATATATTTAGATAGATATTCACCAAATTGTCACAAATATGATCTCTGCTTATTCAAAAAAGAAAAGAGTGGTGAGCATCTGCTTATCTATCCAACATCTGACTAGGCCCTGGCCAACACAGTTTCGCCCTCAACATAAGTATTGAATTAGAAAAATAGTCAATATATAAATATAAGTCATGGTGAACAAGTACAGTAAAGCAATAGAAAACTACAGTCATAAAGGTGAGCGAAGATCTCCAAAGTGAGGTCTGAGCTGAGACCCATCACTTCCAACAATAGTTGTCAAGACAGAGTAGTGTGTGGTAGGCTCTAAGGTAAGTTATGCCTTCCAACAGATCTGTTGGCAAGACTATGAAAAAAAAAAGACACTACAGTGAGAAAGATATATGAATGTCCTGTTTTCAACAATATTTGTTGAGTAGAATCAATGAGCTGGAGATACAGTGGTGCACACAAATTAAAAAAAATCCCACAATCCTGGAATTTACAATCAGATGAGACACAGATACTGAGCAAGTCATTACTGGTGTGATGATGACCATTCCTCAGCATATTATGCATCTAGGTAGCAAATGGAATTTACCAAACCTAAAAGGATTGGGTGAGTTCAGCAGAACTGATATTTATATCACATTTTCACATGTTAAAGGCTAAATAGAGGGGCCAGCACTGTGGCCAGTAAAGCCACTGCCTGTGGTGCTGGGATCCCATATGGGTGCAAGGTTGAGTCCTGGCTGCTCAGCTTCTGATCCAGCTCTCTGCTATGGCCTGGGAAAGCACTAGAGGATGGCCCAAGTGCTTGGGCCCCTCTACCAGTGTGGGAGACCTGGAGGAATCTCCTGCCTCCTGGCATTGGATCGGCACAACTCTGGCCATTGTGGCCAATTGGCAAGTGAACCAGCGCATGGAAGACCTCTCTTTCCCTCTGCCTCTCTGTAACTCTGCCTTTCAAATAAATACATCTAAAAAAAAAAAACCTAAGTAGTTAGTTACAGGATGAGAAAGGTTGAAAACTGTAGAGGTTCCTCAAGAAGAGGGAACAGCCAAGGTCTTCAAGACTGGGTTCTCTGGATGTAAGGATAGGTGGATTGTAGCATCAGGGGAAGGGTTTGTAGTTCAGACAGGTTTAGACTTGATGGGCAGCACAGCAGAAGGTATTGAGGTGTTCAATACAAAACAAAAGGGAGAAAGTACTATCCATGACTTGGAAAAGAATGGAGTTGAAGCACACCGCAGCCTGCTGTTATTGGAAACCCTTGTGTAAGAATTACTTAGCCTTGCTCTTTTGTACTTTTCTCCTCTCTTGCTTCTGAAAGCAGGCTATTAGCAATACATTTTCTTTTCATATTTCTCCCAATAGAGCATTCGAGTTCCTCTTCTCAGACTACAGGATTTTGTTTATTTTCATTTGGACTATGTTGGGGGTGGGGAGAAAAGAGTAAATTTTGTGAAAACTAAAGTATCTCACAAAACAGCTACATATCTACCCCCTAAAGCTTCCAAAGTAATTTTGAGCTCTGAAAATTTCTGATTTTCTTTTCCTGGATAGGAACAACATAAGCATGCATGAGAGCAAGTACAAGGTTGTATAAAATAAATGTGTTCCTCCACTCAAAAGCACAACATATGGGAAAGGCTAAAATACTTATTGTTTTTCCAGAAGTATTACCAAATCATGGAGGGCTCATATGATTAAAATCCTCTTTTTACTATTGTGACATTGAAATTGGATTATCGAAATTCTTTAGTGTTACAATTTCAGAAATTGCTGTTTTGGGTAGATTTATGGCACGATGAACTGCCCCGTGATGTATGGAGCCTACAAATAAATACTTTGGAAGTTGTAATACATCAGCACAGCTAAACAGAGGGTGTAGAAGTTACACAGAGTCATCCTGAGCTCTGTGTCTGCTTCTCTGAAACTTTTCAATCTTCCCTGGAAGACTCGCTGACTTTCTGGAGGCTGACTTTTGTTAAAGCAGTTACAGCTGATGGTGCCTGCTGTCCACTCCTCTGCCTCCCTCACTACACTGAGTACTTCAGAGCACAGTGGGGTTTATCATTTGACTTTTTAACTGTAGGACTTTGCATGTATTGGATGCTCACAGATATATTTGTGCAGGAACATCTGTGAGTGGACGAAGTTAAGACATACTATGGAGGTCATCAAAGACCAGACCTTTGAACACACGTGTATCATGTATAATAGTTAAAAATGGTAATGCTCCCTTAGAAAGCCCTGCTCCCCTCAACTAAACCAGTGTTCCAACATCCCCACGGCCATTTTGACACCTAGTTCTTTACAATGTTTCTCCTCCTTCTCTGTGGTCACTCTCATGACCCAATCAGTCTAGGAAACACAGCCATGTTTAAACATCTGGGATTCATCATGCTGGTTCTGCTAATCAAAGTTCTGGAGATCAGTTCCAGATGTCGACCTAAGTTACACAGCATTGTTCACATTTTTATCTACAATCAGACCTAACTTTCCATATCTTGAAAGTAGCTTAATTTGTATAGGTAGGAGATACACTCTAGAATATTTTTAAAAATTAGATCTTAATACACACAGATAAGGATTATATAATATCTTAAAAGTGAATGAATGTCAATAAAAATTCAAGATACATTTTGACAATCATACATTTAGTCACATTAACTCATATGTTATAGGAAAGAAGGAAAAATTAATACTGCCCAAACGTCCATTAATGTGCTGGACACCATGATGAGTAATTCCACATTTACTGCTTTGCTTGATTTATTTAATTCTCTTAATCACTGTGTAAAATAGAAATTATCTCCATTACACAAATGAGGAAATACAATCTCATGGAAGCTAATTACATTGTTGGAAATCATATGCTTAGTGTCTAAGCTGAGATTATAGTCTAGTTTTTCTGACCCCCAAATTCAGTATTCTTTCCACATGCTGCCTTTTCCTGCAGTCTTAGAAAAGATGGGCCAAAAGGATAAGTTCTGGAAAAAGAAACAATTGTATCTACAGTCTGCTTAGAAACAGTTCTCTTAAAGAAGATCATACATACAAAACCCATATCTCCTTTTCAAATACAAAGCCCTGCTCCCCCCAACTAAACCAGTGTTCCAGCATCCCCACAGCTATTTTGACACCTAGTTCTTTGCAATGTTTCCCCTCCTTCTCTGTGGTCACTCTCATGACCCAATCAGTCTAGGAAACACAGCCATGTTTAAACATCTGGGATGTTTAGTGTTTTGGTCCATATTTTATTAGAATAATAGGTTAATTATCTGATAACACAATTTTGAACCCCCAAAAGATTGAGCAAATAAGGAAAATAATATGAATCAATCCACTTCCAGTGCCAGAGCTCTTTGTAATCCAGAGATGCTCCAAGACTGGAAAAGCCAATGTGTTATCAAAGCTAGGGGCTGACTTCTCATTTTACTATATTCCTGGGAAAAGCCTTCCAAACGACTTGCCTATGGCAGCGCAACTTGATCCTGCATACTTAACACAAACTTACTTTTTAAAGTAGTATTGGACTCCTAAAACCCTTATGAAATCTACGAAGATAAAGAGAAAGAAACGTGGAAGAGAAGGAAAAAAGAAAGTAAAGGAGGAAGAAAAATAAAAGTCAGCTAAACCCTGATTGTGCCAGTTAACACACACACAGTCAAGGGTCACCTATTCTAACAATGGTCCTATTCTCGGGAGACACCTGGGCCATCCTCTAAGGGCAGGATGCCAACATTAAGGCAGAATCCTATACAGGAACTAAAGTGGTTGCAAATCTTTGTCAATGGATAAGATACGTTAATAACCACAGGAAAGACCAATCCTTTTCTATCCAACAGACTACAACATAATAGAACTTCGTGTATGATGAAGATATCACTATCACTAAAGAGCTAAGCTAATAAATTTATTCTTTGTATACATAATACAGAAACATTGATTCCATATAGAAGAAAATCTTAATGCTATAAGGAAGTGTTGCAGAGGGAAATATATAACATAATTTTATGATCTTGGAATAGAAAACATGTTAACTGTAAGGGAAAACAATTGCCAATTTCACATATATAAACAGGCACTGTAAAAAAAAAAAAAACAAAGTCCAATTCAAACTGCAAACTATTTGCAACACTTTTAATCAACAAAAAATTAGTAGCCATTGACTATAATTAACTCTTATACATAAATAAGAAAAAGATGAATGTCTCCCCTCAAAAATCAAAACTGGTAAATGAGCAAACAGGAATTTCAAATGAGAGAAAATAAAACCAAAACATACCATTTTGTTTGTATTGCACCAACATTAAAAATTCTGATAATATCTATTTTGGGTACTGAAAGAGAGTGATGAAAAATATATACAACTCTAGGATGGTAGAGCATATAATTTGGAACATCTTATTTGGGAGAGATCACTTGTAAATGTGAACACTGACTAATCCATAAACTAGAAATATTATTCCTCAAAGCAAAAACATAAGGAAATTTGCATATGAATCCCAGTAGATATGTGCCAAAATTGTTGACAACAATGATTGTCAGTAGCAACATTAGGGGTGGAAAAATTCATATAACCAAAGACCATTGACAAGAGAAGAATAAACTGATTATAGGTGGCATAACCACATAACAGAATATTATAAAGCCATGAGAATGAATGGAATACAGCTACTGGAAACAAGACAGATGATCATAGCAACATAATGTAGAGTGGAAAGGTTGAAGAAAATTACATATTATGAAATATCATGATACATATGTAATTATCTATTACGTAAATTATATGTTATCCATTTTTATAACAGTACTTAATATTTATGGCATCATACCATAATTGGTAAATTTAGTTTAGAAAGGGAATAATACTATAATTGCTTCTGGAACGAAGAGGCTGGTGTTGTGGTGCAGTGGGCTAAGACACCACTTGTGATATTGGCATCTCCATTAGAGTCCAGTTCAAATCCTGCTTTCTCTGTTTCAAATCCAGTTTCTTACTAATGCATCTGAGAAGATAAGAGATGATGGCCCTAGTACTTGGGCCCCTGCTGCCCATGTAGAAGTCCAGGATGGAGTTCATTGCTCCTGGCTTCGGCCTGACCTGGCTATTAGGCATTTGAAGAATGAATCAGTGGATGGAAGATAACTCACTCTCTCTGCCTCCTCTTGCTATTGTCCTGCCTTTTACATAAATAAGGTAGAGGAATGGAATGTTGGAAGAATACACACACAACTCAATATTGTGAATAATGTTCTAGTTTTTATAGGGTTCACAGTATTGATGGTGTCTCATAAACTATATAAGCTGGTTATTACATAGTAGCGCTCAAACCATAGTTTTTGAACTATTTACCCCATAAATTACAGTGCTTAATATGGTGTAAAAGAGTGCATTAAATACAAATTCTTGTCTAAAAGTTAATGTAAATAAAAGAGAAGCATAAATTTGGAGCCAGAAAGAGTTGGATTAGAATTTTTATTTTGATGCTTACTAGCTTGAGCTGTGTAGTCTTGAATTGAATACTTAAGATCTCTGAATAAACTTCTTTCACCAGTATTTACTGTAGGCCTACCACATGTTAAGTACTGTTCAGAGCATTAGTGATAGAGTGGTGAACGAAAGAGGTACTAACTCCACAAGTGGCAGGAGTACAAATAAACGGGTCATACAAGAGCCTAGGAGGGTATAACCATAAGAGGGGAAGTTCTTAGTGCACACTATATGCCATTACCCTCTTTTACAAATTTGTATGGAAACTATTTCATAGACCTCTAATAACTTGCCATACACTTTTCCTCCAAGTTGGGTAATATTTTACACAAGTAATGTTTGAAAGTTAATATATTAACTACAGACAAGGAAATATACGAAACAGAAATTTTACATCAAGCTATTAATTTGTCTAACTTGCAATCTCTTCTTTCACTAATCAAATTCCTTTTGGTGTGAAAGTGAGTGTACAAGGTGTTGACTCTGAGAAAATCTTCATTATCATTTCATCAGATGTTAATCATCTTATATGTTTCCTATTTGTACTATTAATCCTTTGAACCTTCCTCAGTGTCACCAAAAAGAGGACTTCATTTCTTCTCATTTTACTTTTGCAGGCATCTGGATCAGAGTTCTCTCTATCTCACTTTCTCTAAGGATCTTATTTTTTCTCTTGCTACCATCATCCTACTGAGCTTTAGGATACTCAACCAGTTCTGGGGCTATTGTCACTGATGTTCGGTGGGTTTACCAATGAATATCTGTCCTCATCAACATGTTCTCCAAAGAGGCACATGGCCAATTTGAGGAGAAGACAATGTTTTTATCTTTATCTACTAAGAACCTATGTGAAAAATAAAATGGTAATATAGTTACAATATGGTTACTATAAAAATGAAATGTAGGTATGATATATAGGAATGTAATAAAGGCCCTCATATTTAACAAAAAATGCAGCTTATATGTGACACAAATAGCCTGCCTGAAGCCAATATCACATTCCTAGAAAATAGCAGTCAACTGAAATAAAAATATAAAAGAAGCATAACAAGATTGATCACTGAATTCTCAGCATCTGAAAGGAATGATAAAAGAGAAAAGGAATGTAAAAAAACTCAAGGACTATTTGTACAATATTTGGGAAATTCCCCTACAATGATGAGCAAAACAAAATGAAATTTGAATATATATGCAGATAATTATTGATGGAAAGTGATGAGCAAAGAGGAGATGAAATCGTAATCTTAGAATTTCCTAAGAAAAGGGGGTTAGGGAAAACAGAACTACTCTAGTGCAAAATTCAGCTGGGGATATTGACTTTTTAAAGGAATGGAAAGGATAAGTGACCCGGGTAAACTGACTATAGGGGAAACATTAAATATTAAAGGTTGGTTTTTGATGGTTTCCTTATTTTTGTTTGGTTTGATCGGGTTTTTTGCCTGGGGGCATTACCTATATCTGAAATAATAAATTTTGCCCATTTGCAAATAATTGTGCTATTTCTCTTAGCATTAAATGAGTCCAATCTGTGGGATTAGGGGATGATAGAACTATAAAGTCTACTAGCTCAGTCTTTGAGCTATCTCTGTGAAGCAGATCAATGACTACACCACTGTTTTATCAGGAGCCTTAGATTTCTTTCTACCATTAGAATATATGGGGTTCAAGGCATTAATAAGCATCAAGATTCTGGAAAGCATAAGATGCAGATACCATATATAACACCAAACAGATGAAGATGGATTTCATCCTATATGAAATGTATTTGTTGGCCTACTTCTTTCATCTATTCTCTGTTGTTAAAACTGAATAACACAGACTTGATAATTCATAAATAAATTTATTTCTTATACTTCCAGAGGCTGGTAAATCCAAGATTTAGGGGTCTACACTGGGTCAGAGCCTTCTTGTTGGTGGGGAACCAACATACATCATAGAGCAAGAAAGAACAAGCTTGGTAGCTCAGTTCTCTGTTCTTCTCCTTCTAAAACTACTAATGTACCAAAGACACAACACGAAAAGAAAACTACAGGCCAATATGTTTGATGAACATAAAGGCAAAAATTCTCAACAAAATATCAGCAAAGAGAACCCAACATTATATCAAAAAGATCAAACATCATGATCAAGTGGGATTTGATTCAGAGATGCAAAGGTGGCTCAACATTTCAAAATCAATAAGTGTCATAAATGACAACATTGAAAAACAAACACCATATGATGATCTTAATACATACACAGAAAACATTTGATAAGATTAAACAAGGCTTCATGATTAAAAAAAAAAAACTCAACAAAATAGGTATAAAAGGATAATACCTCCAGGCTATAAAGGCTATATTTGACAAACCAACACCCAATATGATAGTGATTGGGGAAAATCTTAAAATACTTGTTATCAGTCTAAAATGAGTCAAAGATGTCAACTTTAACCATTCTTATTCAACATAGTATTGGAAGTATTAGCAAAAACAATTAAGAAAGAGAAGGAAATGAAGGGCGTCAGAGCTGCAGAGAAGGAAGACAAAATAACCATGTCTCCAGCTGATGTGATACTGTACATAGAAAACCGTAACACTCTAAGAAAAAGCGGTTAGAACTGATAAACCAATTCAGTACTCACAGGATACAAAATAAACTCACAGAAAACACCAGCATTTCTACACAAAGATCTCAATGAGAGAGGAATCAGAAAATAAATCCAATGCAAAATAGTTTTTTAAAAATTTAATAAATTTTACCAAAGAAGTTAAAGATCTTTAGAAAGAAAATTATGGAACATTAATGAAAACAAATCATTAAGGAAAACAATAATTAAAATATATTCCTATTAATGGTTGGAAGAATTAGTATCATTAAAATGCTTACGTTACCTAAATCATCCATAGCTTAAGTGCAATCCCTATCAAAATATATTGGCATTTTTATTTTTATTTATTAATTTTTTTATTTAGGTCTTCCTTTTCCATTGGTTCACCCCACAAAATGGCCGCTATGGCTGGAGTTATGCTGATCCGAAGCCAGGAGCCAGGTGCTTCTTCCTGGTCTCCCATGCAGGTGCAGGGCCCAAGCACTTGGGCCATCCTCCACTGCCTTCCCAGACCACAGCAGAAAGCTGGACTGGAAAAGGAGCAACTGGGACTAGAACCTGGCGCCCATATGGGATGCTGGCGCTGCAGGCGGAGGATTAACCAAATGAGCCAGGCCCCGGCCCCAACCAATGGCATTTTTAAAGTTGTGGGGAGCAAGTCGGACTAGACTAAGTTACTGGAATTAAGACTTATTCTATGCATCTGCTCTCCCACAATATGGCGCTGGGAGAGGAGGAAACAGCTTCTACACAGCTGCCTCCAGTTCAACCAATAAACAGCAGGACCTGCTCCTGATTGCAGGAGAGCAGTGTACTCGGCGTGTGGGTAGCAGAGTTGGGATTGGTGGAAGAGGACTATAAAGGAGGAGAGAGACAACATGCACCAGGAACATCTATCTGAAGGAACACCTGAGCAGCCCCCGAGAGAGCTGGCCGGCGGTGTGCCGCTCCCCCGCGGAAGTGGGGAAAGTGGCAGGGGGAACCGCCCTTCCACGGAGGTGGAAGGGATGGTAGCCAACCCGGGAAGAACCAGCAGCAAACCCGGGGAGGGCCGAGCAGACAAAAGAACAACGCAGGGTCCTGTGTCATTCCTCCACGAAGAGGGGGAGCGACATAATGGTGCCGTGACTCGGATAGGAAACCCAGGAGGGAAGAAGCGGGAAGAAGTGGGAAAATACCAGAGAGAGAGACTAGCAAAGAGCCTAGGGAAAAGCCGGATGGAAAAGTTGCCGGAAGAAGCTATTGAAAGCCTAGGCATAGACTCGGATACGGACTGTGAGAAAGAAGTTAGGATTTAAAGTGAAAGCAAGAAGAAACTTAGACTCAGATACGGACTGCAGGTTGAAAATGAAAGTGAAACCTAGAAGAAACTTAGACTCAGATACGGACTGTGGGGAGAAGCCAGGAGAAATGAGGGAGGAATATTGTTGTTGGAAGAAAAGTTAGGGAAACATACCGGGTAGAGAAAAATATGTTAGGGAGAATGAAGCTGCGGGGGCAGGCTGAGGCGGAGACGTAAGCTAGCTTGGGATTCTTCAAGTCAGCCCGGGAAGCAAAAGGCGAAAAGCTAAAACTAGAGGCGGACGTGTAAGCCAGGTTGGAATCCGTCAGATTAGCCCGGGGAGCAAAAGACAGGAAGCCAAACCGAAAGGCGGAGACATGAGCCAGGTTGAATTCGCCAGGTTAGCCCGGGGAACTTAGATTGAATACCGGTGGCGGAAACATGAGCTAGGCTTTGTGACTCGCGGAAGCCGCCGCGCGCAGAGAGAGCGCGCGGGGCACAAACGGGGAGAGCGCACGGGGAGCAAGTAGATAAGAATGAGGGGCTAGCGCGAAGGCCGTGGTGCGGGCGCGAAGGGGCGCAGAGACCGCGGAGTGCACGCGAAGCCGGTAAGCCGCGCAGAGCTGGGAAGCCACCGCAGGGCGGGCGCCGGGAAGCCACGTAGAGCCGGGAAGCTGCCGCGGGGGAGGCGCCGAGAAGCAGCCTCGGGGCGGGCACCGGGAAGCCGCGGGGATAAGAGAAACAGAAGTTTAGAAGTAAAATGAGAGAAATAGGAATGCTGGCAGATAGAAGTAAAATAGGAGAAATAGGAATGCCCAGAAATAGAGAAAAATAAGGCCTCCCCACACCATGGCAATGAGAGAGCTTGGATTTGGTCTGCCTGATTAGTAAGACGATAAGCACCTGCAGGCAGAGTATGAGCTTCAGGTCACCGAAGACAGGCACAAATTAACACCAATAAGTCTCCCCACAATACGGCAATGAGAGGGCTTGGATTCGGTTTGCCTGATTGGTAGGGCTTGTAAGCACCTGCAGGCAGTTCTAGCAGAGCAGAGCATGCGCTGCAGGGCACCAAACACAGGCACGCATCAGCGCCTAAAAACCTCCTCACAACATGGCGAAGAGAGGACCCGGATTCGGTTTGCCTGATTGATAGGGTTTGTAAGCACCTGTGGGCAACTCTAGCAAGCAGAGCAGAGTGTGTGCCACGGGGCACCGAAGACAGGCGCATATCAACGCCAAAAATAAAAAGAAAGGGGGATCTGTGGGGAGCAACTGGGAGCAACTCGGACTAGACTAAGTTACTGAAATTAAGACTTATTCTATGCATCTGCTCTCCCACAATATGGCGCTGGGAGAGGAGGAAACAGCTTCTACACAGCTGCCTCCAGTTCAACCAATAAACAGCAGGACCTGCTCCTGATTGCAGGAGAGCAGCGTACTCGGCGTGTGGGTAGCAGAGTTGGGATTGGTGGAAGAGGACTATAAAGGAGGAGTGAGACAACATGCACCGGGAACATCTATGAGGAACACCTGTGCAGCCCCCCGAGAGAGCCGGCCAGCGGTGTGCCGCTCCCCCGCGGAAGTGGGGAAAGTGGCAGGGGGAACCGCCCTTCCACAGAGGTGGAAGGGACGGTAGCCAACCTGGGAAGAACCAGCAGCAAACCCGGGGAGGGCCGAGCAGACCAAAGAACAGCGCAGGGTCCTGTGTCGTTCCTCCACAAAGATGGGGAGCGACAAAAGTGTTAGAAAAAAAATCCTAAAATTCATCTGCAAATAAAAAAAAAAAAGCCTAGAGTAGCTAAAGCAATCCTGAGCAAAACAATAAAATAAAATAAAGCTGGAGGCATCGTAATTCTTTATTCCAAAGCACTCTCACATTTTTGAGATGTAAATTTTCTATTTTTTTTATTTTTATTTTTATTTTTTTAACTTTTATTTAATGAATATAAATTTCCAAAGCACAGCCTATGGATTACAATGCCCCCCCAAAACTTCCCTCCCACCCGCAACCCTCCCCTTTGCCTCTCCATCCCCCCTTCCATTCACATCAAGATTCATTTTCAATTTTGAGATGTAAATTTAAAACAATTCTGAAATAGATTTAAAAACTAATCTAATCACAAGAGTCCCACCTTCATGATGCTACCTAACTCCCAAGCCTCTGCCCTCTAAATACGATTACTATATGAATATTTGGTGAAGCTTTCAACATACGCATTCCCGGAGACACACCAAACCATGTCATTTACTTACTCTAGCATCAAGTAATAGTAAGTATCTTCATGCAAATTGTGCTTTACTTCAACTCTCTTTTCTTTGTCTTATGCTGCAAAATTAAGAACTCAAAACATTCATTTAATTCATATAATACTTCATTCTTTTTGCTGTTTTTACAAGTCCCAATTGTGTCTTGCTGACAACGTTCTGATCCTTCTATACAAAGAATAATTTTCCATTGGTCTGAGCCAAAAAAGGTTATTGATATCTGGGCAGTGTGTGGTTGTAGATTTTTTGCACAATAGCATTGGAAAACAAAGGGGTCACTAATCGTTTTCTCAGAGGAAAATACAAAGCAGTTCCTACTTTCCATCCAGGCAGAGAGCCAAACCTAAAATAAGAGAAGTCATATGTATGTATTTGAGAATAAGTGTCTACGTAAGAAGGGATTTTCCCAATAATTAACTTTTCTGATAGCTCTTGGTGGGTGATGGAAATGGAATGATCAGACTACAAAACTTTAAAAATATTTCCCAGATACTTTGAGGTAATTTTGAAAAAGAAGAAACAGCAAGAAAAATGAGCCACAGCCTTCCTCAAAACTGATTAATGCAAAGAGGGCAGCTCTGGTATGGAAAGGTTCACCAGTTTCCCTGCACTCAAGCACAGCTGAAACTCGTTCCCAGATATTTTTATCCATGTCCCAAAGAAGCAAGATCTACAACTAAACAGGAGAGAGCCTGCAATGCTGCCCACCCACATCCATTCCTCTTCATTACATGTAAAGATGTGAGTGATATCCCTCTATATCGACTTCAGTGCACTACAAATAGATTGATCCCAGTATCTCCAGGTTAGAAGGGACTGAAGATTTTCCCAATGAGGGATTCTTAACTGGGTACAATTATACTCCAGGACACATTTGTATTATTTGTCCAGAGACTTTCTATGGTCACAGTTGGAATGGGGTTGGGGGGAGGTAATGGTAGTATCTAATAAGTGTAGAGGCCAATAATATTGCAAAACATCCTGATATCCACAGGACATCCCCAGACAATAAAGCATTCTGGCACAAAAGGCAAGTATACAAGATGAAAATGCTGTATTAGAACTAGGTCAAGTCCCCGAATCAGCCCAAAGTGTGAGAAAGGCTGGTGTACTTAATTGTTCGATTTCTGACCTAGTAGCTATTACCTCCTTTGGTGTGTGCATCTAACTGATGCCATTTTTCTAAGTGGGGAGGCCCTCCTTATAAGCAAGCCTTTGGAGCTGTTAATCTGGCTCCTTTCTTCTGGCAGAGCCAACTCAGATTCTGATCTGCTGTGACCTAAAAATGAAGGCCAAGGAGGGAGGTTAGAGCTATATATTAGCTGTGTTTTTTGGCTAATACTCCCACCTGGAATATTCTAAATTAAGCCAAATGGCGTTGGGAATTTGAGTCGACCCTTAGGACATGCAGTATATTTTTCTGACTCTACCAAAAATAAATTTCAAAAATAACTTGATATTTGAATTCCACTTCCTATCATACTAGTCTATGCATGAACTCACAAACTGATATATTTAATTTTTTCATTTTATTTGCTTGAGAGAGAAACAGAAATCTATCTAGTGGTTCATTCCCCAAATGCCCCCAACAGCCAAGGCTGGGCCAGGCTGAAGCCAGGAACCCAGAACTCAAGCAAATCCTCCCACGTAGTTGACAGGGACCCAGGTATTTGAACCACCACCAGCCTCCCAAGGTGTGCATTAGCTGGCAGCTAGATCAGAAGCAGAGTACTCTGAACATATGCCAGGCATTCTGATTTCAAGTGTGGGTATCACAAGAAGCAACGTAACTGTTGCATGAAACATCTCCCCTTCAAATTGGTATATTTGACCAAGAATAGTTATCACACAAAAAACCTACACTGTCAAATGTTTCATTTATTTGAAAACAGTTAAATATATATTTCTAAAAATATCAATGTAAAATGGCATAATGTATTTTCTTGAAAATGAAAAAATATTATGGAATAATGTGCTTCACTATTTTGGTAATTACATTTTTTTTAATTAAATGATGGTAGAACTAGGTAATGTTTATGGTTTTTGTCTGGCTGATTGATTATAACAATCTTCTTTCCAAATTTCTAAGTGGGAAACGGTTTCCTGATAATTCATTTGAAATTTAAAACCCAACTTTCTGGAATCACTGCTATCGTCTAGACCACAACCAAAACTCATATAGCCAAATGGTCAGGGTTTTGCTTAAGCAGTTTCAGCAGTGAGGAATCCACCTTTTTCTGAGCTCAGACGTGCCATGTTTAGTTAATCCTATTGGCAAGTTCCTGATGTTGAAGTAAAACATGACAAATGCAAGCGTCTTGCCACTTCTATCCCCTGGCTCTTGTTCTATCTTTCAGGTCACAATAAGCAATCCAGATGCCACACATATAGGACAGCAATAAGCCTTAATGTTTACCATGTCCTTACTGAATCTTGCCTTCTCTAAGACAAGCATTCCCTGGCGCTAGACACACCAGAGCTCAGAATTCCGCTCACCGCTCTGGTCTTTGTCCTCTGTAGAGCTTTAGGCTCCAATAAAATTGAGCAGCCTGAGTTGGGAGTTCTGCAGAGTTGACTAGTAGTATAATTTTTTCTGTTTTCAATGTTTCATTTTTACTGTTCAGCTTCAGGATAAATTAGATTTGTTAGAGTTAGAAGAATTGACACATGAAATTGTAGTGAAATCAAACCTAGACGTTTAAACAAATTCTTCTTCTGACCCACATATCCCCAACTGTGAGTGCGTTCAGTGAGTTTCTATGTGACTCAAGATTGGGAATTTTTTATTACTCCCTCTAACTTAAATTTTATCTTGTTATTGTCAGCACATTGTCCCACCGTGCTGAGATTTTTAAAAATATTTTTCTTATAAAATATTTCAATCATGAAAAATTAGACTAATATAATGAGAAGTCATAGGCCCAAACCAGATTTAAGAAAAGTAAACATTATATCATATTTTCTTTAGTTTTATTAAGAAAACCAAACATTAAATATAGTTGCAGCTATTGATAACTGAAATTCCATCCCTTTCTCTCTCTCTCCCTAATAGAACCACAAAAGGCACTTTTATCCTTCTCATTCCATAGTAATACAAATATATCCAACTATTCATATGCAAATAGCTAGAGATTTTGTGTAATATGTGTTGTCATAATATATGAATTATGCTGAACTTGGTGCATTTTTGGTTGTTTATTCAAGTTTTCTTTTTGACACTTATCCTTGTTCAAATAAGAAGCAACAGTTCTTTTATTTTCACTTGTCTATTTGTCTAATCCCCTATTATCCCCACTTCTAAAAGCACCACAGTGAACATATTTACACACATCATTTTATGCCCATATGTAAGGGTGGTTCTAGGCCAGATATCTAGAAGTAAAATCTCTGGGTTATAGTTACATATCATCCATTTTAATAGATATTGTCAAATTTGTTTTCAAAGCAATAGCATTCCTTTTTGTTTCTGCCATCAGTCCTATATCCTGAACAATTATGGATTCAAATGTGTCTCCCCCCAAAATTCACATGTTTAAATCTTAAACCCAGTGCCTAAAATTGTGACCTTATTTAGAAATATGGTTTTATGCACACAAAATGAAACGAGGTTATGTTGACATAGGGAGGGTGTCACATCCAATCTGACTAGTGTTCTTATATAAAGAAGAAATCTGGACACAGACATGCAAGCAGGGAGAATACCAGGTACCACGAAGAGATCAGGGTGGTGCAGCAGACCCCAGGAAACACCAAGGGTGGCCAGCAAACAAATAGAAGCAAGGAGAATGGTGTGGAATGGATTTCATCTCACAACCCTTGGGAAAAACAAATCAGCCTTACTGAAACACTGATTTCAGATTTCTTGGCTCCAAAGTATGAAAAAAAAAAAATTTATATTGCTCATGCACCCAGTTTGTGATTCTAGGTTTTATCAGTTTTAAAAACCAATAAACATAGAATTTTCTGACTGTTAAATGCTTCCCAGTCTGATGGATATAAAGCAGGATCTTATTTTTATTTCCTTAATGACTTCAAGAGTGTGTGTGTGTGTGTGTGTGTGTTAGTCATTTAGGTTTTCCCTTAAGAGAATTACATTTTATAGTATGTTTCCTTTTTAAATGATTTACCTGCCCAATTTTGATAATGGTGACTTTTTTAAAGATTTTATTTATTTATTTGAGAGGCAGAGTTACAGAGGGAGAGACAGACAGAAAGGTCTTCCGTCTGCTAGTTCACTCCCCAAATGGCCGCAACAGCTGGAGCTGCGCCAATCCGAAGCCAGGATCCTGGAGCTTCTTTTGGGTCTCCCACGCGGGTGCAGGGGCCCAAGGACCCTGTCTGTCTTCTACTGCCTTCCCAGGCCATAGTAGAGTGCTGGATTGGAAGAGGAGCAGCCAGGACTAGAACCAATGCCCACGTGGGATGCTGATGCCACAGGCAGAGGATTGATTAACCTACTGCGCCACGGTGCCAGACCTTGATGATGATGATTTTGTCACATAACTTTTAAAAGTTATTCTACAAAGTCTTCTTTTATGGCATCTGCCTTTGGTACCACGATTAAAGATGTTCCCCATCATGTAGGCACAAATGTCTCCTATGAATTTTCAAGTTCCTTTTTTCACAAATTGTTCTTTGACCCACCTGGATTATTTGAGTTTGTATGTATGATGAGGCAGGAATTTAATCTATTGCTTTATCCATTTAGATAATCAGTTGCTCAAGAACCACTTATAATTCTCAGTTCTTTGTTCATTGAATACTGCTGCTTCTTTCATACTACATGTCGTTAAACATGTGTGATCAAGTTTATTAACTCTGTTGTGTTCGTCTATGTGTATAATCCTGCTTTAAAACTATAATTTCTGAGGCCAGCATTGTGGCATAGCAGGTAAAGCCACTGCCTGCAGTGCCAGCATCCCATATGGGCACTTGTTAGAGACCTGGCTACTCCACTTACAATCCAGCTCCCTGCTAATGCATCTGGGAAAGCAGTGGAAGAAGGCCCAAGTACTTGGGCCTCTGCACCCTTCTAGAAGACCTGGAAGAAGTTCCTGGCTTCTGGCTTCAGACTGGCCCAGCTGCGGCTGTTGCAGACATTTGAGGAGTAAACCAATGGGTGAAGATCTCTCTCTCTGATTTTCTTTCTATAACTCTGCCTTTCAAATGAATAAATAAATCTTTAAAAGAAGAAAAAACTCTACAATTTCTTAATTTTTATAAATATATAATATTCCTCATACAATTCCATTGTTGTTTAAAAATTTAGCATTCTTCAAATTTTTAATTCACTGTACTATCATTAGAACATGATATACAGCACATCAAAACTATAATACAATATTAAAATTGAACTGTATCTGTTTTGGCACATTTTTTGAGGCTACCAATGAAATTGAATAATTATTTCAAAGTGATGAGCTAAATGTCATTCAAGCAATTGCTAAATAGCTGCTGACAACTTTGCCCAACCATCGCACTAAGGACAAACATGTAAAGAATGAAGAAGTGAGGAGAGAACATTTTCATGGCAAAACTTTTTTCAAGTATTATAGAATTCTTTCCCCTCCCTGTGAGAAGAACGAGGTTTTATGACTTGTGAGCAGCTTTGAGAAATCACTCAAGGGGAGGACCTGTGGCACAGAGGTTAAGTCACTGCTTGGGATGCCCACATTCGATATTGGAGTGCCTGATTAAAGTCCTGGCTACTTCACACTTAAAATCTAGCTTCTTGTTAATGTTCCAGGAAGGCAGCAATGATAACTCAAACACTTGGGTTCTTGCCACCCATGTGAAAACCCTGATCAAGTTCCTGGATCCTGGCTTCAGTTGGGTCTACCCCGTGGCTGTTAAAGACATTTCAGGAGGGAGTCAGTGGCTGAAAAATTTGTTCTCAGTATCTCCTTTTCTCTGTGTCACTCTTATTTTCAAATAAATAAGTGTTTTTTTTAAATAAATCTTTGGGGAACATGATTCCAGTCTTTTGGAGATCCAACAGCAATGCCACTAGCAGAAATGAGATGAGATTTATCACTAGAGGCAGAAGCTGGGTGTAGAAGGAACAAGTTATAAGTTACAAGCAACAGACAAAGAGGCACTGCCTGATTCAGAGAGTGACAGGCAATATTTCCAGTTGGAGAATTTCCCAAAATCCCTTGAAACTACCCTCAAGAATAACATTTAAATGATTCGCATCAGTGTTTCTCGAACTCTTCCAAAAACTAAAAAATACTTCCCAACTCATTCTATGAGACCAATGTTGTTATGATCCCCAAAACAGACAAATATCATGAAAACTACAGATCAATATCCTTTATGAATGTGGACATGAAAATCCTCAATAATTATTTAACAAATTGATTCCAGCAGCATATGAAATGTATTATATACCATGACTAAGTGGAAGTTATCCCAAGAACACAAGGTTAGTTCAATATATGAAAGTCTATCAATGTAACATGACATTAATTAGAATTAAAGGAACAAAAGCACAGGATTGTTTCAATGGACACAGGAAAGGCATTTACAAAAACTCTGGCACCCTTTGTTATAAAAGTGCTAAAAAAGATGTGATAGTAGAGGGGAACTTCTTCAACCAGATAAAAGCTATCTATGAAAATCTCATAAGCTGGATTCAATAACCAATGGCAGAGAGTTCAAACATGGTGGAATAGGGAGGGAACTTATTGCTATAGTCTAGGGTAAGATAGTTTTTAAAAAGTAGAAAGTGTGCAATCTCAGGGAAGAGTTAGGGAGAAAACTCAAGAGGAAAGTCCACACAAATTAAAAGGACACTAGAACTACTTGGAGGATGTGGATGCACAAAACTCAGAATCTCAGCAGCCCAGAGCCCCAGCACCAGCTTTGGAGAGTTAGATGAGACCAGACTGCACTAGCAAAAAAGCTGCAAGAAGAGCCTGGCATTAGTCTGGCTTAGAGCGCTGTGGAGGACACTGTACCTGCCAACCTAGAGGAAAAAAAGGGGGAGAGGGCACATTTCTCTCTCTTGACCACCTGGCAATGGCATGCTGTAACTAGCTGAGAGCGGGCAGATGCCATTTTGCACATATATAACAGTTGCACCAGCTAGTGTCTTCATGCCCAGCAACCAGCGAAGAGTAGATGCCAGGGTCTGGCTGGAATATTTGATGGGGGCTGGGTGCTTGTGACCGTGGTAGCCTTGTGTGACAGGATTGTGAAAACTTGGTGACTATATGAGAGGGCACAGATGTGGCTGGGACTCTGGACAGTCACTGTGGGTGATTCCACATGCTCAGGGCTCCCCGATTCCCTAGTAAGGGTCATTGCTATGGGATTTCTGCTCACATCAAGGTCTACATGGTTCCTTTATATGGTTCATGTGGCAGCACAGACAAATATACCCACTGGAGCTAGCACCCAGGCATTGTCTCCTCTGAGGAGAGGAAGTGAGCATGAGAATCTGTCAACAGAAAAAAAAAATTCCCTCTGATCAAAAAGAGATTTACCATGCCCAACTTGAGTGTCACCTTGGACACTCCCCTTACATTGCAGGACTGAACAGAGCTCCCTGACCACACCCAGCACATGGCTCTTTGTATTCACTGAAAGAGCAGACACTCCACTAAGCCACAGAGGAATAGTCCAAAGATAAAAGCCAAAATAAGGGGGAAAAAGCATCACTATAAGTGCTAATAATAAATGCAGCAATTCAAGAAACAAGAATGAGGAAGACAACATGACACCCCCAAAACGAACACATCAATACTAGAATGTAACATGGAGACTGTAGAAATGCCAAAAGCAGAATTCAAAAAATTGATCATCAGATTACTTAGAAGTAATCAGAAGCAAATCTATGAAATAAACAAATCCATACATGACAAGAATGAAATTTTCTCCCATGAAACAGATTTTAAAGAAATATCAAAACAAAATATTGGAAATGAAGAATTCAATAGAACAAATAAAAATCTGTTGGAAAGCCATAACAACAGACTCAGTGAAGTAGAAGAAAGAATATCCAAGATAGAAGATGAATGTCCAGAAATATTATAGTCATACCAAAAAAAAAGCAGAAATTAGAAAACTAAGAAACAGTGTCAGAGATTTATAGGACATCATCAAATGACACAACATAAGGGTCTTCTGAGTTCTTGAAGGCATGGAAAGAGAATGGATTAGAAAGCATTTTTTAGTGAAATAATTAGAGAAAACTTCCCTAATTTGGAAAAACTAAGGGACACCCAAGTACATAAAGCATAGAACTCTTAATAGACATGATCAGAAAAGAATTTCACCATGACACCCTGTAGTCAAACACTCCACAGAAACAGTAAGAAAGGATTCTAAAATGTGCATGAGAGAAATGCCAGATTGCTTTCAATTAGATTCTTAGCTGACTTATCAACAGAAACCCTACATTCTAAGAGAGAATGGTGAGATATAGTCCAAGCAATAAGAAAAAAACTGTCAACCCAGAATACTATATCCTGCAAAGCTGTCATTGATGAATGAAGGTGAAATAAAGACCTTCGATAACAAACAGAAATTGAAAGAATTTGTCACCACTCATCCAGCCTTACAAAAGATGCTTAAGGATGTGCTACACCCTGAAACACAGAAACATGATCACCATTGTGAAAGAGCTGAAGGCAGAAAATCTCCCAGTGAGAATACAAAGGAAATCCAAAATAAGCAATAGGATTATTTATGGAAAAATGGCAGTGCCAAGTCAATACTTACAAAGATCCACCTTGAATGTAAATGGACTCAACTCTCCAATTAAATATAAATACTGGCTGGATGGGTTAAAAACAAGACCCACCTATTTGCTGCCTACAAGAAACACATCTCACCAAGAAAGATACTTTCGCAGACTGAAAGTGAAAGGATGGAAAAAGATATCCCACGCCAACAGAAACCAAAAAAGAGCTGGCATAGCCAGCCAAATATCAAATAACATATACCTTAACACAAAAACTGTTACAAGAGACAAAGAAGGGCACTATGTTATGATTAAGGGATAAATTCAACAGGAAGATGTGACTATAATAAATATATATATACCTAATTAGAGGGCACCTGGCTATTTAAAAGACATGTTAATGGATCTAAAGGGAGAAATACACTCTGATACAATAGTAATGGGAAACTTCAATACCCCACTTTCAGCAATGGACAGATCTATCAGACAGAAAATTAGCAAGACACAACAGAGTTGACTGACACTACAGACCAAATGGACACAACATATATCTACAGAACTTTGCATCCTACAGTTGCCGAATACACATCTTCTCACCAGTGCATGGAACTTTCTCTAGGATAGACCACAGGTCAGGCCATAAAGCACATCTCGGAAAATTGAAAGAAATCAAATTGATACCATGCATCTTCTTGGACCACAATGAAATGAAGCTGGAAATCAGCAACTCAGCAATCTCTACAACATAGGCAAACACATGGAGACTGAACAGCATGCCCCTCAATGAACAATGGGTCATAGAAGAAATCAAAAGAGAAGTAAAAAAATTTCTGGAAACAAGTGAAGATAATAAGACAATATATAAAATATTACGAGATACAGAAAAAACAGTGTTAAGAGGAAAGTTTATAGCAATAGGTGTCTATATCATGAAATTGAAAGGCATCAAATAAATGAGCTATCAGTGCATCTCAAGGACCTGGAAAAACAGCAAACCAAACCCAAAACAAGTAGGAGAAAAATCATTAAAATTAGGTAAGAAATTAACAAAAGTGAAACAAAAAATACAAAAGGTTAGTGAAATGAAGAGCTGGTTTTTTGAAAAAAATAAAAATAAAAATAAATTGACACACTGTTGGCTCAACTAAGCAGAAAAAAAAGATGTAGAGGACCCAAAATAATAAAATTGGAGATAAAAAAAGGAAGTATAAAAACAGACACCACAGAAATAAAAAGAATCATCAGAAATTATTACAAAGAGCTTTATCCAAAAAACCAGGAAGAAATGGATGGATTTCTGGATACCTAAAACCTGTGTAAATTGAGCCATAAAGACACAGAAACTTAAACAGATCCATAACCAAGACAGAAATTGAATCAGTAATAAAGAATCTCCACCTAAGGAAAAAAAAAAGCCCAGGGCTGGATTTCTTCACTGCTGAATTCTACCAGACATTTAAAGAAGAACTAACTCCAATTCTTCTCAAGCTACGCAAAACAATTTAAAGGGAAGGAATACTCCCAACTCCTTCTATGAAGTCAGTATCACCTTAATTCCGAATCCTGAAAAAGATACAACAGAGAAACTACTGGTCAAATTCTCTAATGAACACAGACACAAAAATCCTCAAGAAAACACTAGCCAACTGAATCAAACAACACATCAGAATGATCATTCACCCAGACCAAGTGGGACTTATCCCTGATATGCACAGATAGTTCAACATAAGCAAATCAATCAATGTGATACATCACATTAACAAACTGAAAAACAAAAACCAAATGATTATCTCAATATATGCATTTGATAAAATACAACACCCTTTTGTGATTATATAATTTAAGCACACTGTGTATAGAAGGAATATTCCTCATCTAAATCAATGCAATTGATGACAAACCCACAGCAAGCATCCTCTTGAATGGGGAAAAGTTGTAAGCATTCCCACTGAGATCTTGAACCAAACAAGGATGCCCACTGTCGCCATTGATATTCAATATAAATAGTCCTGGAAGTTTTAGCCAGAGCCATTACGCAAGAAAAAAAAAATCAAAGGGATATAAATCGGAAAGGAGGAAGTCAAAGTATCCCTATTTGGAGATGACATGATTCTATACATAGGGAATCCAAAAGATTCCACTAGGAGACTATTGGAACTCATAGAACAGTTAGGTAAAGTGGCAGGATATAAATCAACAGACAAAAATCAATAGCCTTTGTATACACAGACAATGCCAAGGCTGAGAAAGAACTTCCAAGATCAATCTCTTTCACAATAGCTACAAAATATAAAATAATACTTTAGAATAAACTTAACCAAGGATGTCAAGAGTTCTATGATGAGAATTACAAAACAAATACAAGCTACAAAAAAATTAAAAATTCTTCCATGTTCATGGATTGGAGGAATTCAATATAATCAAAATGTCCATACTACCAAAAGTAATTTACAGATACAATGCAATACCAATAAAAATACCAAGGACATTGTTCTCAGATCTAGCAAAAATGCTGAAATTTATTTGGAAACACAAGACACTTTGAATAGCTAAAGCAATATTATACTATAAAAACAAAGCTGGATGCATCACAATACCAGATTTCAAGACATACTACAGGCAGTAAAATCAAAACAACCTGGTACTGGTACAAAAACAGATGGATAGATCAATGGAACAGAATTGAAATGTCAGAAATCAACCCACTCAACTACAACCAATTTATCTTTGACAAAAGAGCTAAAATCAGTCCCTGGAGCATGGACAGTTTCTTCAACAAATGGTACTTGGAACACTGGATTTGTACATAAGGAAGTATTAAGCAAGATCCATAACTTACACCTTACGTAAAAATCCGCTCAAAATAGATTGAAGACCTAAATCTACTACCCAATACCACAAATTATAAGAGAACACTGGGGAAATGCAGCAACACATTGTCAAAGGCAAAGACTTCTTGGAAAAGAACCCAGAGGCACAGGCAATCAAAGCCAAATTGACAAATGGATTACATCAAATTGAGAAGATTCTGCACTGCAAAAGAAACATTTAAAAGTGAAGAGGCAACTGAGATTGCGAGAAATTTTTTGCAAAATATGCAACTGATCAAGATTAATCACCAGAATATATAAACAGCTCAAGAAATTCAGTAAGAACCAACCAGCTAAGAAATGGGGGAAAGGATCTAAACAGACATTTTTAAAAAGAGGCAATCTATATGGCCTTCACACACATGAAAATATGCTCAGGATCACTAGTCATTAGGGAAACGCAAATCAAAACTACAAAGAGGTTTTCACCTCACCCCTGTTAAAATGGTTTTCATAAAGAACTAAACAGCAAATGCTGGCAAGGATGTGGAGAAAAGGGTACTCTAACCTTCTGATGGTGGGAATGTAAACTGTACACCCACTGTGGAAGACAATATGGAGATACCTTAGAAACCTGAATGTAGACATACAATATAACCCAGCCATTCCACTCCTGGGAACTTACCCAAAGGAAATGAAATCAGCATTTGTGAGAGTTATCTGTATCCCCATGTTTATTGCAGCTCAATTCACAATAGCTAAGATATGGAATCAACCCAATGTATGATAACTGAAGACTGGATAAAGAAACTATAGGATATGTACTCCAAGGAATACTACACAGTGGTAAAAAAAAATGCAATCTTCTCATTTGCAATAAAATGGAAGAATCGGTAAAACATCATGCTGAGTGATGTTCTTCCTTTGAGTTATTCCTTTGTAGGAATCAAGGACAGCCAGTTACGGAAGTGTTACTTAACAACATGACAGAACTCCTCGTCAATACTATGGATGACAAAGATGATGTGGTAAGGTGCAAGCCTTATCAGGGAAGATGAAAAAAATGTCAGTGGAGGCCAGCGCTGTGGTTAGTAGGTTGAGCCTCCAACTAAGGTGCTGGCATCCCATTTGGTCACCAGTTTGTGTCTCAGCTGCTCCTATTCCAATCCAGCTCTTTGCTTATGGCCTGGGAAAGCAGTGGAAGATGACCCAAGTGCTTGGACTCCTGCATCCATGCAGGTGATCCAGAAGAATCTCCTGGCTCCTGGCTCCAGATCTACCCAGCTCCAGTCATGCAGCCATTTGGGAAATGAACCAGTGGATGGAAGACCTCTCTCTCTCCTTCTATCTGTAATTCTGCCTCTCAAATAAGTAAATCTTTTAAAAATGTTATTTTTTGCAGATAATGATATCATTTACCTGGAAAAACTAAGTAAATCAACAAATAATAACTATTGAGTTCAAAAATATTAGCTTTCTCTGTACCTGTAAAAACCTACTAAAAATGCAATGAAAAGGTATCTTTCTGGGGCCAGCATCATGGCACAGTAAGTAAAGCTAACACCTATGACACAGTATCCTATATGGGTTTCAGTTTGTGTCCATCTGTTCCAGTATGGCTCCCTGCTAATGGCCTGGGAAAGTAGCAGAAGATAGCCTAACTGCCTGGACCCTACCACCCACATGGGAGATCTGGAAGAAGCTTTTGGCTTCAGCCTGGCCCAGCACTGGAGATTGCAGTCATCTGGGGAGTGAATGGACTATCTATCTCCCTTTATCTCTGGCTTCCAAAATAAATAAATAAATCTTTAAACAAGAAGTGTCTTTCTAACTAGGGCAAAAAATTTAAGTAGTTTAGTATTATCTTTATGAATTAATTTATAGATTAGCATTATCTTTATGAAGAATGCATGAAATCCATTTTGAAAAATATTGGACCTTGATAAGCCATATAGAAACTATCTGACTAAAAGGAGGGACGGTCAGTGTTCTATGATGAGTGTATTCAATATTATAAAGACATTCCTCCCTAATTTTATTTATATACTCAATTTTGTCAAAGACTAAAGTACATTCTAAAATTATATAGACAAATATAAGTGTACAAATAACTAAGTCAATATATAAAAATATTTAGTCATATAATCATCTCATGAAACCCTGAAAAGGCAATTAATAGCACACACCCATTGCTGCTAATGCAACAGGTAAGCCAATTTTCTAAACAGGATACAAAATGCCCACCCTGACCATCATTTTTTATTTATTGGCAAAGATTATTGCCAGTTATTTATAATAAAAATAAGAAATCAGGACACATATTAGTAACAGAGAATTTATGAAAATTATTTTCTGATTTCAACAATCTATTTTTATAAAATTCAAGAGAATCAACTGAAAGCTTGCTAGCAGTGAAAATATACTTCAGTACATAATCTGAATAAAATAAAATGTTCCCAAATGAATAAACGTTCTATTTTAATGGAAAGAAAATAACATGGAGCTGCCATTTTGATGTAGCAGAATAAGCCTCTACTTGCCACATGAGCATCCCATATGGGTTCTGGTTTGAGACCTGGCTGCTCCACTTCAAATCCAGCTCTCTGCTGATGTGCCTGAGAAAGCCATGGAAGATGGCCCAAGTTCTCAGGGCCCTATACCCACATGAGAGACCTGAAAGAAGTTCAGAGCTCTCAGCTTCAGCCCTGGCCATTTGAGGAATGAACCAGGCTATGGAAGAAAAATCAATCATTTTTTCTCTCTCTCTAACCCATGCGACTCTGCCTTTCAAATAACTATTAAATCTTTTAAAAATATTACAAATTGCCTTAATGTTATATTGTATAAATACAACTATAAAATTTTCACCCCTCCTTCTACTCCCTCTCCAATTCCCAGTCCATTCTCCACTAAGATTCATTTTAAATTAACTTTATACACAGAAGACCAACTCTATATTAAGTAAAAATTTCAACAATTTGTACACATGTGCGCACGCACACACACACACAGTTTGAGAACAAGTTCTATAGTAAATTCTCATAATACAACTCATTGAAGACAGAGGTCCTGCATGGGAAGAAAATGTACAATGACTCCCGTTGTTAATTTAATCTTACGTATGATGCCGGTGACCACTCAAAGCTCTTGATATGAGCTGCCTGTGCTATGTAAGCCGTTTGAATCCACAAACTTCGTAAGTATTTAAACAAGGCCACAAGAAAAGTGGAAGTTCTCCCCTCCCTTCAGAGAAAAGTAAATCCTTCTTTGATGGCCAATTCTTTCTGCAGGGATCTCACTCACAGAGATCCTTCATGTAGAACATGTTTTGCCACACTGTCTTGGATCTCCATGCCTGAAATGCTCTCATGGGCTTTCCAGCCAGACCACAATGCCTTAAGGGCTGATTCTGAGGTTAGAGTGACATTTAGAGTGATTGCCATTCTATGAGTCTGCTGTGTGGACTGCTTCCCAAGTTGGAACATTCTCTCTTTTTTAACTTGATCTATTATTATTCCAGACACTTGATCTTATTTATATGATCCCTTTAACATAATAATATCTATATGATCATTTAACACTTAATATGATCACTAAACACTTAATATTGCATTTATACTACCCAGCTTAATGGGATTTGGTGTCCCATGGCAAGTTTTTAAACTGCACCCTTAGAAGTAAATCTGTAGCAATGTATGCAGAACTACAAGGCTTTACAGTTACAAACTTCCTCCTCCCTCTTATTCCCACTCTTATTTTTACGGAGGTCTATTTTCAATTCACTCTATATACATAAGATTATCTCTGTGTTAAGTAAAGAATTCAGCAAGGTCTATTCAAGCCATTGTTTCAGGAAGTGTCAATTTCACTACAATAGATTTCCTTTTAGGTGCTCCATTAGTTACCACAGGTCAGGAAGAACATATAGTAATATGTTGGGACTATCTAATTTCACTAAGTATGATGTTTTCCTAATTCATCCATTTTGTTGCAAAGGGCCAGATTTCATTTTTTACCTCTTATAATATTCTATAGTGCACATATCCCATAATTTCTATATCCAGTTTTCCATTGATGGGCACTTAGGTTGATTCCATGCTTGGTTATTGTGAATTGAGCTGCAATAAACATAGGGAAGTTTATGATAACTTTTATTTACAGATTTTATTTCCCTTGGGTAAATTCCTAGGAATGTGATGGCTAGGTCATATGGTAGCTCTATATTCAGATTTCTGAGCAATCTCCATATTGTCTTCCATAGTGGCTTTACAAGTTTACATTCCCACCAACAGTGGATTAGGGTACCTTTTTCTCCCACATCCTCACCAGCATTAGTTGTTTGATGTTTCTGTGAAAGCCACTCTAAATGGAGTGAGGTGAAACCTCATTGTGGTTTGGATTTGCATTTCCCTGATGGCTAGTGACACTGAACAGTTTTTCATGTTGGCCATTTGGATTTCCTGTTTTGAAAAATGTCTGTTTAAGTCCTTCACCCATTTCTTAACTAAGTTGTTTGTTTTGATGTTGTTTAGTTTCTTGATCTGTTTATATATGCTAGTTATTAATCCTTTATCAGTTGCATAGTTCACAATAATTTTCTCCCAATCTTGGTTGCCTATTTCAATGTCTTGCAGAGTTTCCCCAATATTCTCTAATAATTTGATTGTATTAGGTCAAAGATTTAGGTCTTCAATCCATTTTGAGTGAATTTTGTGTAGGTTGTAAGGTAGGGGTCTTGCTTCATATTCTACATATGAAGATCCAGTATTCCCAGTACCATTTACTGAAGAGACTATCCTTGTTATAGGGATTGATTTTAACTCTTTTATCAAAGATAAGTTGGTTATAGATGCGTTGATTAATTTCTGGCATTTCTATTCTGTTACATTGGTCTATCCATCTGTTTTTGTACCATTACCAGGCTGTTTTGATTATAACTGCCTTGTAGTATGTCTTGAAATCTGGTATTGTGATATCTCCAGCTTTGCTTCTGTTGTATAAGATTGCCTTAGCTATTCAAGGTCTCCTGTGTTTCCATATGAATTTCAACATCATTTTTTCTAAATCTGAGAAGAATGTCTTTGGTATTTTGATTGGTATCATATTTAATCTGTAAATTGCTTTAAGAAGAATGGACATTTTGATGATACTGATTCTTCTAATCCATGAACACTGAATATTTTTTAATTTTTTGTATATTATATTTCTTTATCTTTTTGTAATTCTCATTGTCGAGATCTTTGACATCCTTGGTTAAAGTTATTCTGAAGTATTTGCCTTTTTTTGTAGCCTTTCTGAGTGGGATTGATCTTAGAAGTTCAATATCAGCCTTGGAATTCTCTATGTATTCAAAGGGTATTGCTTTCTATATTGCTTTTATATCTTGTTACTTTACCAAATCTTCTATGAGTTCTAACAGTCTCTTGGTGGATTATTTTGGATACCCTATATATAGAATTACATCATCTGCAAATAGGAATAGTTTGATTTCCTCTTTCCCAATTTGTATCCATTTGATTTCTTTTTCTTGCCTAATGGCTCTGGCTAAAACGTCTAATACTATATTTAATAGCAATGATCAGAGTGGGCATCCCTGACTGGTACTGGATCTCAGTGGGAATGCTTTCAACTCTTCCCCATTCAATAAGATGGTGGCCTTGGGTTTGTCAATTGCCTTAATTGTGTTGAGGAATGTTCTTTCTATACCCAATTTGTTTGGGTTTTCATCATGAAAGGGTGTTATATTTTATCAAATGTTTTCTCTGCATCTATTGAGATAATCATATGGTTTTTCTTCTTTAATTTGTTCATGTGATGTATCCCAGTGATTGATCTACTTATGTTGAACCATCCCTAAATATCAGGGATAAATCCCACTTGGTCTAGCTGTATGATCTTTCTGATGTTTTGTTCGATTCAATTGGCTAGAATTTTGTTAAGGATTTTTACATCTATGTTCATCATAGAAATTATTCAATATTACTTTTCCTCTGTTGTATCTTATTCAGGTTTAGGAATTAAGGTGATGCTGGTTTCATAGAAGGAGTTGGGAGGATTCCCTCCCTTTCAATTGTTTTGAGTAACATGAAAAGAATTGGAGTTAGTTCTTTAAATGTTTTGTAGAATTCAACAGTGAAGACATCTGGTCCTAGGCTTTTCTTTTTTGGGAGGGACTTTATTACTGATTCAATTTCTACATTGGTTATGGGTCTGTTTAGATTTTTGATGTCTTTATGGCTCAATTTAGGGAAGTTGTAATGATCCAGTAATCTATACATTTCTTCTAGGTTTCCCAGTTTGATGGCATCCAGATCTTTGTAGTAATTTGATTATTCTTTTTATTTCTTTGGTATCTGTTGTTAAATTTCCTTTTTCATCTCAAATTTTATACCTTTGCATATCTTTCCTCTTTTGGTTAGTGACACTAATGGTTTGTCATTTTTGTTTATTTTTTCCAAAAAACCATCTCTGTTTGGCTGATCTTTTGCATTTTTTTCAATTTCGCTGACTTATTCTCTAATTTAATTGTTTGCTTCTTTTCTCCTACTAGCTTTGTGTTTGCTTTACTGTTGTTTTTCTAGATCCCTGAGATGCACTGATAACTCATTTATTTGGTGCATTTCCAATTTCTTGATGTAGACACCAATTGCTATAAACTTTCTTCTTAATACTGCTTTTGCTGTATCCCATGAATTTTGATATGTTATGTTGTCATCTTCATTTGTTTCCAGAAATATTTTGATTTCTCTGATTTCTTCCATGACACACTGCTCATTCAGGAGCATGTAGTTCAGGCTCCATGTGTTTGCTTCTGTTGTAAAGATTCCAGAGTTTTTGATTCCAGCTTCATTCCATTGTGGTCTGAGAAGATACATGGGCTGATTTTGATTTTTTAAATTTGCTGAGTATTGCTTTATGGCCTAGAATTTGGTCAATCCTAGACAAAGTTCCATGAACTGGTGAGTAACATGCATATTCTGCAACTGTAGGATGAAAAGTCTGTAGATATCTGTTAGGTCCATTTTGTCTATAGTATCAATTAACTTGTTGAATTTCTGTCTGAGATGTCTATTGCTGAAAGTGGGGCATTAAAGTCCCCCAATACTATTGTATTTGAATCTATGTCTCCCTTTAGATTCCTTAACATTACATCTTGTTGAATTGATTTCTTAGGCATAGCATAGCACCCTTCTTTGTCACTTTTAACAGTTTTTGGGTTAAAGTCTATTGTGTCTGATATTAAGATGGCTATGCCACCTCTTTTTTGGTTTTTGTTGGCATGGAATATCTTTTTCCAACCTTTCACATTCAGTCTGCATGCACTTTTGTTGGAAAGATGTGTTTCTTGTAGGCAGCCAATAGATGGGTTTTGTTTTTTAATCCATTCAACCAGTCTGTGTCTTTTAACTGGAAAGTTGAGGACATTTTCATTCAAGTTGACTATTGAGAAGTATTAACTTTGATCTGTCATTTTTCCAAAAACTTTCCTATTTTTTAATTTGGATTCACTTTGTACTTTTACTGTGAGATTTCCTTCCATTACATTCTTTCTTAGTGACAACCATGTTTCTATGTTGCTCTGTGTAGCACATCCTTAAGCATCTTTTGCAAGGCTGAATGGGTGGTGACAAATTCTTTCAATTTCTGTTTGTTATGGAAGGTCTTTATTTCACCTTTATTTAGAAATTAAAGTTTTGCAGGTTATAGTTTTCTGGGTTGACAGTGTTTTCTATTAAGATTTGGAATTTATCTTGCCATTCTCTCTTAGCCTGTAGGGTTTCTGATGAGAAGTTTGCTGTGAGTCTAATTGGAGATCTTCTGAAAGAAATCTGGTGCTTCCCTCATGCACATCTTGGAATATTTTCTTTATATTTTAGTGGTGAGTTTGATTTCACTGTGTCCTGGTGGAAATCTTTCCTGGTCATGTCTATTAGGAGTTTATATGCTTCCTGTACTTGGATACCCCTTTCTTTCTCCAAATTAAGGAAGTTATCTGTTATTATATCACCAAAAAGGTCTTCTAATGCTTTCTCTTTTTCCATGCCTGCAGGACCTCCTAGAACATGTATATTGGGTCAATTCAGAATATCCTGTAGATTACCAACAGTGTTTTTAGTTTAATTTTTTTCTTCTTGTGTTTGGCCTGACTAAATAATTTCCTGTGCTATCCCTTCTAAGTTGGATATTCTTTCTTCTGCTTCTCCAATTCTGTCGCTTAGTCTTTCCACTGCATTTTTTATTTGTTCTATTGAATTCTTCATTTCTAAGGATTCATTTTGATTTCTCTTTAAGGTCTCAATTTCATGGGTGAAATTTTTTCATGTCATGTATGGATATTATTAGTTCATGCATTTGCTTCTGATTACTTCTAATTAAGTCTACTATCAATGTTTTAATTTCATTTCTGGCATTCCTTTAATATCATCTTCACAATCTAATATTGAAGTCTTATGTTCTTTTGGAGGTATCATGCTGTCTCATTCTTGTTTCTTGAATTGGTGCATTATTTGGCATTTGTGGAGAAAATCATTGACTTCTTTGCTTTTTCACTCTTTCAGCTTTTTTCTTTGTACTATTCTTCTGTAGATTAGTGGAGTGTCTGCTTTAAGTGAATACATAGAAGCTTGTGGTGGGTGTTTCCAGGGAGCTCTGTTCATTTCTCCAAGGTAAACAGCATTCTAAGGTGATACACCCAGATTTGGCGTGGTAAATTTCCTCTTTTTGTATCAGAGGGGAGGTGTTTTCTGCTCAGCTGAGCTCCTCTCCTCAAAGGAGACCAGTGTCTGAGTGCTAGCCCCAGTGGCTATAATATTCATCCTCTCTGCCCCAAGGACCACACAAAGCATCTGTGCAGTCCTCAGTGTAAGCTCAGACTCCCCAACAATGTCCCTCCCAGGTAATGAGGAACCCCTGAGCTTGTGGAGCCTCCAACTTTGACTGCCGAAAGTCCCAGCCATACTGTGAGCCTTCCCACACAGCCTCAGTTTTTCACAGTCCCAGCACATAAGCCTCCCATGGTCATGATCACTCAGCCCTCTGTCAGTTCTCCCTACCAGACTCAGGAGTCTCCACTCAGCTGATTGCTAGGCACAGATACAAGCTGGCACAGCTGTTATGTATGTCCAAAATGGCACCCACAGCTTGCTACAGGATGCCCTTGCAGGGTGATCAGGAAGAGAGAAACATCCAATTCCTTTTTTTTATCCTCTAGTTTGGCAGGTACACTATCCCCCATGGGGCTCCAAGCTGGATTCCTCTAGACTGTTCCTGCAGCTTTATCTCCAGTGGCTTGGGCTGTGAAGTCTGGCCTCAACTAACTCTTCAATGCTGGTGCAGAGGCTCTCATTTGCTGGGGTCCTGAGTTGAAGGTGTCCATTCCCTCCACATGGGTCCACTCTCTCTAATTTGTGTAGAGTTTCCTCTGCTGATTTCTCCCTAACTAGCCTGTGACACCGCTCTCTCCACTTTTTTATGCAATCTTCTCCTAGAGTAGTAAGCTCCTTCCTTACTCCGCCATCCTCCAGAAGCCCAAATTCCATGTTTTAATTAAAATATTGTCCGTCAATTTTGAAGACACCCCATACATATGAATGACAAGAGTTACTGCACCAAAATAAGCTTATCTTTTAATTTAATTTTCCATGAACCTTATAAATTATCCTCATATATGATGAATGAGTTATTGCACAATGGAAAGCAAATGAATTATTCCATTTTGATGTATTTGGGGAAAATTCACCAGTGGGAAATCAACTGGTCACATTGTACTAAACTAAGTTTCACATTAATTGCTAAGTATCCATTAACGTTAAGTAACCTGAAATACAAAGAACTTTTTGGTAGTGATTTTTGCTACCTAGCCTGAAATCAATATAAATGGAATCAAGAAGAAATTTCTCTAAGTCTCTGGGGCACTCCCAGAAAATGACTGAGATTGGGGTGATAGGAATAATTTCCTACCCATCACTCATCTCCACATAAATGTACATTTGGTGTGTGCTGTCCTAGAATCCTATGCTATCTTTACCACTTTCCATGCTGATCATACAGGTCTTCATCCAATAACCCATTTAAGAAACCACCAGGGTTGTGGCTATTCCAAGATGGTGGAATAGGGAGGGAGCTCACCAATCTAGTCCAGGAGAAGATAGTGAAAAAAGTGGAGATAGTGTAGTCTCAGGAAAGAGTTAGAGAAAAAATGGCAAAAGAAACTCTTCTGAAATTAGAGGGACACAGTGGATCTACATGGAGGGCGTGGGTGCCCACAGCTGGGGACTCCAATATCTAAGAGCCTATGCACCAGCACTGGAAAGTGAGGCAAGATGAGACCACAGGAACCCAAGACACTGGTAAAAAAGTAGCAGGAAAAGCCTAGAGAGAACAAGGTTTGAAGCCCTGTCGGGGAAAGTACACCAGCCTAACTAGAGGAGAGAAAAAAAAAGATTGTATGGACAGGTTTATCTATGATCACCTTACAAAGGCATACAAGCCAATAGAGAAGGCACCATTTTGGACATAAGTAACAGCTGTGCCAGCTTGTGTATGCACCTAGCAATCAGCTGAGTAGAGAATCATGATTCTAGTAGGGAGAAATAACAAGGGGCTAAGACCTTGTGACTGTGTGAAGCTTCTAAACAAGGACAATGGAAAAAAAAAAACTGAGGATGTGTGAGAGAACTCTTGATGTGGCTGAGACTTTGAGTAGTCTCGGTAGGAGGCTACACAACCTCATGCACTCCTGGTGGCTCAGTGAGAGACATTGCTGGGGAGTCTGAACTTGCACTGAGGACTGCACAGATCCTTTGTGTGGTCCTTGGGACAGAGCAGAAAAACAACACAACATATCAAAACTTATGGGATACAGCAAAAGCAATGTTAAGAGCAAAGTTTATAGCAATAGATGCCTATATCAAGAAATTGGAAAGGCACCAAATAAATGAGCTATTAATGTGTCTCAAGGATCTAGAAAAACAACACCAAACCAAACCCAAAGCTAGGAGAAGAGAAATAATTAAAATTAGAGAAGAAATCAACAGAATTGAATCTAAAAAAATTACAAAAGATCAGCAAAACAAAGAGCTGGCTTTTTGAAAAAAAAAAAACTAAATTAACATACCATTGGCCTGACAAAAAAGGAGAGAGAAGAACTTAGTCAATAAAATTAGAGATGAAAAAAAGGAATGTGATCACAGTCACCACAGAAATAAAAAAGTAATCAGAAATTACTACAAAGAGTTGTATGCCAAAAACACTTTGAAATCTAGCAGAAACAGACAGATTGCTAGACACATACAACTTACCTAAATTGAACCACAAAGACACAGAAAACTTAAACAGACCCAAAACCAAGTCAGAAATTGATTCAGTAATAAACACCCTCCAAACAAAGAAGACCCCTAGACCAGACAGAATCATTGCTGAATTCTAACAGACATTTAAAAAAGAACTAACTCAAATTCTCCTCAAACTTATCAAAACAATTGAAAGAGAGGGAATCCTCCCAAATTCTTTCTAAAAGATAGAAAATCACTTTAATTTCTAAACCTGAAAATGATACAGAAGAGAAAGAGAATTACAGACGAAATGTCCCTGATTAACATAGATGCAAAACTTCTCAATAAAATTCTGGCCAATAAAATCCAATAATACATCATAAAGATCATCGACCCAAACGATGTGGGATTTATCTCTGGTATGCAGGGATGGTTCAATGTTCGCAAATCAATCACAGTAATACATCACATTAACTGCAGAAGAAAAACCACAGGATAATCTCAATAGATGTAGAGAAAGCATTTGATGAAATACAACACCATTTCATGATGAAAACTCTAAGCTAATTGGCGATAGAAGGAACATACCTCAACACAATCAAGGCAATTGATGACAAAACCACTGAAAGCATCTTTTTGAATGGGGAATAGCTGGAAACATTACCAATGATATCTGGCACCAGACAGGGATGCCCACTCTCAGCATTGCTATTCAATATAGTAATGGATGTTTTATCCAGAGCCATTATGCAAGAAAAAGAATCAAGAGACAGAAATTTGGAAGGAAGAAGTCAAAATATCGCTCTGTACAGATGATATGATTCTTTACTTGGGGTATCCAAAGAACTCCAGTAAGAGACTATTGGAACTCACAAAAGAGTTTAGTAAAGTAGCAGAATACGAAATCAATACACAAAAATCATCAGCCTTGTATACACAAAAAATGCCATGCTGAGAAAGAACTGCTAAGATAAATCTCATTCGCAATAACTACAAAAAAATCTAATACCTTGGAATAAACTTAACCAAGGACGTTAAAGATCTCTATGATGAAAATCACAAAACTTTAAAGAAAGAAATAGAAGAGGACATCAAAAAATGGAAAAATCTTCCATGCTCATGGATTGGAAGAATCAATATCATCAAAATTTCCATTCTCCCAAAAGCAATTTATAGATTCAATGCAATACCAATCAAAATACCAAAGACATTCTTAGATATGAAAAAATGTTGCTGAAATTCATATGGAGGCACAGGAGACCTTGAATAGCTAAAGCAATCTTGTACAACAAAAACAAAGCAGGAGGCATCACAATACCAGATTTCAAGACTTACTACAGGGCAGTTATAATCAAAACAGCATGGTACTGGTACAGAAACAGATGGATAGACCAAAGGAACACAATAGAAACAACCTAAATCAATCCAAACATCTACAGTCAACTGATATTTGACCAAGGATCTGAAACCAATTCCTAGAGCAAGGACAGTCTATTCAATAAATGGTGCTGGAAAAATTGGATTTCCACGTGCAGAAGCATGAAGCAAGACCCCTACCTTACTCCTTACACAAAAATCCACTCAACATGGATTAAATGTCTAAATCTATGATCCAACACCATCAAATTATTAGAGAACATTGGAGAAAGCCTGCAAAATATAGCCACAGGCAAAGGCTTCTTGGAAAGAAACCCTGAGGCACAGGCAGTCAAAGGCAAAATTAAAAACTGGGATTGCATCAAAATGAGAAGTTTCTGTACTGCAAAAAAAAACTGTCAGGAAAGTGAAGATAGAATGGGGGAAAATATTTGCAAATTATGCAACTGATAAAGGATTAATAACCAGAATCTATAAAGGGATCAAGAAACTCCACAACAACAAAACAAACAACCCACTTAAGAAATGGGCCAAGGACCTCAACAGACATTTTTCAAAAGAGGAAATCCAAATGGCCAACAGATACATGAAAAAAAATTCAGGATCACTAGCCCTCAGGGAAATACAAATCAAAACCACAAAGAAGTTTCACCTCACCCTTCTTAGAATGGCTTACATACATAAATCAACTAACAACAGATGCTGGTGAGTATGTGGGGGAAAAGGCACACTAATCCACTGTTGGTAGGAACGCAAACTGGTAAAGCCACTATGGAAGACAGTTTGGAGATTTCTCAGAAACCTGAATATAGTCATACCACACGACCCAGCCATCCCACTCCACGGAATTTACCCAAGGGAAATTATATTGACAAGTAAAAGAGCTATCTTTACCTCAATGTTTATTGCAGTTCAATTCACAATAGCTAAGAAATGGAATTAGCCTAAATGTCCATCAACAGAAGATTGGATAAAGAAATTATGGGATATTACTCTATGGAATACTACATAGCTGTAAAAAAATGAAATCCAGTCATTTACAACAAAATGCAGGAATCTGGAAAACATCATGCTAAGTGAAATAAGCCAGGCCCAAAGGGACAAATAGCATATGTTCTCCCTGATTTATGACAACTAACTGAGCACCTAAAAGAAACTTGTAAAAGTTAAATGGACACTATGAGAAGCCATGACTTGATCAGGCTTTGTCTGAACTGTTGAGGAACAGCTTACTAATTTATTCCTTTTAGTATTTTCTTTTTCTGCTTTAAACTTTTGGTGGAACTCTTTTATTAACACAAAATTATTTTTAGGTGTTTAAACCTAACTGAAAATTGATCCTTGTTAAAAATAATAGTGGGAATAAGAGAGGGAGGAGATATGCAGTTCAGCACAAGCTCCCTCGGATTTACCCTTAAGGGTAAAGATTAAAATTTTCCATGGGACTCCAAATCCCATTAAGTTGGCAGATACCAATGCCACCTTACTATTTAAAACTGATCATTATTAGTTTAGGCCTGTGCTGCAGCTCACTAGGCTAATCCTCCACCTGCGGCACCAGCACACCAGGTTCTAGTCCCGGCTGGGGTGCTGGATTCTGTCCCGGTTGCTCCTCTTCCAGTCCAGCTCTCTGCTGTGGCCCAGGAAAGCAGTGGAGGATGGCCCAGGTGCTTGTACCCTGCACCCGAATGGGAGACCAGGAGGAAGCTCCTGGGTCCTGATTTCAGATCGGCACAGTGCAATGGCCGCCACATGCTGGCCATAGCGGCCATTGGGAGGGTGAACCAACGGAAAAGGAAGACCTTTCTCTCTGTCTCTCTCTCTCTCACTGTCCACTCTGCCTGTCAAAAAATAAATAAAAAAGATATACATTGTTAAATTTTTAAAAACAAATAATTTCATCTCAATGTAACCACTTATATCATTATAGAGTAGTTTCTTCAAAATTTCTGATTTTTCGCTAAACACTAAAACATAAATATTTTCAATGTTAATTAAGTTTCCTTTAAGTAGTATTTTAAATTATTTCCTTTAATGCTGAATGTTTAAAATTTTGGAAAATTATACTCTAGAAATCACGTTGTGATGACTATACTGGAATAAAAATATTTAACTACTGAAAAAAAAGAAACCACTAGAATACTTAGACTCTGTTGTCTACTCTTGTGATGGAAGGGACTTTTCTGTTTGCTTTCTTCGATTGAGGATTTCAGAGAGGAGCATGAAGGAGGAGATACTTCAACATTTTGAGATGTTTATTATTTATGAAATTTTCATAAACAATATGATGTTTGAGTAGCAAGATCTTAAAAGAAAGCTATCTTTCTAATATATGGATGTGGGACAGGACAGTCCATGCTAAAGGAAGATCATTACAAAAAAGAAAGAAATGAAAAGTTTTGGGAACACAGAAGACATAAAGAGAGAGCATGAGTAACAAGATTATGAATAAATGTAGTCATTTCCTAGCACTGCATTGATAAACTACCAGATACTGCTTTAAATAACAGAATCCTATTGTCTCACTGTTCTGGAAAGCTTGAAGGTCAAGATAAAGTTATAAGCAGGACCATGCTTCCTCCCACGACAGTAAGGAAGGGTATATTTTAGACCTGACTCCTAGCTTCTGGTAGATACTTGGCTTATGAGGTCTCCAGTAATTTTTCTTATTATTACTAATATAAAGAGAATAGATTTCATGTACTCCATAAGTACAATTCCTAAGACCATGAAGATACTTCTCTCTTTTGTATTTGTACTTAATTTCCCCTTTTAATAATGGATTAGGGCCCATCATAAGGACTCATTTTAGCTTAATTTCTTCTGCAAAGATCCTATCTCTATGCTGAAGTCCTCCAGCTAGGACTTCAACATATCTTTTGAGGGGTAAGGAGGATCCAGTTCAACCCCTTATACTCAACGGATTAGGGAGAGCTTTATTTCATGGGCTGGCGGAGACAAATACTGCTGAAACATCCTGATTTCAACATACATTGAATGATTTTAGTTTGAGGAACAATTGAAAAATGGAAGAAGAAAAACGAATCTAGCTACTAAAGCAAAAAAGTAAGTGCAGGTACCAAGGTCAGAATAATGTAAGCTATATCAATTTACATATGCTTTGTTATTTCTTCTGGAAATTAGGAATTTGTAGCTCAGGTCATGGAAGAACTGTATATCAAAACACAGATTTTGCGTTAAAAGAACACTATAAGCTACCAAAAAAAAAAAAAAAGTTGAACAAACAGCCTACAAGAAAGCAAAATGGACCATAACAAAGCAATCTGCTGAAGGACATACAATCCCAGGAATTTTGCATGCCCTAACAATGAACAGCAGATGGTACTAAATTCAAAGAACATCGGTAAATAAAATAGCCAATGGTTTCAATCAGCTGGAGAACTGGAATGTTAACTCCAAATCCTATGTAAACCAGTTTTCACTGAGAATTTTTTTTTTTTATTTTTAAATGAAAACATACTTGCATTTTGATGGCACATTTCTCCCAAGGCTTTCAAAGTATTTCCATAGATGGGTTTTTCAGCTTTATGAATCATCCAGGGCAGATCATTTTCAACTTGGTATTGTGATGATGTTTTCATTATGAACCCTGAGAGTATATTTCAGGTACAAAAGTTTCAGGGCTAGGAGACAGCTCTCCCAGGATGGTAATCACCATTTATAATAATGCTTCTACATGAAAATGAATAGGATACACTAATAAGGTACAAGCTATATAAATCTAAGCAAACCAGAATGGGCTTCCAAACATATTACCATAAAATCCTCCCAGTTCAGTACATCAAAGTTTTATACAGAATGTCAAGAGCACAAATTGTTGAATAGAAGTAGATTATGCAAGAATTAGGCCAACATCTGAAAAATACTTGTTAATATCATAATGAAATCACCCTAATAGAAGTTACTTTCTAAATAAAGCATATAGGAGAGAAATGCATATTGTTAAATTAGCTCCAATAGCCCATAAGTCATCTTTAAAGTACATTATGTGTTTTGGTGCACTTTATCTCCAACACAGGGGGAAAGTGCCATTTTGCTTTTGCTTTTTGTTTATCTTTTTGGAGGAGGCATCAAATTAAAGTAATTAGCTACTATATAAGGTCCAATTCCCTTCTCTCTTAATCTCTGTTATCTATCTGTAAAGATTCTACACCTAAATTACTACACCATTCAAATTCCTCCAGCTACTTTGATGGGACATGGGTCACAGTAAATATGCATGAAAGAATGAGGATCCTGTACATTGTAAATGGAGGCAAGGTCAACACAAATGCATCTGCAAGAACAACTGTGGTGTGGAGAGAGAATTATCACTTTCAAATCTGGCATTCCATATCAAAGTGCCAGTGGGAGTGCCAGTTCCACTTCTAATCTACCTTTCTGTTAATGGGCCTGGGAAAGCAAAGAATGATGATCCAAGTACTTGGGCCTGGACCACCCAAGTGGGAGACTTAGATGGAATTCCTGGCTCCTGACACAACATTGTTTTGGCCATTTTGGATGCAAACCAGCAGATGAAAGATAGTTGCTTGGTGTTTAGGTAGGTATTTAGGTAGGTAGGTAGGAAGGTAGGTAGGTAAGTAGGTAGGTAGATAAACAGACAGACAGACAGATGAACAAATAGATCTCTCCCATATTTTTGATGCTCTGCCTTACAAAATAAATAATCTTTTTAAAAAGCACAAAATGAACAATTAGCTCTGTATCTATCTCATAGAACTGCTAAGGCAACTTTTGTAAATTACTTTAGTATTCATCCCAAAGGGCCTCATATTATTATGTGTTATCTTAATCATTTTCTTGCTTTAATAAGATAAATAATAAAGTGCTAAAATCAAAAGAGTTTCAGTAATGTTCTTAGAAATATTAACCACAGGCAAACCTAAATAAATACAAAAAAACAATTTAGAAAGAAAAACAAAAGTTCTGCATTAGGTAAAAAAGGAATGAAAATTTAAATGTTATTTCCTTTTTCATTCCAACTAGCTTACTTTTGCTTATAACAATCTTTTAGGATATATACAGAATTCTTCAGGGGCAAGGATGCTTTCTGAATTTAGCCTTCGTAAGTACATAGCAAAGAAGCATGAAATGAATGAAAAATATTGAGATTCTGGGCAACTCTGAATTACTTACAACCTATACTCCATTTGTTAACCATCTTCAGAATCTGTCCTTAGTCCAAGATATGAAAAATTCCAAAACATTAAAAAGAATGTTATGGATGGCTTCTCTGATTACCAAAGGAATATGCATACACTTCTTAAAGAATTCTACATCTAAATATATAGCAGGGGCAGCAAAATCGTCATAATTCCCCTGGAGGTAACTTCTATTTCATCTAAGCAATGTAAAACACTAGGGCAAAAACTAAATAACCAAGTAAATCACTGACCAAATTTAGTTATGTGATGAGTAGTTATATTATTTAAATAATTTGCAACTTAAATTTCAGGAAAGTCTTTAGACTTTGGAAAATATTTGCTTAGATATTCAGTTAAGATGAAGGAACACATTCTTCATCTTTTAATTATTCCAAAAATATAGATCTTTCAATCAACAAATATTCATTCAAAACATACTGATTACATCCACATATCATGCTTGATAATGGAAATGAAAACAAATGTAAATGTCTACCATTTTAGAAATTACACTTGAGTGAGGGGGCAAACAATTTTTTTTTAATATAGTATTTCAAAAGGTGATAAGTGATTTAAAAAAATCTGGCAGTCATTTTAAAGGATGGTTGGAGATGGCCTCATTGCTAAGGATATAGTTAGACTAAAAGCTGAAGGAGATGAAAGAAAGGCCATGCCTGTGTCAGAAACGGAGCCCCAGCATCCCTCACATGCTCCTTATTCACTATCTCTTCAGAGAAAAAACATGAAGAGGGTTTTAAGCAATAACTATTGCTTTTCATCATGGCAATCTAGAGCTAAAAATCACTGCTTTGCTATTTTGTATATAGAGTATCTCATCACCCTTGTCAAATACATACATCCAGGCTTAGGTTTACCCAGATCAGTCCATCCCAATGGCCAATCAGTCATTTTTGAATCATTTTTGTTCCTTTTGAAAATTCAACAGAGCGCTGAAATAAAGACAACTCAAATTAGTGAAATTATACCAGAAAGTACTGATTCCCGTAATTTCCACCTAGGAGAACTTCATGGTGTGACACATGGTAGAGGACACTCAGTGACCCGAGGGGACAACAGGGAATGGTGAGGACTACAGTGACCTGGAAAGGCCATGCTCTACCAAATGATCAGCAACTACTTGGTGCCAGCCAATCGTTGGCACTCAGGATTGCAAACAAAACACCTCCATGTAGCCAGACTTATATGGGGTATGCTCTCATTTTTAAATGATGGCTTAACTTTTACAGAATTTTATATCAGATGCTGGCAATAAAAGGCCAGATTTAGTTCTCGTGTTTCCAACTGAGAACTTGTGTTATGGACTTGGGAGCATGTGTCATGAGTAGATAACACCTATCCCTTCTCACATCGCCTTGTCCTCTGACCTAGCCAGACCTCATAAAGCCTGGATGTTGCAAAGATGGATCTGGAATAGAGATGAGCTAACCATTAAGAATTTCCAAAGAATTATCCCTCTTAGTAGTTTTTTTTGTCTGTTCTACTTAATATGACTGGTTTAATTCTGTAATTTATACACAGTTATTCTTAAGTGTTGAAATTTAACTGAAATGTGATCCCTGTTAAACATAAGAGTGGGGATAAGAGAGGAAAGAGATGTACAATTTGGGACATGCTCAAGCTGACTTGCCCCAAATGGTAGAATTCTGTATTGACTTTTGAGATCAGAAACTAGAAAGAGGGGGCGGTGCTGTGGTATAGTGGGCTAAACCTCCGCCAGCAGCGCTGGCATCCTATGTGGGTGCCAGTGCTAGTACCAGCTGCTCCTCTTCCAATCCAGCTCTCTCCAGTGGCCTGGGAAAGCATAGAAGGTGGCCCAAGTACTTGTGCCCCTGCACCCACATAGGAGACTTGCAGGAAGCTCCTCACTCCTGGCTTCGGATTGGCTCAGTTTTGGCAGTTGTGGCCATCTGGGGGAGTGAACCAGCAGATGGAAGCCCTTTCTCTCTCCCTGTCTGTAACCCTACCTCTCAAATAAATAAACAAGAAACAGTCAACTTAATGCTCCAGATGTAAACATTAAAAGATCACCAGATGATTATCATCAGATACAGGGTAAGTGTAAATTCCACAAAGACTTAGGTCATAGGACAAACCTGCAATGTTCCCGTCTCTCACGGCCATTGTGGACTATGCTTCTGAAAAGGGACCAATATTGTAGCCATGACATGCATTTTTAAAGAAAATTGGACAGCAGCTAAGATCGCCATCCTGTCTGGGCACACTGTTAAGAACCGATGACAATAGCTGCAAACATTGCATAAGACAGGCCTGCTGAAGAAGCAATGCTAATTTATGATAGAGGGATCATCTAAAATGCACACAAGTTTGTCTCTCCTTAGGTCAGCAGCTCATTAAATTTGGACTTTTTCAAGGAGATGTACAATACTCTCATTAACTTTTATTTCAAGTTTCTACACTAACCTGGGACAGTTCTAAGAAGCAGGTTAGAGCCACCTATCCGTAGACAAACTGTAAATAACGAAATGTTATATATCTTGTAATTTTCCCATCCTTTGCAGGGTCATGTCTTCACCCCAGTAATCAAGATTCCTTCCTCATCCTGGGGGATGGGCTAGATAGTTCTTTTCCTATAATATGTACTCTATAGGAATTCAGGAGCTGCCATTTAGTAGCAAAAATGACTTAGAAACAGTAGTTAGTTCCCCAGGGCAGAAGAAGGTAAAATTTCTTCTATAATCAATGAGAGAATTAGGTATCATTCTAAGGAAAAGAACATCCAAATGAATGCCTACCTAATTGCCTGCAATCAAGGCCCAGGTAATGTTAATCTGTTTCCCTAAAGGATAGTCCTTATGAACTTGCCCTAAATAATCTGGCACTAAATGACACACTGCCTGACTATGCAGCTCTATCATTAACCGTGCCTCACAAGAATACAACCTCAACTTCAGCACACTGGGGAACAACAGACAAGCTGAGAGAGTTTTCCATCATTAAAGCAGATAGCCACTGACTGTAACCACCACAGAAATAACTGTCCCACCATGCAACCAGTTTTTCTTGTAAAGTCCTAAAGGCAAACCTCTTGCTGAACTAGCAATTTAGGAATGACATCTATGTCGATGTTTTTCCTAATGGACAGTCATCTAGTCATGGGGTTGTCTATATCTTAGAGAAGTAGTCTTATTCCTTAGATGGATATACTATTTGCATTTTCAATAGAGCATTCTTTGTTTTGTTCTACCTTGTGAGACTTAAGCTCAGAAAGTACTCAGTAAGTAGAACTGGAGAGTCAATGTTTTCCTTTAAAGAGAAAATCTCTTCCCACCAAATCTGCTAAGAGATCAACAGTTGTCAGGCTTCCAGGTTTGTACAGATGCCAATTCAGTCTTATCAGCAAAGACTCAAATCAGCCTTGAGAAAAGTCTGGATACTTACAAATGTTCACTTTGCATGACCTTAGGATGTAAAGTCATATAGGAGTCTCTGAGTGGTATATTTAGCATTAACATTTCAGGCCCTCACACTGGTCTTAATACAGTATGAATCCTTTTTGCGAAATATGGGGTCTGACAAAAGAATACCTATAATATTTCATTCAAAAGATTAAAAATTCCCCAAATGGGGGCTGGCGCCATGGCTCACTTGGCTAATCCTCTGCATGAGGTGCCAGCATCCCATATGGGCTCCTCTTCCAGTCCAGCTCTCTGCTGGCTAATCCTCTGCCTGCAGCGCCAGCACCCCGGGTTCTAGTCCTGGTTGGGGCACTGGATTCTGTCCCAGTTGCTCCTCTTCCAGTCCAGCTCTCTGCTGTGGCCCGGAAAGGCAGTGGAGGATGGCCTGAGGGCTTGGGCGCCTACACCCACGTGGGAGACCAGCAGGAAGCACCTGGCTCCTGGCTTCCAGTCGGCACAGCGCCGGCTGTAGCAGCCATTTGGGGGGTGAACCAATAGAAGGAAGACCTTTCTCTCTGTCTCTCTCTCACTGTCTGACTCTACCTGTCAAATAAAAAAATCCCCAAATGATCAGGTCTTGGGTCTCTGAGCTATAGATCAAGTAAGTCTTAATTCAAAGAAACAGGAAATTTTGGAACTTCTCAGATCCATGAGCACAGTTTCCTGGGATCTTTAGTCTCAAGGTAGTAGGATTTTCAAGGATTTGCAGTGTACAGCCAGTGATTCCTCCTGGGAGAGGCAAAGACAAGGCTCCACTAATAGCTTCCCAGTTTGAAAGTGTGCCCACACAGAGATCAGGCTATAAGATGGTGCTGAAAGCAACAGGAGTGTCTGTCAATACCATCAAAATAAATGTCCTGGTTTCTCAAACTATTTGGCCTTATCTTTTGGATCTAGTTTTAAAAATTCAAGGATTTAAAGGTCTCATCTAAGAACAAGGGTGACATTGAACAACTCTAAAGGAATCCCCTTGTCTTAATTTTCTAACCATTCTCCTTCTCTGAGAAAGTAGCTCTAGTTTATGGACTAATTTGACTGTAGTCTGATTAGTCTTCTTCCTTTCCCTGCTAGTCTTTTCCTTGCACTTTCTTTAGGCTTTGTTATCCATATATATTACAAGCTTCCATATCTCTTAAAGCTCATTAAGCCACTAGTGGCCTCTTTATCCACCCTTTTCATAAAAACCTTAATCATTTTTTGTGAGGAAGATAACCTTATAAGGAAGTTTGGCCCACCACTCAATCCTCTTCCTTTCTGTTTTGATCAGGGACATTCAAGGATTCTTTGTTTCCATTAACTTTGTTTCTAAAACAAAATATTTTATTTATTTGAAAGATAGAGTTGCAGAGAGAGAGAGAGACATAACTAGAGAAAGAGAGATCCTCCATCTGCTGGTTCAGTCCCCAAATGGGTCCAACAGCCACTGCTGGGCCAGATCAACACCAGGATCTAGGAGTTTCTTTTGGTCTCCCATGTGGGAGCAGGGCCCCAAGCAATTATGCCATCTTCCATTGCTTTCCCAGGCACATTAGCAAGGAGCTGGATCAGAAGTGGAGCAGCTGGGTCATGAGCCAGCATCCATATGGATGTCAGCATCATAAGCCATGGCTCCAGCCCCTATGCCACAAGGCTGGCCCCTTCATTAACTTTCTTAATGTGTCATCTATCAGCACATCAGGGCTATGTCATCATCACATAGACTCTGCTTCCAAGTGCTTCCAGGTCAAGTAACTATGTAGCTTTCATCATTCTCTTTCCTTTCATGGCAGACCTGCACTGCAGGGCAGCAGCAGACCACAGACACAAACCTATAATCACTCCATTTTTGGCCACTCTGCCTCAGCCAAATGGTCCTCCATCACCTCCAAAGGCTGCCATTTCCCAATTAAAAGGTAATCTGACACCTTTGACACTTCAAAAAAAAAAAAAAAAAAAAAACAACTCATGACCAGTATTCATGGAGCTTTCCTGCATCGGGTATCTCCTGATATACAAGTACCAAGGGCAAATATCACCGATTATATATATGCATACATACAAACGCATACATACACACACACAGGTTCAAAGAAACTTACCTTCCAGGGTAATAGGAAATGTGTGGTTTGACACCCCAGAAAGAGGCATGCTTGGATCAGTCATAGCAATGCACTTTGATAAGTTTGGCTCCAGGAGAGCACTTCCCATTCTTGCCTCCTCACACTTACAAAAAAAGAAAAAAAAGAAAACTCTGAAGGTAGCAGGATTATCTGAACAATGTGGCCTTGGTAGCAAGAGAAATTTCCTGTTTTCTACACCAGTGACATGGAGAGGGGAGTTCCATGTGATAGGGTTGCATATTTTACTAAGCCATATGGGTCAACTAGTAGACATAAACATTTTTAGAAGATTTGTTCATGTTTTTAAAATCCAGTGAGAGTCAATGAGTCAATGAATGAATGAATATATTCCCACTCACTGGTTCACTACCCAAAAGCCCACAACAGCCTTTATTAGGCTGTGCCAAAGCTGGGATCTGGAAAGCTTTTTCCAGGGGTCCCATATGGGTGGCAAGAATTCACTTACTTGGATCATCACCACTGCCTTCCAGACCTTGCTTTGGCAAGAAGCTGGAGTCAGGAGGCAATGCCCAGTATCGCACCTAGGTAGTTCCATACAGGATGCTGGCATCTTAACAAGGACCTTATACAGTAGTCTAAAGGCCCACCCATTTTGGATATATTTTTCTCTCTCTTAAATCCATTTTCTTGCCCCAGCAGCTCATGGAACATAGTCTTCCCATCAGAAACATAAGTTGGGGCTGGCGTTCCTTCCTACGTTGTCGACATCCCATATGGGCACCAGTTCAAGGCTCGGCTGCTCCACTTCTGATCCAGCTCTCTGTTATGGCCTGGGACAGCAGTAGAATATGACCAAAGTCCTTGGGCCCCTGCACCCACATGGGAAGACCCTGAGGAAGCTCCTGGCTTTGGATTGACGCAGCTCCTGCCGTTGCAGCCATTTGGAGACTGAACCAGCAAATGGAAGACCAACCTCTGTGTGTGTGTGTGTGTGTGTGTATGCGCGCATAACTCTGACTTTCAAATAAATAAATCTTAAAAAAAAGAAACACAAGTTGCCAATATCATGGCTTGTTTACATCCTGAGCTATCATATGGCATGACTTAAAGAAGCTATTTGGAGTTGCTTTTCCACAGATGCAATACACTGGGAGGAAAAAGCAATCATTCACCTTCCAACTACCACTAAGCTGCCACCTGCTGTCACAGGAAAGCCTGTTCCCTATCATGAGGGCACCAGGTTTCTTGAGCTCCTCCTATCCCTCTGTAGACAGGAGGATTTTGTCTAGCCCAAGTAAATCTCTTCTTTGAGATGCCAAAATTCTGGGGGGTGATGTATATTTTATAGTCCATTCCCTTAAGGTTTTTAGAGATTGGATCAGGTCATCTTTCCAATTATATCCTAATCCTTGTCAATAACCCTAGGAAAAAAACTACTTTGTATATTGTTATCCAGAGAAGAAATCATCACATTTGGCAGAATTTTTCACAGATCTGGTGAGATGTAACAGCAAATGAGTTTGGTAAGCTTAAATGGAGCAAAAACAGAGTGAATAAAACAGAAAATTCTCAAGAATACTTGATGTTTAAAACCAACAGATGACTCAATTAGGACCTATGTGGAATCATGAATACAGAGAAACCCTGTCCAACTTCATCTAGTCCCTTCTAGGATTATTAATATGCACATAAGACACTTAACACAGTATCTGTCACATACTAAGTTACTAATGATAGCCATTATTCTTTGCACCTGTAAGTATACATTACTATTTACTTATTATATATTTTTACTTTATTCCTAGCTAAAAATGTTAATACTTTTATGCATTCATTTAGAAAAAACCTTAGTAGCTTTAGCAAAACTTGTACGGTAGCTACAGTATCATTTTTCTTTCACCAGTATGCCTTGTTGTCATGCAACCTAAGTCTCCTTTCTTTGGCAATAAGAATACTCCTTCCAGTATTAGTTTTCTCTCTTATTCCTTGTATCTGATTAGCTTTTCTTCCCCATTGGAAATCTTACCAATTTGCGAGAACATTGTTTCCAAGATATGTCCTGAGTAATCTTTCACACACGTGTTCATCTAAAACATTTTTAGTAAACTTCTGTAGCTTCAATAAAGTGAGTGAGAGGAAATACTAGAATGTCATTTCTCTCTTTTCCTAAGCTTCAGGTGATCAGCTAAAGGTAAGGTACCAAGAAGTAAAGGAGAAAGAAGAAACATAGTAGGGTCAAGTACAAATAGAAAGAGAAGTCAGGAGAAGCACGTTGACAAAGGCAGGCTCTGGAAATCAGAACAATACGTCAGTCCCCTGACCCTAGGAATCTATTACTTTACATGGCAAAAAGATTTTGAGGATGTGATTAACAACTGTGATATGGGCAATATCCCAAGACTCAGGTGTTCACAGGAATCCTCATGGGAGAAAGAGGGAGGCAAGACAGTGGGTGTCAGAGTGATGCATACATAGAAGAATTCAAACATCAATTTCTGAATTTAAAGGTGGAAAGCAGCATGAACTAAGGAATGCCAGCAGCCTCTACAAGTTGGAAATGGCAAGTAGACAATCTCCCCAGAAGGAACCCAGCCGTTCAATATTTTGGTTCTAGACTCTGGCCTTTGGAACTGTATGTATTAAGCTTGTGTTGATTTCAGCCACCAAGTTTGTGGTTCTATACTGAAAAGATAGCCAATAACTATAGTGACACTCAGCAGTCCGTTCAATGAGAAATTTCAGCACACATATTCAGAGAGCCAGTTTTAGTGTATTTGCTTCCTGCCACCCCCTTCCACAGTTTTGGGCTCCCAGCGGCACTGTTTGTATCATTTTATACAACTCATCTTAATTTCATCAAGAAATAGGACATCCAAGCAGAGATGGGCCAATCAGGCTCCTTTCCTAGAAACAAAGTAGCTTCTCTTTGAAATGGGCATTATATCACAGGGATTTGAATGCCATCTGTGAACATTTTCATCTCCCTAGGGCACTGATAACAAAGAAAGAGAGTCTGCCAAGAAAGGAGAAGACCATAGCTCTGCAGAGAAAGAGGGGAAAAGAAAATACTTACAGACATATGTATATATAGAAACTGGAGGGAGACTATTCCCAAGGTTCCCTACTACCTTCCAGCTCCTGGCTCAAATCCACTCTCAGGCCAGGCTGCATTCCTGTTTTTCACTTCCATGAAAAAGTTTTCATTCATGAAGAGTTACATAAGCCAATTGCAGGTGGTTTCTTTTAGCTAAAATGAACAAAGTCTTACATATTACAGACAAAAGGAAATAGGACAAGAGATAGATGGAGACTTGTATGTAAAAACTACAAGCAAATGAAATACAATCAACTCACTGTGTAAGAACAGATTGGTTACCTGGATGGAAATGTAACTATGTGTTATGTTTAAATTTTTGAGTACATCATAAACACAAAAAATGTAATTTTGCAAAGATGAAAAGTCAGATCAAAATGCTGAACTCAAAAACATATAGGCATAACCCAGTGCACAATCCTCTCATCACCATGGGCAGATGAAGACATGAAAGAGATCATAATGGAAAGGGGACAGATGAAGAGATCATTTCATAAAGGGAACTTTCAGAGAGATCCACAGAATGCTGAAAGAACTGCTCCCCAAGAGGGGATATTGTGGAAACGGATCTCACATCTCAAGACCTGGTGAGGATGGATTCCAGACTCAACTGAGAGCTTGATTTGTGACCCATGAGAACATACTGAACCAGGGTGCTGGTGGGGATAAAGGCACAGGAACATGTAACACTGGGCTGGAGGTGTCCTCTGCAGAGAGAAGACTTAGAGACGTAAGTCCACCTGACTCAGTGCTTTGGTTGCCAGGTTGTGATAATTGTCTTGTCACTAGTGTTGGATACATTCGTAGCATTTGTAAGAGCAAAACATGCACGAGTGTTTCTCCTGTGCCACAGTGAGAAAGGAAAGTGTCACTTCGGGTATTCTACAAGGAGCAAAGAAATCTTGAATCAACAGACTAGAGATGCATATAGGATCCTGCAAGTTCAGGTGCCTAGTAAGAATGGACAGAACAAGTAAGAGCCTTCCCATTTAACAGCCTCAGAAGAGCCTATGAAAGGAAACATAAGAGTAAGTGTGGGCTTTAATGCAACAAAGTCCAGGGAACATAAAGCCATCCAGCCAAGAAATGATGTTTGTATCCTCTTACCTCCCCTCCCCAGCCTCAGGCCTGCTGGGGTGGAGAACACCCACAGAAAGAAATAATAAGAAAGTGTGTAGGTAGTGGTATCACACTAGACCTTGCCTGGGAGAAGGTGAGAAGTTACTTTCAACAAAAATATGTATTAATAACTTTTATCAAAATTACTAATTTTAAAATTATGATTGTTGTGTGAAACAAATTGACCCCAGGGCAGTCTACTGCTTCAGACAAAGGCAAGAAGTCATGTCTTTCAGTAAAAACAAGTGTTAGTTAAGAGGTTAGACTTGGGCCAGCACCGCGGCTCAATAGGCTAATCCTCTGCCTTGCGGCGCCAGCACACCAAGTTCTAGTCCCGGTCAGGGCACCAGATTCTGTCCCGGTTGCCCCTCTTCCAGGCCAGCTCTCTGCTGTGGCCAGGGAGTGCAGTGGAGGATGGCCCAAGTGCTTGGGCCCTGCACCCCATGGGAGACCAGGATAAGCACCTGGCTCCTGCCATCGGATCAGCATGGTGCGCCGGCCAGAGCGCGCCAGCCGCGGCAGCCATTGGAGGGTGAACCAACAGCAAAGGAAGACCTTTCTCTCTGTCTCTCTCTCTCAGTGTCCACTCTGCCTGTCAAAAAAAAAAAAAAAAAAAACAGGTTAGACTGGATGCTTTTTTTTTTTAAGTTATGACTCTTGTTGTGGTATAAATGGATTCTAGAATATCCATGACTTTGTCTACTGCCTCAAGTGGTTGAAGAAAGTCTTTTCTCATTGTATCAAGTTGAAAGGGACATTGGGAGACAAAGCTCATATCATATCCTATGAGTCATGTGTTTCATTTATCAGTTACACATACCTAGTATTATGTAATCTTCATTATAAATGTAGTTTTCATATTTTAAGACATCTGCAAATAATTCAGTATGCTTAATTTAAATGCTATAGTAAATTTAATCTTACCCCATACATTTAGTGTGTAATGAGTTCTCAGTGTAAAAGAGGTTGTTTTAAGTCTGCACAGATACTGTGTAGAAGGTGAGGCCAATGCCTCATCCCATAACCACTGGACCCACCTTTGAATTCAGCCCCAGATGGGGTGGAAAAGCTCCCAGAAGTCTGACAGGTTCATTTTCACAAAGATGCTGTATATACTATGTATATTTATATAGAGGTAATTGGCAAACAAATGTAAACAAATTACTTTAAAAAGATAGGGACGGGGTAGGGAAAATTTAGAGGATCATGGCTTCCTTTAGAAACTGCTGTCTCTAAGTTTTTTAAAAATTTTATTTCTGCAAGTTTCCCAAAAATAAAGTCATTAAATTATAACTACATTGGGGCCGATGCTGTGGCATAGTAGGCTAAGCTTCTACCTGCAGTGCTACCATACCATATGGGCGCCAGTTCCTGTCCCCACTTCTCTTCTTCCAATCCAGCTCTCCACTATGGCCTTGGAAGGCAGCAGAAGTTGGTCCACATGCTTGAGCCCCAGCACATACATGGGAGACCTGGAAGAAGTTCCTGGCTTCTGACCTCTGTTTGGCCCAGCTCCGGCCATTCCAGCCATTTGGGGAGTGAACCAGCTGGATGGAAAACCTTTTGGTTTCTCCCTCAGTCTGCAACGCCACCTCTCAAATAAATAAAGGAAACCTTTTTTAAAAAAAAATTACAACTACAAAGTATAGAAAAAATATGAAGGTGTTCAATTACTAATGCATAAATACACAGAGGACATAAAATTTGGATCTTCTGTTAAAACAAGTTCATTTCTTTGGTTACAGCTGATCACAACTTACAGTCCATAGAAAGTGGCAAAACAGGTGCCACCCTAGGAATGATAAAGAAGCCTCTTCCAACAACAGAAGATTTGGGGAAGAGAAAAAAAGACTTAGCAGTAAGAAATGGCCAAGACCTCCTACCCACTGTTCACCAAGTCTTGGGGGGCACAGGAAGTACATTTGAAAGGTTAAGTGGAAAACTGATATCAGGCAGACTTTTGCCCAGGTTCCCAATTTGTCCTGTGGGAAGACATTCACCTGAGGAAAACGCACAGTAAACACGATAGTATAATGTAGTCAAGAAGAAACAGGGCCTGAGTTTATCTTTCTTTAACCTGTGCCAACTGCCCTCACATGGAGCACAGGCTGGCCAAAGGTGATAAGTGCCCTGTGGAGAGAACGTAGGTCTTGCCTGGTTTTACCAGGGGGCAGTACTGGGAGGAGGAGGTTGCAGAAGATACAGCAGAGCAGAGAGGAAGGGAAAAGGGGAAGCATAGAAAAAGGGGGAAGTGGCCGACCGTGGTCCATTGCAAGCGCTTTTGAACAACTGACTCTTTAATACCCCCTCCAGATATTCAGCAATAAAGCAAGTAGTGACCTCATGGACAAGAATCAACCTGCTGCACATCAGACCAGGGGCCACCACCACCCCTCTGCCTATCACAAGCACACCCCAAACTGCTCCAAAGACCAAGGAGTAAAATTCAGAAGAGGAGGTAATAGGAGCATCTGAAAACCTGAGCATTTACTCACAAAGGGCATAGGAAACATAACCACATCAAAATTTCATGAAATACAGCAAGAGAAGATTACAAAAAAAGAAGAAATGTACTTTAACTGCAAAAATTCAGAAATGAGTTGTAAGACAAAATACAGTAAGTTACAAAATCACAATACGAATTTTAAAACTTTTTTTCCACATAGACAGTGGACAATGGACTTGGGATTTTGTTAGCATAAAACAATAAATAGAATGGAATATCATATTATATAAAGACCTCCCATCCACTTCCTTCCACTTTGAGCCATGTCATCACAGTTCTGCACTGGCATTATACATGTGTATCAGAGTCGCCCAGTGTGAAACTAATTAATCAAGAGCTCATAAGGTTTACATTGGGCTAATTGACTTCAAAACAAACATAAATCTTGAGAACATGTTCTACCGAGCAGCTCAGAGCAGATGGAACAAGTCTTCGTGACTTCAAGCCCAGCTCCAGCCCTGTAACACTTCACACTGCCTTGTAATAGAAGATGACCAGGTTTTACTTTAAAGCTGTTGTTTTATTCTTGATGGAAAAACAATGACCTGAAAACTAAAATATGCAGTAATTCAATGAGCCATTTCCGCGATGCTTTTATTTTTACAGCCAGTTTTTTGCACCATTTCTCACTAAACTGAATGAACTGAAGATTGTTCCAACACCATAGACATAGCCTGAGTTGAGCTGGAGTGAGACAATCTGCTCCTCTCTCATCAGAGGTGTACTACAGAAGGGTATACAGGTTATAAGGAATTTTTTATAACTTCCAACAAGTTATAAAATCAGACCCAGAGGCAGCTTGGCTTGTAAACAGAGCCATCTTAGGGCCGGTGCTGCGACACATTGGTTAAGTCACCAACTGCAGGGCTGGCATCCCATGGGGGCGCTGGCTAGAGTCCCAGCTACTCCATTTCCAATCCACCTCCATGTTAATGTGCCTGGGAAAGCAGCGGAAGATGGCCCAAGTGCTTGGACTCCTGTCACCCATGTGGGAGACTCAGATGGAGTTGCAGGCTCCTGACTTTGGCCTGGCCCAACCCTGGCTATTGCAGTCATTTGGGGAGTGAACCAGTGGGTGGAAGATCTTGCTCTGTCTTTCCTTCTCTCTCTCCCTCTGTCACTCTGCCTTTCAAATAAATAAATAAATCTTAAAAAAAGCCAACTTGGCAGAATGAGACACTAAAAATACTATGTGCTTCAAAGATAAATAGACCCTAATTAAACTACTGATTTTGTTACTTCCTTGGTGAAAGAAGATTAATAGTAAATGAGTTAGTTTTTTTTTTTTTTTTTTTTTTTTTTGGCAGGCAGAGTGGACAGTGAGAGAGAGAGACAGAGAGAAAGGTCTTCCTTTTGCCGTTGGTTCACCCTCCAATGGATGCGGCCAGCGCACCGTGCTGATCCGATGGCAGGAGCCAGGTACTTACCCTGGTCTCCCATGCGGTGCAGGGCCCAAGTACTTGGGCCATCCTCCACTGCACTCCCTGGCCACAGCAGAGAGCTGGCCTGGAAGAGGGGCAACCGGGACAGAATCTGGTGCCCCGACCGGGACTAGAACCCCGTGTGCCAGCGCCGCAAGGCGGAGGATTAGCCTAGTGAGCCGCGGCGCCAGCCCTAAATGAGTTAGTTCTTAGAAGAAACACACAAGGAAACTGGCTGGTGTTAGAAAAAAAAAAAAAAAAAAAAAAAAAAAAAAGATGAGAAAGTGTTGATTCAAAGGATAATGGGAGCCTCACAGGACTCCAAGGAAGAACAGAGAACCAGGCTCAGTATCTGATCAATTCCACAGTTTCCACCACTGGCAAACACTCCAGCTTGTCTCTTGAATGTCATGCCACTGTTGGAAAAGCAGTATCTCCTTGTACCCCACATGATTTCTTCAGTCACTAGCTTGGCTTTTTCTGTATCAGGAAACTCTTTCCATTAAAATTCTGGGGTCAGTGTCACCACACCTTAGTTATGTGGGAAGCTGTGAAAAATAAATGAAAGGCAGCCTTTCTCCATCAGTCAACTGTAAACATTTCTCTCAAAAATTTGTAATAAAGGTGAAATAAATTCCATCAGTGAAGAGACTGATTTCTAATTTAAGGCTGGCATATAATGGATACTCCAAGAATTGTTAGCCTAATGACTTTTTGAAATATTTATTAAATTATTTGAAATGCAGAGAAGGGGGGAGAGAGAGGGAGAGAGGGAGATCTCTTCTATTCATTGATTCACTCCCCCAATGCCTGCATTAGTAAGGGCCATGCCAAGGCTGAAGTCATGAGCCTGATACTCCATCTCGGTCTCCCATGTGGATGGTAGAGTCCTAAGCACTTGAAACGTCATCTGCTTCCTACCAGGGTGCATTAGCTGGCAGGTGGATTGAAAGTGGAGTACCCAGGACATAACTAGGCTCTCCAGTATGGGATGTGGGCCTCCTAAGGAGCAGCATCACCGCAGGGCCACAACATTCATCCCCAGAAAAATGACATTAAGCAAAGAAAGTATAAACAACATGGTAAAATTCTTATTCTGTGTGACACGTGATGAACAGGAATGAAGAATAGTCTTTCCCCTCCCTGTCTTTATGCCAGTGACTCCTCTGCAAATTGAGTCTATTAATTATATATGGCAGTGAGAAAAATGTTTTCTGAGAAATGGATCAGTATGTTTAAATGGCAGCTATTCATTATAAATTATCAACTTAAAAATAATTAAAACACAATAAATTCAGTTAATGCCAAATAATTTTGAATTCATCAATGCTTTTTTTTTTTTCAATGTTTAGAAGCCTGCATTGGCCACTATTTGTTATGTCTCTGGTTAATACTATGATATTCAAAATCAGTACCACAAAATAGATTTCTTAATTTTAAAATCGCTTCCTAAGCCAACCATTAAAATAATTTTCCTTGGTGATTATTATAAAGAAATAGTACTAAAACCTTAAAAAGCATCAGCATTTGCTTAATGAACTTTTTTATAATGGATTATTTTACCTTTTATTTCAAAATACTGTTTCTTAGCATTTAAGTTATAGTATACAGTTTCTTTTTTACATTAAACAACTGAGAATTGCTACTTGTATCACTGATTTAGAAAAAAGTGGTTCTTATTCATTCTAACGGAATGTTGAAACTTTTTTTCCATTTTTCAATTTTGCTTGGTTTCTTTTTTTTTACATTTTTTTAAACTTTTATTTAGTAAATATAAATTTCCAAAGTACAGCTTATGGATTAAAATGGCTTTTTACCCCCCATAACTTCCCTCCCATCTTCAACCCTCCAACTCCTGTTCATTTTTCTTAAATAATGGCATTTCATTTTCAACAGGAAGCAATGTCATCTTCAAACATACAAAGTAGTTTTCATGGGCTCTTGTATTACCCTTTTTTTTGTGCTTTGAAAGAGTCATGTCCTCTAAACATTATCTGCCTTGCTAATGAAGGAATCCTGATGATTCAACAATTATTCTATTCAATTGTCAGAATTCAATGCGTATATTATAAAGATGCTATTTTCTAAGCAATGTACTAAATAAAATGAAGCAAAGATAATTTACCATAGTGACTCTGAATAATTTTTTGTCTCTACGTTTGAAAATTAGGGGGCTTATAAAATTACAGAAAGAGCACAAAAGTAACTCAAGATGTTCTAATGCACGGTAAATCAGAGTTAAACAGCCCATGCAGCAAAGCGATCGACTCAGCATAGCACTTTGGGCCATCTGGATCATCTTTAACACAGGCCAGGCTCAGTGAGGACACAGGCAAGAGCAGCAAAGCCACACAGCAAGGCCCCCAACTCTCATCTCAGCTCTTTATGTGGCCCCCTCACTAGATACAACATAAACTAAAGGTTTCAAGAAAGAAATGACTTCCTCCAAAAGATATATTTTTAAAAATAATACACACATAGCACACTTTGAAGGAAAATACAAATGCACAAAATCAATGAAAACCATTGTAACCCAGAAATTCCAGTGCTATCATTCTTATATTCCCCACTAATTGTACGCAACTATGTAAGGATGTATGTTCAGACCTATGTGCACATATTTACAAAAAGATGCTCAAACTGCACCTGCTTTACATGAACACATTCCCAGCTAACAATATTTCTAGCCTCATGATACACCATTGCACAGAGCTTCAAACGTACTTACCCAATCTTCTCCTTGGTATTGACGTTCATTCTAATTCTTCATCTACATAAACAGAACTATGCAGCACAGTATAATAAAAAAATCTGACCTCATAGTTGCTGTTAGGCTACTGCTTTCTAATTCTACCTGTTCTTTCTCCACCTGTTCTATACCAGAGCAAGCCCCTGGAAAAGCCTAAGCACCATTTATTCTGGCATGGGTTCCACAGGAATTGGCACCCTGGACTCAATCCTCAAGCACAATTTTAAAAAATGCCATTCACCCCTGCCATTTGTCCCATTTGTTCAACCCATTCTCAATGACCCTATTTATTAAGCCTTTTACTGGGAGTGGGCATTTGGCCTAGTGGTTAAGCAGCTGCTTATTATTTCCATATTCTGTGTGGAAGTACTTGGGTTCAAGTCCTGGTTCCACTCCCAATTGCAGTTCCCTACTACTGTGTGCCATGGAAGGCAGCAGTGATGTCTCAAATGGCTGGGTCCTTGCCACCGATGTGGGAGACCTGGATTAAATTCCCAGCTCTGAACTTCACCCCAGTACCCTTCTGGATGCCATGGGCATTTGGAGCATGAACCAGTAGATAGGAGTTTTCTATGTCTTGTTGTCTTCTCAGATAAATAATTGCAAAAAAAATCAAAAATATAAAGAAAAATATTTTCTCATCCTCTTAGGATATGTGCAATGTCATTAGTCTCAACATCCACATCCATGTGGAGAGTGTTAACCCCACCTTCTATGGGAGAACTAAAATTACATTGGCATTGTAAGGAAGATGGCCCAGAGTATGACCTCCACTACCTGGGATCTTTGTTCTCTCACTCTCTCACTGCAGACTTAATTACTGACTCATCTATCTATTGCAAGCATACACTTCAAGTTGTTGTGAGTTCTGAGCTATGCTGCTTGATGAAAAATTTGTGTTTTACACTGTATTGTGCTCTGATACATTTGCAGAATCCTACAAAGCATCTGTTAACAGATTTAATCTACCTAAATTCATCCATTCTAATAATCAGCATTTATAGACAACAGTATGGGATTAGGACTCTAACTTGTGTTACATGTCTTTCCAAAACCCTATGCATTTGTTTCAGATTGAATTATGTGTCTCAGTTTAATATGTAACTTAGGGTAGGCACAGTCATGCTGACACAATTGAACTGCTTTGAATTGCATCCTCTACGAAAAAAAAAAAAAGTTCCTAGAAGCTATACAAATTGTTATCTAACAGGCACTCCCATTACTGTTCCAAGAACTACTCCACTTTACAAAGTTTAACAACCTCCTTTTTTGCCTTCTGAAGTCATTGGACCATCCATGATAGCCATAGTTACCGATATGCTTCCAATGCAAGAAATACAAGAAAATTACCTCTTCAGCCCTATGCTAGACTCCAGTGCAGCAGCGGCTTCTGGTGTCAGATGAGATGATACTATAGATGAAGGTTCTCATGAAATCTGAGCCTAAGGCTCTGCAAACCTAGCTGATTGTTATGCTTTGGGTCATGAAGTCAGAACACTGTGGGTTTGGCATCGCCAAAGCCCTCCTTATTAAGATGGAAATGGTACTTCAAAAGAAAACCATATCTGGATCCTATGGCATATAGTCCCTAAAAGAGGAAGTGGCTTTCCTCATGCCCTAATAAGGCAAAATGGTACAAGAGGAAATCCCTCTGTTTCGACCCAGGGGCCACATGGAAAGCCCTTAGGAATCAACTGAGTGATCAGAAAGGGAGTCCATACACTGAGTAGTTGCAACAGGGGATGAAGCTTCCTGGAGAGCTGCTGTTGTCTGCCCCACCTTGGGAGATCCCATCAAAGGGTCAACACAACTGACCAAGCTGTATTTGAGAATGGCCTGTAGACTATTTCTGTATATTTAATGCAATTGGACCACTGACAATGTTCTGACTCTCTGATCAATGGCACCCACAATTCTTTATGCCAGGATCACGTTTTTACAGTAAAGAACTCAGAGTTCTTGCTGTCACATATATTAAAAATATACATCAAGATAACACATGTCTCTGTGTACAAAATGCCATAGTACGCAGCCTTACCAAGATATCCCTTAACTCCTTCAGTGCTTTATATCATTGACTGCAACCAAAACATACATTTTATTTATCAAAATACGCAGCAATAGATTTTTTAAGAAGGCACTTAATGGGACTTTCATCTTCATTACCAACCTCAGTATGCATTCCTCCACAGGGACACTCATATACCTCCATTTCCCCAGTCACGGCCAAAATCAAAGACATTCACCTCTCTCTTCACGCAAGCCTTTTCAGACTGGCTTGTGTGTCTTCCCTGCTCTCCCAAGAGAGTCCTATTATGTGAATTATAAGCCTTGCCATACCATTTTGGTATGTGTGTGGCTTCATCCATCTGCACACTCAAAACTAGTTTGGCCAATATCACCCTCCAGTGGCAACCACAAAGCATATACTTAACAACTCATTTATCATTGGGTACTTGTCTAATTATTTCCATTGGAAAATTTTCTAGAAATAAAATACTCATGGTATATGATTTTTAAATTTCATTCTACCTAATGATGTGAATTGAGTATCTGTCTATTGTAAATATCAAATACACTTTATTCTTGCCAGTATGATGGATAAATAATAGCATCTCATTATTTAACTTAAATATTTCCTCCTTATCATTATTGAACATTCTCATATTTTTCTGTATCATTCATTTATACTTATTGTTTGCTTCCTTTTTTAGAAAGATTTATTTATTTATTATTTGAAAGGCAAAGTGGTAGAGAGAAAGATCTTCCATTCTCTGGTTCACTCCTCAAATGGCCACGATAGCAGGGTTAGGTAAGACAAAGCCAGGAGCCAGGAACTCCATCCTGGTCTCTCACATGGGTGGCGGGGCCTAAGCACTTGGGTCATCTTCCACTGATTTCCCAGGCACATTAGCAAGGAGCTATTTACTTTTTCTTTCCCAACATGACCCATTCAAATGCCACTATCTGCGAGAAGCTTTTTCTGATCACAGGTTGTAATCTTTCAATTTCCTCGTCTTTTCCAATACTTCCTCCAACTCCCCCCTGCTTTTTCTCTTTAGCAATTAAATGTAGTCTAGCTCTGTTTCACTGATGACATATATTATCTTTCTCCCTAAATAGAATGTAAGCTCCAAGAGAACAGACTTCTGTTTTTCTTTGTTTTCTTCTACCACTACTGAATCCCAGGATCTAGAACACTATGTGAGTCATAGTAAATCAGTAAGTAGTTATTGAATTAATGGATGGATTAATGTCCTCAAATCCATGACATTGCATATTGTATCTCAGAAACTCTATACCATCCCAATCATTGTAGGATTTTGTTTGCTTTCCAATGTCAGTTTAGGTGACAAGAGAAAATTAGCAAAGCATTTGAATTATCTAATTATAAGTTTTTACATTTGATCTTAGTCAAAAGGCTGAAAAGCTATCAGCTATAGATTCTAATTTTCATTCAGTTATTTATCTATATCAGATGAAACATTTTTGTCCTTAATTTTTCAAAAATTATAAATTTAAACAATATTTTGGAGCTAGAGAAGATACAGAAAAGTCAGGACTTCAGTTAATTCCTTTTCAAATTTTCCCTAAGAATTGTTTGAGGTTTTCTAGCTGTTTATGGAGGAGACAATTTATTTTATAATTTTTACATACTGCAAACTCTACCTTCTAAAGCTATTCATTCCCAACAGACAGGAGATAGGATTTGCCATAAACATGTAAGCTATTCATACAAGATTTCAAATCTGCACTTATATTTCTGGGTCTAAAATAGAATGTCATCTACATAAAATAGGAGCCATAATTATCTAATATTAAAGTCCTGAATAACTTGAATTCTTCCTGGGTTGGGTCACAGATCACATGCAGCTCAGAGAGGCTATGCCTCTCCCAGGCTCCCATCTCCATCATCCTGTTTTAGCACAGACTGGACAGACCACTCCCATTGTGACCCTTGTGGAAAAATTGATACCAAACAAAAATTCTGTAAGTCTCAATCTCATAAAATTGGTTCTTTGCCTTCATGAGCCAACAGACTAAATGAAGTATACACCATCTCCTCTTTGCTGATTTTAGGTCATCAGTTTTCTTAAGGAAAGGTATAAATTCTGCATGGTTCAGCAATTTGTACAGATTTGATTATAAAACAGGAAGGAGGTCATAGTTCTGTTTTGGCAGAGGGACTGAATATCAAATAAAATACTAATATCAATCCAAAATTCCAGACATATAATTATGAAGGCAAATTTTATAGAATCCAGCAAAGCCCTGGTGCTAGTCAAAGTATCCTAAGTCCACAAAGTTGGTTCTTCCTAAAATAGTAATCTTAGTCAACAGTCTCCCAGTATACTTATTTTTATTTTGTTTGCAAGGCAGAGGAGAATGTGGAAAACATAAAATATCTGGGAGGGTACTGTCTTTATAGGTATGGAAAGGAAAGGTTCAGTTCATCATGTGACCCACATAGTAGCCTGAATTCTTCAGAGTCCGCCAGCACTGATCATCAATGACCATCAAGAGTCTGGCTTAGGAAGGAGTCAAGGAAGGAGGAAAACATTCTGGCCTTGAGTTAGGTCTGCGTGGCACTGGGGGAGAGACTAGCAGTCAGACAGATCTGGGATTGAATCCTGGTCCTGTCAAATGTCAGTTATTCATAAACTTTGCTGCAATTTCTATACGTCTATATGCACATGCTTATTCATAACCTGTCTTGTTTCTTTCTTTACTTTCCTCCCTTCCTCCCCTTCCCTTTTATTCCTTCCTTACTTACTTACTTCTCCCTCTCTTTCCCACCCTCTCTCCCTCCCTTCCATCCTTCCAATGAAAAGAAGAGCAACAGAGAGAAGGGGAGAGACACAGAGACAGGACAAGATCTTCCATATGTGGGTTCACTCCTGAAAAGGCTGTAACTGCCAAGGCTGGGCCAGGTTAAAAATCAGGAGCCAGGGATTCCTCCCAGGTCTCCCACATTGGAGGCAGGCACTTAAGCAGTTGGTCCTCCTTCTACTGCTTTCCCAGGTACATTAGCAGGGAGCTGGATCTGAAGCAGAGCAGCCCAGACTTAAACTAGCATCACCATTTGGATGCTGGCATTGCAAGCAGCAACTTATCCAATTGTGGTACAATGCTGGCATTAACACATGTTTTCAAAGTTGTGTGCTAAATGGTAGAATAAATTCACCAAAAATCCCGAGTTGTAAAATCTGGATAAGAGCAATCTGTGCTAAGAAAATGAGACAAAGTCAGGTATGAGAGATTCTCAAAAATATAAAAATTTTTCAATTTTAGTAAATTTGAAGTATGCATTTGAATCTTGCAGGAAGCACAAGAAAGCAACTTGATCATTTTAAAGATTCACTTGGCCCTAGAGTAAAAATATTAATTGTTATGATGAAGCACAGTTATTCCTGATTTCACATAAAAACATTCATACAATCAGCAAAAGAGTGAGTTTCACACAGATCTGTTTCTTACAACACCTTTCCAAATAAAATAGTGCCATTAATGCCAATCCATTTATGGTATATTGATGGACACACACACACACACACACACACAGGATCATAAAAAAAAATTCATGTGCAAAAAAAACAAAGCTGGAGGCATCACACCTGAAGATACACTTCAGGGCAGTTGTAATCAAAACAACCTGCTACTGGTACAAAAACAGATGGACAGACCAATGGAACAGAATAAAAACATCGGAAATTAACCCAAACATCCACAATGAATTCACCTTTGATAAAGGAGCTAAAATCAATTCCTGGAACAAGGACAGTCTCTTTAACAAATGGTGCTGGGAAAATTGGATCGCCACATACAGAAGCATGAAGCAAGGCCTTTACCTGACACCTTATACCACAATCCACTCAGAATAGACTAAGGACCTAAATCTACAACCCAACACCATCAAATTATTAGAGAATCTTGGGGAGATCCTAAAAGACATTGGCATAGGCAAAGAGTTCTTAGAAAAGGCCCCAAAGGCAGAGGCAATCAAAGCCCAAATCAACAAATGGAATTACATCAAATTGAGAAGCTTCTGCACTGCAAAAGAAACACTCAGCAAAGTGAAAAGGTAAATGACATAAAGGAAGAAATTTGCAAACTATAAAACTGATAAAGGAGGCCGGCACCGCAGCTCAATAGGCTAATCCTCCGCCTAGCGGCACCAGCACACTGGGTTCTAGTCCCGGTTGCCCCTCTTCCAGGCCAGCTCTCTGCTGTGGCCCGAGAAGGCAGTGGAGGATGGCCCACGTGCTTGGGCCCTGCACCCCATGGGAGACCAGGAGAAGTACCTGGCTCCTGCCTTCAGATCAGTGCGGTGCGCCGGCCACAGCACGCTGGCCACGCAGCCATTGGAGACTGAACCAACGGCAAAGGAAGACCTTTCTCTCTGTCTCTCTCTCTCACTGTCCACTCTGCCTGTAAAAAAAAAAAAAAAAAAAAAAAAAAAAAAAAAAAAAAAAAAAAACTGATAAAGGATTAATAACCAGAAATATAAACATATCAAGAAACTTGGGGCTGGTACTGTGGCACAGCAGGTTAACGACCTGGCCTGAAGCGCTGGCATCCCATATGGGTGCTGGTTCTAGTGCCGGCTGCTCCTCTTCCAACCCAGCTCTCTGCTATAGTCTGGGAAAGCAGTGGAGGATGGCACAGGTGTTTGGGTCCCTGCACCCATTTGGGAGACCCGGAAGAAGCTCCTGGCTCATGGCTTCGGATCGGCGTAGCTCTGGCCATTGCGATCATCTAGGGAGTGAACCATTGGTTTTTGTTTTGTTTTGTTTTGTTTTTTTACAGGCAGAGTGCACAGTGAGAGAGAGAGACAGAGAGAAAGGTCTTCCTTTGCCGTTGGTTCACCCTCCAATGGCCGCAGCAGCCAGCACGCTACAGCCGGCGCACCGCCCTGATCCGATGGCAGGAGCCAGGTGCTTCTCCTGGTCTCCCATGTGGGTGCAGGGCCCAAGCACTTTGGGCCATCCTCCACTGCACTCCCTGGCCACAGCAGAGAGCTGGCCTGGAAGAGGGGCAACCGGGACAGAATCCGGCGCCCCGACTGGGACTAGAACCCGGTGTGCCGGCGCCGCTAGGTGGGGGATTAGCCTATTGAGCCACGGCGCCGGCCCGAACCATTGGACGGAAGACCTTTCTATCTCTGCCTCTCCTCTCTTTGTGTAACTCTGACTTTCAAATAAATAAATAAATCTTTAAGGAAAAAAAACTCGACAACAACAAAATAAACAACCTAGTTAAGAAATGGGCAAGGACATAAACAGACATTTTTCAAAAGAGGAAATCCAAATTTGGGCCAACAGACACATGAAAAAATTCTCAGGACCACTAGCAGTCAGGGAAATGCAAATCAAAACCACAATGAGGTCTCACCTCACCCCAGTTAGAATGGCTTTCATACAGAAATCACCAAACAACAAATGCTGGCAAGGACATGGGGGAAAAGATACCCTAATCCACTGTTGGTGGGAATGTAAACTAGTAAAGCCACTATGGAAGACAGTATAGAGATTCCTCAGTAATCTGAATATAGACCTACCAAATGACCCAGCCATCCCACTCCTGAGAAGGGAAATGAAATCAGCATATGAAAGAGCTATCTATACCCCCATGTACACTGCAGCTTAATTCACAATAGCTAATCAACCCTAATGCCCAAAAACTGAAGACTGGATAAAGAAACTATGGGATACATACACCATGGAATACTACAAAGTTGAAAAAAATCCATTCATTTTCAACAAAATGGATGAACCTGGAAAACATCATACTTAGTGAAATAAACCAGTCCCAAAAGGACAAATACCATATGATCTGCTTGACCTGTAATAGCTAATATAGAACCTGAGAGGCAATCTGTAGAATTGATATTGACACTTTGAGAAGCAACAACTTTGAACAGCCCTTGTCTTGACTGTTGAGGAACAGTTTTTTTTTTTTTTTTCCATACTATTTGTTGAACTCTTAACATAGAGTTAACCATATGTCTATAAAGCTAATTGAAAATAGATCTTAGCAAAAAAATAAGAGGGGGAATAAGAGAGGGAAGAGGAAGTGGGGTGGGGGTGTGGGTGGGAGGTCAGGCACAGTGGGAAGAATCACCATGTTCCTAAAGTTGTAATTACAAAATATATGAAACTTGTAACTCCAAAGCTGTGTAGTTCAGCATACTTTCCTATGTACTTACTTCTAAGGGTCCCATTTAAAAACTTGCCATAGGAAGACAAATCCACATAAGCTGGGGTGTGTGGGGGGGGGGAGAATTTTAAGTGTTACAGTGATCACAGAGATAGCATTAGTGTTAGATCCATCATACAAATAGGATTAAATGTTTGGCAGATAGAATTTTTTAAAAAAGTGTGAATACTCCAACATGGGAAGCAGTTCACACAGCAGACTCATAGAAAGACAATCACTTAAAGTAGCACTCTAAGCTCAGAATCAGCATTCAAAGCATTCTGGTCTGGCTGAAAAGCCCACAAGAACATTTCAGGCATGGAAAGGCAAGACAGTGGGGCAAAAAGTGTCCTACATGAAGGATCTCTGTGGGTGAGACCCCAGTAGAAAGAAGTGGCTATCAAAGAAGGATGTACTTTTCTCTGAAGGGAGGAGAGAACTTTCAATTTGCTTATGGCCCTGTCTAAATACTGAAGGAGTTTGCGGATTCTAAAAGCTTCCATAGCATAGGCAGCTCATGTCAAGTGCATCGGATGATTACTGACATCAAACATCAAAGTGTTCATTACTAAATTAACAGGAGTCACTGTGCACTAACTTCTCATGCAGGACCTCTGTCCTCAGAGAATTGTATATGAGAGCTGAGAGTAAAATTTTTTCTCAAAGATAGTGTATTAAGTAGAGGATATTCTTATATCTCATAAGTTTGAGATAAGTGCCCACTATCATTGCTTGTTTGCTTCCTTAGGTGATTCTTCAATTAATGATAAAACTTGGACGCTGGCACTGTGGCATAGCGAGTAAAGCCTCCACCTTCAGTGCCAGCATCCCATATGGGCGCCAGTTTGAATCCTAGCTGCTCCACATCCAATCCAGCTCTCTGCAATGGCCTGGGAAAACAGAAGATGGCCCAATGCCTTGGGTCCCTGCACCCATGTGGGAGAGCTGGAAGAAGCCCCTGGCTCCTGGCTTTGGGTCAGCACACCTCAGGCCATTGCAGTTAATTGAGGAGTGAACCAGCAGATGGAAGACCTCTCTCTCTGCCTCTCCTCCTCTCTCTGTGTAACTTTTTCAAATAAAAATCTTTTAAAACTAGTTTTTAAAAATGATAAAACTTGTTATCTAAAAAAAGTATATTGTTGTAAAAAAATAAAAGAAAAACAAGAGAGGAAGTAGAAGGAAGGGTGGGAGTGAGGGAGGGAGGACAGGGTGGGAAGTGTCTTTATGTTCTTAAAACTGTATGTATCAAATACATTAATTTTGCTCATTTATATAATTTAAAATTTAATCTAAAAATTTCATGTGCAATAGAATCCTAAAGTTGCTTATATTAGTGAAAAAATAGTTTAAAATTCATGGATAGTTTTTCACAACAGATGTTTTCCATGAATTTTTTGAAGTCTTTGTCATGTATCTCTCAAAACCATCACTCTTTTTAGGAGAAATTATTTTCTTCATATTAAATGTTTTTCTATATTATATAAAGATAAATATGCATATTTATTCAAAAACAAATATGGCAGCTTTAAACATGTCCATAAATTATTTAATTTTCCTTTACTTGATTTTCCACTTCTTGGGCAGCAGTTGGACTTTGTGATTTATTTCTAATAAATAGAATAAAGTGTAATTGATGATGTAAGATTTTACAGACCAGGATACAAAAAGGCAGTTTTTGCTCTCTCTCTCTCTCTCATCATCATCACCATCATTCATTCAGACACAAGCCAACTACCACTTTATGAGCTTCATTATCAAAAAGTTCATATGGCAAATATGTTCATATGGTCAATGTTATTTTAAGTTTATAAATTTTGGGTAACATATGTATAGCAATATATAACTGTTTCAATAGTTTTGAGAGGGAGACCAGAAGATATTTAAGCTATTTATAATTAGGAGAGAACCAAAAATATGCATATACTCTTTCAATGGGATAAGAACAAATGACCTACAAGATTTTACAAGAGTCTACATGTGCAAAACTATGGATATGTTCAATTTAATTAGTGTAATTGCAAATGCTCTGAGTTGTTTTTCCAGATCAATGTATGTACGTGTGTAAAAATTTTCAAGTTTTCAGAGTCCCTTACAAAGTTACTACAATATCAGAATATGCTCAGATTCAGAGATTTGATTAAATCTCATTTTTAAAAAAAATCAGAACAGTTACACAAAAAGAATGATTTATGTAGCATAATTCAGACACAAAAAATAGATAAGCTAGATGATTAATAGATGTCACTATTTGGTTCATCCTTTTAATACAAAAATATATTGACTCCTATATACTTTCAGCAGTGATCTACATAGCTCTGATTCAGACAAATGCCCCAAAATTAGAACAGCTTATTTTTAATAAAATACAAGGGACTGGGAGATTACTGATGCCATAAACAGGAGTGTCAATTTGTAAAGTCAACAACAGGAGTCACTGTGCACTTACTCCTCATGTAGGATCTCTGTCCTTAATGTGCTGTACATTGAGACTTAATGCTATAATGAGTACTCAAACAGTATATTTCGCTTTGTGTTTCTATGGGGGTGCAAACTGTTGAAATCTTTGCTTAATGTATACTAAACTGATCTTCTGTAAAAAAAAAAAAAAAAAAAAAAAAAAAGAAGAAGAAGAAGAAGAAGAAATTATCAATTCCCAACTTGACTCTCACTGGGATTAAACATGACAATAGGTCTGATCTGATTTCATCATCATTTAAAAAATCATCTATTATTTTTCACTTTATGTTTGTGTGGGAGCAAACTGTTGAAATCTTTACTTAATGTATGCTAAACTAATCTTCTGTATATAAAGAGAATCGAAAATGAATCCTCATGTGAATGGAAGGGGAGAGGTGTCGCTCCCCCTCTTCGTGGAGGAACGACACTGGACCCTGCGCTGTTCTTTTGTCTGCTCGGCCCTCCCCGGGTTTGCTGCTGGTTCTTCCCGGGTTGGCTACTGTCCCTTCCACCTCTGTGGAAGGGCGGTTCCCCCTGGCCACTTTCCCCACTTCCGCGGGGGAGCGGCACACCGCCAGCCGGCTCTCTCGGGGGCTGCACAGGTGTTTCTTCAGATAGATGTTCCCCTTAGATGTTCCTGGTGCATGTTGTCTCTCTCCTCCTTTATAGTCCTCTTCCACCAATCCCAACTCTGCTACCCACACGCCGAGTACGCTGCTCTCCTCCAATCAGGAGCAGGTCCTGCAGCTTGTCAAGTTGGTGAGAGGCAGCTGGGTAGAAGCTGTTTTCTCCTCTCCCAGCGCCATATTGTGGGAGAGCAGATGCATAGAATAAGTCTTAATTCCAGTAACTTAGTCTAGTCCTGGTTGCTCCCCACAGAGAGGGAGTGGGAAAGGGGAGGGATGCGGGTGGGAGAGACGATATGGGGGGGAAGCCATTGTAATCCATAAGCTGTACTTTGGAAATTTATATTCATTAAATAAAAGTTAAAAAAAAATACAAGGGACTGTGTGAAGCATTCCCTTGCATGCAATGTCATCTCCCATGGTAAGGGACCTTCCCTCCCTTTGGAGTCTACAGCATTTCACTTTCCTTGCTATAGAACATGTGATATTTGTGACCCTCATTGTTATTTTAGCATTCATCCGAGTGCTCCAACTAGACTATAGATTTCTTGAGCCCAGGGGAAATTTGTTACTGAATGTTTACAACATAAAATGAGCTCAATATATATATAATTTAATAACCAATGCTCCTCTGTGCTATATAGTGATTGACCAGATGGATGGATGGATAGATAGATGGATGGATGGACAGATGGAAATATGACAGAAATGATGTCACATGGTGATAGGAAGAGATATCATAGTTAAATAGACATACATGGGGCCGCCACTGTGGCATAGTAGGCTAAGTCCCCACTTGTGGCGCCAGTACTCCACGGGCAATGGTTCTAGTCCCGAGTGCTCCTCTTCCTATCTAGCTCCTTGCTATGGACTGGGAAAGCAATGGAAGATGGCCCAGTAGGAGGGCCCTTGCACTCCCATTGGAGACCCAGAAGCAGCTCCTGGCTTCAGATTGGCCCAATTCTGGCCATTGCGGCCATTTGGGGAGTGAACCAATAAATGGAAGACCTTTCTCCCTATCTCTCAAATAAATAAAAAATAAAAAGTTAAGATGATAAATTTTAAAAAATACACATACGTAATATGTGAACATTTTATATTTTTTTAAACTTTATTTAGTAAATATAATTTTCCAAAGTACAGTTTATGGATTACAATAGCTTCCCCCCCCCATAACTTCCCTCCCACCAGCACCCCTCCCATCTCCCACTACCTCTCCCATTCCATTCACATCAAGATTCATTTTCAATTATCTTTATATACAGAAGATCGATTTAGTATATATTAAGTAAACATTTCATCAGTTTGCACCCACACAGAATATAAAGTGTAAAATGCTGTTTCAGTACTAGTTATAGCATTAATTCACATTGGACAACATATTAAGGACAGATCCCACATGAAGAGAAAGTACACAGTGACTCCTGTTGTTGACTTAACAATTTGACACTCTTGTTTACGGTGTCAGTAATCTCCCTAGGCTCTAGTCATGAGTTGCCAAGGCTATGGAAGCCTCTTGAGTTCGCCCACTTCGATATTATTTAGACAAGGTCATAGTCAAAGTGGAATATCACTCCTCCCTTCAGAGAAAGATACCTCCTTCTTTGATGAGATGACCTGTTCTTTCCACTGGGATCTCACTCGCAGAGATCTTTCATTTAGGTTTTTTTTTTTTTTTTTTTTTTTTTTTTTTTACCAGAGTGTCTTGGCTTTCCATGCCTAAAATACTCTCATGGGCTCTTCAGTCAGATCCGAATGTCTTAAGGGCTGATTCTAAGGCCAGAGTGCTGTTTAGAACATCTGCCATTCTATGAGTCTGCTGTGTATCCTGCTTCCCATGATGGATTGTTCTCTCCCTTTTTGATTCTGTCAGTTAGTATTAGCAGACACTAGTCCTGTTTATGTGATCCCTTTGACTCTTAGTCCTATCAGTGTGATCAATTGTGAACTGAAATTGATCACTTGGACTAGTGAGATGGCATTGGTACATGCAATCTTGATGGGATTGTATTTGAATAACCTGGCACATTTCTAACTCCACCATTTGGGGCAAGTCAGCTTGAGCATGTCCCAAATTGTACATCTCCTCCCTCTCTTATTCCCACTCTTATATTTAACAGGGATCACTTTTCAGTTAAATTTAAACACCTAAGAATAATTGTGTGTTAATTACAGAGTTCATAATATGTTTTCATAATATGTGAACATTTTATATTTCTTCATTTTCCTTCTGAGTAAGGTAGAGTTTTAGTGGAATGGAATTCGGAAAACTTCAGGGAGGACTGTTATTGAACACAGATCAACCAACAGCTATATTTAGAGAGAAAAAATAGCTAATATATCTGAGTTTTATTTTTATTTTTTCCTGTTTATAGGCCTGTGACTTGGGCACATTAACTTCTCTGAAACTTATTTTTCTCCTTGGCTGTGTGGACATGATAAAATCTACATGTAGAACTTCTAGAAAGAATAAAGAGAGGTTTCATGTCAATTACTTAGCCCACTTCCTGGCACATAATTAAGTATTGATAAGTGCTATCTGGTGGTGGGACTCACCTGAAATATATTTTGAAAATTGTGTTTGGGGAAATTCAAAGATAGAAATATATGTGGCCTGAGCCCTCTCCCCATTGTCTTTGGCTCCATTTTTTCCCCAAATTCCCCATACCTGCTGATCTCCATGACTAAGCATACCTTGAAATAAGAAGTACTTAAGCTTTACCTTGAAGAGCTTAAAGCATTTTCCCCCCAACACTAAAATGTGCCATCCTCAGGCTGATGTTTGTGATTTACAATTGCTCCACTATTCTTTGATGTCTGGTTATTTAATTTGGGGACACTTTCACCTGCCCTCCTGAGACTACATCTACATCACAGAAATTTTCCCATGTTCATAACATTGACTTTTAAGCCCAAACCACACTTCCAGAAATCTGGCTCAAACCAGACTATTGTGGCCATTTAGGAAATCAACCAGGAAATAAAAGATTTCTCTCTCTCTCTCTTGCTCTCGCTCTCTCCCTCCCTCCCCTACCTTCCCCTCTCCATCTACCTCCCTCCCCTTTGCTCTGACATTCAAATAGGTAAATCATTAAAAATTTATTTCTAGTATTAATTATCAGTACACTATATATAGAATGTTCATATAGTTCAGGAGCTATGCTGCATATTGTCTACATTTATTAATTAGAGGAACCATTTTATAGATGAAAAATTAAAGTTGTTAGGATTCAAAGTTTAAATTCAAATCATAGACTTCCAAACTCCAGTGTTGCAGATGCTGCTCTATACTACTACTCGGTGACTCCAGCTCTTGCTTCTATCTTCACACATAGTAGATCCTGCGTGTCAATGAGGAATAAATTATGAGACTCCCCCCAGTAGATGCCTCAGACTGCAGCTAGTACCAGACCCTATATATGAGGGTACTTAAAAAGTGTGTGGAAATGGCCAGCACCGTGGCTCACTAGGCTAATCCTCTGCCTTGCAGCACCAGCACACCGGGTTCTAGTCCCGGTCGGGGCACCGGATTCTGTCCTGATTGCCCCTCTTCCAGGCCAGCTCTCTGCTGTGGCCAGGGAGTGCAGTGGAGGATGGCCCAAGTGCTTGGGCCCTGCACCCCATGGGAGACCAGGAGAAGCACCTGGCTCCTGGCTTCGGATCAGCGCAGTGTGCTGGCTGCAGCTGGCTGCAGCGGCCATTGGAGGGTGAACCAACGGCAAAAGGACCTTTCTCTCTGTCTCTCTCTCTCACTGTCCACTCTGCTTGTCAAAAAAAAAAAAAAGTGTGTGGAAAAACAGAATTAAAATAAAGTTTAATTTGATGCAAACAAATGAATTCCATGAGGTTTTTCCATAATATGTACTTTTCATGAATTTTTGAAGACCCCTCATTTGAATAGTTTACAAAATTGCCTTATAACAAAAATAATTTAAATTCCATTTTCCATAAACTTGTTAAAAATTATACTATGTTCTGTCATATACACACACAAAAAATTAATGTCTTTTTCCATCTTAACCAAGTATTTCCATGCCCAATGACTAACATTTTCAGTCTGAGGTTTGATAGCAAAACTGGTATAAGTTTATTTTCTACTACAATTTCACAGATAAAATATTTTACTATATTGTGGGGAGCAGGGCCTGTCTCCGGCAACATGGTGGGGCACCCAGGAGACAAATAAGTACTGAGACTATGGACAAATAAGTACTGAAACTACCGAGACTGGACTAGACCACTGAGATGATTGAGACTAACTCAATGCGCCTTATCTCCCGCCATATGGCGCTGAGAGAGAGTAAACAAATCTTACACAGCTGCTTCGTTAATTAGTTGATTCCTGGCCCAACCCCTTAAAAGAGGGAGAGAGACAACGTGCGGGGCCGCACCCCCTGAGAGAGTCGGTCGGAGAGTTCGCTGGTGCTGCTCCTCCACGAAAGTGGGGGAGCAGCAGGGGTGCCGCTCCTCCGCGGAGGCAGGGGATCGACAGCAAACCTGGGAAGGGCTGGGGAAAACGAACAGCGCAGGGTCCAGTGTCGTTCCTCCATGAGTGGGGGAACGACACTATATATCATAGCAACCTCAACAGAATTTCTTATTAAAGTTTAGAACTTTTGCCATTTCACAGAAACACTTTACAGCTTCTCATTGATGTATTCAAACTGCCTGCATCACTACTTCTGCACTTCTCCATTTTTAAGTAAAATAAAGGTTATTTGAAAACAAACGCTATGATATGTATCAGCTGATCTGATAACCAAGGTGGCTACTAAATGACTCGCAGGTGGGTCACATATATAGCAAGGACATAAGAAGGGATGATTCATGTCCCAAGAAAAATGCAATGGAGGGCACAGGAATGCATCACACTATTTACAACTAAATTGAGTTTTATTACTCTACTCAGACTGAATTAAAGCATGAATTGTTTATTTCTGGAATTTTCCTTCTAGTATTTTGGACTGTAGTTGACCACAGGCGGCTGAAACTGGGGAAAGCAATACCATGCTTTAGGAAGAACTACTGTACACAATTTAATCTTTGGGATGCTAGAGTCACACATTTCAGCAGAGGGTTCTGCTCAACCATTTCTCCCAAGTTTTAGATGAATAAATCCCATCAGACTCTAAGTCAGGAGACAACACTACGTCAAGAGCCCATCCAGTATTTCTCCAGGGCAGCTTGCAGTAAGTCTCTACATAAGAAATTACTCCAGTGCTTCTCTCCCAGTATGATGCTGACATGTCTCAATGTTTCTCCTAACATCCTAATAGCAGCCACATAGAACACTGGGGCAAAATTTCCAGAGGTTCAGACCACCTATATCTGTTTCTATGTTACTGTGTGCTTGTATGTGTATTATGAAAGTATGTATTTTGCATTTTTAAATCTAAAGCAAATTTAATGAACTTTAAGCAAATCACCAAAAATTACTGAAATTGGAGTACAATTTTTAAGAATCTCCGTTTGAGAACTGTCGCTTGGTTATTTGTTTCTTTAAACTAGAAACCTGTATCTGAGCAGTAGCTATAGAAAGAGGCCCAGCTCCTTATAGCATGGTTGTTCTCAGATGTAAAGGGCTCATAAATACACAGCCTAAAAGGAGAAGAAGTCATCACCACCGCTGTTTGGATGCAGACATGCATCACGTAAAGTGGAAGGTAAGGCAAGCTGCTTCTCCAAGCCCTAATGGAATAAAGGCATGGGCTGAATTGCTGGCAGGGATAAGTGAATGCACAGCATGAGAAACGTCATAACACTTTCATCCCAAACTTATGTCTCCTTATAAAATCCATCCATTCCCACAGTGATCCATCAGGACAAACAAGCAAGGATTTCTAAAGCGGCATCCAATAGCACCCTGAATATCCAGTAGCCCAACCTATTCAACTTGAACATGAAACAGAGTCTCTGGTGCATCATGCATGTCCATGAACTGGCCAGTCTCTTCTCCATTTATGATCACATATACCACCCCGCCATGAAACCAGAATGATAGCTTTCTCCTCTGTAAGGATGAGATGATTAATTATCTACCATTTCCCAAAGAATTATAGGTTTCTCTGGGGAAGAGATACAGAAGTGTTACAAATAGGAACAGATACAGATGTGAGCTCCTGCTGTTTTCTTTCTTGGCCAATTGGTAGCTATTTAAAGATTAAAATATTGCTCCAAAGCCTCAGCACTCCAAAGATGTACAATTACACACACAATATTTCATTTGCTTGTTGATATGGATATCTTATTCTATTGGTCTCCCAGAGACATTTTCTACATGGTAGACCCCTCATCTTTAAATACATGTCATACTATTCCACAAACAGTTTCAGCAATCTTTTTAGACACAATTTAAAAAATGTAATGGCACCAATAGCAGATAGACTAATAGATTTAGAATGTTGATCTCCCACCCTCAGGAAACTTTAATTCCCATAGGCTTAGAATGATTTGAGAAAATAATTTGCAGACAGGGATATGCCCCAAGGCTATTGAATGACCTTTCTTTTTTTACACTTCACACCTCTGCTCTGTTAGCATAACATAACCTATGAAAGGTTCGTAGGGCTTAGTAAGAAGCTGCTCAAACAGTCTTTATATGACCAGAGAATCCAAGGAACACACTGCCTCATGAATTCAAGTTTGAATATTGTCCTCATTTCTTTCCTTTCTTTGTTAAATATTTCTTTAAGAAAGGGTTCAGGTTCACAAGAAAATTGTGCAAATAAAAGTCAAATTTCCTTATACTTCTTGTCTACCCCAGCACTGCCACTCACCCCAAGTTTCCTCACGCTCAGTAATCCACACCAGGCTGATGAATCTTTTATAGTTGAAGAACCTACCTCAACTTGTTACTATCAACCAAAGTCCACTGTTTACACTTAGATTCATTCTCAGAGTTGCATGTTCTATGGAGTTGGATGAAGGCCTACAACCACTATTGTAATATCATACAGAATAGATTCACTGCCCTAACATCCTCTGAATATGACTATTTATCCTCACTAAGCCTTGGCAATGACTGATCATTTTATTGTCTTCAGAGTTTTGCCTTTCGCAAATTGTCTCATAGATGGAGTTAAATAGTACAGAGCTTTTCAGATTGGCTTCTCGCACTTAAATATGCATTTAAATCTCTCCATTTATGTTCATGGCCTGATAGCTCATTTCATTTTTATTCCAAATAATACTCCATTGTCTAGAGTTATTGCAGTTTATCCATTGACTTATAGAAGAACATCTTAGTTGCTTTCACATTTGAATACTTACGAATAAAAATGCTAGAAGCATAAATGTGCAGGGGTTTGCATAGACAAAAAAGGTTTCTGTTCAATTGGAGAAACACCAAGAGTGTAATTTCTGTATTATACAGTTAAGACTATGTTAAGAAACTGTCATACTGTCTTCCAAAATAGCTTGTTTCTTTTTTATCCAGGGTAAATTGTCTTGGGGTTCTAAATTTCTCCTGATCATTGCACCATCATCCTCAAAGGTTTCCTTTGAGTAGAGCCAGGCCTCTGACAGGGATGCTTCCATTTCTTCCTCTACTTTTCCCATTCATATGCAGTGTTGCTGGAAATAGATGCTGGCACTAAACAATACAACAATATTCAGGTGATTAAAAATCATATCCAGAAACTCCCAACATCTGTTTCATGTCAGGTAGGGACTGTATCTCCAGCACAGGCTACTTGGTGTGTTGTATTAACAGCAATTTTCCTAAGCACAGGCCAAGTATGAGAGTTAAGATTTGCAAAAACTCTTCAACAACTGGCATGTTGGGTTCTCTGGTTGCTCACCATATTTGCTGGTTGTCTCCCATCAAAATCTTTAGGATTTCTGTTTAAGAAATACTTTGCGACTGGGTTCCAAGATGGACAAGTAGGGAGGGAGCTTACTGATCTAGTCAAGAAGATAGAAAAAAAATAGAGATAGTATAGTCTCAGGGAAGAGTTGGGGAAAAACAACAGAGAAAACTCTTCCAAAATTAGAGGGACATGGTGGACCTAAATAGGGGGTATAGGCACCCAGGGCTCGGGATGCCAACAGCCTAGAGCCTACGCACCAGCGCTGGAAAGTGAGGTGAGATGAGACCACAGTAGCCAAAGACACTGGCAAGAAAGCAGAAGGAAGAGCCTAGAGGGAATGAGGCTTGAAGCCTCAGGGCGGGGGGGGGGGGGGGAGAGGATGTGGCAGGGGGAGTGTACCAGCCTAACTAGAGGAGAGAAAAAAAATAAAAGGGACAGTACAGACACGTTTCTCTCTCTCCCATCACTTTACAAAGACATACAAGCTGATAGAGCAAGCTCCATTTTGGACATACGTAACAGCTGTGCCAGCTCGTGTCTGTGCCTGGCAATCACCCAGCAGAGAAATCGGACACTGGTGGGGAGCAATAACAGGAAGCTAGGACCTTGTGACTGTATGAGGCTTCTGAACTTGGACTGTGGGAAAAAAAAAACAACTGAGGGTGTGTGGCAGAACTCACAGTATGGCTGAGACTTGGAGTAATCTTGGTAGGAGATGCCACAAGCTCCAGTGGTCCTGGTTACTCAGTGAATGACATTGTTGGGGAATCTGAACTTACACTGAGGCCTGTACAGATCCTTTGTGTGGTCCTTGGAACAGAGCAGACAAATATTATTCCCACTGGGGATACCGCTAAGGCACTGGTCTCCTTCAAAGAGAAGAGCTCAGCTGAGCAGAATTACTTCCCTTCAGATTGAAAAAAAAAAAAGATAATATTTATGACACCAAACCTAGGTGTATCACCTTAGGCATTCCCTTAACTCTGGAGAACTGAACAGAGCTCTCTGACAACACCCACTACAAGCATCTAGAGATTCAGTGAAAGTAGACAGTCCACTTATCTACAGAGTCATAGTATACCAATAAAAGCCAATGCAGCAGAAGAAAAAAGAAACCAATGAGTATCTCCACAAATGTTGAACAACAAATGCAACAATCCAAGAAACAAGAATAAAGAAGACAACATGACGCTCCCAAAAGAACATGACACTTCAATAAAAGATTATGAAGACGATGAGATAGAAGAAATGGAAGAAATGGAACTCAAAAAATTGACAATAGGATTACTTAGAAGTAATCAAAAGCAAACATACAAACTACAGAAATCCATGCAGGACATGAAAGAAAGTCACTCTCATGAAATTGAAATCTTAAGAAGGAATCAAAATGAAAAGAATTCAGTAGAACATGAAATTGAGATATTGAAGAGAAATCAAAATGAAGAATCAATAGAACAAATAAATAATGCATCCAAGAGCCTTAAAAACAGAATCAGTGAGGCAGAAGGGAGAATATTGGATTTAGAAGATGGAGCACAGGAAAGTTTTCAGTCAAACCAAAGACAAGAAGAGGAAGCTATAAATCTAAAAAATATTGTTGGGAATCTACAGGATACTATTGAAAAAAACCAATATTCGGGATCTAGGAGTTCCTGAAGGCATGGAGAGAGAGAAAGGATTAGAAGGCCTTTTTTAGTGAAAAAGTAGCGGAAAAGAGACATCCAAGTACAGAAAGTACACAAAACTCCCAATAGATATGACCAGAAAAGATCCTCACCATGACACATTGTAAGTGAAACATAAAGAAAACATTCTAAAATGTACAAGTGAGAAATGCCAGATTACTTTCAGAGGATATCCAATTAAACTCGCAGCAGACATCTCATCAGAAACCCTACAGGCTAGGAGGGAATGGTGAGATATAGCCCAAGTACTAAGAGAAAAAACCTTCCAGCCCAGAATATTATATCCTGCAAAGCTCTCATTTGTGAAAGAAGTTGAAATAAGACTTTTCATTGCAAACAGAAATTGAAAGATTTTGTTGCCACTTGTCCAGCCCTGCAAAAGATGTGTTACACACAGAAACAAGGATATCAATATGAAAGAAGGTAAAGGAAGAAAATCTCTCAGTAAAAGATCACAGGAACTTCAAAGTATAAAGCACAAATATCTTTCAAAAAATGACAGGGCAAAGTCACTACTTAATAGTCACATTTAATGTAAATGACCTCAACACTCCAGTTAAAAGGCACAGATTGGCTAGATGGATTAAAAAACAAAATTCATCTATCTGCTGCTTACAAGAAACACATCTTTCCAGTAAAGGTGAATATAGACTAATATAGGCTAATCCTGTGCCTTGCGGCGCCGGCACACCGGGTTCTAGTCCCAGTCAGGGCGCTGGATTCTGTCCCAGTTGCCCCTCTTCCAGGCCAGCTCTCTGCTGTAGCCAGGGAGTGCAGTGGAGGATGGCCCAAGTACGTGGGCCCTGCACCCCATGGGACCAGGATAAGTACCTGGCTCCTGCCATCGGATCAGCGCGGTCTGCCAGCCACAGCGCGCCGGCTGTGGTAGCCATTGGAGGGTGAACCAATGGCAAAAGGAAGACCTTTCTCTCTGTCTCACTCTCTCACTGTCCACTCTGTCAAAAAAAAAAAAAATATTCCATGCCAACAGAAACCAAAAAAGAGCTCGTGTAGCCATCTTAATATCAGACAAAATAGACTTTAACACAAAAACTGTTAATAAAGACAAAGAGGGGCACTATATAATGATTAAGGGATCAATTCAACAGGAAGATGTAACTACCATAAAAGCACATGAACCTAATTACAGGGCACTGGGCTATTTAAAAGATATGTTAAGAGATTTGAAGTGAGACTTAGACTCCAATACAATAGTTTTGGGGGACTTCAATACTCCACTTTCAGTAATGGACAGATCAACCAGACAGAAAATCAACAAGCAAACAATTTAATCAATACTATAGACCAAATAGACCTAACAGATATCTACAGAACTTTCAATCCTACAGTTGCAGAATACACATTCTTTTCAGCAGTACACGGAATCTACTCTAGGAATGACCACTTACTAGGCCATAAACCAAATCACAGCAAATTCAAAAGAATCAAAATCATACCATGCATTTTTCTGAAAACAATAGAATAATGATGGAAATCAGCAACTCAGGAAACTCTAGAGCATACACAAAGACATGGAGACTAAACAACATGCTCCTGAATGAACAGCGGGTCATAGAAGAAATCAAAACAGAAATCAAAAATTTTCTGGAAGTAAATGAGGATAACAGCACAATATACCAAAACTTATGGGATACAGCAAAAGCAGTGTTAAGAGAAAGTTTATAGCAATAGGTGCCTACATCAAGAAATTGGAAAGGCACCAAATAAATGAGCTATCAATGCATCTCAAGGATCTAGAAAAACTACAGCAAACCAACCCAAATCTAGTAGAAGAGAAATGATTAAAATTAAAGAAATCAACAAAATTGAATCCAAAAAATTACAAAATATCAGCAAAGAGCTGTTTTTTTTTTTGAAAAAATAAAATTGACACACCATTGGCCCAACTAACCAAAAAAAGGAGAGAGAAGAACCAAATCAATAAAATTAGAAGTGAAAATGGAATGTAACAACAGACACTACAGAAATAAAGAGTCATTAGAAATTACTACAAAGAGGTATATGCCAAGAAACTGGGAAATCTAGCAAATAGATAGATTCTTAGACACATACAACCTACCTAAATTGAACCATGAAGACATAGAAAACCTAAACAGACCAAAAACAGAAATTGAATCAGTAATAAAGAGCCTCCCAGAAAAAGAAAAGCCCAGGACCAGATAGATTCACTGCTGAATTCTACCAGACATTTAATGAAGAACTAACTCAAACTATTCAAAATAATTGAAATAGAGGGAATCCTCCCAAATTCTTTCTACAAAGCCAGCATCACCTTAATTCCTAAACCTGAAAAAGATACAATGGAGATGCATAGAGAAAGAGAATTGCAGATCAATTTCCCTGATGAACTTAGATGCAAAAATCCTCAATAAAATCCTGGCCAATAGAATCCAACAACATATCTGAAAGATCATCCACCCAGAACAAGTGATATTTATCTCTGCTATGCTGGGATGGTCAACAATCACAAATAAATCAATGTCATACACCACATTAACAAACTGAAGAATAAAAACCATATTATTATCTCAATAGATGCAGAGAAATATTTGATAAAATACAACACCCTTTCATGATTATAATTTAAGCAAACTGTGTATAGAAGGAACATTCATCAACACAATCAGGGCAACTGATGACAAACCCACTGCCAGCATCCTCTTGAATGGAGAAAAGTTGGAAACATCCCCACTGAGATCTTAACCAAACAAGGATGCCCACTGTCACCATTGCTATTCAATATAAATAGTCCTGGATGTTTAAGCAAGAGTTTAAAAAAAAATCAAAGGAATACAAATTAGAAAGGAAGAAGATAAACTATCCATCTTTGCAGATAATATGATTCTTTATTTAGGGGATCCAAAGAACTCCACTATGAGACTATTGGAACTCATAGAAGAGTTTGGTAAAGTAGCAAGATACAAAATCAATACACAAAAATCAACAGCATTTGTATACGCAGACAATGCCATGGCTGACAAAGAACTTCTAAGATCAATCCCATTCACAATAACTACAAAAACAAATACCCTGGAATAAACTTAACCAAGGACTTCAAAGATCTGTATGATGAGATTATAAAACTTTAAAGAAAGTAGATGAGGATACCAAAAAAAAAAAAAAGGAAAATCTTCCATGTTCATGGATTGGAAGAATCAATATCATCAAAATGTCCATTCTTCCAAAAGCCATTTACAGATTCAATATGATACCAAACAAAAAACCAAAGAAATTCTTTTTTATTTTTTTTGGTAGGCAGAGTTAGAGAGAGACAGAGAAAGGGCTTCTCTATCCGTTGGTTCACCACCCAAATGGCCACCACGGCCGGTGCACTGCGCCAATCCGAAGCCAGGAGCCAGTGCTTTCCTCCTGGTGTCCCATGCGGGTGCAGGGCTCAAGCACTTCAGCCATCCTCACTGCCTTCCCCGGGCCACAGCAAGAGCTGGACTAGAAGAGGAACAACCAGGACAGAATCCGGTGACCCAACCAGGACTAGAACCAGGGGTGCCGGTGCCACAGGCAGAGGATTAGCCAAGTGAGCCACAGCGCCAGCCAAAAATTCTTCTCAGATCTGGAAAAAATGATGCTGAAATTCATATGGACACAGGTGACCTCGAATAGCTAAAGCAATGTTGGACAACCAAAACAAAGCCAGAGGCATCACAAAACCAGATTTCAAGACTTACTACAGGGCAGTTATAAACAAAACATCATGGTACTAGTACAGAAACAAATGGGTAGACCAATGGAACAGAACAGAAACACCAGAAATCAATCCAAACATCCACAGCCAACTTATATTTGATCAAGGATCTAAAATCAATTCCTGGAGCAAGGACAGTGTATTCAACAAATGGTGCTGCAAAAACTGGATTTCTACATGCAGAAGCATGAAGTAAGACCCCTACCTTAGACCTTACACAAAAATCCACTCACATGGATTAAAGATCTAAGCCTATGATCCAATGCCATCAAATTATTAAAGAACATAGGAGAAAGCTTGCAAGATATAGGCACAGTCATAGTCTTTTTGGAAAAAAACCCAGAGGCATAAGCAGTCAAAGCCAAAATTAACAACTGGGATTACATCAAATTGAGAAGTTTCTGTAAAAGAAACAGTCACGAAAGTGAAGAGGCAACCAACAGAATGGGAGAAAATATTTCAATTTATGCAACTGATAAAGGATTAATAACAATCTATAAATAAATCAAGAAATTCTACCAAAACAACAACAACAACAAAAACTCACTTAAGAGATGGGCCAAGGACCTAAATAGACATTTTTCAAAAGAAGAAATCCAAACAGAAACATGAAAAGATGTTCAGGATCACTAGCCATCAGGGAAATGTGAATCAAAACCACAATGAGGTTTCACCTCACCCCGGTGAGAATGGCTCACATTCAGAAACCTACCAACAACAAATGCTGGTGAGGATGTGGGGAAAAAGAGATACTAACCTACAGTTGGTGGGAATGCAAACTGGTAAAGCCACTATGGAAGTCAGTCTGGAGATTTCTCAGAAAACTGAATATAGCCCTACCACACAACATAGCCATCCCACTCCTCAGAATTTACCCAAGGGTAATTAAATTGGCAAATAAAAGAGCTATCTGCACACCAATGTTTATTGCAACTCAATTCACAAAATATAAGACATGGAATCAACCTAAATGCCCATCAATAGAAGACTGGATAAAGAAATTATGGGATATGTACTCTTTGGAATACTACATAGCAGTAAAAAAAATTAAATCCGCTCATTTGCAACAAAATGCAGGAATCTGGAAAACAACATGCTGAGTGAAATAAGCCAGTCCCAAAGGGACAAATATCATATGTTCTCCCTGATCTGTGACAACTGAGAACCTAAAAGGGAACCTGTAGAAGTGAAATGGACACTATGAGAAGCAATGACTTGATCAGCCCTCGTCCTAACTGTTGAGGAGCAGCTTACAATTTTATTCTTTTTACTATTTTCCTTTTCTACTTAAAACCATTGGTTGAACTCTTTAACACAGAATTATTCTTAGGTGTTTAAACCCAACTGCAAATTGATCCCTGTTAAAAATAAGACTGGGAATAAAGAGAGAGGAGATGTACATTTCAGCACTTGCTCCCTCAGACTTACCCATAAGGGTAAAATTAAAAACTTGCCATGGGACTCCAATCCCATTAAGTTGGCAGGTACCAATGCCACCTTACTAAAGTGATCAGTTTAAGTTCATAATTGATCATAAAGATATGATTAAGTGTCAAAGGGATCACATAAATAAGACCAGTGTCTGCTAATAACAGTAAAACTAATCTTCAAACAGTACTTTACACTTTGTGTGTCTGTGTGGGTGCAAACTGTTGAAATCTTTACTCAGTGTAGAGTTGATTTTCTATATATAAAGATAATTTAAAAAAAATTTTCCCCCCCTCTGGTGCACATTTTACAATCTTTATGTTTTTTTTTTTTTTTGCTTTCAAACTTTTATTTAATGAATATAAATTTCCAAAGTACAGCTTATGGATTACAATGGCTTCCCCCCCATAACATCCCTCCCACCCGCAACCCTCCCCTTTCCTACTCCCTCTCCCCTTCCATTCACATCAAGATTCATTTTCGATTCTCTTTATATACAGAAGATCAGTTTAGCATACATTAAGTAAAGATTTCAACAGTTTACTCCCACACAGAAACATAAAGTGAAAAATACTGTTTGAGTACTAGTTATAGCATTAAATCTCAATGTACAGCACACTAAGGACAAAGATCCCACATGAGGAGTAAGTGCACAGTGACGCCTGTTGTTGACTTAACAAATTGACACTCTTGTTTATGGCCTCAGTAATCACCCTAGGCTCTTGTCATGAGGTGCCAAGGCTATGGAAGCCCCCTGAGTTCACTGACTCTGATCATATTTAATCTTAGTGAAGAATGGGATGGGAGAGTGAGTAGAATGTGGGATGGTTTGCAGGTTGGGAGGGAGGTTATGGGGGGAAGAATCACTATAATCCAAAAGTTGTACTTTTGAAATTTATATTTTTAAAAGAAGTTTTCTATTAAAAAATACTTTGCTACCATCAGCTAGTTTGAAGTTATTGATCAGAGGAGAGTCTGAGGTTCTATATCTGTGCACTCTAAGCTCCATAGGTTCCCGAGTTCTTAACGAACAAATGAATGGACAGAGTCACTTTCCACCACCACCCACAACAGACAGCGTTATGTTCCTGACCTTAAAAGAGTCAGAGCTACAGATACATCCTCTGATGCACTCTGAGGTGCTCCAAATGAGGAGACTCCAGGTGGTCTCATGCACAAGGACAAACTAATCAATTAGGGTCCCAAAGACCTCTCCGTATTCTCATAAAGACACACTATTGTCAGAAAACATCAACATGTTGATTACACAATGTTTTTGAGTGTCCTTTCTCAAGAGAATAATTTTAGCTCCTTTAAGGACCCTTGTAGGTAATAAAATCTACATCATAAATGTACAGCCTTGACTATAAATTATAAAATAGGATATAACTTGGAATTGGGATTAGTAAGCTTTAATTGGGGGACTGGCTTTATCTGTGAAAATTTTATTTGATGAGGGGCACATACTCTGGCCCAGCAGTTAGCTGCCACTTGGGATACCATCATTCCACATCAGAGTGCCTGGGTTCAAGTCCTGTCTCCACTTCTGATCTGACTTCCTGATTATATGCAGCCTGAGAGGCAACAGCTGATGTCTCAAGTATTTAGGTCTGTGTCACCCATACATGAGACCCAGACTGAGTTCAAGCTCCTGGTTTTGGTCTGGTGCAGCCCAGGCTATTGCAATGGAGTGAACTAGTGGAGGGAAAATACTTCTTTTTTTCCTCTCCCCCCCCCCCTTACTCTCTCCTCTCTCTCTCCTTCTGGGAGAATTATTTTTAATAAGAATCAGATTTGTAATTGTTTTCAGTGATGTAAGAGAGTCTTGCATTTAAAGTGCAAGGGACCTAGCAGTAAACATTTGCCAGTCAAGTAGGCACCAAGGAGAGATGAATAGTGGATCTCTATGCACAGCTCAAAGCAGAGCAGTCTATGACTCCAGCAAGCGTTCTTACTGCTACCATATCAGAAAGGGCATGGAAAGAGGGGTTTCTAGGACATAGAAAAAGCTGCATAAAAGGAGCTCTTGGACTACCCGTGGCAATGAAGCTGAGAGGACAAACATCCAACTTGCCCCCCTCCCAACCTCCAATATCCTGTCTCTGCATTTCCTGGTGGAACTTAAAAAGGAATATAGACAGCAAAGAGCCTGTAGTATAGACATTATCCAGAAGGAGCAACTGTCTATTTAAGTTGAAGTCTATGCAAACTGTTTCTCATTAGCCTGATCAAAGCTTCTATTATTCAACTGCTTAACTAACCTTTTGGTTTAATCACAAAGGAATGTATCCTTGAACCCTAAAGCATTTGATAACCATAAACCTTGTGAAATATTTGGTATAAGTTACAATCATTCACTCAAAAATATGTACAGCCGTAAGTTCAACGTATACATTTAAATCATAAGTGTGCTCCCCAACATGAACATGCTCTCTCTGAATGTGCACATCCTTCTTGTGGATTCTCTGTAAGCACAAGGCATCCTAAAAGCTCTCCTCCCATAGCTGCAAGAAAAAATTAATCTCACCCTGACAAATTTCTCTGAACATTTCACAAAGTCTGCTTCATTCTCCAAGATCTTTTTTATGTTCTGGTTGGAGAACTTGTCTGTCCATTGATTTTCTTGTTATGGTCATACTTATTGGACCTTGAAATATAGAAAAATTCTAACTTTAAAATATTTTATAAGCTGAATTGTCTTTACTTATGATCACCCAAAGAAAAGTGATTCCAGACTTTTGCAGGATAGTTAATGCAATTACCTAGGGTCAGGAAACACTAAGAAAAACTGTGCTTTTTTTGTGTCTCTTCAAAATTTATCTTCCATTAGGGAATGCCAGGCAAAGAAGAGTACAGATCCAAAGCATTCATGGCATTCTGCTGTTCTCATATGCACGACCCTTGGAACACCCATCAGCAATTGTTAGATGGAAAATTCACATGACACTTCTGATTATGTATTCACCTTGGACATTTTAAAAACTTCTTAGCCTACTGCAGACAATATAAACAAATGGATTTTAGATTTTTGAAGTGCATTTATTTTCATTTTGTTTGAAAGGCAGAGAGACACAGAGACAGATGGTGGGGGAGAGAGAGAGAGAGAAGAGAAAGAGAGAAAGAGAAAGAGAGAGAGAAAGAGAGAGAGAGAGAAAGGGAGAGAGAGAGATCATCTATCCATTGGTTTATTCCTCAAATGCCAACAACAGCAAGGGATGGGCCAAACTGAAGCAGGAGTCTGCATTCCATGTCTTCCATTGGATAGCAGAGACCCAAGTATTTGAGCTATCACATGCTGCCTCCAAGGGTATACATTAACAGGAAACTGAATCAGAAGCAAAGGAGCTGGGACTTGAACCAAGCACTCTGATATGGGATGCAGGCAGCCCATACAGTTAACTGCTGTGCTAAATGCCTGACCCAAACCAATGTGTTTGGAATCAAGCATATGTCTTCATATTTGAACTCTTTTAAATAATTTAAGGCATACAAATTGCATGTACTTCATATATATAGATTTAGGAACATCGGGATACGTCCCTCTCTACCCTCCCTCCTGCCCATACTGCCACCTTTTTTCCTCCTGCCTCTCCTATTTCCACTCATAATCTTACAAAGATCTACCTTCAGTTTACTTTATACTCATAAGATTAGCCCTACACTAAGTAGAGAGTTCAACAAATAGTATAAAGGGGAAAAAATACTGTTCCTCAAGAGTAGAGACAAGGGCTGTAACAATTATTGGATAGCAAAATGTCAATGTCACTCCTATTCATTACATTTTAAGTACTCTATTAGTTACAACAGATCAGGAAAAACATATGGTATTTGTCTTTTCGGGACTAGTTTATCTCACTAAGTATAATGGTTTCCAGTTGCATCCATTTTGTTGCAAAAGACAGGATTTTTATTTCTTAACTACTGAATGGTATCCCATAGTGTGTATATACCATAATCTCCTTATCCAGTCATGCATTGATGGACCTTTGATTCCAAATCTTAGCTATCATGAATTGAACTACAATGAACATGGGAATATAGATAACACTTTTTTTTATGCAATTAACATTAATTTTCTTTTTTTTAACTTTTATTTAATGAATATAAATTTCCAAAGTACAGAATATTGATTACAATGGCTTCCCCCCCATAACGTCCCTCCCACCCGCAACCCTCCCCTTTCCCATTCCCTCTCCCCTTCCATTCACATGAGGATTCATTTTCAATTCTCTTTATATACAGAAGATCAGTTTAGCACACATTAAGTAAAGATTTCAACAGTTTACTCCCACACAGAAACATAAAGTGAAAAATAATAGATGATTTTTTAAATGATGATGAAATCAGATCAGACCTATTGTCATGTTTAATCCCAGCAAGAGTCAAGTTGGGAATTGCTAATTTCTTCTTCTTTTTTTTTTTTTAACAGAAGATCAGTTTAGTATACATTAAGTAAAAATTTCAACAGTTTGCACCCCCATAGAAAAACAAAGTGAAATATACTGTTTGAGTACTCGTTATAGCATTAAGTCTCAATGTACAGCACATTAAGGACAGAGATCCTACATGAGGAGTAAGTGCACAGTGACTCCTGTTGTTGACTTTACCAATTGACACTCCTGTTTATGGCATCAGTAATCTCCCTATGCACCAGTCATGAGTTTCCCAGGCTATGGAAGCCCCTGAGTTCTCCGACTCTTATCTCGTTTAGACAAGGTCATAGTCAAAGTGGAGGTTCTTTCCTCCCTTCAGAGAAAGGTACCTCCTTCTTTGAAGACCTGTTCTTTCCACTGGGATCTCACTCACAGAGATCTTTCATTTAGGTTGTTTTTTTTTTGTTTTTTTTGTTTTTTCTTTGTTTTTTTTTTTTGCCAGAGTGTCTTGGCTTTCCATGCCTGAAATACTCTCATGGGCTTTTCAGCCAGATCCGAATGCCTTTAGGGCTGATTCTGAGGCCAGAGTGCTGTTTAGGACATCCGCCATTCTATGAGTCTGCTGAGTATCTCGCTTCCCATGTTGGATCACTCTCCCCTTTATTTATTCTATTGGTTAGTATTAGCAGGTACTAGACTTGTTTATGTGCTCCCTTTGACTCTTTAGATAACACTTTTATATGCTGATTTAATTCCCCTTGGGAAAACTCCCATGAGTCAGATGACTGGGTCATATTGTATATCTATTTTAAGCTTTCTGAGGTATCTCCATACTGTCTTCCACAACAGCTGCACCAGTTTACATTGCCACCAACATTGGATTAGAGTATCTTTTACCCTCACATCCTCACCATCATTTGTTGTTTGTTGATTTCTGTATGAGAGCCATTCCAACTGGAGTGAGGGGAAAACCTCACTGTGGTTTGGATTTGCATTTCCCTGATGGCTAATGATGTTGAGCATTTTTTCATGTGTCTGTTGGCTATTTGAATTTCATTTTTTTAAATGCCTTTAAGTTCTTTGCCCATTTCTTTTTTTCTTTTTTTGACAGATAGAGTTAGGCAGTGAGAGAGAGAGAGAGAGAGAAAGGTCTTCCTTACGTTGGTTCACTCCCCTAATGGCCGCTATGGCCGGAACTACACCAATCTGAAGCCAGGATCCAGGTGCTTCCTCCTGGTCTCCTATGCGGGTGCAGGGCCCAAGCACTTGGGCCATCTTCCACTGCCTTCCTGGGCCACAGCAGAGAGCTGGACTGGAAGAGGGGCAACTGGGACTAGAACCCGGTGCCCATATGGGATGGCGGCACCACAGCTTTGCCCATTTCTTTTGCAGTTGCAGAGGCTTCTCAACTTGATGTAATCCCATTGGTCATGTTTGGCTTTGATTGCCTGTGTTTCTATAATAAATCTATCACCATAAATAGCCAGAATGCCTGGCTATTTAAAAGAAATGTTAATGGATCTAAAGAGAGACATAGACTTCAATACATTAGTAATGAGAGACTTCAATACCCCTCCTTTCATTAGTGGGCAGATCAACTAGACAGAAAATCAATGAAGTAACAACAGAGCTAATCGACAGTATAGGCCAAATGGATCTAACTGATATCTACAGAACCTTTCATCCCAGGGTTGCAGAATATATGTTCTTTCCATCAGTGCATGACACTTTATCTAGGATAGACCATATATTAGGCCTTAAAGAAAGTCTCAGCAAATGAAGAAAAAAAAATGAAATTGTACCATGCATCTTTTCTGACTGCAATGGAATGAAGCTGGAAGTTAACTCAAGAATCTTGAGAACATATGCAAACACATGCAGAGTAAACAACATACTCCTGAATGAACAGTGGGGTCTGAGAAGAAATCAAATGGGAAATCAAAAATTTTAGAAACAAATAAAAATGACAATGTAACCTAACAAAACTTATAGGATACACCAAAAGCAGTGAAATGAAGAGCTGGTTTTTTTTAAAAAATAAACTAAATTGATATGTTTCCTAGGATACTGACTCAAACTCAGCTCCAGGGATGCATTATGGTTTATAGAACCATTGAGAGCAATCCTATACCATTGCCATAATGACAGGTTGAATTAACTCAAGCCACAGGTAACTAGAACATGGCATTTCCAGGATGAGAGAGATTTGTATAGGAAGGAACAAAGACTCAAGTACATTTAACAGGACTTACTGGGAAATTTGATGGAAAATTTTTTGGGAGTAAAAATCTTCTAAAAGACAATTTTGAAAAGTTTAGCAAATACATGTGAAATTTCCATTGTTACATCACAGGATGAAATTGACACCAGAGATGCAGAATAGAAGGATGCACTGCCTAATCAAACCAGCTCTGAAATATGCCTTGAGAATTTTAGTTACATTAAATGACATATGGCTATTTTCAGACCAATTATAGTTTAGTTTTTCCTTGTTTTAAGTAGAAAGCATTCTAATGACTCACATGAAAATGTACACTATGAATAATATAGTTAGTAACATTGTATTGCACATTGCAAGTTTCGTAAGATAGATTTTTAGGTGTTATCACAATAAACATGGCTAATTTGCTTACTATAACAATTGTTTTTCTGTGTATATGTACATCAAAACACATTGTTGTACAGCTTAAATACAACTTTAAAAGCACACACTAATAGACATTAAAGTGTCAAATGCCACAGGGAGCTGAGGTCGGCAGGGGATAGGCAATGACAGTTTATTCCCAATCCTTGCTAAAGCAGCCTTAGATGAATAGATGGTGGAGAGCGATTTCAGTGGGCAGAAGAATGAATAATAAGAAAAAGACAGGAAGTTCAGTAATAGCTTTGCTTTACAAATGTTTTAACCCCAGCAGTTGGAAATGTATGGGGTATACAGTATGCAATTAATACTAGAGAATGAATGAATATACAATTTTAATACATTATTTCTCAGTTAACTGTGGGGAGATGACAGTAAAATTATAGCACCATGCTGGAAAGTATAGGGTAAAGTAAATAATAATTTAAAATTGAAAATTTTTTGTTTGGCAAAGTTCTCACTAATTAGAAATTCAGGAAAATGTAAAAGACCATAGAAAAGGGGTCAGTATTTTGGCATAATGGTTAATGCCACTCTTGTTGATGTCACCAACTCCTGTGGATGCCAGTTTGAGACCCAGTTGCTCCACTTCCAATCCTGCTCTCCTCTAATGGCCTGGAAAAGAAACAGAAAGTGGCCTCCTGCACCCACATGAGACTCAGAAGCAGCTCTGGGCTCTTGGCTTCAGCCTGTCTCAACCCTGACCATTGTGGCCATTCGGGGAGTGACCCAGTGAATGGAAGACATCTCTCTATATATCTCCTTCACTGTCTCTGTAACTCTGCCTTTCAAATAAATAAAATAAATCTTTTAAAAAAAGATAACAGAAAAGGTTGAAAATATGACTAGTGTTAGAAAATTTCTGTGAATCCGGAATATGTAAAAAGAATATCTTGTATGTGTCTGTATGGGGAAAAATAGGCTACTCAGAAAGGAAGAAAAGTCAGACTGGAATTCCAGAAGCAGAGAGATAGGAAGCTAACTGCTGTAGATCACTGGGATGAGATAGTAATTCATCTGCAAAAGAAAAAAAAAGCTATTTTTGGCTTGTGAGGATTGAGACAATATGTCAAGCATATCCTCTAAAAGGAAAGGATACCTCACAAAAAGTCTTGCATCAGAAAAGAACTCAACATAGTGATGTTAAATAAAATAAGGCAGCTGGCGCCATGGCTCAATAGGCTAATCCTCCGCCTGCGGTGCCGGCACACCAGGTTCTAGTCCAGGTCAGGGCACCAGATTCTGTCCCGGTTGCCCCTCTTCCAGGCCAGCTCTCTGCTGTGGCCCGGGAGTGCAGTGGAGGATGGCCCAAGTGCTTGGGCCCTGCACCCCATGGGAGACCAGGAGAAGCACCTGGCTCCTGCCTTCAGATCAGCGTGGTGCACCAGCCGCAGCGGGCATTGGAGGGTGAACCAATGGCAAAGGAAGACCTTTCTCTCTGTCTGTCTCTCACTGTCCAGTCTGCTTGTCGAAAGAAAGAGGAGGAGAGCAGCGTACTCGGCGTGTGGGCAGCCGAGTTAGGATTGGCGGAGGAGGACTATAAAGGAGGAGAGAGACGGCATGCACCAGGAACATCTACGGGGAACATCTAAGGGGAACACCTGTGCAGCCCCCGAGAGAGCCGGCCGGTGGTGTGCCGCTCCCCTGCGGAAGTGGGGAATGTGGCCAGGGGGAACCGCCCTTCCACGGAGGTGGAGGGGACAGTAGCCAACCCGGGAAGAACCAGCAGCAAACCCGGGGAGGGCCGAGCAGACGAAAGAACAGCGCAGGATCCTGTGTCGTTCCTCCACGAAGAGGGGGAGCGACATAAGAAAGAAAGAAAGAGAGAAAGAGAGAAAGAGAGAAAGAGAGAAAGAGAGAAAGAGAAAAGGAATGGCAAGCAACAGACTTTAAAAGGTATAAATGTATAAAAAAGATGTAAAAATTTCCAGATGGATATAAAATACATATAAATGAATAGTGATAAAAATAAGGTATGCATAACTTAAGGGCTAAATACAAAAGGTTGAAGAGAAAGAGTATCTAAGAAAGGTGGGTGGCAGCAACTAAGTGTTCCCCAAAGAGCTGAAAATTCATGTGTTGGCAGAGTAGAGTGCAGATGTCATCGCTAAGGAGAGTAGAGAAAGAAAAATCTGTTAGTGGCCTTCTGCGGAAAGGAAAAATAAACAGTGCAAAAATAGTACATCTGAGTAGGGAAAAATAGTCACTTTTGTTTCATATAAAGTGTTTTGTGAGAGACCTAGAAGAAGCGCCTAAGTTCAAACTGACCCAACCCTGGTTGTTGTGGCCATTTGAGGAGTGAACCAGCAGATGGAAGCTCTCTTTTGTTCTGTCCATCCCACTCGGTCACTCTTTCAAATAAATAAAGCCTTAGAAAATAAAGTGCTTCATAGGAGAGTATTAGAACAGAGAAGGTAAATACTAATAGAATGGAAAAGTATGTTTTTTTAAAACAGAGGGGAAAGGAAATAAATAGCAAAACATCTAAGTAAGACAAAATGTAAAAGAATAAGAAATAGTGTCCATTTCACTTCAATAGGTTTCCTTTTTGGTGTTTGGTTAGTTCTCACGGATCAGGGAGAACATATGATATTTGTCCCTTTGGGACTGGCTTATTTCACTCAGCATGATGTATTCCAGATTCCATTTTGTTGCAAATGACTGGATTTCGTTGTTTTTTTACTGCTGTATAGTATTCTATAGAGTACATATCCCATAATTTCTTTATCCAGTCTACTGTTGATGGGCATTTGGGTTGGTTCCAGGTCTTAGCTATTGTGAATTGAGCTGCAATAAACATTAATGTGCAGACAGCTTGTTTGTCAATTTGATTTCCTTTGGGTAAATTCCAAGGAGTGGTATGGCTGGGTTGAATGGTAGGGTTATATTCAGGTTTCTGAGGAATCTCCAGACTGACTTCCATAGTGGCTTAACCAGTTTGCATTCCCACCAACAGTGGGTTAGTGTCCCTTTTTCCCCACATCCTCTCCAGCATCTATTGTTGGTACATTTCTGAATGTGAGCCATTCTCACTGGGGTGAGGTGAAACCTCATTGTGGTTTTGATTTGCATTTCTCTGATTGCTAGTGATCTTGAACAATTTTTCATGTGCCTGTTGGCCATTTGGATTTCTTCTTTTGAAAAATGTCTATTGAGGTCCTTGGCCCATCTCTTAAGTCGGTTGTTTTGTTGTTGTGGAGTTTCTTGATTTCTTTGTAGATTTTGGTGATCAACCCTTTATCTGTTGCATAGTTTGCAAATATTTTTTCCCATTCTGTCGGTTGCCTCTTCACTTTCCTGTTTCTTTTGCAGTACAGAAACTTCTCAATTTGATGCAATCCCAAATGTTAATTTTGGCTTTGACTGCATGTACTTCTGGGGTCTTTTCCAAGAAGTCTTTGCCGGTGCTTATATCTTGCAGGGTTTCTCCAATGTTCTCTAATAACTTGATGGTGTCGGGTCATAGATTTAGGTCTTTAATCCATGTGAGTGGATTTTTGCTTAAGGTGTAAGGCAGGGGTCTTACTTTGTGCTTCTGCACATGGAAATCCAGCTGTCCCAGCACCATTTATTGAATAGACTGTCCTTGCTCCAGGAATTGATTTTAGATCCTTGATCAAATATAAGTTGGCTGTAGATGTTTGGATTGATTTCTGGTGTTTCTATTCTGTTCCATTGGTCTAGCCACCTGTTTCTGTACCAGTACCATGCTGTTTTGATAACAACTGCCCTGTAGTATGTCCTGAAATCTGGTATTGTGATACTTGATCAGCCCTTGTCCTGACTGTTGATGAACAACTTAATACTTTATCTCTTTTAGTATTTTGTTTGTTCTAGTTAGTACTATTGGTTGAACTCTAATTAATATACAATTATTCTTAAGTGGTGAAACTTAACTGAAACGTGATCCCTGTTAAATATAAGAGTGGGAATAAGAGAGGGAGGAGATGTACAATTTGGGACATGCTCAATCAGACTTGCCCCAAATGGTAGAGTTAGAAACATACCAGGGGATTCCAATTCAATCCCATCAAGGTGGCATGTACCAATGCCATCTCACTAGTCCAAGTGATCAATTTCAGTTCACAATTGATCATAATAATAGGACTGAGAGTCAAAGGAATCACATAAACAAGACTAATGTCTGCAAATACTAACTGACAGAATAAAAAAGGGAGAGAACGATCCAACATGGGAAGCAGGATACAAAGCAGACTCATAGAATGGCAGATGCCCTAAAAAGCCCTAAACAGCACTCTGGCCTCAGAATCAGCCCTTAAGGCATTCGGATCTGGCTGAAGAGCCCATGAGAGTATTTTAGGCATGGAAAGCCAAGACACTCTGGCAAAAAAAAAAAAAAAAAAAAAAAACCACCTAAATGAAAGATCTCTGCGAATGAGATCCCAGTGGAAAGAACAGGTCATCTCATCAAAGAAGGAGGTACCTTTCTCTGAAGGGAGGAAAGTACTTCCACTTTGAATATGATCTTGTCTAAATAATATTGGGGTCAGCGAACTCAAAAGGTTTCCATAGCCCTGGCAACTCATGACCAGAGCCTAGGGTGATTACTGATGCCATAAACAAGAGTGTCAAATTGTTAAGTCAACAACAGGAATCACTGTGCACTTACTCCTCATGTAGGATCTCTGTCCTTAATGTGCTGTACATTGTGAATTAATGCTATAACTATTACTCAAACAGTATTTTATACTTTGTGGGTGCAAACTGTTGAAATCTTTATATACATAAGATCAATTTAGTATATATTAAGAGAATCAAAAATGAATCTTGATGTGAATGGAAGGGGAGAGGGAGTGGGAGAGGGAAGGGTTGCAGGTGGGAGGGAAGTTTTGGGGGGGAGGCCATTGTAATCCATAAGCTGTATTTTGGAAATTTATACTCATTAAATAAAAGTTTAAAAAAGTAAGAAATAACAAAGTAAAAATGAGAAAACAGAGGGTGGATAAGAAATAAAGCATATGAATTTTTATATTATATGAATTGACCAATTTTCTCATTGAAGGACTAAAACTGAGAGATTGTGTTTAATAAACACCAAGATATACTGGTCAGCACAATGGAACACTCAAAATGGTAGAGAAAGTTTGAAAATAAAAGGATGATCATGAAAAACTAGACAAAGAAAAACAAAAAGTGGCAATATTAGTACATGAGGCAGAAATTAAGAAGCAACTATTTGAATTAGTTCTGTGTCAACTTTAAGAGAAATTTCCATGAGTAACCATGAAATGACAGATGTAGAGAATAAAATATGAAAATAATCTCCCATACCTGGATATGTGTGTGTGGTTAAATTTTAAGAGTATGGTAAAAGGAATGGAGGAATGCATACCTGGCTTTAATGTTGCCAAACTAGACAGAGTTCAATTAAATCAAACTATAAGCAAATCCATTTTTAACTGCACTCCTCTCCTTCCATCACCACCAAATCCCTCCTGAGAACTCAGGATTCAAAGTGGCTTTGGAAGATGGCCTCAATAGGCATCCCAGAGAAAAAGTGGTAAAACTGTCCTGCCATCATTCTCCTTAGATGGAGAACAAATCACTTTTATTTTTTGCATGTAAGTACGCAAAGAAAGCTGCAGACAGTTAGCATCTTTAAGGATTCAAGTATATTTCCGGGGCCTTTTTCAAGAAATCTTTTCCTATGCCAATGTCTTACAGTTTCCCAAATGTTCTCTAGTAATTTGATGATATTGGGTCAGAGATTTAGGTCATTTATCCATTTTGAGTGGGTTTTTGTGTAAAGTGTAAGGTAGGAGTCTTGTTTCATACTTCTGCATGCAGAGATGTGATTTTCCCAGCACCATTTGTTTAAGAGACTCTCCTTGCCCTAGAGATTGATTTTAGGTCCTTTGTCAAAGATTACTTGGGTGTACATGTACGGATTAATTTCTGGAGTTTCGATTCTATTCCATTGGTCTACATGTGCATTTTTGTGCCCCTACCAGGCTGATTAAAAATACTCAATAGTAGGTCTTGAAATCTGGTATTGTGATATCTCCAGCTTTGCTCTTGTTGTATAAGATCACTTTAACTTTGAGGTCTCATGTTTCCATATGGATTTTAGCATGATTTTTCTTAGATTTGCATCCATGGCACTGTCTTTGGATACAAAAGCTATTGATTTGTGTGTTTTTATATAGGCCTCTGCTTCTCTGTAACTATGCCTTTCAAATAAATAAATCTTTAATAAGTAACTATCTGTAATCTTAGTTTTTTTCTTAGAATCTAAGTTTATATTTCCGAATACTGCAAGATAATTATCTCATTAATACTTCAAAGTTTACCTATCCAACACATATAGACATCATCAAGAACTGAAGTAGAAAAATTACAATAACCTTTGCCTAATAATCAACCCTTTTGTTTGTTAATGCTTTCTCCAAAATTCGGGAACTTTTTGCAATCATCAAATATTTGGATTTTCTTTTTCAATATTTACTTTGTATAGCTTCATGTTACATTCACTTGGGCACCTGAGAGTTTTTTCAAGGGAAATTTAATGTTAAACCTTGGCTCCTGACAGTGTTTTTTTGTCCTAAAGCCCTATCCATTTTCACACGTCAGGTCAATACGGTCAATCAGCTTCGTACTATGGAAAGGCTAATGTCTTTAAACCCTCACTTTAAACCCTCATAGAAGATTTGACCTAAGCTAAAAAATTCAAATTACTTTACTTTTATGTCTTTGCATCAGTATTTATTCATTCATTGATACCTGGCATTTTTTTCTCCTTGTACTCCTATGAGAAATTTTCACTGACCTCACTCCCAATCCTGCAGTTATTGACTATTTCCAAAACTCTCAGACTTAATCCTCTGTTATAGAAATTTTCTACACTGCATGATTATTTTGTTTTGTTTATCTCCACAGTAGATGGCAATGTCCTTGTTAGGTAAGTAATGGTTCATTATTTTAAGAATGGAAAGAGGAAGAGAACAAGGAATGTGTCACATGATCAGCAATAATCTTTATTGGTTCCCTCATAGTGTCCACCTTCAGTTCTCAGTAGACTTTTCCATGGGAGAGAAAAGCAATAATTTAAACATGAACACAAGGATTGGAATCTAAATGCTTCTATTATTCACAACAATGTGCTACAGCCCCTGGCCCAGAAATATCCCTTTTCTTTCCAGGTTCAACATCAGTGATTTATAAATGTGGATAATTCTAATCAGTCAGAATTTTCAGGTTGGCTCAGGAGTGAACATTATGGGATGTGCAGCTCAGTGAAAATGTTATGACTCAAATGAAGCGTGTTACATTAGTAATATGTATCTGGTTTCATGTGCCACAGCACAGATCTGCATAGGCACTAAATTAGACACAAAACTCACAAGAGGATAACAGATATCTTTCTGCCCCATTTAACAAACACAACTTTTTCTTGTTTCTTGGAGATTGAGCTCTTGTTTCACTTTCTCATTGCCTATCAATCAGCCTCAGAAGACATCTGCAATTGTATTTCCTTTATAAAGACATAAATCCTGGCAGCGGCCGCCGACACTCATCTAAAAGCTCCATCCTAAATTACCTTTGTCAGGCTGTAGAGAAAGTAAAAGGCACACTTCGGTCTCATTTGATTAAATCAATGGATGCCAGCTAGCCAAAGAATGGAAAAACCTTTCCATCTACATGCACCATTAACTGCGTAAGACTCAATGCACTGCTTCACCTCTGCTCCTCTAATTGCTACTTACAAATTCTTTTCTCTCCATCATGTTATCTCTCATAAATCAAGAAGCAAAAGCATTTGTGGCTGAGTCTCTGACTCTAATTTAACATGATATGCTGCTCTGTCACGTTTATACCAAAGACCAATAGTGTTCCAAGTCACCATGGGAACCAGGGCATGAGGAGTAAAAGCCCTCCCATACTCTAGACAAGTGGGAGTGGAGTGGGGACATGTGCCCAACCAATATCAAGGGCTATGTCATTCTGGTGAAATTTCTGACTCAGCCCAGTTCTAATGCCAGAGAACCATTAATCCCATCTACATTTCCTAAAACTTAATGTGTAGTTGGTCCATACCTCCAACAGAGAGAAGTGACAGGGTAATCATTCACATTGCAAGCAGACTCTATTATATATTCCCTGCCAAGAAACTTATCATTTGGTAAAATATTAAAAGGCCACCTTAGGGGCTGGAGCTGTGGTGTAGTAGGTGAAAGCTCTGCCTGTGGTGCCAGCATCCCATGTGGGCACCAGTTCAAGTCCCAGCTGCTCCTCTTCCAATCCAACTCTGATAATGGCCTGGGAAAGCAATGGAAGATGGACCAAGTGCTTGGGCCCCTACACCCACATGGAAAACCCAAATAAAGCTCTTGGCTCTGGATCAATCCACTTTGGGGGTAAACCAAGGATGGAAAACCTCTTTCTCTGTCTCTCCCTCTCTAACTCTGCCTCTCAAATTTTTTTTTTAAAGGCCACCTTAAAAATAAATCAACTGAGGGTTGCGACTTCTACTTAATCAAAATATTTCACTTCACAAATTCTCAAGGTTATATCAAGTATACCTCCCAACCACCATGTGCATAGAGATTAATCATTACTAAGTAGGAAAATGTGATCATATTATTTAAAATTGATCAGAAATAATCAAATATCTCTAGATTATAGATCTGTAACAAGCAACTACGTCATTTTTATAACATGAATTCACATAGCACTTCAGTGGTAAGGCCTGTTTCTAGTGATGCAAATTTTTTCAAGCACATATAATCCATGCCCACATCACCTACATATGAAGAAACAGCTCCTATGTATTTCCTCTGTCTCCCAAATATTTCTTTTTCAATCCTTTTAGGTTATATTTGCTCTCCTTTGGCCTCATGATAACAAAAATATCAATTACAAGGAAAAAATAGTTGGATTTCCACCATAAGAAAAATATGTCTTCAGAGAATACAAAGAAAATGTGAAGAATACTAAGATAATAAAATATGACTTGAGAAAAGTCAAATTCAGTGTATGTATGGAATCGCATGTTGTTTTTAAGATCTTCCTACAAAATGTTCTCCATAATTTCTAGAACCGAGCTGAAGTAAGCAATCATATTGTGTTATGGTTCTATAAAATTTTAAAGTCAAAACTGAAACAAAAAATGCACTACTGGTTACCAAACTCTTTGCCACGAGTTTGTTTCAATGTTATTCAGATAATTGCTAATAGTCTTAGATTCACTAAGCTCAAAAAAATCTCTTATAAAATATTTTGGTCCTTTAACTTAAAAACCACATTTTTTAATGAAAAAATTAATTCAAGAAAGTTTGTCTCCATTTGAAATCATTAACATTTAAGAGAAATTCTTGGCCGGTGCTGTGGCTCAATAGGCTAATCCTCCACCTTACGGCGCCGGCACACCAGGTTCTAGTCCCGGTCGGGGCACCGGATTCTGTCCCGGTTGCCCCTCTTCCAGGCCAGCTCTCTGCTGTGGCCCGGGAGTGCAGTGGAGGATGGCCCAAGTGCTTGGGCCCTGCACCCCATGGGAGACCAGGAGAAGCACCTAGCTCCTGCCTTTGGATCAGCGCGATGCACTGGCCGCAGTGTGCCGGCCATGGCAGCCATTGGAGGGTGAACCAATGGCAAAAGGAAGACCTTCCTCTCTGTCTCTCTCTCTCACTGTCCACTCTGCCTGTCAAAAAATAAAAATAAAAATAAATTTAAAAAAGAGAAATTCTTGATGCCAGTCAATAAAATCAGCTAAATCTACAGAATAATGTGTCATGAGATGATTTGCAGTTAATAAGAGGCCAAATTTACCATCAGTGCTCTACTGAAAGAGTGGAAGCAGTTCTCTGTCCACACCAGTAAGACAACCATGAAATTTGGACCGTTAGAACAGACTAGAAGGAGCTTATTTATTGCAAAGAATGTTCAATAATTTGGCACATTTATGTTGCCTTTTTAGTAGAAAAATGTCTCTCAGATAGCATTTAGTTATGTATGTGAATGTGTACATTCATCATTATATTATTATTAAGTATAACTTTTCTCAAGTTGTTTTTAGTACATCATGTCTTTAACCTGATTTTCACTATGAGGCTACTTCAAAAAGTTCTGGAAAATAGAATTAAAAGTTTATTTTCAGGCAAAATTTTTTGAAATCCACTCATAAGAGGAATCAGAGTTCATGAAAACTACATATTATAAAAAAGTTATTAAGTTAATTTTGATATAAAATACATTATCTTTTAACTGTTTCATCACAACACTTATTAAAATTTTTATCTTATTTGAGAGACAGAGAGGGATAGAGATAGAGCCCTTCCTGCCTTCTGCTGGTTCACTACCACAATGCAAGGGGAGTAAGCTAAAGCTAGGAGCTGGGAACTCAGTCCAGGTTACCACATGGGTGGCAGGGCTTCCCAAGGTATTCATTATCAGGCAGCTAGACTCAGAAGCAGAGATAGGACTCAAACCTACACACTGCAACATGGGATGTGGGTATCCCAAGCTGCTTCCTAATCACTGCACCAAATACTCATCCTCTCCACATTTTGTAGTATCCTTCCTTAAGAGACCTGTAAAGATGCCAAAAGACATGTTTAAAATATCAGGGCCCAACACTGTAGCGTAGCAGGTAAAGCCACTTCCTGCAGTACTGGCGTCCTGTATGGGTACCAGCTCAAGTCCCGGCTGCTCCACTTCCAGTCCAGTTCCCTGCTAATGTGCCTAGGAAAGCAGCAGAGGATGGCACAAGTCCTTGAGCCCCGGTAACCACATGGGAGACCAGGAAGAAGCTTCTGGCTCCTGGCTTCCAATTGGCATAGCTCCAGCTTTTGCAGCCAGTTGGGGAGTGAACCAGAGGATGGAAGACCTCTCTACTCTCTCTGCCTCTCCCTCTCTGTGTAACTCTGACTTTAAAATAAATAAATAAATGTTATATATCACTAGGGCACTGTGGCGTAGCAGGTAAAGCCTCCTTCTGCAGTACTGGCATCCCACACAGGTGCTGGTTTGAGTCCCAGCTGCTCCACTTCTGTTCCAGCTTCTGCTATGGCCTGGGAAAGCAATCAGTAGAAGGTGGCCCAAGTGCTTGGACCCCTGCACCCACGTGGGAGACCTGGAAGAAGCTCCTGGCTTAAGATCAGCTCAGCTCTGGCTGTTGTGGCCATGTGGGGAATGAACCAGCAAATGGAAAACCTCTCTCTCTGCCTCTGCCTCTCTAACTCTGCCTTTCAAATCAATGTCTTCAACAAAATAGTATCAATAATAGAGAACATCTGACAACTTAGCATGTACTTGACACTTTGGCAAAGACTACTCACAAATAATTTCATTTAGTCCTCAGAATAATGTTATGAGCTAATCATGTACCACACCTCAGTCCTTCTCCATGGCACATGTACGTATGCATGTATATATATATATATATGTATATATGTATGTGTATGTATGTGTGTATATATGTATATGTAGTTTTCAAATTATCTTTATAAAGAAGTCTTGGAAAGAAGATAAGAAAGCATTTCATTCTAAGAGGATTTTGTTTCAGATTTTTCGCTTCAAAGAGTAGGTTTCCCAGAAGACACAGGGAGAGAGATGCCATCTTTTGGTACCAGCGTATTTACCAGGCAGTCACAGCCTACACAAACATTACACCAGAACCAACCAGGCAAAATATGACTTGCAGCTACACAATATGCTGTATATTATTCAAGAGACTCGCTGCTCTTCTGTGAGAGAATTATACATCTTCATTGTTTTGATGACAGGAATAGCAATGATTTGCTTTAGATAATAAATACGAGTGTAAGGTGACACATACGATTTCTCAGAAGCAGCTTTCTGCACGTGAATCACCAAGTTTCTAATTTCCCTGTTATGAGCCTTTTAGTATCCTTGAAAGGAGTTTCTCCATAAGGTCAGGTTCAAGAATGAAGGCAACACCTGGCAAAGCCCTACCTAGCCTGTAGTGAACATGAATGAGAGATAAACTTTAACGGATTAAAACCCCGAAGTTTTGATGGTCAGGTTTTACTAAACCTTAACTTTGTCCACCCCAACAGAAACAAATAATGCAACAGTGGCTAAAAGAAATGGAACTGGTGGTTAAACTGCCTAATTGCAAACCAAAATTCTACAATTGTTATTTAGGCTATTGAAATTCACTTCCAAAATCTGACCTTTGAGTTGCCGAAGTCAATGCATAGCAGATTTCTTTGCTTAAATGTTATCACAGACTCACATAGAAAAGCAAGTGGAATAATTTGCAAGAAGTGCACATTAAGCAAATTAGACTACAAAGGTCAAAATCTCAAACATTTGTAAAACTTTCCAACATAAACATTTTTTTTCAATTTAAAATTCTAAGTGACTTTGATAACCTAATTCCATCCAACAACACATCCATGAAGAGTCTTCAAAAAGTTTGTAGAAGGCTCACAATACAAAAAATCTATGCATGGATTTCAAAAATTTTGCACCAAAATAAACTTGTCTTTTAATTCCATTTTCCATGAATGTTTGAAGCACCCTGTAAATACCATTTGGTGAATATTTGAAATATCATTGTCTCTCTTCCTTTCCATTACCAGAATAGCATACCATCAGTATTTTTCTATGTCTGATCATCTTCATGCTTGGAGTCCATACTGAGAAAGTAGTGGTATGTGATTTTCTGGTATGTCATTTTGGCATAGTTGGTAATTCATTGCTTATCACTGCTTATAATACTTGTAAGCTATGATAAGAAAAAATAAAACATTTGTTCAGGTAATTTTACCCTCCATGCCTTCAAAGTGATTTGCAGTTGCATGCAAAAATATGAATAACATATCATGGCCAAAAATAAGTTGGAGATTAGTTCAAAGGAGAATAAAAGCAGGCATATTAGATGAATTTAGTACATAAAATTGGATCCAACAGGAGATTATACAGCTATTACAGTGCTTTTCACATTCAGTTTTGAGATGTCCAGTGTCCAAAGAGAGCAACATAATCACTTATCAACTATGTCAAAAAAGTTTTTAAAAAAGACAATCACTCAAGAATAACTCAACTTTTCATGGCATGGAAATTTGACAGATATTTCTTTTGTAGGTAAACCTTAAAAGTCAAATATAAGATACCATGATTAGTGATGTCTTCATCAACACCTCCAGAAACAACAATGTCTTTACCAATAATTCTTACAAACACAACTGCAAAAACAGATTTCCTGTGCTGTATTCTATTAATAATTGCATTTCATCCTATAACTTCAGAAGACATCCAAGTTATTTCTTTATATTAATCTCATGTAATCATCTAGGAAATTTCAGTTTTTTTATGTATTAGTATAATATTCCACGTGGCACTCCTGGACCAAACACAAAAATAAAGACTGAAATATTGTCTGTTGTAGATTTCCATGGTCTGAGAACTACAATTTCTTCATGCCTGCATATTAGAAAAAACATTCTCACTTATCTGTAAAAGAATCTTTAATGTACATGATCATATTCTTTGATTCAATATGACAATTTCCACATCTCTTACCGTCAATACTTCTTTCAACTGTCGTCTCCCATTTCATACTTTGGGGTAGATTTTCTGAAGTCATTCTTCCTTGCTTTATTATTTCTCTCACTATTTGCATACCTCACTTAAAGTGACAGTCCCATGGCACTGACGCAGAACACTAATCCTAAATAACAATATAACTCATCACAGATATGCTCTATTTGTGCTCACAGAGAGACTATGTAGTGATGTTGACATTGGCCACTCTCTATGGGATGCCATTTTTGAGATCTTCTGGTTTTGCTTGTCTTCCTACATAAATGTCAATGATTTCTGTTAGTAAAATTGTGCCTTGCTGAAGTTCATCAACGAATATGTTCAAGAAAATGGAAAAAAATTCAGCAAAATAATGTACAGATTTGAACACTTCTTTGAGATCTGAGATTCAAACTTGGGAAAATCGTCTTCAGGAGCCCCTTAATAAACTGACATGAAAAACCTTCTTAGATCTGTAAAGTCATCTTTGTTTGGCTGTTCATTTCGCAAACCAAGGGTGCGTGAAATACTTCATTTTGGAAACTCACAGCTGGGTACATTGTTCATATTCTTAAGTGTTTGATCTGGAACATGTTGATCTCCCTGTGCCTGTTATACCTTTTTCCCAGGGTTTTTACAAGGCTTACATGGGCTAAAATCCACACACTCCTGGGAGCCATGCTCAGCACAATCCGAGTATAAAATGGTACCTTCTGTAGTTATTATACTGGAAGAAATTCTTATGCTTCCCTATATGATTTTCTTCATCAGCTCTTCGGTAGTATAAAAACATACAAATGAGCACCATGAACATACTTGGTTTTCGGATGAATTCCAAATTCTATCTCATTAGGAAGAACTAAAGTCACATTTGGGGCCGGCGCCATGGCTCACTAGGCTAATCCTCCTCCTTGCAGCACCGGCACACCGGGTTCTAGTCCCCGTCGGGGCGCCAGATTCTGTCCCGGTTGCCCCTCTTCCAGGCCAGCTCTCTGCTATGGCCAGGAAGTGCAGTGGAGGATGGCCCAAGTGCTTGGGCCCTGCACCCCATGGGAGACCAGGAGAAGCACCTGGCTCCTGCCATCTGATCAGCGCAGTGCGCCAGCCGCGGCAGCCATTGGAGGGTGAACCAATGGCAAAAAGGAAGACCTTTCTCTCTGTCTCTCTCTCTCACTGTCCACTCTGCCTGTAAAAAATAAATAAATAAATAAATAAAGTTACATTTGCATTTTCTTGCACATACTGTTTCAATCAATAGACACCATGCCACTTCAAAGATAAATTTTTATTTTATTTTTTTGACAGGCAGAGTGGACAGTGAGAGAGAGACAGAGACAGAGAAAGGTCTTCCTTTTCCGTTGGTTCACCCCCAAATGGCCGCTGCAGCCGGCGCACCACGCTGATCCAAAGCCAGGAGCCAGGTGCTTCTCCTCGTCTTCCATACGGCTGCAAGGCCCAAAGACCTGGGCCATCCTCCACTGTACTCCTGGGCCACAGCAGAGAGCTGGACTGGAAGAGGAGCAACCGGGACAGAATCCAGCGCCCCAACCGGGACTAGAACCCGGGTGCCAGCGCCGCAGGCAGAGGATTAGCCATGGCTAACATCTCTTCACAAGTTAGTATTTCTTGTTAAATGCCTAAATAAATCAACTATAATTTTAGATTTTTTCAATCTGAAATCCCTTGTCTTCTATTAAGCTTCCCTCAAAAGTTCTGCTCACCTACACCCGCATCAGTGACAGGTTACAATACAAAAAGCACACATATGGAGAACAAAAGCTTGTCCTGAGCTGGCTGTATCATTCGCTAGTTCTTAAGATTTAAAGAAGACATTTCCCTTATATAGACTTAGCTTCCTTTAAGGAATGAATGGATATGATCATCTATAAATGTAAATTCCACAATTTTTAGAAACTTTTTCATGTTATCTATACACGTTGGACAATATGGTATTGACTCTCCCAAAGCTATACATACAAATAGACTTGTGAAGAAGAATTCTCATCGAAATCATTCTAATGTAAATCATGTATTATCTAGTTCTTTGTGCTTTCTGGAAATAGAAAACACTGTATATTCAAAGATAATAATTTCAACATCCTCAATAGCAAGAAAACTCTCATTTCCTTCTTAACCTAGAAAAAATGCACAACTTTGATTTCTTTTAATCTTCCAAATGCTGTCAGTTTCTGGATTCCTTCCCATTGATATCCAGGATCATTAGTATCTACAATAGGAACAATCCCTTGATTCCCAGCTGCAGTCACATACTGCACACCACAGATGTCACACAAAGTGCGAGATAGCGTCTGGAGTTGCTGTCATCTCCCAAGAAGGCACTGCTGGTCTCAGGTCTCCCAGGAGACAGGGACTGTGTCAGCAAGAGTCAAAGCAGGAATCCCTGAAGGCTTCATTGGAAACATCCTGGAGCCAGGCCCACCATGAGCAGAACTAAACTGAAGAAGCACAAAGCCGAACGGCAAAGAGTTGGCTAAATCAGCAAGTGTCACAGAAAGGCTGAGCTGGAGGAACAACGTTCAAGGGAAAGCTGAGACTCAGAAGAAGAACAAATCTGGAATAACCCACACATCCACCCAGCAGCACAGGCACAAACCACATATTAAAAGCAAGTATGACCTTGCAAAGATTATAAAACACACAGGAAAACAAGCCACTCCCTGTAAGAATCAGCAGAAGGAAACATATTTAACAAAAAGAATTATATACATTGAACTCCTTGATACAACCAGAAATAGCTATAGGAGGCAGAGCAAGACAGTGGCTGAGTAAGATGCCCCAGTGATCATCACCCCATAGAGATCCACATAAAAATCTGTTCACACACCAAGCCGTCTTCAAAGAGCCAGGGAAGCCACATGAGTTCATTTTGCCTTGTTTTAGTTGAACAATGAGAAAAGATACATTAAAGAAAGCAGGAAAGAGAGTTGCTTAGGACACCCCTCCATCAGTTCCAAGTAGTACACAGCATGGAGATAAAGGCCTTACATTCTGCTTGGAGTGAGAAATAGGATTAAGCACAGATCGAGATTTAAAATGCAATACGTGGCTTGCTACAGTGAAACTCGGTGCTGGACGGTGTTCTGTGGCTCCTACCCACAGGTCTGTACCTGCAGACTGATCCTCGGGGCCCTCCTTAGCCTGGGGGCCAAGGAACTACCTTCACCAACACTTCTTCAAACTCTGGCAGACAACAAAGAAAGCCCCAGTCACTGGAGAGTAGGATAGGAAAGCCAATTTAGACTCTGCCCTTGAACTTAGCACCACAGTGAGATGCAGCATATATGAAGATCAAAGGCCTCTATCCCCAGGCCAATACTCAGACACAGCACTTACATCTGTCCCAGTATCGGGCAAAGAACTGTGCCCTGTTGGGATGAATTCATTTCTTCCTGTGTCATTGCCAGCCTCACATGGGCTTGGTGGGCAGTGCCTGGTGACTGAGATTCAAGTAAAACCTAGCTTAGTGTCAGCCTGGGAAACCAAAATACTACCTCCACCTCCCTTCTCCCAACATAAGGCAGACAGTGAGGAGTGAGAGTTCAACAACAGGGGAGTAAGGAATGAAAATTAGCCCAAAACTTTGACTGGAAACTCAGTGCCAACCCTGCTGGGGTGAGACCAGCACCACACAATGATGCGATCCACAGTACTCAGACACAAAATCTAGATCTGCCTTCACACGACTACAGGCCTGCCACCTAGCAGAAAAGATCTGTGTTTTGGTCTGCAACTTGAAATTCAGCGGCAGGCTGATAAAAGTAGCACTGGATCGTGACAGTCCCTATCTCCAAGCCAGTGCCTGCAGACAGAGCCTCTGGTCCTGCTCTTGTGTCAAGCAGAGAACCACAGCCCCGACTGATTGGACTTACATCCCAGCCAGCACCAACTGTGTCTGGTACAGCAGCTTCACGCAGCAAGTTGACCTTGGGAGCAGGCAGCCCAGGTTGAGTCAGCCTGGACCCTCCCGATGCCTTGCTGGTCTTGGCAGGCTGTACACTCCAGGTAAAATCTAGCTTAGTGGCATTAGTTGCCACAGGACTGCTCATTCCTTTCCTCTCTCAACCCCATGCAGCACAATATGGGGAAAATAATTTCCTTTTGATGGGAAGAAAAGGAAGGTGGGTGGCAAGACATTACACATAATCTGAGACTGGTGCCACAAAGATCCATGCACCTCTGGCAAACTTCGGGCTGGTCCTATGACCATGACCATGCCCTTGCCTCTGGGTGAAGTTGGATAACTCCTCTAGGACGCCAGGTTGGTGCTTCCATGACTCCAGCCACTGCAGACTGAGGGACAGCACCCTGGTGACCCTGGCTCCATGGGCTGCCACTCAGAACCATGCAGTCCTATCAGGAAGGAGAGGAATGCCTTATGCCCTGCTGCCACTGCCACTAATAAGAATGGAAGAAGATATGGGGAAATTATACTGCAGGATCCACCTGCAACCAAAGTCAAAAGAATATACCCAAACAAACAGAAGATCTCTTCTTAAGTGACAATATCAAGACATTACTTCAATGATAATCTTGAATATAAATAAACTAAGTTCCTCAGTTAAAAGACACAGACTGGCTGAAAGGACAAATAATAAGACCCTACAATGTCCCACCTACAAGACACTTCACCAGTCAAGAGAAAAACACACTGAGAGTCAGTGGACAAAGAAGATATCCCATCCAAGATCATGAAAACCAAAAACAGGCAGGAGTAGCTACACATATCAGACAAGACAGATTTCAAGACAAAAAACAGAGACAAGGAAATCACTATGTAATGATCAAGGGAGACATTCAGAAAGGAGATACAACGAATGAAAATGTATATGAACAAAACACCAGAGTACCCAATTGTATAAGACAAGAATCAGATATAAAAGGAGAGAAGTTACAATTATAGAAGTAAACTTCAATATCCAACTTTCATCAATGGGCAGATAAGAAGCCTCAGCAATAAATACAAAGAAACAGAGTTAAACTAGACTGTAGACCCAAATGGTGTAAGAGACATTTATAGAACACTTTGTCCAACAGCTGCAAAATATACATTTCTCTTCATCAGCACATGTAAATCCTCTAGGATAGGCCACACATTAAACCAAATAAATCTTAACAAATTTCTAAAAATGTTATCATATATTGTAGATAATAACCAGAAATCAACAAGATACAATCATTTACATAAATACATGAAGGCTGAAAAATATGCTTCTGGGCCAGCGCCATGGCTCACTCAGCTAATCCTCTGCCTACGGCGCCGGCACCCCAGGTTCTAGTCCCGGCTGGGGCGACGGATTCTGTCCTGGTTGCTCCTCTACCAGTCCAGTTCCCTGCTGTGGCCCAGGAGAGCAGCGGAGGGTGGTCCAAGTGCTTGGGTCTCTGCACCTGCATGGGAGACCGGGAGGAAGTACCCGGCTCCAGGCTTTGGATCGGTGCAGCGCCAGCCATGGCGGCCATTAGGGGAGTGAACCAACAGAATGAAGACTTTTCTTTCTAACTCTGCTTGACAAAAAAAAAAAAAAAAAAAAAAAATTGCTTCTGAATAAACAATGAGTCACTGAAGAAATCTAAAGGGAAACAAAAATGCAAACAAAATTCGACACACTAAAAACTATTTATAAAAATAAGTGCTTAAGGGACCAGCTCTGTGGCATAGTGGATAAAGCCACTACCTGCAGTGTCGGCATCTCATATGGGCATCCGTTCAAGTCCTGGCTGCTCCACTTCCAATCCAGCTCTCTGCTATGGCCTGGGAAAACATTAGAAGATGGCCCAAGTGCTTGGGCCCCTACACCCACATGGGAGACCCAGAAGAAGCTCCTGGCTTTAAGCTTCATATCAGCACAGCTCTGATCATTAAGGCCATCTGGGGAGTGAACCAGTGGATGGAAAACTTCTGTCTGTCTCTGCCTCTCTGTGGCTCTTTCAAATAAACAAATCTTTTTTTTAAAAAAAAAAGTGTTTACATTAAAAAAATATGAAATATATATCCTAATGATATTTAAACAATAAACCAAATCCAAAGTTAGTAGCAGGAAAGATCAAAATAGAAATAAATGTAATAGAGAGTGGGCATGTGGCAGGACTGATGCTACACTTGAGACACTTGCATCTCACATCAGAGTTCCGATTTCAGTCCCAGCCACTCCACCTTCAACCCGACTTCCTACTAATGAATCCTGGGGAGCAGGTGACAGTTCAAGTGCTGAGGTCTCTTCTACTCACATCAGAGGTCTGAATGGAGTCCCAGGCTTCTGGTCTTGGCCTAACCCAGCCCTGGACATCACAGGTATTTTGCAAGTAAAATCTGTCAGCCCCTCTCCCTTTGCCTTTCAAGTAGATGAAAACTCATACTTGTGAAAAAGAAATGTAACAGGCTCAAAAAAATTACAAAAGATCAAAGAAATGAACAGCTAGGTTTTTGTTAAGTTTTTGTTGCTGTTCTTTATTTGTAAAGCAGAGTGACAGAGAGGGGGAGAGAGATTTCCATCTGCTGCGCTCCAAGTGTCCCAACAGCCAGGAGGCCAGGCCAAAGATATGAACCAGGAACTCCATCCAGCTCTCCCACATGGGTGGCAGGAACCTAAGTATTTGAGCCATCAACTGCTCCCTCCCAGGCACATTAGCTGGAAGCTAGATTAGAAGAGAAGGCAGGATTGATCCCAGGCACTCCAACAGGGGACACAGGTATCCCAAATGATATCTCAACCCACTGCACCACAACATGTGCCCCAAAAGAGCTGGTTCTTTGAAAAAAAATAAATATTGAGCTAGACTAATCAATAAAAAAGGGGAGCATATTGAAATTGACAAGCTAAGTCATGACAAGAGTCTCAGGTGATCAATGACATCATACATCAGAGTGTCAACTGTTAAATCAACAACAGAAGTCACTGTGCTCTTGCTCCCCATGTAGGACCTCTGTCCTTAATGTGTTGTACTATAAGAATTAATGGTAAAAATAATCTTCAAACAGTACTTTTTTTTGTTGTTTGTTTTTGTTTTTTTGGACAGGCAGAGTAGACAATGAGAGAGACAGAGAGAAAGGTCTTCCTTTTCCGTTGGTTCACCCCCCAATGGCTGCTGTGGCCAGCGCACTGCGCTGATCCAAAGCCAGGAGCCAGGTGCTTCTCCTGGTCTCCCATGCAGGTGCAGGACCCAAGGACCTGGGCCATCCTCCACAGCACTCCCGGGCCACAGAAGAGAGCTGGACTGGAAGAGGAGTGACTGGGACAGAATCCGGCGCCCCAACCAGGACTAGAACCCGGGGTGCTGGTGCCACAGGTGGAGAATTAGCCTATTCAGCCACGTTGCCGGCCCAAACAGTACTTTATAATTTGTGTGTCTTTGTGAGTGGAAACTGTTGAAATCTTTACTTAGTATAGAATTGATCTTCTGTATATAAAGATAATTAAAAATGAATCTTAATGAAGAATGGGATGGGAGAGAGAATAGGAGATGGGATTGTTTGTGGGTGGGAGGGAGGTTATGGGGGGGGAAAGCCACTATAATCCAAAAGTTGTACTTTGGAAATTTATATTTATTAAATAAAAGTTTTCTATTAAAAATGAAATAAGCTGACAAATACATGTCACAGCTGATACCACAGAAAAACAGGATCAGACTTATGAATAACTACATGCCAAAAAACCGGAAAAGTTAGAAGAAAGGGTAAATCTCTGGACACGTACAACCTACCAAAATTGAGCTATGAAAATGTAGAAAATCTTCAGAGCTACCATAACCAAAATAGCATTACACTGGCATAAAAACAGACATAGACCAATGGAACAGAATAGAGATCCCAGAAATGAATTCATGTATCTCGACAAATATACCAAAATATACACAGGTAAAAGGACAGTCTCTTTAATAAATGGGCTGGGCAAACTGGATATTCATGTATCAAAGATTTAAACTTGTCCCTACCTCTCACCTTATCCAAAAAAAAAAAATCTACTTGAAATGGATCAGAAATTTAAATGTAAGACCCAAAACTATGAAACTTCTAAGAGACAATAAAGGAAAAATACTTCGAAGCATTGGCATAGGCAGAATTTCAGAACACTACAGGCAAAACTGAATAAATGGGATTATATAAAAGCAAAAAGCTTCTCCATAGCAAAGGAAATAATGAACAAGGCAAAGAGAAAACCTTGAGAATACGTGGATACATTTGCAGGCTACTCATTTGACAAAGGAGTAATACCCAGAATATGTAAGCAACTCAAGCACTCAACAGAATAACAACCAACAACCAATGCAGTTAAGAAATAGGCAAAGGATCTGAACAGATATTTCTCAAAAAAAGAAATGCCCAACAGAAACATGAAAAAAAAAAAACTGTTAAATGTCATTAACACCAGAGAAAGACAAATCAAAACCAAAATGATACATCATCTCACTCAAGATAGAATGGCTATTATCAAAAATAATTTTTTGAAAATTAGTGCTGGTGAAGTTGTGGATAAAAGGGCATTCATCTACACTATTGGTGGGAATGCAACTTAGTACAGCCATTATGGAGAAGAATATGGAAGTTTAAAAACATCAGCCAGCTATGCCATTTCTGGGTATACATCCAATGGAAATAAAATCAGAATATCAATGAGTTACCTGTACTCTCATGTTCCTTTGTACCACTTTTCATAAACAACCTAGGTATATTGGATATAGAAAACTCTGTATATAAAAACAAAGGAGTATTATACAACCATAAAAGGAAATGAAATCCTGACATTTTCAGAAACATGAATGCTACATAAAAATTTTACCTAATCATTATGCTATGTAAAATAAGCCAAACACAGAACAAATATTGTATATTTTGATATGTGGAAGTAACAAAAAATTGTATCTCAGCATAGATCAGAGATTACCAGAGGCTAGGAAAGGTGGGAGATGGGAGAGAGAAGGAGGGTGCATCATGGGAACCACAGCATAGTTAACAAAAGTAATGAGTTCTATTGCTCCATAATACAATAGGGTGACTATAGTTTACATTATTACATTATATACTAAAGGCCTAAAAGAAGCTGGTAACTTCTAAACAAAGCAACTAAGAGGAAATAGCAAAGTTAATTGCCCACAAGTTTAAAGTGAATAAATATGTTGGAATATTTCATTTTATCCCATAAAAATCTACAAGTAGATAGCCAAAAGGTGACATGCTAACCAAAAGGCTTTTGTTTTGTGCCCAATTTTTTTAAACAATTTATTTATTTGAAAGGAAGAATGAAACACAGAGTGAGAGGGACGAAGAGAGAAGGAGACAGACAGACAGACCTTGCATCTGCTGATGGCCACAATGACCAGGAATGGGCCAGGCTGAAGCCAGGAACCTGGGTCTCCATCTGGGTCTTCCATGTGGGTATAGGGGCACAAGTAGCTGGATCATCTTCTCATTACCTTTCCAGGTGCAGGGAGCTGGAACAGAAGTGGAGCATCTGAAACTTAAATTGGCTCCCATTTGGGATACCAGCATTGCAGACATTGGTTTAACCACTGTACCACAATGCTGGAATGCTGGCCCCATTTTTTTTAAAGATTTATTTTATTTTGCTTGAAAGAGTTACACAGAGAGAAAAGGAGAGGCAGAGGCAGAGAGAGAGAGAGATCTTCATCCACTGGTTCATTCCCCAAGTGGCTGAAGCAGCTGGAGCTGTGCCGAGCCAAAGCCAGGAGCCACTAGTTCCTTCCAGGTCTCCCACAAGGCTGTAGGGGGACGAAGGGATTGGGCCATCTTCTACTGCTTTCCCAGGCCATACCCGAGAACTGGATTGGAGTGGAGCAGCTGGGACTCAATCCAGCGCCCATATGGGATGCCAGCACTGCAGGGGGTGGCTTTACCTACTACACCATACTGCCGGCCCCTGAATGCTGGCACCATTAACCAAAAGTTTGCTTGTTTTGTTTTTTGATTTCTGCGGTTTTTTTTTTTTTTTGACTGCAGTAACAGTTTTATTACAAATATACAAATCTAATAATAGATTTTTCTTTTGTGTCTTTTTTATTTAGTAAATATAAATGTTCAAAGTACAGTTATTGGATTACAATGGATACCCCCCCATAATATCCCTCCCACTCACACCCCTCCCATCTCCCGCTTCTTCTCCCATTCCATTCATATCAAAATTCATTTTAAATTATCTTTATATACAGAAGATCAATTCAGTATATATTACGTAAAGATTTCATCAGTTTGCACCCACACAGAAACACAAAGTGTAAAATACTGTTTCAGGACTAGTTTTAGCATTACTTCACATTGGACAACACACTAAGGACAGATGAGAAGTAAGTACACAGTGACTCCTGTAGTTGACTTAACAAATTGACACTCTTGTTTATGGCGTCAGTAATCTCCCTAGGCTCTAGTCATGAGTTGCCAAGGCTATGGAAGCCTTTTGAGTTAGAAGAGGATACCAAAAAATGGAAAAATCTTCCATGCTCATGGATTGGAAGAATCAATATCATCAAAATGTCCATTCTCCCAAAAGCAATTTACAGATTCAATGCAATACCAATCAAAATACCGAATACCTTCTTCTCAGACCTGGAAAATAATGCTGAAATTCATATGAGGACACAGGAGACCTCGAATAGCTAAAGCAATCTTGTACAACAAAAACAAAGCCGGAGCCATCACAATACCAGATTTCAGGACATACCACAGGGCAATTGTAATCAAAACAGCATGGTACTGGTACAGAAACAGATGGATAGACCAATGGAACAGAATGGTAACATCAGAAATCAATCCAAATATCTACAGCCAACTTATATTTGATCAAGGATCCAAAACCAATCCCTGGAGCAAGAACAGTCTATTCAATAAGTGGTGCTGGGAAAATTGGATTTCCACGTGCAGAAGCACGAAGTAAGACCCCTACCTTTCACCTTACACAAAAATTCACTCAACATGGATTAAAGACTTAAATCTACCACCCGACACCATCAAATTATTAGAGAGCATTGGAGAAACCCTGCAAGATATAGGTACTGGCAAAGACTTCTTGTAAAATACCCCAGAAGCACATGCAGTCAAAGCCAAAATTAACTATTGGGATTGCATCAAATTGAGAAGTTTCTGTACTGCAAAATAAACAGGAAAGTGAAGAGGCAACCGAAAGAATGGGAAAAAATATTTGCAAACTATGCAACAGATAAAGGGTTGATAACCAGAATCTGCAAAGAAATCAAGAAACTCCACAACATCAAAACAAACAACCCACTTAAGAGATGGGCCAAGGACCTCAATAGACATTGTTCAAAAGAGGAAATCCAAATGGCCAACAGACACATGAAAAAATGTTCAAGGTCACTAGCAATCAGGGAAATGCAAATCAAAACCACAATGAGGTTTCACCTCACCCCAGTGAGAATGGCTCACATTCAGAAATCTACCAACAATCGATGCTGGAGAGGATGTGGGGAAAAAGGGACACTAACCCACTGTTGGTGGGAATGCAAACTGATTAAGCCACTCTGGAAGTCAGTCTGGAGATTCCTCAGAAACCTGAAGATAACCCTACCATTCAACCCAGCCATCCCACTCCTTGGAATTTGCCCAAAGGAAATGAAATTGGCAAACAAACAAGCTGTCTGCACATGAATGTTTATTGCAGCTCAATTCACAATAGCTAAGACCTGGAACCAACCCAAATGCCCATCAACAGTACACTGGATAAAGAAATTATGGGATATGTACTCTATAGAATACTATACAGCAGTCAAAAACAACGAAACCCGGTCATTTGCAACAAGATAGAGGAATCTGGAAAACATCATGCTGAGTGAATTAAGCCAGTCCCAAAGGTTTTTTGTTTTTAAGGCAGGCATTTTGCTCAGTCATTAAGGTGCCTCTTGGAACACATATAAACCATATTGGTGTGCCTGGTTCAAGTCCCAGATCCTCTGCTTCCAATCCTACTTCCTGCTAATGCACATGCTGGGAGCATCCAGTGGTGGCTGAAGTACTGGCGCACTCCCTCTTAGTAGCTGGTATCTTCCTAGTGTCTGTGGCTCCACTCTCAGGCAGCATCTTTCATAGCCATTCTTGGAATGAACACCAATAGCTGTCATTAGTAGAAAGAATGAGTTAAATTATATTAACAGGTATATCCAACATAGGAGGAAAATGAATGAATCATGTCTGCAAGTGAAACAATGAGTTTAGAAGTAGTCAGGGGTTAAAGCCTTGGCCTGCAGCACCAGCGTCCCATATGGGTGCCAGATGGGTGCCTGTTCTAATCCCGGGTGCTCCTCTGTCGATCCAGCTCTCTGCTACGGCCTGGGAAAGCAGAAGTGGCCCAGGTCCTTGGACCCCTGCACCCACATGGGGGGCCTGGAAGAAACTCCTGCCTCCTGACTTCAGATTGGCTCAGCTCCAGTCGTTTTAGCCATTTCGGGAGTGAATCAATGGATGGAAGACCTCTTTGTCTCTACCTCTCTAGCTCTGTCTTTAAAAATAAATCTTTAAGGAAAAAAAAGTAGTGAGAGGAAAAAATGTTTAAAATGGTGATGTCACAAATACACCTTTTACAAAATTACAAAAAAGTAAAAACAGAAAACTTATCATATGAAGGGTATTCAAAAAGCTTCTGGAAAAGGAAGAACCTATGCATGGATTTTCAAAAGTTTTTGGCACCAAAATAAACTTATCTTTTAATTCTATTTCCCACAGACTTTTTGAAGTACCCTGGTACACATGTGTGAATTTTTTAATTCAGAGATAATAAACATACAATTCAGCATATCATGTAACAGAGGGTAGCAAAGAAACAACTTGTGAGATGCAGAAGCAGAGTTAATGGCAATATTATAATTCCTGGTTTAGAAGGTGAATTAGATATGATCATTACATTGAAAAAACACATATACAAACAAAAATAGAATATAAATATTCTTAGACCAATGATTAAAGTGCTATTGACCATATTTTTCTGCAACAGCTCACCTCAATCATGAGCTGACAAAAACAATTTTGTATTTCAAAGGAAACAGGTTTCTTACACAAGACTTGGAAACATACAAAAGGGCAATTCAAACAGTTGATAGGAAAATGCAACTAAAAATGAACTTATTATGGTGTCAAATTTCTATCATAATACATGGAAAATGTATAATATGAAAAAATCATGTATCAATTTAAAAATTGTTTTTGCACCAAAATAAGCTCAGAGGTTAATCCTAATTCCTGAAATTTTTTGATGTATCCTTGTATGTAAAGTATCCTGTATCTTAACTTTAAATGTCACTATTTTATCTTTTAATACCATCTTCTCTTCCTCAGGAGTAAAGAGGGAAGGGGAGAAAAGGTGATTTGGAATCTTCAGAACATTGCCTTTTGCTTGAGAACTGTATTATTTGTATGGCATTCCCTCACATATGGGAAATCAGACCGTTAGTCATTTTGATACTAAACAAAGATGATAGTTATTCTCACTGCACTGACCAACTGCTGGACTTAACTCTTCTTTGCATACTTAATATAAATTGAGAATAAGAGTTCAATTTACAAGAAGAGTTTAAAAAATATACAATGAAACTGAAAGCATTTTACTCCCAGAAAAACAGCAAACACAATATTCAAAGAGTCACAGAATCTCAAGAGAGAGTTATGATGGGCACAACAGGACCTCAAAATGTTTATGTGCTAGGTCCCAGAACCTGTGAGTGTTAGTTGATGGAACAAAAAGGGAATTTGCAGATGTGATTAAGGCTCTAGAGTTTGGGATGTAAAGATTATGCTGGCTTGTCAAAATGGGCCTAATCTAGTCACACGAGCTCTTAGAAACAGAGAGCCTTTCTCAGCTATGGTAAGAGACATAGGGTGGCTGATGCAGAAATAGAAAAAGGACTATCACCTGCCAAAGCTACCCTGGAAGGCGAAAGAGCCAGAAGTCAAACAATGCAGGTGACCTCCAGAAGCTGAGAATGGCCCTCAGCGGCAGGCCACAAGCAAAAAGGCCCGTTGTCGCTCCCCCTCTTCACGGAGGAACAACACAGGACCCTGCGCTGTTCTTTTGTCTGCTCGGCCCTTCCCAGGTTTGCTGCTGGTTCTTCCCGGGTTGGCTGCCGATCCTTCCACCTCCGTGGAAGGGCGGTGCCCCCTGCCACTTTCCCCACTTCCGCGGGGGAGTGGCACACCGCCAGCCGGCTCTCTCGGGGGCTGCTCAGATGTTCCTGGTGCATGTTGTCTCTCTCCTCCTTTATAGTCCTCTTCCACCAATCCCAACTCTGCTACCCACATGCCGAGTACGCTGCTCTCCTCCAATCAGAAGCAGGATCAGCTCCTGCAGGTCATCACTCAAGTTGGCGAGAGGCAGCTGCATAGAAGCTGTTTACTCCTCTCCCAGCGCCATATTGTGGGAGAGCAGATGCATAGAATAAGTCTTAATTCGAGTAACTTAGTCTAGTCCAAGTTGCTCCCCACAGCCCCTCAGCCCTACAACCAGAGGAAATGAACCGGCCCAGACATCAGAGCAAGGAAACCAGTACTCACAGAACCTCCTAAAGAAACACACCCTTGTCAGCAACCTGACTTCCATTCAGTAAGGTCTGGGTTAGACTAACTCCCTGTAGATATCACACAAATACGATTAGAAGGCTCTAACATTTATCTTTACAAAACAATTCCACCACACTAATCTTTTATGCTCAGATGGACCCAGTATCCCCTTTATGATACAGATTACAAAAGAAGGTGTACTCTGTTCAGCTGGGTCATAATTCAGAAATTTTAATAATTACTCATTAATGATGCTTTCCACTATGAAGATTAGAAATGGTGGCTAACTGTTGAAAATGTGCCTGGAAACTTCCACATAAGCTGTCTCTGAACATATCGTGATTATTTATGCTTCTCTTCTTGAAGCTGCTTATAACCACTGAGCTTCCCATTCAGAATTGAAATTTGAATGTTTCCAGACAGGCAGTAGAGGAGCTCTTGATAAATGGAACAGTAAAAAACTCTCATTCTTTCATAAAAGAAGTTTAAACAAAATCACCAGATCATCAAGTAGATATGCAATATAAGGTTATTTTAATAGTTTTATAAATACTAGTTAATATTATAATTATACAAGTGAATAAAGTTATAAAATATTCAAACAATGAAAGTGAAAATAACTCCTTAAAATAGCTGCTATCTATTTTTTACTTCTGCAGTCATTCACACTTGAACTTAAATATTCTGACACGAATGTACTATAGGAACTTAGTATTTTTAACCCGTTCATCTTATAGCTTGTTGGTATGAAGATCTGCTTTACACAACTATGGTGAAGAATAAAGAAACTATTAAGTGCAAAACCATTATCATAACACTTGGTACATATTAACACACCAAAATGGCAAATATTTCCCTTTTGTTTTATTAGTCTAGAACCAAAGAAAATAAAAGAAAACCATTCTACTTTCATAGAATAAAGCTTGTCAGAGGCTACACCTACTTCAGTGACCCCAGTTTAATAACTCAATCAACACTGTCTAATTGTATAGAACTTTAACATTTAAAACTTTAAAAATATCTCCTTTGATTCATATTCATAGCAACAGCCAATTCATACTCTTAATGGGAAGAAAATCAAGGCTCAGAGAAAATAAACGACTCTCCCTCTAACTTGGCATTTTGATGGCCTAGCATTTGGCAGAGGGTGGAATGGGGTGGGTGTGGGAAATCCCCCGCCCTCCACTTCATTTATAGGGCTCCTGTAAGAACTTGCAAGTATTAAATACAAGTTTGTACTCCTGACTACAGTTGGTTGGTTCAAGAGGGCAGGCAGAGGCACAACAGTTTAAGCCAGGATCTCATATTGGAGTGCTGGTACTCTGCTTCCAGTCTAATTTCCTGCTGATGAGGCTGGGAAGGCAGGGGAACATGACCTAAGTGCTTGGGGCTCTGCAACCCACATGGAAGGTGGAAATGTCGTTCCTGCTTCCCGCTTTGAGCCTGGCCTAGCCCTGGTTGTTGTGGCCATTTGGGGAGTAAACCAGCAGAAGGAAGATCTGTCTCTTACTCTGTCACTCTTTGAGTGAATAATTTTTTAAAAAAAATACAGTTGGTTGGTTTAAGATTGGGGACAAGACTCAAATATAGCAATAATAAATAGGAGCTGAGATTCACAGGGGACACCACTGACTGATCCAGGGGTGCACATCTGATGCCATCTGAGCCAATGGGTCCCATTTTGAGGTTTTTTTGGGATTTACACAAAGAAAACTTCTGACAACAGAGCTGCACCATGTTTAACTCTGGAGCTGCATCTGTGACTTGTGTGGAATGGAGAAGCTTATCACAAACATAGGGATGGAATGATATAATTACACAGACAGAAGAGAAGAGGAGACAGGGGGATAGGGCCCTGTTCAATGAGGTCCAAACTCACATTCAAACTTTGAGTACCAACGAGGACATTAATGTATTTCTAATAACTTTCATTTTAGCTGACATTACTTTGCATAATTTCTTTTAACTTATAGCCAGAGTCTGAAAGGAATATTCCTTATACTAAATTTGGTGACCTTTTACTAGACAGACTGCTAATAACCAACGTTGTTCTCCAAATACCTCCTTTGGATAGTGTTATTAATTTACAGTTAAGTAGAAAGAACTGTAACGTGTGGTATTCAATTTCTCTGCACATATAGCAAGGATCACAGGATATAAAAAGGAAATGAAGGCCGGCGCCGTGGCTCAATAGGCTAATCCTCCACCTTGCGGCGCCGGCACACCAGGTTCTAGTCCCGGTCGGGGCGCCGGATTCTGTCCCGGTTGCCCCTCTTCCAGGCCAGCTCTCTGCTATGGCCAGGGAGTGCAGTGGAGGATGGCCCAGGTGCTTGGGCCCTGCACCCCATGGGAGACCAGGAAAAGCACCTGGATCCTGGCTCCTGCCATCGGATCAGCGCGTTGCGCCGGCTGCAGCGGCGGCCATTGGAGGGTGAACCAACGGCAAAGGAAGACCTTTCTCTCTCTGTCTCTCTCTCTCACTGTCCACTCTGCCTGTCAAAAATAAAAAATAAATTAAAAAAAAAAAAAAAAAAAAAAAAAAAAAAGGAAATGACACAACACACAGAGGGACAGCCTGAGTTCTGAACCTGCTTCAATTCATCCAGAAGCTCAGCATTCCAGTTAGTGGATATTAAATTCCTCCAGCCCAGTCCACCTTTGTTTATTTTTCCTGCGTTTTAGGACTCCCAACTCCAGCCTAAGACCCGGAAAGCTTTTCGCCTCACACAATGTTGTTACTCAGGTCTTGTCATAGAGGTAATTAATTACATGAAGTCATCATTGAAACTCCAAGTCTGTGTTCTCTGCACCTCCATGATGAAGGAGCACCTGTACTACATCCACCACATGTCTTCTCTCTCCACTGTGAAACTGCCCAGAAGTCCACCAATATAATGTAATTCCAAGAGGGCACTAACCTTACTCAATGCTGTATTTTCAGTAGCTAGTATTTATTATATACAATTTTTTTTTCACTGTGAATAAACTTTCTTGGTTTTTTTTTTTTTAAAGATTTATTTTACTTGAAAGTCAGAGTTACACAGAAGAGAAGCAGAGAGATAGAGGTCTTCCACCAGATAGTTCACTCCCTAATCAGCCACAAAAGCCAGAGCTGTGCCGATCTGAAGCCAAGAGCCAGGAGTTTCTTCTAGGTCTCCCACATAGGTGGAGTACCCCAAGGACTTGGGCCATCTTCTACTGCTTTCCCAGGCCATAGCAGAGAGCTGAACCCAAAGTGGAGCAGCCAGGTCTCAAACCAGCGCCCATATGGGATGCCGGTGCTTCAGGCTAGGGCCTTAACCCGCTGCACCACAGAACCAGCCCCTCCTTGGGGTTTTTTTTTTTTTTTTTATAAACTTCACAAAGTTCCTTCCCAAACAAATTATTGCTTAGGTGTCTCACCTTCTGAAGATAGCTTACAAGATTACCTAGATGTGGCAGGCATTGTGGCATAGCAGGGTAAAGCTGCCACCTGCGATGCCACCATCCCATATGGGTGCCATTTGAGTCCCTGCTACTCCACTTCTGTAATGGGGGGAAGATTTCCCTTCCCCTCTAACTCTGCCTTTCAAATAGATAAATAAATCTTTAAAAATAAATCACCTAGTTGTGTTGGAGTGGGCTTGATCTTGAAAACTTCACAATGGATGAAGACTTTTTGAAATCCTATGAAAAGATTATTAAAGGCAAGTTAAAATGAGCATTGAAACAGAAACTGATTTTGAAGCATATTCATATATTCTATTTATACTAATAGAGATGGACATTTATATTCTATGTAAAGACAGTAAGAATATAAAATATTGTCCCCTAGAAAAATATGCCAGTTGTTAACATTGAAAATTGTAGGATAGTTCTCATTCAGTTGGCTATTGACTCAGATTTTGGCAATTCATTATAGCTATCAATACTCAGAAACCAAAAAGCATGTTTTGCCTTCTATGAGCAGAAATAACTAAGGAACCAAGTGTCTCTTAGAATATATTGGAAATGACAGTGATCAAATAAAAGAATAACATGGCTAAAGAAATAACTATGCCACTCACCTTCTACCAGCAATTTAAAATGGCATGAAACAAAGATGCCCTCACTGGGTAACATCAATCTAACATTCACAATAGCACCAGGAGAGAAACCTGCCTAAACACATTCTTGTCGCAAGGACTTAGTTTGAAAAGAAGAGAGGAAGCCGATGTTTTAGTTTCTATCAACAGTTCAAACCAGCGTTTTGTTCCAAACGCTGATCTTGGCCCTTCTGAATATTTCACTGTTTGTCTTAGGTTTCTAGAAATAGCAAGTCTTAATTTATAAGGGCACTCTGCACATGAGGCCAGCAGAATGGCAGAGCCTGGTAATGTGGCACTGTGTAAGACCACATCCAACACACACTGTGCAGTTAGCAAATATTTGGTTGATAAATGAATGTGTGAAGCTAACCAGTTAGTGTACCACTTGGTTATACATCTTGAGCGTCCTTCTTTTGTACACGGTTTGATTTTTTTATCGTTAACCACAACGGCAATGAAAAACTGACCAGTGTGAGAGTAAAGTCAGGCTCTTCATAAGTGAGTAGTTAGAACTAATCAAGACAGAATAGAAGCTAAGCACAGCTCTCTCAAATATGCCTAACACATCATTCATTAGAGTCGCCTGGGCTTGTTTACAAAAGTGCATTACTCAAATTCAAATACCATTTCTGAATTAAGCATTGGAACATGAATATGCCTATAGATTTTAACAAATAAGATATCGATTTATGCGTTTTTCTGGAAGACTTTTTAATCTGGAATGAAATATATATAATACTATGACCATGAATTATTCTGCCAGTGTGTTTAATGTCCTGAATCAAACTGACAATTTCCTACAAATATGTAATTAGTATAAGTCCCTGTAGAACAAATAGGGAATATAAATATTCCTTATGCCATTAAAGAAATCATTTTAGTGGCTGAAAAATCTACTCAGGTAACTCAAAGCATCTCAGACTATATTAGAGATGAATTACATTAAATAAACAGTGAAGGAAAAGACAAACTTCACAAGCTTCTTCCAGAGAAAGGAGGAGAAACATGCTGAGAGCATGGTTTTTTTAGGATAGTATAACTTCACCACGAGGGTTACAGAAAAGTCAGTGAGTCTAAACCCACTCACAAACAGAATTGAACAAAAATAGGTTATGTATGTTAGATTTATTCCATGAAAGATTTATTCAACAGAAAATGTTATTCACTGCACTAGCAGATTTGAAACACATGGATAATTGCAGAGGCTGAGATGCGTTCAGTACAATTCTATACCAATGAATGCTAATTTTTTTATAAAAAAAATCAAGAGATGAGGATTTCGTCAACCTTATAAGGAGCATAAACGTTTCAGCAAATAGCATACTTCAGAGTGAACCATGAAAAGCATCCCCTTTAAATTCACAAATGGCTAATGCCTGGCATATCACTTTTAATTGACATGCTCCAAAAGTCTGAGCTATCAAAGCAAGAGAAAAAAGCAAAATTTTAGAGTTATTGAAAAGGAAGAAACTAAACAATCACTGTTCACACACTTTAGAAACCACCAAAGAGAACATAGGTAATTCCTGAGAATCAAGAAAATGCCTTCACAGCAGTAGACAATAGGTAGCTTTATTATAAAAAAAAAAAAAAAAAAAAAAAAAACTCATTTTTCTACACTCTCAACAAACAGGAAATGAAACTGTATCTAACAATAAGAATAAATTACAGGAAGAAGTACATTACTTTCTTACAAAGGGCTTCGTAAAGGGCAATATAAAATCCTACCATAAGATTTTTAAAAATACCTGCATACCTGGAGAGAGGACTGAAACACGGCTTTTCTTCGAGGGGGCGGCTGCTCATTGAAGTCACTTGGGAGCATCTTAAGAGCTTGAGCCACAGGCCTCACTCTCAAAAACTGGGATTTCATTGGCCAGGCCAGGCTTTGGGAGTTTGCAAAGGTCCCCAGATGATCCCAGCATGCAGTCAATCTGAGAATTGGGGTTTTAGTGGATTCTTCAATGCCCACCCAGATCCCCAGCTGCTGGGAGAGTCTCTAGTGATGCCCCCTCTCTGAGACTGGCCCTCAAGGACTTCAGCTGAAGACGGTAGAACTCAAAGCCCACGAACATCTCTTCACCATCACTTGGCTCTGCTACACAGTAATTAGGTGTTTTTCATTCCCATGCACTGCTTATTCCTTTCACTACATGTGAGTGTGAGCTCCCATCTCCTGGTTCACTCCCTAAATGCCCACGACAGCCAGGGCTGGCCTGGGCGCCAGTAACCCCATGCAAGTCTTCCACACGGATGGCAGGAACCAATTCCTTGAACCATCACTGCCGCCTCCCAGGGTGTGTTTTAGCAGGAAACTAGAATCAGGATCTAACTGGAGCCAGAGCCAGACATTGAACCTGGATACAGGTGCCAAATCCAGACGTTCTGATGCAGAACACAGCCAACCCACCACAAGGCTCCACACCTGCCCTGAAGAAGAGACTTGAAAGAATAAGAAAAGCTGTGAGGAGGGATTGAAACAAAAGTTAATAGAGATCCAGGTCTCCTTAGGCCCAATCACAAAGCTACTTTCTTACTGAGCTTTCTGTCAAATCTTCATTTTCTTCCCCCTGCCCCGCTTTATCACAACCGCCCTGCCACTTTGTGAAAGCATTTGTCTATTTTCTCCAAGGAAGCTCCAAAATGGCACATGAGATAAGTTGTGTCCTGCCATGGGCAAGTTCTTTTCTTCCTCACCCTCTGTTGTCTTTTCCTGCTTGTTTTCAATATGGCAATCCTAAAATGTTAACGGAAGTAATCGCAGTACTCACTGTTCTCACAGGCCTAGACTGTGCAGTTTAAGAGCCCAAATTTCATTACTGAACACCCTGAGATGACATTATGCTGTCCGGGAGACCCTGTGCCTCTCATAGTTTCAATTTCCTCATATGTAAATTGGAAATATAAGTATTATTTAAAATAACACATTTCTTCCCAAATTATGTCCAAGACTACTGAGATAGAAAGTCACAACACTCATGTCTGGTGTACGGTAGGAGACTTCTTCAAAAAGCTCATGTGAAACCTGTATTCTGAAAAAAATTATGCATGGATTTCATCTTTTTGCACAAAATAAACATTTTAATGTCATTTTTTCACATTTTGAAGTAGACTTGTATGTACTCAGTAGGTTATTTTCTTTTTTTTTATTTGACAGGTAGAGTTAGAGAGAGAGAGAGACAGAGAGACAGAGAGAAAGGTCTTCCTTCTGTTGGTTCACCCCGCAAATGGCTGCCATGGCCGGTGCGCTGTGCTGATCCTAAGCCAGGAGCCAGGTGCTTCCTCCTGGTCTCCCATGAGGGTGCAAGAGCCTAAGCACTTGGGCCATCCTCCACTGCCTTCCCAGGCCACAGCAGAGAGCTGGACTGGAAGAGGGGCAGCCGGGACTAGAACCCAGCGCCCATATGGGATGCTGGCACCGCAGGCGGAGGATCAGCCAAGTGAGCCACGGTGCCAGCCCCAGTAGGATATTTTCAATTACTCTGTGTTCCTTGTGAAATCTCACATTGAGGCCATCATTGTGCCTCAGCATGTTAAGCTGCCACCTGCAACACTGACATCCAGTACAGGAGTGCCTTTTCAAGATCTGGCTGCTCCACTTCAGATCTAGATACCTGCTAATGTGCCTGGGACAGCAGTGGAACATGGCCCAAGTACCTGAGCCCCTGCTCTCCATGTAGAAGAACTGGATGGAGTTCCAGATTCCTGCTTTCAGCCTGGCCCAGCCATCACCATTGTGGCTATTTGGGGAGTAAACCAGCAGACTTCCCCCTCACCCCACCCTCACTCTCTGTCTCCATTTCAAGTAATTAAATAAACCTTTTTTAAAAAAATTAAATCTCACATTAACTGTAGCTACAGACAGTTACCAGGTTGTGGTTGCCATGAACAAATGCTCTGGTGGAATGAACTTCTTGGAATCAGGGCACTGATGACACCGGATCAGGTGAGTTCCCTTGTCCTCTCTGATAGAACAGCCAGTGACACACATTCACAGAGTCAACTTAAGGTAAACACTTAGAAGTTAGGTTCACTCATGTTTTGGATATTGCCTAATCCTAAATCACTTTGATCATGTCAATTTCAGTGCATTCTACAAGTTATATCTTCCCAAGCATATTGTAACACTCGAGAGAAAGAAGTAATAAAAGTTCCTTGTATGGCTTATGGCAAAATTTGTAAATTTAGTATCCATATTTTCATAGGTGGCTACATTATAATGGGATTGCCCTGGAATTGCATGCAAATTTTGATGTGTGTCCCCATGCTTCTGGAGATCATTTTCTCAGCTTTCAGCACATTTTAAAAATGATTTGTGAGTAGTCAAACTGGGCATATCAAAGTTTACTTATAGCAAGCTTGGATGAGTGATCAGACAATCTGGTGCTTCTTTCATGTGTTGGTTCTGGTGGTCTGTGATTTATGGGTCATACATAGCACTGACTCATCACCTAGCTTACCTTAAGACACTGCAAATCTCTTTCCTGTGACTCTGTTTCACTGGAGATCCCCTGGAAGAAACCACCTCCCCAGCATTATAGCTGGCATGAGCTTCCATCGTAGCCTGCCTGGGCAATTTACTTTATACCTGTCTCCCAAGTTAATTATAACTTTCACAATCAAAAGCATCCCACTTGATAAATGTTGTGATTAATATAAACATAATTCAAGAATGGCTGCAGACAAGTTGGGCAGCTGATAAAGCTGATAAGGCAACATCATCCCCTAGGAAAAAAAAGAAATTGTAGTGAGCTACTAAATAAATGCGACCATCCTTCTAGAAGTCAAGAGAAATGTTACCAACACTCAGAAAGTCCTTGCCAAACAGGCCTCTATTGCAGATGTTTGTTGAGGAGGAAGAATAAGACTGGATGGTGGGAAAGCAGCCATATTATGGGAGAAAGAAGGGTTTCTATGGCAGTGTGACGAATGGCTATTTGTCCTAACATTGCCCTTTCACTGGCCAAACCACTCAACCTCTGAACTGGTACAACTACTTTTAGAATCCAGATTCTCAGAATTCTTAGTAACTTGTCCAAATCCCAAAAGTAACTTCATAATTCCCAGAAAGAAACCATGCTGTGAAAATTCCTTAAGTACCATTAGCGGTTGTCTTATATGTACACTTTAAATGGAAAAATGTTTACTATATTTTCTATGCCTATCTTTAATACAGTGAGAAGGTACAAATATTAGAAGGGCAGCATAAACTGTGTTTTCACAATGGTCACAATGTTACATCAAATGAAAGCTGAAGAGAGTATTGTTTTGAATATTGCATTAAGTGAGGCACAAACATGAATTAAAGCCTATGTCAGTAGTGTGGAATTTAGTGATGTGAAACTCTTCAAAAAAGGAGACCATCACAAATTTCAAGTGTTCATGAAGATAATTTATAAATATAATACATTGAAAAAATTATGAATAAGAAAAAAGACAGAATTTTATAACTAAACTTTTAATTATGTAAATAAAACTATACACTATGTGGAAATCTACAGAAGAAATTCCTTTCATTTAGAAAATTGCTAGAGCTTAAACTAAATTGAATTAACATGAACATCTGATGCCAATGAGGGTCAGGTAAATATCACTGGAATTTACCTGGCTTGAGAAATAAAACTCCGCTCCTTGAAAGCATTTTATAAAGGGAAGAAAACTATTCAACTCTTGTATAATCTCCAAGGAGAAAATTCCTAAGGAACAAGGTACCCATCCCACAAAAACCAACCAACCAACCAAGCAAGACCTGCATTTCTGATAAAAGTGCTGGTGGTCTCACTGAACATTCTCACACTACAGAGATTTCTCCTTCAACTTAAAATGAATCAATATTCAGCCATAATTGGGCCCTAGAGACATGCTCCTTGTTCAAAAATCCAATCTCACCGAGTGAAGTAAACCCAGTGTATGTTAACCTTGAAGGGATGGGTGTTTTTCATTTGGCTTAAGAATGTGATATGTAGAACATGAGCTGGGAATACAATTTAGCCCAGTTCCCACCCCAAAGCCTAAATCCAAATAAATCCCTCTTGGGTTTTATCTTCCTGGTACAATAGAGGTTCTGTCAAGTTAAAAGAAAGCTGTGACATGATGGACTAAATGGATTCCTCCCCAGCACTGAAGCCAGTGCCAAGAAACTGGAATTTTTATAGAATGAAACCATATCCTGCCCAGACTTCCAATCCTCATTTGTACCTAACCATTCCTTGTTTGGTCCTATGAAGATATTCCAAAATGCGTACTATTCTATCAACAGCAGGATAGGCAAGGTTGTTTGCAAATACTCTTACAAATTTACTAGCTCTTGAATATTCCATATACTTGCCTCCCATCAGGAAATTCTGCTTCCCATTCTATTAACAAGGGTCAATCAATGTATCTGACAAGATGGGAAATTTAGAGAGAGATGTCTGATATGGGTGTACTTTCCATCCCTGAGCTGAGCCTAGATTATCATTCTGAGTCCCTAGAAAGACATAGTAAAGAATGCTTTTGATACTACCTCAGGTGCACACTAAGTCTATAGTTGTTGAAGAAGGAGATGGGATGTTTATTGATCCTCAACTAAAGCTTTTATCAATGAGAATAAGTTTTTGGCCTTCAGTAGGTTGATGAAAAGAAATATTTGGACCTCATAGTGATATCTCATGGAAACTGGAGATTTAGACCTCAGTGTGATATATCATGGAAACTAGAGATATCTGGCTCGCTACTGTCTCCTGTTAGGCTTGCAAAACTTAGGATTGCAGTGACTTCCTGAAAAATATACTTCTCCCAAGTTTCCCATGTTTATGCACTGGCATCTGAATATTTCAAGCTATGTAGAAACATATTTTTAAAATACAGTTCTATGCGGGGCTGGCACCATGGCGCATTTGGTTAATCCTCCGCCCACCTGCGGCACCGGCATCCCATGTGGGTGCCGGGTTCTGGTTCTGGTTGCTCCTCTTCCAGTCCAGCTCTCTGCTGTGGCCCAGGAGGGCAGTGGAGGATGGCCTAGGTGATTAGGCCCTGCACCCGCATGGGAGACCGGGGGTCGGGGGGAGCGCCTGGCTCCTGGCTTCGGATTGGCACAGCACCGACTGTGGCAGCCATTTGAGGAGTGAACCAATGGAAGGAAGACCTTTCTTTCTCTATCTCTCACTGTTTGCAATTATACCTGTCAATAAATAAAAATAAATAAATAAATAAATAAATAAATAAATAAATAAATATAGGGGCCGGCACTGTGGCTCACTTGGCTAATCCTCTGCCTGCAGTGCTGGCACTCCGGGTTCTAGTCCCAGTTGGGGTACTGGATTCTGTCCCGGCTGCTCCTCTTCCAGTCCAGTTCTCTGCTGCTGTGGACTGGGAGGGCAATAGAGGATGGCCCAGGTCCATGAGCCCTGCACCTACATGGGAGACCAGGAGGAAACACCTGGCTCCTGGCTTTGGATTAGTACAGCAACCAGCCATAACGGCCATTTGGGGGGTGTACCAACGGAAGGAAGACCTATCTCTCTGTCTCACTGTCTATAACTCTACTTGTCAAATAAATTTAAAATATATTTAAATAGTTCTAAAGCACTCCCTAAAAAATAGTAACACTTTCAGTGAATGACTATAAAACAAGGAATCAGATACTCATATCAACTATCTAGTTATTCAAAATGTGTCTATATCATAGGTACCAAGTATATTATTTTGCATAACTCCATTTCTTCTTCAGATGGAAAATTGCTTGCTTAGGTATGACATAATCTAATATAAAATGAGAAAGATTATAAATTGCAGTTGGCTTCCCCTCTAGCCATGATGTGATCTGTCAATTTGATTGGGCCAGGGATACATAAATTGTTGCATAGGTTCTGCTTGGTTCTGAACCTTACAGGCTTTTGAACTTGAAGATAAACCATTGGCTCTCCAGCTTGCTGCCTATAGATATAGGGACTTGTCAATCTCCATCCAAATGAAAGCTGACCATATTTCTCTATTTGTTCTATTTCTCTGGTGAACCCTAATTAGTGTTCTAAGGAAAGACACTGAAATAATTTCAAACCCACCAACTAGATGCAAAATATAAATTTTGGAATTCAAGTTCAATTAAATAAATACATTTCTTTTAAATTTCTAGTAAACCTGTTGAAGTGAAATGGACACTATGAGAAACAGTGACTTGATCAGCTCTTGTCCTGACTGTTGATGTACAATGTAATACTTTATCCCTTTTAGTATTTATTTTTGTTCTAGTACTATTGGTTGAACTCTGTAATTAACACACAATTACTCTTAGGTGTTTAAATTTTAACTGAAAAGTGATCCCCGTTAAATATAAGATTGGGAATAAGAGAGGGAGGAGATGTACAATTTGGGACATGCTCAAGCTGACTTGCCCCAAATGGTGGAGTTAGAAATGTGCCAGGGGATTCCAGTTCAATCCCATCAAGGTGACATGTACCAATGCCATCTCACTAGTCCAAGTGATCAATTTCAGTTCACAATTGATCACACTGATAGGTCTAAGAGTCAAAGCGATCACACAAACAAGACTAGTGTCTGCAAATATTAACTGATAGAATCAAAAAGGGAGAGAACGATCCAACATGGGAAGCAGGATACACAGCAGACCCATAGAATGGCAGATGTCCTAAAATGCCCTAAACAGCACTCTGGCCTCGGAATCAGCCCTTAAGGCATTTGGATCTGGCTGAAGAGCCCATGAGAGTATTTTAGGCATGGAAAGCCAAGACACTCTGGCAAAAAAAAAAAAAAAAAAAAAAAAAAAAAAAAAAAAACACCACCAAAACCTAAATGAAAGATCTCTGTGAGTGAGATCCCAGTGGAAAGAAAGGGGCCATCAAAGGAGGAGGTACCTTTCTCTGAAGGGAGGAGAGAACTTCCACTTTGACTATGACCCTGTTGGAATAAGATCAAAGTTGGCAAACTCAAAGACTTCCATAGCCTTGGCAACTCATGACTAGAGCCTAAGGAGATTACTGACGCCATGAACAAGAGTGTCAAATTGTTAAGTCAACAACAGGAGTCACTGTGTACTTACTTTTCATGTGGGATCTGTCCTTAATGTGTTGTCCAATGTGAAGTAAGGCTATAACTAGTACTCAAACAGTATTTTATACTTTGTGTTTCTTTGTGGGTGCAAACTGATGAAATCTTTACTTAATATATACTAAATCAATCTTCTGTATATAGAGATAATTGAAAATGAATCTTGATGTGAATGGAATGGGAGAGGGAGTAGGAGATGGGAGGGGTGCAAGTGGGAGGGAAATTATGGGGGTGGGAGCCATTGTAATCCACTAACTGTACTTTGGAAATTTATATTTACTAAATAAAAAAGAAAAAAAATTCTAGTAATCCATTACTGTCCTAGGGAACACAGAAATCAAACACAATACTTCCAATCTAGTGAAGGAAAGGAAATTAATGGTCTAGCTAAGGAATTAGAAATTTGTTATCTACATGAGAAATGGAAATTCACACACATGAAACGTGTGAAATAAGAAATGTGCTTAAAAATGCAATTGAGTACTAGATGATAAAGGAAAACAAGTTATTTTAATGTTAGAAATAGCTCTGGGTTAACCAAAATTATCACTGGCATACAAAATTGAGTTATATCACATATGCATTTAGCATCTCTTGCTTTATTCAAATTATTTCATGTCCTCCTGAAACTTGGTAACCTCAGTCATCTACACTATATTACATGATAAGAAAAAGAAAAGCCTGGTCAACCCCGCAGCTCACTAGCCTAATCCTCCACCTGCTGCGCCAGTACCCCGGGTTCTAGTCCTGGTTGGAGCGCCGGATTCTCTCCCTGTTGCTTCTCTTCCAGTCCAGCTCTCTGCTGTGGCCCAAGAGGGCAGTGGAGGATGGCTCAAGTGCTTGGGCCCTGCACCCATATGGGAGACCAGGAGGAGGCACCTGGCTCCTGGCTTCCAATCAGTGCAGCGCGCCGGCCGTAGCGGCCATTTGGGGGGTGTACCAACGGAAGGAAGACCTTTCTCTCTGTCTCTCTCTCTCTCTCACTGTCTAACTCTGCCTGTCAAAAAAAAAGTCAAGCCTCAAGCGAGAAGAAAATACCCACATTACAATATATACCAAAGGACTTATTATCCAGATGATATAAAGGCTTCCTACAACTAATAATATTAGGAATTATAATTGAATTTTGAATGGAAAAATATTAGTATAAACAATCCACAAAAAAAGATTCACAATGATCAGTCTCATTAGTGATCAAGAAAATACAAATTAAAACCACATTGAGGTATAATCTACTAGAGTGGCTAAAATTTTTAAAGACTGACATTATCTAATGTTCCAAGATTCAAGGTGTTCAGAATGTAAAATGGTGCCATCGATTGGAAACAGTTTGAGGGTTTATAAAGTAAAACACACTTCAACAGGTTTCCTTTTTGGTGTTCAGTCAGTTATCACCGATCAGGGAGAACATATGGTATTTGTCCCTTTGGGACTGGCTTATTTCACTCAGCATGATGTGTTCCAGATTCCTCCATTTTGTTGCAAATGACTGGATTTCGTTGTTTCTTACTGTGGTATAGTATTCTAAAGAGTACATATCCCATAATTTCTTTATCCAGTCTACCATTGATGGGCATTTAGGTTGGTTCCAGGTCTTAGCTATTGTGAATTGTGCTGCAATAAACATTAGGGTGCAGACCTCTTTTTTGTTTGCCAATTTAAATTCCTTTGGGTAAATTCCAAGGAGTGGGATGGCTGGGTTGAATGGTAGGGTTATCTTCAGGTTTCTGAGGAATCTCCAGACTGACTTCCATAGTGGCTTGACCAGTTTGCATTCCCACCAACAGTGGGTTAGTGTCCTTTTTCCCCACATCCTCGCCAGCATCTGTTGTTGGTAGATTTCTGCATGTGAGCCATTCTAACCAGAGTGAGGTGAAACCTCATTGTGGTTTTGATTTGCATTTCCCTGATTGCTAATGACCTTGAACATTTTTTCATGTGCCTGTTGGCCATTTGGATTTCCTCTTTTGAAAAATGTCTATTGAGGTCCTTGGCCCATCTCTTAAGTGGGTTGTTTGTTTTGTTTTTGTGGAGTTTCTTGATCTCTTTGTAGATTCTAGTTATTAATCCTTTATCTGTTGCATAGTTTGCAAATATTTTTTCCCATTCTGTCGGTTGTCTCTTCACTCTCCTGACTGTTTCTTTTGCAGTACAGAAACTTCTCAATTTGATGCAATCCCAATAGTTGATTTTGGCTTTGACTGCCTGTGCCTCCCGGGTCTTTTCCAGAAATTCTTTGCCTGTGCCAATATCTTGAAGGGTTTCTCCAATGTTCTCTAGTAACTTGATGGTGTCAGGTCGTAGATTTAGGTCTTTAATCCATGTTGAGTGGATTTTTGTGTAAGGTGAAAGGTAGGGGTCTTGCTTCATGATTCTGCACGTGGAAATCCAATTTTCCCAGCACCATTTATTGAATAGACTGTCCTTGCTCCAGGAATTAGTTTTAGATCCTTGATCAAATATAAGTTGGCTGTAGATGTTTGGGTTGATTTCTGGTGTTTCAATTCTGTTCCATTGGTCTATCCATCTGTTTCTGTACCAGTACCATGCTGTTTTGATTACAACTGCCCTGTAGTATGTCCTGAAATCTGGTATTGTGATGCCTGCGGCTTTGTTTTTGTTGTACAAGATTGCTTTAGCTATTCGAGGTCTCTTGTGCCTCCATATAAATTTCAGCACCATTTTTTTCCAGATCTGAGAAGAATGTCTTTGGTATCTTGATTGGGATTGCATTGAATCTATAAATTGCTTTTGGGAGAATGGACATTTTGATGATATTGATTCTTCCAATCCATGAGCATGGAAGATTTTTCCATTTCTTGGTATCCTCTTCTATTTCTTTCTTTAAGGTTTTGTAATTCTCATCGTAGAGATCTTTAACGTCCTTGGTTAAGTTTATTCCAAGGTATTTGATTGTTTTTGTAGCTATTGTGAATGGGATTGATCTTAGCAGTTCTTCCTCAGCCATGGCATTGTCTGTGTATACAAAGGCTGTTGATTTTTGTGCATTGATTTTATACCCTGCTACTTTGCCAAAATCTTCTATGAGTTCCAATAGTCTCTTAGTAGAGTTCTTTGGGTCCCCTAAATAAAGAATCTTATTATCTGCAAAGAGGGATAGTTTGAGTTCTTCCTTCCCAATTTGTATCCCTTTAATTTCTTTTTCTTGCCTAATAGCTCTGGCTAGAACGTCCAGAACTGTATTGAATAGCAGTGGTGAGAGTGGACATCCCTGTCTGGTCCCAGATCTCAGTGGAAATGCTTCCAACTTTTCCCCATTCAATAGGATGTTGGCTGTGGGTTTTTCATAGATTGCTTTGATTGTATTGAGGAATGTTCCTTCCATACCCAGTTTGCTTAGAGTTTTCATCATGAACGGGTGTTGTATTTTATCAAATGCTTTCTCGGCATCTATCACTGGGATTAAACATGACAATAGGTCTGATCTGATTTCATCATCATTTAAAAAAAATCATCTATTATTTTTCACTTTATGTTTCTGTGTGGGAGCAAACTGTTGAAATCCTTACTTAAGGTATACTAAGCTGATCTTCTGTATATTAAGATAATCGAAAATGAATCTTGATGTGAATGGAAGGGGAGAGGGAGTGGGAAAGGGGAGGGTTGTGGGTGGGAGGGACGGTATGGGGGGGAAGCCATTGTAATCCATAAATCGTACTTTGGAAATTTATATTCATTAAATAAAAGTTTAAAAAAAATAAATAAAGTAAAACACACACAATATATGATTCAGTAAGACATCTCTAACTATAAGAAAGAAAAATATACATCCTCACAAAGTGTCATCTTAAAATGTGTATATCAACTTTATATACAATAGTGAAAAGCTGAAAAAAATCCAAATGTCCATCAATAGGTGAATGGAAAGATAAACTATGATATTCACACAATGGAAAACACAGCCATGTAAGGGAATGAGCTGCTGAGATACACAGCAAAAGTGTGAATGTCTTTAAAAATTATGCTGAGAAAGAAAAGCACAAAGGATTATATATTGCATGATTTCACTTTTATGTAATCCTAGGAAGAATAACTTCTAAATTTTAGGTATAGGAAGCAAGTCAGTAGCTAACTGTCACTGGTAGTGAAGGATGCAGATTGACCAGCATTGGCCTGGGAAACCAGCAGAGGATGGCTCCCTGCACCCACACGGGAGGCACAGAAGCAACCCTGGCCTCCTGGCTTCAGCCAATCCCGGCCCATAGCAGCCATCTGGGGAGGGAACCAGCAGGTGGAAAATCTCTGTCTCTCTCTCTCTCTCTCCTGTTTCTCTGTAACTCTGACTTCTAAAATAAATAAATAAATCTTCTTAAAAAAGAAAGCTTTGGAGATGTTGGGAATGTTGGTTGTCATAGTAACATGGCATATATGTTCATCAAAACTTACCAATCTGTAACTATAATGGGTGCATTTTATTATATGTAAGTAATACTTCCACAGGTTGATTTTAAAGATCTGAAAGAGCAGCCAGCACTGTGGTGCACTAGGTTAATCCTCCATCTGTGGCACTGGCAACCCATATGGGCGCCAGTTCTACTCCTGGTTGCTCCTCTTCCAGTCCAGCTGTGGCCTGGGATAGTAGTGGAGGATGGCCCAAGTGGTTGGGCTCCTGCACCCACAAGGGAGACCAGGAAGAAGCACCTCGCTCCTGGCTTTGGATCTGCACAGCTCCCACTGTTGCAACCATCTGGGGAGTGAACCAATGGAAGGAAGTCCTTTCTCTCTGTCTCTCTCTCTCTCACTGTCTGTAACTCTACCTGTCAAATAAATTAATAAAATCTTTAAAAAAAATCTGAAAGAAACACAAAGTCTAATGTTCTTCCCCCAAATAACCACTTTACACATCCACTCCTTTGAGTCTTTGTTCAAATGTTATCTCTCTCAACAAAGACATCCTTAAATATTGTATTTAAAGTTTCAATGTTGCATTCCAATTTTTGATTCCCCTATCAAGTTGTATTTCCTCTAATACTCAATATCAACATATATATATATACATATATGTCACTTGCATTATATTCTTACCATTTATTGTGTTTTCTCAAACTAGAATGGAATTCCTCTGAAGTAATTTTGTTTCATGTCCTATTCACTAATGCATCAGAATTGTTATGTGTCTTATACCCAGAAAATAGGCAATAAACTTTTATTGGATAAGTGAAATTCCAAAGAATAAATTTTTTCAGAATAATCTAATTTTATCCAAACTACTAGATTAAAAGTATTCAGTTATCATTGGGAAAGCCATATTTTCCTGTATTGTGCAGTTTTTCTCAAGCATATTCCTAGTATTACTGGATTACTCCAGGCAACAATTGACACATATACAATTAGTATTATTGTAGATACAGGAGAAAGATTGAGAACAGTAATTTTTTATATGATATAAAGACCATGGTGCCATATTCAGTGACATAACAAAGAAACTGACACAATCTGTCCCAGTATACAAAGTCATTTTAATGACGTTACTCATAGGAATGCTTTCAAAAATCAGTTTACTCTTCGGACCATTCAAAGACATTTATTTACTTAAGTGTCAAACAATTTTTATTATATTTATGATAATCAAGTTATTTAACCTCTCTGAATTAGTTGTCTTATCTGTAACATGAGGGGCATATTCAAAACAGATAGAATTAATGAGTTTTAAAAAATCTTGCTAGAGTTCTAAAGGATGTTTTAAAAATACAGTTTGGCTCAGGTAATTAACTTTTTTTTATCCAAGTCATCAAAGTATCAACACTAAAGAGATCCACAAATTTCAGCAGATCCTCCACTTCCCCAAAGCTAAATCGTTCCACCCCTCCATTGATACTATGAGTTATCACAGTGTTCCTCCAGTCATCCCAGCCTCCTCTCTAAAGCTTATGTTTTCAAGAGTCATCTTATATTGTTTGCCATTGAAGGTGAACTAATAAATTAATGAAGAAAATGTTCCTTGGAAGATGGATATCACAGGTGATATATACTAGCAGGTTAAAAAAAACTGGATGGAGGGTAAATGAAAAACGCTAGATCTTCTATTAGGAGTTGAGAACATTTCGAACTCTTGCTAGTCTAAATAGAAAAGTTGTTTCCTTAAGCTATCACCTGTCGTATTTTGAGACTCAAATCAAATGAGTGAAGATAGGAGTTTCAGGCTGCTGGAATGTTAGCATACTGAAGCGGGTCAGCTCGCTCTTTCAGATTTTCATAAATTAGTACAAGAAACAAATGCACATGACCCAAGATATTCCAGCTGAAGGGTCCAGCAGGAGGGTTAAATATCTTTGCTACGAAAGGACCAATAGAAGTGGGCATTTGGCCGACCTGTTAAGATGCCTGAACCCAGGTCAGAATGCAGGGGCTCAATACCTGCCTTGGACTCCTGAATCCAGTTTCCTGCTAATGCAGATCCTGGGAGGCAACAGTGATGACTCAAATAATCGAGTTTGGCTCATATATTTGGGAGACCTAAGTTGAGTCCCCAATTTCTGACTTCAGCCCTGGGCTGGCCCCAGCCATCATGGACATTTGGGGAGTAAACTAGTGAACAGCAGCTTTCTCTTTCTCTCTTCTCCAATAAATAAATAAATAAATATTTTTAAAAGAGGACCAATAGCACAAAATTGCCAATGGTCAGACACTGTAATGGCATAATTTTTTTCATTTGTGTTTTGTCTAGGAATGGATAAAAAGAAGCAACAGAGAAATTGAGGAATGTGAATAAAATGATGAATCTTTACCCAATAAAAAAAGATTAAAAAACGGAGAATGCATCAAGTAGTAAGGAGATTAATCTAACCAAGTAGGAAATTACAATCAATGTAGGTAGGCAAATGGAACAGAACTGACAGCTCAAAAATAAATCCATTTATTTGCCACAAAATCGGTTTTTGACAAAGCAAAGAATACAATGTTTAAAGGACAATCTCTTCAAAAAATGGTGTTGGCAAAATTGGATATCTACATGCAGAAAACAAAACTGGACCTTTAAATCTCACCACATATAAAACAACTCAAAATGTATGAAAGACTTAAACATAAGACCTGAAACTTTGAAACTACTAGAATAAAACAACAGGATAAAATTTCTCAACTTTGGTCTAGACAATGATTTTTTTTGATATATCAATAAAAGCAGGGACAATAAAACAAAATAAACAAACAGGATTACATCAAAATAAAAAACTTCTTCATAGCTAAGGAAGTAATCAACAAAATTAAGTAACATCCTACAGAATGAAAGAAAATATTTGTGAACCATACATTGGATAAAGGATAATAACTCAAATATGTAAAGAAGTCAAACAACTTTTTAATAAGAAAATCAATACCCAATTAAATATTAAACAAAGAACTCAGTAGACATTTCTCAGAAGAACATACACAAATAACCAACAGGTATGTAAAAAAATTATAATCAGTAATAATCAGAGCAAAGCAAATTAAAACCAATATGAGCTATCACCTCACATCTGGTCTGGTAGAATGACCATGAACAAAAAGACGAAAGAAGTGTTGGTGAAGATGAAAATCAGTACACACATTGAAGACAACAATATGGAGAGTACTCTCAAAGTTAAAAATAGAACTATTTAATGATCTAGCCATCCTACTACATGGTATACATCCAAAGGAAGTGAAATTATTGTACCAAAGAGATATCTGTACTCCAGTGTTGATTGTAATACTATTAACAAGAGCCAAGGTGAGAAATTAAGTGTGTATCAATGAATAAATAAATAAATAAAAGTGGTATACACACAAAATGGAACACTATTCAGTCTTGAAAAATAAGGAAACCCTTATTTGGAACACAATGGAGGAAACTGGAGGATATTATGTTAAGTGAAATAAGCCAGGCCGGTGCCGCAGCTCAATAGGCTGATCCTCCACCTTGTGGCACCGGCACACCAGGTTCTAGTTCCAGTCGGGGCACCGGATTCTGTCCCAGTTGCCCCTCTTCCAGGCCAGCTCTCTGCTGTGGCCCAGGAAGGCAGTGGAGGATGGCCCAAGTGCTTGGGCCCTGCACCCGCATGGGAGACCAGGAGAAGCACCTGCCTCCTGCCTTCGGATCAGCGTGGTGTGCCAGCCACAGCGCGCCAGCCGCAGCAGCCATTGGAGGGTGAACCAACAGCAAAAGGAAGACCTTTCTCTCTGTCTCTCTCTAGCACTGTCCACTCTGCCTGTCAAAAAAAAAAAAAAAAAGAAAAGAAAGAAAGAAAGAAAAGCAAAGAAAGAAATAAGCCAGACACAGAAAGACAAATACTGCATGATCTCACTCGTACAAGGCTACTTCAAAAAATTTACGGAAAGTAGAATTAAATGATAGGTTGGGATAGACATTTGTCAGGATGATTAAAACACCAGCTAAGACACTCATGTCCTATATGAAAGTATATGAGTTCTAGTCCCAGCTCTGGCTCTCAAGTCCAAATTCCTGCTAATGCAGAGATGACGATGACTTTACCACAAAAGTTAATGCAACATAATTTCTGCAGATTCCAATGATTTTTACTATATTTTATATTTGTTACAATTTTACTATATTGTATATCTGCTACAATTTGCTACAATATTAATGAAAAGCTTATACATTTCATAGTAAAATGAAATTTCAATTGTAAATACTGCATTCACATTAGATTTATATATATATATCCTCCCAATTGGTTAAAGTTCAGGATACTGTTAACATAGAAGATTTTTAAGTAATTACAGTACAAAAATCTATGTTATGCTATGAGTTAACTATGCTACACACCTGGGACTGTCAGAGTAGACTTATCATTTCCTGCTTCATGTAATCATACCTTTAACTTTCCTCATTTGAATTAAAAAATATTTAATTGCATATGTAAATGAATTTCTATGAATCACAACACTGTTTCACTGTGACAGCAGATCATTTTTTTTTTATTTTAGATTCTTTTTTTTAACTTTTATTTAATGAATATAAATTTCCAAAGTATAGCTTATGGATTACAATGGCTTCCCCCTCCCTGCCATAACTTCCCTCCCAGCCACAACCCTCCCCTTATCCACTCCCTCTCCCCTTCCATTCACATCAAGATTCATTTCAATTCTCTTTATATACAGAAGGTCAGTTTAGCATATATTAAGTAAAGATTTCAACAGTTTGCACCCCCATAGAAACACAAAGTGAAAAATACTGTTTGAGTACTAGTTATAGCATTAAATCACAATATACAGCACATTAAGGACAGAGATCCTACATGAGGAGTAAGTGCACAGTGACTCCTGTTGTTGATTTAACAAATTGATACTCTTGTTTATGGCCTCAGTAATCACCCTAGGCTCTTGTCATGAGTTGCCAAGGCTATGGAAGCCTTTTGAGTTCACTGACTCTGATCATATTTAGACAAGGTCATAGTCAAAGTGGAAGTTCTTTCCTCCCTTCAGAGAAAGGTACCTCCTTCTTTGATGACCTGTTCTTTCCACTGGGATCTCACTCATGGAGATCTTTCTTTTAGGTTTGTTTTTTTTTTTTTTTTTTTTTTTTTTTGCCAGAGTGTCTTGGCTTTCCATGCCTGAAATACTCTCATGGGCTTTTCAGCCAGATCCACATGCCTTAAGGGCTGATTCTGAGGTCAGAGTGCTGTTTAGGACAAACAGATCAATTTTTAAAAATTGTAAACAAAATCTCATCAGTTTATACTTTTGATATTTATCAAATGGGTGCAGTTAGGCTGAAGTTTTTTTCTAATGCTTATTGATTTTCATCCATTTGAAAGACAAAGTGGTAGAGAGCAAGAGAGAGGGAGAGAGATCTTCCATCCACTGGCTCACTCCTTAAAACCTCACAATATCCAGAGCTGAGCCAGGTTGAAGCCATTTGTCATGAACTCCATCTGGCTCTCCCACAAAGGTAGCAAGGATCCAAGCTCTTGAGCTGTCATCTGCCACTTCCCAGGATGCATCAGCAAGAAGCTGGGTTAGAAGTAGAGTAGCTGGGATTCAAACCAGCACTCACCATACAGAATACAAGTGCCCCATGCAGTAGCTTCACCAGCTATGCCACAATGCCTGCCCTTGGCTGAAGTTTAAGGAGATATTCAGGGGCCTGGTTCTATTGTAAAGAATCTATTTATTTACTGCAATAAGATACATCTATAATGTGATGCACACTATACAAAATAAACATAGATATTAACACTCTTAATTCTCATTAAAACCTCTGAGTTCAGTACTATTATTATCCCTACTTTATGGATGTGGAAGCTAAGATACAATGAGCACAAATAATAACTATATCTGATCAGACAATTAATACATAGTGGAAATGACACTTTTATAAAATTATTAAATATTTATTTGAGAGACAAACAGAGCTGGTATCCACCAGTTTACTCCCTAAACGCCTGCATCAGATAGGGCCAGGCCACTGCTGAGGCTGAGTCAGGAACCCAGTCTAGGTCTCCAAAATATATGCAGAGACCAACTATTGCATGAGCTGGTACTGCTGCCCCCTAGAGCCTGCATTAGCAAGAAGTTAGAGAGAGCAGACAGAGGCTGATACCAAGCCCAAGTGCTCTGCTATAACATGGGGACACCGTAACTGGGATTTTCGCTGACATCTTATGGGCCAAATGCCTGCCCATGGAACTGAGATTTGATCCCAGGGAGTCAGGCTCCAGGGTGCCCAGTCACAAACCCCAAAGCAAATACCGTAGTTCTACAACATTTCTAGTAGTAATGACTAGGTATCAAATGCTTCTAAAGGAAGATCAAAAGACCTAAGGCGGTCATGTAGTCAGAATAATGCCAATCTTAGGAGAAACTCTATATTTTAGCCATCTCTTAAAAATGGGTGAATAAGTTGGTTTATCCTCCTTCCAAAATATATTCTAGAGATTCTCACTTACAGGAGGTCACAAGAACTTGATTCTCTCCATCCCATTATTACTAGAGTTCCTATGGTCAAAGTTGGTATTATTGACTAACATTGCACAGTGAGAATTCATACTACAGGGAGTCATGGCACAACTCAGTAAGAGAGTTTAAAAATTCATAGCAGAGTTTTGGATTGTGTTAGGTGATTTGGGGTGAGGCCCATAGAACCGGGCTTCCTTTATTCTCTCCAGAAAGTGGGAATAAATCTATAATTGCACATCTTAATAATTTTCATTTTGAGGGAAGGAGGAATGAAATGAGGCTAAAGCTATAATTGGTAAAGAAACAGTAGACACTCAGGTTATTCAGGAAATGAGATACTTGATTACTTTTGTGGTTGGGCAATGGTCTTGTACTTTTCTGTGATCAAACATGATTACCAAGTGATCTCACAATCACAGTACAGCTAAGCTTTAAGAAATGACCTACTGAATTTTGGTGCCATAGCAAGGAAGAATCTTCAAAATCACTTGAAAAGGTTGGGGTTGGTGCTATGGTATAACTATGGTATAGCGCCTGCAGTGTGGGCATCTCATATGGGCACTGATTCAAGTCCCGGCTGCTCCACTTCCGATTCAGCTCTCTGCTGTGGCCTGGGAAAGGAGTAGAAGGTGGCCCATATTTTTGGCCCATGCACCCATGTGGGAGACCTGGAAGAAGCTCCTGGCTCCCAGCTTCGGATTGAGGCAGCTCCGGCCATTGCAGCCAATTGGAAAGTGAACCAGCAGATGGAAGACTTCTCTCCCTCTTTTTCCCTCTCTGCCTCTCCTTCTTTCTGTGTAATTCTGACTTTCAAGTAAAATAAATAAATCTCTAAAAAAAAATTACTTGAAAAGGCTACTAAGAAACACCTCCTTTTTCCAAAGATTGGTCTGAGGTTGGATTTTGTTTCCAGGCTTCGACCAAAACAACAACAATATAAGAATAAACAGATTTTTAGAATTCACCTGTCTGCTATTAATGTAGAAATTAAGGAGACTTTAAAAAGTGTAAAAATACCATTTATAACCTTGTCTATACTCTTGAGGAACTGTGATTTTACTACTTACTATTTGTTGAACTCTTTATTTAGGAGAGGATTAAGCTTCTGATTTTAAAGTAAATTGAAAAGAATGTCGTTGCAAAAATTAAAAGAAAAATAAGAAAGGAAGGAGGAGGGAGGCAGGGAGGGAGAATAAGGGGGGGAAATATCATCATATTCTTAAAGCTACATATATGAAATACATAAAATTTGTTCCCTTCATATAAATAATCATTTTAATTAATAAAAATTCCACTTTTCAATGTATTATTTTGAAATACAAATTTACTTTTAATTAAAACATTATTTGTAATAATGTAATCACTTTATATTGTTATATTAGAAAATCATTTTAAAATTTTACCCTTAATGTCTAATGAATTATATATAATTTCTAATGAATCTATTTATTCATTATATTTGTAATTCATAGAAATTATATCTATACTATAAATTATTAAATAAATAAATTATATATACTTATATAAATAAATGAATATATTTATATTCATTAGAAATTATATGTATTATATATCCACACATATATTTATATGTGTAGTTTTTCATTTTTTGTTTTTTGAGATTTAAAGTATTAGAATCAAAGTCCTCCAGCCAGAGCAGCATGAAGGGGGCTTCCAAAAGAGGAAAACCCAAAGGGACTGAAGGCAGTGGGCTGTTTAAGTACAATTTCAAAGGAAAAAAACTTGACAATCAGATCGGCATTGAGTCAGGTGGGGGCAAAAACCATCAAAGACCTCATTTAAAAGTATCCATGCTGTCTGGCCTGCTAAGAGTGGGACAGGTAACTTGTTTTCACAATAAGCTGTGGGCTCAGAAAGAGCTCTCTCGCTATTCTCATGGTAAATTTGGAGACTCAAAAGAAAGGAGGGCAGCCTATTTGTTCTTGCTAAAGGTAATGTTTTGGGGAACAAAGCAAATATTTTACACCCCACGTTCCATTGGGATCCCCTAACTATTGACCCATCTGACTGCTCACATTCCCACCTCCTGAAGATGGGAACGCTAACATCTGTTAGGGGGAACTGGGCGATGATCGATGATCCCTCTGGCTGCTTCATGCTGAAAAGGGAGTCTTTGGGAAGGACAGTGGAGACAGGGTTCCAGCAGGAGGTGGCTTCTCCAGGGGAGGCAGGGCCAGCTGCAGAAACTGCTTCCATCCGAGGTTTCATGTACACGGCCACCTAGAATTTTACTTTTTTAAGTCCGGAGAAAATGAATTTAACCGGCAGTTTAAACTCACAGGATCTAAAATCATGGGATCTAAAACCGAGGACAGAGTCATTATTAGAGGCCCTAAGAAAAGTGTCTAAATCAGGAGCAAGTTTTTTTTTTTTTTTTTTTTTTTTTGGTTTGTTTTGTTTTGGTTTTTTCATTGAGAGGCAAATAGGAATTGAGAGAAAGGGCTTGAAAATAAAATAATCAGGTAGGCTTTCGGCCTTGCCAGTTATGAGGCTCAGACCTATCTGTCTCTTCACATGTGGTACATCATAAGGGAGGCACCCTGCTGACTTTCATTACCTAGCTGGCCTGGGAGGGGAGCCAGCTTGAAGAGCAGGTAGGTGGTATTTCTAAAATTAAAACATTTTTAGTTAATATACAGTTCTGCCTCCAACGCTGTCGACCCTGCAGTGGTTACTTTGGAAGCTGGGCTGAGTGAAGGGCTTTTGTGAGCAAGGTCTGTGGCTCTGCCCTGGAGCCCTTTGACTCCAGGGCAGTTCCAATTCCAGTGACCCAACTCATGGCTGGCAGAGCTGCCAGGGCTCTTCATTAGCTGACTTCTGCTGAAGCCCTGGCTTCCACAACAAGAACCAATGCACTGGACTGGCCTGTTGGTCTCCATGATGGCAGGTCACTGTGCACAGCAGCCATTAATTGGCCTGCCACCTGCTTGACATCACTTCTGCAGCCTGGCTTCCTCTTCCTCCTGGTTTTTGTTTAAACAGACCAGAGGAATTCTGTAAGAGAATGTAAGTCAAGAGGGTGCTCTCTCCCTAATCTTCGGAGGCCTAAACTAGAAATCTGGAGTCACAGGCATGTTCTGATAGTGGTTTTTCTTTGAGGTAGTCAATGCCCATGAGGAGAGCTATGTCAAAATGATGATCATCTTATCTATAAAAGTTTAAGTCATTATTAAAACTCTCTCCCATTGTTTGGTTTAAAAATGGAGGTTGTGCCTATTTACGGTGCCCATGTCAGGGTAATCTAGCTGTGGAATCATAATTTTAGCTCTCATTTTGGCTATGCTATTATTACCATACTTTTTCTAAGTTGGCACCTGTAGTACATTACTGGCTTTATCTGCTTACAGAACTGTCCCAGAGTATTGAATACAGTAGAGCTAAGGGAAAAAGAGGTCCTTGGGGACCTAAAAGGGCACATTGAAACAGAGAACTAACAATGTTTTAACTTCATGAGCAGTAAATCTGACTTTTGGCTTTGGAGAATACAAAACTATGGATGGCAAAGACTTCAAATAGCCATGTTTAAAATTATAAACTCATTAACCAATAAGAAGCACTTGTTTATTCCATACAGTATTTTGAAAGCACCTGTAGGATTTTATACAACAATAACCCTTTTATAGGCCTCTGGGCCTTTTTACATTAAAATAATCTTCATGTGTGATAACAATACAAGATCATTAGACTTTTTATCTTTTAGACATTTGTATTAGTAGCATTTTACATTATCAGAACAAAATTTAGCACTACTTCATATCTTGACAGTTCCTTTAATATAATCCAAATAGACTTGCTAGTTGGTATCTACCAGATGAAAGATATATCCTTTGATATTTCCAGGGGCCCAAATGGAAATATCAAATACCAAGAATTTGGAACTTTGATTTTTTTTGAATGCCTGTCAAGGATGTCAAGAAGGTTTAAAGTATCTAGTTGAAGTAGGATCCCTTAACAGCATGACATAATATAGACCAGATTTGATCACTGATACAAAATAATTACTCAAATGCTTTAGAATGAGTATATATTGAAACAAAACATAACTCTTAATAAAAGCTTAGCTGTTTTTAAACAATCAGAACTTAACAGAGAAATTAAAAGAACACAATAGATTACTTCAATGGAACACAAAATCTGTCTTTGGTCATCTAAAAATCGAAAATAAAATCTTAAGTATTACTTGGAACAATTTTAACAGAGTCATAACGAGGGAAGAGAAAATAGCTTACTTGAGCTGGCTAGAAAACTGACAGAGTCATGAATTAAACAAAACTATTAAAAGGAGATGTTGTAGGTTTTAAACAGATTTTTATGATTGTTTCAATATTTACTAACATACATGCATTGCAAAAACCTCAGTGCTTTAACAGAGGATCAGATTCTATTTCTATGTCAAAGAGACTAATAGGTTTTGCTTTCCAAAACCTATTTTGTTTCTGCTGATTTCCTTGATTTACATTTTGAAATCACCCTTTAGAATTCTCCAAATTAAGACAACATTTTCTAAATAAGATAATACATCAAATTTCAAGCTTAGTTACTTCCAAGTGGCGTTGAACTATTTTCATATAGACAATTTATGAAAACATGTTAGCTAGCCCAAATAGCTTCTCCCTAAAATATAAGGTGCTAAGAGTACCAAAGTTTACATTTAGGCACATTTATCTCATTTGCTTTACCCAATTTACATTTAGCAATTACACCCACATGACTGAAGATGCTGATATTATATCATACTTCCATTTCAATTAAGGTCAAAATTACATTTATGGGGAATTCTACTCCTTTTTATAAAACTCAACCTATACATCGGTGACATTAAACCATAGATTGTAAAATTCACCTGGGCAGGGGTTGGGGGGGGGGCTAAAACAAGCACTGATTATCCATTGCTATCAGAAACATGTTAAACCAAGTTGTAAAACAAGTTTGACAAGTTACAAAACAATATTTTTTTCACTTATTTGACAGGTAGAATTAGACAGTGAGAGAGAGAGAGAGACAGAGAGAAAGGTCTTCCTTCCATTGGTTCACCCCCCAAATGGCTGCTACAGCCGGTGCTGCGCCGATCTGAAGCCAGGAGCCAGGTGCTTCGTCCTGGTCTCCCATGTGGGTGCAGGTACCCAATCACCTGGGCCATCCTCCACTGCCCTCCTGGGCCACAGCAGAGAGCTGGAATAGAAGAGGAGCAACCGGGACTAGAACCAGTGCCCACATGGGATGCTGGAGCCACAGGCGGAGAATTAGCCAAGTGAGCCACGGCACTGGCCCCAAAACAATATTTTTAATACAGTGAACTTCCTAGATTAAAAAGAGAGAACTAGGTTCCACCTCACCCCGGTTAGAATGGCTCACATTCAGAAATCTACCAACAACAGATGCTGGCGAGGATGTGGGGAAAAAGGGACACTAACCCACTGTTGGTGGGAATGCAAACTGGTCAAGCCACTATGGAAATCAGTCTGGAGATTCCTCAGAAACCTGAAGATAACCCTACCGTTCGACCCAGCCATCCCACTCCTTGGAATTTACCCAAAGGAATTTAAATTGGCAAACAAAAAAGCGGTCTGCAGCCTAATGTTTATTGCAGCACAATTCACAATAGCTAAGACCTGGAACCAACCTAAATGCCCATCAACGGTAGACTGGATAAAGAAATTATGGGATATGTACTCTTTAGAATACTATACTGCAGTAAGAAACAACGAAATCCAGTCATTTGCAACAAAATGGAGGAATCTGGAACACATCATGCTGAGTGAAATAAGCCAGTCCCAAAGGGACAAATACCATATGTTCTCCCTGATCGGTGACAACTGACTGAACACCAAAAAGGAAACTTGTTGAAGTGAAAGGGACACTATGGGAAACGGTGACTTGATCAGCATAGCCCTGACTGTTAATGAACAACTTAATACATTATCCCTCTTAGTAGTTTTTTTTGTCTGTTCTACTTAATATGACTGATTTAATTCTGTAATTAATACACAGTTATTCTTAAGTGTTGAAATTTAACTGAAATGTGATCCCTGTTAAACATAAGAGTAGGAATAAGAGAGGGAAGAGATATATAATTTGGGACATGCTCAAGCTGACTTGCCCCAAATGGTAGAGTTAGAAACATACCAGGGGACTCCAATTTAATCCCATCAAGGTGGCATGTACCAATGCCATCTCACTAGTCCAAGTGATCAATTTCAGTTCGCAATTGATCATAATGAAAGGACTAAGAGTCAAAGGGAGCACATAAGCAAGTCTAGTACCTGCTAACACTAACCGATAGAATAAATAAAGGGGAGAGTGATCCAACATGGGAAGTGAGATACTCAGCAGACTCATAGAATGGCAGATGCCCTAAATAGCACTCTGGCCTCAGAATCAGCCCTAAAGGCATTCAGATCTGGCTGAAAAGCCCATGAGAGTATTTCAGGCATGGAAAGCCAAGACACTCTGGCAAAAGATCTCTGTGAGTGAGATCTCAGTGGAAAGAACAGGTCTTCAAAGAAGGAGGTACCTTTCTCTGAAGGGAGGAGAGAACCTCCACTTTGACTATGACCTTGTCTAAACAAGATAAGAGTCGGAGAACTCAAGGGGCTTCCATAGCCTTGGAAACTCATGACTGGAGCATAGGGAGATTACTGATGCCATAAACAGGAGTGTCAATTGGTAAAGTCAACAACAGGAGTCACTGTGCACTTACTCCTCATGTAGGATCTCTGTCCTTAATGTGCTGTGCATTGAGATTTAATGCTATAACGAGTACTCAAATAATATATTTCACTTTGTGTTTCTATGGGGGTGCAAACTGTTGAAATCTTTACTTAATGCATACTAAACTGATCCTCTGTAAAAAAAAAAAAAAAAAAAAAAAAAAGAAAAGAAACTATCAACTCCCAACTTGACTCTCACTGGGATTAAACATGACAATAGGTCTGATCTGATTTCATCATCATTTAAAAAAAATCATCTATTATTTTTCACGTTATGTTTCTGTGTGGGAGCAAACTGTTGAAATCCTTACTTAATGTATACTAAGCTGATCTTCTGTATATTAAGATAATCGAAAATGAATCTTGATGTGAATGGAAGGGGAGAGGGAGTGGGAAAGGGGAGGGTTGTGGGTGGGAGGGACGGTATGGGGGGGAAGCCATAGTAATCCATTATTCGTACTTTGGAAACGTATATTCATTAAATAAAAGTTAAAAAAAAAAAAAAAAAAAGAGAGAACTTTCTTTAAACTCAGTATTCAGCTATAGTTGAATCCAATTCTATTTACCAAGAACATCATTTTAGATTCTAATTGAATTTGAGTCTAGTGTTCCTTTTACTCAAAGAAAAAATACCTTAAGCCATTGATGCCTAGTCAGCAGTCAGCTACATGGGACTGCCTCCGAAAAAGATTTAGCAGCTGTGAGATGGGCTTCTAGGGTTACTGTAGGCTAGGGACCCATGTACCAGGGACAGGAAGTCACCATTGTTAGGTATTAATGGGAGTGGATGTCCACCAGGGAAAGGGGACACCCCTCCAGATTTTCCTAAGGAGAATCTGATAGGGGTAGAAGAGGGCAATTACTACAGCGAGGCTCCTGTAAGAGCCTGCGAAGGGGCATGGTAGAGAAAAACTAGAGGCCCTGCAAAGAGACAATAACCTTATACTCAACACCCCCCCCCCCCAGGCTTCTATTCCATCTCTTCATTTTTCTTTTTTTTTCTTTTTTTTATTTAATAAATATAAATTTCCAAAGTACAGTTTATGGATTACACTGGCTTCCCCCCAAAAAAAATTTCCCTCCCACTCACACCCCTCCCATCTCCCAATCAGGGAGAACATATGATATTTGTGCCTTTGAGACTGGCTTAATTCACTCAGCATAATGTTTTCCAGATTCCTCCATCTTGTTGCAAATGACTGGGTTTTGTTGTTTTTGACTGCTGTATAGTATTCTATAGAGTACATGTCCCATAATTTCTTTATCCAGTCTACTGTTGATGGGCATTTGGGTTGGTTCCAGGTCTTAGCTACTATCAATTGAGCTGCAATAAACATTAAGGTGCAGACAGCTTGTTTGTTTGCCAATTTCATTTCCTTTGGGTAAATTCCAAGGAGTGGGATGGCTGGGTTGTATGGTAGGGTTGTATTCAGATTTCTAAGGAATCTCCAGACTGATTTCCATAGATGCTTAACTAGTTTGCATTCCCACCAACAGTGGGTTAGTGTCCCTTTTTCCCCACATCCTCTCCAGCATCTGTTGTTGCTACATTTCTGAATGTGAACCATTCTAACTGGGGTGAGGTGAAACCTCATTGTGGTTTTGATTTGCATTTCCCTGATTGCTAGTGATCTTGAACATCTTTTCATGTGTCTGTTGGCCATTTGGATTTCCTCTTTTGAAAAATGTCTGTTGAGGTCCTTGGCCCATCTCTTAAGTGGGTTGTTTATGTTGTGGAGTTTCTTGATTTCTTTGTAGATTCTGGTTATCAAACCTTTATCTGTTACATAGTTTGCAAATATTTTTTCCCATTCTGCCGGTTGCCTCTTCACTCTCCTGTTTCTTTTGCAGTACAGAAACTTCTCAATTTGATGCAATCCCAAATGTTAATTTTGGCTTTGACTGCCTGATCCTCCAGGGTCTTTTCTAGGAAGTCTTTGCCAGTACCTATATCTTGCAGGGTTTCTCCAATGTTCTCTAATAATTTGATGGTGTCGGGTTGTAGATTTAAGTCTTTAATCCATGTTGAGTGAATTTTTGTGTAAGGTGAAAGGTAGGGGTCTTGCTTCGTGCTTCTGCACGTGGAAATCCAATTTTCCCAGCACCATTTATTGAATAGACTGTCTTTACTCCAGGGATTGGTTTAGGATCCTTGATCAAATATAAGTTGGCTGTAGATGTTTGGATTGATTTCTGGTGTTTCAATTCTGTTCCATTGGTCTATCCATCTGTTTCTGTACCAGTACCATGCTGTTTTGATAACAACTGCACTGTAGTATGTCCTGAAATCTGGTATTATGATGCCTCCAGCTTTGTTTTTGTTGTACAAGATTGCTTTAGCTATTCGAGGTCTCCTGTGTCTCCATATGAATTTCAGCATCATTTTTTCCACATCTGAGAAAAAGGTCTTCGGTATTTTGATTGGTATCACATTGAATGTATAAATTGCTTTTGGGAGAATGGACATTTTGATGAAATTGATTCTTCCAATCTATGAGCATGGAAGACTTTTCCATTTTTTGGTATCCTCTTCTATTTCTTTCTTTAAGGTTTTGTAATTCTCATCGTAGAGATCCTTAACGTCCTTGGTTTAGTTTATTCCAAGGTATTTGATTGTTTTTGTAGCTATTGTGAATGGGATTGATCTTAGAAGTTCTTCCTCAGCCATGGCATTACCTGTGTATACAAAGGCTGTTGATTTTTGTGCATTGATTTTATATCCTGCTACTTTGCCAAACTCTTCTATGAGTTCCAATAGTCTCTTAGTAGAGTTCTTTGGGTCCCCTAAATAAAGAATCTTATTATCTGCAAAGAGGGATAGTTTGAGTTCTTCCTTCCCAATTTGTATCCCTTTAATTTCTTTTTCTTGCCTAATAGCTCTGGCGAGAACTTCCAGAACTATATTGAATAGCAGTGGTGAGAGTGGGCATCCCTGTCTGGTACCAGATCTCAGTGGAAATACTTCCAACTTTTCCCCATTCAATAGGATGTTAGCCGTGTGTTTTTCATAAATTGCTTTGATTGTATTGAGGAATGTTCCTTCCAAACCCAGTTTGCTTAGAGTTTTCATCATGAAAGGGTGTTGTATTTTATCAAATGCTTTCTCTGCATCTATTGAGATAATCATATGATTTTTCTTCTGCAGTCTGTTAATGTGATGTATCATGTTGATTGTTTTGCAAACACTGAACCATCCCTGCATAGCAGGGATAAATCCCACTTGGTCTGGGTGGATGATCTTTCTGATGTGTTGTTGCATTCTATTGGCCAGAATTTTATTGAGGATTTTTGCATCTATGTTCATCAGGGATATTGGTCTATAATTCTCTTTCAGTGCTGCATCTTTTTCCGGCTTAGGAATTAAGGTGATGCTGGCTTCATTGAAAGAATTTGGGAGGACTCTCTCTTTTTCGATTGTTCTGAATAATTTGAGAAGAATTGGAGTTAGTTCTTCATTAAACGTCTGGTAGAATTCAGCAGTGAATCCATCTGGTCCTGGGCTTTTCTTTGTTGAGAGGGCCTTTATTACTGTTTCAATTTCTGTCTCAGTTATGGGTCTGGTTAGGTTTTCGATGTCTTCCTGGTTCAATTTGGTAGGTTGCATGTGTCCAGGAATCTATCCATTTCTGATAGGTTTCCCTGTTTGCTGGCATACAGATCCTTGTAGTAATTTCTGATGATTCTTTTTATTTCTGTGGTGTCTGTTGTTACGTTTCCTTTTTCATCTCTGATTTTATTGATTTGGGTCTCTTCTTTTTTAGTTAGCTGGGCCAATGGGGTGTCAATTTTGTTTATTTTTTCAAAAAACCAGCTCCTCGTTTGGCTGATTTTTCGTAATGTTTTTTTTGATTCAATCCTGTTGATTTCTTCTCTGATTTTAATTATTTCTCTTCTCCTACTAGATTTGGGTCTGGTTTGCTGCAGATTTTCTAGATCCTTGAGATGAATTGAAAGCTCATCTGTTTGGTGCCTTTCCAATTTCTTGACGTAGGCACCTATTACTATAAACTTTCCTCTTAACACTGCTTTTGCTGCGTCCCCTAAGTTTTGGTATGTTGTGCTGTTATCCTCATTTACTTGCAGAAAATTTTTGATTTCTCTTTTAATTTCTTCTATGACCCATTGTTCATTCAGGAGCATGTTGTTCAATCTCCATGTCTTTGCAAATGCTCTAGGGATTCCTGAGTTGCTAATTTCCAACTTCATTCCTTTATGGTCTGAGAAGCTGCATCGTATGATTCTGATTCTTTTGAATTTGCTGAGACTTGCTTTATGGCCTAGTATGTAATAACCTTATACTCTAAAACCAAAAGCCAATACTAGGCATGTCTAATAGTGACACTGTCAATCAAACCAGTCTCAGGGATGAAGTCTCTGGGGGGATTCTCAAGAAGGCATCCTGTGGATTAATCCATAAGCATTCAATAGCATCTGCAGTTATTGGTCCTAGATTCTTGTCTAGAAACCCGCAGGCAAAACTAAAACAAGGGGAGGGGGGCAATTATCACCTGGTTAAAAAAAAAAAAAAAACCCTCCTCCACTGGAATTAAAACCTCAGTAGTCACAGGGTTAACAGAAGAACCCTGGTGGCTCACTTAACAGACCAAAGATTCTGTGTGACACTCTGGAAAAGAATTTAATGCATACTGGAGCATATGCAGGGTGACAGAGGCAAGAGGCCTGTTAGGAGAGAGTTCTGAAGCAGGGACTCAGAGTAGAGAGCTGGCACTTTTTTTTTTTTTTCTGAAAGGCAGAGTGGACAGTGCTAGAGAGAGACAGAGAGAAAGGTCTTCCTTTGCTGTTGGTTCACCTTCCAATGGCCGCCACGGCCGGCGCACCACGCTGATCCGAAGGCAGGAGCCAGGTACTTCTCCTGGTCTCCCATGCGGGTGCAGGGCCCAAGCACTTGGGCCATCCTCCACTGCACTCCCTGGCCATAGCAGAGAGCTGGTCTGGAAGAGGGGCAACCGGGACAGAATCCAGCGCCCCGACCGGGACTAGAACCCGGTGTGCCGGTGCCGCAAGGCGGAGGATTAGCCTAGTGAGCCGCGGCGGAGAGCTGGCACTTTTTATAACTCATTTAAGCTAACCTCTCCATCCTCTAGCTTGTGAGCAAGCCAGGTAGTGGTGCGAAAAACGACGAGGCATTTTTCTGTAAACTCATGGGCCAAAGACATAAAAGTAGATGGTTTGCTTCCTGGCTGGAATGAGAGCATAAAAACAGAAACATACTTCAGGTCTTAGATCTCCTGGAGCTGAGACATCTCTCAGAGCTGTCTCGCTGCCTGTGGATCCAGACATGCACTGACACCCAGAGGGAAGGGAGGAAGGTGAGGATGGGACTAGCAGGTGCCACCCACTTTCCCTCAGCCTTCCACGCCTGTAGCCTAGGGTATATATTTGTCAGAATAATACACACAGGAAGTGATCAGTTCCCTTACTGTGGTGTGCTAGACTGGGCCTCTGCCTGGTCAAATATATACTGCTGCTTTGCTCTTTTTTTTTAAGATTTATTTATTTTTTGAAAGTCAGAGTTACACAGATAGAGGAGAGGCAGAAAGAGAGCGAGCGAGCGAGGTCTTCCATCCGCTAGTTCACTCCCCACTTGGCCACAATGGTCAGAGCTGCGCCAATCCGAAGCCAGGAGCCAGGAGCTACTTCTGGGTCTCCCACTTGGGTGCAGCGGCCCAAGGACATAGGCCATCCTCTACTGCTTTCCCAGGCCATAGCAGAGACCTGGATTGGAAGTGGAGCAGCCGGGATTAGAACCAACGCCAATGTAGGATGCTGCCATTTCAGGCCAGGGTGTTAACCCACTGCGCCACAGCACTGGCCCCACTTTGCTCTTAAACATAAAAAAAATAGTTGTTCTATGCCGCTCCTTGAGTCTAGTCTAACAGACTTGATTTCGACAATGAGCTTTCATGGTGAGAGCTTTAGCAGAGGTGTTTGTAAGCTAGAGTGTCAGCCCTGGCTACCACCTATGTTGGTGACTACGCAGGTGAAGCCACAAAGAAGCAGAGTGGGGGAGTATAATTCTCCCCAGTAAAACTCCTCTGAGGTAGTGGACAGTGGGGACCCACTGGGGATACCAGACACATACTGAGACTTGCCTATGCAAGTTAGGGTCACATGGGGAGTAGCTTCTAGTGGGAGTCTAGATCTAGAGACTGCCTGTCTGCAAACGAGATAGTTAGACTTCAACCCAGAACTAATGAACAAATTATCTAGGAAATAGCTACTAATGAGACCAGGAAATCAAGTTGTAGAAATTGAGGAGACTTGAGAGGTATAGTAATCATTTAGAGAAAGGGCGGGTGGGGGGAGATCTGGGATAAAGGAAAAACTCACTGAGGCATGGAGTCCAGAGCCCATGGCATCACTCCAGGCTGTGCCCATTCTCATCGACAGATTAATCTCTGGGAAGAACATAATGCAGTTTCCAGCTGATGCCCTAACAGGCCACTGGGACCTGGTATCCAGTGAAGCCCAGAGGGAAGAGAGGAAGGTGAGGATGCAACTAGCACGTGTCACCCACCAGAAAAACACCAGAGAGCAGCCCTGGCCTGAATTTCAAGGTTACTCCAACCCTTTCTCCCAGTCCTGCATGCCAGGCCAATCCCCAGAAAGGAAGCTGAGTTGGGCCAGACCAACATTCCCGGAGCTGAGGTGAGAAGCAAGAGGAATGGAGCCTCTGGCTTTCCAGGTCCTGAGACTCCAAAAGGGCCGGGGGCTGGCTCCCTGCTGGAAACTGCATTTCTCAGCCCAACACCATTCCGGCAGTGGGAGCCTGGTGCCCAGCCACGAGAACTTCTGAAAACGCTGGAGTGTAGCCCGAGCCAGAATCCATCAGTAGTCTCCAGGCCTTCTTCCAGTCCCACGTGAAGGGCTGATCCATGCAAGAGAGAGGGGAAGTGTTAGGATAGTCTCAGTTCCAGGGGATTGATCTGGCCTTAGTCAGCAAGCCTCGCCCCTGAGTCTTAAGACCGGCAGCTGCACTGGTCGCTTTTAACTGGCTGTCAGGGGCCTGGTGTTTTAGGGAAAATGTGAGTTACCATGAAGGAGAGCAAGACTCTCTGAAAAAAAGCGACAGCAGTCCACACGCTCACCAGTCTGGCAGGATGACCCAAAGTTGGATCCACATCACGTTGGAGTTGCAACCCGAGTCACAGCAGCAAAAATGTTACAGGAAAATAGCAGTGGAAAAATTATCATTACCTCAGCTCTTTGTTTCACACGGAAGAAGAATTTCCAAGCGGACAGCAGAGAGATTTGAAAGTATTTATTAAATCAAAGGCCTCCAGCCAGAGTGGCATGAAGGGGGGCTTCCAACATAAGAAAACCCCTATATAGGTAGTTTTAAGAATGTGATGATATTTTCCACCTTACCCTCCTCCCTCCCGCCTCCATCTGGGTCTTGATCCTGCTAACATGTGCTTTAGCAGGAAGCTGGAATAGGGAATGGACACAGAACTTGGACCCAGATACTTCAATAAGGGATGCAAGCATCCCAAGCAGTATCTTAACCACTGAGCCAAACGTCCCACCCACCATCACATTTTTTAATAATTCTTTAATCTTTTTTGTCAGTATTCCATTGGTTATGAGTCACTGTCACCAGGAGACCTAAATTTTGACAAAAATAGCAACAATAATAAATTACTTAGAAGAATTTTGCCTCCTCTTTTCCTCAATTCTAGGAGTAAACAAAGATTAAGATTTTTTTTTTCCTGAAATAAGGAATCTTGGTAAAGGGCCAGAGATTGAATGAAGCTGTCTTATCAATATCTAACTCCTTCTTATCAGTAATCTACCAAATAACTACTACGACAGTATGTAACATTAGAGAACACCTGCTATTAGATTCAATGTCATGTAAACTAATGACTGAAAGTGTTTATAAGCTGAAAAACTGTCTGAAAAACTCACCCCAGTATTTTGATTTCATCCTAACATGGGGAGGAACTGGGTTTTTCCCTACATAGATCATGAAGAAACTCCATTCCTCTGTTGATGGATGTCATGGACAGGCACCTGAATTTAAGGTGGCTTTCCATACAGAAATGTAAAGACATTTGATTTTACTGCAGAGTACCACCTGCTAGGTTTTCTGTAGCACAGTCTAGATAAATCTGAGCAAGAATTTAGGTCATAATCCATTTTATTCAGAAAAATACATCATTTTGCTATCATCACTATTTTCATGTTATAGGACATGGCACTGAAACTGATTAGCAGTCAAGATCCACAAGGCTAAAATAGATCACATGACCAGCAGCTAGACTGCACTTGTAGAGAAAATTCATACAGGGAAAATGTTGAAGATAACATTCATCAGGTATTAACTGTTAATAGGATGAATTTTCCCAATACAAGAAGATTTCAAAATTTCTTTAACATAATGTGTTATTTTATTACACCTATTGGTAAAGATGTACAACACAAACATGCATTGAGATTAGTACCGAGATTACCTGACAGGTATTTCACAGATTCCCACATTCTTGTTCAGAAACCAATGATATAAAACATGTACAAAATGATCTCACTTTTCTTAACTGTTATCTTTTTTAACCAAAGCTAACCTTCTATTCTTTAAGTAATTCCCATTAACATTCTTGGAAGAAAGAAAATTGCTCCTTTTATTTATCAGAATACTACTATAAGCTGTACCTCAAAGATAATCAGTTCACTAGGGAAATGATTTGGGGCAGTGTTTTTTAAACTACACATTACTTTTGAAAAATATACTTTTGCATCCAACCCAGAAATTGTCATTAAATTGGTCAAATATGGACCCTGGGAGGCAATGGTGATTAGGTTCCTACTACCCACATGAGACCTGTATTGAGTTCATGGCTCCAACTTCAGATCCAACTATCACTGGCATTTGAGGAGTGAACCAGAACATTAAAAATTCCCCTGAACCAATGTTTTCCCTCTATGCATCTCAGATAAATAAGTAAAAAAAAAAAAAAGTTTTGAAAGGGTAATCGGGTGATTCTAATACAAGATGAGGGCTGAGATCTACTGTTTTAAAAGTACTGATATCTGGGGCTGGCACTGCAGCACAGCAGGTTAACGCCCTGGCCTAAAGCGTCAGCATTCCATATGGGCACCGGTTCGAGACCCAGCTGCTCCACTTCCAATCCAGCTCTCTGCTATGGCCTGGGAAAGCAGTAGAAGATGGTCCAAGTGCTTGGGCCCCTGCAGCCACATGGGAGACCTGGAAAAAGCTCTTGGCTCCTGGCTTCAGATCAGCACAGTTCTAGCCATTGCAGCCAATTGGGGAGTGAACCATTGGATGGAAGACCTCTCTCGCTCTCTCTCTCTCCCACTCTCTCTCTCTCTCTCTGCCTCTCCTCTCTCTGTGTAACTCTGACTTTCAAAGAAATAAAAATATCTTTAAAAAAATTTTTAAAAAGTACTGATATCTAGACCAATTTAATGACAGTTTCTGGGTTGGATGCAAAAATGTTTTTCAAGAGCACGGAGGTGATTGTAATGTGTAGTGTTTAAAAAACTGTCTGGAGGATGGCCCAGGTGCTTGGACACCTGCACCCACTTCGGAGATCAGGAAGAAGTTCCTGGCTTCTGGCTTCAGATCAGCATAGCTCCAGCCATGGCAGCCATTTGTAGGGTGAACCAACAGAGGGAAGACCTTTCTCTCTGTCTCTCTCTCTCACTGTCTCACTTTATCTGTCAAATAAATAAAATAAAAACCACTGTCCCAAATAATTCCCTAGTGAATTGATTATCTTTGAGATACAACTTACAGTAGTATTCTGGTAAATAAAAGGAGCGATATTCTTTCTTCCAAGAATGTTAATGTTAGCTTTGGTTAAAAAGACAACAGTTAAGAAAAGTGAATCAATAGAGGGGCCTCACTGTGGCGTAGCAGATTAAGCCTCCACTTGAGACCCTAGCATCCTATATGGGCGCTGGTTTGTGGCCTGGCTGCTCCACTTCCAATCCAGCTCTGTACTAATGTTCCCGGAAAGCCAAGGAAGGTGGCCCAAGTACTTGGGCCTCTGCATCCATGTGGGAGACTCAGAGGAGACTGGTTCTTGGCTTTGGCCTGGCCTGGACCCAGCTGTTGCAGCCATTTGGGGAGTGAACCAGCAGATGGAAGGTGTCTCTCTCTCTCTCTCTCTCTCTCTCCTTTCTCTATAACTCTGCCTTTCAAATAAAATAAACATGATGTGAATGAAAGGGGAGAAGGAGTGGGAAAGGGGAGGGTTGAGGGTGGGAGGGACGTAATGGGGGGGAAGCCATTGTAATCCATAAGCTGTACTTTGGAAATTTATATTCATTAAATGAAAGTTAAAAAAATAAAAATAAAATAAACATAAATTTTAAGGAAAGAAAGACAGTATCAGACTACTCTCTCAATGAATCTGAATCCATATTTAACAAAAGCCCCAGGTGATCTCGATGCACATTCAAGTTTGACACTCCTCTATACATCAGCACTGATGTTATTTCTAACGAAACCAATGCAGGGTACCTTTAACACCAAGTCCTCTGATACACAGTCCAACACAGAAACTAAATTTACACAGAACTTTCCAGTCTCAGAGTTTTCTGAAGCACTGAGCAGCTCCAAAGCGCTGAGTTATCTGCAAACACATACTGCAACCTGGCAACTTGATAGTGGGAATTCGGTTACCTGGCTAGTCAGTCCATCAAAAGGAATTTGTGTTCTGAACCAGCTCTCGGGCACCTGCTCCTGTGACCAAGACACCTCCATGGAGAGGGCAGTTGCATTCAGCCCTGGGCAGAAAAACCCCTCCCTTGTATCCCAGACAAATACCCAAGAGCAGGGAATCCTTTGCTATGTTAACTGGAGAATGAGACCAGGAAATGGAGCTGAATATTATCAGCCATAGAAAACAAGAACCTTTTCAGAAAAACAATGATAGGAGATCACAGATTGGTACAGAGAAAAATAAGTTAGGATTTTAACTCTTGGCTATATCCCATTTCTTTCCGTTCTCAGGAGCTTTTCTGAGAATTATTTTCCAGTGTTGAACTGCAGTGGCCCAAATGTATTCTAGTAGGCAAAATAGCTCTTCAGAGTAGAACAGAAGTTGTCGGGATCTGATGGAAGCTGTTTTTCTTGAGATTTAATATAAAAAAACAAAATCTGCTACCTTGGTATGTTACCATTCATCATTTTTCTGAATTAAAGGAGAAACACACACACACACCTTCTGTCTTCATTTTTGTGAATGAGATACCATGCAACATGTATCAGAAGGCAAATAAGTTACAATTTGGTACTAAAATATCTATATAAAGTGATCACACAATATTCTCATAGGCCCTAGTGGGAGAACATGACAGGAAAATGCATATACTATATATATATATAAATAGTAACTGCATATTGGACGAAACTATTCATGCACAAAAAAACAGTTTAAATATCAACACTTGCTCTGCCCCCAAATAAAACTACAGATATTCTTGCTAATGTGTGTCTGATTATAAAGCTGGATAGGAATTTTCAATCTCTGTTTGTAGACAAGCTTTTTTCAACTTGACCACCCATAAAAAATGGAAATCCAATTACACACAGACTGAAGAAAACAGGAATTCTCACTCTCAGCAGGTTTTCAATTCAAATAGAGCCAACTTCATTATCTATAAAGATTGGAGGTCTAGCAGAGAAATAGAAAAACAACAAAGGAAAGGCCAAGGAATAAGCTTTCATCTAGAGTTTGGATTAGATCTCTAAGAATGTTTAACTTTTAACCCTTTATCATCAGTAACCAACAGCTAGCTTTTAAAAGTATTGCCTACAGGTAACACCAGGTATATTCTCCAAAAGGTCAAGGTAATGGTCATTACATTGGTCATTAGGTCTATTCTCTTAATCAGTACTCAAAATCTACTGTTATTTTGTATTTGTAACAAATTCTCCTTGGATGATGATGTATTTTTAATTTCTGTTTGTACTCCAGTTAGTTTTGTTTCATGATATGTAAGGCCATGTTTACTGTTTAGAAGTGTTCTTTATTCCAATTAAGTCAAAGATGTTTTTCTCTGTAGGGTGACTTTAAAGTAATCATCTTAACTTTTATTAAAGTCACCTATAAAATTATTTTATCACAGAGTCTATTCAGCTCTCTCAAAATTTTAGTATCATTTTATTTTAGTCAAATCACCTATAAATATCATAAAGTTTAATTTTAAAATCTAGTCTTAATACTTGCTGTGTTTTAATTGGTAAATATATTCCATTTTTTAAAAGATTTTTAAATTATCTATTTGAGAGGTAGAGTTACAGAAAGAGAGGGAGAGACAGAGAGAAAGGTCTTCATCTGCTGGTTCATGCCAAAATGGTTGCAACTGTTGACACTGGGCCAATCCAAAGCCACAGGTCAGGAGCCAGGAGCTTCCTTTGGGTCTCCAGCCAGATGCAGGGTCCCAAGAACTTGGGCCATTTTCTACTGCTTTCCCAGGCCACCAGCAGAGCGCTTGATCAGTAGAGGAGCAGCCAGGACCAGAACTGGCATGCTTATGGGATTCCAGCACTGCAGGCAGAAGCTTAGCCCACTATGCCAGAGTGCCAGCCCCTTATTTTTGATTGCTGATAATTTTTATATTGCTATCAAATTGTACTTTCTCATTGTCTCAATTTCCCTATTTTTCTCATATCTTCCCCATGATTGTCTTGTTTTCTTTTTCTGAATCCATTGATCCTATTAGCTTTTAAATTATGCTCTTCTTATTGTGGTTCTATTTTTACTCAAACCCAGAGCCAGTTGAAGCAAATGTTGTGGCACAGTGGGCTAAGATGCCATTTAGGAATGCCTGCATCCAATGTAAGGATGTCTGGGATTAAATCTTGCTTCCACTTCAGATCCAGCTTCCTGCTAATATGTCTCCTGGGAGGTAGCAGATGATTGCTCAAGTACTTGAGTTCTTGGGTCAGCACTGTGGCACAGCAGGTTAAAGCCCTGGCCGGAAGCACCGGCATTCCATATGGGCACCAGTTCTAGTCCCGGCCACTCCTCTTCTGATCCAGCTCTCTGCTGTAGCCTGGGAAAGCAATGGAAGATGTCCCAGGTGCTTGGGCCCCTGCACCCACATGGGAGACCTGGAAGAAGCTCCTGGCTCCTTGCTTTGGATCAGTGCAGCCCTGGCCATTTTGGCCATCTGGGAAGTGAACCAAGAGGATGGAAGACATCTCTCTCTCTACCTCTCCTTCTCTCTGTGTGTAACTCTGCCTTTCAAATAAACAAATAAATCTTTAAAAAAAAAAAAAAAAAAAAAAGGACTTGAGTTCTTGGCATCTATGTGCGAGATCTGGATGGAGTCTGGTTTCTGGCTTCAGCCTTGTCCAAATCTGACTGTTGCAGTCATTTGGAGAGTAGACAAGTAGATGGAAGATCTCTCCCCACACTTTCTCTTTCTACTTATCTCTCTGTCACTCTGCCTTTCAAACAAATTAGTCATTTTTAAAAATATAGAACAAGGGCCAGTGCTGTTGCACACTAGGTTAATCCTCCACCTGCAGCTCCGGCATCCCATATGGGCACCGGTTCTAGTCCCGGTTGCTCCTCTTCCAATCCAGCTCTCTGCTATGGCCTGGGAAAGCAGTGGAGGATGGCCCAGGTGCTTGGGTCCCTGCACCCACATGGGAGACCAGGAAGAAGAACCTGTCTCCTGGCTTCAGATCGGCACAGCTCCAGCCATTGCAGCCATTTGGGGAGTGAATCAACGGAAGCAAGACCTTTCTCTCTGTCTCTCTCTCTCTCTCTCTCTCTCTCTCTTTCTGTAACTCTACCTATCAAATAAAAAAAAATCTTTTAAAAATATAGAACAAGTCTGATATTAATAAAGATCCTACTCTTCTCCAAAATAAAAGAATCATAGAAGAATTCAAATCTGACATCCTCTTTTCCATATGTGTTCGAGCTTCTTAATTCCATCTTCTTATATGAATTCCACCACTGCAAATCATGTGGTGTGTTAAGCTCTATGTCACTTTTGCATTTTTCTCTTAACCTCTCAGAGTTCTACATTTCCTGTCACTTTGTCTATGTGCTCTACATATCATACTCACTTTTTTTCCCACTACAAATTTTTGTTTAGACCTTTATCACTCAATTTCTAATAACTTGGTTCACATGAATTCTTCTCTGTTAGAGTTTACCTATGAGGTCATTTTTCTTCTGCTTTAAGCATATTTAGAATATCCTCTAGTAAGGATTCACTGATGATAGATGTTCTCAGATACTGTCTGAAAATAACTATTTTACCAATACTTTTGAAAACTATTTTCACCAGATGTACAGTTAGATTGATACTTATTTTCTTCAGCAATTCGGAGACACTTTCTTGTCTTTTTGGCTATTGCTATTAAGAATTCAGGGACCAGTGCTGTGGCACAAAGGGTTAAAGCCCCAGCCTGCAGCACCAACATCCCACAGAGGCACAGGTTTGAGTCCCAACTGCTCCACTTCTGATCCACCTCCTACTAGTGCACCTAGAAAAGCAGCAGAGGGTGGCCCAAGTCCTTGGGCCCCTGCACCCACATGGGAGACCCAGAAGAAGCTACTGGCTTCTGGTTTTGTATTGGCTCAGCTCCGGCCATTACGGCCATCTGGGGAGTGAACCAGCAGAAGGAAGACCTCTCTCTCTGTCTCTACCTCTCTCCGTAACTCTGTTCTTCAGATAAATAAAATAAATTTTATTTATTTTTTTGGGGGGGGCTGTCTGTTTTTTTTTTATCTTTTATTTAATGAATATAAATTTCCAAAGTACGTCTCATGGGTTACAATGGCTTTCCCCCCCATACCGTCCCTCCCACCCACCACCCTCCCCTTTCCCACTCCCTCTCCCCTTCCATTCACATCAAGATTCATTTTTGATTATCTTAGTATACAGAAGATCAGCTTAGTATACCTTAAGTAAGGATTTCAACAGTTTGTTCCCACACAGAAACATAAAGTGAAAAATAATAGATGATTTTTTTTTAAATGATGATGAAATCAGATCAGACCTATTGTCATGTTTAATCCCACTGAGAGTCAAGTTGGGAATTGATAGTTTCTTTTTTTTTTTTTTTTTTTTTTTAACAGAAGATCAGTTTAGTGTACATTAAGTAAAGATTTCAATCGTTTGCACCCCCATAGAAACACAAAGTGATATATACTGTTTGAGTACTCGTTATAGCATTAAGCCTCAGTGTACAGCACATTAAGGACAGAGATCCTACATGAGGAGTAAGTGCACAGTGACTCCTGTTGTTGACTTTACAAATTGACACTCCTGTTTATGGCATCAGTAATCTCCCTATGCACCAGTCATGAGTTTCCAAGGCTATGGAAGCCCCTTGAGTTCTCCGACTCTTATCTTGTTTAGACAAGGTCATAGTCAAAGTGGAGGTTCTCTCCTCCCTTCAGAGAAAGGCACCTCCCTCTTTGAAGACCTGTTCTTTCCACTGGGATCTCACTCACAGAGATCTTTTTGCCAGAGTGTCTTGGCTTTCCATGCCTGAAATACTCTCATGGGCTTTTCAGCCAGATCCGAGTGCCTTTAGGGCTGATTCTGAGGCCAGAGTGCTATTTAGGACATCCGCCATTCTATGAGTCTGCTGAGTATCTCACTTCCCATGTTGGATCACTCTCCCCTTTATTTATTCTATCGGTTAGTGTTAGCAGATACTAGACTTGTTTATGTGCTCCCTTTGACTCTTAGTCCTTTCATTATGATCAATTGTGAACTGAAATTGATCACTTGGAGTAGTGAGATGGCATTGGCACATGCCACCTTGATGGGATTGAATTGGAATCCCCTGGTATGTTTCCAACTCTACCAATTGGGGCAAGTCAGCCCGAGCATGCCCCAAATTATACATCTCTTCCCTCTCTTATTCCCACTCTTATGTTTAACAGGGATCACATTTCAGTTAATTTTCAACACTTAAGAATAACTGTGTGATAATTACAGAATTAAACCAGTCATATTAAGTAGAACAGACAAAAAAAAAATACTATGAGGGATAATGTATTAAGTTGTCCATTAGCAGTCAGGGCTATGCTGATCAAGTCACCATTTCTCATAGTGTCCATTTCACTTCAGGAGGTTTCCTTTTTGGTGTTCAGTCAGTTGTCACCGATCAGGGAGAACATATGGTATTTGTCCCTTTGGGACTGGCTTACTTCACTCAGCATGATGTGTTCCAGATTCCTCCATTTTGTTGCGAATGACTGGATTTCGTTGTTTCTTACTGCGGTATAGTATTCTAAAGAATACATATCCCATAATTTCTTTATCCAGTCTACCATTGATGGGCATTTAGGTTGGTTCCAGGTCTTGGCTATTGTGAATTGTGCTGCAATAAACATTAGGGTGCAGACCGCTTTTTTCTTTATCAATTTAAACTCCTTTGGGTAAATTCCAAGGAGTGGGATGGCTGGGTCGAACGGTAGGGTTATATTCAGGTTTCTGAGGAATCTCCAGACTGATTTCCATAGTGGCTTGACCAGTTTGCATTCCCACCAACAGTGGGTTAGTGTCCCTTTTTCCCCACATCCTCGCCAGCATCTGTTGTTGGTAGATTTCTGTATGTGAGCCATTCTAACCGGGGTGAGGTGAAACCTCATTGTGCTTTTGATTTGCATTTCCCTGATTGCTAGTGACCTTGAACATTTTTTCATGTGCCTGTTGGCCATTTGGATTTCCTCTTTTGAAAAATGTCTATTGAAGTCCTTGGCCCATCTCTTAAGTGGGTTGTTGGTTTTGTTTTTGTGGAGTTTCTTGCTCTCTTTGTAGATTCTGGTTATTAACCCTTTATCTGTTGCATAGTTTGCAAATATTTTTTCCCATTCTGTTGGTTGTCTCTTCACTCTCCTGACTGTTTCTTTTGCAGTACAGAAACTTCTCAATTTGATGCAATCCCAATAGTTGATTTTGGCTTTGACTGTCTGTGCCTCCCGGGTCTTTTCCAGAAATTCTTTGCCTGTGCCAATATCTTGAAGGGTTTCTCCAATGTTCTCTAATAACTTAATGGTGTCAGGACGTAGATTTAGGTCTTTAATCCACGTTGAGTGGATTTTTGTGTAAGGTGTAAGGTAGGGGTCTTGCTTCATGCTTCTGCACGTGGAAATCCAGTTTTCCCAGCACCATTTATTGAATAGACTGTCCTTGCTCCAGGAATTAGTTTTAGATCCTTGATCAAATATAAGTTGGCTGTAGATGTTTGGATTGATTTCTGGTGTTTCAATTCTGTTCCATTGGTCTATCCATCTGTTTCTGTACCAGTACCATGCTGTTTTGATTACAACTGCCCTGTAGTATGTCCTGAAATCTGGTATTGTGATGCCTCCGGCTTTGTTTTTGTTGTACAAGATTGCTTTAGCTATTCGAGGTCTCTTGTGCCTCCATATGAATTTCAGCATCATTTTTTCTAGATCTGCGAAGAATGTCTTTGGTATCTTGATTGGGATTGCATTGAATCTATAAATTGCTTTTGGGAGAATGGACATTTTGATGATGTTGATTCTTCCAATCCATGAGCATGGAAGATTTTTCCATTTTTTGGTATCCTCTTCTATTTCTTTCTTTAAGGTTTTGTAATTTTCATCGTAGAGATCTTTAACGTCCTTGGTTAAGTTTATTCCAAGGTATTTGATTGTTTTTGTAGCTATTGTGAATGGGATTGATCTTAGCAGTTCTTTCTCAGTCATGGCATTACTTGTGTATACAAAGGCTGTTGATTTTTGTGCATTGATTTTATATCCTGCCACTTTGCCAAACTCCTCTATGAGTTCCAATAGTCTCTTAGTAGAGTTCTTTGGATCCTCTAAGTAAAGAATCATATCGTCTGCAAAGAGGGATAGTTTGACTTCTTCCTTCTTGATTTGTATTCCTTTGATTTCTTTTTCTTGTCTGATGGCTCTGGCTAAAACTTCCAGAACTATGTTAAATAGCAGTGGTGAGAGTGGGCATCCCTGCCTGGTGCCAGATTTCAGTGGAAATGCTTCCAACTTTTCCCCATTCAATAGGATGCTGGCTGTGGGTTTTTTATAAATTGCTTTGATTATATTGAGGAATGTTCCTTCTATACCCAATTTGCTTAGAGTTTTCATCATGAAAGGGTGTTGAATTTTATCAAATGCTTTCTCTGCATCAATTGAGATAATCATATGGTTTTTCTTCTGCAGTCTGTTAATGTGGTGAATCACATTGATTGATTTGCGAATGTTGAACCATCCCTGCATACCAGGGATGAATCCCACTTGGTCTGGGTGGATGATTTTCCTGATGTATTGTTGTATTCTATTGGCCAGAATTTTATTGAGGATTTTTGCATCTATGTTCATCAGGGATATTGGTCTGTAATTTTCTTTCAGTGCTGCATCTTTCTCTGGCTTAGGGATTAAGGTGATGCTGGCTTCATAGAAAGAATTTGGGAGGATTCCCTCTTCTTCGATTGTTCTGAATAGTTTGAGAAGAAATGGGATTAGTTCTTCTTTAAACGTCTGGTAGAATTCAGCAGTGAATCCATCTGGTCCTGGGCTTTTCTTTGTTGGGAGGGCCTTTATTACTGTTTCAATTTCTGTTTCAGTTATGGGTCTATTTAGGTTTTCGATGTCTTCATGGTTCAATTTTGGTAGATTGCATGTGTCCAGGAATCTATCCATTTCTGATAGGTTTTCCTGTTTGCTGGCATACAGGTCCTTGTAGTAATTTCTGATGATTCTTTTTATTTCTGTGGTGTCTGTTGTTACGTTTCCTTTTTCATCTCTGATTTTATTGATTTGGGTCTTTTCTCTTCTTTTTTTAGTTAGTTGGGCCAATGGGGTGTCAATTTTGTTTATTTTTTCAAAAAACCAGCTTCTTGCTTGGCTGATTTTTTGTAATGTTTTTTTGGATTCAATCCTGTTAATTTCTTCTCTGGTTTTAATTATTTCTCTTCTCCTACTAGATTTGGGTTTGGTTTGCTGCAGTTTTTCTAGGTCCTTGAGGTGCGCTGAAAGCTCATTTATTTGGTACCTTTCCAATTTCTTGATATAGGCACCTATTGCTATAAATTTGCCTCTCAATACTGCTTTTGCTGTATCCCATAAGTTTTGATATGTTGTGTTGTTGTCTTCATTTACTTCCAGAAAGTTTTTGATTTCTCTTTTGATTTCTTGAATGACCCAGTGTTCATTCAGGAGCATGTTGTTCAGTCTCCATGTGTTTGCATACTTTCTGGGTAAAATAAATTTAAAAAAAAAAAATAATTCAGTCATCCATCAAGGTGTTATTTCTATAATTTTCAGTATCATTTTTTCTCTCTTTGCTTTTAACATGCTTTTTTGGCTTTAGTATTCTACAGTTCCTTTTGGCTAGTCTAAATTAGGACTTTTAAAATTTATCTTGCTTAATTTTGTGTTTTATCTTTGTTTTTCTTCAAAGTATTGGCATCTTTCCAAAATTCTGGAGAATTCTTAGCATTTATACCTTTAAATATTTCTTCTTCCCTAGTCTTTGATTTCTTCTTTCTGCAATTCTAATTAAATATATTAGACAATTCCTTCTCAATATCCTTTTTTTCTCTTAACTTTTCTTACATTTTCTATCTCTTTGTGTATGTGATCCAAAAAAATTCAACCATACACTTACAGACTTCTCACAGTATTCATAGCAATGCTTGACATAATTTTGGAACATACCAGGTAGAAAACTTGCATGGAGATTAACTTGTAGGACAAAAAAAATTCAGGGGAGATATTTCCCCCTTTCAACCTGTGCCAAGGTTTTGCCCTCTTTTGTCTGGCAGTTATTTCTCATTTCCGATTACAATAAAGTATAGATCTTGGAGATTGCCAAATTAGCAGCGTTTTTTCTATGAGATTTTTTCACATTGAAAGAATCCTAGACTTTATCCCTATACATTAAGCTGTGTAGAACTTCGAAAATTTGTGTTCCATCCTCTTCCCCTTCCCTTTCTCTTTCTAATCTAAAAATATATTTTGTTTTCTTTCCTTCATCAAAAAGCTATTAAATAGTCCTGAGTGAGGTGGTATCCTAGGGAGGCAGTCTGCCGGCAGAGTGAGGTGCTGGCTACATAGATGCAGACAAAGACAATGGGATCCAGCTTGCTCATCAGACGAAGAGGTACAATCATTAAAAAGTGATAGCCAGGATAAACCTGTTGGTGTGAGGCTGTGAAAAACAGGGTGAACCCACATATTTAAAAAGAACTCTAGTTGGAGAAATAAGTGCAAATTTATGTTTTGTGAATATGTATGTGTTCATATGAACCTACAGGCATTTGCTAATTTAGGCAGTAAGGGTTTTAGAGATGTGATTACCCAATAATACCATGTACAACTCCCATGCAAATCATGATTTTGGAATACCATTGTCCACTAACTGGACTCATCCCTGGAGAAATGGGTGAGTCGAAGACTAGTGCACAAGAACAAGAGGATCCTAGAACACTTTGCACACAGATAAAGGGATATGAAAACACACATACACACACAAAGAAAGCTTTAAGGTGCTCCCCTTGGCTGAATCTGGGAAAATTCAGGCATCAACACAAAGAGCCATACAGCCCACTGAACAAAACAGGAGCCCAGAAATCTACCCAATATAAATTAATTTTCAAAAAGCATATAGAAAAGAAACTCCTGACTTACTATAGATTCTAATTAATAAATATTGGCAAATATTGGCAGAGAGCCAGCCTGGCTGTTGGGAGCATGGTTCAACATGCACACCTGCCTGGGCTGCACAGTTAACTTCCTCAGCAACTCCAAGATAGCCCCAAACCTACTGAGGCTTTGGTGAGCAGATTTATTTGAGAACACACCTGCTTGAGCTGCCAGCCGCCTCCTCTAGCAGACCTCAGCTTTGGCGAGCACCTCTGATTCCAGCTATGTTGCATTGGAGCCCACCTGGCTTTCAGGAGTATATTTGGTCATGTATACCCTCTTGGGCAACGATCTCTGAAGTAGGTTTTGACTTAGTAAGTATCCCTGACTCTGGTCCTGCTGCCGACCAAGACTGCCTCACTTTGGAAGGTGGGCTTGTGCAAACCCAGCCCTACTGCTTGATTCCCTTCTCCAACAAAATACAGCTTTGCTAAGCACCACAGTCTTCAGTCCTATCGCAGCTCAAGTGCACCTTAGCTTTGGTGGGCATGTGGGCAGCAGAGTTCCCACCCCCAGTGGGTCTCAGCTTTGGTGAGTACCCTATACCCAGTACCACTGTGGCCTAAGCCCACCCTGGTTTTGCTGGGTGTTTGACCTTGCACAACTGCTTGGGCTGCACAGCTGCCTTCTCCAGCAGACTCTAGCTTTGGTGAGCACCCCATACTCCAGCCCCACTGTAAGCCAAGCCTTCTGTAGCTTTGGTGGATGTGGTTAGTTTCTCACATCTGCCCGGGCTGCTCTAGTCCTTCTTCAGGCTGCCTTGGCTTGGGTGACTGACGCAGAATCCAGCTTCCTGAAGCCTGAGATTGCCTCATCTTTCATGGGCATGGTTGGTTACACACGGTGGTCCAGGTTACAGGACTTACTTAGCAAGCCTTGGCCTTGGTGAGTATCCTGGACTCAAGACACACTCAAGCTCAGAAAAACTCAACAGAATAGCAACCGATCCAGTTAAGAAATGAACAATGGATCTGAATAGGCATCTCTCAGAAGAAATGCATCCAATCCAGCTCTCTGCTATGGCCTGGGAAAGCAGTGGAAGATGGCCTAAGTCCTTGGGCCCCTGCACCCACCTGGGAGACCTGGAAGAAGCTCCTGGCTCCTGGCTTCCAGCTTCCAATCAGCTCAGCTCAGCCGTTGTGGCCAATTGGGGAGTGAACCATTGGATGGAAGACCTCTCTTTTGTTCTCTCTCTCTGCCTCTCCTCTCTCTGTGTTATTCTTTCAAATAAATAAATAAATCTTTTGTAAAAAATTAATCTTCAAGCTGAAATCCCCAAGTAAAGATGCCTCAAATTCCAGTTACCTGCCCAGGGTGCATCTCCCTATGACTCTGATTGTGTGGCCAGTGGCGAGCAGAGAACTGACTCATTTTTAACAATGATCATGATTATCTTGAATAACTATGAAAGCCAGCTAGTTTTTGGCTCTGTGGGGAAAATACAGTCCACAGCTGATGGGGATTTCTGCTCCAGCCACTTGACGCTGCTTGATCTCTATCACCTTAGCCTGCTGTTTAGGGGAGGAAACGTGACGTGTGCTTTGGTTTTGTCCAAACCCAAACTCCAGGTTCTACCACCATCTATTGGGTGTCTGGTCTTGGTCAGTGAAGTCCATCTTTGTGAGCCTGAGTCTCCTCACCAAGAATATGGCCTCACAATACGTGTTGTACTATGTTGTTATACAGATTGTGTTTCTAAGTTCTGCAAATCACAAATAACCTCCTTGCCATGAGGGGAGGGCACATTTCACAGGAGCTGCTCCAAACTCATTTTTCAGTTCCCTGGGCTCAGTTTTCAGGAAAGGCTAATGTTTCAAGTCACTTAAATTCAAAATAAGGTGTTTTTTTAAACTTAAATGCACAAAATAATTGTTCACTGAAGAATTTTTATAAAGTTCCTTGTAACAAACCAATTTTGTCATAAAAAACATGAATTCAATTAAAGTCCAATCTCTTTTGGTTTTCATAAAGTGCTGACAAGTAAATTCAAATGTTTGCCACATGTTCTCCCATCTGCTAGGAACTACAGATTTCTTGGCATATGGTACATTAACATCCACAGTCATGCCCATAGGCTAAAGGGCATGAAAAACCTAATGTATGGAATCAGAGCTCAAAGTCTGGTGGCTCAAAATTGTCCATGAACATAGAGCCCTCAGGCTGGTCTTGGTCCACACATTCCCCCAACAAAGCACCCCTAAAATTCAGCACTCTGAGTACTAGAGGCGTTAAATGCAAATAATATGTTCTGCAGATGCCACAGGAATTCTGATTTGTTTCACGGTTCATGTGACACAACACATTACAAAGAAAAAGATACAGGAATGGTCCTTTGGTGTAGTGGTTAAGAAGCAGCTTGTGACACCTGCATCCCCTAACAGAGCACCTGCGTTTGAGTCTAGGCTTCTCTTCTGATTTCAGGTTCTGCTAATATGCACCCTGGGAAACACTGGGTAATAACTCAAGTACTTGGGTTCCTACTACCCATATGGGAGGCCAGGGTTGAGTTTCAGGCTCTGGGCTCAAGCCTGGGCCAGCCTTAGGCATCTGGGGAATGAATTACTAGTAGGTTATCTCTCTGTGTTTCTCTGTTTCAGATAAATAAATAAAAGAGAGAGATATAGAATTAAGTGGCACCCAGACATTTGAGTTACATAGTAACTGTAAAATAAGTGAGGATAAATACAAAAGTCATGTACATTTTTTAAGATTTATTTGAGAGTCAGTTATGGGGGCAAATGGGGGGAGAGATCTTGCATCTTCTGGTTCATTCCCCAGATGGCTGCCATAGCTGGGGCTTAGTCAGGGCAAAGGCAGGAGCCAGGAGTTTCATCCAGATCCCCTGCATGGGTAGCAAGGCCCCAAATACTTGGGCCATACTCCACTGCTTCACCAGGCCATTGGGAGCGAGCTTTATCAGAAGTAGAGCAGCCAGGGCATGAACTGGCACTTATATGGGATGCCAGTGTGGCAGGTAGTAGCTTTATTGTTATACCACAACACAGGCCTCAAGGCATGTAATATTGAAAAGCACAAGATTAATATTTAGGAAACTTCACCAGGTTTCTGATAGTAAGAAAGAAACAGCATAAAAGAATCACAAAGGAACTCGAGTCCTAAAATCACGTCTCAAAGTACAAGACTAAAGTATATAAAATAACAGTCTGAAACAGTGAGGTTTAGCTACTGAAGAGTCACTTATTAATATACAACTAAGGTCCTTTCTTTCATCCTGTCTCTATTACTTCTGCATATGTTCCAAGAAAAGGGCAAAAATTTCATTCGACAAAGAAAAAATATATTGGAAAAGCAAGCACACATTTTACTAGGAGCTGATTTCCAGTCCTAACTAGGTCCCTGATAGAATGTGGGACTCACAGAGTTGCAAGGTGGAAATGTGCAATGTGTACTGTGCGAAGGTTGACTAGTTGACCTTATAATAAGCGGTGACTGTACATCCCAGAACAGATATGCTGTTCTGGGATTTGCATTGTTGGCCTACAGTTACTAGAGTGTCTCCTTTCACTCAAACCTGTCCTGATTTGAAGAGATAGGCCCTATTACGTCGAATTTGGGGGCTCTAAAATTCCATTAATTCTTCTACTCATTTCATCTTCTACAGCTAAGATACAAATGTAAAGCAGCATTCCTTCCAGAAAAATAATGGCTAGTAAATATTTACCTGTCCTTTAACTCAGGATTTATTTGAAAGGCAGAATGGCAGCCAGCGCTGTGGCTCACTAGGCTAATCCTCCGCCTGCGGCACCAACACACCGGGTTCTAGTACCGGTTGGGGCACCGGATTCTGTCCCGGTCACTCCTCTTCCAGTCCAGCTCTCTGCTGTGGCCCGGGAGTGCTGTGAAGGATGGCCCAGGTCCTTGGGCCCTGCACCCACATGGGAGACCAGGAGAAGCACCTGGCTCTTGGCTTTGGATCAGCTCGATGCACCTACAGAAAAGGAAGACCTTTGTCTCTCTCTCTCTCACTGTCCACTCTGCCTGTCAAAAAAAATTTAAAAAAAAAAAAAAAAAAAAAGAAAGGCAGAATGGCACACAGAGAGACTGGTAGAGACAGAAAGAGAGATCAGTCATCCACTGGTTCACTCTGCAAATTCCCACCATGGCTGGGACTAGACCCACCAACTGGGCCACCAAATGCTGCCCCAGGCATATTAGCAGGAAGCTGAATTGGAAGTGTGCAGTAGCCAGGCACTCAGATATGGGATATGGGCATCCCCAGCAGTTGCTTAACTTGCTGTGCCACACACCTGCTCCTATTCACCTGTCTTGTTAAGCAAGTCAGAGTAATTGTTCTTCTACTCCTCTGGCTGTAAAAGTTCCAGCTCCATTCAGCTAGAGTTTTGCTGGAAGTCTAAGATCTCATTTTTCTTGTGGGATCAAATCCTGGAAAACTTGATTCACTTGAACATTTAATGAAGCAAACAATGCTAATTATTTGTTTCACTGTTAGTAAAATATGGCAATATATACCCAGTGCCCTTTCACAGATTAATAAATTATAATGATGCAATTTCCATCCCAAGTTATGGTACACTTTCTATTTACAACTGGCTAACACACTTCGAAGTTCAGTACTTTCAGATTCAGAAAGTCATTCACATATATATATATATATTTAATGCAGTTTTTAAGGATGTGTCAACTTAGTTCAAAAAATGCATTACTTGTCTATATAATTAAATAATTTTACCATTTTTCCCATTAAGGAATTTAATGATTGGTTATGTGTGTTTTAACGTGCCAACCAAATTCTATATTTTAAATTTTCTATCTGGAATTTATCAAACATTCCAATTAAGCTTTTTGAAACTATTTTAGCAGAACCTAAGCCAAACAAATGTGGTTCTTGGCTCTCAGATTCATACTTGATGATTGTCCTTAGAACTTCAGACTTCCTGTCTTCCCTCTCCATGTCTTTGGTAACCACACGTTTGTTTTCCCTCTGTCCAGGTTCCTCCAAATCTCCCCTGAGAAGCCGTCTCGGGCCAGCTTTTATCTGCCTTGCACCCTTTAGCCGGAGCTCCTGATAATTCATAAATTTGGTAGTTGCTTTGCTTTCAGCAAAGCTAAATTTTAAACATTAACACAAGACAGGTTTGGGGACATCCACAGTCTTCCACCATCAAAAAAGGGAATTTTGATGAACTATTTGATTAATCAGTCTCCTCACCATCTTACCTTGAGCACATGTCTTTTCTCCACCAACTGATCTTAAAATTTGTCACCATTCCAAAATAATACTCAGACACAAATTTTCATTTATCATCCACATGAATCTACAAATTCCAATCTGCAACTATTTATTAATATTAAGATAATTTCCTGTAATGGTCATAAACTCTCCACCACTTAGATGTTCCAAAGACAGTTTAAGTGACTGATTTTGCACTTCAATTTATGGAGTATTTAGAGTTTGACATGTTGTATTTCCTACTCAAAGGTGAAAGTACTTTGGAATGTCTGAAAATTAGCAGAAAAGGACAAAAATGAAACAGATGTTTTCAGATAGGCTTCAAAATAGGAAGTGAGTGTTTAAACCGGTGATGGTGGTGTTTATAATTATTGTACCTAATATTCACCACACATTTTCTATGTATTAGGGCCTGGACCCAAGCACCTTCTGTTGTGTACCCAGATAGTCATAACAACCTTAAGCAGTAATGGTTTCTCAGATGAGGAAATTGTATCAAACAGAGTGAGAATGACTTCCTAAAGTTCTTGAAGCAAATGGTAGAGATGGAATTAGCCAGTCTGCACTCTTGAATCATTACACTCTCCTACACAGATCACTGAGTTTTGATCCTATAAACTCACTCATCTATTAAGATAAGAGTTGTACAATATTTATTTCACTATTTTGAAATGAAACATATAGGAAATATAATCTATCTATAAATACAACTTTAAATAGAATGCCTAGTTAATATATCAAGGAGAAACAAAAGGAAGGCAATTTCAAACAAAATAATATGTAATTAAATACAATAATGTACTGGAAAAAACTATCTAAGCAGACAAAAATGCAAACTGAGACAGGGTTGCATCATTTTTCACTCAAATGTTACAAACTGCATTGTCATCAGTAATGAGTTTTACCATATTTAGATAAAACTCTTGGTAAATTTCCAAATAAAATAGAGTAAAAAATTTTTCTGTATATACAATAATTCTAGCAAATTTGGTTGATATTAAAACTGCATAAAATATCAAATGTTTATATTTAAAGGTACTTCCTTCAGATCATTATTGTTAGGTCCTGTACATATATGAGAGTGTTTCACAAAGCTGGTGGACAAATGGAATTAGAAGAAAAGCTTATGGGTGAGTGTTGTGCAGTGGGTTAAGCTGCCTCTTGGGACTCCTTCATTACACATCAGAGTTCCAGGTTCAAGTCCTGGCCCTCTGCTTCTGGTCAAGCTTCCTATTATTGCAACTGGGAAAGCAACAGATGATGGCTGAAGCTCTTGCATCCCTACCACCTATATGTGAGACCTCAGTGAAGATCCAGGCTCTTGCTTTCCACAGTTCCAGCTGTTATGGGCATTTGGGGTGTAATCTACTTCTCCCTCTCCCTCTCTCTCTCAATTCTTTTTAAAAAATAGGCTTATTTGGGCCTGCACTGTGGTACAGCGAGTTAATGCTCTGGCCTGAAGTGCCGGCATCCCATATGGGCATGGGTTCTAGTCCCAGCTGCTCCTCTTCCGATCCAACTCTCTGCTATGAAATGGGAAAGCAGTGGAACATGGCCCAAGTCCTTGGGCCCCTGCACCCACATGGGGGACCTGGAAGAAGCTCCTGGCTCCTGGCTTTGGATTGGCACAGGTCCGGCCATTGCGGCCATCTGGGGAGTGAACCAGCAGATGGAAGACCTCTCTCTCTCTCTGTCTCTACCTCTCTCTTTAAAAAAAAAAAAAAAAAAAAAAGATAGGCTTATGTGACAAGTATTAAGGGGGAGTGGGTTAAGCTGCCACCTGCAACACTGGCATCCCATACAGGTGTCAGTTTTAGCCCCAGATACTCTACCTCCAACCCATTCTCCTGCTGACGTGCTACCTGGAAGAGGTTCCTGGCTCCTGGCTCCAGCCTGACTCATTGCTCTCACTGCTGCAACAATGTGGGGACTGAACCAGAGGATGGGAAATTCTCTCTCTCTCTCTCTTCTCCCCCTTCTCCCTCCCTCTCTTTCAAACAAATAAACAGGGGCTGGCTCCCTGGCTCACTTGGTTAATCCTCCGCCTGCGGCACCGGCATCCCTTGTGGGCACCGGTTCTAGTCCCAGTTGCTCCTCTGCTAGTCCATCTCTCTGCTGTGGCCCAGGAGGGCAGTGGAGGATGGGCCAGATGCTTGGGCCCCTGTACCCACATGGGAGACCGGGAAAGGGCACCTGGCTCCTGGCTTCGGATCGGCACAGCGCCAGCCATAGTGGCCATTTGGGGAGTGAACCAACAGAAGGAAGACCTTTCTCTCTCTCTCTCGCTCTCTCGCTGTATGTAACTCTACCTGTCAAATAAATAAAAAAATTAAAAATTAAAAAACAAATGAATAAATAAATCCTTTCTGAAAAAATATGTTAATTTGGTGCAAAAATATTTTTGAAATTCATGTATGGTATTTTAAAATTCACATTTCCCATGAACTTTCTGAAGATCCCTCAGATAGATACATGAACTTCAAAACTTTTTGCATCAAAATAAACTGATCTTTTAATTCTATTTTCCACAATTGCTTTGAAGCTTGTTCACATGCATGTCCGGTAGAAATGTGGTAGAAAAACAGCATGCATTACAATTTCCTAAGATGTAGAACTCTCCTGAACACTGGTAGACATCCTGCTTATTGAGTTTCTCAATCACCAATCATTAGGAGGGCCTTTTAATCATGGGGCAACCTCAAAATACCCCCTGTAGGTTGTGGATTCCTATCACCTAGCAGGGGACAGCCCCTGGGCACTAGATACCACTGCTATAAGGGAAGGAAGCTGACCCTCAAAACAGAGTGCCCACTCCAGCAGAGGACAGGAAACACAAGATTAAAGGAAGATGGAAAACTTTCCTTCCAAATGTGTCGTCCAAAAAAGACTGGACTTGAATGTCAAGTGGACACTGAAAAGCAACAGCATCTTCCACCAATGACTTTTCTCTCTCCACTCACCAGCACACAGCATCCCTGGCACATACGAGTTTTTGCCCCTGGTCTGTCTCCTTCTCAACAAAGAGGGTTGTGGGATGTGCCATCTTGTTCCTGAAAAAGAAAGTCCATTTGCTTTTGTAATTTATTCTCTGTTAAACTCCATCACCTTCTGTTCTTTGCTTATTCCCCCATTATTGCTAACAAATAACCCTAGAAAATACACAGAGACACAGATGAGCCCAAGAACAAATATTTTTGTGAGAAAGACAGCTGATCTACAAGAGGCTATGGCTCTTTTACAAATAATTCCAATTGTCCAATAAGTAGCATTCAACACATTTGATTGATGTGCCCCACACAAAGATTTGAAGCTCCAAGAATTGGTGCATGTTCTACATCTGAAAGGACATTATAACCCAATGGAAGACAGGAAATTAAAAGGCAGCTTATCACAGACTCTGATAAAGGCCATCAGTGAGTCCAGGAAGATGTTGATAATGTGGATGCTCACAGTTACCATCCTTCCCCAAATCTTGAGGAGAAAGGAACCCAAAGGACTAAAAAATAAGTGAAGAGAAAAGAGAAAGGCCTCTCAGACTAGGGCAATAACATACACACACATAGAAAACCAAGTCCAGAGAACTTGTGTCATTCACAGAACACAGACTTGCTCAGTTCTACCAGGGGCATGACTAAAGTTACATCTCATGAGCATAGACATGCTGGAGGAGGCCAGCTCATCCTGGGGCCTGTTTGCCATGCCAAGGAGAAGAGATGTTACCATCAGTGCTATGGATTTCCACTGTTTGGTTTTCACTATGAGAGCTGAATGTTAGAAGAACCATTCTGGCTTTTCATGGAGAAGAGACCAGGGAAGAGTGATGGTGAAGGCAGAGAGACAGGTGACATGGATCCTGTATTTCACAGGCAGCTGATGAGGGTCTCTGGGAAGAAGCTGTGCCTGTTAGCATGGGGAGGAGGGACTAGTTTTGAGAGCTTTGATGGACAAAGGAGTGGGCCTGTGCAGTGTCTGAATGGGAGGGGTGGGATGAACTCACAGAGGTTTCTCTCCTGGTGCCTCCGTGGAGGGTGGGACACTGACTGAAACAGAGACCTCAGGAATAGGCTGGCTATAATAGAGTACAGTGCGGGTATGTGCAGCAAAACACCACCTTGTAACCCAGTAACCAATGTCACTAATTGCCTCAGGGAACACCTTTTCTGTTGAGAGCTATTGATTTTTATAATGACAGAACCAAAAAGACTGGTTTTCAGCCATCTAGTCTACTTTTAAAAAACAAGGAAACTAGGACAGGCATTTGACACAGCAGTTATGATGTTGCTTTGGAAACAAGCATCCATATCCAGAGCCAGGTTCAAGTCCTGGCCCCCTTTCTAGTTCCAACTTTCTGCTGATACAAACTGTGGGAGGCAGCAACCGATGGCTCAAGTAGCCGTGTTCCTGCCACACAAGCAGAAGACACAACCTGATTTCCTTGCTCCTGAGTTCAGTCTGTCCCATTCCTGGCTTTTATAGGCATTTGGGGGAGTGAACTAGTGGATAGGAGATATTTCTCTCCTTCTTTCTCTCCCCCCTCAACCTTTCAAATGAAATGAAAATAAATAAAAAATTTTTAAAAAACACAAATTGAGGATAGACCATCAGGAGAGAAAGCAACTTAATCCCCAAAATATAACTAGTTAATTGAGGCACTGATACAATGAAGAAAATGGCACAGAATCAAATGCCTGATCCGCTACTTGTCAGCTAGGTGATCTTTAGAACTCTCCTTCATGATTATTAGCACTGTTATGAAACCAACAAAATCCCAGGTACAAAAAGCAGCACAGGGTTTGGCACAGACCTAGTCCTCAAAACTATTGTCCTTGCTTCTCATTATATAAAGTCTTCCCTAAGCAAAAGGGCAAAACTACCATCTTCCTAAAATTTAGTTTATAATGGTCCTCTTTCCAGTCATCAGTTCATGGACATCTGGGTTGCTTCCATATCTTAGCTATTGTGAATTGAGCTGCAACAAACATGTGGGTACAGATAACTCTTTCGTATGCTGATTTCATTTCCTTTGGGTAATGAGCATGAGGTTGCTGGGTCATTTGGTAGATAAATTTTCAGATCTCTGAGGAATCTCCATTCTGTCTTCCACAATGGCTGTGGGCTAGGTACCTTTTTCCCACATCCTTGCCATCATTAATTATTTGTTGATTTCTCTGTGAGAGCCATTCTAACTGGAATGAGGTGAAACCTCACTGTGGCTTTGATTTGCATTTCTCTGAAGCCTAGTGATCCTGAGCATTTTTTCATGTGTCTGTTGGCCATTTGAATTTTCTCTTTTTAAAAGTGCCTTTTCAGGTCCTTTACCCATTTAATAACTAGATTGTTTTCTTTTTTTTTTTTTTTTTTTTTGTAGCATTTCTTGAGCTCTTTATAGGTTCTGCATATTAATCCTTTATCAGTTGCACAATTTACACATTTTTTTCTCCCATTCTGTCTGTTGCCTCTTCACTTTGCTGAGTGCTTCCTTTGCAGTGCAGAAGCTTCTCAGTTTGATGTATTTTCTATCTTTGCTTTGATTGCCTGTACTTCTGGAGTCTTTTCCAGGAAGTCTTTGCCTATGTCAATGTCTTTCAAAGTTTCTGCAATGTTCTCCTCTGTAATTTGATGGCATTTGAGTTGATTTTTATAGAAGGTGTCAGGTAGAGGTCTTGTTTCATATTCTGAATGTGGAGATCTAATTTCCTAGCACCATTTGTTGAAGAGTGTGTTCTTTCTCCAGAGATTGATTTTAGCTCCTTTGTCAAAGGTTAGCTGGTTATACATGCATGGATCAATTTCTGGAGTTTCTATTCTGTTCTATTGGTTTACATGTCTATTTTTGTGCCAGAACCAGGCTATTTTGATTATAACTACCCTGAAGTATATCTTGAAATCTGGTATTGTGATACCTCCGGCTTTGTTTTTGTTGTTCAAGATTGCTTTAGCTATTCAGGGTCTCTTGTGCTTCCATATGAATTTTAGCATCTTTTTTTTCAAGTTCTGAGAAGAATGTCATTGGTACTTTGATTGAGATCACACTGAATCTATAAATTGCTTTTCAGAGCATGGACATTTTGATGATATTAATTTGTCTAATCCACAAACATGGAAGATTTTTCCATTGAACTCTGAATCATGCTACATAATTTTGAGGTTTTATGCAAAGTTTTGCTCATTTTCACCTGCACTAAAATTATTCCTTTTTCATTTTCTCATCATATATATGTGTGAGTGTGGGTATTTTTTGTCATATCTTCATAGAAAAATTTTGTGGGGGCCAGTATTGAGCTAAATACTAAATAAATGAGCTAAACTTTGCCTGCAATGCTGGCTTCCTGTATCAGAGCACTGGTTTAAGTCCTAGCTGCCCACTTTCAATTCAGCTCCCTGTTGATGGGCCCGGGAGGACAGCAAGGAATGGCCCAGGTGCTTGGGGCCCTGTCACCCATGTGGGAGACCACAGTGGGGCTTCAGGCTCCTGGCTCCCATCTTCCTGGATCAGCCCTGACCATCACAGCCAAGTGGGAAGTCAAACAGCAGATTGAAGATACCTGTGTTTCTCTCTCTCTCCCCTCCTCTCTCTCTGTCTCTCTTTCTCTTTCTCCCCCACCCCTGTTGCTCTGACTTTCAAATAAATAAATAATTCTTTTTTAAAAAGAATAAATTTTCTTGTATCTTTTTGAAAATCCAAACTTTATCAAATTTGTATTTATCTTTTAGTAGTTTTAAGAAGCCTGATCTCTCCACAATTCAAGGAGAATGCTCCCATTCTTTAGTCTGTAGAATCTTATAACTCACATATTCCTATTACCTGCTTTCTATTCAGCTTGGGTATTTTCCTCAAAAACAGCACAAAGATATTGTCCCTAAAAACCTGGATTTGACACTCAAGTTGATGTTTACCACCCCAATCATTTCCTGATGTCTAATATCCCCCATTAGTGTTAATGTACTGTGTTATATGGAGCTGATGGAGCATATGAGATCACCTTAAATCCAATGAAGTCTATGAAATGTTCCTCCCACTGAAGGCCCCAGGGCTGGTCGCTGGCATCTTGCCACACACCACAGGATCCTAGTTCTGAGCTCAGATTCCATAGCACCACTGCCTAGGTCCAAATCCCAGCTCTACCACTAAGGAATTTTGTACTCAGGTACCTGCTTTAGAGAAAGCCCTCTTGTGCTATGTGGAAGACATATATTATAAGTTTGAATATTCTCATCTCTACAATACAGGTAATGATAATTTTGCCCTCATAGATCTCTGAGAATGAAAAGAATTACTGTATCTAAAGCACTTCAAGCAATGCTTGGCACAAAGGCACCGTTCTATGGCTACTATTAGGAAACTTGAACTTTCAAAGGGATTATGGAGAGATTTGCAGGCTCAGCATTTGTCCAGATCTATGTACTATCAAATAGGAGCTGAAACAATAAGAGAAATAGAAATATAATTAGCGACACTCACAGAGTGAGCAGAAAATCTCTGTAATTGCTCATCATACACTCCATACTCAAGAAACTATGCATACATGGAACTAATGCCTCCTTGGACATCATGTCCTGAGGATTTTGTCAATCCCAGGATGTATATTCATGCCTATTAGTATCCTTAGCTGGAAAATGTGTCTATAATTATCTAATTCCCCCTATCTGGCTTCAGTGAACACAATAAAAAGACAAGACAGCTGTGCTTTGGAATTGGAGACATCTGCAAGGATAAGAAAATACACTGAGGAGGCAACAGTGACGCAGGGAGAGCCCATGGGTCACTCGGGATGAATTGATTATTGTGGAGAAACACACTGGGGACTTTTCAAAAAAGACACAAGAAAGGGCAAACAGGGAAGAAAAGAAGCATGTGAAGGAGGCTGTACAAGGATGTGCTCCCTCCTTGAGAGCCCCACTGTGTGCCAGAAACCACGGAGGTTGAAAGCACCACAGATGAGATCAATGGTGAATGCAGAGAAAGCGGTGCTGCATGCGAAAATGCAAAAGAAATTCTGAAAACAAACAGAATTCAGAGTGGTAGATATTTGTGATGAGAGAGGGCAAAGAAAGAAGAGGGGAAAACATTATGCTCAGATTCCCTTTGGCCATACAGGCAGCCCCCACCATTCTGCTCACTGATGGTACAAGGTCAAAAAGGTGATGCATCTATTCAACACATGCAAAGAAGCCTTTCAAAGCTCTGCCTACTCTTTCTTCTCATTGTTGCTTCATTATTAACAATCTTATGACTTTTTTTTTTTTGGTTCCAACCTATTATCAAAGACTTTTTAAAATGCTTGTTTTTATTTATTTTAACTTACTTAAACAGCAGAGTGCCAGAGGGTAGAGGGAAGATTTTCTACCCGTTAGTTAGTTCGCTCAACAAATGCCTGCAATAGCCAGAGCTGGACCAGGCTGAGGTCAGGATCCAGGGACTCCATCCAGGTCTACCATGTGGGTGACAGATATATAAGCAGTTGAGCTATCATCTGCTGCCATCCAGGATGCACTAACAGGAAGCTGGATTGGAAGCAGAGTACCCGGGACTTGAATTACACTCCAATATGGGATGCTACACGCAACACTTGTCCTGTATCACAGATTTTAAGACAACAAAATACTTGAATGAAATAGAATTTGACCTATGGATACCAAAGAAGTTAAGACATCAGGTTGTTCATGTTCCTCCACTGTAATCAGATCAGCTATACAACAAAGTTTTCTGACAATTTTGTTTTAAATTGCTTTAGTAATTGCCTCAATTCATGTTCATTTTAAAATCCACAATGTTTTCTCCTGAGTCAATTGGCCTTGCTGTTAAGCATGAGCAGGAGGGGTTTAAATAGCTTCTGGTGCATTCCTCACTGTGTCCTCAAGGGGGCAGGCAGGGACTTAGACTGAGCTTAGACTTCCTCCTGAAGCCTTTTACAGGGTTTTTGTTTTGTTTTGTTTTCTGATTCAGATTCTCTGAATCTATCACCAAAAAAATTTTTAAGACATTTTATATGCCACACATTTGTTGAGCAACATCATCCAACTTTTTAAAGTGCCTGAATTTACAATATGGTTTAGAAAAAAAGGTTGTTTGTTTGCTGGAGAGGGGACTGTGAGAGAAAAGGCAAGAACATTTGAGCAGTATACTAATACATCATACACAGAAGGCTGCAACAGAAAGTATGGAAAAAATGTAACACAGAAAGCATAGTCAAAATATTAGAAAGATCCTACTAGGATTAGCACAAAAATCTGAAGGTTTTCTTTAAGATTCCAACATTTTGCTTCCAAAAAATATTTTCTTTGGTATTTGATTTGTTTACAATAAAATTATGTAATATTTTTATTCAGAAATCAGTATCAGCCTTGCCAACTGACTAGTTTGAATGATCAATGCTAAGAAATAAATCTTTACTATATTATAAAATTCAATAAACATTTTAAAATAAAGTTTAAAGCTCAAAAGATGACAGGAAAATGTCCCTATTCCAGAATCTTAAAATTTAAATCTGATAATTTTCCTTTCTACCATACTGATGCTGGGCAATCTGTATTTAAACAGAATTAGAATCACTGGAAAATATATATTATATATATATTATATAACAGCTTTTACATATTCACATTCTTATCTTTATTTTCTTATCACCTATTAAGCTTAAAATCATGGAAGATAAATGTTAATATTAATTTCTTAGACTAGAGGACTGAAATAAAATCTTGACAAAATGTAGATGGTATTATAGATTTGATTGTGGAACAGAAAAAGATATTGTAGAAAATTGTGGAATAAGAATAAAGCCTGCAGTTTAGTGGATAAAAAAAGAATCAAGGTTAATTTCTTTATTTTGACAAATGAATCTTGATTGTCTAATACGTTAATATAAAGGAGAGGAAGGCCTGCGCCACGGCTCAATAGGCTAATCCTCTGCCTGCGGGGACGGCATCCCGGGTTCCCAGTCAGGGCGCCGGATTCTTTCCTGGTTGCCCCTCTTCCAGGCCAGCTCTCTGCTGTGGCCCAGGAGTGCAGTGGTGGATGGCCCAAGTGCTTGGGCCCTGCACCCCATGGAAGACCAGGAGAAGCACCTGGTTCCTGCCTTCGGATAGGCGTAGTGGCCATTGGAGGGTGAACCAACGGCAAAGGAAGACCTTTCTCTCTGTCTCTCTCTCACTGTCCACTCTGCCTGTCAAAAAAAATAAAAAAATTAAAAAAAATATAGAGGAGAAGAAGAGTTGAATGAAGATCATTTAAAAACCTCCTACATTTTCAACTTTTCCATAAGCCTACAATTAAACCAAAATAAAGAGTTAAAACACTATTATCACCCAATCTATGCAGCAACCATTTCTGAGCACAGAACACAGAGCAGACAATGGGTTAGACACTGGAGTCCCTAAACTGTCCACAGCCTCGTAGAGAAAATTGATGCAAAATTTTTGAAAATTCTGCAAATTAGTCACCTAATTTGAGTTTTTTGTGGCAGAAAAAAATAAATTAATGTTAGATAAATTAATGCAGGTGAAAGAGAAATAATGTGAGAAGCAAAGAAGGGAGAGGTCAGTTCCAGAAATAAAAGGCCTACGGGCAGAAGCAAAGGGTAGTGTGTGGATGAAGGTCACATCTGGGACAGGGTGGAAAGTGTCCCTACAATCATTTGCCTTTAGACTTGTCCCTTATGTCAACTATGTCATATTTTTAATAGCTGCAAAACAAAGATTTATAATCGCCCATAGTCTATTATTTCACATCTTCCCATTTGGCTTATGTGAAGGGGTATGTTTTATCCCAGCTTCCTAATAATGTTTTATAGATGATGGGGGGACAGGCATTAGAGATGAGGGAAGCACTGGGAAGACAAGTTGTGGAAAAGGATGAGGAACTAGAAGAAATATTTGAGGGCAGGAAATAGAAAAAAGTAAACATCCCACCTCATTCATAAAATCAATCCCAAATAAGTCAGTTAGGTACCCTCGTGGAAGCTGAGCCAACCTTATGATACATGCTCCACCCAAGGTGGTCCGGGCACTGATTCCTCAGACAAAGGTGTAAGGGCTCCCTGGAAGGGAGGCTAGCAGCCTCTAAGGCTCCATTCCCCCTCCCACTCCTATTATTAGTTAAGAATAATTCCTCTGGGGTGGGTGTTTGGTGCAGTGGTTAGATCACCACGTGTGAAGCCAGCAACACATACAGGAGTGCCTGCTTTGAGTCCCAGCTTCTAGACCTCTGATCCAGCTGCCTGCAAATGCACACCCTGGGAGGCAACAGATAATGACCAAAGTATTTGGGACCCTGATGCCTGCAAAAGAAACCTAGATTGAGTTCCTGGCTTCCAACTCTGGCTTGGCCCACCTCCAGCTGTTCAGGGCATTTGGGGAGTGAACCAGTAAACGAAGGATCTCTCTGTGTCAGTCTTATCTCTGTCTTTCAAACAAAAGAACATAAATAAATAAAAATTTAAAAAATGATTTGGCCTCTTCTAGCCTCTTCAAATATTGATGAAAACAGATTATTTTCTTGAACACAATCCAGTCTGTCATGCAGCATATTTCAGTACCAGCAGACATGGAATATGATATGGTGAAATTTGTGATTTGAAAAAGTAGGCTGATTTGCTATCTTGAATCTCACAATAAGTAATACAACTGGTTTACTAAAAAGCACTTCTCATTTCAAAAATTCAAAGTTCATAACATGAAAAATATTCAGAGAGACAAAACCAAAATGATCAGTGAGAATGCAGATATTTATGGAACATGTAGGTTTTTAAAGACAAGACTGAAAAGGGAACAGGAGAGTGAATAAAATGACCAATAATATAGATGAACAGACTCTCTCATCAAATTCTGCAAGGCAGAAATGCTCTTTGAAACCTGAGTCAGCTGGAGTTAGAAAGCAGGAAAGGACAGTCTGGGTGGCCTGTGGGACTTAGGAGATGATAACAGTTGGATAATGGTAGAGGCTAACTCAAAGCTGGTTTGAGGGAAATAATTGGGACTACACTATCCTGAGCCAACACTTCGTGATTCTTTGTCCAGCAATCTTCTGCTAGGAATAGAGCCCCTCCACAGTGTAACTTGTAGGAGCTGTCAGTTTACAACAGCGTAACCTGCTTGCTGGCCAGTGAGGTCCCTTCCTTTTTGGAATCTGGACTCAGATCTAGAGAGGTTGAGGCAGTTTTTCTTGTGTGTCTATATTGTAGCACACAAACCCTGCCAGCAGCGGCCTGTTCCACCATGTGGTTAGGGAAGCAAAGAGAGATGGTCTCTGGTAAAAAGAGAAAAAAAAAAAAAAACTGACCTAAATAGAATGAGCAGTCGGGGCTGGTGCTATGGTGCAGTGGGTTAACGCCCTGGCCTGAAGCGCCAGCATCCCATATGGGTGCCAGTTCGAGACTCAGCTGCTCTACTTTGGATCCAGCTCTCTGCTATGGCATGGGAAAGCAGCAGAAGATGGCCCAAGTCCTTGGGCCCCTGCACCCATGTGGGAGACATGGAAGAAGCTCCTGGCTCCTGGCTTCGGATTGGTATATCTCTGGCCATTGTGGCCAATTGGAAAGTGAACCATCGGATGGCAGACCTCTCTCTCTCTCTCTCTCTCTCTCTCTCTCTGCCTCTCCTTCTCTCTCTGTGTAACTCTGACTTTCAAATAAATAAATAAATCTTAAAAAAAAAAAAAAAAAACGAGTGAGGAATCAAGAGAAAAATCTGAAAGAATCTTCTAGGGTTCCAGGTCCTGACTCCCAGAAAGGAATTTCCCAAGGTTAAGAAGTATACCTGTCCTTTGTTCTGAGCAACACTCAGAATCTTTCTAAGAAAATTTCTTGCTGATGTTAATCTTCTATTGTTTTTGTCCCTTTCAACCAAAATAATCCAGCAACAACAAAAGCTATGCACCATTGTCTCTTCTCTGTTTAATCATCTCCCCTGATGTACACCACATGTTAATATCTTTCCAAAATTCATCTGTTGACTCTTACCATCTAGTATGATGTTATTAGGTGTGACCCCATGAACTGGATTAGAGTCGCTTTTAAAGAGACACCACAGACTGCCTTGACCCCATCCACCATGTGACCACCCAGTGAGAGGTTAGTAAATCAGGAAGTGGGTCTTCACCATATAGCAACTCTGCCTGTATCTTGGCCTTGAACTTCCACACCTCTAGAATGGTGAGAAGTAAATTTCTGCTGTTTATAAGCCACTTGGTTTGTGGTATTTTGGTTTAGTACGTCAAATGGATAAGGCATCAGTTTTATCTTTAATCTCTCTTTCTGTAGTGGATACATACAACCTGGAGACAACAATTAAAAACAGCAACATCTCTGCTGGTCAGTAAGTGGAGAGATTTAACCATAACTACAGCTACTTGAGTTTCAGGTGGGGGCAGAGAGAGAGTGTTACCTGATGATAAACAAAAAATGACAGTGATTTTTTTAGAAGTGAATCTCAGTCTGAAGTAGCATACAGCCTTAAAAAAAAAAGATTTACCTTTTGGCCAAATACAATGGAGCCTCTATCTGCTGGCACCATGTTATCCAAACAGATGGCATATATGACATTGCATTAAAAGAGAGTCAAATTTCTGGATTCGATGGTTGCATATACTTTATTGTGATAAATAGGAACAAAAATATTCCACTGAGAACTGTTGAAAATCGTAAACTGAAATATGGAGTTGGTGTGTCACTTCTGGTTTTAGAAAGAAAACAGTGATATGAGCATTGTGAGCAGAGACCAATTCGTGGTCACCAACAATGTAGAAGGAGTTTTATTAGGACCCAGTCTACTCAACCAACATCTCTGAGCACCGCCATGCAGAAATTACAACCAAAATTCTTTTTGGATGTCTTTTGCAAGGTTCCACCAGTTCCCTGGGTCATTAACAATAGAATCACATTGTACTGGCCCCTCTCATTTCTAGAAGGAAGTAGAAGTTCTGGCACATGGGCCTGCTTGGACTACAAAAATCTTGACTTTTTTTCTTGCACTCAACACACTTCCATGATTTTTTAAATTCCTAAATGCAAAAACACTTTGTGGGAGACACCATTAAAAAGCTGTTAGCAATGACAGGAGAGGAAGTGGGGAGGTGGTGACAAGGCAGAAGAAACCACTGAGTGTCCAGAGCCATTTATTTCATGACAAAAAGAGCTTTCTTGTTAAAATTTTTGAAGCATATAGAGTATGTCGAACTCAAAATATCTCCATGGAGAGGATACATGATTTATAAAGTGAGATAACACATCAATAAACTCATTGTCTTCTAATTATACATCACATGCATTAAGAAATGAATCAAAAATATTTTTCTACATAATGTGTCAGTGTGTGCATGTGTATTTTCACTTTTCCTCTTTTGATACCATAATACTGACCTGCAGTCTTCTATTACAAAAAACATCAATCTTAATCTAGATCAGAAAACGTTAAGGGTATTTGGGAATAACAATAACTTTTCTTGGAAAGTCATTAAGCACAAGGCACTTTTCTAAACATTTCATGTGCATATAATCCTCACCACATCCCTATGAGTGAAGTACTGTTCACACTTATCAACACCCTTTTACAGACCAACAACCGAAGCTCAGAAAAAATCACCTAGCTTGTCAGTGGCCCACAACTAGGAAGCTAAGTGCTGGAATCTGAATCCAGACATTCTGCATTCAATGTTGTACTTAGAACCATTAAGGACAGGATTTTATGCTTAGGGACTTGGTGCTGGTCTTGTAGCACTGTCACAGATGACAAAGCTGAAAACAATCCTTAGTGTCCCAACATGGATGGGAAATGTCAGTATAAAATTGCAATTTGGAAATCGTGCAGTATTTGCATCCACTTTCTAGATAAATAGTATATGATAAAGAATTAAGTACAAGTTTAAAGCCAATTCAACTCAATTCATTTTATGTTATAGTAGGAAGTAGCAAGAACATAAAAGGAGACTTCACCCACATAAAATTCAAAACTATTATGAGACCATCAAGAACTATAAGGGTAAACCTTCTCAAATCATTTAGAAGTTGCCCCCACTCACTCACCCGCTCACTCGCCAATTTGAAAATCAGTAGAGTTAAACAAATGCCTTCAAAGAACTTGATGCCTTTTTAAGCTGAATTGCTGAATATTTTAAGTATTTAATAAAGATTTTTCACTAATATTGAGCCTATATCTTAAGACAAACCTCTGGTACTCACCCCAAACAATTTCTTACAAGCGTATTTTGACTCATATATGGTGGAAAGTTTGAAATGGGAATTTGGAATGGCTTATAAAGCAGACAAGAAGATACTGATCCAATAAGAATAGATCCTTTCCAACAATATATTTATTATAAGGTTAGAAAGATACGGTAAAATCAATTGTCATATCTGGCCTTAAGGTTTAGCACTTGCAAATGCACATGTCTTGGTAAAGCAATGCAGAATCATCTCATGGGAAGGCACTGAATATGATTAATTTGTCAGTACATCATAAAGCCCACTTGGTCTAACTGTGATACTCTCAGTAGGAACTAATGCCGAAGGGTAGCCTGAGGTACACACCCCAAAGTGAGCACGGTGGTCTGTGGAATGGAAAGTAAAAGTGATGCCTGAGAGTTCAAATATTCAACTCCAGCTACTCTAGCAGGTACTTTGGCTTTTATGACACACTAAGGAACAGTGCACTTACACATCTGTAAATGCCAGCTGGAATCCAAGGATTAGCAATCTGTTTAAGAGCCTGTTTTGTAGCATAAAGGATCTTTAAAGATGGTTTATTTGCAATCTTCCAAGAATTATGCATAGAAACTCCCATGTCTTGGTAAAATAAGACCTTACACTACCCTAAAGGATGTCACATAGACTCCACTTAGGAATTTCACAGATAAGACCACACACAACATTTTCCTCGGATGAAGCTTTAGTCTAGGGGCTGGCAACCTACCTGCAAAGGATAAGTTAATATTTTAGGCTTTGTGAGCTAAGTGGTCTGTGTGGCAACAGCAGCTGCAGTCTCTCTCTCTCTCACCCATACATATATACATACACACAAATAGGAGTGGCTATGTCCCTATAAAATTATATCTTCAAAAATAGGACAAATTTTACCAATAGATCAGAGTTTATCACCTCTAAATATGAGAATATAGAATAAACTGACAAATATAAATTAATTTGCAATTTAAAAATAATTTTAAAAATCTAATTGAACAGAGAATGGCCACTTAACAATAAAATATTCAGGGCTGGTATTGTGGCTTGGTGGGCTAAGCTGCCACCTGCGATACCAGGATCCTATATGGGCACAGATTCAAGTCCCTGCTGCTCCACTTCCAGTCCAGATCTCCACTGATGCAACTGGGAAAGCAATGGAAAATGGTTCAAGTGCCTGGGACCCTGCCACTCACATGGGCGACCCAGATAAAGCTCCTGGCTCTCGGTTTCAGCCTGGCCCAACCCTGGCTGTGGAGACCATTTTGAGGGTGAACCAGCAGATGGAAAATCTCTCTCTTTCTCTTAGTCTCTCTGTTTCTCTGTGTAACTCTACCTTTCAAATAAAATAAATCTTTTTTAAAAAGAATCAAATATTCCAGTGGGCTCTCTGTAAATCAAATAATTCTTATATAGTAGATGTAGTTATTTTTCCCTAGAAAGTTTTCATTTTGTTTACAAAATCCAAAAATACAGAGATGGAAATCAGGTCTCATATTTAGATACTTATACATTTCTCATTTTGAATTTAATAAAGGTTGAAGTTATTGTAACTCTTTCATAATCTGTGTGTGCCTAAAGTTGATAGTTGTGAAAATATGTCGCCTTCTTCTCTATAATGGGAATTGACTAGCTCTATAACCTTCTTTTCTGCTGATGGTAGAAAATGGTTCAATTCCAGATCAGTTGTCAGGAAAGCCTAAATACTCAGCTCCCACCATGGTATGCTCATATTATAGTTCCTAATCCTCACCATGTTTTTAAGTTTAGTTCCTAGGGCCTAATTCCAAGGAGGTCCTAGTGTCAGTTACGGAGTTTTCGTCCCATTTCTTAAACATGAAATCTCTTGGGTGTGAGCCAAGTGCTTTGCATTAAGCTCCACTCTTGAGTGTTGCATGAGTGCTGCATGCCCCCCTCATGACCAGTTACCTTAGTGTAACTGAATCCACTTCCTCTTCCCTCCCTGGCTTCTGGAACCTTCATATTTCCTCCTATTTCTAGTCACAGTCTCCCAATGCAGATTTGGGAGCAGTGCCTCTTGTGAATCCATCAGCCGACTCAGACCCAGGGGAACTCAGGGACTCTTCCAATTTCCTGAACCACAGAAAAACAGATGAGCAATGAAGGACAAGGCAGTCTGTCCCACTGATGCTCAAACACATTGTTCCCATCCTCAGTCTCCTCCCATCACACATGGAAATTAAACTCAGTGCTATAGAGAGCACAGACAAGGCTGCTACTCTCCAAGTCCTCAAACAGGAAGTAGATTCCAGTCCACTCTGTTCGCAGATCCCAAAATCCAAGGGGTGGTGAGTGTCTAGAGTGGTAAGTCAAGGCAATATATCCCCAGCAACTATAACCTAACTCATTTTATTCCCAAAAATAAGTATTCATATTTGATAGGGAAGATCCTTAGTTTTTCACAAAAAGTTAGGATTTTGAAGTACTTTATTTTTAAGTTTGTCTGTTTTTGTCAAGTCTCTTTTGGTGGGTGGGTGGGTAATGCAGTAGTTCATAAACAAAACAATAATGGCACTCCCTGTCCTTGACGTTCAGACTTAGAGACTTAGCAACTGACTCCTTTGGTTCTCAGGCCTTTGAATATGGCCTTGTCTTGCACTATCAGCCTTCCGGGGTCTCCAGCTTGCAGATGGAATATCATGGGATATCTTAACCTCCACAATCACGTGAGCCTATTCCTCATAATAAATCTCTTCCTCTATGTCTAAATATATTCTATTGGTTTTGTATCTCTGGAGAATCCTGACAATACGCCAATGATGATTTTGAAAGGGGAAGAATAAAATCTAGGCAGTGGGAAAGTAAAGGAACAATGAGTCATCAGCACCGGGTCTTCAGTCACGAAAGATGAAAGAGAAGGAAAGACTCTTCCGTACACATTGAAGTCTCAAAATAACACAGAATTAGTGAATGGTGATAGTAAGGGTGGAGAAAGGGGCTGCAAGTGGATAATATCAAGCATCCAAAGAAGGGCACCAACAAGAGTTGTGGGGAGCAGTGAAGAAGAAGGAAACAAATACTTCATGTGTACTGACACTCCCATGATCCATGGAAGGAGATAGAAAAAAAGACAGAAAAGTGAGATCTTCAGGGAGAATTGCATTTCACTGAAAGACAATATGTAGAAAGTATTCCAGGGAAATGTGCAAACTGCAGAATTGTCTCTTGAACAAATGGTGCTAGGAAAACTGGCTATCTACAAGTAAAGAATGAAGTGGATCCTAACCTTACATTATATTCAAAATCAACTCAAAAGGGATCAAATACTTAAACATAAGAGCTGAAATTATATAATTCTTAGAAGAAAACACAGAGGGAAATCTGTAACACCAAGAGGCAACAAAAGTAAAAACAAATTTATTTTAGCAAAATTAAAAAGCCTTTGTGTATCAAAGGACGTCATGAAGAGAGTAAAAATTGACCCATAGAATGGGGAATAATATCTTGCTAACATTATATCTGGTAATGACTAGAATTAAAATATGTAAAGAAACCTCATAATTTAACAACAAAAAGATAAACAAGACCCAGTGTGTGTGTATGTATGTGTATTCTTTGCAAATATATATGTAGTCTCAATATATATACATGAATTAATATATAAACATACATTTAGATATATAAACAGAAGCCTCAGAAAGATCATAAGATCATTATTGCCTAATACCCCTTGTATTAACTGACTCTGCATAGCCAATGAAATTCTTGATTACCTAAACTAATAATAAAAATAACTCACAAAAAGGAAAATGTTATTATAAATTGGACGTGCCCTAAGGAATGTATTGTTTTGTTTTTTCCAAATAAGTTAGTTGGTTCAAGAGACAAAATCAGAACTTCGTGGGTTTGGTATGAGATCCCACTGAATTCTGCAATAGTCTATAAAGCACAAGAAAAAATAGGAAAATTGTGAAATATGCTTTTCTTAGTGGAATATTTAGTTATAAGTGGTAATACTAATTGACAATAGACATTCACCAGACCACCTATGTGACAAGAACAATCATCCTCACTGATATAGACAAAAATATTTGTATAAAACATCCATCTCAGGGCAAGGACTGTTCCCAGATCCAGTTTGTCACTAATGCACACACTGGGAGGCAGCCTATGATGGCACAAGTATGTGGGTCCCTGACACCCTTGTGGGAGACCTGGATGGAGTTCCTGGTTCCTAGCTTTGGCCTGACCCAGCCCTTGCTTATTGCAGGCATTTGGGGAATGAACCAGTAGATGGAAGACACATAGTTCACCCTCTTGCTTGCTCGCTCTCTTGTTCTCTCCTCTCTCTTCCCCCTCCCTCCCTCCCACCCTCCTTCCTTCCCTCCCTCTGTTCATCTCTCTGTGCCTTTTTCTGCTTTTCAAATGAATAAACAAACTTAGAACAAAATCATCTCAAAGTTTCCTCAGCACATTTACTTCAAAATATTTATTATAATAACAATATTGCTTTAAACACACTGGCAACTCACTGAAGACATATGAAAGTGACCAATAAAATCCATGTAAATTGCTCAGAATTTGAAATATAATCACTTTACACCAAAAAATGTTTGATGCAGTATGTGATTGAAGATTGCAATCAAAAGTATAAAAAATTTGCTTTTTGATACAAGAAATTAAAATCAGAAACAATTAGACCAATTTTGGTGACTGGATTGGCAGCAAATTAAGCTACACAAGGAAGATACCACACAAAATTGTTTGGCTTGACCCTGTCATCTCTGACCTAGATGAATCTGGAAGGTACAATGTTGAGTAAGCCAGACAAAGAAAGACACTGACCATGATCTCACTCTTTATGGGATCTAAAAAAACAAATCTTACAGTGTAACCCATACTGAATACAACTTTCTTACTTTTTTATATTCTGATGAACAAAAGCTATCTACTGGGCCTGTGACTAACTTAAATATCTGTTCATTTCAAAATGAGCAGATAATAATTCTTCCTTAAGAATTCCAGAAACTGGCTTTGAGAAAGCGACCTAAAGTTAAAAAGTTAAAAAGCATGACCAGGGGTTGAATTTATTGTAAAAGAAAGTAAAGATGTAAGAAACTGATAAATAAGCATAGACTACAGGCTGAGAGTGCCTAATCCTGGTTAATGAAACACTGGACTCTCTTGATATAAAGCTTCACTTCTTTTTTGTTTGTTTGTTTGTTTGTTTGACAGGCAGAGTGGACAGTGAGAGAGAGAGACAGAGAGAAAGGTCTTCCTTTGCTGTTGGTTCACCCTCCAATGGCCGCTGCAGCGGGCACACCGCACTGATCCGATGGCAGGAGCCAGGTACTTCTCCTGGTCTTCCATGGGGTGCAGGGCCCAAGCACTTTGGCCATCCTCCACTGAACACCTGGGCCACAGCAGAGAGCTGGCCTGGAAGAGGGGCAACCGGGACAGAATCCGGCGCCCCGACTGGGACTACAGCCCGGTGTGCAAGGTGGAGGATTAGCCTAGTGAGCCGCGGCGCCGGCACACCTCTTTAAGATCCCAAAGAGCATTTCATAGCTCCTTAGTTGTATAGAGCATCTCACTGTACCTTTCTCACAATGAAGCCAAACCATCAAGCAAGTTTCTCAAGGAACTACACTGACATCCAAGATTGATAGAACACCTGTTATCAGACCTGCCCTGGCTTCAGCACCTGCCCATCTACTCATGGCTTGCCATTAGTCATGTACTCAGCAGGCTAACCTCACTTCTGCACTCCTCAGAAACTCCAACCATCCTCACTGAGTGGGGCAGTAGCGCTTGAGACCCTCAGGAAGCTACCCTCCTCATCCACCAGTGGGTCAAACTTTCTCTTCCTTTTCTCTTCAAACCTTATCCTCAGCATTCCAATTCAGCACAATGACAAAGATGAGACTTTCGGTAACAGCAGAAGTGGAGAAGAGAATGTTGGTCACCAGGGAGAGGGGTTGTTGGGGAAGGAGAGGAGGGATGTTGTTCAAAGGATAGACAATTACAGTTAGGTAAGTGAAATAAATTAGAGATCTACTGTAGAGCAAGGTAATGACAGTAAATAACAGACATATATTATTGAAAAATTAAAATGCATGGAGTGGTTGTTAAGTGCTCTCATCACAAAAATGGTAACTATACAAGATGATACATGTATTGAACCCAAGTATGTAATAATCCCATGATATAGCAAATATATCAAAATGTTGTATATGATAAATACATACAATGCTATCTGTCAATTTAAAAATAAACAGTTATACTTAATAGAAAACGAAAAGTAAAACGTGTTCTTTGGATCTTTACCATCTTATCACTCTCAAGAGATCAGTCATCACTCAGAAGATTTATATCTCAGGCTAAAGGTTGTCACACTGGGCCAGCAAGGGGGGCCTGGTTTCCCCAACACCTGGTGACAATTTCAACCTTGAGGTTCATGGTTTTTTCCAAGAGGGGCAGATTAATTTATCCTTTAATCAAATGACAAACTGAGTGAGTCAAAGCCAGTTTCCAAATTAATTGATGTATTAGGCACAAAAAAGTAGAACAAGAAAAAATAAGCAAAACAGATTCATGAAAATACAGGGGAAAACAAGGAAAAGAAAACTACCTAAGTACAGCATGCTAGTAACAGTCTAAAGGACTTGAATTTAAGGAAGAAATCTACCACACAGTGTGAGGAATACTTTGAGGTGGGGCTGGACAGTTCTGGATGCTGCAGCAGTCAGCAAGCAGCAAAGGGCTTTTCACTCCAGCAGCCAAGGCTTTTTCAGCGTGAATTTTCACAGGAGTTGAAGTCACAGCAGGATAAGCCTCAAATGTCAGTCTGAAGTCACTAGAATTTATTGCCCCTGAAGATGAATTATGTTAGATTCTTGATGTCAGCGTTGGAGGGGAAAGTCCTGGACCTGACTATCTCATTTATGGCACACATTTGTCAGAGTGTCTGTCAATCAGCCCAAATGAAGGAATGTGTCTCCTCATTATCAACCAGCCACTTGGCTCAGTTATAACTTGTGTTGCATTTTTGAGAAAACTCAAAATGGAATTATTGCTGTCAAAGCGTAGTCATATTAATCAAAATTAAAATCCAACTTACTTAGACTCACAATAATTGTCACATAGCAAAACACGTATCAAAACAAAGACCCCTTTGAAATTTTCCTGGCTCAGTGATGACGTTAAAAATGGATCTCTCTGTAACCTTAGTAAAATAAATGAACAAACCATTCCTGTGAGCCAAGGTTCAGCACAGGGACCATGCTAGGCAGATATCTGCATAGAGTTCCATTGTTCAGGAAATGGTACCAACAGGAACTGGGGTATTTAAACGCTAACCTGATTGCACCTACTAGAGGAAATGATTGCACTTTTTTAGTAAATATTCAATTCTGGGATAAAATGAAAATGTTTACTTGGAAGACAATATCCACATACAAAATAGACTCTGGAAAACAAGCAAATGAAGAGTGAGATTCACAGAAAATGCCTATGCTATACTTGGTCTATTCACACATTTGTCTGAGCTATGATACAATGGGAGTGTGTGTGTCTGTATGTGTATATGTGTATTTATATATATATATACAGTTTACATATTTGATTTTTGCTTTTTGAGAATTATACATACTAGCTCAAATACAAATACATTTGGACTTCCACATGTGTAGATTCTATAACTGGAAATTCAAGCAATCTCAAACTGAAAATATTAAGAAAAATATTGCATCCATACTGAACATATACAGACTTAGTTATTGTTATTATTCCATAAGAAACTTAGTGTACTGACTATACAGCATTTACTTTGTATCAGATATTATAAGTATCTAGAGATAACTTAAAATACATAGAAGGATGTGCTTGGGATGCAACTGGAAACTATTATGCTTCATGAAATAAGCCATTCCCCAAAAGACAAATATCATGTTTTCCCTGATTTATGACAACTAATGCACAGAGCACAAACAATGTATGTGTATGAGCAAAATTGACATTTTGAGATTTGATTATTGTTACAGTTCTTGTCTATACTCTTGAGGAACAGTGGTTCTTACTATTTGTTGAATTCTTTATTTAGTGGAGTGTTAAGCTTGTGATTATAAAATAAACTGAATGTACATGGCTGCAAAAATTGAAAGAAAAAATAAAGAAGGAAGAGAGAGGGTGGGAACGTGGGTGGGAAGGAGGGAGTAGGTGGACATATTATTATTCTCTTAAATCTGTATATGTGAAATACATAAAATTTGTTCATTTGTTGTAAATAAAAAAAATTAAATTAAATAAATATTATACCATTTTATTCAAGGAACTGATATGAGCCAAGTGTCCTGAAATCAATCCCTGCAAAGGATACCTGTATATACTGGTATATATGGATGAAAACAAAAATGTTAAAGTTTGTTTACAAATTTCCTAGTAGCTCTCTTTGCAATAGCCAACAGATAGAAATAACCTAAATGTCCATAACGAATGAAAGGATAAACAAAACATAGTATAATTCAACATGAAAAGGCTTGAAGTACTGACACATTCTACAATATGGATTAACTTTGAAATCATTAACTGAAACAAAACACTGTTCTTTGTTATAATGTATTAGATTTTTTTGTTTTGGAGTCCACATAAAAATGACAAAATACCTATTTTTCTTTATCAGGGTCAAGATATACATGGGTAAATGAGGATATGTAGGTCAAAGGATACAATGTAGCAAATATGTGGGATGAATAAGACAAAATGTCTATGAACAACCTGGGAACTATATTACATTATATTCTAGATCTGTGCAAAATCAGATTACAGCTGATCTTGCCACAGTGGGAAAAATAGGTAACTAGGTGAAATACAAATATATTAATTTATTCCACTATGGTAACCATTTGTGTGAGTGTCTATATGCATATATACTTTATAACATCTTTTTGCATGTACACTTTGGATATCTGCAATAAAATTTATTTGTAAAAGAGAAAGAAGCTAGACATTTGAGTACAAGGCCACATATGATATGATTCCATTGATACAAAATATCCAGAATAAGCACATTCTTAAAGACAGAAAACAGATTTGTGGTTGCCAGGATCTGGTATGGAGAGGGCAAATGGAAAGTGATGCTTAATAGGTAGAGATTTCCACTTGTGCTAATGAAAAATTCCAGAACTAGGTGGGGCGATGGTTGCACAACATTTCAAGTGTGCTTAATGCATTCAATTTTACATTTAAAAAGGTTAATGCTATGCTACATTTTGTGTGTATTTTACCACAATTTAAAAATTTGAAGCTGCTTTAGAAAACATGGCAGAAGAATCCAGAGAGGTGTACATTCACACCAGGTATCTGAAGGAAGGAGAACAAGGAGTTACATAGACACCAGAAAGGAGAGTTGGGTCTTTTGTTGAAGAGCCTTGAATATCACATGAAATAGTTTGTGTATTATCATAAAGAGTTTTAAGCTCTGTGGTAAATTCATCTAATGGTTGTAATATTTCTATAACAGTTTTGAAATTAGGTCAGGCATGGTATGTAGGCAGTTATCAAAAATTCCCTTTTATTGAAAGTCTCATTAATAAAGTTAACTATTCTCCCCTTTCCTAGGAACTCAGGGTTTATAATTAGCATATAATTTTAGTTTATAATTACTACTATATATTAGTATATATATAATTAGTATATACATAATAATTACCATATATATTAGTATATATATAATAGTATATACTAGTATACATTAGTATATTAGTATATATTGATATGTATTTTTTTTTCTAAATTCTTCTTAAACTGTAACCCAAAAGGAGTAGCCAATTTAGTGGCCATCCTCAGCAAGGCTTTAATACCTCTCAAAGAATACTTTTCACACACACACACAAATAAGGGAGACAAATGTCTCCATAAACTAGCAGTGGATTAAAGGGCTAGGTCCTTTAAAAAGAGAAAAATTTAACAAAAATATTTCCCTTGCTCCCAGGCAGCATTGAAACTTCCTCCCAGCTGTGGGATGATCCTTTATGGGTAGGCACAAAAGCCAGAGTTGCTAACATTTCATGGCAGAAAGTCAACTCTGCCGCCTGCAAGTCTGGCATTTAAGGCACCTAGATCTCTCCTTAATGAAAACCACAGACAGTTGGTACTCTGGGCACTCCAAGAATGCAGGCAAAAATTCTCCAAGATCTAACACCAGCCAAAAGCATGAGCACCTGATGTTGAGCAACTTGGTAAAATACATGGTCAACTCTCAGCTCTTGTAGACTAAGCACTGCTCCCACTTATATTAGATGGATTCAGAAAATCCATATGGAAGCCTTACCACTGTAATGCCACATTTGCATGGCTTTACTGGATTTTAAGTCAATATTATAGTTTCAGACTCAAATATTAACAAGGTAATATTTCTTTTCTCTTTAAAATCAACCACACGTTAGCCAGTGTTCACTGAAGATCCTTCATGAGCTGCCTAGACTCATTCTACCATTCCAGGCTCATCGGCTCCTCTGTTTACTCACGTCCAATTTTTACTTATTTATCTAATTAACCATGTACCTCATGATGTGCCATGCCTTAGAATACAAAGATGAGTAAGATATGCTTCCAGTCTTCAGGGTGTTATAAAAAAGCAACAGAAAGACAGACATCCGGCTGTTGCAGGAACGAAGTGTCTTTCAAATGTGTCTCTCCAGCATTGTTTAAATGTCTGCCAAAATGGTGACAAACAATTTAGAGCTTTACAAAATCAGACATCTTCCTAACCTGGGTAGACATTACTTTGCATTCTTCAATCACAATTAGATGGAAACTTAGGAAAACTAGAGAGACCAGACCAAAGGACTTTCTGTGTATAAAATGTTATGTCAAGCAATACCCAGACAATAGCAGTACTGTCTGAGCATAAAGGTTTGCTTCTCCCTAGCCCTCCTCCTGACCCCAACCACCTGGGCAATCCAGGACCTGTGTACTTTGCACACAACCTACAACCAAACCTCATAACCATGACCAGGTGACAGTGATGTACTCTCTTTTATCACCTTCTGGGCCTCCTACTTTGCCACAGTCTCACAATTCTTATACTTCTTTTGAGTCATTAAGGAGCAGGTGTAAGGAAAAGAGGCACAGAACAGAAAAGAGGTAGGGTACAAATTTACAGCCAGACTTAATTTATTCAGAGAAAATAAATCCACAGAGAAGGGTGACCAACTGCCAGTGTGTACACAGACCAAAAGAACATGTGGCAGAGGGCCCAGACCCCAGAAGGCTGGGCCTTTTTATATCTTAAGGGGACTAAGGGTAGGGGTCAGGGGCAGTAGGCAGAGAGCAGCTTCTCCACACTGGTTCTTCAAGTTTGGCCCACTGGCTTCCATACCTGGGGAAGAATGCAGTGGATGGGGTGGGGAACAATACAGGGTGTGAGACTGAACTGGTCTCTTGAAAAAAGGCAGGGGTAACAATAACTTAAAATGGCTGAGGCTTATGTCCTTGTTCCATCAGCAGGAAACTCTCTGGCCTGTTCTAGAAACACAAAACCCCTTGCAAAATTTTTGGACAAATAGAGTTTCATCCAGACATGTTACAAGGTCAACATGTCTAAAATGAATTATTTATCTTGAAGTAACTTGCTTACAAACAATAAGCAATGGGAAAAATATGTAAACCCTATTTGTTTACCATTAAAAGATAAAAATAATAATGATTATTTGCTAAATGGCAGGGATTTTGACATTGGATCTTCCATAACAAATATTAGAAATTGTGCTGGGTGTGCAGAGAGTTTATAATACATATTAATTGTTTGCATGGATGCACACAATAAATGGAAAAGTTATCTGTAACTCACAGAAGCACACTGTTGAGAAATAGGAATGGTTCTGAGCTTCTTTTGCTATTATTGTGCCCAATAGACTGCAGGAAAATCCAATCAGTCCTTGCAGCTTTGGTTTCCTCATCGAAAAAATTAGAAACTGAGTTTAATTTCTAAGATTCTTTGCAAAAAGAATTGTAAAAAAATTACTATTTTATATGCTTAAAATGTATTTCCTACACCATTCTTGGTCCCTCTTCAAAGACCCCCAGTCTAAATAGTCTGACCACTAGAACATAAGTAATTATGAAGTTCTCATTTCTAGAATAGAGTAGATAATCAACTTAATGTTATCTTTCTGTTAGGTAGGAAGTTAGGAATTAACCCATGTGTGTATGAGAGGGGCCTGAGAAAACCTGCATCAGCAGAAGCCCACTTTGGAAGCAGCCCAGCATCTACACTGCAAAGTCCTTCCCAGACCCTGATAACCTTACAGGTGGTCCCAGCCCTTCCCCCTATGGGAAAGCTCTCTCCTCAGCACCAAATGCGTTCCATGGCCTGATACTGTGGAGCAATAAAACAGTAGAACATTATCTGCCAAGGCAGGCAATCTGGGGAAAACCCCTTGGCCGGCCAGCAAGACTCCCCCTGTCTTATAACACCAGTGATAAACTTGGGAAGGAATTTTCCTTATTACACTCAGCAAACACTTTGTCTTGGAGGAGAAGTGGGAGGGGGAAAAGAGAGACAATGGGAAGATTGCCTTAAAAACTGAGAGCCTAAACAAAAACCATATGTTTAGCTCTCTCCAGCCTCCCACCTGGCCTGCCAAGTGTATTCTTTCCATGCAACCATGTAACCTTTCTTTCACCCAATCTGAGTGACTAAGCACCCTCTCTGTTCTAACGGATGCCCCATTCCCAAAGAATCCTTGCTACTCAGCTCTCTGTCTCATGCCTGAATTCTTTCATGCATGAAGACAAGAACCCCACAACTTCTCTCCAGTGACATTACTATGGAAAGATAGTGATATTCCTAAATGTAGTCTTTCATGGAAAATTTATACATACTTTTCCCCCAATTCATTCAAATTCTCACTGAATTTCTAGATGGAATTTGCTTTTTCAATGCTATTAGGTCAATTATATTTACATATATAAATTTCATATAATTAGTTAAAAAATTTTATCCCCTACCCCTTACTGTGAAAATTAAAAACAATCTTAAGAGTTATTAAGGCATGTGGCTGGCAGGGCCAAGATGGCGGTATAGCAGCATGAAGTCCCAAGTTGCATGAGGAAAAATGTATAGTTAATAAGCAGAGGGGATACAAGCCAGAGGCGGAATCGGAAGAAGTTTGTGCAGAGTGGCCCAGGAATCCACCAGAGACTGCTCAGGTCCATGCTGGGGGAGCAAAGAGGAGTGAGAGGTGGCAGAAGTGCAGCGAAGCAGCAGAGAGGGACCAAGCAAGGAGACTGGGCCACGCCCACCACATTAAACCAGGTCCACAGAGCTGCGGACAGTGGCAGGTGGGGAAGCTTGGCAAACTGTGTTAGAAACTCAAAGCAGGAAGAAGGAGGAATTATAGGGAAATGGGCAGAGATGTTGGGCATGACATGGTCCTTCTGTGTTTCCTCCCCCTACCCCCAACCAGACCTACAGCCAGTGTGGAGAAGCCACATTGATTGTTTATATTTTTGAGCGTAAGCAGGGTGCTGCTGCGTCTGCCTCTCATACACATATCTATCAACTGTGGGTGCCGCATCAGAACACGCCCCACCCAGGAACAAGGATCACAACATTTCAGAGTGATTTCCTCCCCACCGTGCAAGCTGTACAACAAGGCGTAGTCCAAAACAGCGAAACCTGAGCTCATTTCACACACCAGTGTGAAGTGAGCCAGGCCCCAGTAGACAGGGCTTAGTGCGCCAAAGCCCTGGTACCTGCTTCCATCACAATCTAGAAGTAAACAGGGCTCCGGGAGGTGGGGCTGTGTGCTTACACTTGCAATGCACAGACACAGCAGCTCATAGCAGAGGGAAATCGCACCACAGGATCACAGTCACAACTGAAAGACTAAATCAACCAAAATGCCAAAGAACAAAGGAAAAACCCTCAGTAAGAATAAGGAAGATGGGGCCAGCGCCATGGCTCACTTGGTTAATCCTCCACCTCCGGTGCTGGCATCCCATTTGGGTGCCGGGTTCTAGTCAAGGGTTGCTCCTCTTCCAGTCCAGCTCTCTGCAGTGGCCCAGGAGGGCAGTGGAGGATGGCCCAGGTGCTTGGGTGCCTGCACCCACATGGGAGACCAGGAGGAAGCACCTGGCTCCTAGCTTCAGATCTGCATAGCTCTGGCCGTGGTGGCCGTTTAGGGGGTGAACCAATGGAAGGAAGACCTTTCTCTCTGTCTCTCTCTCTCTCACTGTCTAACTCATCTGTCAAATAAATAAAAAAAGAATAAGCAAGACTCCATGAACTTGCCAAAGGAGCAATACAAATCTTCAAAATTGGAGGCTGAAGAAGAAAACATCAAGGATATGCCAGAAAAAGAATTCAGAAAATTAATAGATTTCTTCAAAGCAATCAGAAACAAATTCGTGATCTAAATGAAAAGCACTCTTAAGTTTAAAAAGAAGCCAGAACAAAATACTGGAAGTGAAGAATTCAATAAATCAAATAAAAAATGCAGTTTAAAGTCTTAGCAATAGAATAGATAAAACAGAAGAAAGAATATCTGAACTAGAAGACAAACTAATGTGAATAATACAGTCAGACCAAATACAAGAAGAAATCAGAAAATTAAAAATCATGGTTGGAGAGTTACAAGATTCTGTCAAATGACCAAACTTATGGATCCTAGGAATTCCAGAAGGTGTGGAAAGAGAGAAGGGATTTGAAGGCCGTCTTAATAAAATAATAACAGAGAACATCCACAATCTGGAGAAATAAAGAGAAAACCAAGTACAAGAAATACACAGAACTCCCAATAGACATGACCAAAAAAGAACTTCACCATGACACCTAGTAGCAAAACTCACCTCAGTGAAATAAAGAATAGATCTTAAAATGTGCATGAGGGAAATGACAAATCACATTCAGGGGAAACTCAATTAGACTCACTCTGGACTTCTCATCACAAACCCTCAGGCAAGGAGACAATGGCAAATCATATTCTAAGTCCCAAGAGAAAAAAACTGTCAACCCAGAATACTGTACCCTGCAAAACTCTCATTTATGAATGAAGGAGAAAGAAGGATCTTCCACAACAAGCAGAAACAAAGAATTTGTAACTACTCGCCCAGCCCTACAAAAGATGCTTGAGTATGTGCTACACACAGAAACATAGAAGCAGGACCGAAAGAAGATGAAAACAGAAAATGACAAAGTAAAAGTACAAATGAAATTAAAAATACATAAACAGGACTATTTAAAAAAACTTGGCAGGGAAGACGCTATTTAATAGTCACATTGAATGTAAATAATCTCAACTCTCCAGTTAAAAGACACAGAATGGCTGAATGGATTAAAAAGAAAAACTCATCTATTTGCTGCTTACAAGAAACACAACTTACCAACAAAGATGCACACAGACTGAAAGTGGAAGGATGGAAAAAGATAATACATGCGAACAGAAACAAAAAAAGAGCTGGTGTGGCCATCCTAATATCAGACAAGATAGACTTTAACACAAAAACTATCAAAAAAGACAAAGAAAGGATAACATATAATGATATATAATGATTAAAGTCAATTGAACGGGAAGATCTAGCTATTATAAATGTAGGTGCACCTAATTACAGGGCACCTGGCTATTTAAAGAGAATTGTTAAGGGATTTAAAGGAGATATAGACTCAAATACAACAGTAACGGGGGACTTCAACACCCCACATTCAGCAATGGACAGATCAACCAAAGAAGAAATAAGCAAGGAAACAACAGAGCTCACTGATACCATAAACCAAACAGACCTAACAGACACCTACAGAGCTTTCCACCCTACAGCCATGGAGTACACATTTTTTTCTCCAGTGCATGGAACTTTCTCTAAGACTGACCATATGCTAGGCCATAAAGTGAGTCTCAGCAAATTAAAAAAAATTGAAATCATACCAGGCATCTTCTCAGACCACAATGCAATGAAGCTGGAAATCAACAGCTCAAAAATTTCTACATCATATGCAAACACATGCAGAATGAACAATAAGTTTCTGAATGAATAATAGGTCATAGAAGAAATCAAAAGAAAATCGAAAAATTTCTGGAAACAAATGAAGACTGCAATACAACATACCAAAATCTGTGGATACAGCAAAAGCAGTGTTAATAGGAAAGTTTATAGCAATTGGTGCCTACATCAAGAAACTGGAAAGATACCAAACAAATGAACTATCTATGTACCTTATGGAACTAGAAAAAGAACAGCAAACCAAACACAAAACCAGTAGAAAAAAGAAATAAATAAAATTAAAGAAGAAAAAACAAAATTGAAACAACAAAAAAACAAAGATCAGCAAAAAGAAGAGCTGCTTTTTTGCCTCTCCTCTCTGTGTAACTCTGACTTTCAAATAAATAAATAAATCTGTTTTTTTAAAGAACTGAGAGAAGAGAGGCAGAGATTGAGAGAGAGGCTTTCCATCCACTGGTTCACTCCCCAACTGGCCACAATGGCTAGAGCTGCATCCATCCAAAGCCAGGATCCAGGAGCTTCCTCAGGGTTACCCATATGGGTGCAGAGGCCCAAGAACTTGGGCCATCCTCCACTGCTTTACCCAGGCTATAGCACAGAGCTGGATCAGAAGTGGAGCAGCTAGGACCTGAACCGGTGCTCATAATGGGATGCCGGAGCTGGAGGCAGTGGCTTTACCCTGCTACACCACAGCACCAATATCATATTGAATGGGGGAAAGTTTTAAGCATTCCCACTGAGATTAGGTACAAACAGGGATGCCCACTCTCACCATTGCTATTCACATAGTTCTGGAAGTTTTGGCCAGAGCCATTAGGCAAGAAAAGGAAATCAAAGGGATACAAATTGTGAAGGAAACATCATAAATAAGAGTGTCAATTGTTAAATTAACAATAGAAGTCACTGTGCACTTAATCCCCATGTAGGACCTCTGTCCTTAATGAGTTGTACTATGAGAATTAACTTGTTATCAAACAGTACTTTTTTATGTTGTGTGTGTTTGTGGGTGAAAACTTTACTTAGTATATAGTTGGTCTTCTGTATATAAAGTTAATTAAAAATGAATCTTAATGAAGAATGGGATGAGAGAGAGTAGGTGTTGGGATGGGAGTGAGGGTTGGAAGGTGGGTATGGGGGGAAAGACCACTATAGTACTTAAATTGTACCTAAGAAATTTGCATTCATTAAATAAAAGCTTTAAAAAAAAGGCATATGGCTTCCTGTGTGAAAGCCCTACCCTGGGTGTCAAATATTCAGTAGGGATGGAATAGAAATAATGACAACCATCAATTTTATGCATAGTCCCTGGATTAAGACAAAAATTATCGTAGGCTACCCATTAACCATGAATGAGGTTTTGTTTTGGCCTTTGTCAGAATCATACAACATTATTCAAGACTATTAGAGAGCTAATTCCCAGGTAAACGTTCATGAGAATGTTTTCCCTCTCCCTGCCCACCTATCTGGCTGACAGGCAGACCAAGATCTTTCAAGCAGCCGGCAGAGTTGGGTCATTGTATATTCTGCAGACCCAAATTTCTCCAGGGTCAGATCAATGTCTAGATTTGAATGAAGGAGGTAGGAATCCTCTAATTTTGCCTTAATTATGAGTCAAGAAGCCTTGGCTTTAGGGCTAAAAAAAAAAACAATTTAATTTTATTTGTTTTTTTTCTGGATTTGTGTTGCACCTCTTGGCACTCAGAGCAGAAGAGGAGTTATTAAATGATACCCAAAGAGTTTAAGAGACCATTTCTGTTTTGATTCAATTCCAATACACTTTCTTAATGACCTGACAGTCCAAGGAAAATAGTGACCCCTTGTATTCTGTATCTCTAATTCTTCCTCTCCATATATTACCACACAAGCAAAATGTCTGGTTGGGAAGGTAGATCAGAACATAGAAAACGAGACAAATGGGATGGGTCATCTGGTCTCCATTTCTTCCCCCAAAAGCAAGTTTCTTTGGAAGGGAAAACCATAAGGAATATAGAAGGGGGAAAGATGAATAACCATATAAACTAGAATATTAGTTCAACCTCAGCATTAGAAATGTAAACGTTAATAATAGGGATGTTTAGCAAATAAATGAAGCCCATCACTGGAAATGCAAAGCAGAATCTAGGTCAAAGAGCCCTAGAAGTGATCTACAGTTGGAGTGAGAAATTATTTCACAGACAGAGACACCAAGCTGCTGTCCTGCCTAAAGACAACCACTCAGAAGGGCTCCTTCCCCACACAGCACAAGAGGCCACCAGGTGTCAGTGAAAGCTAGAAAATAAAAATGAGTCTGTAGGGATTTTTTGTAAATAACTTTCATAAATTTTCATAAAGAGATAACATTCTGGACATGTCCGATAATTTTTAAAAATCTCAGAAACAGAAATTCACTAATATCAAAAAGTTTGTCAATGAACATGATCAATGGACTGTTTTTTCATGCTGTCAGAGAACATCTACATTAGCTAACCTGTGAGTTAGAAATACAGGTTTATATTGCTCGGTGTGCAGCAAGTGGTAAAATTCTTCCAGTAGACTTGACGATCAGATGCATTCCCACCTGGGATCAGCAGCAGCATCATGTGAAATAGACACCTGGTGAGGACGACAGCTACAGATTAACTCCTGGGGAATTTTACCTGGCTTTTCCACACTCCTCGTGAAAATGCATTGACTTCAGGTTCTTCGCGGCAATTTTAGAGAAAGGTTTGTATTAAGCAGCATTCTGTATGCAGAAGTGAATTCTGGGAGGAGAAGAACGGAGCAGGACAGCATTTTGCAGCCTATCAATCACAGACAGCAATGGCCAAACTCAGGTGCCCCCAGTAATAGGGCAAGCACTTAGCTCGAAGCTTACTGCGTGGCTCCAAGTAACCCAGACATCAGTCTTTCCTGAGCAGAGGGACACAGTGACTGAGCCATGTGTGCCTGAGTCTCCGCCAGTCTCAGCTCAGGGAAGTCACGTCTCTGCTGAGAGGAGTAAGTGAAGGGGCAAACGGGCGAGGAGCAAGGGCTTGCATCAGCAAGGAATCCTTAATAGGGCAGCTCCGGATGAGAATTTTCCTCACTCACCTTTCTACCTCTTGTTATTAACAACAGCATCCCAAAAAAGCCACTTTTTCTGTTTGACTTAAATTTCAATGAGTTGTTAGCATGTTTCTCCAGAACAGAAGGTGTAACCTAGGCAGTACATATCCAAAATACTTACATTTAACACGGACTCAAATGTCACAAAAATTACTTTTCACTTTAATATGTATCCTCTAAGGGAGAATGTGAAAGTATAACCCAGCTATTGGGCAGTACAATCAGCCAATTTAAACTATTTTTGTAATAGAGAGATATCAACTAGACTGGATTCAAAAGGTGAGAATTGAACAGACAAAAATAAATAGTATGACCAGCAAAACAGCCTAAATTAGAAGCCTGTTAGGAAAAATTGGTTTTTATAAATAGCATCTGATGTGCAGGCTGACACAATCATCCAACTTACTAGAAAAATGAAGCCCTTCTGATGTGAAATATATTCAGAAGTCTAGTGTACATATAACACACACATATCTGTAATATGTGTTGATGCATTTATGTATGTATACCTCTGATATTGAGTGGAGAGTAAATAATTGCCTTTGGCAATTTTTTTAGGGCATACTAAAATATTTATTTGGGATATAATCTTAGAAATAACATTGCTGGATCATAGTACATGGCCATTGAACAAAGTAACATATATTGCCAAAATGTGTTATAGAATAATTCAGGTTTATACTGCCAGTACTGTCTTCTCACACATCTCACCTTCTTTGCATTTGAAATTCACAATCTTCTAGTATTTAACTAATCAGATGGGTGAAAAATCCTTTGTCATTTTAATTTCTTTCCCAGTAGGCAGGTGGACTATTTCTTAAAAAATTACTGGGGAGCTGGTGCTGTGGCGTAAGGGGTAAAGCCACTGCCTGCATGGCTGGCATTCCATATAGGCACTGGTTCTAGTCCCGGCTGCTCCACTTCCAATCCAGCTCTCTGCTATGGCCTGGGAAAGCAGTAGAAGATGCCCCAAGTGCTTGGGCCCGAGCACCCATGTGGGAGACCTGGAAGAAGCTCCTGGCTCTTGGCTTCAGATCGGTGTAGCTTCGGCTGTTGTGGTCATCTGGGGAGTGAATCAGCGGATGGAAACCTCTCTCTCTCTCTCTCTCTCTCTCTCTCTGTCTCTCTCTCTGTGTAACTCTGACTTTCAAATAAATAAATAAATCTCTAAAAAATTACTGGTCCTTTGGAACTCTTTTTAATCTACCCTCTAATTTTTGTAGTGATAGTGTTATGAAACTTTCAGGAGAGCAAATCTATTACTATTTTCATTTGCATATTATGTTTTTGTTTATTTCTCCAATTCTTTCTCATTAATATAGAGGGAACAGATTTCTTGTATTTCATAGGTACATTCTAATACGATAACCATACTTTCCTCCCTCCCCTTCTTTCTTCCACTTTACTTGTTCCTTTAATTTTTGTCCATTTTAAATTCTGTAGAAAGGTGAAGTAGTCAACAGAGATATATGAATTTCTCACAACAAAAACAAGTATGTGCTATGACAGCCAATGAGACATTTAAGAGCTGAAGACAATTTATTCATTCATTCATTTAGCATTCACCGAGTACCCACCTGACATGCAGAAGTTGGGGAAAGGACAGAAAGAGGATGTGTTATCTACTGCTGTGTAACAAATCAGCCTAAAAACCAGCAGCTTCAAACAACAAGAACGTATTATCTCACAGAGTTCCTGAAGGTCAGGAATCTGAGAATGGCATGGTTGGGTGGGTTGACTCAGGTCTCTCATGAGCTTGTAGTAACAGTATCAGCTACACCTGCTGTCCAGCATCTGTAATCTTAGCTGGATCCACTTCTACAATCACCCATGGGGCTGTTCCATAGCCCTGTCACTCACCATTCACCACGTGGGCCTCTTGTTGGGACTACTGACAGCATGGAAGCTCACCTCCTAGAAGCACATAATCTGAGAGAATGAGCAACCAAGAAGGGATCCACAGTATCATGTATAGTGTCGGAGGTAACACACCTGCACTTCTGTCACATTCTGTTGGTCAGAGACTGAGATCCTGGGGCAATGGAGGAGGAAGCCTGTGTAGACAGCAGGATAGGATACAAAGGCAGGAACACTGACAACATGGCAGGGGTGATTGGGATTAAATAAGTGCATTATAGACCTCTGTGCTCAGAGCCTTTGAGTTGAAGACAGAACGTTGTCAGGGAAGCCTTCCAAAAGGGTAGAATATTGATGCAAGAGCCAAAAGAAGGTAGGAAAAAGCCTGAAATTTTGTAGAAAACAAACTATTGCAAGTGGGTAGAATGACACTAAGAGGAGGAAGCTGTGTGGGAAAATCACAGTGCAGGGCTAATTTGGGCAAAGTTCTGGTTCTCATTTTGGACATTTTATATGAGATCCTGCTCAGAGATGAACAGAAGAGGAGTCTAATTCTTCATTTTCCCTGAATTACAACACAGCTGCCTCTGGCTTCCCAGCTAATGAAGTCCCCACAGTTAACCTCTAGGCATACAAAGAAATTCCAGCAGATTCAGACCTAGCAGGGGATTCCAAGCCAGCGGAATTCAATTTTACCTTTGAGGTAATAATCAACCTCCAGAGAAAACCATGCACAGAACATTGATTCATGCCACCATGGGAAATTCTAGGCTTCGAGCATTCAAACCATTCCACATGGCTACAGGCAAATTTCATTTCTTATGGTCACTGGACTAAATTATAGGTTTTACCATGACCAAAGTATTTGGGGTTTCTTGTTTTCCACACTATAATCAAGGTTGTTCAAAAGTGAAACAAGTGTGACTCTGTGGTGGTTTTAAAACATGCTTGCAAATTCCTTGGCATTTCTACCATCAGTGGTAGAATCTAATCCCCTTTCCCTAAAGCATGTGCCAAGTTTACTGACTCCCTCCTAACAAAAAGGATGTAGTAGAAGTGATTTCCATGGCCTGGTCAATGTAAGTTCTATAGCACCCCCACCAAAGCAGTATGACCATCACCAAATCCATAAGATCCCCACCAAAGCAATAGTTCTCTCCCTTGAGACGTGTATTTGGAGACCTGATTCACTGTGTATGATGAACAGCTATCCTGAATCCACCATGCTAGAAGGAACACTTGGAGAAACCACCAAGACCTCAAGAAAGGTACCCTAGGAGTCCCCTCTGTGGTAGTCCTTGGCCCACAGCAGACATGTTGATATGGGCAGGCAGATAGGGTTAAAGTAACTAGATTCATGATCTGAAGACCATGACCTCGTACCCCTGTGTGATCCCACCTGTATCCACTCAACTGCCAATCAGACTACATAATCACCCCCTTTTGGAAATGGACAGGGGCTGGGGAGTGCACTGGGCCTGCAGTGCCCTCCCTTGCACCTCTTGGGCATGCGGCCATGTGGTCACTTCTCCCTGTTTTCCTGCCCACCATGCTATTTGTGGTCTTTCCTGGCCACATGGTTTTTTCCTCCAGGCGGCTCCGGTCTGGACTCCTGCACGTGTTCCTTGATCTGCTCTCTGCCTGGTTTGGAACTCCCTGTTCACCTTTCTGACCGTCTTTTCCCTTAAACGAAGCCCTCACGCTCCAGTGTATTTCTTTCACTTCCCCAGATAAATTCTGAGTTTTACCTTGTTGCCTGTCTTGTCTATATCTAAGTTCAGGATGCTTCTCTAAGCTTGGGACTAGAACTCAAAATATTAATCTTGGATTATAGTTAGACGATATCAATGTGACAGTGGAAGCCTTAGAGTAGACCTGGCCCTCAGGGCTGTGGGACCACTGTCCCATGAGAAACCCCAAGGAGGGCCACCTTGCTGAGCTCAGCCAATTCTAGCATCGTCCGAGATAATAATAAGAGAAAATTACTGTTTTAAGTCACTATCTGAGGATGGTTTTTTTATGCAGCAATGGATAACATGAAACAGACCTCAGGAAACATAAAAACTCCCTCAACCACAGCTAATCAAATGAAAAGGAATTGTTTGTTTGTATTTGAAAGGACTTCAGTGTGTTTTAAGGGCTTTTATTGACACCCCAAAGTCAATGACTTCACTCTGCCGGCCTCCTCCCTCCCTGTACTAGGCAGGTGTCTTGAGGCATTTTCTCCCCTGCAGAAATGCGGCCTGGTCAAACCTTTTCCACTAAAAACAAATCAGGTGCCTCTGTCTAACCCCTGTTTAGAAATGCTAGTGCCCATCACTTTCAGAAGTGGCTATTCTTAGGGAGCAATCTCCCAATCAGCTGACAGTATTTTATTGGAAGATGGCACCGTCCAAAGGTCAATTTTCAACCCAGCATCACTGGGAATCTCATGGGCCTCTGTTGTCACTTACTCTCAGTAACATGTGACACACTGTTGGGTGGCTCCTTTAAATCACCACCACAGGACATGACTTGCTTATGGAAAGGTGCCAAGCACAGAATGATCATGATGTCTTTGCTCCTCAGATCTAATGGAGAGGATGCTACACGTGCAGGTCTGGAAGCAGGCGCTGGAATCCTACACCCAGCATGGGCCAAGGAGACTGACTCCAGGACACTGCAACCAGGGGGGACCAGGGGAGACACCACGCAGAATAAGGGGGTGCAGGAAGGTTAGGGGTGAGAGGAAACACCCAAGCTTCTCCTGCAAAGTAACTTCAAGGATTTCTCCAAACCCAGGGCACCTCTCCTCTGCAACAGGTGGTAATGCCACACCTGGCAGATAGGAGCTAGGTGAGCTGGGCCCTCCTTCCTGTGGGGAGAGAAAGGAAACTTGGCCTCCATATCTCATTTGCTCCATAGGACTCAGAGGCCTCTGCAGTCGATTTCTGACATCGCCTTAAGGACCTTTAACTCTGGGTCAACTCTACCTTCCCGCCCGCAGATGTGGATCTGAAGGTTCCTTTTGGGTTCTGGGTTATTCTGCAGGTCAACTTCTGGCACCTTCTACCAGTGCAGAAAGTTGACTTGACTTGATGCTGTCTTAACATTCAAAAAGAAGTATTACCTTTAGGCCTCTTGTGCTATTTATACTAATTAACTGACAGAGGGTGTTGGAGAAAACATACGTGTTCTCCATAACCGTGGTTCCTATGACCCTGGCCTTCATCTGCATGCTTAGCAGAGACCATACACACAACAACGTTGTTTTTTTTTTTTTTTCAAGCCTTGCAGCCAAGAGAGTTCACTGAGAAAAATGTAAAAATACTGAGGGCAGGCTTTCCCCAGACCAACTATATTAAAATCACTACAGATAAGCCCCAGACATAGGCAGCATCTTTAAAAATTTCTTCATGATTCTAATGTGTAGCTAGGTGAATGTCTGCTTTTTATTATTCCCACACATAATACATTCTCCTGCTTTTCAGAATGCATCACCGTTTCCAATGCCTTCTGAGATCTAGGTGTCCCCCCTGCCCCCACCATTCATGTTTATTGCTATGCTTCACCCTGGCAATGTCCCTAAATCCTTGTTGGAAGGATACTTACCCATCAGCAACAACGAAGACTACGGGAAAAAGAAGAGCTCTGAGGAGCGACTGCCTGTCACTTGGAACAGCGATTTCGTGCCCACAATTGTCCTGAGTCTAGTCAGCTTCATAGAGGCTTGCAATGGCTTCCAAAAATCTTTTATAACCCAAATACAGCTGAGAACGAGCACAGCACTGCACACACAGGACGGCACAGACACTTACAACAAGCTTTCAGCGACGGTGTGCATCCTACGTTTCTTGAAAAACGACAGAGAACAGCATCACAAAGTAAAGTATGCCTAGAGCGCCTCCCCAGAGGGCCAGGGTTTGAGCAGTTCCGATGCCACTTGGGATTCAGGAGTGCCTGAGTTAGAGTCCTGGCTCCAGCTGAGTCCAGCTGCCTGATAACCAGCACCCTGAGAGGGAGCAGGTGACAGCTGAAGTATGTGGGTCCCCGCCATCCATGCGGAAGACATGGGTTAAGTTTCCGGTTCTCAGTTTGGGCCTCACCCAACCCTGGCTGTTGTGGGCATTTGGGAAGTGAACGACACTGAACCCTGCGCTGTTCTTTTGTCTGCTCGGCCCTCCCCGGGTTTGCTGCTGGTTCTTCCCGGGTTGGTTACCACCCCTTCCACCTCCGTGGAAGGGCGGTTCCCCCTGCCACATTCCCCACTTCCGCGGGGGAGCGGCACACCGCCGGCCGGCTCTCTCGGGGGCTGCACAGGTGTTCCTTCAGATAGATGCTCCCCTTAGATGTTCCTGGTGCATGTTGTCTCTCTCCTCCTTTATAGTCCTCCTCCGCCAATCCTAACTCGACTGCCCACACGCCGAGTACGCTGCTCTCCTCCAATCAGGAGCAGGATCAGCTCCTGGAGGTCATCACTCAAGTTGGCAAGAGGCAGCTGCGTAGAAGCTGTTTTCTCCTCTCCCAGCGCCATATTGTGGGAGAGCAGATGCATAGAATAAGTCTTAATTCCAGTAACTTAGTCTAGTCCAGGTTGCTCCCCACAATATTTACTGTTAGTAATGTGATATTATGATATATATTATGAAGTTATTAAATCAAGCCAATTAATATGTCCATTACCTACTATACTTTATGTAGTAATAACACTTAAAATTTACTCTTAACCATGTTCAAGTACAAATATGTTATTACTAAATACAGTAACAATGCTGTACAATAGATCTCCAGAACTTTCTCCTAACTGAACCTTGTATCCTCTGACCAATAGCTCCCATTTCTTTTTCCATAATAAAAACAATTTTCCTAGGGAAACCAATGCCCCACCCTGCAAATTTCTGTTATAGCCAATGAAACCTTCCTCTGCGACCAATCTCTTCAATCCACAGCAATCTGTTCATGATGAACATATGTCTCAACTGAGCCAATTAGGGAAAGGGAACAATTTCAAGACTGTGCTATTGGTTAAGAATGGTTCTCTTTCATTTGAGGATACCAGCCTTAGGAATATGAGGGTGCTTCAAAAAGTTTATGGGAAATGGAATTAAAAAATAATTTATTTTGGTGCTAAAACATTTGAAATCCATGCATAATTTTCTCATTAACTTATATCAATGCCTACAATTGTCAAAAGTGACTATAAGAACTCTGAGAATGAAGCCAATAATAAGGAAATGGAATTTTATGGGTAGAAAGAAAGTGCATCTGATATAGTGGCTACTTAAGTAGGTTCATCACAAACTAAGTTTTTTTTTTTATCTGAAGTAAACAAATTTCATTTATTTCATATATACAGATGTAAGAACATAGTGAAATTTCCCACCCTACCCTCCTCTGGTCCACACTCCCACTCTTTCTCCTTCCTCTTTTATTCCCTCATTTATTTTTACAAAAATATATTTTAAGTTTACTTTATACTCATAAGATTAACCCTACAATAAGAAGTCAACAAATAGTAAGAAGAAACAAACAAACAAAAAAACATTGTTCTTCAACAGTAGACAAGGGCTGTAAATAATGATCAAATCTCAAAATGTCAATTTCATTCCTATACATCAAATTTTTGGTCCTGTATTAGTTCCCGCAGATCAGGGAAAACATAAGCTTTTGATGGAATCCAGCACTACTTCAAGAAAAACCATCCTGTTACACATATAGAAGACAGTGAACTACTGTAGATTGGGTTAGGTTGGTATCACTTAAAACTGATAGAGGTATGTCTAATACAGAAACAAGTACTTAGAAAGGGGTTTTATGAATACAAACCCATAAAATGTGGAATTGGTCAAGCTGTGCTATGGTAGATGGCAGTAAGGATATTTGTCTCCTTACTAAGATAAGGCAATGGAAATATTTGCTATAAGGTGGCTGACTTGTCACCTGTTTTATCTGCAAATACAGGTAATGTGCCTAACTAACAAGGCTAGAATATTAGATAACTTTGCAGGAAACCTCTAAATGGGGATACATTGGTTATCTTCATTGAGTTCCTGCAAGAAAGAGGCTTAGTTTACAAGGAACATCAATGCATGCAGTCTATCTGCAAGCCAAGAGGAAAGATAACACCTTGCTAAGAAAGATCCTTTCTGCCTACAAGTAATTGAAGGTGTTTTAGAGTCTGCTTCCCTCTTTCATTGCAGAGTTAGAGATACTAAATTCTTTGCCCCAGGCTAAAGTTGGAATTAAGGCTAAAAGTGGAGCAGGAGATAAGATAGGGACCCAGGAGGAGAAGGAGTCAACACCTTTCTGCCCCTTCTTCCAAACAACCCCTGTGAACCCCCTGTTTACAAAGAAGATAATCAACACCGGGAAAAAGTCAGTCACTGGACTACAGGTTGGTGCAACAAAAAGATGAGATGGGATTTCTGAGCTATCTTAAGACAGAGACCAAACCAGAGGATATTAAGCTAATCACTTCTCAGATATGCAGTGCTCTCTCAAGGACCCTCTGGCCAGCGTCTAAATCCTAGGGCATCAACTTGATAAGATAATTAGCTTTGTCAAGACTAAAATTGACACACAGCAAAGAGATCACAAACCTAAGCTGTTAAGGGAATTGTGTTTTCAGATAATTCTATCTGTTGAACAAAGGTTTGTGCAAACCTTGTTCTACAGCTTCCCTCTATTCATTGAGCAATATGTTTTGGGAAGAGGTCTACATCAGTGCCCACTGGCTCAACTCTGTTTAGCACCCACAGATGGGTTTCCATTGTATGAAGTTTCTACATAATCAAGTCCACTATTGCTAGCCACTGTCTGCTCTCCAATTTAGATATTTCTTAAAGAATGAGTCCATAAATACTCTTGACTGTACTTACAAAAAAAGTTTTTTGCTTAAAACTAAACCTGGAACTGTGAAAAAGATGAACATATCCTACCTGACAACTTCTGGGAACTCAAGCAATTATTTGTTCAGGAAACTAATGGATGATGCTGTGTTTCATAGATACCCTCCACAATGCTTGAAGCAAGCCCCCCAGTAGTAGAAGCACAAAGTCAAGCTCCATCCTGGCCTTCTTTGATGCTGAATCGGCCCACCAGCACACACCCTGCACTCTAATTCTCTGTTTGCTTTCTAGTTGGCTTCGTTAACACTCCATGCTTTCCTAATATGCCAGCAGCATGTTTGTTTTTCATTTGCTTGTGGCTTATTAAAGCCACAGATGTGGGTGGGTGGCAGGAACTCAGCACTTTGCTTCCTTAGCGATAAGTACCACCATCAACTACACACACATGGCTCCTATTAAAGGAAATGGAAGGCACGTGTCTAATTTGGAGGGCAAAACTGACAAAACTGAAACAGCTGTACTTATTGACTGTTTTGAGCAAGCACTACGAGGTGAGGTGAATAGTTCAGTCCCTTTTTCTAACTTGTTGATATGACTTCTTCATTGCAAAATGGTCATTTCCTTCTACCTCTCTTCACATCTCCCTGGATTTTCTCAGTCAGATTCATTTCTTTTTTTCTCATTATGAAAGAAGAAATCTGGAAAACTCATTTCTCACCAAGCCTATAAACCTAAACAATAAATTTTCAGTGCCAACTGAAACTGGATAACCAATATTGGGGGGATGTGCTGAAGGTAAGATACTGTTTATCCTCAGTTATCTATGACTCACGGATTAATTCAGCAAACATTTTTTGAACATCTCAACGTATCAGTTATTGGTCAAATCTTGGCACATACATTTCCAAGGATCTCACATTCTAAGGAAGAGATTCTAGAAAGTTAACTGCCACGTGAAACCCTGAAAAACTTGAGCGCAGGGGAACCATGCTATTCATAATCATGTTGCCAGTACTCAAAAACTATTTGTTGTATGAACGAAATGATCACAATGTGTGTGAGAAACTAACTGGACACTGTAGAAACAAGGTCTGAGGACTAACAGAATGGTTCAAGCTTTTACAGAGAATTATGAATCCACTCCATAGAGGTCATAGAGATAGTATCTGCTGAGACTGAGACATGGCCAGCTGTGGAGCTGCTGATCTTCAAGAGACAGGTAAAAGACAAGGAGCCATCAAGACAGAGTCAGAGATGTAGAATGAGAGCTTATTAACAAGAATGTTACGGAAGATACAGAAGGAAAGAGGGTATGAGGTATCAGATGGGTTAATAGGTAGTCAGGAGATCCCAATGGAATTTGGGGTGTAAAGTATTTGCTTTCCTCCCCAAAAACTTTATCTATAGCAGGAACAAACAGGCTACCCTCCTTTCTTCAGAATCTCCAAATTTACCATGAGAATAGCAAGGGAGCTCTTCCTAAATTCACAGCTTATTGTGAAAACAAGTTACATATCCCACCCTTCTGGATGGTTTTTTTTATTTTATCATGAGCAGGCCAGACAGGATGTAAGTCAAGCCTTTTAATGGGTTTTGTCTCCACCTGGTAACTGAATGCCAATCTGATTGTCAAGTTTTTTTTTTTTCCCTGAAAAATTGTACTTAAAAACCCCACTACCACCAAGCCCCTTGGGGTTTTTTTCCTCTCTTGAAAGCCCCTCTTCATGCCACTTTGGTTGGATGTCTTTGACTCTAATAAATCTTTTTAAATCTTTCTGCTGTCCTCTTGGAAATTCTTCTTCCATGTGAGACAAAGAACTAAGGTAACAATAATTTCTCTGCTGCAATTTTCCCATAACAAAGGGATTTATTCTAGAAGGATATGACTAAAGAAAAATTACAGGATTAACATAGAGAAGTAGACTAGAAAAGAGAAAATGTAGCCTACAATAATAAGCCTTTCCTTTGTCCATTTTTGTTGAAGGATGCTTCTTTTGCACCCCTACACATAACCCAAAATAAATATTATCAGAGTATTGTCACTTACAATTCAGATATGTTTCACATTGAACAAAAGATATTTTATCTTTAAAATGGAATACTGAGTTGTGTCAACTAGCAGTTGACACTCAGTTGACGTTGATTGAGTTCCTGATACTTCACTTCAGCCTGGCCCAGCTCCAGCCATATGAGGATTTGGCAAGTGAACCAGCGGAGGGGAGCTCTCTTTTTGACTCTCTTAGAAGAAGAACAAGAAGGACAAGAACAAGAACAAGAACAAGAACAAGAACAAGAACAAGAACAAGAACAAGAACAAGAAAATTTTAGACAGATCAACAGCACAGAAGATCAACAAGGATACAATAGATTTAATTGACACTATAGCCCAAGTGGATCTAACAGATAACTACAGAACTTTTCATCCTACACATAAAGAATTTACATTCTTCTTAGCAGTACAAGGAACCTTCTCTAGGATTGACCACATACTAGGCCATAAAGCAAGTCTCAGCAAATTAAAAAGAAATTTAGAATCATACAATGCAGCTTCACAGACCACAGTGGAATGAAGGTGGAAATTAGCAACTCAGGAATCCCTAGAGCATATGCAAACACATGGAGACTGAACAGCGTGCTCCTGAATGAACACTGGGTCATAGAAGAAATCAAAAATTTTCTGGAAGTAAATGAGGATAACAGCACAACATACCAAAACTTATGGGATACAACAAAAGCAGTGTTAAGAGGAAAGTTTATATCAATAGGTGCCTACATCAAGAAATTGGAAAGGCACCAAATAAATGAGCTTTCAATGCATCTCAAGGATCTAGAAAACCTACACCAAACCAGACCCAAATCTAGTAGGAGAAGAGAAATAATCAAAATCAGAGAAGAAATCAACAGGATTGAATCCAAAATAACATTACAAAAAATCAGCCAAAGGAGGAGCTGGTTTTTTTGAAAAAATAAACAGAATTGACACCCCATTGGCCCAACTCACTAAAAAAAAAACAAGAGAAAAGACCCAAATCAATAAAATCAGAGATGAAAAAGGAAATGTAACATCAGACACCACAGAAATAAAAAGAATCATTAGAAATTACTACAAGGACTTGTGTGCCAGCAAACAGGGAAATCTATCTGGAATGGAAAGATTCCTAGACACATGAAACCTACCTAAATTGAACCAGGAAGACACAGAAAACCTAAACAGACCCATAACTGAGACAGAAATTGAAACAGTAATAAACGCCCTCCCAACAAAGAAAAGCCCAGGACCAGATGGATTCAATGTTGAATTCTACCAGACATTTAGAGAAGAACTAACTCCAATTCTTCTCAAACTATTCAGAACAATCGAAAAAGAGGGAATCCCTGTTAAATATAAGAGTGTGAATATAGAGGGAAGGGATGTACAATTTGGGACATGCTCAAGCTGACTTGTCCCAAACGGCAGAGTTAGAAACATACCAGGGGATTCCAATTCAATCCCATGAAAGTAGCATGTACCAATGCCATCTCACTAGTCCAAGTGATCAATTTCAGTTCACAATTGATCATAATGATAGGACGAAGAGCCAAAGGGATCACATAAACAAGAATAGTGTCTGAAAATACTAAACGATAGAACAAAAAAGGGAGAGAACCATCCAACATGGGAAGCGGGATACACAGCAGACTCATAGAATGGCAGATATCCTAAACAACACTCTGGTCTCAGAATCAGCCCTTAAGGCATGCGGACCTGGCTGAAAAGCCCATGAGAGTATTTCAGGCATGGAAGCCAAGACACTCTGGCAAAAAAAAAAAAAAAAAAAAAAAATGACCTAATCGAAAGGTGTCCATGAGTGAGATCCCAGTGGAAAGAATGGGTCATCAAAGAAGGAGGTACCTTTCTCTGAAGGGAGGAGAGAACTTCCACTTTCATTATGACCTTGTTTAAATATGATAAGAGTCAGTGAACTCAAAAGGCTTCCATAGCCTTGGCAACTCATGACTGGAGCCTAGGGTGATTACTGATGCCATAAACAAGAGTGTCAATTTGTTAAGTCAACAACAGGAGTCACTGTACACTTACTCCTCATGAAAGATCTCTGTCCTTAATGTGCTGTACATTATGATTTAATGCTATAACTAGTACTCAAACAGTGTTTTTCACTTTGTGTTTCTGTGTGGGTACAAACTGTTGAAATCTTTACTTAATATATGCTAAACTGATCTTCTGTATATAAGAGAAATGAAAATGAATCTTGATGTGAATGGAAAGTGAGAAGGAGCGAGAAAGGGGAGGGTTGCGGGTGGGAGGGAAATAATGGGGGTGGGGAGCCATTATAATCCATAAGATGTACTTTGGAAATGTATATTCATTAAATAAAAGTTTAAAAAAAAAGAAAAAGAGGGAATCCTCCCAAATTCTTTCTATGAAGCAGGCATCACCTTATCCCTAAGCCAGAAAAAGACACAGCATTGAAAGAGAATTACAGACCAATATCCCTGATGAACATAGATGCAAAAATCCTCAATAAAATTCTCGCCAATAGAATGCAACAACACATCAGAAAGATCATCCACCCAGACCAAGTGGGATTTATCCCTGGTATGCAGGGATGGTTTAATGTGCGCAAAACAATCAATGTGATACACCACATTAACAGACTGCAGAAGAAAAACCATATGATTATCTCAATAGATGCCGAGAAAGCATTTGATAAAATACAACACCCTTTCATGATGAAAACTCTAAGCAAACTGGGTATAGAGGAACATTCCTCAATACAATCAAAGCAATCTATGAAAAACCCACGGCCAACATCCTATTGAATGGGGAAAAGATGGAAGCATTTCCACTGAGATCTGGTACCAGACAGGGATGCCCACTCTCACCACTCCTATTCAACATAGTTCTGGAAGCTTTAGCCAGAGCTATCAGGCAAGAAAAAGAAATTAAAGGAATATGAATTGGAAAGGAAGAACTCAAACTATCCCTCTTTGCAGATGATATGATTCTTTATTTAGGGGATCCAAAGAACTCTACTAAGAGACTATTGGAACTCATAGAAGAGTTTGGCAAAGTAGCAGGATATAAAATCAATGCACAAAAATCAACAGCCTTTGTATACACAAGCAATGCCATGGCTGAGAAAGAACTGCTAGATCAATCCCATTCACAATAGCCACAAAAACAATCAAATACCTTGGAATAAACTTAACCAAGGACGTTAAAGATCTCTATGATGAAAATTACAAAACCTAAAGGAAAGAAATAGAAGAGGATACCAAAAAATGGAAAAATCTTCCATGCTCATGGATTGGAAGAATCAACATCATCAAAATGTCCATTCTCCCAAAAGCAATTTATAGATTCAATGAAATACCAATCAAAATACTGAAGACATTCTTCTCAGATCTGGAAAAAATGATGCTGAAACTCATATGGAGACACAGGAGACCTCGAATAGCTAAAGCAATCTTGTACAACAAAAGCAGGGCAGGAGGCATCACAATACCAGATTTCAGGACATACTACAGGGCAGTTGTAATCAAAACAGCATGGTACTGGTACAGAAACAGATGGATAGACCAATGGAACAGAATAGAAACATCAGAAATCAATCCAAACATCTACAACCAACTTATATTTGATCACGGATCTAAAACCAATTTCTGGAGCAAGGACAGTCTATTCAATAAATGGTGCTGGGAAAATTGAATTTCCACGTGCAGAAGCATGAAGCAAGACCCCTACCTTTCACCTTAAACAAAAATTCATTCAACATGGATTAAAGACTTAAATCTACAACCTGACACCATCAAATTATTAGAGAGCATTGGAGAAACCCTGCAAGATATAGGCGCCGGCAAAGACTTCTTGGAAAAGACCCCAGAAGCACAGGCAGTCAAAGCCAAAATTAACATTTGGGATTGCATCAAATTTAGAAGTTTCTGTACTGCAAAAGAAACAGTCAGGAAAGTGAAGAGGCAACCAACAGAATGGGAAACAATATTTGCAAACTATGCAACAGATAAAGAATTAATAACCAGAATCTACAAAGAGATCAAGAAACTCCACAACATCAAAACAAACAACCCACTTAAGAGATGGGCCAAGGACCTCAATAGACATTGTTCAAAAGAGGAAATCCAAATGGCCAAGAAACACAGGAAAAAATGTTCAAGATCACTAGCCATCAGGGAAATGCAAATCAAAACCACAGTGAGGTTCCACCTCACCCCAGTTAGAATGGCTCACATTCAGAAATCTACCAACAATAGATTCTGGAGAGGATGTGGGGAAAAAGGGACACTAACCCACTGTTGGTGGGAATGCAAACTGGTCAAGCCACTAGGGAAGTCAGTCTGGAGATTCCTCAGAAACCTGAAGATAACCCTACCGTTCGACCCAGCCATCCCACTCCTTGGAATTTACCGAAGGGAAATGAAATTGGCAAACAAACAAGCTGTCTGCACATTAATGTATATTGCAGCTCAGTTCTCAATAGCTAAGACCTGGAACCAACCCAAATGCCCATCAACAGTACACTGGATAAAGAAATTATGGGACATGTACTCTATAGAATACTACACTGCAGTAAAAAACAATGAAATCCAGTTATTTGCAACAAGATGGAGTGTGGGGAGCAACTCGGACTAGACTGTTACTGGAATTAAGACTTATTCTATGCATCTGCTCTCCCACAATATGGCGCTGGGAGAGGAGGAAACAGCTTCTACACAGCTGCCTCCAGTTCAACCAATAACCTGCAGGACCTGCTCCTGATTGCAGGAGAGCAGTGTACTCGGAGTGTGGGTAGCAGAGTTGGGATTGGTGGAAGAGGACTATAAAGGAGGAGAGAGACAACATGCACCAGGAAGATCTATCTGAAGGAACACCTGAGCAGCCCCCGAGAGAGCCGGCTGGCGGTGCGCCGCTCCCCTGCGGAAGTGGGGAGAGTGGCAGGGGGAACCGCCCTTCCACGGAGGTGGAAGGGACGGTAGCCAACCCGGGAAGAACCAGCAGCAAACCCGGGAAGGGCCGAGCAGACAAAAGAACAGTGCAGGGTCCTGTGTCGTTCCTCCACGAAGAGGGGGAGCGACAATGGAGGAATCTGGAAAACATTATGCCGAGTGAATTAAGCCAGTCCCAAAGGGACAAATATCATATGTTCTCCCTGATCGGCGAGAACTAACTGAGCAGCAAAGGGGAAACCTGTTGAAGTGAAATGGACACTATGAGAAACAGTGATTTGATCAGCCCTTGTCCTGACTGTTTTTTGTACAGTGTAATACTTTATGCTTTTTTGTTTTTGTTGTTCTAGTACTATTGGTTGAACTCTGTAATTAACACACAGTTATTCTTAGGTGTTTAAATTTTAACTGAAAAGTGATCCCTGTTAAATATAAGAGTGGGAATAAGAGAGGGAGGAGATGTACAATTTTGGACATGCTCAAGCAGACTTGCCCCAAATGGTGGAGTTAGAAATGTGCCAGGGGATTCCGATACAATCACATCAAGGTGGCATGTACCAGTGCCATCTCACTAGTCCAAGTGATCAATTTCAGTTCACAATTGATCACACTGATAGGTCTAAGAGTCAAAGCAATCACACAAACAAGACTAGTGTCTGCTAATACTAACTGATAGAATCAAAAAGGGAGAGAATGATCCAACATGGGAAGTGGGCTACTCAGCAGACTCATAGAATGGCAGATGTCCTAAACAGCACTCTGGCCTCAGAATCAGCCTAAGGCATTCGGATCTGGCTGAAGAGCCCGTGAGAGTATTTTAGGCATGGAAAGCCAAGACACTCTGGAAAAAAAAAAAAAAAAAAAAAAAAACACACAACCTAAATGAAAGATCTCCGCCAGTGAGATCCCAGTGGAAAGAACGGGGCCATCAAAGGGGGTACCTTTCTCTGAAGGGAGGAGAGAACTTCCACTTTGACTATGACCCTGTTGGAATAAGATTGAAGTTGGCAGACTCAAAAGAATTCCAAAGACTTGGCAACTCATGACTAGAGCCTAGGGAGATTACTGACGCCATAAACAAGAGTGTCAAATTGTTAAGTCAACAACAGGAGTCACTGTGTACTTACTTCTCATTTTGGATCTGTCCTTAATGTGTTGTCCAATGTGAAGTAATGCTATAATTAGTACTGAAACAGTATTTTACACTTTGTGTTTCTGTGTGGGTGAAAACTGATGAAATCTTTACTTAATATATACTAAATTGATCTTCTGTATATAAAGAGAATTGAAAATGAATCTTGATGTGAATGGAATGGGTGAGGGAACAGGAGATGGGAGGGGTGCGAGTGGGAGGGAAATAATGGGGGGGGAGCCATTGTAATCAATAAACTGTACTTTGGAAATTTATATTTACTAAATTAAAAAAAGAAAGAAAAATAATAAATAAACAAAACACTGGTGGTCATTCTCAATTTGTAGGAGATACATAATATAACTGATGATGTGTCCTCAGTTTTCGTTTGTCTCTCCTATATTTGCATTACATTTTGGTGTTGGCTCTGAACTTCTGCTGTCACGTACTAAGTGCTTACAAACCAAGGCTATATAAAGTAACAAATACAGAAGGAAACCAAAAAATGAGTAAACTGTTGTTTTAGTGACTGTTTTTCATGGGCACCTATGCTCAGAATTGTGATTTTATATACATGATTTTATAAACATAAAGTATGTTCTTAGTCCATACAACAGAATTAACGAGTCCATTTCTTCCATGGTGTTCTGAAACGCACCACAAAACCTGGGCAATCTGTCCCTGAGCAAATGTGAGAACCACTGAACTAACATATTAATTGGCAAGAAGCAAGGAAAGTTACTTCTAAATTGTCTTTTATGTACATTTCTGTGGTAATAATCAAAGGAAAACTGGTGCAAATGGGTCCTGAAACTGAAGAAAAAGATGGTAGAGCCCAGCCAGACTCATTATTTATGTCATATATTTCTTGTCAGAAAACTTATGGTGAGTTCGACATGGAATTCACCCTCTGGCAAGAAAGCAGCGCTCTCCTTTGGGGATAGAGGAAGATGATTCCTGCAAAGGAAATAGAACATTCTAGAATTGCTAGTGAGACCACTGGGAGAGATTGGTGAAGGTAGCTAATGGAGGATAATAAGAATGGATGTTCTAATTAATATTAGTGTATACCATTTTGATTCCTATTAATATCGTTAAAGTAGTGAAGTACAATTTGAGGATTTTTTTCCCCTAGACTCCTCTTGTGGAACTGAGTTATGGTTTTCAAATCTGAACTGGGTTCAAAGGACTACACACAGAATTTCAGGTCTGTTTGGGGTGACTTTGGAAAGCTGCCAGGTTTAACTACAACAACTCTCTAAGCAGAGGACTTCCTTGCAATGATAAACTGATAAATTTCGCTGGGCCTACTCCCTCTCAGTAACCAAAACCAGGGCAAATGGCCCTGTCCTCTCCTTTGCTACAGTTCATGGCTAAGTTTAAAACTAAAAAGGCTGTCTGCTTATCAGCAACATTTGTAAGCTACTTCCTGGAGTATCTAAAAGGAAATGTTCCCCAAGACCCTCAAAGAGGCATAGCTACAGAGGGGAGAGTTGAACACTGTTATCATGGTTGGTCTAATGAAACAGCTGGTCTCTTTAGGCTTAAAATTTGCCATCTTTAATATTAAATATATGGAGGAGTCTTCACACCAAAACATACATCTACAAGCAATTGATCTCCCAGTCTCAGCCAAAACTCTGAGGAGGAAAACCAAAGGCCTTTATCCTGTAGTGAAAAATTACTCCTGCTGCATTAGTCTGCTGTCATTTCGCACACAATCGCCAAATGAGCTGTACAGACTTTCCATTTTCTTGGGAGAATAAAGAGACATCAAATTAATTTAGAATTCTGGACAGCTTTTCCCACCTACATGAGAAAATGCTTCTCACGGGGATTTTCTCAACTGTTGCTTTTTTCCTGACACAAGTGTCAAACACTCTGGCAGGTGAACTCTGCAGCACTTGATGGCCTTCGGGGTTGGAACTGGTAAACCAATATAGTTCTGTCATCACCCACATGCTAAAGCTCAAACAAATCTATATGTGCATGGGAGGAAAGGCAGCTGCTGCTGTCCCTGGAGAAAAATGCAATTAACAAACCTTTCAGCATACAACCTCAGCATTTCCTTTTGGAAAGTAAAAGGGGGAGAGTTGGAGAGCTAAAGGGGTACAGGCCAAGATCAGGAACTCTTGGGATGAGTATATGTGTCTAGCCAAGAAGAGGAAGGATAAGACCAGGTAGAAGGGAAGCGTGGAAGATCAGGGTCTCAGTTTCTCCTCATTTTGCGCAAACCCTTGTCTGATACCGGAACTCAAAACTGTTTTTTCTTTCTTTGTTTCTGAGTGGCAGGACAGTAGAATGAAATTAATTTCCAATGCACTTTGTGTTGTATAGACATAGCATACACATGGGCATAACAAGACTCATCGTACCGGGGCCAGCACTGTAGATTAGCTGGTAAAGCCACTGCCTGCAGTGCCAGCATTCTATATGGGTGACACTTCGAGTCCCAGCTGCTCCTCTTCTGATCCAGCTCTCTGCTGTGGCCTAGGAAAGCAGTAGAAGATGACCCAGGTCCTTGGGCCTCTGCTCCCGCATGGGAGACCTGGAGGAGACTCCTGGCTCCTGCCTTCAGATCAGCACAGCTACGGTCGTTGCGGCCATTTGAGAATTGAACTAGCAGATAGAAGACCTCTCTCTCTCTCTCTCTCTCTCTCTCTGCCTGTCTGTCTGTCTGTCTGTAACTCTGCCTTTCAAGCAAATAAATAACTCTTTAAAAAAAAGACTCATTCTACCATTACTTTGGTTACCTGTCAACTGACATATGATATTTTCCTGGAAAACAATTGGGTGCCCTTTCCATTTTGTTTGATTAAAAAAGAGTAGGTGAAACCATTACTTGTTGGAGTAACACTTTGTACAATGAAAATAATGGGGAATGTTAGAGCCAGAAATTACCTTAGAGTTAACATTATTTATTTATTCATTTATTACTCATTTGTGATAAGAAACTGAGGTTCAATAAAATGAATTCACCCCATTTAGCCAGCTGGTTAGGGAGAGTTGTCAAACTGGTAGTTAGTTATTTTGGCGTTAATAAAACCTTAAAGTGATTTTTCCAAGGTATATCCTGGGTACTGCAGATTCAATGGGGAAACATACTGTACTCTAAGTTCTCTAAGTTCAGGGGCTAATGTTTCCCACGGGGGTGTTAAGGCCAAAGCTTTGTACCCAGTATCACAGTGGATGCTGGTGGATCAATCCAGAAGCAGATGAAAAACTGGCGTTATGAAAGCTAGTCTCCTCATGAGCAGCACAGCCTACCCAGTCAATCCTTTCAAAAGAAAAGCCTAATGTAATCTCTGCGGCACTACATTTCAGAATCTTATCATGTGGGGCCGGCGCCATGGCTCACTTGGTTAATCCTCCACCTGTAGCACCAGCATCCCATATGGGTGACAACAGTGAAGAAATTAGCTACTTTTGAAAATAAGCCTTATTTATTGTAGGATTTTTAGCAGCAGCCTTGGCCTTCCCCCACTAAATGCCAGTAGCTGTCCTCTGGCTTTGACAGCCAAAACCGTATTCAGAAATTGCCAAATACTACCCCCTGGGGGGGATGTGAAATCTCCTGCGGTTAAGAACCACTGTTCTGTTCTGTCCCAGTAATGTCTTGGAGGAAAAGACGAACTGTCTTATAAGGATAACTTTGATGTTTCGGGGTTCATGCGTCAGTCAATCCCAGTGGGCCTTTACATTTCCAGTATGTGAAACAGTATAAACTGGATCAGGGACACATTACCAAGTGACTTAGGTATCAGGAATCTCTTGGATATATTCCCTTTACTCTCTGCTACTTTTAATACAAGCTTCCTGTCCATGAGCCAAACGTTTTTTTCCTGGCAAAGTGACTTGGAATGACATTAAATACAGCTAGGCACTGCAGCTCCACTTCTGAGGACATGGCACAGCTTCTTAGGAGATTACGCAGGAACACAACCAACTGCAGGTGGCTTCAAGTTACATAGCTCAGGCCAGTGGTCAAGGGGAGATGTCGTCATAGAGCCACTAACTTAGAGGGTGGAGGCCTCAAGATTCTCCAAGTTAACCTGGGCTAAAGTTAATAGCTGAGGTCTACTCCCAGGAAAAAAAAATTCCATTGAGTTTGACATCACATGTATGGCCAGTCCCATACTTCTATGCCATGAGTGGGATTTAGTTATCTTATCCCTAAACTCTGCCCCCTCGGGCTGCCACATGCATAAGTACTCAAAGGTTACCTATTCTTCTCTGATATGGTAATGATCTAAAAATAGGGAAGTGATTTAGAAACTAAACAAAGCAACTAATTAGGTTTTTTATAACCTGTGAATAAATCAGTACAGGGATTCAACTGATTCAACTGACATTTGAAAAGAAGAATTCATTCCAGAACAGTACAAAACCCATCATCATATTAACCCAAATGAATAAGTTAATGGAGTAGATGATCCAAGGTTCGAGTCTTTAGCAAAACAGCAAATGGCTTAGGTGCCATTTCTTCCATACCATTAATAAAGCTGGCTGGGTCTCTTTTGCAAGATTGTGACTTTTTACAATTGACAAGGGCATGAAGTCTCTGTTGGGTTTCTCCAGAACTAGAGGCCACAAATGGGAGGTTTTGGTAATGGGTTTTCAGGACAATATACAAAAAGATCTTCATGTTGCTGTCAAGTGTGAGCTGCTTAAGAGAGTGGACTCTCTTGTGAATTAGTTATTTCAGAAGGAGCTGCATCAACACTGATTTAAAAAAGTGCATGTGAGAGCCCTCATTACATCAGCACCCAGACCGGCAGTCCTTAGTACAGCCTCTTGACTCTGTGGTAACAACATTCAGGAGGAGGCTGCCACTGGGGCTCCCAGACCTGGTTTGTAGAAGCCTGATGACCACTTTCAACCACCTCCCATCCCAGGGAGCACCCATGACAGGGACCTGTGCTGGCATCCTACTAGAGTCACTGGTCATGTCTGACAAAGTTTCTGTCCATGATACAGGTAAGCAGGGCACAGGAAAGGGCCCATTGTTCCCTCCTCTCTGCCTTTTACACCCCTCTGTCTCCAAAAATAATTTGTGTAATCCAATTAACATCCCAACCCTAATAATGTAGGGTCTTAGGGATGTTTTAAGCTATACCAACATTTTGGCTCAAAAACATTCCCTTAGGATATTATAAACTGAAATAAATTCAAGAAATATATATTAATGTAAACTGGTCCAACCACTGTGGAAGACAGTGTGGAGATACCTTAGAAATTTGAATATAGACCTCCCATATGATCCAGCCATCCCACTCCTGGGAATTTACCCAAATCAAAAGAAATCAGCACCTGAAAGAGTGACCTATATCCCCCTGTTCATAGCAGCTCAATTCGCAATAGCTAAGAGATGGAATCAACCCAGATGATCTTCAACTGATGATTGATAAAGAAGTTATGATATGTATACACTACGGCGCACTACTCAGCAGTAAAAAAAAAAAAAAAAAATTAAATCTTATCTTTTGTAACAAAATGGCTGCAACTGGAAACCATTATACTTAGTGAAATGAGCCAGCCCCAAAAAGACAGACACCATATGTTTTCCTTGACCCAGGGTAACTAACAGATTACCTAAAATGTACTGGAGTGAAATGGACATTTTGAAATTCAGTGACTGCTTACAACCCTTGTCTCTTCTTTTGAGGAATGGTGTTTTTTTCTTCATAAAATTTGTTGAATTATTTTCTTAGTGTAGGGTTAACTTTATGATCATTAAGTAAACTGAAAATAGATCTTTGTGGAAATTGAGAGTGGAATAGGAATGGGAGGAAGAAGAGGGTTCAGAGCATGGGTGGGAGGGGAGGATGGAAAGCATCACTTTGTTCCTGGATCTGTATATATGAAATACATGAAACCTGTATCACTTAAATAAAATTTAAAACAAATTGGGGCCGGTGCTGTGGCGCAGTGGGTAAAGCCGCGGCCTGCAGTGCTGGCATCCCATATATGCATCAGTTCAAGACTTGGCTGCTCCACTTCCGATCCAACTCTCTGCTGTGGCCTGGGAAAACAGTAGAAGATGGCCCAAGTGATTGGGCCCCTGCACCCACTTGGAAGACCCGGAGGAAGTTCCTGGCACCAGGCTTCAGATAAGCGCAACTCTAGCTGTTGTGGCCAATTGGAAAGTGAACCAGCAGATGGAAGACCTCTTTCTCTCTCTGTCTCTGCTTCTCCCTCTGTGTAATTCTGACTTTCAAGTAAATAAATAAATCTTTTAAAAAAAATTAAAAATTTTTAAAAAAGAACCCGCTTGTGTCAGGTACCCTGGCAGGCACTGGAAACACAGTGGTGAATGGCATAGGGCTGGTCCCTGACCTTTAAGGCCTTCCCTATCAAACAGGGAGGATATGCAAACAAGCAAGCCATAGCACAAGTGAGGTAAGATAGGGGAAGCAGAGAGCAGTGCAGGGGCAGATGGCAGCAGCCTACCCCTATTGGGTGAGTTGGGACTCACCAGAACTAGGGCCCTATAAACTGAGACCTGAGGAGAGTGGGAAAGTAGACAAAGAATAGATGTTCCCAACAGAGGACACAGAGTGGGATAAAGTCCCGGCCTGCAGCACTGCATCACATATGGGTGCCAGTTTGAGCCCCAGTTGCTCCACTTCTGATGTCTTGGGCCCCTGCACCCATGTGGGAAACTTGGATGAAGCTCTTGGTTCCTGACTTTGGCCTGCCAGCTCTGGCCATTGTGGCCATATGGGGAGTGAACCAGCAGGTGGAAGACTTCTTTCTCTCTCTCTGCCTCCACTTCTCCCTTTCTAAAACTCTTGCTTTCAAATAAAATAAATAAATCTTTTAAAAAGTAAAAGTAAGAAATAAGATATTAAATGTTTCATATACTTTCTTGGCAATGATATCATTGAGTTTACCAGTAGACAATAAATATTGAGCAAAATAGTGAAACATTTATTTATTCTCTGAAAAGTTGAGTACCATTTTGCTTAAGGGGAGAGGTTAGTTTTAGTTAATTTTCAGATCTCTCAATGTGGCTTCTGTGAAATTGAGAGACACTTTGAAACCCACAGATTCTTTCTATTCAATAGATGGCACATTTGGTCCCTCCAAAAAAGGATATAAGTTTTATTATCCAAAGGATTTGAGGTAGTTAGTTTTTAAGTCAATGGTGTACAAAAGTGTCGAGATTCAACAGGTAGATCCTAAGCCTACAAGTTGGGTTGACTCTCCAACAGCAAACGAAAGGCAGAGAATACAGTGAGCTGGTCATACCATTCTAACTTAGAATTTAGATGTCTGTCACAATTCTAAGTCTTAGCACTGTGTGCACTAGAAACCATGCTGAGGGATGGGCATTTGACATAGTCATTAAGACATCGGTAAGTATGACTCAATCCCATATCAGAGTACCTGAGTTAGATCCGGGGCTCTGCCTCCTGATTCCAGCTTCCTGCTAATGGACACCCTGGGAGGCAACCGGTGTTAACTCCAGTAACTGGATCTCTGCCACACACATGGGAGACCTGGGTTGATTCCCAGCTTTTCAACCTCTCTCTCTCTGTGTCTGTCTGTCTGTCTCTATCTTCCCCTCCCTCCTTCCCTCTCAAAGAAATAAATAAGCACTTTAAAAACCATGCCAAGGTTTTCACATCACCCTTGAACTGCTGCTGAAGAAATGCATAAAACACAGCCAGATGTTGATACTTTGAGCAAGTGTCCAGGGCACTTTCAGGTAGGATCAGCATCTAACAATGAACTATTGAGTGCTCACTGGGTGCTAAGTGCTTTGCTGACCTCACTGCATAGAAACCTTTCAGCCCCTTTATGACCATCTTCCCATTTACAAATAAGGAAAGTACGGCCCAGTGAGGTTCAAAAGTCACCCAAGGTCTGAGAACCAGTAAGTGGCTAAGTGTCAATTTATAATCAGATAATGTCTGGCTACAGAACTCACCTTCTTTTGTATGACACAAGTCTCGTTCATGAAATAGAACAGGTTGCATTAGAAACAGTGTTTCCTCTGGCACTGACCAAGGACACACATGCTCGCCTGTTGACTCATCAGGCAAGTCATCTGACTGTGTCCTTTATCCCTCACTGCAGTTAACCTCTCATTCTTGGACATCCCTTTCCTTGCAGATGCACACAGGACTCCAATCGGGGATGTGGCAAAGAGCCACTCAATTATTTACAAGTAATCACGTCTCTCCCCCTCTCATCTCTCATCTCTCTCTCTCTCTCTCTCTCTCTCTCTCACACACACACACACACACACATTGATTTTGCTGAGTTGGAAGTTACAAACAAGACAAAATAAGAGCTGAAAAGGATGCCTGAGGTACTAGAAAATATCTCCCAACTAGAATTCAGAAGCAACCCCAGCCTAAGGGAAGGTTGATTTGTAAACTTGCCAGAGAAATTACCTGGCAAGAAATTACCCAGGGAGAAAGTCAATCTCGACCTGTAGATGAGTGTGCAACATGGCCACATGTAACTTGAAGTGAGAAAGGAGGAATTATTTTAGGATACGGTCTTTCTTAGGAATAAGAGGAAAGGTTGCTCTTTCCCCTCAAACTTTGTTGCTCAAACTCATTAGTTCTATGTCCTTCATGCCATACGTGATCATTAGAGTTGTTGTATAATTTTTAAGTGGATCCCATTACAAAGTCCCTGTTAATTCTGAAGGACAAGTTACTTGGCAGAAGAACTTTCTTTTCAGAGGTGTAAATATTTACTTTCCCAACAGCAGCAGAACAACCATCACAGCTGGTAATACCCTCCATGCCAGGACTTGGCATAGGCTCCGGCTCACTATCACTGACAATTAAATGGCAGCTTCTCCATGACGTAATGTTTGAGCCAGCTCACCAACAGCATTTGAAGGTAAGATAAGACATGTTGTTTCCCACTTTTTGACATTGTCATGGATAGGCTACATTCAACCTAATCCAAGAACTCTGCCTCTGGATGTTGTATTATGAAATTCTGGAAGATGTTACCTATTTGATTAGATGTACTTTGTGCTTGGATTTTTCAGGAATAGTGGTGACTAATTTTTTTTCAAGTGATGCAGCACCATAGGCATTCTTAGGTGTAGTAAATCCCTTCCTTTAATTAGAACACATGAAAAGGACAAATCATTTTGTATAGACTTGTGATCCCCGTCATAGATATCGCCTAGTCTTTAAGAGGTGAATGGCACAAAATGAATAGTGGCCAATTGCAGTTCAAGGAACCAGTCGTTATGCAATTTTTCTTCTTCTAAAACAGAATAATGGTTATTCCTACAATGTCACTCTTACTAGCTTATATTTTATTTAATTCTGAATTTTAGTTGGTTTTCAATTATGAAAGTTCTGTGGAGGGTACCTTCAACAAAAAAGGTGTAACACTTTTTTTTTTTTTTTTTGACAGACAGAGTTAGAGAGAGAGACAAAGAGAAAGGTCTTCCTTCCGTTGGTTCAGCCCACAAATGGCTGTTACAGCTGGCACGCTGCGCTGATCTGACGCCAGGTGCTTCCTCCTGGTCTCCCATGAGGAGGTGCAGGGCCCAAGCACTTGGGCCATCCTCCACTGCACTCCCAGGCCAGAGCAGAGAGCTGGCCTGGAAGAGGAGCAACTGGGACAGAATCCGGCGCCCCAACCGGGACTAGAACCTGGGATGCCAGTGCTGCAGGTGGAGGATTAGCCTAGTGAGCCGCAGCGCCAGCCTGGTGTAGCACCTTCAAATAGAGTTTGGTCAAGGTGTTAACAGTGTTGTCAATAATCTGACTCTCAATTAGCTGGCTTTGCTGTATTTTTTTTGTTTGTTTTTTGGTTTTTGGTTTTTTTTTTTTTTTTTGCAGATTTCATTTTCATGTAGCTTTTCCCTATGAAGTGGCAAATGTTTATAAAAAGCTTCCTTTACATTTATCAACGCTGAGAGAAAGAAAATCCCTCCTTCCTAATACTCCCAGAAAAACCACAGGATTGGGTCTTGCTGTATCAATGGGGTCATTTGCCTATCCCCTGCCTCCAGCGGGGGATAAATATGCTGCTGTTTTGGACCAATCACTCAGTGCGAGGGGAGGATCAGGGCTGGGTTTTCAGTCTCACCCAACTACATGGGCAGGGAGTTAAATGATGTCTCAGAGAAACAGTGAGAGGCTGTTTTTCAGAAGAGAGGAAAAAACAGACAAGCAGACAAAACCAACAGTTGTCAACTCCAAATGGCAGGGTGAATTTTAGCAAAAGCATTTGAGAAACGCTCCCAACAGACAAGCTGCAGAATCACTGCACTTACAAGTTACATTGGTAGTTGTGAATTGTAATTTCATAGTTCTTTTCAACTTGTTTTCTCATTTTCTTAATAGATATGCTTTGAGTAAAGAAATAAAGGAAAGGAAAATGCAGAAAGAGTAAGTAGTCTGTCTATTCACATTTCTACTAATTCTGATGCATGAATGAATTGGAGGGTGGTATCCTAACTCTACAAAGAGACTGTAGTCCACTCAAGAGTTTCTGGACTCTTAGTTTATACTGTTAGGGTTTATCTTATAATCTTCCTTAGATTTTCAACCCATCGTAGAACATAATGTAGAAATTAGCATGACTATGATTAATATTAATGGAATATAATTTTAGAAATATCCACACATTTGTTTGTTCGTTTTTTTGTTTTTGTTTTTGTTTTGTTTTGTTTTGTTTTTTGTTTTTTGACAGGCAGAGTGGACAGTGAGAGAGAGAGATAGAAAGGTCTTCCTTTTTGCCATTGGTTCACCCTCCAATGGCCACCGCAGCCGGCGGGCTGCGGCCGGCGCACCGTGCTGATCCAAAGCCAGGAGCCAGGTGCTTCTCCTGGTCTCCCATGGGGTGCAGGGCCCAAGCACTTGGGCCATCCTCCACTGCACTCCCGGGCCATAGCAGAGAGCTGGCCTGGAAGAGGGGCAACGGGGACAAAATCTGGCGCCCCGACCGGGACTAGACCCCGGTGTGCCGGCGCCGCAAGGCGGAGGATTAGCCTATTGAGCTGCGGCACCGGCCAGAAATATCCACACATTTGAAAGAGGATGGAAATGAATGACATTTTCAGGTTTATGCATGTACTTGGCTTTTAATCGCCCTGATATAAAACTATCTTTTTACTTTTTAAAGTTTACTTTATTTGAAAGGCAGAGTGACAGAGAGAGAGGAGGAGAGAATGACAGAGAGAAAGGGAGAGATCTTCCTTCTGCTGGTTCATTCCCCCAAATGCCCACAACAGCCAGGCATGGGCCAAGATGGAGCCAGGAACTCCTCTTGGATCTCCAACATGGATGGTATAAATCCAACTATCTGGGCCATCATCTGCTGTCTCCTAAACACATTAGCAGTAAACTGGATCAGAAGCAATGGCAGGACAGAATTCTCAACACTCAAATACAGATGCTGGCCTCCCAAGCAGCAGCTTAACTTTTGCATAACACCCCTGCCCCACACCATCTTGCTTATTTAACCTTGACTTAGACTGAGGTATTCAACATAGGAAGATTTTCTAGGTGTTTGCTTTAATTGCATGTTACTTTGATATGAACTTTCTTTAAAGAACAGTATCTTCTTTAATAGCTTGGTTAGGATAAGCATCCGGGGTTATAAATTAAAAACATTTAAATTAATGTGACACAAATCAGAACAGTTTCAGGGTTTATAACATACTGGGGTTTGCAAGGATCTCCATTCAACACACTTGATGACTTCAGACTCACATGTGATTGGAGTTATACCTGCTGTGTTCTCCCCCATTGCTACATGGTCAACCTTGGCATGTTAAGGCTTGCACTATAATTTTCCCCATGTGGTTTCCAACCTGTTACAGAAGGAATATGAACAACTGAGCTTGTTAGAATTTTCCGTAAGATAAGAGAATCTAGATTCTATGTGGTTATTTAAATAGCTCTGTAATGAGTAAGGGATGCCAGTCTCAGTGCATTGACTGTAATTTATCTCCCTCAGCTGTTAAGCTCAAAAATCTGAAACAGCAGGGCCATTTCTGCATTCTTAGAACCTAACAAAGTGGCTGAAATAGAATTGCATTCAGTCAGTATGTCTTAAATGGCTAAATGAATTAATAGCTTGACATTTTCTGGCTGTCCTGAAATTATAAGTATATTTTCATATTCTTGGCCTTGTTCCAGGTAGTGGAGACTTAGGTATGCTGATTCTACATGGGCTGTTTTGTGAATTGAGAAAATATGTACAAAATAACTCACGTTTGTGCTCAAAACATAAAAGAGAAAGTGCCCAACAATACTAGTTCAATAAGCTTTTTCATTACCTAGGAAGGCTTTTTCTAAAATTGATTTTCATTGGCTACAGAATTTTCAGAGAAGTTTCATGTTAAATTGGGAAAGTCACTTAATTAGAAGCCAAATTTCTATATTCAAGCCATGGTTTGTTCATATACTTGTCAGTGAGCAATTTATGTTAATAAATTCTCTGATCCTCAGCTTCTTCATATGTAAAATGGAAATTAGTATGCAACTTAATAATGTTATTGAGTTCCAGTCGATATTAAGATTTGCAGTATTCAAAAACAATCTGTCATAGATTTACTCCAAATAAATCTCTGTGAATTTTAAATTAGATAATAAAAGGATACTTTTTAAAGTTTGTGGAAAAAAGATTAAAGATGTTTATTTTAGAGCAAATTTTTTTTGAAATACATGCATAGTTTTCTCATAATACACCTTTTCCCATGAACATTTTGAAGACCCCCTCACATGCATGCATTTCAAAATTGTTTTTCCCAAAATAAACTGATCTTTTAATACCATTTCCAACAAACATTTTGAAGTACGCTCATGTGAACATCATTTGGAAACTTTGAAGCAATCCCCCAAATCAAGTGTTATTGGTCTTATTTTTCCCATAAACTTTAAGTCTTTTGCTGTTGTCATTGAGTCATCCAAGTTCTTTAAGTTTTGTTACTTCCTTGTGTCCTTCAAACGCTTGGTTTTATTTGGAACCTGCATTTTTTTTATTTTGATCTGATTTTTCCAAAGTTCAAACTCTAGTTTGCTTTTGAATTTCTCTTGGGAGATTCAGCTGGATGAGTATTGCTTAGAGAAACCTAGGGAGGAGTTTGCAGCATTTCAGTAAGTGGGTCTGATGGCTCCAGGGAACGTACTTCCTGTATTGATTTCCTAAGGAGATAAGGAATAACATATGGCTAGAGATGATACCAGTCCTGTTGAGAGTAGCCCTTTGCTTTCTAGAGTAGAGATGAAATGTATTGTTCTAGGTTGGCAAAATTTAGCAGATACAATAGAAGGCAGTTTGAATTTCAGATAAAGAATGGATAACATTTGAATATAAGTATCACCAAATGCTACATCCTGTATTTTAAACCTGGCAACTGTGGATGTGCAGTGCTTTTAATAATCTTTGAAGGCTTGTCTTTGAAGGCTTTTGAAGGCTTGTCCAATTGAAAGTACCCATAAAAAATGCCTTTGAATCTTTCAGGAGATTTAATCAGTCTTTGTGCTTCCGATGGTATTTATGCTGTTTAAAAGTGAGATAGTTTGGCCATCTGGGAAGGGATTTTGTGCCTTGTCCAGTGACATCTGGGAGGTTCTCTTCTTGGAGGCTCATGTGGGTGCAATGGCCATTGGGGCTGGCGTTTTCTGATTCTCAACTGAGTTGGACTCTAAGAGAACTCATTTACATGGCTCATTATTGTCAGTGAGTATTGACTGGCTGCTCAGCTGGAAACTGGACCAAAGTACATACATCTGATCAATTTACATGGCCTGCACTTCCTTCAGCAGGGTGTCTGTGTTCCTAGAGAAAGCATACCAAGAATGAGGATGCCAAGAACCAAATCCTTTGCATTCGCTTTTGCTTTTGTATTCAGAAAAGTCAGTGAATATAGCAATACTGTCAACCCCTCCATTTTACAGAGGGTTGATATTGTCTGTCAACCCCTCCATCTTACAGAGGGTTGATATTGTTATGAGGCTCGTCACAAGGTTTCTGCTCTCTATTTACCTCAATGAGTAGGAATATGAAGATGCAGAGGAGAGATCAAGGACCAGGATGTGAAGTGGGGATTGAACAAAAACCAGAGAGGTGTAGAAGGAACTGGTAACTCCAATTAATATGTTGAAATCCTACTCCCTGAGGTGATGGTATAAGAACATGAGGCTTGGTATGGGTACTCTGGTGCAGGGAGTTAAGCTGCCAGCTGAGGTGCCAGGATCCCATATGGGTGCCGGTTCAAGTCCCAGCTTTTCCACTTCTGATCCAGCTCCCTGCTAATGTGCCTGGAAAAGTAGCAGAGGACAGCCCAAGTGCTTGGGCCCCTTCACCCAAGTGGGAGTCCTAGATGAAGCTCCTGGCTCCTGGCTTCAGCCTGGCTTAGCCTAGGCTATTGTGGCCATTTGGAGAGTGAACCAGCAGGTGGAAGACCCCTCTCTCTCTGTCTTTTTCTTTCTCTCTGTAATTCTGAATTTAAAATAAATAAATCTTAAAAAAAAATGAAAAAGGTGCTGAAGCTTTGGGAGGTGATCAGATGGTGAGGGTGGAGCCCTCATGAATGGAATTGGTGCTTCAATAATAGAGACCGTGAGAACCCTTTGCCCCTTCCACCACACGAGGTTATGGTGAGAAGACTGCTCTCTGAACCTCATGTGGAAGTGTGCTCTTGCCAGACAAGAATTGGCTGACACTTTACTCCAGAACTGTGAGAAATAAATGTTTGCTGTGTATAAGCCATACGTTGATGGTATATTTTATAGCAACCTGAACAAAGACAGCAGGTTATAAAGCGGTAGTGGAGAAACAAGGTATGGTTGGTGGATTGGGTTATTAGGACAAGTGGGAGAGTCTTTATGGATTTATCTGGATACATGGATTTTCTAGGATAATCATGACAATAAATACATCAGGTTTAATTTTAAAAATAAGTTGACATCTGGGAAAGAAAAACAGACCCTAAATTCAATTTTAAAAATCTAAACCTGCCTGAACATTTTAATGCTTTAGAGCCAATAAACAATTAAACATAAGAAGTTCATAGCTTACCATTTCAAAATAATTACTTTTATTTGTACCTTTATTCATGTAGTTTAAGCTTGTGTCAGGTTGCTTTAAAGTAGAAAAAGGTTACTTTCACTTAAATACATTCAAAAATGGTAATTTAGCCAAAGGAACTTGCCTCTGGTGTAGATCTTGGCTTATATCTTGATGAATGGTGCTATACCACTCAGGGCATGACTGTTTCCTTTCCATATTTCATGGATGTTCCAGTATGAGCTGGGAGCCCCAAAGGCATTCAGGAGCCCTCTCTCCTGAGGTTTCTCATCACAAGTCCCTAATGTGCTCAAGACACACTGCAGGTACAGAAAATGCGTGAGTGAGGCTCACAATGATTGCAGGTTAGCCCCACAGGTTGCTTTTGGTTCAGTAAGCATCAGGTCTGCTAGGAGGCCACCTTTTCCAACCAGAACATAACCACCTGCTGAGCAAAGCAGTTAGTGGCTGAAGAACCCATGAATAGGAACATGTTCTGCCTGTTGCTATGAAACATAAAAGGAAGTAGCTGATAACCCAGTTTCTCCCCTGACTTTGAAGAACAGAAAGGTCAGGCAATTCAGCTGTATTGTTAGACTAGAATGCATGTGTTGATTCGCAAAGCCATGTCCAGGTGAACATATCAAGAGGAAAAATGAGACCCTATGGTTTCAAGGTCTGCCACTGGAGCAGAGCAGACAAAATTTCACCCATAGCATTCAGTGGGATGAACATAAATTACACATGAGTAGGGGAAGAAAGGTAACATATGTGTGCATTTCAGACTAAATCAGAGTGCACGTGGCCCTGGACAAATGTGAAAACTGGCCATTAGTCAAGAATACCAGCATGTGCATCTTCTTAATGTAGACTGGACATTACTAACCAGCAGGAAGTTTTACTTGCAAAATGCGGATTAGGAATGCAAAAACATTAAGCTCATAATGGAGAAACAGTCGATTTAACTCCACAGTGAACACAGTTGAGAATACCCTAAGATAGCATTTCTGAAGAACCTCTGAATTGGATGCTAACATCTAAATATGTAGTCGTCCATCTCCTGCAAGAACTAGTCGACACCAAAGCCATTCAGGTGTGTTGGAAATTTAAAATGGATCTTTACTACACTAAGTGCTGCTTTAGCCTTGTCATATCATGATTGTGGCAGAAAAAAAGTGCATTCATTTATTTCTAATTTCACTTACTACTTTTCCATCACTTAAAAAATTTCAAGATATTTTTCTAACTCCATTCACAGACGGTCAATTTTCTGGAGAAAATTTAAAAAAAATCTTTATTCTTATGTGTTTGAGGCCAGCTCATAATAGACAGCAAACATTTGCAGTCAGGTAGTCCAATTCTGACATTCTTTAAGAACTCATTCTGGTATTTCTAGTCCTTCTGATTGCTGTTTTCAATCATACATAAAGGGTGAGTGTTATGGTGAGCGGGTTAAGCCACCACTTTGTATGGCCACATCCCATAGTAGAGTGCCTGGTTCAAATCCTGGCTGTTCTGCACTTCCAAATCAGCTCCCAGATAATGAACCTGGGAGGCAGAAGATGATGGTCCAATTACTTAAATCTCTGCCACTGACATGGAAGACCCAGATGGAGTTCCTGGTTCCTGGTTTTAGCCTGGCCCAGTCCTAGCTGTTGCAGCATTTGAAGAGTGAACCACTGGACAGAAGAATCTTCCCCTCTCGCTCTCTCTCTCTCTCTCCCTCCCTCCCTCCCTCCCTCAGTCCTTCTCTTTCTTTCTCTCTCTCCCCCTCCCTCCATCCTTCTCTTTCTCCCTCTTTCTCCCTTCTTCCCTCTCTCTCCCCCTTCCTCCCTCCCTCTGTGTTACTCTGCCATTCAAGTAAATAAATAAATGTTAAAATAAATAAATAAAAGCCACTACTTTCCTATCTCCATTTCCTGTCTCAGCAAGTGCTTTTTATTTTTATGTTTTATTTCTTTAATTATTTGAAATGTAGGGTTACAGAGAGAGAGAGAGAGACTCCTCCACCTGGTTTACTCCCCGATGACCTCAATGGCTGGAAATGGGCCAGTCTAAAGCCAGAAGCCAGGAGTTTCTTCCAAGTCTCCCACATGAGTGCGGGGACCCAAGCACTTGGGCCATCCTCTGCTGCTTTCCTGGGCCATTATCAGGGGGCTGGATATGAAGTGGAGCAGCCGGGATTCATACTGGCACCCATATGGGATACCAGCATTGCAGACTGCAGCTTAACTCACTATGCCACAACGCCAGCCCCATAGCAAGCTCTTTTTACCAATTCCTGATAAAGGTATTTACACCTCCAAATATCACATCCCATGAAATAACTCTGTTTGGAACTTTGCAGAGCAGAGGTATCTTAATTGATATTTTTAGAGTTTGAGAGGAAATGTAATGAAAGAAAAGAAAGCACATCAAAATCCTTTTTTATTATTGAGACACACACAGAGGCATCCAGTCCTTAAATGTTGCAACAATGAGGTGTGGGCAAGGCTGACACTGTGATCCAGGAACTCTGTCTGAGTCTCCCATGGGAAACAGGGACCTAAGTGCTTCAGCTATCATCTGGTGCCTCCCAGGGAAGTTAGAGCCTAGAATTGGGAGCAGAGCTGGGAATCAACCCAGCAGTTTGATAAAGCTGCATCTTAACCACTACACCAAAAGTCCACCCTTGAATTCAGATTTTTAAGAGCAAGTATATCCATTATTATTATTATCATCATCAGTGTTATTATTATTGCAATATATTGGCATTATGTAGTTAGCTTCAGCCCCTTAAAATATGCTAAGGAAATCTTATACTTTTATTTTTTTTTTGCAATCACCAAAATCAACTACTTTTTTAAAAAAATGATTTGAGAGGCAGAGAGACAAATCAGAGAGCTCCCGTGTGCTGATTTACTTCTCAAATACACACAGGGGTTGAGGTTGAGCTGGAGCTGGGCCAGGGCCAAAGCCAGAAGTCTCAATCTAGATCTCCCAAGTGAGTGGTAAGAAATCAGTGATTCGAGCCATCACTGACGCCTCCCCAGGTCTTTGTTAGCAAACAGCTGGAGTCAGGAGCCGGAGCTCACTATTGAACTCTGGAATGCCAATGCAGAACATGGCGTCTTAATCGCAGGGCTCAATCCCCTCCCCTTAAGTACTTTTGAATGAGGTAATATGTTACGGTAATTTTTGCAAAAAAAAAAAAAAAAAACAGAAAAAAATGATGATGGCCTCTTATGGTTGGAACATATAGAGCATATTAGGAATCTGGGGACTTTAATACAATATAAATAAACTTATACACACACAGAGATAACTTGTATACTGAGACAAGCATTGTACACATCAAGACTGGCACCTGAACTTGATGAATGGCTAAGAAAAGGTACACATGCTCTATCGTATTAGCATGACTATCTGAGGAAAACGCAATTCGCACAACTTGGACAACCCCTCAGCGGCTGGGTGAGAGGAGCACATTTGCATTAGCAACAAAGGCTAAACCCTTCATTCCTAAAGGAATGGAAATACAACAGGTCCTGAGAGAGAGAATCCTGCAGCTTTATCTCAGCCTTTACTGGCTCAGAAAAGCGTTCTGAAGAGAAGGCAGGAGGATTTGGTAACAAGGAGCAAGGGATGATTTATGGAAGGTCAATTATAGTGACCCCCGACTGTGGTTCATTCGCCAAGAACCAAATGTGAATGTCTGGTGGAGGAGAACAGAAAGCCTGCCCGGATGTATATTGAGCTTCAAAACAAAGAGCAAAATAACAGGGGCCTGCCCCATCCAGCTCTCCCAAAAGGTCGTTATAATTAAATACATCTGAACACCATTCTAAATACGATATACAAGGTCATTCCAATAAGCAGGCAATACAAGCACCAACAAAGAATGACAGGCGTGCGTAAAATAAGTGCATGGAACTGAACTGCATAGGAAGGTTCCCGCGGAGGCTAAAAAGCTACCTGTCAGAAAACAGAATGGGATCTATCTGCTGTTCTCATTTCATTGTCTCAACGGCAGCCACGCTGCCATTCAAAGACTCTGAAAGCCGCTATTACTTCTGCATTGCCGATACCTGCAAGGCATCATGTGTGATCAGAACCAACATTCCACGTTCCCCAAACAAATTTTCTGTGAAAGAAAAAAATGGATAGCTTATTGATTGGCAAGTTAGGAGAGGCAGAGACAGAAAAGAGAGGCAAACACTGAAATCTGTGCCGAGAAATGTCTGTTTCATACGGTTCGTCCTCTGCTTGAACATGTCTTCTACCACACAGCAAATAGCTGAGGATAATGTGAGAATCCAGCCTTGAATCCAGATGCTGGATTTCAATTCTGTTTACGACTTGTGTTTTCCCCATGACAAGCACAACTCATTTCTTTCATGGCTTCCCCTAACTGTCCATCAAATAAAGATTATAATACACGTTTTCCCGCCTTGGGTTGTAACTAACAGATAATTAGACAGAGTCTTAAGGGTGAATAAACTTGGTATGGTGAGCGTCTCTATTTTCACAGAAGAAAGTCAGTAGACACACTTGCGCGTCATGTCCTGGAAGCCTATGTATATGTGACAGGACATAATTCCTTGGCCTGTGTTTATTTTGTCCAGACTGCTTCAGCCTAATTAAAAAGGAGTTCTCAAAAATTAGTAAATTACAACCACATCATTCTGTGCATCTGGTAAATGCTACAATAATAAAAAGTGAGCACTTCCCATGTGCTAAATACACTTTTAAGTGCTGTATAAATGTTACTTACTAATCTGATGACATTCCCGTGGTTAATGCTATTTTTAAAATAGTATTTATTCATTTATTTTATTTGAAAGGCAGAGAGAGACAAATAAAGATCTTCCATTTACTGGTTCACTCTCCAAATAACCTCAGCAGCAGTGGTTGGGCCAGACTGAAGCCCTCTCTTAAGGGCTCCTCATCCACAAAGTAATTCCTAACCATGGTACCTCTTCCTTTAACTTAGAACCAGAGTGGTGAGCATCCGGCACTACGGTTAAATTGCAGCTTGGGATTCCCTTATCCCATAGTGAAATGCCTCATTCAGGTCCCACAGACTCTGCTTCTGATCCAGCTTCCTGCTAGCGCACACCCCAGGAAGCAGCAATGATGTCTCAAGTACTTGGTCCCTGCCATTCAGTCCCTGGCCTGGTCAGCCTTGCTGCTGCAGGTATTAGAGGAGCGAAGCAGTGGATGAAAGATGTTTCTTCCTCTTTCTGTTTCTCTGCCTTTCAAATAAAGTGAAAAATAACAACTAATTTAAGTGTTAGCGATATCTGCAAAATTATGTCATCTTTGTCATACTCTATTGGCTAGAAGTAAGTCGTAAGTCCCACCCACCCTCAGAGGGAGGAGACTACATGAAGGCATGAGCTGGATGTTGGAATTATTGGCGTCATCCCGGGTATGTCCTAGATCAGTACTGCCCTAGATTAGTGCTGCTCAAACATTAATGTACATACCAATCATTTGGGCATCTTGTTAAGTGCAGATTCTGAAATCAGGTGGTCTGGGATGTGGCCTGAGAATCTGTAATTCCAACAACCTCCCAGGTGGTGCTAACGCTACAGGCAGGCCTGGGGACCACTAAGGCTGCATGCGTCTGGGATAGGAACCAGCAGTTTGAGCTCCTGGCTCAGGACATGTGCCCATTTCATATACTCGTCAAACTCACGAGTCCACAACAGTGAGTCCAGTTTTACTTCTGTTCCACAGGAATCCTTGGAATCCTAAGGCAGTTAATGTGTCTGATCACCTCTTTCCACATTTATAGAACACAGAATGTGGTTCAGGCTCTCTTCAGCTGGCCCCAATGTCCTCCATCCCCTCCCCAGGCGGTAGACATGCCTCAGGCAGAGTTTCACCTACTCCACACATCCTCAGTTTTGCTTGCTGAGGGTTATGGGAAAAGTGTCACTTTACAATCTAAACCATCACCTCCTCTCACTACGTTGGGGAAGTTTCTTATAATTTTTCAAATGCATTGTTTTGTAGTATTCCAATAATAGGAGTCCTCAAAAAGTTCATGGAAATGCATATTATGAAAAAACTTTGTGTAGATTTCAGTTTTTTGTACCAAAACAGACTTATCTTTTAATTCACTTTCCCAGAACTTTTTGAAGTATCCATATGTGTACATAGTGAAGCTTTGCTCTGCACATGCATAGCTAAATGGTTATGCCGTTAGGCCAAGGCACACGCTATCTCTAGAAGATTCTCCTCCATAGGTTTTATAAATCAGACCACCACGGGGACTTTCATTTGGCCCAAATGTTTTGCCAGAGAAACCTTTTCCTTTTGAAGGAAAAGAAGTAAAACAAACTATGCTTGGTTTTTGAAGAGATTAAGTATTAATTTTGAAGAAAAGATTGAAAACATCTTATCTGACACAAATAACTCTTCCATGGAACAAAAAAAAAAAAAAAAAAAAAAAAAAAAAAAAAAAGGTCCTCCCCAAAGAGTAAAGATAGACTGAATGCAAGTTTCTCTTTCAGTGATGTCTCGCACACAGGAAGCTCTTATCTGCCTTCTTCTCAAAGGGCTGCTCAGACCCTTACAACTTAAATTTAGCTCTTAGCCAGCCCTTCCTTTCTGCTGGTGGCTACAAGTGGTGTTAAAGGACAGGCAGAGGGTCAACAAAGATACCTCCTGACACACAGCTTCCTTAAACTCTGGCTAGGCTCCAATCTATTTAAACAAAGAGGAAGGTAAGTCTGGCAGAGGGCTCTGAAATGAACCTAACTCAGACCTCCCGCCAGTATCCTACCTCTTAAAATAGTGAATTTCCAATTGTCTGCCAGCAAGGCTTTTAGAGCAAAGCCATTATTCTGAGACAGCAGCAAGTCTCCAGGCCTACCTTAGCACTTGGAGCACAAAGGCGGAAGGAGCCTTCTGCACACTGAAGAGCTGAGGTCTTCCTCGACCCTGCTGTCACAGGTGCCAAACACAATGACGCAATCTCATCACATATTTATTGAACTGTTCTAATAGCTTTACATCCTCCTAATCGTTGGACCAATTCCTTCAAATGTATATTCATGCCTCCCATTTTGTAAAGAATTCAAGTGGAGAGACTTAAATTGCCCAAGGTCACAGAGTAGCCTAATTAGGCTAATCCACCCAATTTGATCCAAAATTCACAGCGCAATACAAAGAGAGGTGGCTAAAAGCTCAGTCTGATGCAGAAAGGTCGACTTGCAAGGAGTGCTTTGAGTGGTGGCCCAAGAAAAGATCCCAGTCCCTGGATGCTATAAATGTGATTGCATTTGGAAGAAAAGTCTTCGCAGATGTAATGAAGTGAAGGATCTCAAGATGAGATCATCCTGGATTATCTCCAAAGGGGAGGGAATTTGATTTTATATAGGAGAGAAGACACAGACACCGAGAAGATAGTCATGGGAAGACAGAGGCAGAGGCTTGAGTGAGGCTGGCACAAGGTGAGGAAATCTGTAGGCACTGCAAGCTGGAAGAGGCAGAGGCCGCTCCACCCCTCAGGCCTTTGGAGAGCAGGACCAAAGTGGCACCTTGATTTCACACTTCTGGACTCCAGAACCTGTGAGACAATAGCTATCTGTTTGAAGGCACCAACTTTGTGGTGCCTGATGACAGGAACCCAGGCAAACTCAGAGATTTGGGAGTAATAAAGAAAATCCGTAGGTTAACTCCAAGAGTCCCCTGTAGCTAGTATGTGTGCCTGTGTTCTTGACTAGGGTTGGCTCCTGGGGGACACAGACAGCACTGCCTTTCTGCCAGTTCCCCTAACATTCATGATACATGAATGTAGCTCCTTGGCTGTTGACTTGAACCATGGAAATATTTGGAAGTCTGGCAGGTGGAGACTGTAGGGACACAAGTCTGAACTCATCTGAGAACAGGAACTCTGGGCTGTGGCAAGCTAGTCCTTCGCAAAGGGGCCAGACCAGACCGAGGCTGTCTGTGTGGCTCTTCTCAAGAGCAAGGAGAAGGAGCAGGAGGCCTGTGCTCAGAAGGTTGTTGAGGTGGCCCCGGGGAAGATCAGAGCAACCGAATGTTTTCTGCCTTTGTTAAATCAAAACATTGTCATGGAAATGGTGACCTTATTATAAATTGGGAAATTTGGAACTGGAAAACTGCAAAAATTGGGAATAAATCACATTCATTACCATTGATTCTATTATTTATTTTAGTGTACTTTTAATTGTCATTGACTTTTACTAATTTTTTATTTAGTTTTAAACAAATTTTATTATTAAAATATACAGAGGGTGTAGGCCCTTGGCACCATAACTAAGATGCTATTTGGGATGCCATATTCCACACTGTAGTACCTAGGTTCAAGTCCTGGCTCTGCCTTCCACTAAAGCACACCCTGGGTGGCAGCAGGTGATGGCTCAAGTACCTGGTCCCTGCCACCTAAGTGAGAGACCCGGGTTGGATTCCATGCTCCTGGTTTCAGCCTGGCCCTGGCCTGGCTATTTCAGGAATTTGAGTACTGAACCAACAGATGGGAGATCTCTCTTTGTCTTTGATTCCAAATAAAGTTCCTATAAATAAGTTTAAAATAAACACATACAATTTTTAAATTAAAATTTGTAAATGTATGCAATAGAGTCATCCTCTCCGCATCCTCCAGTATCCATTCATTCAGTGAACAAATGTTGGTTGATTATCTTCCATTATATTAGTACTGTTCTTGGTACTCGGGATACATCAATGAACAAGACAGACAAAACAAGGGTCCTCACAGCCTTCACATCCGGCTGGGTTGAGGATTTGAGGCTAGCTTCTTTGCAAAGGAAGAACTGAACAAAGACTGAAAGAAATAGTTGAAGTTAGCCAAGAGGATATCTTCTCCTTTTACCTCTATATTTAGATTTTTCAGGATCGTGCAGTATATCTTTATGAATTTAGCCACAGATTGGAACACACATGAGTATTCTTATTTCCACTTCTTTTTACTACAAACAGTAGTATATTATGTACAGTTTACTTTTTCCTATTTCTTGTATCTTGGAGGCTTTTATCAGATAACTTATCAGAAAGTTAATTATTTTTATCTTATTGCATAGAATATTTATTTGGATAACCATGTAGTAATTTATTTAAGCTCTTCCTTATAATTTAGTTGGTTTTTAATCCTTCACTGTTCCAAAATAAAAATGTATTATGTAACTTCATATTGATTTCATTTCATCCCTTGTGTAAAATTTCGAGAAGAGGAATTTCTAGGATATATGAGTGAGAAGTTTTGGAAAATATTGCCCAATTGCCTTGCAATGAAGTCTTACTAATGTATACCTCCCACCAACGATGAAGGAGTGCTTGTTTTCCTTCAGTTTGCTAAGACTGTTGTGATGAACTTTGTGGATTTTTTAATAAAAAGTCACAAAAATGGTTGGAAGAAAAATGATATTTCATGTAGTTTTAAATTTTCATATGTAAATGAGCATCTTTCCATATTTTAGTGTCATTTCCCTCACCCCCGAAAGTGAACTCTTTATTCATATTTTTGCCCAATTTTCTACTAGGAAGTTGGCCTTTTCTATGTGCTATCCTCTGGTTCACTCCCCAGATGCCTGCAAAGCCAGAGCACGATGCAGGGAAGGAGGTAGCTAGCAAGGAGCAGCTGAGGTTGCAGCCTTCCCTGCAACCCAGCCTGGACCACCCGGTTCTCTCCCTTCCATGCAGCTGTTTCCATGAAACCACTGCTTAGAACTAGCCAAAAATAACCAAAGTGGCTGTTGGCTGTTGGCTGTATCCTCATGATCTTTAGCTAATTATAATCTCATTGTAATAAATTATCATGGCGTACACTCCTACTCTCATCATGTACCTGATGCCATGACACTTCTGAGATTTCCAAGCAAGGGGAAGGACATGGGCAATATCCAAACTCTGCCCCAAACTGTGCCAACTATGAATATTCAATTAAACCCCACCCCAGACACCACCTCCTGTGCCTCCAGGATATAGAAAGGGATGGACGCAGACTTCATCATGTGCAGCTCACTCCTGAGCATTCCTGTATTCGCTTGTGTATTCACTTTGCTTGTGGATAAATCGAATTCCTCTGCCTTTACCTACTTCTTACCCACAAGTTCTTTCTTGCATGGGAAACAAAAACCTGGACGCAGTCATTTGGTAACAACATCTTGACCCAGCGACCCTCATGACATGCTGGGCCAGGTGGAACTCAGGAGTCTGGAATTCAGTCGAGGTCCCCATATAGCTCACATCCTTGAGCCATCACATGCTGACCCCTGGGGTGCGCATTAGCAGGAAGCTGGAATTGGAAGTGGAGCTGGTACTGGAACCCAGGAATTCTGATGGGATCTGCTCATTCCAAACCACGACTTAATCTCTGTGTCAGACAACCACCCCTTCATGACCACATAAAAATAATATATTTCCTCCTATCACCATTATAATTTATTATATTCTTATATGTTGTTGGGTTTAGTTTTTTATTTGTGTACTCTGCTCCACTATTTTTTTTGGTAATTCATATGTCAATATAATGTGATTTAATACTTGAAATTTGTTCTCTTTAAATATTTTTCATTAGTCTTGATTGCTTATTTTTTCCTATGATATTTAAAATCTGTTTGTCTCATTCCTACAAAAGAAAAAGATCATTTCTTGTTATACTTTAAATTACCATAGAGAGAAATGATGAGTCTTCCTGAGATTATTATTTTATCATTTATTTATTTATTTTATTTATTTGAAAGACAGAGTTACAGAGAGAGGTAAAGACAAAGAGGTCTTCCATCTGCTGGTTCATTCCCCCAGATGGCCTGCAACGGCCAGAGCTGCGCCGATCGAAAGCCAGGAGCCAGGAGCTTCTTCTGGGTCTCCCATGCGGGTGCAGGGGCCCAAGCATTTGGACCATCTTCTACTGCTTTCTCAGGCCATGGCAGAGAGCTGGATCAGAAGGGGAGCAACCGGGTCTCGAACCGGTGCCCGTATGAGATGTCGGTGCTTCAGGCCAGGGACTTAACCTGCTGCGCCACACCGCCAGCCCCATATTTTATCTTTTCTTTGTTCAGTTACATATAGTGTCTTTAAGGAGTGCTTGAAGTATTGTTCACACAGCTTTTGCATATTTTATCTTTATTGCTACTATCATAACTAGTTAATTTCTTTCATTTTAGAGTGCTCAAAAATTTTATGGAAAATGTAGAAATTAAAAGATGAGCATAGGGGCTGGTGCTGTGGTGTAGTAGGTTAAGCTTCTGCTTGAGACGCCAGCACACATTATGGGTGCCAGCTAGAGTCTTGGCTGCTCCATTTCCGATCCAGCTCCATCTGATGGCCTGGGAAAATAGTAGAGGATGGCCCAGGTGCTTGTGCCCCTGTACCCATGTGGGAAACCTGGAAAAACTTCCTGACTCCTGGCTTCAGAATGGTCCAGCTCCAGCCGTTGTAGCCATTTAGGGGGTGAACCAGTGGAAAGGAGACTTTCTCTGTCTCTCTCCCTATCTCTGTAACTCTGCCTTTAAAACAAATTTAAAAATATTTAAAAAGAAAAAGATGAGTTTATTTTGGTGCAAAAAATGAAAACCATGCATATGAGTGGTCCTCAAAATGTTCTTGGAAAAACAATATCAAAAAGTTGCACTGATTTCAAATTTATTTTTGCACAAAAACTTACATTTTCTTCTTTTTTGAAAGATTTATTTATTTATTTGCAAGGCTGAGCTACAGAGAGAGTGGGGAAGAGAGATCTTCCATCTGCTGGTTCACTCCTTGATAGTTGCAATGTCTGGAGCTGGGTCAGGTTGAAGCCAGGAGTTCTAGGTCTCCCACACAGGTACAGGGATTCAAGCACCTGGGCCATCCTCAGCTGCCCTTCCAGGTGCACCAGCAGGGAGTTGGATCGGAAGTGGAGCAGTCGGGACTTGAACTGCTGCTGCTATGGGATATTGGCATTGTAAAATGAGGCTTTACCTGCTATACCACAGCACTGGACCTAAGCTTTCTTTTAATTTCATTTTTCATGAATTTTTGAACTATTCTCATATTTCTGAATTATTTTGTTAAACAGACAAATGATACCTTCAGCACAGTACTTGTTCCACCAACCAAGTGAATTATTTTATGATTTTTAATTTTTTCAGCTGACCCTCAGGTTTTCCAAGCTTACAGTCAATTCCTTACAAATAGCAATAGACATCTCTTCCATTTCTATTTTTCTGCCTTTAATTTCTCTGGATGTTTTTTGTTTTGGTTTGGAGATTAAATTTATTTAAAAAACTATATAAGCCAATCAGATATGAATAAATTTTATAATGAATCATTTGAATATCTTTTTTACATTGGATCACAACAGCATTACCATAATAGCATTGTTTTAATTTATTAAAACTAGTTTTTTTCAAGATTATTTCTAGGGGCTGCATTGTGGCTCAGCAGGTTAAACCAACAAAATGGGACGCCAACAACCCACATGTTTGCCAGTTCAAGTGCTGGCTGCTCCACTTCCGATCCAGCTCTTTGCTAATGCACCTGGGGTAGCAGTGGAAGATAGCCCATGTTGGAGGCCAAGATGGAATTTCAGGCTCCTGGTTTTGGCCTGGTCCAATCCTGCCAGTTGCAGCCCTTTGGATAGTAAACTGAGCAGATGAAAGATCTCTCTTACTTGCTTCTCTCATCTCTCTCTCTAACTCTGACTTTTAAACAAATACACAAATTAAAAAAAAAAAAACTGCTGTAAGAAAAAGAGACTATTTCTAGTAAATCTCAATTGTTTTTTAGTACAGGTTAAATAACCTTTATACAAAACACTTAGGACCAAAAGGATTTTAAATTCCAGATTATTTCGGATTTTGGAATATTTTCATATATATAATGAAATATCTTGTGAATGAGATGTGAGTCTAAATATGAAATTCATTTCTGTTTCATATAAACTTTATACAGATGGCCTGAAGGCAATATGATACAGTATGCTTAATAATGCTGTGAATGAAACAAAACTCCATGGTGTGGAATTTTTTACTTGAGTCATCATGTTGGCATTCAAAATTTGCAGATTTTGCCACATTTTGGATTTCAGATTTTCAGTTTCGAGAGGCTCAAACTGTATGGTGCCAAGGCAAGATAGAAATATGGTAATATAAATTATTTTATTCCTATGAACTATTTTATAGCAAAAAAATCTTTTGGTAACAGGTGTTCTTATGCTTGATTTCTAAAGATAACCTTAGTCCCCAACTGAACTTTGTTGCTCCAAGACTCTATTACTTTAAGGATATTTTCATAATAATTTTAATCACTAAGTTCTTCCTCATCACTGGAATATGTCTTTTTCTTTTTCCTTGGACATCTGGACTCATCATCTGATGTTAAGGAACCCCCTGAACTGGGGGCTTCCATGTTTTTCCAGTTTTGGCTGGAAATCTACGGCCTGGCTGAGGGTGTGAGCAGTAAGGACCTCCCTTCATCCTCACTCTCTTCTACTTTCTCAACTTCTTTTACTGGTCCCGAGATTTTCTTTAGCTTTCTTGCTCATTTTTTTTTCTTTCTTTGGAATTTCATGTTCTTCCAGCATATTTTTTTTAAATTTTTATTTAATGCATATAATTTTCCAAAGTACGACTTATGGATTACAATGGCTTCCCCCCCATACCGTCCCTCCCACCCACAACCCTCCCCTTTCCCACTCCCTCTCCCCTTCCATTCACATCAAGATTCATTTTCGATTATCTTAATATACAGAAGATCAGCTTAGTATACATTAAGTATGGATTTCAACAGTTTGCTCCCACACAGAAACATAAAGTGAAAAATAATAGATGATTTTTTTTAAATGATGATGAAATCAGAGCAGACCTATTGTCATGTTTAATCCCAGTGAGAGTCAAGTTGGGAATTGATAATTTCTTTTCTTTTCTTTTTTTTTTTTTTTTTTTTTTTTTTTACAGAGCATCAGTTTAGTATGCATTAAGTAAGGATTTCAACAGTTTGCACCCCCATAGAAACACAAAGTGAAATATATTGTTTGAGTACTCGTTATAGCATTAAATCTCAATGTACAGCACATTAAGGATAGAGATCCTACATGAGGAGTAAGTGCACAGTGACTCCTGTTGTTGACTTTACCAATTGACACTCCTGTCTATGGCATCAGTAATCTCCCTATGCTCCAGTCATGAGTTTCCAAGGCTATGGAAGCCCTCTGAGTTCTCCGACTCTTATCTTGTTTAGACAAGGTCATAGTCAAAGTGGAGGTTCTCTCCTCCCTTCAGAGAAAGGTACCTCCTTCTTTGATGACCTGTTCTTTCCACTGGGATCTCACTCGCAGAGATCTTTTGCCAGAGTGTCTTGGCTTTCCATGCCTGAAATACTCTCATGAGCTTTTCAGCCAGCTCCGAATGCCTTTAGGGCTGATTCTGAGGCCAGAGTGCTATTTAGGACATCTGCCATTCTATGAGTCTGCTGAGTATCTCACTTCCCATGTTGGATCACTCTCCCCTTTATTTACTCCATCAGTTAGCGTTAGCAGGTACTAGACTTGTCTATGTGCTCCCTTTGACTCCCAGTCCCTTCACCATGACCAACTGTGAACTGAAACTGATCACCTGGAACAGTGAGATGGCATTGGTACATGCCACCTCGATGGGATTGAATTGGAATCCCCTGGTATGCTTCCAACTCCACCACTTGGGGCAAGTCAGCCTGAGCATGTCCCAAATTATACATCTCTTCCCTCTCCCATTCCCACCACCATGTTCAACAGGGATCACATTTCAGTTAATTTTCAACACTTAAGAATAACTGTGCATCAATTACAGATCTAAACCAGTCATATTAAGTAGAACAGATAAAAAAACTACTAAGAGGGATCCAGCATATTTTTAGGACAGGTATAACTGAAGTGTCCACTTTCCCCACATCGATTTCCTAACACCTAGATTTACCAAAGTAGCTCCATCTTCAGATGAACTCAGCTGCTCTTCCACGGTCGGTGCAGTTTGTTTTTATCTGTGTGTTGTTTATTGCCCTGGTGCAGTTTTATTGGAGTCTTTAGCCAACACTAAAATGAACGCAACCACTTTACTCTTCCAGGTAGCTTTATCTTTCATTAGTTACCTTTACAACTTCACTCTACTTGGAAAATGTCCTGTGTAAGTCCCTGCTTGTCAGGGAAAAGGGCAAGTTGGAGACATGGTGCTCTTACTTGTGGCCAATTCATTACACATTTCTTCAGATGGGGCAGCAGTACGTGAGCCCTTGGGCCAGCCAGCTCAACCTTGACTCCTTCTGCCCCGTCACCATGGCCTTGGCACCCAGGGTCCTGGCAGGATCAGGTGTCAAGAACAAGGAGAGCAGCTGCATGTTTTTTATTTTTTTCATAGATGCCTTGCTGTCTCTCCCACGAATTCTTGTATCTGCTTTGTATTCTCCTTTGTTTAATAGAGGTGATGTTTATGCCTTTAAATTTAAGTAAAGTCAAGTCCACATTTTTCATATGTGTTGTGGCAACTTTTTTTTAATTTTTTATTTTTGGTGAATGTTCTTTGTTGACTGGCTTACTATCGTATGTCTCTGGGTTGATATTTTACTCTTTAAAGCAATTATCCATTGTTGGATGACTTGGATTTTTCTGGAGCAGCCACTTAAGGAAACTCCTTTTAGGGTGGAAAGAGGGACCAGAGCAGTGTCCAATATGACAAATAAATAACTTGCTATGGCTCCCGCACAGAGTAATTGTCTCCTGCAGATTCTGTACATCCATGTATTCTGTGTGTAGCCTCAATGCCCCCATATTTTCAACTCCACCGCTTTACAAAGTTGAAGTATAAGAGGATTTTCATTAGCAAGGCTGCCACCCAAGTTTTTCACTCACTGTAGCAAATAAGCCATGGAGCTTTTTCAGTAGGGGTGGGCCTTTTCTTTTCAGAAAATGTTTCTGTAGAATCTTTCTGTAACCCACCCCTTCCAGGTTTTCAGTGATCCCCTTGACATCCTTCTAGGTAGATTCTAATCAATTCCAGTCCTGCTGGTCAGTACATATGTTACAGCATGCACATTATCTGTGTCCCATTTTTCTGATGATAAAGTTGTAAATTTGCTTTCATATAGCTTCCAGAAGATGGGAAAATTGGAAGATCTCTACAATTATCTCACAAAATGACATCCGTGGACTGAAGGAAATATTTCTAACACAAAGTTTTAGGATTGGGAATAGATTGCAACTCTATGAAATATGAATACCTATTTATGAGCTGGATGAGTATGGCACTATTATGAGTGGCTGTTTCCTTCTAGTTTTTCAAACTTTTTGTTTGCCATGACTATCTCTCTCTCAATATACACACATACATATATTCATGTGTATGGACATGCATGCATGTGTTACGCACGCATACATTTTTGTGTGATAGAGAATGGATATAAGATTACTAAATACCACAGAAAGTTAAAATAAGTGACAATAAAAAATATTTCTCAATTTGGCAATTAGAAACTCATCTGTAACCTTGACAAAGGTGAATTTTAGAGCAGAAACCAGAATTTCGAATTGAATGAGTTGAGAAGTGAACCAGAGGTGATGAATTAAGTAGTACGGACTATTTTTGAGAGACACTTGACCATTAGGGAAAGGAAAGTGTGACAGCACAGATTGAAAGGGCTAAGGAAATTCTATATTTAGACCCCCATAAGAAGCTTGTTTAGAGTGGTGCCTCACTCGTTGGGATGGAGGTGGGAAGCAAGGAGAAGGGCAGGAATGTGTGTTACAACACAGACATTAATAGCCTTGACTCCAAAAGCGAGAGTTCCTGGGATTGATCCTGTTGTACCTCGTGTTCAATCTGTGACTTGAAATGACTTACTCTTTCTGATCTTAAATGACACCGTCATCTATGTAACAGTCTAGACCTTTCTCCTGAGCTCTAATCAATCCTTGGTACTAGATAACTTCCCCTCTAGTCCTACAGATATTGCCAAGTTAATATGTTCTAAACAAAATATTTTGTCCAGTATCCAAGCTTGCCCCCATGTCCTGCATTTCTATATTTAGTGAATAAAATCACCATATATGTAGAAACCTAAGCCATAATGCCCTAAATGCCTGTATTTCTTGTACATTAACATCTAATCATGATCAATTTACATCAATTCCATTCGTTAATTTAACCTACAGTTTTTATGTCCTCCTTTCAAACTTCACTCTCACCACCCTGGAGTAGATTCTCATTCTTACCTAGACTACTCCTACAATTTCCTAATTGTTACTTCAGCTTCTCTACTATCTAGGAATCCTCAACATCAACAATAAAGTGAATTTATTACAACGTAATTATGATTATGATATTCTACAGGTTACAACTTTACAATGTACGATAAAACCTCTGTTTCTTATCAGTGTATTCATTTTCCTCAACAATCTGGACCTATTTATTTATCTTTACAATCTCAAACACTCCTGTAGCTCCTCTGTAGTCTCCATTGCAGGACAAAAAGGGTACAATTCTGCCTTCTACAAAGAAAGAAGCATTCTTCCAAAGAACAGGGCCACTGTATCTAGAAAAAAAATTTTAATGAGCATTTTGAATATGTGGAGAAAATGGAGCCAAAGTTGATGAGAAATATGAGGTCAAAAGAAAAGAACTGCTGCAGAAGTCCCAAAGCAGGTGCAAAGTCACAAAGAGGAACGACTGAGGGCGAGCAAATATGGTGGCAGGACAAAAAACAAGGTAGTTTTCTCCGCATTCTACAAAGATGGCATTCCTCCAAAGAAGAGGGTTCTTATTTCCAAGTGAAATGGATAGCAGGCTCAAAACCCGGGAGCGAGGATGCGTTTGTGACATTATTCCACCTGTATTAGGTTTTCATTACTTCAACTGAAATATGTGAGAGGAACTTCTTGGGCAGGAGGACAGTTGAGCTTGCTTACAGTTGAGTCTCACAGTTCAGGAGTGGAGTCTGCTGGAAGCTGACAATGGTGAGCGTGTGTGGAGAGGTGATCTCGGGGTGAGGGGGAAGATGTACTGGAAGTTCAGAGAAGAGAAAAAAGTGGTTAGCTAGGACGCTGGAAGGACAAGTAAGATGCAGTAGATAGCTGAGGGACACCTGGGTTTGGAGGTCAAAATTGTAACATGAAATGTGCAAATTCCCATGTGTCTCTTTGGTCATATTCAGCTGTGGGGGCAGTGGGTGGGCTTAAAGGAATGGGCACCAATTTCTTTTTTTTTTTCTTTTTTTTTTTTTTTTCTTTTTTTGACAGGCAGAGTGGACAGTGAGAGAGAGAGACAGAGAGAAAGGTCTTCCTTTGCCGTTGGTTCACCCTCCAATGGCCGCCGCTGCAGCCGGCGCACCGCGCTGATCCGATGGCAGGAGCCAGGATCCAGGTGCTTTTCCTGGTCTCCCACGGGGTGCAGGGCCCAAGCACTTGGGCCATCCTCCACTGCACTCCCTGGCCATAGCAGAGAGCTGGCCTGGAAGAGGGGCAACCGGGACAGAATCCGGCGCCCCGACCGGGACTAGAACCCGGTGTGCCGGCGCCGCAAGGTGGAGGATTAGCCTATTGAGCCACGGCGCCGGCCCACCAATTTCAAATTACTAATGTAGTTAAGATTGAACAACTGCTACTCAAAGTATATTTGAGTCCTAACTATAAGCCAGTTTCTGAGATACCCTTTTCAGATTAAATTAGGTATAACAAAAAAATTATGTGCTTGTTTCCTAAATTGTCAGGGTAACTATAGTTCAATAGGTAATATTTTCTGACATTTGTGCTTTGAGGTTTTCTGTAGGTTCTGACAATGTATATAAATTGTTACTTTTCTAATGTGAAAGTTTATATTGTATTTTTAAAACTGATGTTTAATATGTTGTCTATAAATCTAGGTCATTTAATTAGAGGGTGTCATCCTCACCCTCAATAATAGCATAAACAACTACAATATTACAAGTTTCTGAATGGTGTTCCTGTGCAGTGCATTGGGCACTGGTGTTACGGGTTGAACAGAACATGGCTGATCAGACTTAGGCAGATGTGCAAACCCTGAGGTTTTAAGTTAACAGTTAATGGATTGATGTTGACAGTTGTTGGATTATGGTGGATACCTGTTGTAATTCTGGCACTTAGGAGCTGGGGACAGTGGGAGATCTTTAGGTCAATGGGGGCTTGCCATTCAAAGGTAGTTCTCAGTAGTTATTTAAGCTGAATTTGTCCTTCTCTCTCTGCTTCCTGGTTTACCATGTGATTCTCCCCACACCATTGCCAGCCTCCAGCAGACACCAGACTAACGGGGCCCACTCTTGAACTGTGAGCTTCCAAACTAGAAGCAAACACAAACATTTTCCTTCCCAAGAAGCTCTTCTCCCACGTTTTAGTTAAAACAACGAAATCTAACACAGCTGGGCTAATCTCTTCAGCGACATCATCTTACATAAACCTGAAACCAATCGAGTATCAAGAAGTAGAATTACTTTTCCAGGGCACATGGCTTCTAAAAGAAGATCCAGAATGTAAGACCAATCTGTGCAAACCCAAAGTGCACTACTGGTCACCACCCTTAAAACCTGCATGTGGAGTGTCTGCTGGACCCACAAGACATCAGCCGCTGAAACTGTCGTCCTCAATGGCATTGATATGTTAGATCAACTTAGTGGCAGGATCTTACCTGAGATGTGTCTCCAGAGGCAGCACTTAACCACTGTACTTTTGGAAGCTTCATACATGACCCTAATGTGATCTGTAGTGATGGAGAGCCACTGGGCTTGGTGTTCTAGGAGGTTCCCAGGGATTCTGTGTGCTACTCACTCTTTGGTTGTCACTACCAAGGAACTAAGACCTCATCTGACCTCATCCATCAGGCTGAGAAACATTTTACACACAGCCTTAAAAGTCACACTATAAATTACCTTAAAATAAAACACTATAAATAAGCTTTCCCTTGCTCAATCATAAGAAGTGACCCTATTTGACCCTCCCACCTGAAGACTCACTCCTACCCATGGTTAAATAGAATATGAGCAGCTCTAACTCACTAGCAACTGTGCCTCAGCATGTTAATTCATTTAGTCCCCACACAGGCCCTATGAGGTAGGCAATCTGATAACACTCATTTTATAGATGAAGCAACTGAACCTTAAAGAAATCCGTAGCCTGCCCCTGGCCACACTTCTATCCAGCAGAACCTGGATCTTCGCTTAGTTCTGCCTGCACAGTACAGTCTCCTGATTACTCTTGATACTCCGCCGCTCCACATGCACATCCCAGAGCTTTCTCAACATGCAAACTTCCTTCTTTCCACAGATTCTTTCTTTCCACTGTCCTCTCCAAGCTAACGTTATCTCCTGACACCTATCACTTAATAACACCTCAATCATCCCTCATTTCCCTCACCCACAACCACCAGTTGATCCTTCTGGTTTTTGGCTCCTTCCAAGACTACTTTAGTAGTTAATGTGAACAATCTCCTTATCTTTATGTTATACAGATATAAACTCTGCTTTGCTAGATCTACAATGATCGTTTGGTAACAGAAATTTAAGATCATTCATTGATGCAATGAGCTTCATGTAATAAAATACCAATTCCTTAGCAAGGCGTTCTTTATTAAGTAGCTCCAAATTTCTGCTTCAAAGTATTTTTTTAACCACACCATGGTTCCTTGTCTTTACCTATAAACATTGTACGTTCTTCTCCAAAGATCACAAACTGCAGGCATTCAAGAATCTGATCCAAAGGCATGCTATGCTGTGTTGGTTTATCCACTAACTGTGTATGTGTATGTGTGTGTGTATGTGTGTAGCAATGCCATTTTAAGAACCAATAAAATTAATGTAATATACAGATCTCTTTTTAAAAGTTTAGTTATTTTGAAAGTCCGAGTTACAGAGAGGGAGAAACAAAGAGAGAGGGAATCTTCTATCTGCTGTTTCTGCAGATGGCTGCAACAGCCTGTGGTGGGCCAGGGCAAAGCCAGGAGATTCAGCCAGATATCCCACACAGGTGGAAAGGACATAAACACTTGGGCCATCTTCTGTTGCTTTTCCCAGTCCATTATCAGTGGGCTGGATCAAAAGTGGAGCAGCTGGGACGTGAACTGGCGCCTATATGGGCTGCCAGCACTACAGGTGGTTGCTTTATTCACTAAGCCACAACACCAGCCCCCAGATCGCTTTCAAAACATGTTTTTTTCCATCAGTTTCTCACAGTCCTCATCATCCCATATTGTGGCCCAATCCAACTCACCTGACACCTTTAAGTGATCTTCCTGGCCCTGTAGTTAGTTGAATTTGTGATCTCTGCTCTGGGCCATTAGAAGATCTCTAAGTATATACCACATATCTTCATGCCTTGTAACTTTTTCCATGCTATTTCTTCGTATTAGAGTACCCTTATCAACAGACCTGGTAAAATTCTTCTCACTTTTAAGGTCCAGATAGAGGGAGCATTTCTGTGAGTTCCTTCCTGTGACATTGCTCCAACAAAATCAGTTACCCTTTGTTCAAGGAGCCTGTAAAGTTTTATATACATTTCTAATGCAGCTCTCTCCAAGCTATTAAAAGCAGTTTTGTATAGTTTTCTGGATACACTGAGAAAATCTTAAAAGTAGGTTGTGCTTTGTTCAGCTTTATATCATTTTCCACACTGCCTACCATCATGCCCCATCCAGGGTACACATTCTAAGAACACAGAGTAAAGTTCATCTCAAGAAGCAGCTCATTTTGCTCTCTCCATGAAAGTCTTTTCATTCCCAATTTTGTGAAACTAAACAATTAAAGGACTTATTACCTTATGTAGAAAGGGCTCCTGAAATTATTATTTCTCAATAAAATAAAAAATTGAATTCAACAACACATCAAAAAATGATGACATTATGACTAGTGGGCTCTATTCCTGGCATGTAAGTCTGATTAAATAAGCAAAGCAATCACTTTAGCAAAATAAGATAAAAAAAAAAAAAAACACATGATTATCTCAACTGTTATAGAAAAGGCATTTGAAAAATTTAACTTTCTTTCTTAGTTAAAACTCTTAACAGTTTTAGGAAAGTTCCTTGACATAATAAAGACCATTTATAAAAAACGCATAGCTAACATCCAATCAAGGAAGGATGACTGAAAGCTCTTTCTCTAAGACCCATTGTAAGACAGTGATGCCCCTTCTCACCAGTTCCACCCAAGTAGGACTGCTAGTATTAGCAAGGATAAACATGTAAGAAAAACAAAAGGCATCCAATCCCAAAGGAAGAAGTGAAAGTGTGTGTTTTAAGATGATCTTATATATAGAAAATGCCAAATATTACACATATACCTACAAACTATGGGAACTAATAAGTAAATTCAGCAAGGTTGTAGAATACAACCAGCATTAAAAACCCAGTAGCAATTTTACATACAAATAACAATCCTAACTAAAAACAAACTTAAGGGGGAAAATCCCATTTATAATAACATTAAAAAAAATCAAATACTTATAAATGCAATTAAGCAAGGAGTTGAAAAATGTGTACACTAAAAACCATAAAATGGGGGCCAGCTTTGTGCTGTAGCTGGTAAAGCTGCCATCTGCAATGCCAACATCCCATATGAGCACTGGTTTGTCTCCCAGCTGCTCTACTTCATATCAGCTCCCTGCCAATGGCCTTGGGAAAGCAGAGGAAAATGGCTCAAATGTTTGTGTTCCTGCCACCCACATGGGAGTCCTGGATGAAGCTTGTCTCTTTCAGCACTGCCTGTTGCAGACATCTGGGGAGTGAAACAGTGGATGAAATAGCAATCTGTCTCTTTCTAAATAAATAAATAAATCTTTTCAAAAAGGCTGTAAAACAATGATGAAAGAAATTGAAGAGGACACAAGTAAAAGAATCCACATATTCACTAAGATGAAAAATCAATATTGCTAAAAATGTCAATACCAACTAAAACAATATACAGATTCGATTTGATCCCCATCAAAATTCCATCGGCCTTCTCCACCGAAACAGAAAAAGTAATCTTAAAATTTATATGAAACTACCACCACAACAATAATAACAACCACAACAAATAAAAACCAATGCAATACTGTGGAAGAGAGACAAAACTGGAAGCATCACATTTCCTAATTTAAAAGTACACTACCAAGCCAAATTCATCAAAACAGTATGATACTTAACATGAAAGCTGAAACACTGACCGATGAAAAGAATAGCAAATCCAGAAATAAATCCAAATATATACCTAAAAATTAACTAATTTTCAAGAAACACAATGTAGAAAGGTAGTTCTTAAATAGATGGTTCTGGGTAAAATAGACTTCCACATACTAGAGAATGAAATTGGCCTCTTACATTATACACAAAAATTAACTCAAAATGGAGAGGAGACTTAACTTTAAGACATGAAACCACAAAACTGCTAGAAGAGAGGATAGGAGAAAGTTCTTGGCATTGGCCTTGGCAAGTTTTTTTTTTTCTTTTGATATGACACCAAAAGTTCAGTCTCAAGAAGGAAAAATAACTAGGACTCCATCAAGCCAAAAAGCTCCCATGTGGCAAAAGAAACAATCAACAAAATAAAAAGGGAACAGGTGGTCTGAGAAAGATATTTGCAAGCCACATTTATAATAAGGAGTTGGTACACAAAATTTGTGAAGTCTCACAGCTCACTAGCAGGGAAACAACAACAAACTTTAAAAATGGGTATAGAACCTGAACAGACATTTCTTCAAAGAAATACAAGTGGCCAACATGAATATTCAAAGGTGCTCACCATCACTAATCCAGGAAGCGTTCATTATAACCACTGTGAAAGTCACCTTCTACCTTTCAGGAAGACTATTGTCAAAGAGATGAGTGACAACAGATGATGGTGAGGACACAAGGAAAGGAAACCCTTTTATCCTGTAGGTCGGAATGTAGATTAGTCAGCCATTGTGGAAACCAGTGTGCAAGTTCCTCAAGAAATTAAAAATAAAACCACCATATGACCTGGCAATCCCTCGTCAGCGTATGTGCCCAAAGGGACGAATGCTCCCATGCTCACTGCAGCATTATTCACAATAACCAAGATACAGAAACTATCTAAGTGTCTATTGAGAGAAGAATGGATAAAGAAAATGTGTTATCCATTATATGAATACTATTCACCCTTTATAAAAGAATGAGATCCTGCCTTTGACACAACATGGATGCACCTGGAAGACATGATGCTAAGTGAAATTTTTAAAAGAGGCAACATATTCAGAGAATACTATAGGGGAGAGGGACAGGCTGGGGGATGGGGTGAAGTGGGGAGATGGAATGGGGAGATGTAGGTCAAAGAATATAAAGGGTGGGTATGCAGGATAAACAAGTCCAGAGATCAAATACATAACAAATTTTGTTAGGAATTTTTGTTTTATAAATGGAATTGAGTGGCTCTTATTTTTAAAAAAGCAACTGTGTTAGATGACAGTTTTTTTCACTATTGTAACCCTTTTGCTATCTGTATCCCCTAAACTTCATTTTTTAAAACACAAATACACATAGTTTATTTCTAGAAAATATTTTGTAAGAGCTTTGAGCAAATATAGGTTTGGGGTCTTTTTAGTAAGATTATATAGCTGGCTCTGAGGGTTGACACTATCTGATTTCTATCATGCAGAGAAGTATGTAAATACACCTCCCTCCCTTCATAATACTGATCACATGATCAAGTGACTAAAATATTTTTCAAAAAATACCCATGAGAAATTTCTTGGGTGATAAGTACCTGATTAATCAGGTCTGCATCTTCACCTACAGTTTCAAAGCTTGCAGTTTGAGGAACTCCCCTTGGAAACCACTTCTTATTTCAATATGTTTCTGAGATTTCATTTCCATTTCATTTATATTTTATATTACAGTAGAAAAATATGGTACTCCTAAGAATCGGGGCCTACATTGTGAAAGATAATCTAACAACTGTATAAGAAACAAAAGATACAGACCTTGTTTCAGGAAAGGAATTTTTGAAGCGGACATGAGGCAGAAAAGGATGTTTGCAATCTGTTCTGTAGAAGTATAAACGAAAGACTGAAGTTGCAATGGAGGCTAAATCTTAGAAGGCACGACCAGATTCTTTTTGGAGGTGCTTCTGCTTTTTGCCAAAATTCATCTGCTGACAGCCCCCAACCCCAGGCTTCTGACTGCAACGCCTATTATAGGAGAAAGACTCCATGTTTTGCTGTCTCCACTTCTCCTCCTTCTCTCAGGACTGAACCTGGAGCAGCTGTGTGTGGAGACACAGTTAAGTCCCTTCCAGAGCTGAGAATTAGCCTGATCCTGGGCTAAGCTTATGGGGAACTCAGTGGAATCCAATTTCTTCCCTATGCCTTTCACATGTGAGAAAGGACAGCTGACAAGAACTAAACAGCCTGCAGTATATCTACACTCTAGGAAGAAATGCCAGAAATTTCAGACTCAGATTTAAATTTTTGTAATAGTTTTCTTGTGGTCCAGTTTCCTCTTAGTTACAAGGGGCTTTGTCTTACTGTGTTTGGCCTTCAAGTAACATTATCAGATACTGTGGACTCTCAAGATATATCTGACAGATTTGTAGACACAGTATTAAGTACTTTCTCAAATTGTTTTAATCCTAGGAGGTAAATCAACATCACAACCAAAAACTAACATTTCTTTTTCAAAATAAATGTGTCTTACCATCGTTAAGTAGTTAACTTTCATACCTTTTAATGCTCTTAGACAGTTGTTTTCAGTCAGTATAGTTGACTACATGTCAAGATTGGAAGAAACGAAATAGTTTCAAAGCCTTCAGAACTGTTGAATGAAAAAAATTCTCCTAAATGTCTTTTTTTTTAAAAAATAAAGAATTTTATTTATTTGAGAGGTAGAGCTACAGACAGTGAGAGGAAGAGACAGAGAGAAATGTCTCCCATCTGCTGGCCTCAATTATCTGAAGCCAGGAGCCAGGAGCTTCTTCCAGGTCTCCCAAGGGGATGTGCAGGGGCCCAGGTGCTTGGGCCATCTTCTACTGCTTTCCCAGGCCACAGCAGAGAGCTGGATTGGAAGAGGAGCAGCAGGGATGTGAACTGGAGCCCATATGGGATGCCAGCACCGAAAGCGGAGGATTAACCTACTGTCCCGGCAGCGGGCCCTCTGTATGTCTTACTTTAAGAAATTAGTCATTGCTGAGCCCTGAGCATTTGAATCTGGTTTAATACATTGCATAGATGGCTCTCTTTCTGCCCATATGACTATCATGCCAGTCCTTTAAAAAGTACCATACTTCATTCTTTGTTCTGAGGACTGAAAAATTGTGTTTGCCTACATGAAACTAAAAGCCTGCTAAGGAAGGTTGTTTTGTTAAGCGAAACAAAGGAAGGGTCTGGGAATAAACTTCTGATAGTATTCTTTACTTTCATTTTAAATGATCCTTTTAAACAAAATATTTGAAAAGTTTATTCCAGTAGCGATTCTAAAATTCAAAGTGTGTGCAGGGCTTTTTTTTTTTTTAATGACTGAACACATTTTTTGAATACTGTCTTGTACTCATGTATGAGTAGGACTTGTCTACACAGTAATTCAAATAAAGGACAAAAAAACCAGAGTCTAACTGTGCTTGGTCACCCCATTGTCAGGCTTCAGTTTCCTCATCTAGAAAATGAGGATTGGACAAGATGATCTTCTAAGGTCTATTTCTAGTGGAGTTGAAGGCAAAAGAAAAAGGTACCTTAGAATTTTTGATAATTATATTGGAAGGATACACAAGCTTTGAATCAGATCTGGCTTTGACTCTCAGATCTTAGCTTTCATTTTATTAAGGCTATAAAAATATTCAAGGACCAATGAAGGGCTGTTGAGGCTTAGATGAGAACAAGCCTCTAGTGTTCCCAGCACAACTTGTGCACACACAGCATCCTCCCATAAATCATAGGACCACATTTCCAGGTCAAGAAAAACACAAGGCTGAGCTCATGATTCGATCTAGTAATTTCTACAGTGGCACTAAGGAAGGGAATGAGCAGATCACTGTCCTTTACCAGCAGAGATGTCCCTGCTGTGATGAACTGGAGCTGTCAGAGTTTAAAAAAAGAATACCATCAGGGCAAAGGCACCACATCTTGGCAAGAAATGCTTCACATAGTTTCCACCGTCCCCAAGCCCTCCTTCACACCCCACGCCCTGCTGCTATTTAAATCCCAGGCACTCCACTGGGCCACGCTCATTTTAGCCAGTGCCCAAGCTATCAGCAGAGAAGAAAGGGAAAGCATGGCTCCGGGAGAGAAGGAAAGGGAGGAGGGGCCAGCCAAAAGCGCCCTCCGGAAGGTGCGCACTGCCACTCTGGTTATCAACCTGGCCCGAGGCTGGCAGCAGTGGGCAAACGAGAACAGCACAAGGCAAGCCCAGGAACCGGCAGGCTGGCTTCCTGGAGGGACCCAGGACCAATCCCAAGCTCCTAAACCAGTGACTTGTCCCACTTTCCCTAAGTCTCCTTCCCTAAAGCCAGAGGGACATGGAGACGGACAAAGCCCCGAGGAAGCCACGGAGATCTCCCACATCAAAAGGAAAGAGGTGACCAAGACAATTGTGAGCAAGGCGTATGAGAGAGGAGGGGACATGAGCGACCTCAGCCACAGGTATGAGAAAGACAGCAGCACGCCTGAGCCCGACCATCCAGAGAACGACATTGACAGAATCCTCCACAGCCATGACTCCCCGACTCGGAGGAGAAAATGTGCCAACCTGGTGTCTGAGCTGACCAAAGGCTGGAAAGAGATGGAAAAGGAGGTGCCCATGTGGAAGAGCGACAGTGTAGACACGGAGGACAGTGGCTATGGAGGGGAGACCGAGGAGAGGCCCGAGGATGGAGCACAGGTGGCTGCTGCCAGGATCAAACGTCCCTTGCCCTCTCAGTAAGTGAATGCATCCTCCCACTCCTTAAACCAGGATCACTGTTGAGCCCTGACCAACTCTGGGAACACTGTGTGCATGGCAAGTGCTGCTCCAGTTAGAACGAGAATGTCAAAGACTGGAGAGTCAGTGAGTCCCAGAGGGAAAGTCTGTCCTGGGGCGGAAAGAGGTGCTAACAACAGACATGTAACATTTGGGTCAGGGCTTCTGCTATTTTGTTTCTCTTTTCTGTTTTGAACATTCAGGTTTTAAGCTCAACAAAGATGAAGCCATCAGAGTGGAGGGTGTTGTCTTGGGTGTATTTTTAAAGTAAATTCTATAGTGAGTAACAAATTGGCTTATTTTTCTGTAGAGAAAAGTGCTTTCTGGTAACCCAATAGGGAAAGCTGTCGCTTGTCCCAAATTAGTCTATAATATTATCCAGAAATGCATCTGCACAAATAGGCCTATTGAGCATATATCTCTCTGATTCTTTAAACAGGTGGAAGGTTACTGTCTGACTTGAGAGCAGGCTCTGAAGTCAAGACAGACTCATATTCAAATCCCAGTACTACCCCTAACAAGTTCTTTTTCTAAGTCAATTTCCTCATTTGTAAAATATCAATAACAGTAGAATTTTGGGATAAGTTATGTTATATTGGGAAAAGTAAAAGGTTAGAGCTGCCAAGCACCTAGTGCAGTGTCTACCACATATGCTCAATATGTGAAAGCTATTAACACATACTATGATTTAGCAACTTTTCAAACTTTCAAAGAAGTTTGTCCTGTTTGTAAAAAGAAAAGGAATTAAAATATCAGAACCCAAAAGCATTTTACATATGAAATACACACACAGAGACACTCAAACTGAAACAAGAAACACATTTGAGAAAGTCAGGATATCTCATTCTACAAACACAAGGTATAAAGGAATAAAGCCACAGGTAAAAATCATTGATGTCATAACACTTGTAAACTGATTCCCTTTGTGGACAATTAGGTATATAGACGTGCTTTTTAAAGTCTTATGAAATAAACAAAATTGGTTACTATATCTGACAAAGAATTTAGAGTTTGTGGTGTTAAAGGTGTTTTGAAAGAATTAGAACCATTATATTGCAAGCTTTCCAGAAAAATGAGACGATAAGCTCAGATAATTATAACAAGTTGCCATACCTTTAGTGAGTGCAAGGACTATTTTAAATGCTTTATACTTTTAATCCTCGTAAACCTATAAGATAGATATTAACATATTTTTATGAACAAGAACACGAAAGCTCAGAGGGGAAGTTTATTCAGTAAGTTAGTGACAAAAATGAGACCTGAGTCTGTGTGCAATGTTTTAAAACCAGACATGGTACCAAGTCTGAGGCAGTGCCTTAAGAGTGTGTTCATAGATTTGGATTTGCTCTCTCCTTACATTAATAATTCACTATCAAAGTCACTATTATACCAGAACATAAGGAATCATAGTTCAAATTACAATATTTTGCATTTTGGAGTGTGTGTGTGTGTGTGTGTGTACTAGAAATGTAATTAGAGAGCCCAGCAGAATAAAGGTTGAGGACACACAATGAAGATCTTTGTGCCAGCACACTTTAAACTGGCCAGAGCCACAGAGATGACAGCTGAGACCAATCCTAAATGTATAGTAGAGCCAGACTCTTCTTTGGCAATTATCTACACACTTTTCAACTATTTAATTGCCATAACATTCTCCATGGGGTAGATATACCCCATATTTGAAAACTGGGAACATGAAGTGAAGAAATATGAAAGAACCATGTATAGGAGTTTTTAGCTTTAATTGTATGGCCTTGAACCCAGACATTTGGTACTGGAGCTCATCTTCTTGGTCACTAGGCTATCCCACCCAAAAATGGACTACCATCAGGACCCTGCTGAGGGCATGTATATGAGCATGTGAGGGAGAAGTATGTAAGTTTGAATGAGACAATTAGATTTGAATTATGGTTACTTTGGCAATACTGGTTCTCTATGTCATCGAAAAAAACAAATTTAAAAAAAATCCATATTTCATGGAATCATTTTGATATTAACTATGTGAAACATGGATACAGGAGAGCTCCTTAGTTGTACACACTATAAGGCAGGAAGCCAGGATGGGTGATCCCAACCCCTTAAGATGTTAAGTTTGTCTCTCTGGGTTTGGAAGAGGTGGTTAAATCTCTTCTTTCCTTCCTTGGTTCCTTTCCCTCAGTCTTAAAGTACATAGGGTACCAGAATGCCACATGCAGCAACCACAGCTCTTAATGTCAGCCGTAACCTTAGCTGTGGCAGAGAACCTCAGTAGAAGCCTAACGGGACATTTTGCCTAATGGGACTCGAAAATACTGCTTGAGAATTGAAAGCGACATTACTGAAACACCTTTCTTTCCACCAATTTTTAATTGTAGGTACCATTCTTTCCATGTATCTGCCACTAGGGAGAAAATTACGTGTCATGAATGCTTGAATAGAAAGACAGGGTTTCATTCTTTTGTGGCTGAGTAGTACAATCATTATGCTTAGTGAAATGAGCCAGTCTGAAAAAGACAATGTTTTCCCTGATTTGTGGTAACTAATATACAGAGTGCAAAAAAAGTAATTTGTATGAGTGAAATTGACATTTTAAGCTCTGATTATTGTTTATAGCCCTCGTCTTTTATACTCTTGAGGAACAGTGGTTTTTCTACTCACTACTTGTTGAACTCTTTATTTAGTGGAGGATTAAGCTTGATTATAAATTGAAAATATGGGCCGGTGCCGCGGCTCACTAGGCTAATCCTCCACCTTGCGGCGCCGGCACACCGGGTTCTAGTCCCAGTCGGGGCGCCGGATTCTGTCCCTGTTGCCCCTCTCCAGGCCAGCTCTCTGCTGTGGCCAGGGAGTGCAGTGGAGGATGGCCCAGGTGCTTGGGCCCTGCACCCCATGGGAGACCAGGAAAAGCACCTGGCTCCTGGCTCCTGCCATCGGATCAGCGCGGTGCGCCGGCCACAGCGCGCCGGCCGCGGCGGCCATTGGAGGGTGAACCAACGGCAAAGGAAGACCTTTCTCTCTGTCTCTCCCTCTCACTGTCCACTCTGCCTGTCAAAAAAATAAATAAATAAATAAAAAATTAAAAAAATTGAAAATATGTCATTATAAAAATTAAAAGGAAAATAAGAAGGAAGAGGGAAGGAGGGAGTGGGGGGGGGAGGATAGGGTGGAAAGTATCATTATGCTCTTAAAACCTTATATGAAATACATGAAATTTGTTCCTTTTATATAAATAGAAAAGTAAACAAAAAGCAGAAAAAGAGTTTCTTGGCAGTTACGATGTTTCATGGATAATAGAAACAAACAAATCAAGTCTGGTTAAAAAGTACACAAATTTTTGTTAATTGGGATTCTGCTTTGCAAATGCTTATATTTCATGTCTTATTTTAAAAACAGTCTTTTTGTAGCTGACTTGTTGGTCAGTTCCTTTAGACAAAGGCAATCTGAAACCCCTTCCAAGATGGGAACGCTAATAAGACATCTATCCTCTCCTTCAAGTTCTATTCCTTAAACCTAATAGTTGAGCATGACAGTGCCATTTTATAGATAAGCAAACTGACATGTGCCGATGTTGAGAAACATCCAAGGGGAAGAGCTATGAACAGATGAACTTGGGAAGACTGATGCCAGAGTTTATGTTACTTTTTTTGTTGTTGTTGTTAGATTTTTTTTAACTTTTATTTAATGAATATAAATTTCCAAAGTACAGCTTATGGGTTACAATGGCTTCCTCCCCCATATCGTCTCTCCCACCCACAACCCTCCCCTTTCCCACTCCCTCTCCCCTTCCATTCACATCAAGATTCATTTTCTATTCTCTTTACATACAGAAGATCAGTTTAGCATACATTAAGTAAAGATTTCAACAGTTTGCTCCCACACAGAAACATAAAGTGAAAAATACTGTTTGAGTACTAGTTATAGCATTAAATCTCAATGTACAGCACACTAAGGACAGAGATCCTACATGAGGAGTAAGTGCACAGTGACTCCTGTTGTTGACTTAACAAATTGACACTCTTGTTTATGGCGTCAGTAATCACCCTAGGCTCTTGTCATGAGCTGCCAAGGCTATGGAAGCCCCCAGAGTTCACTGACTCTGATCATATTTAGACAAGGCCATGGTCAAAGTGGAAGTTCTCTCCTCCCTTCAGAGAAAGGTACCTCCTTCTTTGATGACCCGTTCTTTCCACTGGGATCTCACTCACGGAGATCTTTCATTTAGGTTTTTTTTTTTTTCCCCAGAGTGTCTTGCTTTCCATGCATGAAATACTCTCATGGGCTTTTCAGCTGGATCCGCATGCCTTAAGAGCTGATTCTGAGGCCAGAGTGCTGTTTAGGACATCCGCCATTCTATGGGTCTGCTGTGTATCTCACTTCCCATGTTGGATCATTCTCTCCCTTTTTGATTCTATCAGCTAGTATTTGCAGACACTATTCTTGTTTATGTGATCCCTTTGGTTCTTAGTCCTATCATTATGATCAATTGTGAACAGAATTTGATCACTGGGACTAGTGAGATGGCATTGGTACATGCCACCTTGATGGGATTGAATTGGAATCCCCTGGTATGTTTCTAACTCTACCGTTTGAGGTAAGTCAGCTTGAACATGTCCCGAATTGCACATCTCTTCCCTCTCTTATTCCCACTCTTATATTTAACAGTGATCACTTTTCAGTTAAGTTTCAGCACTTAAGAAGAATTGTGTATTGATTACAGTATTCAACCAAAAGTATTAAGTAGAACAAACAAACAAAAAAACACTAAGAGGGATAACATATTACGTTGTTCATCAACAGGCAGGGCGAGGGGTGATCAAGTCACCGTTTCTCATAGTGTTCGTTTCACTTTAACAGGTTTCCTTTTTGGTGCTCAGTTAGTTGTCACCTATCAGGGAGAACATGTGGTATTTGTCCCTTTGGGATTGGCTTATTTCACTCAGCATAATGTTTTCCAAATTCCTAACAGAGTTTATGTTCTTAACCACTATACTAGACTGCCTCTCACAGTGGAGGACAGACTCAAGGAACAAAGTGGAGATCAAAGTGTCAGTTTAATTAATAAACCTAATAACACCCCAAGTTTAGGGTTTTGGTACAACTGTATTGGCAGACTTCACAAAAAATGGAGGTGAAAGTATGGCCTCTTCCTACCAATCTCCTATTCGAGAGCTTGGCACTCTTACCATGTACCCTAAGGAGTTTCAATCTGCAAGGGAAATCACAAGCTTGAATCTCCAACCTAGTTGACAACAAAAAGCATAATTCTGACCAGAGATGTTCATTCTGCCTTTTGAATGCAGTTGCGCTACTCTTGTAAAATGTGACCCTAAAGATGCTCCCATTATTCAAAGTGGTTGTACTCCTTACGGGGAAGAGCAAGACAGTACACAGAGAACAAACACTCCTCGAGACTTCCCTGAGGAGCTAGAAAGAGTGGCAGGAGTTCTCTGCTTTACTGGCAGAGAAAGGTCAGTGGGCATTAATGTTACCTCTGCAGGAGGGTCTATGGAAAGGGCGACTGAAGAACTAAAGTGATCTCCACACTCTTCCTGGAGGTCCAAGATAGACCTAGCAGCCTGCATGACCTCATGACATTTTGCAACTGGTGATTCAGGCCCCTCAGAGAACGTTTTTGGTGCCAATGAACTTGCTTATGATTGAAATACACCTTTTAGATATTTTATTTGCTGTGGGTTTCATTTCATATTCAGTAACTTACTCATATAATGTTACTCTAAAATGACAGAATTAGATTAAATTGGTGTCCATATTCTCATCACATTGTTTAGGAGTCCCATTCACATCAGAAAGCAGCACTCTCAAACATGCTATTTTTAGCGTTTACAGATAAGAAAAAAATTCCAGATTTGTTTCAGTAAATGGAGCTAGACTTTCCAAGATAGACTGCTTATGACATTTAGTAGAATTAACAACCTGGTAGGCTGGCGCAGCGGCTCACTTGGCTAATAATCCTCTGCCTGCGGCGCCAGCACCCCGGGTTTTAGTCCCAGTTGGGGCGCCGGTTCTGTCCTGGTTGCTTCTCTTCCAGTCCAGCTCTCTGCTGTGGCCTGGGAGTGCAGTGGAGGATGGCCCAGGTCCCTGGGCCCTGCACCCGCGTGGGAGACAAGGAGAAGCACTGGCCCCTGGCTTCAGATCGACGCAGCACGCCAGCCGCAACACGCTGGCCGTAGCGGCCACTTCGGGTGGGGGGTGAGGGGTGAACCAACGGAAAAAGGAAGACCTCGCTCTCTGTCTCTCTCTCTCATTGTCTAACTGTGCCTGTCAAAAAAAAAAAAAAAAAAAAAAGAATTAGCAACCTGGTACATATCAGGACAGGGGAAATAGTTTGGTTGATTATATGAAAATGTGTTTACTGAGTAATTAAGAAATTGGATGGGTCTAAATTCAGTATTGCTTTCCTAAAGTAAAGGTAAAATGTTAGTGACTGGATATAGCTTTGTTTTCTCTCAATTTATACTAGATTGCCTTTCAAAAATTTAGTCTGGATGATTATTCACATTATTTTTACTTGAAAATTAAAAAAGAAAAATCAAACTAGGATAATGTGGTATTGATTCTTCTACTAAACAACCAAGAGCATATTCAGTGTATAAGACTTTCTAACTCTGACTTAAACCTGATACTTTCAGGCTGGCGCCGTGGCTCACTAGGCTAATCCTCCGCCTTGCAGCGCCAGCACACCGGGTTCTAGTCCTGGTCGGGGCGCCGGATTCTGTCCTGATTGCCCCTCTTCCAGGCCAGCTCTCTGCTGTGGCCCGGGAGTGCAGTGGAGGATGGCCCAAGTGCTTGGGCCCTGCACCCCATGGGAGACCAGGAGAAGCACCTGGCTCCTGCCATCGGATCAGCGTGGTGCGGCGGCCATTGGAGGGTGAACCAATGGCAAAAGAAGACCTTTCTCTCTGTCTCTCTCACTGTCCATTCTGCCTGTAAAAAAAAAAAAAAAAAAAAAAACAAACAAACAAAAAAAAAAACAAAAAACTGATACTTTCAGAATTTTGAAAAATGGAAAAAATTTTTAAAACCAGGATGTTTATAAAATAGAAAAAAAATAAACACTTATTAAGGTCTATTTCCTCCTAGTTTTTTTTTATAGTCCTATTTTCTAATTCTTGCTTGTATGATAGATGCCTTTGTTTTCCTCCCCTGCTATTTTTAGGGATTATAATATTGCAACGTAACAAATGAACATTAAGATTCAAATAGGCTTCCTTTAGAAGAGAAATAGTTTTTTCTCTATAGACTTATTACCAAATCAACATCCCATCCTTACTCCAAATGACATCAAGACTCAAAACTCAGGGAACCTGTTTGTAATTAAACATAGAAGAAGAATAAAAAAAAACTACATGAAAGAACCAGAGACCCAGATAACACATAGTTTAAAGAAATTACCTCTGGATGCTAATTTGTGTATTTTCCTATTTTTTTATTTCTTTAAATTGCAAAATCAACACCAATATGAAAACTCTGAAAAATAAGAAAAAATGTCATCTGAGTACCAACATATTATTTTCATTTATATATATGATACCTAATTCTTCAGTGGTGCATATACAATTTTTAAAGATTTATTGGGGTCTGAACTGTGCTAAAATAGGCTAAGCCACACCCTGCAACACTGGCTTCCCATATGGGTGCTGCTTAGAGTCTCCGCTGCTCCACTTGTGATCCAGCTCCCTGCAAATAGCCTGAGAAAGCAGAGGAAGATGGTCCACGTGCTTGGCCCCCTGTCACTCATGTGGGAGACCCAGAAAAATGCCTGGTTCCAGCCTGGCCCAGCCCTGGCCATTATGACAGTTGGGGGACTTACTAGTGGATGGAGGATCTCTTTTTCTCTCTCTGTAACTCTGCCTTTCACTTTTTTTTGACAGGCAGAGTTAGAGAGAGAGACAGACAGAAAGAGAGAGTTACAGACAGTGAGAGACAGACAGAGAAAAAGGTCTTCCTTTTTTCCGTTGGTTCACTCCCCAGATGGCCGCTACGGCCATTTGCAGGCGCTGCGCCGATCTGAAGCCAGCAGCCAGGTGCTTCTCCTGGTCTTCCATGCAGGTGCCGGGGTCCAAGGACTTGGGCCATCCTCCACTGCACTCTCGGGCCACAGTAGAGAGCTGGACTGGAAGAGGAGCAACCAGGACTAGTGTACTGGGACTAGAACCCAGGGTGCCGGCGCTGCAGGCAGAGGATTAGCCAAGTGAGCCACGGTACCAACAAGTGAGCCACAGCGCCAGCTCTGCCTTTCAAATAAATAAAATAAATCTTTAAAAAAAAAAAATAAAACTAAAGAGGGGAAATGGGTATGAGATAAACGTAGTTCACAGAAAATAACTCTAGATGGTCCTGGTTTGTTTGTTTGTTTATTTATTTATTTGAAAGGCCGACTTTGGAAAGAGAATCTTCCGTCTGCTGGTTCACTCCCCAAATGGCACCAATGGCTGAGGCTGGGCCAGGCCAAAACCAGGAGCCTGGAACTCCATCTGAGTCTCCCATGTGAGTGCAGGGACCCAAGTACTTCGGTTATCCTCTGCTGCTTTCCCAGGTGTGTTAGCAGGGAATGGGATCAGAAGTGTAGCAGCCGGGTCTTGAACAGGGACTCGTGGGATGTCAGCATCGCAGACTGCAGATTAACCCATGCCAGGATGCTGGCCCTGCATACACGTTTTATCGTTTTATATAGTTGGCAATTGTGCCATGAACTCCAATCATATTACTTTATTTTCATGAATTTTTTCTTGCTTTTTTTAATTATTAACTATTCATTAAGTACCAAAAAAACAGAGCCTGGCACCCATAATTAATGGAAGATGGAAGGGATGTTATATGAGAGGACAGAATCAGATATGTGGGAGTTAATGAATCCCACTATTCACTACCTTCTGAAATATTTCAAATGTCTTCTCTGATGTACACCTCAGCCTCAAATTGGGGATGAGATCTGGGTTCTGCTAGGATGGCCCTGGGTTTGTTATTGAAGGCTATACCTGTCACTGGTCTCCATGGTTCCAACAGGGCAAAGTGTTCTTCCTTGAGAATGAGATCAAGCAATCAATATTGTGGGAGGCTAAGGAGGGACAGTCAAAGGAGAAGGCAGCTGATGTGAGGACCCCTATGGTTGAGAGAAACTGGTCCTATCTCAGGGTACTGAAGCTCCCAACATTTTTTCATCCATACCCAGGTACTTCAAAAAGTGCACAGGAACATGGAATTAAAATGTGTTTACTTTTTCATAATATGCATTTCCTACGAACATTTTGAAGACCCATCCTACATAAAATCCCAATTGTTTTTCTTATATTCAGCTTTTTCCCAATTATTTTCTCATACACTTTTATCCACGTGTCACAAACAATATTAATGTTAATGTGTAGCCCTGTTTCCCCAGTTCAATGCCACTGTAATAGTGAAACAGCGTTAGCAGTGCAGGACTTTTGTAAACACAAAGCATTTATGCTGAAATGCTCAAAGAATTAATGAAAGTTCGCCATCTAGTGGACATGATTCCTCTTTTGAAAACAATGTTACTGCAAGTATGTATTCCTCCCTATCCACACCTGTTTGGTGGCTATATTTGGATAACCAAATTTCAGGAAATAAGTTACTAGGTAGTGAGATATACCCAAATCTGATCTATTCCTATCCATTTTGAGTAACAAACTGTGAGGGTTCAGATAGCTCAGGCATGCCAGTCACCTAACATCTTGAATCCCAAGGCTTCTAGGCATGAAGTCACTTGGTGTTGGGGTGAAGAGGGGAGGGTAGGCCGCTTGTGAGCATGAGGAGTACCAATCTCTACTGCAGTTACCTGCAAAGGCAACGAGACCTAGGGCATGACTAGGAGACTGCAGATAGAGTAATGGCAGGGAATTCTTAAAAAAAAAAAAAAATAGGTTTTACCCATTTTAAAATCAGGCCTGCGACCTAATGACAATAAGTGCTCTATAATTTCCAAAGCTGTTTTTGTTGTCGTTGTTTTGGATTTTAAATACGAATGTGTATTCCAAATTTCAAGGATACAATCACATTTGAAACACAGCTCATTCACTTAGCGAGTATTAGACACTGTACCTGCAAGCTGAGAGGCACTAGAGAGGATACCAGAGAGAGCACTGACTTTGGCCTCAGTTTTGTGTTTGGATCTTTCCTGTCACTGATTTAGGGCAAGAATTCATAGTAGCTATTACCAGGCTCTGGATCCAACTTCACTTGGGTTCCATTTCCACTTTTACCACTTAACAGTTTTGTGACTTAAAAAAAAATTACTTAATCTAGCTATTCTGTTTCCTTATCTGTTAAGTGGGACTACTGGTACCTATTTCTTAGAGTAGTTGTAGAGAATATTAATGAAAAGTGCTTAGAAGAACACCAGCACATAAAGATCAATGAAGTTACTATTGCAGGCTAAAGTTTTCTGGCTGCACAACCAGATATTTTAGTTTGTGGCACATCACTGACACACAGACATATTCATTAAAACTATATACATGAAAATCTACACGACTGAATGTTACAAGGCAGGTGTGGTGGTGTGATCCTTAAGCTGCAGGAAATAACTGGTTTTAGAGGTCATATAAGTAGATTCTCTAATACACTGATGCGATTCAATTCTAAAACCTTACTAATATGCAATTTCAATACATACATACAATAGTTTGCATTAGTTTTGTGAAAGGAAATTTTTTTTCCATTAGAGTGCTTAAAACATTATCATTATTCATAGAAAAAGTAACCCAGAAGGACATACATCAAACCAAGAATAATGGTGGGACCGTATATGTGTTTTTCTTATTTTCTGTTTTTTATGTATCTCGTATAATGCAAAACATAAAGACTGACATTAAGATTCATATGCGTAGGAAGCACAAGGGGAAATCAACAGTTGGGTGTTAAAATAATGTATCTTAATTCTTCGTCTTCTCTCTCCTTTAGAGCTAACAGATTTACAGAGAATCTCAACTGCAAAGCCCAACGGAAATATAGCCAAGTGGGTGACTTGAAGGGGAGATGGCAACAGTGGGCTGATGAACACATCCAGTCCCAGAAACTCAATCCTTTCAGTGAGGAATTTGATTATCAGCTGGCCATGTCCACCCGCCTGCACAAAGGAGATGAGGGCTATGGCCGTCCGAAGGAGGGAAGCAAAACTGCTGAGAGGGCCAAGCGAGCTGAAGAGCACATCTACAGGGAAATTATGGACATGTGCTTCATCATCCGCACAATGGCTCGCCACAGACGAGACGGCAAGATCCAGGTGACTTTTGGAGAACTCTTTGACAGATACGTTCGTATTTCAGATAAAGTGGTGGGCATTCTCATGCGTGCCAGGAAACATGGACTGGTAGACTTCGAGGGAGAGATGCTGTGGCAAGGCCGAGACGACCATGTTGTGATTACTCTACTTGAGTAGACCTTCAACAATAAAAGCCAAACATGACCCACTAGTGTCTTCATGTTCAATGCTAATGTATTAAAAATTAAAATGCAAACTGTTAACTGTTAACATGTTAGAAGATATTAAACAATTTTTATACAAATGAATTTTTGGCAATCTATTTCTATGAAGAAGTTTGAAGGTTCTGATAAAGCAAACTAAAAGCATTCAGAAAGCACACGAAATGTTAGTATATAATAGCAGTACTAATATTTGAATCCCCACTTACATTCCTATGCAAAAATATTTTAATATCCATTGCAGAAATTATAACAAGAATTTTAAGTTAAACATTATATTCAAGAAAAATGCTGACTACAGATGCAAGTTTAGCAGAATATATTATAATGTTAGTGCCATTTTCTATAAAAAATTCTTATATCTGTAAAGGTAAACTTAATAATTTTTAAGAAGCTTGACTTTGTACTATTGCTTTTAGTCACAGCATCAATTACAAAACTTAACATCACCTACATATATATAGAAGATTCAATAAAATGTTGAAATTCCTCTGTGGACATGGATCCCAACAGGTGTCCAGCCATTATTATGTCTTCATCTTTCTGCGTGATTTCAGCATATCACATAAAAGAGACATGACTGGTGGTCTTAGGATCAACAAAGAAAGTGTGCTCACTTTCACTGAAAGTAGAGCAAGGGTGAGAGGTTTAGACTTACTTGCCTTTAAAAGACTTCTTGGAGAAGTTTGTTTTTTCTCAAAACTTTAATAAGCCATGCAGCTTACATTGATGTCAATGCACAATGAAGGAGAAATATAGAAATAAAGAAAATTGGAATGTACAGTATAGAAGAATCTTATAGAATAGTGGTGAATTTAAAACAGATTTGAGACATTTTAATATTCTTCATACTCCAACCAAAAATTGTATGAAATGCTTAAAAGTCATCAAACACCAATATTTGTCCTGAAAAGGTGGGGGAAAAAGCACCAGTAATAATATGATAGCAAGAACAAACAGCTTTGACACTCATATGTTAGGTTTCAACTTTTCTCCAGAGTTAAATATGATTTATATAATCCTAAACACAAAATGAACAAAATATAAGATAAAAATTCCTACTGAATTCATTGAAAATGACTGAAATATCTTGTACTTATAGTACTTTAATATCTTAGTTATGTATAATCTAGGGATAGGTTTAAAATAGAGATTTAACTACTGTATGAACTACTTTTATTTCTATGTAAATTCTTTCAAACTGAAAGTTCTAATATCTTCTCAAAGAAGAAAATACATATATTATTTCCACACTAGAATTGTAGCATCACAAATTAAGATTAATATTTCTAAGGAGAACTTCATGATTCTCACTTCTATTACAACAGTGAAAACAATCAAAATTTAAGGACAAATGTCCTAAGAATGACTTATTTTCTATTCTTGTTTTTATACTATTTTTAGATTATATTCCACAATTCCACTTTCTTGTGTTTGACATACAACAAAATTAATGAGTGCAGCTTAACCTTTTTATATCAGAACATTTAGAAAAATGGCTTCAAAATGGTACCATCACTTTCAACTGTGAATAATAACAGTGTATGCAGGCACGGACATGAATCATTCAAAGTTCAATTTGTTTAGATTTGAGACAAAAAAGGTCTTCTTAAAGAGCTTACATTAAAACTAACACTTTCCCAAAATCCTGGCTATATTACCAGAAAGCTAGTTTTCTTATAAGAAAGCACCTTCTTTGGACAGGCATTCTCTGGCAAGTATCTTATGAGACATCATCCATCATCGTAGGAGCTGTCGTGTGATGGTGATCATTCTTGGCTTGTAGAATTTTTCTTTATTGTGTATTATTCTTATGTGAAATCTTTTACCTATAAGATTGAATCTAAAAATATTCTCTCCTCAAACAATTATTACACTAAAAATTCTGTGATAGGAACATTTGTAGTTGAAAACCTTGGATATTTGACCAATAATAGTAATGTAATAATAATAATAATAATAATAATAAAGTGTGTAGCATACAGGTTGCAAGAGCTAATGAAAGTCTTCATTGATATCTTCATAACTTATCCAAAATGTATGAAATAATTAATTTTATCATATTAATTCTTAGTCCCCTTTAGAAGATAGTGGACAACTGATTTCCCAAACTTTGAAGTTTTCCTTCCCAAACTATCCACCAGATGCTCAGAGGGTTTTGCATGATTGATATTCAAATATACATCATATTCCTTCTGTCTGAACCTCCACCCAGATATCTGATGCCTTTCAACCTTCCGTACTTGAAGGTTTATAACTTCCTCATCCCCAAGCTTTCCTTCTCATCATTCTGTTCACTACACTATGAGGTGGGAAGTTCTGAACTCAGTTTTATTCCTTCCTAAAATGTTGCAAAATTATTTTTGTTTCGCCTTCTGCTTTTTCTTTTCCCTTCCCCAAATCTATTTCCTTCTTTTTCTAGTTGCTACCCACAGGTGTAATATAAAAGTGCAGGTGCTATTTCTCACACGATGTAGGCATACATCAACCAGAATCTTATGTCAGTGGGAGTTCATGCTCTCGTAAGAATTGCTGTATCTTCTCTCTGTTACTCTGTCAAGGACTCCAAGAGATGCAGGAGACCAACTGACCTGTAGAAGCCTCCGTGGGATTCTTAGAATATCCATATTTACTTCCCATTTCTTAGTATATGTAATATCTTATACCTTAATATCTGTTAAATTATCTAATTTTAAAAAACTGCCATATGGCCCAACCTCTTAGCCTAGAGGTTTTGAGAGTGCTGTGATCTACAACCTATCATCTGAGTAATCTATTCTGTGCCTCAATTTCAGGGCCATGCTGGTGTCTAACAAAGTTACTTTCTGGCCAATAAAGCCCACTCCTAAAATTTCCCTTGAGGACACGACTGAAGCAATATGAAAATATGTACGCATGATGGACTGTGCTTTTTAATTGTAAATAACTGCAAATAACCTAATATATAAAGAAAAACATCAAATGAAGTACATAAAAAAGGTTTTAAGAACTCGAGTTCTTTTATGTACACACACATACACACGTGCTGAATTATATATGTACAAGTGGTTATATATAATATATAACTGAAATATATAATCTATATTTTGAAAAGCGGATTACCATAAATAATGAAATCAACTTTCTTAGGGATGGGTAGGAATGGACTGAGAGAAACAGAAGTGAGATATATTTCTCAGAGTATACTTGTTTCGTAGAGTTTTGGTTTTTGGAAATTTTAATAAAACAATCTACACATCTCTTGCTAAATAAATGCAGATGGTTATACTCCAAGTAAGTAAGTTTGGTCATCAAAGGTATACATATGCTTATTTAGTAGATGCTACCAAAAAAGTTTTCAAAGTTGTTCCACTTCATGTGCTCTTTTAAAAAAAAGCTTTGATTGGCTACTTTAATACTCTTGGGATTGCCAGTTAGTCTTGTGCCTTTTCTTTTGTGGAACTTTTTTTTATACTCATTTATGTATTGTGGAAGAGTCCTTCCTTAGATATGTGTATTGCAAAAGACTTTCACTCTTGTCAGTTGCCTTTTCACTTTCATGATGCCTTTTGATGAAGTACTTTGTAAATACTCTGAATGCAGTAAATGTAATTCCCTTAGTGCTTTTTATGTTTCATTTAAGTACTATGAAGACAGTCTTCAAAAAGTTCATGAGAAGTGCATACTATGAAAATATTATGCTCAGATTTCAAAGATTTTTTTTGCACAGAAAAACTTATTATGTTAGAACAGAATCTAGTAGGATAAGACAGCAAATTGAAAAAAGTTCCTGTCATAGCTACATGAATTCTGCTAAAATTGAAGAACAAACATCAAATTTATGGAGAAGCATGGGTAGAAAATTAGTGAAATCCTTGATGCTTAACAAAAAGTTTATGGGGGACAATGCTGCAAAGCAATCAACAGTTTAAAAAACAATAGAACTCATTTTAAGAAGGGATGCGACAGTATTAAAGACAAAGCCCATGGCAGTAGATCATCCACATCAGTATGCCAAGGACAGAAAACTCTTGTTTATGCCCTAACTTAACACCATAAACATCTCAACTGATTCAGCTTACATGAGTCTAAATTAAGAAGTGGAGTAAATTTTCTGGATAGGTGTCAAAACTCTTGTGCCCTGGTTAGTTGCAGCCAGGAGCACAGCTTTTAATGGAAGTTTCAAATAAGTAGAATCAATATCCTAAAGCATTTCTTTGAGAGTTGGGACAGGAAATGAAACCTGGCTTCACCAGAAGAATCTTGAAGACAAAGCACAATTAAGCCAATGGCTACCAAGAGGTGGAAGTGTTCAAAGAAAAGGTGGGACAGCAAGGGCCGGCATTGTGGCGGAGCTGGTTGGGCTGCCACTTGGGACACCAGCATCTCAAGTCCCCTCTTCAAGTCTCAGCTGCTCCAATTTCAACCCAGTTCTCTGCTAATAGCACCCAGGAAAGCATAGGAGGATGGCTAAAGTCTTGGACCTCTGCCATCCATGTGGGAAACTCTGATGGTGCTCCTGACTCCTGGCTTCAGCCTGTCCTGGCCCCAGATGTTATGGCCATTTGGGGAGTGAGACAGCAGAGAGATCTTTCTCTTACTGACCCTGTCTGTGTAAAGCCACCTTTCAAATAAATAAATAAATAAATAAATAAATCTTTTTTTTTTTTTAAAGAGGACCAGTAAAGAGTAAAGGTCACAACAATATTTTGGGGGATGCCAAGGCACTTGTCTTTCTGAATGACAAAAGAATGGTAATATCTAGCAAGATGTTTCAGAAAGACAAAGTTGTAGTGGAAAAACATCTGGGAAAGTGTCCTCTGAGAGCCTCACCAAGACAATGCTCCTGCTCATTTCTCTCATCAAACAAGGGCCATTCTGTGCGTTCTGACAGGAAAGCATTAGGCATTCTTCTTACAGTCCTGATTTCGTTCCTTCTCATTTCTCTTTGTTAATCTTAAAAAAAAAAAAAAATCAAAAACACCTTTAAACAGCACTCTATTTCTTCAGTTAATAATACAAAAAAAGTGGCTGCATTGACATGGCTAAATTCTCAGCATCCTCACTTCTTTAGGGATGAACTAAGTGGCTGATATCACTGTTACAAACTGCTGAATTTGATGGCGCACATATTGAGAAACTTTTTATATATTTTAATTCCATTTTGCTATGATTTTTTAGAAAAATATTTACTTTATTTGAAGGGGGGGGGGAGAGAAAGTCATCCATCCACTGGTTCACTCCCCAAATGGCTGCAATGGTTGGAGCTGGGCTGATCTGAAGCCAGGAGCCAGGAGCTTCTTCCAAGTCTCCCACGTGGTGCAGGGGCCCAAGGACTTGGGCCATCTTCTACTGCTTTCCCAGGCCATAGCAGAGCTGGATCGGAAGTGGAGCAGCCAGGACTAGAACCAGCGCCCATATGGGATGTCGGCACCACAGGTGGAGGCTTTACCCGCTACACCAAAGCGCTGGCCCTGCTATATTTTTTAAGTTCCCTCACATACATGCCTATGCCAAGGTCATAAAGATACTCTCTTTACTTTTAAACTAATAGCTTTATTGTTTCACTTTTCTCAATTAGATTTAAAAAAATTTCACAATTAAATTTTTAATTTTACCTTTGGTTTGAATTGAGTCAAGGTTTTGTGTTCCAGAAATCCATTTATTCCAGCACCATTTAGTAAAAGGTCATCGTCTCTACTGAGTAGCAATGTCAACTTTTTAAAAAAACAGTAAAGTTTCAGGACATTGACTCAGTACCTTTTTTTATTTTTCAAATCAGCTTTTTAATATATCATAATATCTGATATTGAAGATCATGCTCTTATTCTTCAATGCTACCTTGGATATTCCTTGCCTTTATATTTCCAAATAAATTCCAGAATCAGCTTAGTTCCCACAAATAAGGCTGGGTGAGATTTTGACTGTTAATCCTGAATATGGAACAACCTTACTACTAAAGTCTTCTGTTACATATCTGATAGTTTTAATGGTAATATTACAAATGGTAATATTTTAATTTTCATTTATTTTGTGTTTGTACATATAACATGACAGGAGGTTTTGTTCTGTTTTTTGTTTCTGAATATTGAATTTATATTCAGTGACCTTGCTAAATTAAGTTTTACTCTTTCAGAATTTGTTATCCACAATCATACTGTATACAAATAACATCTAAATGTCTTTTCAGTCCTTATGCTTGTTCCTTTTCTTGCTTTATTGGCCTGGTTAGAATCTCCAGAAAAATGCTGAAGTAAAAATGCAGTAACAGCAGTTAACACTGTTTTTTGACCTCTGGGAGCTATCAATATTACTCACCATTAAATATGTTTTCTACGGATTTTTTTTAAAGATTTTTATCTTCTAACTTTATTTGAAAGGCAGAGTTAGAGAGGTAGAGACATAGAGAGAGAGAGGTCTTCCATCAGTTGGCATACTCTCCAATTGGCCACAATGACCAGGGCTGGGCCAGGAGCTTCTTCCGGGTCTCCCACTTGAATGCAGGAGCCCAAGCTCTTGGGCCATCCTCTACTACTTTCCCAGGTGCATTAGCAGGAAGCTGGATTGGAAGTGGAGCAGCCGGGACTTGAACCAGCATATGAAATGCCAGTGCTGCAGGCAGGGGCTTTAACCCACTACACCACAGTACTGGACCTTCAAGGATTTTTCAAAACAGATTAAGGAAGACTTTCTTTTTCAGTTTGCTTAATTATCATAAACATGTACTAAGATTAACCAAATGGTTATTTTGCTTCTATAGAGGCAATTATTAAATTTCCTTTGACCATTAATGTGATAAACACCAATTTAAAGATACTAACTACTGTAACTTTCCTATAATAACCTCAATTTGATTATACAGTACTACTTTTTTACGTATTGAATTTCATTCGTAATTACTTTTATTTGGGGTGTTGCTCTTGCAAGAGGTACAATTTTATTACTATTCTCATTTTATGCACTTTTTAATTTTATTGATTGTGCACATATCATTTATTTCCATCTTCTCTGAATACTTTAAGATTTGCTGCCGTTCTAGTTCTTTTTTTTTGGACAGGCAGAGTGGACAGTGAGAGAGAGAGACAGAGAGAAAGGTCTTCCTTTGCCCTTGGTTCACCCTCCAATGGCCGCCGCGGCCGGCACACCACGCTGATCCGATGGCAGGAGCCAGGTACTTCTCCTGGTCTCCCATGCGGGTGCAGGGCCCAAGCACTTGGGCCATCCTCCACTGCACTCCGGGGCCACAGCAGAGAGCTGGCCTGGAAGAGGGGCAACCGGGACAGAATCTGGCGCCCCGACTGGGACTAGAACCCGGGGTGCCGGTGCCGCAGGCAGAGGATTAGCCTAGTGAGCCATGGCGCCGGCCTCTAGTTCATTCTTTCAGATTTATTTATTTGAAAGGCAGAGATACAAAGAGAGGGCTCTCCCGTCTGCTGGTTCACTCCTCAAATGGTTCCAGCGGCTATGGCTGGACCAGGATGAAGTCAGGAGCCTGAAATTCCATCAGGGTCTCCCAAGAGGGTAGCAGGAATCCAAGTACCTGGGCCATCACTGCCTCCCAAGCACATTAGCAGAAAGCTGGGGTGGAAGCAGGGATTAGCTGGGACTTAAACTGGGCACTCAAATACGAGAAGTGGGTGTCCTAAGTGCAGTTAACTTACTAAGCTACAACACTTGCCCCTGTTCTTCCAGCTTCTGGAGATGAAGCTTACAGCCTTTCCTTCAGCCTCCCAGTATTACTGCAACACAAACATCTATCTCAAGAACTCTCTTTGTAGGTGTGCATTTAGTGCAGGGGTTAAGATGTTGCTTGGGACACCTGTATACGTATCAGGCAGCTGGGCTCTGAGTCCCAGGTCTGCTTCTGAGTCAGGCACCCTGGGAAGTAGCAGATGATGACTCAAGTAGTCAAGTCACTTTCATCCATGTGGGAGACTCAGATTGAATTCCAGGATCCTGACTTTGGACTGGTTGAGCCCTAGGTGTTGTAGGTATTTGGCGAGTGAACTACCAGATTAAAGATTCTCTGTGTCTTCCAAATAAAATGGAAAGATATTTAAAAAACATAATTTTAAAGAAAGCTCTTTGGATCTAATTTATAATCTCCAAGGATATTTCTTTATCCATTGGTTATAGGTTCACATCTACCTCTGTGATTTTTTTTTTTTTTAATTTATTTGAAGGGCAGAGCTAGAGTAAGAGAGGGAGAGACAGATCTTCCATCAGCCAGTTTACTCCTCAAATGGCCACAACAGCTGGAGCTGGGCCAGGCCAAAGCCAGGAGCCCACATCTCCATCTGAGTCTCCCATGTGGGTAACAGAGGCCCTAGTACTTGGGCCATCTTCTGCTGCTTTCCCAAGCACATTAGCAGGGAGCTGGATTTGTAAAACTTTTTTATCTTTAAAAATGGAATATGAAATGCCCCAATTTCCTTTCCAATTTCTACATCATACTATAATAGTGTCTATGACTAATTTCATTTTGCCATCTGTTACTTGTGTCTTCTGTGTATACTGCCCATCCTGATGGACAATATATCCAAGTGCTTAAGTCAAAAACTTAAGCACTTTCCTTAGCTCTTCTTCAGTGACATCCAATCAATAATCAATTTCCAATAATCCTCATCCCCAAATATTCTTCAAATCCACGCCTTCTTCCTTATCACCATTACTACTATTCTTATCAAACCTTCTTCATCTTTTCTCTGGACTTTATATAGGCTTGCTTATCATTCTTCTCAGCTTTAGTTTTTCCTCTACTAATCCATTTTTCCTAGAGATTTTCCTGATGTACAGACTTGATCATGTCAAACTTTCATTTAAATGTTCTTAATTGCTCCAATGAGATTAAAAATTTAGAAATTCCTTGATATTGCAAACAACAAAGCTCTTTGTGATGTAAGGCTCATCTTATGTTCTTTCCATCAAAAGTAAAAACAGCAGACTTTAAATACGTCAAATAACTTGTACTTCCTTGTTTGTTAAACGCCTACTCGCACCTCCATTCTTTAAACTGGTGCTCCTTCTACTTGATACAATTGTCCATCACTACTACTGCCACCGTTATAACCACCACCAACACAATGCAGGTTAACAAGAAGCATTTTTTAAAAACCTAAATCATAATGGTATACTAATTGATTACTCAATAAATCCAAACTCAGATATATTTGTATATTTAATTTTATTTGAAATATAGCACTATGACCTTATTGTAGCTGAAATCCATTACAGGATTTTTTTTAATGATCAGTCATCTCCACAAAGACAATAATACTGCTGTGGAAGACCAAGGGCGGGGGGGAGAACTGATAAATTTATTTACAATTCCCTATGTTGTAAACATTTAATCTATATACTGTTACTAACTTGTTATGAGAGTTTTACATAGACAAGAATATGATGCCCTGTATTTCTATTTGTATTCAGCAATAGCATATTATAACAGAACATCAGATGTTCTTTTCCATTAGCATTGTTTTCTTTAGATAATTATAGCTAAATTCTCAAAAGAACTAAATATATTCAAATGCTATACAACTAAAACTAATTAAGCCAACATATTTGGCTTATAATATCATTTTAAGAATAATTTAAAGTGCTATAAGCAATCTGGCAATCAACATTTTCTATAAGAACAAAACTACCTTTAAACATTAATTTACAACATATACAATGTTTATCTGGAATAGCTGAAATTTCAGCACAAAGTCACTGTCAACGTGGATAACAGCAGGATTTTCTTTTTTTTTTTGCATAACATGAAGCTTTGAAATTTAACTGAAGAATTATTGCACAATGGCTTATCTACTGATTTCCTACAAAAGAGGATAAGAACTACAATGTATTCTATCTTTTCATTTTTTTTGAGGTCACCTGACAGTAAGTTTGCATATTCAACAAGTCTACTGAGTTACAATATTGTTTACTATAATCATTGCCCTTTTATAAGAGCAAATGCTAATGGTAATTAACAACATACCACTCAAAAAAAAAAAAAAAAACCCACAAGATTTTGTTTTCCTTTTGAACAAGAATAACCTAAATTTTGGGAATTGGTGTGCAACAAGGCTAAAACAACAAAACTATAAAATAGTATACTTGACACAGTATGTTGAAGAAATATGCATGTTTCATAGTTTTGTACTTATGATAATGCCCTACACTAAGCTACAGTATGTAAATATTTTCTTAATATATTAAAACCAATAGAATCATTAAGTTCTCATTCTCCTTTGTCACTTTATAACTCTTTATCAGATAATTCAATGATGAAAGCATGTGCCCAAACCTGCAGATCTTGTGCACTGTGGTCTGTCCTCCTCAAATCTCATTTTTAATAAATGAAACTGAGAATATCTGCAAAATTAATAAAGAGAATGTTGTAGTGTAAATCAAAAATCTACAACTCAGTAGTTACAAAATACGTATTATTTTGGCATGTGGCTTTTCTTTCCCAAGATGGGCATGTACAAATGTTACCTTTACCAACCTCACAGACACACAAGTATCTGGATTATTTCACGTCCTCAAACTCCCAATTAGACTGCTATAGTCAAATAATTAAAACAAAACAAAACAAAACAAAACAAAATAGGTTCAACAAAAGAGCACCATCCTATTAGATAGAAGACTACGCTAACATGAATTGAAAATGAGGTGGTCACTATGATCAAAATACTGCCAAATTTCTTGAAAAACCCAAACCAGTAGACTACACAGAACCAGGCCATGGTCTAACCTTAAAGAACTCTGGAACACAAACATGATTTGAAAATAACACCAAAATTATAGCAATAAAAAAAGGTGATGCAGACTAATTTTAAAGCACAAGTGACATGTTACATTGTATTGCTTCATGAACTTTCCAAACAATGCTTGTCCACATCAGGTTTGGGCCATTATCCTGCTAAGACAGAGAACACTGCATTTATTCAAAAGCCCAGATCTCAATGTCCTGGATAAAGAAATCTTCCTTCTTTGAAAGTGTATGATTCCCAAATGTTTTACAAGAATGGCTTCTTCCATGGTAGAGATCTCCATCAAGCCAAAGGGCAAATTCTCCTCTGCAATACAAAAAACCACCAATCTCTTAATACTTACATCCTTAACTGTAAAATTATTAATGTCTCCAACCCCTTCCTTACTGCTTTCCATATTAAAATAAAATTTTTTGTTCCTATCCCATTATAAAATTACAGAATAGGTACAAAGTGAGTTCTCTAAATTTGACTTCATAAACAGTTTTGAGACAGATGCTACTCTATTATTCCTTCCCTTTTTATTGCAAGTTTCTTTTTGTTCTATGATCTTAACAAGGCTTTCTCAAAGGTATGAAAACTCCAAATCATTTACTAACTTTTTTAAAAGATAGACTAATATATTTGAAAGGCTGAGTGACTGAGAGAGGGTGTTTGCGGGGAGGAGAGAGGTACCATCCACTGGTTGACTTCCCAGACGGCCACAAAGTATAGGGCTGGCCCAGGCCAGAACTATGTGCTCCAGCTAGGTCTTCCAAATGTATGGCAGGAACCCACAGGTAGGCCATCTTCTGCTGCTTTCCCAGGCACATACAGCAGAGAGATTCATCAGAAGCACAGCAGTCAGGACTTGAACTGACACTCAGCTATGAGATGCCAGTTTACAAGTGGCAGCTTAACCTGCTGTGCTTCAATACTCCAAATCATTTAAAACAAAATACAGGGTTAATGTTAAGGACCTGCTTTAGTAAGGTTCATGTTGCTTTGAGATATTTAGTGAGAATAATCTTTTTACATCTTTAAATTCCATTTTCTATAAGCTTTTTATTAAAAAATTTTTATTTTTACTTATTTGAAAGGCAAAGATAGATAGGGAGAGAAAGAGGGACACACACACACACACACACACACACACACACATCTTTTATCTGCTGGTTCACTCTCCAAATGCCTACAGCAGCTGGGCTCAAACCCAGGCACTCCAATATGGTCAAAGCCAGGAGCCTAGAATTCAGTGTGGGTCTCCTATGTGGGTGGCAGGTACTCAACAACTTGAGCTATCACCTGCTGCCTCATATGGCACATAAAGTAGGAAGCTGGAACTGAAAGCAGAGTTGCGGATTGAATCAGGCACTCTGTGGGCATCCCAAGCAGTGTCTTAAGCAGTATACCAAATACCCATGCCTGCAAAGAATTTTACTGCTAAAAATGCATCATTGGTATGAGTAACTAGTTTATTTTTTTCCAACACACTAGGTTTTATGAAAACAATTCTTCCTGGGTAGGAACTGATTAGCCAAAAAAAAAAAAGCAGGGCTGGCACCATGGCGCACTAGGTTAATCCTCCACCTGCAGCACCGGCATCCCATATGGGCCAGGTTCTACTCCTGATTGCTCCTCTTCCAGTCCAGCTGTGGCCTGGGAAGGCGGTGGAGGATGGCTCAAGTGGGAGACCAGGAAGAAGCACCTGGTTCCTGGCTTCAGATCGGCGTAGCTCTGGCCATTGCGGCTATCTGGGGAGTGAACCAATGGAAGGAAGACCTTTCTCCTCTGTCTCTCTGTCTTTAACTCTACCTGTCAAATTAAAAAAAAAAAAAAAAAAAGGCAAAAAAAAAAGCAAAAAAAAAAAAAAAGTACCAAACAAAACCAGTTTGAAAAGACTTTGATTTTTTAAAATTCCTTTCATTCCATTTTCTATGAATATTTTAAAAAATTTCTTTACATTTATTTATTTGAAAAGCTGAGCAACAGAAAAAGAAAAAGTGATGGATAGGGGAACAGCAGAGGGCATAGCCAGGCAAAAGCTAGGAGTCTTATACTCAATCTGCTCTCCTACATGGGTGGAAAGAACCAAAGTAATTGAATCATCACCTGCTGTCTCCCAGGCACATCAGAAGGAAGCTGGACTGAAAGTAGAGGCAAGACTTGCTCCCAGGCATTAGGATATGGGATGCTGGTATCCCAAGTAGTGGTTTTACTAACTGCGCCACAACACCTGCCCCCATTAAAGACTTTAAATGGATAAAGATGTAATTTTGAGATTCTTTACACAGAATATTTATCAAGTCTTTATCTCAGATTCTTTATCAAGCAGAGGTACTAAAATCAACGGAAGCCAGGTGTAGTAGGAACTTAAAAGATAGATAAAATCTAACTTATCTAACAGTAATACATAACCTGGGAAGGTTATGATATCAAACAGGTTATGAAAGAATTTGTTTTTACCTAACAGAAGACAGGAGGAGGCAAAGCCTAATAATTAAGATAGATATATCCCTTGGAAAATTTCTAAACTTTCCTTGGGATTTCAAGGCAGCAGGACTCAGATCTTAGAAGGAGATTTACAAATACATGGATAGGGAACTGGCATTTGGCTCAGTGGTTAAATCATCACTTAGGAAGCTCACATCTTAGTTAGGAGCGGCTGTGTTTGAGTCCCAACTCTGCTTCCAATTCCAGCTTCCTGCTTATGTATGCTGTGAGGCAGCATGTGATGGCACAAGTATGAGGTCCCTGCCACCCACCTGGGAGAAACAGACTGAGACCTGGCTCCTGACTTCGGCCCGTCGCGGTTCCAGCTGTTGTAGGCATCTAGAGATTAAACTGGGAATGGAAGCTCTCTTTCTCTGCCTTCCAAATAAATAAACGCAAAGTTTTTCAGTGTTTTCTATATCAAAAGAATAAAATTACCAATGGATTCATTGTTATAAACAAAACAAACAAGTAAACCAAAAAAACCTGAAGGCTCAGTGGGTCACTAAATTTTTAGTAAAAAAATAAATGAATATATTCTCTAAAATATCAAATCAAAAAATCCAAGTAGAATAACCTGAGAACAATTCTACCAATTTCTATAAATTGGAAGAAATAGCACATCACCATGATGATTTGAAAATCCGACAAGTTCAAATGTATGGGGGGTAATTCCAAGTATCAAAAAGTCACTGTATTCTAATGAAGAAGATGAGCTTATAATGAAAAGTGAACCAACAGCATTTTAAAATGAACAAATACTATCAATAGTTTCAAATACTTACTTGAACATTTCCTGTCAATATATTATACTTTTTATGTCATAATCAATGTTTGGATTCTTATACTGAAACTTTCAAAAAGTAACTGATTTTGTCAATAATTCATATTTTTAAAGTTTATGAAAAAAATTCATGGTATGGTGAGATGTTGAAGAGACTTACCCTCCACCACCAAAAGCTAGTGAATCCATGTCTCCTTTGATAAAAAACATATTATCTCCTGTCCACTTAAAGACCTATATAAATGAAAAAAAAAAGCTTTAAATATATAGATGAAAATGGTCACTATACAGAGTTAGTTCTCCAAAACCCAAAAGAGTTAACAAAAACTATCAAGTTTTTTCTTATTAGTGTTAATTGAGTACTGGTAGGAAACAGGTCTATCCAGAGAAGTAATGCTCTATAAATATTATTAAATAATTCAGCTAGTTTTTTTTAAGTATTAAATTATATTTGAAGCAGTTAAATGAATTTGAGAATTAAGAATAAGTCATATTCAAGCAACAGCATTAATTAATTTGCAGATTTCTTATTTTAGGAATCAGAATAATTTGAGTTTGTTTTTGTAAGTTTTCTTGTATCTTCCACATAAATGCGTTATTTGACAATATAAAATGTGATTTTTTTTGCAATGCTTTTAAGAATTTGGTTTAAAAATCGATTGACATGATGTGGTGTTTATACTAGGAAATAACTTGACCCAAAATACCTTCTGTGTTTGCTTAGGATATTTTCTTTGATATCTAAAAGTTGAGGTTTTTCTGTCTCAACTGTAAGCAAACATCCTAAATGTGTTAAAGCATATTCTCAGATACTCTATTTAAGTATCTTTCATGTCCTGAAAATCTGAAGATTAATCTGAACTGCCAGTTTTTAGATTTAGAATATTCAAGGAAAAAATTACTACTTTTAGAGCGATGTTTTCAATTTCATCAAGGTTTTGGTGAGGAATAATACTATGTACTATAAACATTGAGAAAACTTTGAAAGTTCTTTTCTACCAGATATGAAATATTCAATTTCTAATTCCAACTCAGATGTGAAAGATCAGTATTTAACATTGGTTGTTCCGTGTTTTATAATATGTTCAAAATACAATTACAACATTTAGTATTTGTCAACATACTTTTACAAACGTACATCATCAGTAAGCTTTGTTCATATGTTCTTGTATTTTCTTAAATAATTATAATGAGTTACTTGTAAATTAAAAAAAATTCCCTTAAACCCCCCCCCCCCAAAAAAAAGAGTTAACAAAATCTAGACAATAGTGTGGATGACAACAATAACACAAAATGTTTGACATCGGGGGCAAGTGTTTGGCCTGGCAATTAAGATGGTGGTGAGGACACCTGAATGTCATATCAAAGCAACTGGACTGGAGTTGGGACTATGCTCTGATTCCAGCTTTCTGCTAATGAAGACTCTGCAAGGTAGCAGGTGATGGCTCAAAAGTGGCTGAGTCCCTGCCATCCCTATGGCAGACCTGAAATGTGTCTCTAGCTCCAGGCTTCAGGCAAGCCGAGCCTTGGCCACTGTGGGCAATGAAAAGTGAACCAGCAAGTGGAAGCTGTCTTCTGCCTCTCAGATAAATATAATAAATACATACTTCTTTTAAACTTGGCATAAAATTGTCTAGAACTTTGGGTTTCAGTATTCCTATGACTAAATTTAAAAGCGCAAGCCATCATCCTACAATCTCATCTTCAATTCCTGTTCCTCAAATCTGTTCTTATTCTGTAGGTATCAAAAGTTGGATGGTTAATGTAGGAAGTAAAAAACCATTTACTGATCACTGAAAAGTTAGTAACTTTTATATTAACATAATACACTGATTTACACTTATTTGATGTAATGCCAAAGGATTATCTTGAAGTATAGATTTGTTGATCACTGTTATCCAATAATACCTATCAGTGTGTGTATTTATGATTTTCAGTTTCTTCAAAGAACAGAAAACTTAATAACAAATAAGAAACTCAAGGGCAAATCTGGATATTCTTAAATATTTTTCAAACCTTTCATGGATTTTTACCTAAACTTAATGCAATAGTAATTTCTAGTACTTCACCTTCATCAAGATTTTTAGAGTATTCATTACAGTTTTTTTTATCTGTATGTATCTCATAAATACAACATTAGAAACATGGTAATTCTTCCCACTTTACCTGCCCTCCTACCCACTCTCCCACCCCTCTTCCTCCTCCCTCTCTTGTTAGTCCAAGAAAGAAAAAGAAAAAGAAAAGGAAAAAAAATAAGAAAACTGTTCAATAGACTAGACAAGGGCTGTTCAATATTATTGCTTCTAGAAGGTGATTTTGCTTTTTCTCCCCTCCCCCACCTCCCCACTTCTTTCCTTTTAGAAACTTAATTATCTTTAAAGAAGAGCCCAAGAATGATACATCTTTTGAGAGCTCTCAGACATAACTATAACTTATGAAACATAATAATATCCTCCATTTAATACACGAAAAGGAAGTGATTCTTGAGAACAAGTTTTACAATTAAGTCGCATGATAAAACTCTTCGGGGACAAGCCGGCGCCGCGGCTCACTAGGCTAATCCTCCGCCTAGCGGCGCCGGCACACCGGGTTCTAGTCCCGGTCTGGGCGCCGGATTCTGTCCCGGTTGCCCCTCTTCCAGGCCAGCTCTCTGCTGTGGCCAGGGAGTGCAGTGGAGGATGGCCCAGGTGCTTGGGCCCTGCACCCCATGGGAGACCAGGAAAAGCACCTGGCTCCTGCCATAGGATCAGCGCGGTGCGCCGGCCGCGGCGGCCATTGGAGGGTGAACCAACGGCAAAGGAAGACCTTTCTCTCTGTCTTTCTCTCTCACTGTCCACTCTGCCTGTCAAAAAAAAAAAAAAAAAAAAAAACCTCTTCGGGGACAGAGGTCCTGCATGGGAAGTTAGTGTACAGTAACTCTTGTTGTTTATTTAACAAATAACACTCTTATGTATGATATCAGTGATTACCCAAGTCTCTTGACATAAGCTGCCTTGACTATGGAAGCCTTTTGAATCCACTAGCTCGAAAAGGCCATAAGCAAAGTCAAAGTTCTCTCCTTCCTTCAGAAAAAAGTACATCCTTCTTTGGTGGACATTTCTTTCCACTGGGTCTCACTCACAGAGGTCCTTTATGTGGAACATTTTTTTTTTACAAGAATGTCTTAGCTTTGCATGCCTGAAATGCTCCTCTGGGCATTTCAGCCAGACCAGAATGCCTTAAGAGCTGACTCTGAGATCAGAGTGCTATTTAAAGTGATCATCCTTCTATGAGTCTGCTGTATGGATTGCTTCCCATGTTGGAGCCTTCACTCCTTTTTAATTCTATTATCATTTCCAAACACTTAGTCCTATTTATTTGATCACTTTAACACTTGATCCTATCCATATGGTCACTTTATCACTTAATCCTATCCATTTGATCTCTAAAACACTTGAACTGCTATTTTTACCAGCCAGCTTAAAGGAATTTGGGGTCCCATGGCAAGTTGTTAAGCTGTACCCTTAGAATTAAGTACTTAGGAATGTATGCAGGACTACACTGCTTTTGCATTTACAAACTTCATACATTTCATAAACACAACTTTAGGATCTTGGTAATTCTTCCCACTGCCTGCCTTCCCAACCACACTCCCCCCCATCCTCTTCCTTTTCTTATTCACATTCTTATTGTTCACTAAGATCTATTTTCTTTTCTTTTCTTTTTTTTTTTTTTTTTTTTTTTTTTTTTTTTTTTTTGACAGGCAGAGTGGACAGTGAGAGAGAGAGACAGAGAGAAAGGTCTTCCTTTGCCATTGGTTCACCCTCCAATGGCCGCCGCTGCAGCCGGCGCACCGCGCTGATCCGATGGCAGGAGCCAGGAGCCAGGTGCTTTTCCTGGTCTCCCATGGGGTGCAGGGCCCAAGCACCTGGGCCATCCTCCACTGCACTCCCTGGCCACAGCAGAGAGCTGGCCTGGAAGAGGGGCAACCGGGACAGAATCCAGCACCCCAACCGGGACTAGAACCCGGTGTGCCGGCGCCGCTAGGTGGAGGATTAGCCTAGTGAGCCGCGGCGCCGGCCCAAGATCTATTTTCCATTAACTTTATACATATATGGATAACTCTGTGTTAAGTAAAGAGTTAAATGATTAGTATGAAAGAAAAAAGATAAGGAATATATTATAGAGGAACAGAAAAGAAAAACAAAAATATAGAATAACAAGCTGTTCCTCAACAGTCAAGAGAAGGGCTGTTCAAAGTCATTGCTTCTCAAGGTGTCAATTTCATTTCTATACGTTGCCTTTTGGGTGCTCTATTAGTCATTACAGGTCAGAGAGAACATATAGAATTTGTCCAATTGAGACTGGTTTATTTCACTAAGTATGTTTTCCAGTTTCATCCAATTTGTTGCAAATGACCAGATGCCTTTTATTTTAACTGCTGTGTAGTAGTCTATGGTGTACATATCCCATAATTTCTTTACCCAGTCTTCAGTTGACAGGCATTTGGGTTGATTCCATGTGTTTGCTACTGTGAATTGAGCTGCAATAAACATGGAGGTACAGATAGCTCTTTCATATGCTGATTTAATTTTCCTTGGATAGATTCCCAGGAGTGGGATGGCTGGGTCATATGGTAGGTCTATATTCAGACCTCTGAGGTATCTCCACAGTGTCTTCCATAGTGGCTTTACCAGTTTACATTTCCACCAATAGTGGATTAGGGTACTTTTTTTCCCCACAACGTTTTTGATTTTTGTATGAAAGCTATTCTAACAAGGGTGAGGTGAAAACGCATTGTGGTTTTGATTTGCATTTCTCAGATGGCTAGCAATCCTCAACATTTTTTCACGTTTTCTGTTGCCCATTTGGATTTCCTTTTTGGAAAAATTTGTCTGTTTAAGTCCTTTGCTCATTAATTAACTGGATAGTTTCTTTTGTTGTTGTTATGTTTCTTGATCTCTTTATATATTCTGGTTATTCATTCTTTATCAGTTGTATAGTTTGCAAATATTTTCTCCCATTCTGTTGGTTGCCTTTTCACTTTGCTGTTTCTTTTGCAGTGCAGAAGCTTCTCAATCTGATGTAATCCCATTTGTCAATTTTGGCTTTGATTGCATGTTCTTCTAGGGTCTTTTCAAAGAACTCTTTGTCTATGCTGATGTCTTGTAGGGTTTCCCCAATGTTCTCTAATATATTTAGGTCTTTATTCCATTTTGTGTGGGTTTTAGCGAAATTGTCAGGTAGAGGTCTTGCTTCATGCTTCTGTATGTGGCGATCCAGTTTTCCCAGCACCAATTGTTGAAGAGACTGTAGTTGCTCCATCATTACAGTTTTTGATAAAACTTTCTTTTGACACTCATATTTTCACAGTTATATATAGTTAGTTAATGATTTAGTTAACTGTATTAGTACAGTTTTCAGGTAACTACAGCAGAAAATACTTGAGAATAAGAAAAAAGCTTAGAAAATTGGTAATTTTCAGTAAGCTATAGATAGGTTTATGGAGGTAATGGAAACCACTAGCTAACTGGTGAGCCAGTTAAGCTTAAGTTTGTTAAGAGAGTTTTTATTGTGTTATCAAATCCTTCCTAGTCTATTCATTATCAAAAGTACTTCTAAAAACATGGTTTTTTTTTTTTTCACCAACTATGTTGATTCCTTTTCTCAAGTTTAAAATTGCATTTCTATCTCTTAGGAAATTATTCATGTGCTAAATTTCAGCAAAATTAAGATGCTGGGGGCTGGCGCCGCAGCTCAATAGGCTAATCCTCGGCCTTGCGGTGCCAGCACACCGGGTTCTAGTCCCGGTCGGGGCGCCAGATTATGTCCTGGTTGCCCCTCTTCCAGGCCAGCTAATGCTGTGGCCAGGGAGTGCAGTGGAGGATGGCCCAAGTGCTTGGGCCCTGCACCCCATGGGAGACCAGGAGAAGTACCTGGCTCCTGCCTTCGGATCAGTGTGGTGCGCCGGCCGCAGCGCGCCAGCCGTGGCGGCCATTGGAGGATGAACCAATGGCAAAAGGAAGACCTATCTCTCGGTCTCTCTCTCTCACTATCCACTCTGCCTGTCAAAAAAAAAAAAAAAAAAAAAAAAAAGATGCTGGGATTGTACTCAAAAAAGGTCACATGTTCACTAAATTAATTTATAACCACAGTTTTAGGCCTTATTGGCTATTAGAGCATATTCAGATAACTTAGGCCACAGTAAAGACAGTAAAAAAGTAAAGGAAAAGAAGTCAGTTAATAATTTTTGATTCAAATCCAAATAATTTTTAAAAATTTTCAAGATTTATATCATTAAATTTATTCATTGAAAGCTACTAGGAATTTCACAATTACAATTCTTTTTTTTTTAAAGATTTATTTATTTATTAGAGAGGCAGAGGCAGAGAGAGAAAGAGATAGAGTAAGAGAAATAGGTCTTCCATCCACTGGTTCACTCCCTAGATGGTAGCAATGGCTGGAGCTGGGCCCACCCAAAGGCAGGAGCCAGGACTTCTTCCAAGTCTCCCACACAGTGCAGGGGCCCATGCTCTTGAGCCATCTTCTACTGCTTTCCCAGGCCATAGTAGAGAGCTAGATTGGAAGAAGAGCATCGGGGACTCAAACTGGCACCCATATGGGATGTAGGCACTGCAGCTGGTGGCTTTACCTGCTATGCCACAGCATGAGGTCCACAGAGACAATTCTTAAACATAGGAGTAATAAGGATGCATACTCCTTACTGAATCCTTGACGTGCATCTGGTGACATGCTATGTATTGTATAAAGTATACAATTCTCATTCAATTTTCAAACATCGTTGTTTATATGCTATGACTCCCTTTCTATCTGTAGGAAAGCTGAGTTTAAAAATGTCAAGTTACCATTAGTAAAAGGGAAGATGGGAGTTGAATGAAATGTGCATGACTCTAAGAAGTGCATATTGCTTTGAAATATGTCTTTTCTTTTAAAGAGAATAATGAAATAATTGTCCTTACCTCAAACTCTGGACAGAATGTAAAAACAAAGGTCTCTCCTGTACCATAAAAGCCATCACTCACTTTAAAAGGCTCGGATGCTAATGCACCAAAAACCTAAGGATAAAGAAAGGCTTGTTCAATAATATAGCTCTTAATTTGTTTCATTAAGTATTATCCTATCATACATGTTTAAATGAAATTTAAAATAACTGGAACTTGGTATAGTTTTAACAGTTGGATCACTGATCACTTGCTTCATAATTCCCATTACTATTCAAGTATAGGGTCTATTTTTATTATTATAAAAAGAAGAAATAAGATTTTTTTTCCCTGGTTTTGAATTCTAAAAAGATGCTTATTATAGCAAATAGCCAATCTTAAGAAGTGGCTAACAAATTTCAGGAGGATATACATGACATGCACAATGTATATATCATTAGGATAACATGCTCTATATGTTTATAGGCCTAGGGAAGCAAAGATACTACAGCATAGGTAAACATGCTACTACTAATAAAGTATGCTATTTTTTCTTCTGCTTCACTTAGAAAACTACACAAGAGTAGGTCTTGGCTCTGAATAGTTTGGTCTTCTAATCCATGGTTTTGTAAACTATGTAAGACATATAGCAGATGCTCTATTAAAAGAATGAATGAATGAATGAATGAATGGGGAACCTACACAGTCATTTCAGTGCTCTGTATTTTAAGTTTCCACATCATAAAATGGGAGTGAAGAGAGCTTGATAGATGATCTCTATAATCATGGTCAGTGTTGACATTCTATCTTTATAGTTTTAGTTTTAAAAAGGCTTCCTTATTGAAAGATTAGGGAAAAGTACACAAAATCTAAATGTGCAGTTTAATTTAGAATTATAAAAAGTAAAGCGCCATGTAACCTTCATTTAGACCAAGAAATAGAACATTATCAGCACTCTTAGAGATCTTGTTATGCCTCCTCCTCTTTTAATAGTCCCAGCCTCCTGATAGCAGCCACTAGCTTGATACCACAGCAGCGTCATTTTGCCCATTTGAGAAATAGAATCCTAAGGAAGTTACTATCCAATGTTTGATTTTTAATTCAATGTTTGTGACATTCATGTATCCTGTGGCATGCAGAAGTAGCTCACTCTTTTTCTCTAGTGAAAACACCTTTTCTGGGGAATGTAATCCTGGGCAAGTTAACTCATCTTTAAAACAGAGATGACAACAGTATCTCAAAGGCTAATCTCACAGGATTTTGATTATTAAATAACATATTATAAAGTAATTAACCTAATATATGACAGATAATAGTGACACATAATAGTGTTTAGTTTACATGTTATGTCACCCTAATATTCCTCTCCCTTACCTGGGGTTTTATTCTTGGCTATTACCCTCACACAGTATCTTTTTTTTTTTTTTAAGATTTATTTATTTATTTGAAAGAGTTACACAGAGAGAGAAGGAGAGGCAGAGAGAGAGAGAGAGAGAGAGAGAAATATATAGAGAGAAGTGTCTTCCATCTGCTGGTTCACTCTCCAATTAGCTGCAGTGGCCGGAGCTGAGTTGATCCAAAGTCAGGAGCCAGGAACTTCTTCCAGGTCTCCCATGCAGGTGCAGGGGCCTGAGGACTTGGGCCATGCTCTGCTTTCCAGGCCATAGCAGAGAGTTGGATTGGAATCAGAGCAGCTGGGACTCCAAATGACGCCCATATGGGATGCTAGCACTGCAGGCGGCAGATTTACCCGCTACTCCACAGTGCAGGCCCCCCACACAATTATCTTTATGAAAACTCATGCTTCAAGATTTTTTCAATTTCTACCTTTTCCATGAACCTTATTCTTATCTGCCTCAAACAGATATGAGCAACTGTTACTCACGCCACCTTTCACTTTGGAGTTTTTGCTGTACTTAATGTATTTTATTCTGCATTAGAGATATTGGTATAATTAAACATTCTTTTCTGCTCTTTGAAGGCAGTAACTTCTAATTATTTATACTCTTTTTTATGCTCTGTAACATTCAGGGTTCCCTTGGTATGTTAAAAGTACAGAGTAATTATCAGTTATACAATAAAATATACTAATGAAATAATTTTTATCAAAAAATATGCTATAAGTTACTGTTAATATAATTTCTTAAGAGAAAAGGCATCTATGCAGTTAGTTTTTCATACCTGTCCATCACTATCTTTAATCACCATCAGCACTGGGGTGTCTAAACCTGTCATTGTTCGATAAAGGGTCTTTAAGCTTGTACCATGCTTCCCAGTGCCATAAACAAGAGTCCATGGATATCCAATGGTTCTTGGTGGAAGATGCTTGGTAAGCTTTGAAAAAAAAAAAAGTCAGCATTTACTTGAAAGCTAATTGTCAGAATGTATGAAACTAATAATGGCAGTTTAAATGTAATGGGACTAATAAAATATAGACTACAAAAATAATAATAGAAATAGTTTATAATTTTCAAAGATACTTAGATGCTTGACAATAATTATACATTTCTCAGTATAAAACATTAATCTGTCCACTAACAAAAGAATCATACTAAACCAGACACAGATTATAACAGAGATTAGAACATGGATTACTTCTTGTTTGTGCTCTTTATATCGACTTAACAAAAATACTTAATGGACTATACATTTGAATGTGCAAATATCTCTCAAATAATAGGTTCTACAGCCAGACAATCAAAATTTGTTGTGTGACCCTGAGCAAATGACTTAATCACTCTATGTCCAAAATTTCTTCATATGTTAAAAGGTAAGCACAATAAGATCATCTAATTCATACAGTTGTTAAAATAAGTACATCGGATAATAAACCAAGTAGTTAGCACTCAACAGGAAACCAAACCTTGATATTACAGGGTCTTCCCTAGACTGTTATTTTTATTTACTGTAGTGTCTGTTTTTTTTTTTTTCCCCTCAAAAGCAAAAATAGTGTTATTAATTCTGGTATCTACAAAGCACAAAAAAAAAGAAACCACGCTTGCCACATGTCAGGCCCTAGGTCTTGGCCAAGAGGACCACCCTCATGGGCAGTGCAGGCCCAGAGGCTAAGTCAGTCCAGGCTATGGGCTCAAAGTGGGACTAGCCAATAGGTTTGGCTCTTAGCCCCTGGCTGGGAGGCAGACTCCTTCGGTTTGGGGAGCCTAGGCCATGGTCTAGGGATGATAGTGTAGTGTCTGTTTATCTCAATCTCCTAATGCTGTCTACTGAAAAATGTCACTGCATTTTGCTCACTTTTTCCCCATGGGGGAGAGCAGTAGTGGCACAAATGAGGCTATTTTACTATTAAGGGCACACTCTCAATAATGCACATTTGTGGGTATGTCATACCTTTTCAATTTGATCTGGCAGTAAGAGATCACTGGGATCACTTAGGTTTGGTCGAAAAGATTCAGACTCCAGGTCTGCTTTCACTGGAGCAACCTGCTTTGAATTAATGTCTTCCCTTGTAGTAATCTAAAAAAGTAAACAGCAGCAGTGTATTAATATAAAAAGATTACATGCTATGAGATAAATAGAACTTTCAAAGGCATCTTTGAAAAGAAGGATAAAGCTTTAATTTAAGCCCATATAAGACAAAAGTGCCCCATCTAGCACTAATGGCACATCCAATGTAGAATAAATATGTCATAACTAACAGCAGATATGTTATTCACTACATCAGGACAGACTAATAATGAATGACAAATCTCCATATTTCTGTGTAATAAGAGACATGCATGCAAACTTTAATTAGCCCATGATAGGCAAAAGTGAGCTAGTATGCTTTTTGTTTGCATGCTATAGAATTTTTTCATATTAAACATAAAATCTGTCAAAAATAATGAAGATAATTAAGAAAAAACATTGGTGCAAAAATTTTCATGCAAGACATAGTAGAATAAAAGTATAACTTTTTTATTGGTGTGTATGTATGTGAGTCATTAAAAAAAGATTATGTTTTAAGTGCCTTCATTTATTTACTTTCTAAACAGAAATATTTTAACCTAGTTGGACCAAATAACAAATTTGAAAATTAATCTTCTCATAAATTTAAAGATCTGATACATTAAAATGAATATATGTTGTCCTCTCACGAAAATGATCCCACTGGTATTCTTAAAATGTTAAAAAGAAAAGTAGAATAAAAAAGCTTCTTACTCTACAAATCTGTTGGTGCTTACTTTTTTATAATTAATACTTAAAACAAAAGTATAATTGATAAAACTTTTAACTTGAAAAACATACAGAATTCTCCCAGAGCAGATAACCAAAATGTAGCAATGTTCAGCAACTATGATTCCAAACAAAAATGAAAGATTGATAAATTATTTTGTTCCTTTAACACCTTTCTTATCAAACCTAAACGGCACATATATTTAACCAATAAACGTTCTGGAACCATAATGTTTTTGATGAGGAGCTAAATGTTAATCCTTTCACATCATCATAATGTTTTACCTTATTTTGATGATGTAAAAGTTAAAAAAAAAAAGAAAATCCAAGCAGCATTAGAAGATTAAAAGAAAAGAAGAAATTAAGTAGGTATTGCAAAGCCATGAAAGTTTATCTTATTAAGAAGAAAACAGACGACTAATAACACAAAACTGAAAAATGAGTTTTCAAGTGCACTGCTTTCTTGTTTCTAGAAAAATCACAATATTTTTAAATTATATTTTTAAATTTTACAAATTTTATATAATTTACTTAGTTCTGGTGGCTAACCTATTCCATTCCAAAGTATTTCTAATAGCAACTAGGAGTGTTTAATAACAAAAAACAATTTATTTATAGTTAAGACATATGATATCAGGTTGATCCAACTGAAGTAGCCTTAAAAAGGAGAAAATATTTAGGCCTTGCTATCCATTACTTTTTAAAAAAAATCTTCCCATAGAACCGTATCTTTCAGATTCTCTTTAGCAAAGATTCAATCTCAAAATCAGACACTCTTTAATGTTAAAATTAAATGAAAACTCATCACTCAAAGAAACAGAGTACTGAGAATAGCTCTGAAGTGACAGTAAATTCTTCTGAATATTTTTCAAATGAAAAGATGACAGGAAAGATAACTCTATAGCTCTTTAAGACAATGGTATAATCTTTAGTATAGAAAGGAATTTCCTAATGGCATTTTTTAGTGCTGTAGTCAGGACAAATCCTTCAAAAGTTAGATTTGCCCTGAGAAAGGACACTAAAAAGAGGGAGCAGTCAATCTCCTGAGTGGTTTAAACTACTGAAGGGGGCACCTGGAGACGTCTGCAGAGTGTGCGCAGTTCTTCAGTATTTAGAGCATCGATCCTGCGGTGATACTCAGCCACTGACACTACCTGAATGTGGAGACAGGAAGACAATAATTCCACTGACAGTTGAGGAAAACAGTCCCCCCACCTCCAAAAAAAAAGAGAAGAGAGAGAGAAATTTAACTGGGGAAAGAGAACTACAATCAGGGTTTCTTTCCCCATTCCTCTAAAATCCTAGTCATATCAAACTGAAGTGAAATAATACACAATGAAGAACTTTACCACTACATCCAACTAGCTGATAATATAAAGTTTAATGATGACACTATGTCATATAGACTGACCATATTTAATTCACTAACAGAAACTCATTTTTGTATAGGAACGACTATATGAAACATAACATGCTTTGCTAACATCAAAGACAACAACTAAAATCTAAATGGTCCTCCTATTTACAAACAGTAGAAGTTCCAACTATCCCCTCCAAATCATCTGAGTTCACACATATTATATCCTAATGGTCATGCTGAAAGAACTTGGCACAGGTAACAAACAGAACCATGTGTATCAGGAAAAACAAAAATGAGGAGAGAGAGGCAAGAAAGGGATATGAAGTTCATTTTAAAATCTATGGCAGTAAGAAAAATAAGCTTTAAAAAGTAGAAAAATAGATTTTCAAAAGCTCTTCTAATCATCAGTAGCTTCTAAGGTATGTGTAATCTTTTTACATGATGCTTTTGTAATTTTTGCCTCTCCTCTATTTTATATCTTTGTGATTTGTATTACTGCAGTTATTTGTGACTACTAACTTAACAACTTCCCTTCACTCTCCCTAAGGAAATTCTGCATCTTCTCTAAGTGCCTAGAACAATCCGTTACAAAGTGTTGAAATGTGAAAGCCATATATGACAGATAAACACTATTACACAAAAACAGACAAGTTTTCTGAAGTTGCCACAGGAGTTATAGCTCTTTCAGATCATGACAATAAAACCAGAAACTATAATCATAACAGTAAATTCTAGTGGTGTCATAACTATGTGCTGATTCTCCTGTGATATTTTTGTATCAATCAGAACAGATTGTGTGTAGACACTCTGGCAACAACATGCAGTTAAACCAATTTGCCCACAAAGACTCTAGAGTTCTAATTTAGGTTTCAAATGAATCTTGTTCTAGCCAACTAAAATGAACTGGCAACAAGCAAATATCAAGGTGTGAAAAGCTATGCAAACCTGTTGAAAACTATGAACCATCCAAGAATAGAAAAGAGAAAATGAAACTGGACAGATTCCCATTCTGGCATTATCATACTGACTTTTATAAAACAACAATGCAAACAATATGGGGGCTTACTTTGAACTTACGAAGAAATCCAAAGTGGTTATGCTCCCTAGCTCTGGGGTTAGATGGACCTGGGTTTTATCCCCTCTTTATCTATTTCTTCGTGAAACAATGGAAATAAGAGTACTTCCAAAATGAGAAAATACATATAAAGGACTAAGTGCAGTGCTCAGTATACATGACAGTTACTATTAATACCACTTGCAGCTGCTAATTTTTTACCAGTTACCCTAAGAACTAAGTGACAATGGCTGAAATTCTCCTAATTTATAGCTTTTAGTTTTGATATCGGGTCTGAGATCACAATTATTTTGCATACTTTGATTCTTCTGAAATTAATTTTAAACTTCAGTATTGAATAAATGCTTTTCAATTAAAAACAACAGAATTTTCAATAAAGATGGAAGAAAAAAATAGGCACTAAAAATTGAAATCATAGCCTTGCCAATGGCCAGCAACAGAGATATCTACAAATGTTTTTAGTGGATATTAGATTTTTTTTTCTCCATGACATTGAAATTTTCAAATCATGATTTATTTACTCCTATGCCTTCCTTCTATTCCTCTAGTTAAGAGTGACTTTGAATCTATTTTTAAAATTCCTTCTTTTACCATAGGAAATACACTGCTGAAAAAAAGTAAAATTGAATTATGCTTATCAAAAGGATCAACTATGACCTAATTATACTGGCATCATTGAAAGAAGGAGTAATTAATAAAGAATAAGCCACCATCAGAAGTCTAAGCTTTTTAGCATTCAGTAGTCAGTTTCTTTAATGTTTCAAATGTAGGTTTTCTCATTCATATTTTTTAAAAATGTGAAAAGTATTCTTTTCTAGGACTTATAAACTCACTGATTCTTTAACTGTACATACTTACTTACTCATGCCCTGATGAGCAAAGATAGAAGAAACTCAAAAAGTCTGTGAATTAACAGAGAAGGGGGAGTTGAAAATGAGTACAGAAATACACTTTCAGCTCTTTCAAAAAATGATTAAAAAAAAAAGATGTGGGCTCCTAGTATACATGATGATACTGGAATTATTCTTACATTAATTTTTATATCCTTGGTAAAAGATCATACCTAAGTAGAAATATTTCTACAAAATATCCCATATTGCACTTCTGATTATAGGATATACACAGTTGAGGAATCCAACACCTTTCAATTAAAAACACATTCACTATCTGGCTAAAAAGTCATTTCTTAAGGAATAAAGCCAACAAAGCTTGAGTGCAACATCTGATTCTCTTACATCAAGGTAGGGACCATCAAAAGATTAAGCAATCAACTATATAGCACAGTCTGCCCATTTCCATTCCAGCTGCCCCACTTCCAATCCAGCTCCTGGCTAATGCACTGGGAAAGCCGTGAAGCTGGCCCAAGTACTTGGGCTCCTGCCTCCCATGTGGGAGACTTTGATGAAATTCCTGGCTCATGGCTTCAGCCTGGTCCAGCCCAGGCCATTGCAGCCATTTGGAGAATCAACCAGTGGATGGAAGATTTCTCTGTGTGTCATTCTGCCTTTCAAATGAATTTAAAAAATGAATATGAAAGAAATGAATATGAAAAAAGAAAAAATGTAGGAGACCTTGGGTTTAAACATGCAATTTTAGATAAAATACCAAAAGCATAATCATGAGAGAGTAAAGTAGTAACATGAATGTCATTAAATTAGACACTGTCAAAGAGAATAAAAAGATAAACTACAGACTAAGAGATAATCTTTGCAACATAAAACTGATAGAGGACTGTTATTTAAAGTATATGAAGAACTCTTAAAATGCAACAAGAAACAGGCAACCTAATTAAAACTTGGACAAAACAGCTGAATAAACATCTCAGCAAAGAATACATGCTGAGTGGCAAATAAGAATACAAAGAATGTCCAACATTCTATGTCATCAGGAAAATACAAATTAAAACAAGGAGATACGATTACCCATCTATTTGAATAGCTAAAATTAAAAGCAGTGACAGCAAATGCTGACAAAATGTGGATCAACAGAAATTTTCATTCATTGCTGGTACAATGCAAGATGGAACAGCTACTTTAAAAGATTGTTTAGCAGTTTCTCATGAAACTAAACATGACCTTTACCATATAATGCTGGACCTAAATAATGAAAATTTATATCCACACAGAGTCTACACATGACACTTTGCTTTATTACGTATGTGCCCAAACATAGAAGCAACCATGGTATCCTTCAATAGGTGACTGAATAAACAAATTGATACATCCATACAATGGAGTAGTAAATAGTGGTAAAAAGAAAGCAGCTGTCAGGGAAAAAGACATACAGGAATCTTAAACGCACACTGCTATAAAGAAGTTTGAAGAGGGCACATACTGTATAATTTCAACTAAATGATACTTTAGGAAAGGCAAAATCATAGAAACAGTAAGAGATCAGTAGGTTTCAAGTGTACAGGGAAAGGTAACGAGGAATGAGTAGGTATAGCACAGGGAATTTTTAGGACAGCGAAATTATACTATGGGCAATGAAATCATAATATGTGATCCTGTAATTGTAGAACGTGTCACTGTACACTGTTCAAACCCACGGAATATATGACAAAAAATGAAACCTAATATAAACAATGGTCTTTGGGTGATAATATAATACTTCATAAATTAACAAGAAATACCTCACACCACTGCAGAATGTGAATAATACGGAAACCGAGTGAAGGAAAAGAAGGAATAAGGGAATTCTCCATATTTTTCATTCAATTTTTCTGTAAACCTGAAATTATTCTTTGAAAAACAAAACAAAACAAAAAAATGTTGTTGCTGGCACTGTAGTGCTGCTGCCTGCAATGCTGACATCTCTTATGAGAGGAGGTTTGAGTCCTGGCTGCTCCACTTCCGAGCCAGCTCCTTGCTAATGTTCCTAGGAAAGCAGAAGAAGATGCCATCCACGTGGGAGACCTGAAGTCCTAGGCTCCCGGCTTCAGTTTGGCCCAGACCCAGCCACTGTGGTAATTTGAACCAGCAGATGGAAGATCTCTCCCTTTCAGGGCCGGATAGTAGGTTAAGCTTCCTCCTGCACCTCTGGCATCCCATGTGGGCGCTGGTTTGTGTCCTGACTGCTCCACTTTGGATCTAGCTCTCTGCTGTGGCCTGGGAAAGCAGAGGATAGCCCAAGTGCTTGGGCCCTTGTATCCACATGGGAGACCTGGAGGAAGCTCCTGGCTCCTGGCTTCGGATCAACCCAGCTCCTGCCACTGTTGCCACTGTGGGAGTGAACCAGTGGATGGAAGAGTCTCTGTCTCTCCTTCTCTCTCCCTGTAACTCTATGTTTCAAAGAAATAAAATCAATCTTTAAAAAAATCTAATTTAAAAAAGTTCATGGAAATAATAAGGCTGAAATTGAGGGAGGTGATTACCCAGCTCGGGAGGGCATTCAAGAAGACCGAGAAAAAGCACACAGGCATACACACATGTATTAGTAACGCTGCAGTTCTTATTTGGCTAGTGATTTGAGACACTCACTTTATAACGCCTTCTAATTTGCATAGGTAATAGATATGCTTTCTGACTACTGAGTCAAATACATAGAGAAATTTTTTTCTATACTGCAGATGTATGTATATAGTCTGTTTTCAAATCAGTTCTAAGTGACCAGAGAGTATATGATGTGTTACTTACAATAAGGCCCTTATTTAGGTGTTACTTACATAAATACTAATTAATAAATTTTCTGTTGCCACAAGTAGACATCACAATCCACTGGAAACAATACTGGATTTGGGTGTAGGCCATTACCTTAATTTCAATTCTGCTTTTTGTAATTTTATGAATTTTCAAAACATTATTTAAATTCCCAATTTCTGGATTTTCAAATAGAAATAATATTCATAATTTAATTTTTATGATGAACAAACAATATATATGGTACATATAAAATAGATTCTGAAATATTAAATGTCTGAAATAATTCCCCTATCCTTTTCATGTTCTGAAGATTTTAAGAGCGAGTATGGCAAAGAGTTTAAGGGCATGAATGGGGGCCAAAAATGCCTAGATTGAAACCTTAGCCCCGACTCATACTAGCTGGAGCAAGACTGTTATATGCTTACTGTTCTTCACTTGTAAAATGGATAAAGCAATATTTAACAAGGTTGTGAAGATGAAGATTAAATAGGTAAACTCATGCTAAGTATTTAACAATACTTACTATACAGTGTCAGTAGGAATACTTTTATCATCATTATTGTAATCTTAAGCTAAGACCACTTGAAAAAATTTTATATTCAAATAAACTCTTCTTAAAATTCTGAGAACCAATACTTGCACAGGTGTAAATAATTCATGAAGGATGAATGTTTTTCTCCTCTATTCTCATACATTAAAACAATAAAAGTTTGTCTTTTCAAATATCAGGGCCTATATTAAAAAGGTGACAGAATTTGTGAAATAACGATACAGATAATAATGCTGCTATTAAACAATTTCTTATTTTAACATGATGAAGAATAAAACCTTATTATGAAATAAGCTAAAGAATTTTCAAGCAAACTACAACTTACTGACAAAAAACAAAAGGGGCATGACACATCAGTAACAAATATATTATTACCTTCCAGTAGCTGTTGATTGAGATTAAAACTGAAATTTTCAGAATAAACCTTAATTCAGCCTTAAACAAATTAAGACAAGGGCAGTTAATCATGCTTGATCAACGTGGTTCCGATGGTAATGTTAAATCCATACTTTTTATCTACGGTGTATTCCACTTGTTAGGAAGGTAGTATCTTTGAGACCAAACTCTTCAATAAAATGAAAAAATCACTTTGTTTTATACCCAAGTTACCATGTATCTAGGAACTTCAGATGTTCTACTATATTCAAATGTGTATACTGCCAAGGTTTATGTAAACATATGGCCATATTATTACTAGTTCTATAAGACGGTTTATCACTGAGGTCTATTAAATACTAATCTATTGAACAATGACATGAAGAATTCTAACAATCTACAAAATACCGAGTCCAAAAAGGTCAAATTTCATTTGTTCTAAAACAAATTATTCTCCTAAGAGAACCATTTTCTATTTTCAGTTTTAAAGCAGAAGAGTCCATTTGAGTAAAACCTTGTAGGGAATCTTAATCTACAAAACAAGTGAAAGAACAGCTAATTTTTTGTTTTTCATCTCAATTGTCTCAAGTCTTTTTCTTGACCTCCAGCTCCCAGGATAGTCACTTTATTTATTTATTTATTTATTTATTTATTTGACAGGCAGCGTGGACAGTGAGAGAGAGAGACAGAGAGAAAGGTCTTCCTTTGCCGTTGGTTCACCCTCCAATGGCTGCCGCGGCCGGCGCCCTGTGGCCGGTGCACCGCGCCTATCCGAAGGCAGGAGCCAGGTGCTTATCCTGGTCTCCCATGCGGGTGCAGGGCCCAAGCACTTGGGCCATCCTCCACTGCACTCCCGGGCCACAGCAGAGAGCTGGCCTGGAAGAGGGGCAACTGGGACAGAATCTGGTGCCCCGAGGATAGTCACTTTAAAAATGGCAAGGGAAACAGCCAGCATATTGAGACCTGAGATTACCTACACATCAGAACTAACCATAATATACCATTTTAGGAAACCTTAAAAAGCATCCTGCTGAAGCAAAAAATGTGCTAGTGTCAAACTGTGTATACTCCATGACAGCTGAGGTCAAGAACCACTCCATTGTCAATTTGTAAAGTCAACAACAGGAGTCACTGTGCACTTACTCCTCATGTAGGATCTCTGTCCTTAATGTGCTGTACACTGAGGCTTAATGCTATAACGAGTACTCAAACAGTATATTTCACTTTGTGTTTCTATGGGGGTGCAAACTGTTGAAATCTTTACTTAATGTACACTAAACTGATCTTCTGTTAAAAAAAAAAAAAAAAAAAAAAGAAACTATCAATTCCCAACTTGACTCTCACTGGGATTAAACATGACAATAGGTCTGATCTGATTTCATCATCATTTAAAAAAAATCATCTATTATTTTTCACTTTATGTTTCTGTGTGGGAACAAACTGTTGAAATCCTTACTTAAGGTATAATAAGCTGATCTTCTGTATACTAAGATAATCGAAAATGAATCTTGATGTGAATGGAAGGGGAGAGGGAGTGGGAAAGGGGAGGGTGGTGGGTGGGAGGGACGGTATGGGGGGGAAAGCCATTGTAACCCATGAGACGTACTTTGGAAATTTATATTCATTAAATAAAAGATTAAAAAAAAAAAAAAAAAAAAAAAAACCACTCCATGTCTCTGTTTCCACTTCTTTAAAATGGGCAATATCCAGTGGGCTATCAAGGTTATTGTGAATATTATATCAAATAATACATACATAAACTATTTGTACTGGCAAGCTGTTAACATTTTCTCAAGGAAGAGATAAGATTTCTGAAAAAATAACACACCAGCCCCTAATATGAATGAACAGGAATCAGTGAGTATAGTAAGTGTGTGATGTACCTTTTAGTGGCCCATAAAATTCAACTCAGTCACTAGTTATTTTGCTTGTTTGTGTTAAACTGTACTGAAGTCTTACCAAACAGTTGACAAGTGATTATTCAAACTAAAAATTAAATATATATATATGAGTAGCAGGGCTATTCTTGATTTAAAAAAAAAAAAAGCTGTGCTTGCTGGATAACCTTGTAAATAAATGATCATGATTTTACAAATCAACCATTTCAGATACCTAAATCTCTATATGCTCATATAATATATAAATAAAATTCTAATGGCCGGTGCAGTGGCTTAGCAAGTAAAGCCATCAACTGCAGTGCCTGCATCCCACATGGGCACCAGTTCAAGACCTAGCTGCTCCACTTCTGATCCAGTTCTCTGCTATGGCCTGGGAAAGCAGTAGAAGATGACCTAAGTGCTTGGACCCCTGCACCCACGTGGAGACCTGTAAGAAGCTCCTGGCTTCGGATGGACCCAGCTCTGGTCATTGTGGCCATCTGGGGTGTGAACTAGCAGATGGAAGACCTCTCTCTGCCTCTGCCTCTCTGTAACTGTACCTTTCAAATAAATAAATAAATATTTTAAAAAATCACAAATTATAATAAAAAATAACACCAGTCAAAATCATTCTGGTATTCTTAACATTTAAGAGAAGCAGGCTGCTTTGGGGACACGTCCCAAAGTCATTTCTGGTTATAAGTTTATAACTGGCCTTATTTATGTTATTTGTAATTACAGCAAAAATAAAATTAACATTCATGAGGAAAAATATTATCATGGATTACCTCAGAAAGAGTAATGGGCAATACATTTTATAACAAAGAATGTACAGATATTTACTCTGAAAAATAACTAGAATTCTTAAAATAGTACAGTTGACTGAAATTTTCCTTTACTAGAATATCTAAGTTTTGTATTAGGTAGCACTGCTTGAAACTTTTTAAACAGCTTTTTCAAGAATGGTTAAAATTATGCCCTTAAATAAATAATACTATAAAAGTATCGAGTTCGGGATCTAGTCAATAAAAATTAATTTAGTCTGTTCTACTAAATTTATTTTTAATCATGGAAAAAATTCTGAGTATTTTCCTATAAAGTTAAGCTTAAGTAAAAAGCATAAAGGCAGCAATTAAGATTTTGTACCTTCCTGTTGGTCTAGAATAGTAAAACAAAACACTTTCAAAAAACAAAATAATTTCTTTTTTTATTACTTAGAACTAACAAAAATAACCTAAAAGGCAATTTCTACAATCATACAATTATGTACTCTACAAATACTCTCAATGCTTAAACTTTCAGAAATTGCACAATTTTATATAATGTCACCATATAATGACTAGTATATATAGAAATTGACTAAGATTTACCAGAGTATATTTGTGATTAATTGGTTGATGTCTTCTGCCTTTTTTTCCATACCAGAGACGAGACATTTCCTTTCGAGAACAAATTAAGTTACATCGAATCACGTAAGAACTGTTTTCAAAAGCATTCTTCCTCTGTCAAAGATAAATTTCCAGCACCAGAGCCCTACTACAGTGACAAAACAGTTTGCTAGAGACAAAGATTTGATTGACAAGACAGGGAGCTAATCACAAGTGGTATTCACTGCAAAAATAGTCCTGAGTGGAGACTGTGAAACTGGGGAGGGAAGAGAGGGTTTCCCAGGCTTAAGTTTGGTTGCACTGTACCCAAATGTGAAAAGAAAGGGCTCAAAAGTTTAAAGACACAGAGCATGTATTTCCAAACACCAGTATATTAAGAAATATACAAAAAGTAACTCAGTCACAAAAAACATAAGAACAATTTCCAGAGTCCCTTTAGAAGTACATAAATGATTTCAACACTTTTGTTTGCTCATATAGTTTTAAAATTCTGTTATTTTCAGCAAAAAATCCTGTAAAATTTTATCTTTTCTGTTAGCATTTTTAAGTAGTAACATATAGTTTTAGGCTCCTTGCTGTCAAATTTTATAGAATGACTATGTAAAAATAAAGCTAATCTACTAAAAACAAATTCTAGACAAATATTCAAACTGACTAGAAAATTTCTTTGCCTATAATATGCCCCAATGCAAACTTCATTTTCCAACATTGTATTTCTTGAGATTCTTATATTCACTATGCCCTATGTATACTTTATTAATTAGTGGTTATGATTAATACAACCAAGGAAATTAATATTTTTAAACATGAGAAAGGAACTATACATAAGCTGAGGTTATCTAAAGCTCCATTTTAACTAGAATACCAATACCATAATTGTATCTCTGAATATTTTCATTTTGGGGTAAACCAGTTTCTTCCCTTTTACCTTACTATGTGCATACACAATGGCATCTCTTATACACACACACACACACACACACACACAGAGCTTTTTAAACACAACACTGTATCTCACCCATATCCTCATATCTTCTTTTTCCACATCCCAACCCATGCCTGGACAGGAACAGCACATGCCACATTAGACACACTCCATCCCCTACACACCAGCTATCCCTCCCTTCCTGTTGCCTCCAGTCATCCCCTCTGGAATTACCTAAGCTCCCTCTTTCAGAGTTTCATAGGTACATTATCATCATCTCCACACAGATTTTACATTCTCCTTATATATATGGCACACTGTGGTCTACGCCCTACCACCTCATCAAGAACTCACCCTATGTGACCATCAATAATTATTTAGGGGGTCAGGAGGAGGAAGTCATTATTTTGAAACCTTGTCATAACTTCCAGCCTTTTATTCTAAAAAGAAAAATAATACATGTGTGTGTGTGTAACAGGGAGGGGAGGTCAGCATAATGGCACAGTGGGTTAAGCCACCACTTGCAACGCTGGCACCTCCTAACATAGTTTGCTACTAACAAGCCTAGGAAAGCAGCAGACAATGGCCAAAATACTCAAGTCCCTGCCAACCATGTGGAGGACCTAGACGGAGTTCCTGGCTCCTGGACCCAGCCTGGCTCAGCCATGGCTGTTGCAGGATTTTGGAGACTCTCTCTATCTCTGTCTCTCTCTGTTACTTTGCCTTTTGAATAAATAGATAAATAAATCTAAAAATATTGCACTCCAAAATGAGGTTTCAATTAAATACTAAAAACAAAACAAAAACATCAAGCATAGCATAGCTTACTGTGTTGATTTCCTACTCAGCAGCCATCCTTGTCCCTACTTTCTAATGCAGCTTTGATTTTGCTCAGTTATCATTCCAACCATGTGTGTCTGAGGTGGCTGGTTCCAAATCTAGACAGAATGGGTCCTGACAGAGCTAAACCAATGATACACAAATTTTAGCTTGTATCAGACATCACCTGGAGTGTTTGCTAAATTACAATGTTAATTCCTAATTAAGCAGATTGGAATGTGGCCTAAGAATTTGCATTTCTACAAAATTCCCAAATGCTGCTACTGATGATGATCTGAGGATCATATCTGAAGAACAAACAGTTTAAAACTATTGAGTGTAGTTTTCTGATTCTAGAAGCCAAACCCTGCCTAATCATAAAACAGTATCTGCCAAACAAAATGAGTACAGTAAGTCTTTCTTAAGGTAATATTTATTTATTATTATTTAAAAAATTTAGTTAAGAGACACAGAAACAGAAAGAAAGAGACAAGTGAACAGAAAGAGTTCCCACTAGCTGGTTCACTTACCAAATGCCCCCATTGGCTGGGGCCGGGCCATAGGAAGGAAGCTGGGAGCAAAGATCGCAACCCAGTCTCCTAGTGCATTACAGTAACTCAGTCACTATCACTGGTTGCCTCCCAGGGTCGGCATTAGCAGAAAGTTTTAGTGAAGAGCTACAGCAGTGAGTCAAACCAAGGTACTTCATGTGGGGTATAGGTTCTCAGCCAGAGCCTTAACCATTAGGCTAACCATCTGCCCTTTGTTATTTAGAATTCATATAGCTAAATCATTTAAATTTGTGTAAATATCTCTGATATTGAAACAGATGTCAATTTGTTATTAGTGTACAACAGAATATAAGATGAAGCACTTTTAAAATACTATCAGTTTACTAGTTGAATATAAACAGCCCTAATAATCATGTAGTCAATTTAACCATCTCTCCCCCACTACTTAATTTATTGGGAAAACTACTGGATTAGCTTATATTATATTGGGACTTCTCTACTCGAAAGTGTAACATAAAATCTTCCTTATCAAATATTTACAGTAATATTTTAGAGTTTTAATATGTGAAATCATAAATTAGTTTGTCTTCAGCCTATTCTTTCTCTTCTCACAATCTATATTAAATTATATTTTGGATTTTCAATGAAAATTGTATAGTTAGTAACTTTTGGCTAGTGATTGAGGCAAATATTGTTAACAGAGAAAAAGCAAAGCACCTAGTCAAACCTTTCCTTGGGGCTCATGTTGTGGCTCAGTGGGTTAAATCACCACCTGTAACACCAGCAGCATCCCCTACAAACCACTGGTTAGAGTTCCTGCAGCTCCTCTTCCAATCCACTCCCTGCCAATGCATCTGGCAAAGCAGTAAAGATGGCCTCAAAGCTTGCACCCCTGCCCCCACATAGGAGACCTGGATGTAGTTCCAGGCTCCTGGCTACAGCATGGCCCAACCCCAGGTGTTACAGCCATTTGAGAAGTGAAACAGAGGAATGAATGCTCGTGCTCTTTCTTCCTCTCTGTCTCTCTCTTGCTCTCCTTCTCACTCTCTTTAATTCTGCCTTTCAAATAAACAAATAAGTCTTTAAAAAGCAAAGAACTTTCCTCAGGTAATTTTTAATAATATCAATAGTCAGACCATATTAGGCATAACTCCTGGGTGTCAAATGCTGTCAGAGAAAACATAGTCTACAACATATATTTATAATTACACAGATATGTAATACAGAAATATTACATAAGATAGCTTATATCAACCTATAAATTCTAATTAAGTTTCTAATCCTTCTGATTTTTACCTTTTTCAGAATTACTAAATTTCTTCTTGAGTTATTTAATTACTCAACCAGTATCAAATATATTTTTAAAAAACTGCTTTTATCTGAAAAAATGTGGTATATGTGTTGCTACTTTAAACAGTTCCTTCATTATTGAGCAATCAATTCCACATGCATTTCACTGGTTATGCTTAGAAGAGATAATTTTGGTATTACTTGTGCTTTAATAATAATAGAAACAAAATGAGGAGTAAGTTTTTGGAGGAGTGGTTAGAGATGCCACATTGGTGGCAAAAAAATGATCTACATGAAGGATCTCTGTGAGCAAGACCCCAGGGGAAAGAAGGGCCCATCAAAGAAGGATGTACTTTTCTCTGAAGGGAGAAGAGAACTTTCACTTCGCTTATGACCCTGTCTAAATACTGACAGAGTCTGTTGACTCAAAAAGCTTCCATAGCCTTGGCAGCTCATGCATGTCAAGAGTCTTGGATGTCACAAATAAGTGTATCAATTGTTAAATCAACAACAGAAGTCACTGTGCACTTATTCACCATGTAGAACCTCGGTCCTTAATGAGTTGTACTATGAAAATTAACTGTAAAACTTGTTTTCATACAGTATTTTATACTTTGTCTATGTGGATGCAAACTGTGGAACTTTTTACTTAGAGTTGGTTTTCTGTATATGAAGTTAATTAAAACAAATCTTAATGAAGAATGGGATGGGATGGGAGAGGGGATAGGAGGGTAGGTATAGGGGAAGAACCACTAGATTCCTAAAGCTATACCTATGAAATTTGTATTTATTAAATAAAAGTTTTCTTAAAAAAAAAAAAAAAAAGATGCCACATGGATGTTCACATCCCATACTGGAGTGACTGGAAATGAGGAATGGCTTACATTCCCAATTAAAGCTTCCTGCTAATGTATAATCTGGGAGGTGACATGTAATGGCTGAAGACTATGTGTCCATGTTACCCTGTGGAAGACCCAGACTGAGTTCCTGATCCCCACTCTCAGCCCAACCCCACCCAGCCTAGCCAAGGCCACTGAAGAAATTTGGGGAGTGAACCAGAGGATGGAAGATCTCTGTTTATCTCTCTGTATGTAGGTCTCCCAGCCTGTCAAATTAAATAAATAATTTAAAATAAGATAAAAATATGTGTTAAATAGAGAGAATACCAGAAGACTCACTAATGGAGAAATCAGATATTAACCAAACAATGAAAACCCTTTTTATATGGTGCTTCTTAGAAGCTGCAGCAGTACTGACAGCTATGAAAACAGAACTAACTCCATAAAAAGAAACACCATACAGTAGCAAAAAACCAAATCCAATAATGACAATATATTTTATGTCCTAAAATGCTAAGATCAGGTTAAATATTTTAGATTTATATAACTATAATGGTGTTAAAATTAGAAACAGAAAAAATTACTTTTAAAACAATCTAAGCCAGAGGAAGACCAAAAAAAAATTTAGAAAAACTCAAAAGAGTGTTCAAGATCTATGGTATGCTACCAAACGACCAAACATACACGTCTTAGGAGTTCTTGAAGGTGTGTGTAAAGAGAGAAGGCCTTTTCAACAAAATAATAACAGAACAGTTCCCAAATTTTTATAAAGAAAGGATATCCGGCCGGCGTCGCGGCTCACTAGGCTAATCCTCTGCCTTGCGGCACCGGCACACCGGGTTCTAGTCCTGGTCGGGGCACCGGATTCTGTCCTGGTTGCCCCTCTTCCAGGCCAGCTCTCTGCTGTGGCCAGGGGTGCAGTGGAGGATGGCCCAAGTGCTTGGGCCCTGCACCCCATGGGAGACCGGATAAGTACCTGGCTCCTGCCATCGGATCAGCATGGTGCACTGGCCACAGTGCGCCGGCCACGGCGGCCATTGGAGGGTGAACCAACGGCAAATCTCTCTCTCACTGTCCACTCTGCCTGTCAAGAAAGAAAGGAAGGAGGGAGGGAAGGAAGGAGGGAGGGAGGGAAGGAGGGAGGGAAGGAAGGAGGGAGGGAAGGAAGGAGGGAGGGAGGGAAGGAGGGAGGGAAGGAAGGAGGGAGGGAGGGAAGGGAGGGAGGGAGGGAGGGAAGGGAGGGAGGGAAGGAAGGGAGGGAGAGAAGGAAGGAGGGAGGGAGGGAAGGAGGGAGGGAAGGGAGGGAGGGAAGTAAGGAGGGAGGGAGGGAGGGAGGGAGGGAAGGAAGGAAGGGAAGAAAAGGAAAGAAGGAAAGAAGGAAAGAAGGAAAGAAGGAAAGAAGGAAAGAAGGAAAGAAGGAAAGAAGGAAAGAAGGAAAGAAGGAAAGAAGGAAAGAAGGAAAGAAAGAAAGAAAGAAAGAAAGAAAGAAAGAAAGAAAGAAAGAAAGAAAGAAAGAAAGAAAGAAAGAAATCCGAGTACAGGAAGCATATAGAACTCCTAATAGACCCAGAGGAAGCTCCTGGCTCTTGGCCTCAGATCAGCTCCGCGCCAGCCATTGCGGCCATTTGGGGAGTGAATCAGCAGATGGAAGACCTTTCTGTCTCTGCCTCTCTCTGTCTGTAACTCTACCTCTCAAATAAGTAAAATCTTTAAAAAAATTTTTAAAAAGTAAAATCAAAGATGACAAAAGATATGTAACAATGCATAACATAGAAATAAAAAAAAAATCAGGAATTACTACAAACATCAATATCCCATCAAATCGGAAAACCTAGAAGAAATGGATATTCTTGGACACATACCATCTACCAAAATGGAGTCATGAAGAAATAGAACACATAAACAGACTAATAACCAAGATGGAGATTGATTCAGTAATAAAGACTCTCCCAACAAAGAAAAGCCCAGGATTGGATGGCTTCGCTGCTGAATTCTACCAGACTTTTAAAAAACTAATTCCAATTCTTCTTAAATGACTCAAAACAATAGAAAGGGAGGGAATCCTCCCAAATTCCTTCTGTGAAGCCTGCATCACCTTAATTCCAAAACCAGAAAAAGATTCTGCAAATAAAAGAACTACAGATCAATATCACTGATGAACATAGAAGCAAAAATCCTCAACAAAATCCTAGTTAATCGAAACCAACAACAGACCAGAAAATCAGTCACCCAGATCAAATGGGATTTATCCTTTGTATGCAGAGATAGCTCAACATATGCAAATGAACACATTAACAAACTGAAGAATAAATACCATACGATTATCTTAAGCATTACAGAGAAAGAATCTGATAAAATATAACATCCTTCCATGATATAATCCTTAAGGAAACTAGGAATAGAAAGAACATTCCTCAAAGCAATCAATGCAATATATGACAAAGCCACAGTTAGCAATCATATTGAATGGGGAAAAGTTGGAAGCATTTCCACTAAGATCCAGAACTAGACAAGGATGTCCATTTTCACCACTGTTATTCAATATAGTTTTCTAAGTTTTAGCCAGATCCATTAGGCTATGTTAACTGCACGTACATTACCCCATGTTTACTGCAACTCAATTTACAATATCTAAGATACGGAATCAGCCCAGATGTCCATCAGCTGATGACTAGATAAATAAACTGTGGCATATATACATTAATGAATGCTACTCAGCTATAAAAAGAATTAAATCCCGTCTTTTGCAAAATAAGTATGTAACTGGAAACCATTATGCTTAGTGAAATAATTCCATCTCAGAAAGACAAAATCATTATACTTTCTCTGATATGTAGCAGCTAATATAGAATACAAAAAATGTACAGGAATGAAAAAGTCAATTTGGCATATGACTGTCATTTTCAGCTCATGTTTATACTCTTATATAACTGTGGTCTCCCTACTTTTTACTTGTTAAATATATGATTAATGTTGAATTAAGCCTGTGAATGCAGAGTAAATTAAAATGATGTCCTTGCAAAAACTGATGAAGAGAGTAGAGGGAAGGAGAGAGGGAGACTCGGGGAGAGCAGGAGAGTGAGGGCAGTGTGGTTGTTTTCTTGGAAATATAACTATATGGAATGCATACCATTTTCTCTCTTTAAATCAACACTTTTTTTTAAAAAAAAAAAACAAGTTTGTATGGGGTAAACATACTATAATATCAATCATTTTAAAATAAAAGACTAAATGTATTATCACTTACTGACATTTAACCTTAACACATTTTTTAATCAAAAAGCATAGGCTTGGGAGATAAACTACCACATCAATTGAAACTGATTTATTAAAGCCAGTTTCTTAAATGTTTTTATTTATCATCTTATGAATGTTTTCATTATTAGGTATGGAATAGAGAGACACTGAATTACATGCGGTATAAAATTAGCTTTAGAGATGAAAAATTTTGGGAAAACTTATTCTCCCAGCTCTTACATCAAAAGGAGTGAAAAGCCCACACAAAAGATAAGAGGCAAATTATTTTAGCTTAAAAATTTCCAATACTGAGGCCTTTGCAGTCAAGTAGCCAAGACTGGCATACAAAACACATGTGACACTTTGAAATCTAAGACAATGACAAGATTCTAGTATAGACCACTGAATCACTGAAGCTGGTAGTTGGGATGGATGAGGAGATAACCCAGAGATACAATAATGTATCATGGGGCCTGCTGACAGGGTAAAATTTACTCATTTTACTGTAGCATCATTTTTACTACATGATCAGAAATTTCAGATTTTATTTTATATTGTAACATATAAATTATGAAGCTAAATACAGTTTTAAATGAGCCCCAAAACAGACTTGAAAGATAATTTGGGTTTTTAAATACTTTAGACTATGCCACTGGGGATCTTACTCATAACCACCTTAAAATTTCACTATATTTTGTTTTTCTGAGTAAATATTGGTTTCTTCAGGCTTCCCTTTTCCCTGGAATCCATTGTATAAATCTGTAATATTGCTTTTCTTTGCTTTCCACATTATATCTAATTCTTAATTTCCAGCCTTTGGGGCCAGTGCTGTGGCACAGTAGGTTAACCCTTCGCATCCCATATGAGTGCTGGTTTGTGTCCCAGCTGCTCCTTTCCAATCCAGCTCTCTTGTGATGGCCTGAAAAACCAGTGAAAGACTGACCAAGCGCTTGGGCCCCTGCACCCACGTAGGAGACCCGGAAGATACTCCTGGCTCCTGGCTTCAGATGGACTCAGCTCTGGCCTTTGCGGCCATTTGGGGAGTGAAGCAGGGGATGGGAGACCTTTCTCTCCGTCTCTATCTCACTCTCTGTAACTCTACCTCTCAAATAAGTAAATAAAATCTTTAAAAAAAATTACAGCCTTTTCTAATTATCTTCAATGGGACTAACTTTCCAATTGCATATTTTTGAACTAAGCTCTATTAAATATTATATAATTTTCATTTTAGTAATTTGTGGTGTCATAGTTAATGAGTGTTTTTGACACAGTTTAGACTAACAATGATAATAATACAGGAGTAAAAGTTCATAAATTTGAACAGTTGAAGTACTATGGAAAATAATCTTGAAATAAGATTAAAGGACAGCATAACACAAAGCATCACCAAAAAGCTCATGAAAAAAAAAAAAAAAAAAAAAAAAAACGTATTATGACCAAAACAACTCAGGGACTTGAAAAATTTTTGTACCAAAATCTTTGAACTGATCGCTTTTAATGGTATTTCTGCCTAACAGTCATCTCTGAAGCCAAGTAAAAATAGACTGGTGCCCAAGTTGGTAGCCAGAATAATTTCATCCCACCCCTACATAGAAAATGAAAAAACATCACTTCACATTTTTAAGTACTCCTCCCTTACAAAGTGTTCTAGCCAAATTTCTTTATTTAAAAGGTAATTTCAGCATCTAAAATTAGAAAATAGTTTACTATACTTTTTAGGTAATTATTATCTATCAGGCACTAGATCCACACTGCAGAAAAGATAAAGAATACATATTTGACTGTAAATTTCTAATAGCCACATTAAAAAGTAGTGAAAAAATTTTAATATATTTTATTTAACCTATCAATCAAATCATTTTAACATTAATATTTTAAAAGACACTTGACATTCTTCTTTCAATTTTAGATCATCAAAATTCAGTGTATATTTTTATAACATCTCTCAATTCAGACTGGCCATCTTTTAAATGCTCGATAGTAACTGTAATAGTAATTTTATATACAACTATAACTGTAAGAACTGTATCTGTATGTAGTAGAGTATATTATACTACTCTATCAAGTTCAGACACTAAATTTTCATTGGAAATAACTGATTTTCTTTAGGTTTAGATTTATTCAGATCCTATTTAGATTTCATAAAGCCCACAGCTGAAAAGGTAGATCATTTATTCAAGTTGTTCTGAATATATTTAAAAACTATCCAATAACAGAATCACATATCAGTTCTTAAATTTAAATTTATCAAAATTGTAAGAATTCAGGTTCTTAATTACATTAACCACATTTCAAGTACCCAGCTAGTAGCTAACAAATTGGACAATGCAGAATAGTTTCTAAACAATGTGGCAAAACATTTCCAAAATTAAATATTGTCCTCTTTCATTTTCTTTTTATTTGACCTTTTTCTGGCCAAAAAAGCAGGCAAGGGGACACCTTTTTTTTTTTTTTTTTTTCCTTAGAAAATTTAAGCTGGGGCCTGCCTTGTAGCATAACGTGTAAAGCTCCTGCCTGCAATGCTGGCATCCCATATGAGTGCCAGTTCATGAGCCAGCTGCTCCACTTCCAATCCAGCTCCTTACTAACATACCTGAGAAAGCAGATAAAGATGTCCCATGTGCTTGGGCCCCTGCACACATGTGGCAGATCCAAAAGAAGTTCCTGGCTTGTGCCAGGCCCAGCACTGGCCATTGAGGCCATTTGGGGAGTAAACCAGCAGGTAAAAAACCTCTCTCCCGTCTCCTCCTGCTCCCCTCAGCCCTTGTAATTCTGCCTTTCAATTAAATAAAAAAAACTTAAAAAATTATAAGCTTAGTTGTTTTGAATCAAAATAGTCAATAATCTATTATTTCCAAAGTGATCCAACCCCGATGGGAAGAAAGCCCTCAATTCCCTTTTCTTGACTGAAACTACTGTCTTGCACTTTGCCACCCGAATGAGAAACTTCTTTGCTACTACCTGGCACTAAATCTCATTAGATATTATATATGCATTAGATAAGTTAAAACATTTTTTTCTAACTTTATTTGCTTCCCTTCCACTTTTCCTTAAAGTGTTGTGGCATTTTTGCTCACCTAGGCAATTTTAAATGCCTCCTGAAGCTAATCTTAAAAACAAAGGTCAGGGCAATTTTTTTTTTTTAACCCATGTAATCACACAGATTAAGAAATAGCAAGCACATCTCCAGGACTCTACAAAGTTCCTCCTTTCCCTTGAACAACCCCTCCCTCTCTGTAAGGTTAATAGTTTAATTTAACAGTTTTTCTGACTAGATTTGACTTTTGAACTTCAGGTAAATGAAATTATATAAAAGTACATGTAATATTTTATGTCTGATTTCTTTCATTCATAAATTACCTATGAGATTCATACATGCTATACCAGTAGGTCTATCTTTTTATTGTTATATTTACTTAAAATTTTATGAAAGTTATACAATTTCTCTCTTCCTGCTGAGCATTTAGGTTATTATGAATAAAAGTGGTATGAAGATTAATAATTGGCTGTAGTATTAAGAGAAACAAAATGAATGCTCAGTGTACATTACTTTTCCCCCTCCATTATACTGGAGATGAAACAGAAAATGATGCTGTTATGTACTACACAAAAAGAAAGCTAGACACATTCAAACTAAGGTACACATTTTAAACAAAAGACACTCCATGTATACTTTCAATCATTATACATGTAAGGGCAGAAACAATATACTCATATTACATAAATACCACAAACATTAACACCAAAGGATAACAAAATTGGACTCCATTTATCACATTTTAGCATCTGCTCTATATTTTATGATGCATCAAGAAAATATTAACCCAGAAAACAACCAAAACAGATACTGTTACCCTACCAACTCTACAAGACAAAGCATATAAAATGTAATATAAACCTGTGAGGTGGATCTAAGAGCGGTTACAAAGTCTGTTAGTATTAATTTGGCTACTTAATCAAGTTTAGTAAATTTGAGAACACAAAATTCTTACAACTTTGTAAAATTTTCACCAGCTTATTTCTTTAGCACCATCATTGCTGAATTCAAGTCAAAATAATGACTAAGTCTAGAATTATTCTAATTTGCTGGGCTATTTTGAATAGCTACAATATTAAATCCATATAGGAGTGAAAGGAATATAAATCAGATCTGAAATAAATGTTTCACGAAAATTAATATATTACAATTAAAATTATTTCCTCCTTTGTCCTAATGTAACTCTTTCCTAAACTAAATATCCTAAAATCCACTCAAAAAGTCATTTTATTTCTCACAGGTTGCTTTTCTAGTATTTTGAAACAAAACCAGAATGAGAAATACTATTAAACCAAAGTTACTACTTAGATTCATTCAATAAACACACAATGAACCAGAACCTTTAAAAAAGAGCACTCTCTTGTGCAAAGACCACTTTAACTTTGTGCTAGTATAAATCTATAAATTCATAAAGAAGCAAAAAATTACTGAAATCTTCACATTTCCCCCCTTACCTCCCATTCTCTGGCTGCTGCTTCATTAGCAGAATCCTCATTTGTTTCAGACTCTTCAATCTTTTTAACTACTATGAATCCAGGTTCTCGGGAATATTCACCAGTATCCTCTGTGTATATTTCTGGACTCCACTGAATGAAGAAGGCATACAAGTGGTCTGTCCTGTTAGAAGAAGTGACTTTTAATAGACATAGTACATAGAAAAAGATAACATCCACAATCAGGAAGACATTAACTTAAAAAAAATTACTTTGCTCTGTTCCATCAAGCTTTTCTGAGAAAATTGTATTAAGATTTTCCATAGCATGTTTCCTAGTTGACAGTTTCTTAACTTTTAATTACACAGTAAATTAGTGGTTCAGAGATGGATGACCTCATCTTGTAAATCTCTGATTCCTCTTTATAATGTTTTGTGTATAACAGTAAAGCAAATTATTGCATTCCCTGATAAGCACATTTGGAAATCAAACATATATTTCAAATACCTGTCTTAGTGGTTTTAATTAGAATTAGTATGAATAACCGAAAAGTGTTTACAAAACAACATATACCAATTAATATAAATATTAGCAAATGACCGGGTTTCACTGTTTTTGACTGCTGTATAGTATTCGATAGAGTACATGTCCTCCCTTCAGAGAAAGGTACCTCCTTCTTTGATGACCTGTTCTTTCCACTGGGATCACACTCACGGAGATCTTTCATTTAGGTTTGTTTTTTTTTTTTCCCCAGAGTGTCTTGGCTTTCCATGCCTGAAATACTCTCATGGGCTTTTCAGCTGGATCCACATGCCTTTAGGGCTGATTCTGAGGCCAGAGTGCTGTTTTGGACATCTGCCATTCTATGGGTCTGCTGAGTATCTCACTTCCTGTGTTGGATCATTCTCTCCTTTTTTTATTCTATCAGCTAGTATTTGCAGACACTATTCTTGTTTATGTGATCCCTTTGGTTCTTAGTCCTATCATTATGATCTATTGTGAACAGAAATTGATCACTGGGACTAGTGAGATGGCATTGGTACATGCCACCTTGATGGGATTGAATTGGAATCCCCTGGTATGTGTCTAACTCTACCGTTTGAGGTAAGTCAGCTTGAGCATGTCCCGAATTGCACATCTCTTCCCTCTCTTATTCCCACTCTTATATTTAACAGTGATCACTTTTCAGTTAAGTTTCAGCACTTAAGAAGAATTGTGTATTGATTACAGTATTCAACCAAAAGTATTAAGTAGAACAAACAAACAAAAATACTAAGAGGGATAACATATTAAGTTGCTCATCAACAGTCAGGGTGAGGGCTGATCAAGTCACCGTTTCTCATAGTGTTCATTTCACTTTAACAGGTTTCCTTGTTGGTGCTCAGTTAGTTGTCACCTATCAAGGAGAACAAGTGGTATTTGTCCCTTTGGGATTGGCTTATTTCACTCAACATAATGTTTTCCAAATTCCTAACAGGGATCACTTTTCAGTTAAAATTTAAACACCTAAGAATAATTGTGTGTTAATTACAGAGTTCAACCAATGGTACTAGAACAAAATAAAATACTAAAATGGATAAAGCAAAAGATGCTTAAGGATGTGTTACACACAGAAACAGAAACATGGTCATCAGTACAAAACAAGGTAAAGGAAGAAAATCTCTTAGTAAAAGATCAAAGGAAGTTCAAAGAATAAATTAGGAATATCTTTGGAAAAATGGCAGGGCAAAGTCACTACTTATCAATAGTCACATTAAATGTAAATGGTCTCCACTCCCCAGTTAAAAGGTACAGACTGGCTGAATGAATTAAAAAACAAAACCCATCTATATTTGCTGCCTATAAGAAACACATCTTTACAACAAAGATGCACACAGACTGAAAGTGAAAGGTTGGAAAAAGATATTCCAGGTCAACAGAAACCAAAAAAGAGCTGGTGTAGCCATCTTAATATCAGACAAAATAGTCTTTAACACAAAAACTGTTAAGAGACAAAAAGGAAAACTATATAATGATTAAGGGATCAATTCAACAGGAAGATGTAACTATTAAAAACTTATCTGCGCCTAATTATGACAGCTAGCTATTTAAAAGAAAGATTAAGAGATTTAAAGGGAGACTTAGACTCCAATACAATAGTAATGGAGGACTTCAATACTCCACTTTCAGTAATGGACAGATCAAACAGACAGAAAATCAACAAGAAAACAGCAGATTTAATCAACACTATAGACCAAATGGATCTAACAGATATTTACAGAACTTTTCATTCTACAGTTACAGAATACACATTTTCAGCAATGCATGGAACTTTCTCTAGAATTGACCACATACTAGGCCATAAAGCAAGTCTCAGCAAATTCAAAAAAATCAAAATCATACCATGCATCTTCTAAGACCACAATGGAATGAAGCAGGAAATCAGAAACTCAGGGATCTTCAGAGCATATGCAAACACATGGAGACTGAACAACATGCTCCTGAATGAAAAGTGGGTCATAGAAGAAACCCAAAGAGAAATCAAAAATTTTCTAGAAGCAAATGAAGATGACAACACAACATATAAAACTTATGGGATACAATAAAGGCAGTGTTAAGAGTTAAGTTTATACCAATAGGTGCCTACCTCAAGAAATTGGAAAGGCACCAAATAAATGAGATATCAATGCATCTCAAGGATCTAGAAAACAACAGCAAACCAAACCCAAACTAGTAGGAGAAGAGAAATAATTAAAATTAGAGAAGAAATAAGCAAAATTGAATCAAAAAAAAAAAAAAACAATACAAAAGATCAGCAAAATAAAGAGTTGCTTTATTGAAAAAATAAACAAAATTGACACACCATTGGCCCAACTAACCAAAAAAAGGAGAAGAACCAAATCAATAAAATTAGAGATGAAAAGGGAATGTAACAACAGATAGTTCAGAAATAAAAACAGTCATCAGAAATTACTACAGAGTTATAAGCAAACAAATTGGGAAATCTAGCAGAAATGGACAGATTCCTGGACATATACAACCTACCTAAATTGAACAATGAAGACAAAGAAATCCTAAACAGATCCTTAACCAAACAGAAATTGAATCCATAACAAAGACCCTACCAACAAAGAAAAGCGCAGGACCAGATGGATTCACTGCTGAATTCTACCAGACATTTAAAACACTCACTCCAATTCTTCTCAAATTATTCAATACAATTGAAAGAGAGGGAATCCTCCCAAATTCTTTCTATAAAGCCAGCATCACCTTAACTCCTAAACCTGAAAAAGATGCGACAGAGAAAGAGGATTACAGACCAATTTCCCTGATGAACACAGAAGAAAAAACCTCAACAAAACTGCAGCCAATAGAATTCAACGACACATTAGAAACATCATCCACCCAGACCAAGTAGGATTTATCCCTGGTATGCAGGGATGGTTCAGCGTTTGAAAATCAATCAATGTGATACACCACATTAACAAACTGCAGAAGAAAAACGATATTATCTCAATAGACACAGAGAAAACATTCGATAAAATACAAAACCCTTTCATGATGAAAACTATAAGCAAACTGGGTATAGAAGGAACATTCCTCAACACAATCAAGGAAATGTATAACAAATCCACATTCAGCATTGTATTTAATGGGAAAAAGTTGGAAGCATTCCCACTGATCTGGTACCAGAAAGAGTTGCCCACTCTTACCACTTTATTCAATATAGCGCTGGAAGTTTTAGCCAGAGTCTTTAGGCAAGAAAAAGAAATCAAAGGGATACAAATTGGGAAGGAAAAGATTAAACTATCCCTATTTGCAGATGACATGATTCTTTATTTAGGAGATCGAAAGAGCTCCATTAAGAGACTGGTAAAGTAGCAGGATATAAAATCAATACACAAAAATCAACAGCCTTTATGTACAAAGACAATGCCACGGCTGAGAAAGAACTTCTAAGATCAATCCCATTCACAATATCTACAAAAAAATAATAAATTGTGCTGGGAAAACTGGATTTCCACGTGCAGAAGTATGAAGCAAGACCCCTAGCTTACACCTCACACAAAAATCCACTCAACATGGATTAAAGATCTAAATCTATGACCCAACACCATCAAATTAATAGAGAACATCGGAGAAACACTGAAAGCTACTGGCATAGGCAAAGACTTCTTGGAAAAGACCCCAGAGACACAGTCAGCCAAAGCCAAAATTAACAACTGGGATTACACAAAATTGAGACGTTTCTGTACTGTAAAAAAACAGTCAGGAAAGTGAAAAGGCAACTGAAAGAATGGGAGAAATCATTTGCAAATTATGCAACTGAAAAAGGATTAATAACCAGAATCTACAAAGAGATCAAGAAACTCCACAACAACAAAACAAACACACTTAAGAGATGGGCCAAGGACTTAAACAGACATTTTTCAAAAGAGGAAGTCCAAATAACCAACAGACACGTGAAAAAATGTTCAGGATCACCAGCAGTCAGGGAAATGAAAATCAAAACCACAATGAGGTTTCACCTCACCCCAGTAAGAATGCCTTTCATACAGTATCAACAAACAACAGATGCTAACAAGGATGTGGGGAAAAAGGCACACTAACCCACTGTTGATGGGAATGTAAACTGGTAAAGCCGCTATGGAAAACAGTTTGGAGATACCTCAGAAATCTGAATATAGACCTACCACATGACCCAGCCATCCCTCTTCTTGGAATTTACCCAAGGGAAATTAAATTGGCAAATAAAAGAGCTATCTACACCATAATGTTTATTGCAGCTCAATTCACAATAGCTAAGACATGGAATCAACCTAAAAGCCCTTCAACAGAAGACTGGATAAAGAAATTATGGGATATGTACTCTTTGGAATACTCTACAGCAGTAAAAAAAAAATGAAATCCGTTCATTTGCAACTAAATAGAGAAATCTTGAAAACATCATGCTGAGTGAAATTAGCCAGTCCCAAAGGGACGAATATCCTATGTTCTCCCGGATCTGTGACAATGAACTGAGCACCTAAAAGGAAAGCTGTAGAAGTCAAACTGACACTATGAGAAGCAATGACTTTATCAGCCCTTGTCCTGACTGTTGAGGAACAGCTTACTATTTTATTCTTTTTAGTTTTTTTCTTTTTCTACTTAATGCCATTGATTGAACTCTTAACACAGAATTATTCTTAGGTTTTTAAATCCAACTGATAATTGATCTCTGTTAAAAAAAAAAAAAAAAACAAAGACTGGGAATAAGAGAGGGAGGAGAGGTACAATTCAGCATGCATTTCTCGTACTTACTCCTAAGAGTAAAGCTAAAAACTTGCCATGGGACTCCAAGTCCTATTAAGTTGGCAGGTACCAATGCTATCTTCCTAGTTAAAGTGGTCAGTTGTGTTCATCACTGATTATAAAGAAAGGATTAAGTGTCAAAGGGATCACATAAATAAGACCAGTGTCTGCTAATAATAACTGATAGAATTAAAAAGGATGGAATGATCCAACATGGAAAACAGGCCACACAGCAAACTTAGAGAATGACAAATGCCCTAAACAGCACTCTGGCCTCAAAATAAGCCCTTAAGGCATTTGGAACTGGCTAAAAAGCCCATGGGAGAAATTAAGGCATGCAAAGCCAAGACACTATGGCAAAAAAATGACCTAAATGAAAGATCTTTGTGAGTGAGATCCTGGTTTAAAGAAGTGGCCATCAAAGAAGGAGGTACCTTTCTCTGAAAGGAGGAGAGAATCTCTACTTTTATTATGGCCCTGTCTAAAAAATGTCAGAGTTAAGGGACTCAAGAGGCTTCCATAGCCTTGGCAGCTCATGACAAGAGCCTCAGGCAATCACTAAGGCCATAAATAAGAGTGTCAATTGTTAAATCAACAACAAGAGTCACTGTGTACTTGTTCCCCATGTAGGACCTCTGTCCTTAATGTGTTGTACTGTGAGAATTAATGGTAAAACTAATCTTCAAACAGTACTTTATACTTTGTGTGTCTATGTGGGTGAAAAGAAACCTCTCAGTGATTGTAAGAAAATAAGGAACAGAACTGATGTTAAATCCTGTCTAATTATTGAAATGAACAACATTCATCAATGGATACATAAACTAATTGGAGGGAAGTATCATCTATGTCAGTAAGACAAACGTTTACAATCATTTCCTATGCATGTTTATTTTCATGTGCAATAATTAGGAAAATTTATCATCTGTACTGCTTTAATCAATTGGGCATTAGCAATAACTAGGATAAGAAAATAAAATCTTCTGCATATAATTATCTTTAGAAACCAAATAGTTGTTCATAGATAATTTTCACTAGGATTTCTCTAGGATAACAGATGTACTGATTACTTGCTTTAGCAGTATATTTTCAAGTAAGTAGCGTAAGAAACATAGTATGATATTATCTTAGAAAGCAGGCAGTGTCTTATTCTGAAGCAAAGTAAACACGGTTATTATCTATTATAAAAAGCTTAGGTTCCCTAAACTTAATGCGCATAGAACAAGAGTCAAATAATTTTAAATAGATTTATTTAAGCTTTGAATCCTAATTACATGATGAGTCTTCAGGAAACTCATGGAAAATGTGCTTTATGTTTTAATTCCATTTTCCATGAACTTTTTTTGCCAACTTTTATTTAATAAATACAAATTTCCAAAGTACAACTTTTGGATTATAGCAACTTTTCCCCCCATAACCATCCTCCCACCTGCAAACATCCCATCTCCCACTCCTTCTCCATCCCATTCTTCATCACGATTCATTTTCAACTATCTTTATATACAGAAGATCAACTTAACATATACTGAGTAAAGATTTCAACAGTTTGCACCCACACAGAAACACAAAGTATAAAGTACTGCTTGAGTGCTAGTTTTACTATTAAATCACATAGTACAACACATGAAGGACAGAGATCCTACATGTGGAGTAGGTGTACAATGACTCCTGTTGTTGATTTAACAATTGACACTCTTATTTATTTATTTATTTATTTTAACTTTTATTTGATGAATATAAATTTCCAAAGTACAGAATATGGATTACAATGGCTTCCCCGCCATAACGTCCCTCCAACCCGCAACCCTCCCCTTATCCACTCCCTCTCCCCTTCCATTCACATCAAGATTCATTTTCGATTCTCTTTATATACAGAAGATCAGTTTAGCATACATTAAGTAAAGATTTCAACAGTTTGCTCCCACACAGAAACATAAAGTGAAAAATACTGTTTGAGTACTAGCTATTGTGGGGAGCAACTCGGACTAGACTAAGTTACTGGAATTAAGACTTATTCTATGCATCTGCTCTCCCACAATATGGCGCTGGGAGAGGAGTAAACAACTTTTACACAGCTGCCTCCAGTCAACCAATAACCTGCAGGAGCTGATCCTGCTCCCGATTGGAGGAGAGCAGCATACTTGGCGTGTGGGTAGCAGAGTTGGGATTAGTGGAAGAGGACTATAAAGGAGGAGAGAGACAACATGCACCAGAAACATCTAAGGGGAACATCCGAATAACATCTGAGCAGCCCCCGAGAGAGCCGGCTGGCGGTGTGCCGCTCCCCCGCGGAAGTGGGGAAAGTGGCAGGGGGAGCCGCCCTTCCACAGAGGTGGAAGGATCGGCAGCCAACCCGGGAAGAACCAGCAGCAAACCCGGGAAGGGCCAAGCAGACAAAAGAACAGCGCAGGGTCTAGTGTCGTTCCTCCACGAAGAGGGGGAGCGACATAATGGTTCCGTGACTCGGATAGGAAACCTAGGAGGGAAGAAGCGGGAAGAAGTGGGAAAATACTGGAGAGAGAGACTAGCAGAGCCTAGGGAAAAGCTGGACAGAAAAAGTGCCGGAAGAAGTTAGGATTGAAAGCAAAAGTGAAAGCTGGAAGAAACATAGACTCGGATACGGACTGTGGGGAGAAGCCAGGAGAAATGAGAGGGGAATATTGTTGGAAGAAAACTTAGGGAAACATACCGGGTAGAGAAAAATATGTTAGGGAAAGTGAAGCCGCGGGGGCAGGCCGAAGCAGAGATGTTAGCTAGGTTGGGATTCGTCAAGTCAGCCCGGGGAGCAAAAGGCAAAAAACTAAAACCAGAGGCAGAGACGTAAGCTAGGTTGGAATCCGTCAGATTAGCCCGGGAAGCAAAAGACAGGAAGCCAAACCGAAAGGCGGAGACGTAAGCTAGGTTGGATTTCGTCAGGTTAGCCCGGGGAACTTAGACTGAAAACTAAACCAACCGATGGCGGAAACGTGAGCTAGGCTGTGATTCGTGGAAGCCGCCGAGCACAGAGAAAGCGTGCGGGGCACAAGCGGAGAGAGTGCACGGGGCGCGAGTAGATAGGAAGTGCGGGGCTGGCGCGGAGGCCATGGTGCTGGCTCGAAGGGCGCGGAGACCATGGAGCACACGCAAAGCTGGGAAGCTGGGCAGATGAGAGAAGCGCGGGCTGAAGCCACGCAGAGCCGGGAAGCCGCCGCGGGGCGAGGCGCCGAAAAGCTGCCTTAGGGCGGGCGCCGGGAAGCCGCGGGGATAAGAGAAACAGAAGTATAGAAGTAAAATGAGAGAAATAGGAATGCTGGCAGATAGAAGTAAAATAGGAGAAATAGGAATGCCCGGAGATAGAGAAATAGAGAAAAATAAGGGCTCCCCACAACATGGCAATGAGAGAGCTTGGATTCGGTCTGCCTGATTTGGAGGCGGTGAGCACCTGTGGGCGGCTAGCAGCTTATGCGCTGCAGGTCACCGAAGACAAGCACGTTATCAACACCAATAAGTCTCCCCACAATACGGCAATGAGAGGGCTTGGATTCGGTTTGCCTGATTAAGGCGATAAGCACTTGCAGGCAGCTCGAGCAGAGCATGCACTGCAGGGCACCGAACTCAGGCACGCATCAGCGCCTAAAAACCTCCTCACAACATGGCGAAGAGAGGACCCGGATTCGGTTTGCCTGATTGGTAGGGCTTGTAAGCACCTGTGGGCAACTCTAGCAAGCAGAGCAGAGTGTGTGCCGTGGGGCACCGAAGACAGGCGCGTATCAACGCCAAAGAATAAAAAGAAAGGGGGAACTGTGGGGAACAACTCGGACTAGACTAAGTTACTGGAATTAAGACTTATTCTATGCATCTGCTCTCCCACAATATGGCGCTGGGAGAGGAGTAAACAACTTTTACACAGCTGCCTCCAGTTCAACCAATAACCTGCAGGAGCTGATCCTGCTCCTGATTGGAGGAGAGCAGCGTACTCGGCGTGTGGGTAGCAGAGTTGGGATTGGTGGAAGAGGACTATAAAGGAGGAGAGAGACAACATGCACCAGAAACATCTAAGGGGAACATCCGGATAACATGTGAGCAGCCCCCAAGAGAGCCAGCCGGCAGTGTGCCGCTACCCCGCGGAAGTGGGGAAAGTGGCAGGGGGAGCCGCCCTCCACGGAGGTGGAGGGACGGCAGCCAACCCGGGAAGAACCAGCAGCAAACCCGGGAAGGGCCGAGCAGACAAAAGAACAGCGTAGGGTCCTGTGTCGTTCCTCCACGAAGAGGGGGAGCAACAGTTATAGCATTAAATCTCAATGTACAGCACACTAAGGACAAAGATCCTACATGAGGAGTAAGTGCACAGTGACTCCTGCTGTTGACTTAACAAATTGACACTCTTGTTTATGGCCTCAGTAATCACCCTAGGCTCTTGTCATGAGCTGCCAAGGCTATGGATGCCCCCTGAGTTCACTGACTCTGATCATATTTAGACAAGGCCATGGTCAAAGTGGAAGTTCTCTCCTCCCTTCAGAGAAAGGTACCTCCTTCTTTGATGACCCATTCTTTCCACTGGGATCTCACTCGTGGAGATCTTTCATTTAGGTTTTTTTTTTTCCCCCCAGGACACTCTTATTTATGAGATCAGTAACCACCTGAGGCTCTTGCCATGAGCTGCCAAGGCTATGGAAGCCTCTTGAGTTCACAAACTCCAATCTTATTTAGACAAGGCCATAGTCAAAGTGGAAGTTCTCTCCTCCCTTCAGAGAAAGGTACCTCCTTCTTTGATGGCCGGTTCTTTCTGTTGGGATCTCTCTCATAGAGATCTTTCATTAAGGTCATTTTAGCCAGATCCAAATTCCTTATGGCTGATTCTGAGACCAGAGTGCTGTTTAGGACATCTGCCATTCTATGAGTCTGCTGTGTATCCCACTTCCCATGTTGGATCATCTCTCCATTTTAATTCTATCAGATAGTATTAGCAGACACTAGTCCTGTTTGTGTGATCTCTTTGACTCTTAGACCTATCAGTGTGATCAACTGTGAACTGAAATTGATCACTGGGACTAGTGAGATGGCATTGGTACATGCCACCTTGATGGGATTGAATTGGAATCCCCTGGCATGTTTCTAGCTCTTTCATTAGGGGTAAGTCCAAGGAAGCACGTGCCAAACTGTACATCTCCCACTCTTATTCCCACTCTTATATTTAACAGGGACCACTTTTCAGTTAATTTTAAACGCCTAAGAATAATTGTGTGTTAATTAAAGAATTCAACCAATGGTATTAAGTAGAACAAATACTAAAAGGAATAAAATAGTAAATTGTTCCTTGACAGTCAAGACAAGGGTTGATCAGTCATTGTTTCTCATAGTGTCCATTTCACTACAACAGGTTTCCTTTTAGGTGCTCAGGAATGCAAACTGGTAAAGCCACTATGGAAGACAGTTTGGAGATTACTCAGAAACCTGAATATAGCCCTACTACCTGACCCAGCCATCCCTCTCCTTGGAATTTACCCAAAGGAAATTAAATTGGCAAATAAAAGAGCTGTCTGCACCTCAATGTTTATTGCAGCTCAATTCACAATAGCTAAGACATGGAATGAACCTAAATGCCCATCAACAGAAGACTGGATAAAAAAATAATGGAATATGTATTCTATAGAATACTATACAGCAGTAAAAATAAATGAAATCCGTTCATTTGCAACATAATAGAAAAGTCTGGAAAACATCATGCTGAGTGAAATAAGCCAGTCCCAAAGGGACAAATATCATATGTTCTCCATGAACTTTTTGAAATATTGTTTCAAGGAACTATGCCACTGGTATTGTTATATATAAAATAGTTTTAATTCAAGAAATCTCAATCATGTTTTCAAGATTGTTTTGTATTCTTTTTACCTTTCTTGTGGCACAGCAAACCAATATTCATGTTTCTTATCTCTCTGTGCATACTGTTGCATTGTAGCACTAGCTTGTGATACAAATGTTTTCCTCATTGGTTTTCCAACTCTGAGACATAAGAACTTGTGTAACCGATGTCTTCGCTTTTCTTTTAATATTGCAGAACCTAAAATTGAGATGTAAGAAGTATTTATTTAATTCTCATACGCTATGTTTAAGTAATTTTGATTATGTAAGTTTACCTTCAAACTTCTTACACACAGCTACAAAATAAAATCTTAACTGGTACTAAAGTGAACTGTTTTAAATAACATGTATATTTTTTCCATGGAAAGTAAAATATAGACAAGACTAAAATCAACAAAACACAAAGCTAATAAAATGACACTATGTCAATATTAAGAAGAAATGTAAAAGCTTTAGAAACTTTTTGTTAAACTTTTGTTTGAAATACCCAAACTAAATAAATGATATATATTTTTGCAATTTTTTCATACTCCATGTCACTATTTTAAACTGACATCTAATAAGCTTGAATAATTTTTAAAGACTTACTTTAATATGGTTCTTAGACAAAAATGTACTATTTCTGAAGCCATAATACGCATATGTGATAAAACAATCGACAATATCAACAAACAAAATCAACAAGCTGAACAGTTAGTTAAGTCTGAGTTATCGCTAACTTCTACAACTTTTAATGCTTTTACAATGTATAAAGAGGGTGGAGTTCAATAATCTGGCCATTAACTAGCTTGTTAGATCAGCACAAGTAAAGGCAACAACCCTTGGATCATCAGGAGATCTAGCACTCATCATGGTTTTTTCTTTTGTAATAATGAGTACAGGACACAACTTGTCTGAGCCCCAGTATTTGCATATGGTTAAAAGGATGAATTTTCACCATTCTTCTCACAGTTGCATTCCAGTTTCATATTTATTTATTCTACAGTTTATATTATAAAGTTATAACATTAGGTCAAACTTTGAATATTTCCCTACTATTGAATATGAAGAATATGAAGTTACTCAAAATTAATTCAAAACTAATTTTCATTCCAAAAAAAAAATAAATGAAATGGCAACAATCTATAGCATCTATCCAAAAACAGCTATTAATTTGTCTCCTTTTAATTTCCTTTTATTTTTTGGACAGGCAGAGTTAGACAGTGGGAGAGACAGACAGAGAGAAAGGTCTTCCTTCCATTGGTTCACCCTTCAAATGGCCGCTATGGCTGACGCACTGCGCCGATCCGAAGCCAGGAGCCAGGTGCTTCCTCCTGGTCTCCCATGCGGGTGCAAGGCCCAAGCACTTGGGCCATCCTCCAATGCCCTCTTGGACCACAGCAGAGAACTGGACTGGAAGCGGAGCAACCGGGACAGAATCCGGCGCCCCAACCGGGACTAGAACCCAGGGTGCCGGCACTGAGGTAGAGGATTAACCAAGTGAGCCGCGGCGCCAGCCTCTTTTTAATTTCTGACAGAATCTACCTGACCCCTATTATTATCTCCAGCCCTTACAACCATAGGAGCACAGAATCCATTATGCTTTTCCAAAGTTTTTTTTTTTTTGGACAGGCAGAGTGGACAGTGAGAGAGAGAGACAGAGAGAAAGGTCTTCCTTTTGCCGTTGGTTCACCCTCCAATGGCCGCCGTGGCTGGTGCGCTGAGGCCGGTGCACTGTGCTGATCCGAAGGCAGGAGCCAGGTGCTTCTCCTGGTCTCCCATGGGGTGCAGGGCCCAAGATCTTGGGTCACAGCAGAGAGCTGGACTGGAAGAGGAGCAACTGGGACAGAATCCGGCACCCCGACAGGGACTAGAACCCGGTGTTCTGGCTCCACAAGGCAGAGGATCAGCTTATTGAGTTGTGGCGCCGGCCCCAAAGGTTTTAAAACGTAAGGTAATTATTACATGCAAAGATAGTTAAAAAAAATCCACACCAGCATTCACATAACATTGTGAATTGTTAATAACTGACTATTGTAATGTAGAAATGATTAAAGAAATTATAGAACCATTAAAACCTTGTTTTCAAAGACCTATAATGATATAAGAAAATGTTCATAACAAAATATTAAAAGAAAGGATACAACTGTATATAGTATAATCCTGATTTTACATTAAAAAGTCTGTATGTATATAGACATACACATAATATCAAAATTGTACATATATGCACATACACACAAGCATTGAAAAATTCTTAGAAAATGGAAGTTAGAAATAAAGTGAATTTTCCATAAACTTTTTGAAGCCCTCTGACATTTGTGTGTATGTACATAAACACTGTCCCTCCCACATACACTGCTTCCAAAATCTATATATGAACGTTATCAATGGTCCCCTCTTCGTGATAATTCCAAACAACTTTTCTATATTTTGTAAAATGTATTTGTCAAATAAGTCACCAGTTCTGAAGAAAGAAAAACATTATAGAAGGAAAAACATTCAATCTTTTCTAGAACTTGCTTCAAGTAAGCAAATTCGCTAAAATCTACTGAATATAATCCTTAGGTCTTCAAAGTAACTTAGTTGGATGATGCAAAATAAACTCAGTGTTGAAAAAAAAAAAAAAACTGAACCAAATCTTTATATATTGCTGTTAAGAATGTAAAATGGTGCAGCCACTGTGGAAAATAGTGCGGTGGTTCCTCAAAAAATTGTATTATTTTATGATGCAGTAATTCTACTTCTAAATATATATCCAAAAATATTGAAAATAATTCAAACAGGTATTTGTATACCATATTCATAGCAACATCATTTATAAGAGCCAAAAGTTGGAAACATCCCACATGCAATCAACAAATGAATAAGCAAAACATAATATATACATAATATGGAATATTATTGAACCTTTAATAGTCAGGAAATTCTGAAGCTTGTTAATATAGGAATAAACATTGAAGGCATTATTTTAAACAAACAAGTCAGAAATACAAGACAAATATGGTATGATGTCACTAATAGAAGTACCCAGAGTAGTTAAATTCAGGCACAGAAAGCAGAATTGTGGTTGCTAAGGCTATGGAGAAGGGAAAGGTGTCAATTTTTGTTTAATGGGTTCAGGGATTCAATTTGGGAAGATAGAAAAGTTCTTGAGATGAACGGTGGTGATGTTGGAATGACAGGATGAATGAAGTTTTAATGCCACTGAAATGCTGAAGGCTTAAAATGGTTAAAAGGTAAATTTTGAAATAATTAAGGTCAAAGGTTTAATGCTCCACTAAATAACAGAATTCAATAAGTAAAATGACCCTAGTTCACCAGGAATATACTCAAGGGCTCTAAACAATAATAAAATGCAAAGATGTTCATTTTATTCATTATTGCAAGTTTTAAAATAAACACAGCTCATAAAAACTATAGTACAGTTATCACTCTTAATCACTGCCTTGACAAAGATATAAAACAAAGTTTGATAAAAATATCTGCAGCAATGCTGATATACACAAGTATTTCTATCTTTTTTGTTTTTGTATTTCATTTTTTTTCTTTTTTAATTTTAGTTTATACTTATAAGGGAATACATGTGGTATGTGTCTTTCTGTATCTAGCTTATTTCACTCAACATGAAGTACTTCAGTTGCATCCATTTTGATCCAAAATACTAGAATTTCATTCTTTTCTATAGCTGAATAATATTCCACCATGTATGTATATAGATCCAGATATTTTTCTTTTTTATCTATTTTTATAAATTTTTAAAGATTAATTTATTTACTTGAAAGGCTGAGTTACAGAGAGAGAGAGAAAGAGGGTGCAACAGAGAGAGAGGTCTTCCATCCACTGGTTCACTTCCCAAATGGCCACAACAGCTGGAACTGGGCTGATCTGAAGCCAAGAGCCAGGAGCTTCCTCCAGGACTCCCACATGGGCACAGAGGCCCAAGCACTTGGGCCATCCTTTATTGCTTTCCCAGGCGATCGGCAGGCAGCTGGATGGGAAGTAGAACATCTGACACTTGAACCAGAGCCCATATGGGACACCAGCCCAGCAGGCAGATGCTTAAACTACTACGCCACACGCTAGCCCCGATATAGATATTTTTCACATTTCCTTTATCCATTCATCTGATTATCTGCACCTTGGCTGAGTCTATATTTTGGCTATTGAGAACATCAATGCTATAAATATGGTGGTGAAAGTTGCTCTTTGATACAGTTTGTTCCTGAGAGTTGTGCTACAGTAATTATCCATTTGCTGCAGCCCTGAGAATATATTAATGAATTCCTTAAAAAAGAAACTGAGAAACTAAAAAAATAAATATTATATATTTACATAAAACCACAATTTTAAAAATAGTTAAAATATTAACTTGTTTACTTCAGCCCATTATAAAAACTTGTTTGAAATTAAAAAATGGAAGTACGTATATACATGAAATTAATCTAGGATCAATATTCCAACAAATAATGTAAGAAATGTTAGCTAAGCCTCATTTGACCCATAATGTAGTAAGCAAAACACAGTGTATTAGAAATGGTCCCCTCTTCGTGATAATTCCAAACAACTTTTCTATATTTTGTAAAATGTATTTGTCAAATAAGTCACCAGTTCTGAAGAAAGAAAAACATTATAGAAGGAAAAACATTCAATCTTTTCTAGAACTTGCTTCAAGTAAGCAAATTCGCTAAAATCTACTGAATATAATCCTTAGGTCTTCAAAGTAACTTAGTTGGATGATGCAAAATAAACTCAGTATTGAAAAAAAAAAAACTGAACCAAATCTTTATATATTGCTGTTAAGAATGTAAAATGGTGCAGCCACTGTGGAAAATAGTGCAGTGGTTCCTCAAAAAATTGTATTATTGTATGATGCAGTAATTCTACTTCTAAATATATATCCAAAAATATTGAAAATAATTCAAACAGGTATTTGTATACCATATTCATAGCAACATCATTTATAAGAGCCAAAAGTTGGAAACATCCCAGATGCTATCAACAATCACACAAAAGGTAACTGAAATGAAGAGCTAGTTTTTCGAAAAAATAAACAAGATTGACAAATCACTGGCCGAACTAACCAAAATAAGGCAGGGAGAAGACTTAAATTAATAAAATCAGAGATGAAAAAGAATATTTTACACTGGATACCACAGAAATAAAAAGAATCAACAAGAATTACTACAAATGGTTTTATGTCAACAAATTATAAAATCTAGAAGAAAGGGACAGATTTTACACACATAAAATTTACCAAAATTAAGGCACAATGACACACAAAGCCTAAATAGACCAATAAATAAGTTGCAGACTGAATCAGTAAAAAACACCCTGCAAACAAAGAAAATTCCAGCACTGGATGGCTTCACTACTGAATTCTATCAAACTTTTAACAAGCACTAACTCCAACTTCTTAAAAGCCATTTCAAACAACTGAAAGAGAGGGAATCCTCCCAAATTCTTTCTATGATGCCAGCATTACATTAATTGTAAAACCAGAAAAAGAAACAATGAAAGAGATCAACAGACCAATATCCTGATAAACAAAGATGTGAAAATCTTCTGTAAAATACTAGCTAATCAAATGCAATACATATCAAAAGCATCATCCATGCAGACCAAGTGGGATTTATCCCTGGTATGAAGGGATAGTTCAAGTAATGAAACATGATGCATCCTGTTAACAAATTGAAGAATAAAAACCATACGATTATCTCAATAGAAGTAGAGAACATATTTGACAAAATACACATCCTATCATGATAAAAATCCTTCTCCTTAAACAAACTGCATATATAAAGGGAACACATCTAAACACAATCAAGGCAATATACGAGAAACTGACAACCAACATAATATTGAATGTGGAAAAACTAGAGGCATTTCCACTAAAAGCTAGAAACAGACAAGGATGCCACTCTCCCCATTACTATTCAATACAGTTCTGGAAGTATTAGCCACAGCCATTAGGCAAGGAAAGTAAATCAAAGGGGTACAAATTGGAAAGGAAGAAGTGAAATTATTTCTGTATACAGATGACATGACTCTGTATATAGCGGAACAAAGACTCCACTAACAGATTATTATCTTAAGAGAGTTTGGCAAAGTTGCAGGATATAAAATCAACACACAAAAGTCAATGGCCTTGGGCCAGTGCTGTGGCGTAGCGGGTAAAGCCACTGCCTGTGGTGCCAGCATTCCATATGGGCACCAGTTTGAGTCCTGGCTGCTCCACTTCCAATCCAACTCTCTGCTATGCCCTGAGAAAGCAGCAGAAGATGACTCAAGTCCTTGTGCCTCTGTACCTCTGTGGGAGACCCAGGAAAATCTCCTGGCTTCTGGCTTCAGATCAATATAGTTTCAGCCACTGCAGCCATCTAGAGAGTGAACCAGTTGATGGAAGACCTCTCTTCCTCTTTCTGCCTCTGCCTCTCTGTACTTTGTCTTTCAAATAAATAAAAATACTAAAAAAAACCAATAGACTCTTTATACATAAAAATTTGTCATGGCTGAGCAAAACTTGTAAGATTAGTCCCATTTACAATAGCTACAAAAAGAAATTTAATACCTTGGGATAAATTTACCCAAGGGAGTTAAAGTGTGCTAAAATGGAAATTACAAAATGTTAAGAAATAGGAGATACATATGAGTTAAAAGAATTAACATCATCAAAATGCCATACAACATAATTTAGAGATTCAACATGATGGCAATCAAAGTACTAATAACGTTCATTTCAGATCTAGGAAAAAATGAACCTAAAATTCATATGGAAACACAGGAGACCCCAAATAACTAAAAACACCTTAAGCAATAAAAAAGAAAAGCCGAAAGAATTACAATACCTAATTTAAAGACATATTACAGAGCAGTTATAATCAAAACAGCATGGTACTGATACACAAACGTGAACCACAGGAACAGATAAGGAACGACAGAATTAATCCACACATCTGTAAACAACTAATCACTGACAAACAAGCTAAAAATACTCCCTGGAAAAGGATAGTCTCACCAACAAATGGTATCGGGAAAATCGAACCTGTGTGTGCAGAAGTATGAAACAAGACCCCTAACCCAACCCTTTATAAAAATCAATTCACAATGGATCAAAGATGTAAAACTAAGACATGAAACCATCAAATTACTAGAGGAAACACAAGACATTGGCATAGGCAAAGTCTTCTTGAAAAGACCCCAGAAACACAGCCAATAAAAGCAAAAATAGACAAATGGGATAATATCAAGCTAAAATGATTCCGCACAGCAAAAGAAACACACAAAACACACAAAATGAATGTGTTTGGTATTTTGATTGGTATCACATTGAATGTATAAATTGCTTTTGGGAGAATGGACATTTTGATGATATTGATTCTTCCAATCCATGAGCATGGAAGATTTTTCCATTTTTTTTTTTTATATCCTCTTCTATTTCTTTCTTTAAGATTTTGTAATTCTCATCGTAGAGATGTTTGACATCCTTGGTTAGGTTTATTCCAAGGTATTTGATTGTTTTTGTAGCTATTGTGAATGGGATTGATCTTAGCAGTTCTTTCTCTTTGACTATTGGGGAACAATGTTTTTCTTGTTTGTTTTTGTTCCTTACTTCTTTTTCTTCATACAAATTGGTGAACTCTCTACTTGGTGTAGGGTTAATCTTATGGTGTAAAAATTAACTGGCAACTGAACTCTATAGAAAATAAGAGTGGGGGTTTGGCGCTGTGGCATAGCGGGTAAAGCTGCCACCTGCAGTGCCGGCATCCCATATGGGCACCGGTTCTAGTCCCAGCTGCTCCATTTCCAATCCACCTTTCTGCTATGGCCTGGGAAAGCAGTGGAGGATGGCCAGTCTTTGGGTCCCTGCACCCACGTGAGAGACCCAGACGAAACTCCTGGCTTCAGATTGGCACAGCTCCGGATGTTGCGACCATCTGGGAGTGAACCAGCGGATGGAAGACCTCTCTCTCTCTGCCTCTCCTTCTCTCTCTGTGTAACTCTGACTTTCAAGTAAATAAATAAATCTTAAAAAAAAAAAGAACAAGAAATGAAGAGGGAGGAGGAAGAAAGGCAGGAGTATGGTTGGTATGCATGGGAGGCAGATTGGGGGCAAAAAAGCATCATGTTCCCAAATCTGTAAATATTAAAAGCATGACGTTGTATTCTTTAAACAAAATTAAAAAAAGACAAAAAAATTAAACTACCGCCGGCGCCGCGGCTCACTAGGCTAATCCTCCGCCTAGCAGTGCCAGCACACCGGGTTCTAGTCCCGGTCGGGGCGCCGGATTCTGTCCCGGTTGCCCCTCTTCCAGGCCAGCTCTCTGCTGTGGCCAGGGAGTGCAGTGGAGGATGGCCCAGGTGCTTGGGCCCTGCACCCCATGGGAGACCAGGAAAAGCACCTGGCTCCTGGCTCCTGCCATTGGATCAGCGCGGTGCGCCGGCCGCAGGGCGCCGGCCGCGGCGGCCATTGGAGGGTGAAATTGACATCTTGATATCTGATTATTATTTATAGCCCTTGTCTATATAGTACTGAGGAACAGTGGTCTTTCTACTTTCTTCTTGTCGAATTACTTATTTAGCAGAGAGGTATGTTTGGGATTATAAAGTAAACTGAAAATTATGCCCCTGCAAAAATTAAAAGAAGGATAATAAAGGAAGGCAGAGGGAAGATGGCAGGGAGGGTAAGAAGCATCACTATGTTCTTAAAGCTGTATATATGAAATAACATTAAATCTTTTTCCTTTATCTAAACAAAAAAAAAGAGAAAAAATTATTTAAAGATAGAATGTTTATACAAGGGCTGGCATTATCGTGCATAGTAAGCCATCGCCTGCAACAGTAGCATTTCATATTGGAGCTCTGGTTCAAGTACCAGGTGCTATATTTCCAATCCAGACCCTTGCTAATGAACTTGGGAAAGCAGGGCCCTTGCCTCCCTTATAGGAAACCTATATGAAAGTCCTGGCTCCTGGCCTCAGACTGCCCCAGTCCTGGCTATTGTGTTCATCTGGGAAGTATATCAGTGGATGGAAGCTCTCTCTCTGTCTCTGCTCCTTGCTACATCATTCTGCCATTCAAATAAATAAAATACTTTTTAAAAAGGATGTTTAAACATGTTTTGAACATTCTCATTATATGTATACCACCTGTGGGATACAAAAAAGACTACAGGTACCAGACCACACATACTTTTCACCAGGTACTATCAGTCAGGGGCCACTAGATTATCCATCAGATTAGCCTAAGATACAGCAGCTTTTTGAGTCAGTGTGCAAAGAGGGAGACATATACCATGAAATGAACTAATTTTAGTTATTCCTTAACACTTACTTTCTACATGTCCATCAGGAGATGCAATTTTATGCTTAGTTTCTTTTTGTGACACATGTTGAATGTTTTCTCTTTGCTGTTTGGTTTGTTGCATAGAATGACTTTTCCAGAGTTTGCGTAGCTCTTCTACTTCAGTCTCTGAGTCCTGATTTTGCTCCTTTCCCTGTTTTCCTTTGTTAATAGTTTGCTTTTGTTTAAATTCTGCTGCTTCTCCACAAGGCATATTTTCTTTTTCATCCTCTTCCTGGTGTAATGAATTCTCATCATGAAAAAAATCTTGATCTGCATTGCCTTTCCTATTTGTGCTTTGTTCTTTAGGGCCTGGTATTTCTTGAAAGTTGTTTGTAGTCTGACCTTCTTTAGTGGCCATTTCACGATTATTTAAATCAGTTTTATTAGATAAAGTCACAACTTCGTTTGTGGAATGTCCAGAATCAGATGTTAAGGGACCAGGAGCACTAGTGGACTCTGCCTTGACTGACAAACAACCCACGTCAGCTTGAATGACAGTTTGCACAGATTCTGAGGATGCACCAGATGACTTATCCTTTCGCAGCTCGTCTGAAGACAGAAGTTCTTCCCTTATGGGAGACAGTTCTGATTCTGTGAACACATCTTCAGAAAGAGATTCTTCAGTGCTCCGAGGAGCAGTGCTGGCACTATCATTACCTGCATCGCGGATTCGGGAGTCTACCTCTTCAGTACTACCTCCTTTAATTTTCTTTGAATGGCAGTAGTCCCTTCCAGATAATGGTTCTGTATCTCTGTCATAAAACAAAATTAAAAACTATCAGACTTTTAAAGTTATAGTACTTCATTTCATCAGCTGAACATGGAATTAGTAACTTTAAAAGATTTCTTGAAAAGAATGCAGTATAAATCTCAACAAAATATAAAAATTTAGACATATTTATATAGACCAAGCATTAAGTCAGGTTTTTGCATCAATTGCTTAAGATTTGGGAGACATTAATATAAACTGATTTCCTTACAAATAGTCTACTTGAAAAGAATTTGATGGCATCAACTATGGATAAGGATGCTATTCTAAACTCAAATTTACTTAGTAATGTACTACAGAAAATAAAAAGAGAAATGTTTCATTCAAATTTAAAATTTTTTAACACAGTAAAAAGACACTGGTTTATTATACATACACACACATATATACTCACATACACACAGTGCTTGTTTACATTCAAAGAGAAATTAAACAAAAATATGTGGCTCAAACACAAGGCTTAACACCAACCCTGAATAGGCCTGAGACAAAGGCACTTCGAGGAAATCTTCAGATTAACACTGACAACCCTGGAGTACCAATTCTAAGAGAGTTTGTCTAGGTAAAAAGTTTAGGTATTAGACAGCTGGATTCCTAACTGAATTTCCATGTTTTTAATGGAAAAAGTAGTCACATTTATGGAAATACAACTTGACAGCATGTAAAAATAGAATGAACAGAAAAGACTGGAAAGTAAGACAACACAAAAATAACTGATTATTTCTGAATGTGAACACCTTTTCTCTTTTGCTTTTTTGTACTTTTAAAATTTTCTGCAACAAACATGAAAAATTTATATAAATGGGTACAAAATTCATTTTTGAAGTATTAACTAATGGAAATCCAATTGATACCTCTACTGCCTTTGCATCTGATTTTATCTTAACACAAGCAATTTGTGTTATTTAATATGCAATAGTGTCATCTACTGGTGATTGACTCAAACTGCACATACAGAGACAGAACTGGTCAAAAAGTTTGAGAAATCCTAACTACATGATTTTTAAATTTATAAGACCCTTAGGTAACAGTTAAGGTAACTAGATGAGTATAGTACCAACTTAACATGCTGAAAGGCTAAACGTTTGTGTCAATAATGCTGTTACTGCTTAATACAGTTGCAGCTTACTTTTGAAATTAACCACCCAAGTAGTGTAAGAAAAATAAATCAATCACATCTTCTACCTCATTTTGCTATATATGACATTACTATGCAAAACCATTTGATTTACTGATTCCATTTGATGCCAAATGTTGTTTCAATGAGGTTAAATGTTGATGATAAATGATGCTAATTAACTCACAAGGTAGGATTTAATAATATTTCTTAGTGGGGAATGTTTTTATTTTTTTTTATATTTGGGGATCAAATGTATGTTCTTTCCAGGGGAAAGTAAGAATGATAAAACAGTGATATGAAGGAGGAAGAGCCCTAGATCACTTTTGTAGAATAGATTCTACAAATTCTTCAGAGTAAGAAAAAGCCAAACTATTATAATAAAACAAAAAAGCAGGGCAACAAAGAGGGCATCTTAGCAGTGACTAATAATCTGTCCATATACAAATAACTTTCCTCTTTCTCTGTGAACCCAATTCTTCACTCTTCACATCTGTCTCATCTCTCCACCCACTCCCAATAACCCTTATTTGTTGAAACAGTCTTTGCATGATAATCTGTAAGTACAATCAATAGCAGAGAATAACAATACCTTCTAGGAATTATCTGTATCTCAACAGATTAGTTTACTGAGCCAAAGTAGTATCTGCTGGATGGAAAAATGACTTTCTGAATAAGGGATTTTATTCTATCAGAGGTATCCTAATGATTCATATAGTCTTCCTCAGAGACAATAATAACTTGCTGTTTCTTTTGTTAAGTTATTCTTCCCTTGAGTTAATTTTAAAACAGTCAGCATCCACTTATGCGCTAATATAGGGATTTAAATATCAGTATCACTTAAAAGTAAAGCCAGTTTTTAAATTGTTCACCAAGTCATGGATGGAAGGCCCAGGGGGTTCTTTCATATATTTATCAAGTTTCTTCCTTTCTATATCCTTTTCTTTCTTTGTATACTTACATTATATAATTTTTCTCCTTTTATTTCTTTTTTTTTTTTTAATTTTTATTATTTTTTTTTTTTTGAAGGCAGAGTGGACAGGGAGAGAGAGAGACAGAGAGAAAGGTCTTCCTTTGCCGTTGGTTCACCCTCCAATGGCCGCCGCGGCCGGCGCGCTGCGGCCGGCGCACCGCGCTGATCCAATGGCAGGAGCCAGGAGCCAGGTGCTTTTCCTGGTCTCCCATGGGGTGCAGGGCCCAAGCACCTGGGCCATCCTCCACTGCACTCCCTGGCCACAGCAGAGAGCTGGCCTGGAAGAGGGGCAACCGGGACAGAATCCGGCGCCCCGACCGGGACTAGAACCCGGTGTGCCGGCGCCGCTAGGCGGAGGATTAGCCTAGTGAGCCGCGGCACCGGCCTTCCTTTTATTTCTTGTTCCCCTTTTCTCACTGGTCATTAGTTTGGTCAAGCATATTACCTGTAGTCTCACACCTGTTATGGTATCACACAAATCCCCTAAAGAGTATCACATTATATTTGTGATATATAATGTAAACACATTATATTTCTGCAACTAGAGAGTTTTCTCTCCTAGAATTTGTATTTTCTTGTATAAACACATAAATTAATGGCTATCATAACGTCAGGTCTTTGCTCATGTGACCTCTCTCAAATTCCACACCTCAAGGAAAATCTTTTAACTACCCCTGCCTGACAAAGGTGACTCACAAAGGTGATTTAGAATTCTTCATATTGTCCAAATAAAAAGGGCTTATAAAGACTGAATTAAACGAATATTACAAGTAACTTTTCAAATATCTAGTTTTCTGATGAAATACACAAATCTAAAGCAATTACTAACTATTCTAGTTACATTAACAATAATCTTTTCAATACTAGATGTATTTTTGTTCCATTACTGATAAAATGAAAGGCAGCTATAACAAAATTAAGAAAATAGGAGTATTAGATCAGGGCCAACTATCTAGATGTAATAAAATTGCAAAGGAGTATAAATATCACTCTTACATGGGTAAGGATTCCTTTATTTTGCTATCCAAAATTTCTTTGTACATTGCAGCTGACATCACCTCTTCCATTGGACACATGATGCCATATTCCTCACAGCCATTCTCTTGAACCAAAGGGTCAGTTTTATGTGGATCAAACATTATATTATTTGGTGTAACTAGCAGCACACCACTGACTGTGCCCTAAGATGAAAAAAGAAAGTAACATTTAATCTCAAAGTTCAAGATTTCAAAAAGTATTATAGCTAATTTTACTAATTTCCTTCTAATGTTAGGCCATCTACTATATATATATATATATCTATAATTATTACATTCAAGAACTATGGCATTCTCATGAAAAATATATCTTATCCAAGAACTATGGCTTTTTCATGAAAACATGTTTAATAAAACCGAAATTTTCTCAGTAACAGAGTCAGAATACAAAGAATATCATACACTATGCTGAAACAATCTAGTCAGGAACTGCAATTTGCCACCTCAGTTAAATACTGAGTTATCACATATCAGAAGACAACTTTAATAAGGTAGAAAGGGTTGTCAAGTCCTGCAAGGCATGAGTCATGCTTTGTACTGATTTGCATCCTGCTTCCTGTGTGGTTTCCTCACTATAGTTACCAAATATAGCTCCAAATTCAGCTCTGTGAATTTATCTGGCTTAACTTTACAAACTTTAAATTATAACAGATACTACCTTAAAAAATGATCAAGCAGAAAACCAAAATATCATTCAAAATTTTCACTAATCACAAATGGAAAAAAGCTACTACAGATGTGCAAGTAAGAGACATTTATCATTTAGAATAGATAAATGCAATACTGGAGAGAGAAGCCTATGTGGGGAAAAGGAAACAATCAAAAACTCTGAACAACATCTCTTTTGATTCAGACTACAGATCGTATAAACACAGAGTGACTTTACATAAACTGTAACCTGGCTATCTTCCAATATTTTATTTAAATTTACATACATCAATTTGTATTCCTGGAATGCATGCCCATTGAAGGCAAAGAGACACATTAATTTATGTTGTAGAAAACATTTACATTGCCAAGCATAACCCAAGAAATAGATAACTAAAAGTGGGCTCTACATAGCATCACACCTCTCTCTCCCACGTCCTATATATTTAAGTTATTTGAGGGACCAAGCTGGTGGCATAGTAGGTAAAGACATCACCTGCAGTACTGGCATCCCATATAGGCAGTGGTTCGTGTCCTGGCTGCTCCATTTTCAATCTAGCTCACTGCTAATGGCCTTGGGAAAGGCAGCATAAGGTGGCTAAAGTGACTGGGCCCCATCACCCATTGTAGGAGACCCAGATGAAACTCCAGTCCTTGCCCAGAGCCACTGCTGGCAGCCATCTGGAGGGTGAACCACTGAACAGAAGATTGATTTCTCTTTGTCTCCCTCTCTCTCTGTAACTCTGACTTTCAAAATAAATATGTCTTCAAAAATATTAAGTTATTTGAGAAATGAAACTAAACAATCAGAAATAAAGAAAACAAACTCCAGGTTTTCGGAAAGACTTTAAGTTATCTTGATTTCATAAATTCCACTGATGTATTAGTTTTAACTGATTCTTTGATTCACTAGTATAACATTGCATTTTTAGCTACCACTTTTTAAGATTTCATAATGACAATTGTAACCAGCTATGTATGGTAGAAAAGGCACAGTGCAATGATAATACTTTTAATTCTCTACTCACACCAACACTGCTGAAAAGTTTCCTAAAACTGTGCTTCTACTTTTTGAGTTAGAAAGTAAAACTGAGGGTCTGACACTGTGGAGTTAGTAGGTTAGACTTCCACCTGTGACACCAGAATCCCATATGAGTGCTGGTTTGAGACCTGGCTGCTACACTTCCAATCCAACTCCCTGTTAATGTATCTGGGGAAGCAGCAAAAGATGGCCCAAGTGGTTGGGACCCTGAACCCACGTGGGAAACCCAGAAGAAGTTCCAGGTTCCTGGATTGGGCCTGGCCAGCCCTGGCCATTATGGCCAACTGGGGAGTGAACCAGCAGATGGAAGACCTCTCCATCTCTCCCTACCTCTCTCTGTAACTGTGTCTTTCAAATAAATAAAAATAAATGTTAAATTTAAAAAAAAGCAAAACTGCGCCCCTACTCTTCAAGCCTTTGTTATAGACTTTACTGAGCCTCAGTTTCTCTCCGGGGGCTTGCAGATTCTGTATAAACTTTCATGACTACAAGTCAACTCCTTGCTAAAGATTAACACACTAAATTATGGAAGCAGCAAAAAGACCAGTCTGCAAATCCAAGAATCGCAAAGACGCAAAGACTCAGAATTCAAATGTCACCTCTATACTCAACATCTTAATGCTAGACTATTCTGAGAACTTCACAGGAACTCCGAGCCCTGATTAAACAAAGTAATATCCAATGTGCCAATAGATTCCAGACAGAGTCCACTTCACCATCACAAAGGAATACTAGACTTCTGTTACTGACCAGTCAAAAGGAAGACCATGAGCACTACAGACAAACCAGAGACCCACAGGAGCCAATCATGTCCTGCTCAACCCCAACTTTAATCTATAAGATTCACTACCCTCAATCTCTCAGAAGTTTGAGAACTGAGTGATAGCTGCCTGACTCCTTGCTCTGCATGCTGCAAAATAAACTCTCACTTTATTCTGCCAACCCAGTGTCAGTGATATGTTTGCTGCGTGTAAGGTGAGTGTACACAGGTTTTTGGGTGTTCTACAACAAGGTGGATTAAAAATCCTATTCACCAGACTGACCAAACTACTGCTAGTTTCCAGGAAACTACTATTATGCACTATTATTGAAAGGATGTGTTATCTATTCTTCAAGCTTATTAACTCTCCTACATAATAAGGGTGTCTATATAGCTGGGATTTTTAAGGATCTGTCATGTGTTATACTCAATTAATAAAAGAGTTGAAAATAGAAGTATTTCTTCAACATAAGATTCATGAAAATCTCCTAAGAAAGCAACTTCTCAAATTCATTTTACTAAGATCATAAACTGACACTAAGGCATTCCCATTTCATTATTGTTAACTACTGTTTTATAACTCCTGGATACTAACAACATCATATTAAGACTATTGTGAGCAAGAGGTTTCCAATTAAAGTATTTCCTTAATCCACATGACCTTCAGACATTTTGAGCACAGATTACTTTTTGTGTTAACAACTTCCATTTCCTTAGGTGCAATTACCTGACAAATCTTATAAAGAAAAATATTTCTAATGGAAAATAAAGTTTATCTGCAAAAGAAAACTTACTGCTTACTTTAGGCTTTTAGTATTTCTACAAATACTAAAACATAAGACTATGGTTTGGGTACTCATCCCAAAAGGGAGGAAAGTCTATATTCTTTTTAAATTTTTTTTTAGTTTTAAGTGCACAATAATTTAACTATTATAATTACCATAATTATTATGTAAATAGCTTTACTACAATCAAGTTGTATGAAGATTAAACAGCAAAGACAATTTGTATGACAAAGTATAATTATCTGCTCACTATACTCTGTATTAGAATAAAGAGCCAAAAAAGGAGAAAATGATTCAACATGGGAAGCGGGATAAACAGCAGACTCATAGAATGACAAATGCCCTAAACAGGACTTTGGCCTCCGAATCAGCCCTTAAGGCATTCAGATCTGGCTAAAAACCCCATGAGAGTAGCTCAGGCATGGAAAGCCAAGACACTATGGCAAAAAATAACCAAATGAAAGATATTTGGCCGGCGCCACAGCTCACTAGGCTAATCCTCTGCCTGCAGCACCGCACCCCAGGTTCTAGCCCCGGTTGGAGCGCTGGATTCTGTCCCGGTTGCTCCTCTTCCAGTCTGGCTCTCTGCTGTGGCCCGGGAGTGCAGTGCAGGATGGCCCAAGTGCTTGGGCCCTGCACCCACATGGGAGACCGGGAAGAAGCACCTGGCTCCTGGCTTCGGATCGGCGCAGCGCGCCGGCTGCAGTGGCCACTTGTGGGGTGAACCAACGGAAAAAAGAAGACCTTTCTCTCTGTCTCTCTCTCACTAACTCTGCCTGTCAAAAAAAAAAAAAAAAAAAAAAAAAGAAAAAAAAAGAAAGATCGTCGTGAGTGAGATCCCGGGGGAAAGATGGGGACATCAAAGAAGGAGGTACCTTTCTCTGAAGGGAGGAGAGAACTTCCACTTTGATTATGGCCTTGTCTAAATAAGGTCAGAGTTTGTGAACTCAAGAGGCTTCCATCGCCTTTGTAGCTCATGTCAAGAGCCTAGGGTGATCACTGATGTCATAAATAAGAGTGTCAATTGTTAAATCAACAACAGGAATCACTGTGCACTTGCTCCCCACGTAGGACCTCTGCCCTTAATGTGCTGTACTATGAGAATTAATGGTAAAACTAATCTTCAAACAGTACTTTATATTTTGTGTGTCTGTTTGGGTGCAGTCTGTTGCAATCTTAACTCAGTATAGAGTTGATCTTCTGTATATAAAGATAATTGAAAATGAATCATGGTGAAGAATGGGATGGGAGAGGGAGTGGGAGATGGAATAGTTGTGGGTGGGAGGATGGTTATGGGTGGAAAAGCCGCTATAACCCAAAAGTTGTACTTTTGAAATTTATGTTTATTAAATAAAAGTTTTCTATTAAAAAAAAAAATAAAGAGCCATCCCCCAAGGACATTATCGTGCAAAACACCAGAACGCATTAGGACCTGTCCTAATCCTGCCAATAACCTTACCTGTGCTCTGAACCTTACAAAAGACTTTTATTCAGTTACTAAAAATGAACTCCTGCTTTTAGTCAAGAATTAATTTTGCTTAAAACTGCTAAAAACACATACACACACATTCACTTAAAATACATGGAATAAGTGTTTACCAATACTGAAACACTGAGCAATTCAGTGATACCTGAATAAGGAGAAACAAATGTGATTAACTTGACAATTGCCCCAGAATACTCAGTAGAGATTGTTTCAAAGCTGTAATTTTTTTTTTATGTTAACTTTTTTTTTTAATCTTTTATTTAATGAATATAAATTTCCAAAGTACGACTCATGGGTTACAATGGCTTCCCCCCCCATACCGTCCCTCCCACCCACAACCCTCCCCTTTCCCACTCCCTCTCCCCTTCCATTCACATCAAGATTCATTTTCGATTATCTTAATATACAGAAGATCAGCTTAGTATACCTTAAGTAAGGATTTCAACAGTTTGCTCCCACACAAACATAAAGTGAAAAATAATAGATGATTTTTTTTAAATGATGATGAAATCAGATCAGACCTATTGTCATGTTTAATCCCAGTGAGAGTCAAGTTGGGAATTGATAATTTCTTTTTTTTTTTTTTTACAGAAGATAAGTTTAGTGTACATTAAGTAAAGATTTCAATCGTTTGCACCCCCATAGAAACACAAAGTGAAATATACTGTTTAAGTACTCGTTATAGCATTAAGCCTCAGTGTACAGCACATTAAGGACAGAGATCCTACATGAGGAGTAAGTGCACAGTGACTCCTGTTGTTGACTTTACAAATTGACACTCCTGTTTATGGCATCAGTAATCTCCCTATGCACCAGTCATGAGTTTCCAAGGCTATGGAAGCCCCTTGAGTTCTCCGACTCTTATCTTGTTTAGACACGATCATAGTCAAAGTGGAGGTTCTCTCCTCCCTTCAGAGAAAGGCACCTCCCTCTCAAAGCTGTAATTAACACACAATTATTCTTAGGTGTTTAAATTTTAACTGAAAAGTGATCCCTGTTAGGAATTTGGAAAACATTATGCTGAGTGAAATAAGCCAATCCCAAAGGGACAAATACCACTTGTTCTCCCTGATAGGGGACAACTAACTGAGCACCAACAAGGAAACCTGTTAAAGTGAAATGAACACTATGAGAAATGGTGACTTGATCAGCCCTCGCCCTGCCTGTTGATGAACAACTTAATATGGTATCCCACTTAGTATTTTTTTTTGTTTGTTCTACTTAATACTTCTGGTTGAATACTGTAATTAATACTGAACTGAAAAGTGATCGCTGTTAAATATAAGAGTGGGAATAAGAGAGGGAAGAGATGTGCAATTCGGGACATGCTCAAGCTGACTTACCACAAACGGTAGAGTTAGAAACATACCAGGGGATTCCAATTCAATCCCATCAAGGTGGCATGTACCAATGCCATCTCACTAGTCCCAGTGATCAATTTCTGTTCACAATTGATCATAATGATAGGACTAAGAACCAAAGGGATCACATAAACAAGAATAGTGTCTGCAAATACTAGCTGATAGAATAAAAAAGGGAGAGAATGATCCAACATGGGAAGTGAGATACACAGCAGACCCATAGAATGGCAGATGTCCTAAACAGCACTCTGGCCTCAGAATCAGCCCTTAAGGCATGTGGATCCGGCTCAAATGCCCATGAGAGTATTTCAGGCATGGAAAGCCAAGACACTCTGGGGAAAAAAAAAAAAAAACAAAAAAACAAAAACCTAAATGAAAGATCTCCGCGAGTGAGATCCCAGTGGAAAGAACGGGTCATCAAAGAAGGAGGTACCTTTCTCTGAAGGGAGGAGAGAACCTCCACTTTGACCATGGCCTTGTCTAAATATGATCAGAGTCGGTGAACTCAGGGGGCTTCCATAGCCTTGGCAGCTCATGACAAGAGCCTAGGGTGATTACTGAGGCCATAAACAAGAGTGTCAATTTGTTAAGTCAACAACAGGAGTCACTGTGCACTTACTCCTCATGTAGGATCTCTGTCCTTAGTGTGCTGTACATTGAGATTTAATACTATAACTAGTACTCAAACAGTATTTTTCACTTTATGTTTCTGTGTGGGAGCAAACTGTTGAAATCTTTACTTAATGTATGCTAAACTGATCTTCTGTATATAAAGAGAATTGAAAATGAATCTTGATGTGAATGGAAGGGGAGAGGGAGTGGGAAAGGGGAGGATTGCGGGTGGGAGGGAAGTTATGTGGGGGTGGGGGGTGGAAGCCATTGTAATCCATAAGCTGTACTTTGGAAATTTATATTCATTAAATAAAATTTTTTAAAAAAAAGCTACAAGCAGAAAAAGAGAAAAAGGCAAGAAGAGGTGAGCGCTCCCAGTGAGAAAGCCTTTATCTACAGATGGTCACCATCAAGCTTTCAGCTGAGTACCGCTGATCATCCATGTGGTCAAGCTTCCTTGTCACAGGATGAGAAACAGCACTCAAGAGGAGCAAAGGAAACAATTCTCCAAAGTCCAGAGTAGCACAGTTTATGTTCTCTCTAACCAGACCAAAATATCCTTGTATAGGGGACTTCAAAAAGTTCACGAAAAAACTGAATCAAAAGATAAGTTTATTTTGGTGCAACTTAAAAAAATCCATGCATAGTTTTATTGTAATATGTATTCTCCATGATATGCATAGGATTTCATAATTTTTGCAGCAGAATGAATTTACCTTTTAATTCTGTTTTTCCACCCTCATATTACAGGGTCTCAGAATACTCAAAAGGATACTGTCTGAGTAAAGGGGCAAGCAGGCTATAGACTAAAGGCTTTTCTGGCCCTAACAAGATGTCAAAAATAGAAGAAATTATGTGCTAAAAAATACATGTGAACTCCACTTTCTGTTTAATTCTTCTATTAAGTTAAAACTACTGTAACATTAAGAGGAAATATTCAACACATAGGTTGACACAAAAGTTAAAGATTTTTTAAAAAGCTTTTATATGCACATACTTAATTTTGAAAAGACATCTAAGTACAACAGTATCAATTTAAAAACAAAATGAAAAATAAAGGCTTTGTTCAGGCATACAAACATTGAATTTATTACCACCTATTCTGCTCTGTAAGAAATCTAGAAGGAAATCTTATTAACGGAAAATGATACCAAATGGAAATCTGGATCTGTCCAAAGTAATGAAGAGAAAAGGAAATGACAAATAAATGGGCAAATATACTTTCTCCTGACTTACTAAATTTCTTTAAATTAACATTTGAAAGTAAACCTGGTTAACAATGTTATTTTTGGAATTAAAAACATACACAGAAATAAAAGTGGTAATAATAAGAAAACAAAGGCCAGTGGTGAGGAAGAAGATGAACGCATACTGTTCTAAGGATTTTAGACTACATGATGCATGCATGTATGTATGTATATTACTGCATACTACTAATTCATACTACATGGTGTACATAGATTGTTACTTAAAGTGAGAATGTGATATACATGCATTAAGGATACAGACTATAAATTCTAAAGCTGCCAATAATAATAGTCCTTTAAAAAGCTCATGGAAAACAGAATTAAGTTTAGGGGTAGGAGTTTTGGCACAGCAGGTTAAGCTGCTGCTTGTGATGCCTATATCCCATATATGGGCACCTGGGATAGAGTCCTACCTCCTCTTTCAATCCAGTTTTCTGCTAATGCACTTGGGAGTTGGGACATGATGGCCCAAGTACTTGAGTTCCTGTTACTTGTGTGGGAGACCTGGATGGATTTCCTGTTCTTGGCTTTGGCCTGGCCCAGCCCTGGCTGTTTCTTCCTTTTTGTCTCACTCTGTCTTTCAAATTAATAAATAAAAAAAATCTTTAAAAAAATACAGGGATAGAAAGATTTTGGTGCCCCCTCAAACATTCACACATACATATAAAGCATTTTCAAAAATGTGTAATATGAAAAACTGCATGGATTTCAAAATTGTTTTGCATCAAAATCAACTTATCTTTTCAATGCATTTTCCATGAACTTTGAAAGCCAACAAGGGAAATAAAGTGATTGCTTTTAAAATCCCAATGCAAAAGAAGGTAGAAAAGAGGGACAGTTGGGACAAATAGAAAACAAGTAACAAGACAGTAGATTTAAACCTACTCATATTAATAATTATACTAAGAATGCAGAGATTATCTAAGGCAGCAGGACTCAACTGCATACTCCTTACAAGAAATCCAGTTTTAAAAGGCCCACACTAAAAGTACAAAAGAATGGAAAAAGATAAACCACGCTAATACTTATCCAAAGGAGGCTTCAGTGGCTTTATTGGAATCCAACAAAATAGCTTTCATAGCAAAGAATATTACCATGAATAAAAAGGGTTTTTCATAAATCAATTTATCAAGACATAATAAAAATCTTGAACTAGTTTTACACCTAATAGCAGAGTTGAAAACACATAAACACTGACAGAATTGAAAGGAGAAAATCCACAGTGACAGATACTTCAATGTCTTTCTGTCAATAGACAGAAATCAGTAGGGACACAGAAGGTCCAGCACCCTGGCATTGGTGCTGTGGCAAAGAGGATAAAACTACCACCTATGGCACCGGCATCTCATATGGGCACTGGTTTAAGTCCTGGCTGCTTCACTTCCAATCCAGCTCCTTGTTAATATGCCTGGGACAGCAGCAGAAGACAGCCCAAGTACTTGGACCCTTAACACCTATGTGGGAGGCCCAGAAAAGCTCTGACGATTGGGACCATCTGGGGAGTGAACCAGCAAATGGAAGATCTCTTTCCAGTCTATTCCTCTTTCTCTGTAACTCCACCTTTCAAAAAAAAAATCTTAAAAAAATAAAAAAAAAAGAAGACCAAGCACCACTATCCAATGCGAGTAACCAACATTTTTAGAATATGCTACTCACCAACAGCAGAATATACATTCTTTTCAAGTGTAACTTAACTTTAATCCAGAAAAACCATATTCTGGACAATAAAACAGGCCTCAATAAAGTAAGCCTTCAAATAGTAGTAAATTATGTTCTCTGACAACAGGGAATCAAATTAGACATTAGTAACAGGAAGATGACTGGAAAACCATTAGATACTTGGGAACTAATTAAAACACTCAAATATTCCATGAGTCATAAAAGAAGTCAAGAGAAAATATTTTGAAATGAATGAAAATGAAAGATTTATGGGTATAGCTACAACAACAGAACATGGGGGGAAATTTAGAGCATGTATTTCAAATACTTGTAATTTTTGTATTATTATAATAATAGTATTTCTCACGTGACTTCTGAAGTCAGTATCAAGTTATTGCTACTTTCAAAGCAAAACTTGGGAGTTAATTTTCCAATTTTGTGTTTCATGTTAATATTTTCTTTGTAGAGCAGCAGTTTTTGCTTAGAAAAGCAGCAAAGTTTCATACATAAAACAGATTTAAATTAGGTTTAAATTCTGAGCATGATAGGGAGATCTTGGACATACCAACCTCTTCAGATTTTTTTTCCTGTAGGACCATCTATTTCACAGGCTTTTGTTGAATTGATAAATTAAAGACCTTGAATATGTTCTGGCATGTACAATAGCTCCTAAATGAATATAAGCTATCTTCCCATTTGTGTGTTACACTAAATTTGCAAAAAGTTAGCACTTCAAATAGTCCTCAGCAGAGGGCTTTTTGAAATATTTTAACAACAGGAAATTAGCTGTGCCTATTGTTTTGAATCTATTTATACCCATTGCCTCTAAGAACTGCAACAAACCAGCGGACTCCAAATTACAAGAAAAGTTCCTACTAACTCAAATTAATAGCATCACCAATACTTTTTTGAAATGCTCCAGCAGTTGCTGACATTAATTACTTGAAATGCAAATTTCAAAATATCATATTTTAGTAACAAGTTAAAAGCATGATTAAAAGTTTTCTCTAAAGTGTCACTCATTACCTTGCCACTTGTTATATATTTGCAATTAATTTTAAGAAATTTCTCAGTGAATGCTTCTTCTTCCTCAGAAGTTGAAGACACAACTCGTGCAGGTCGAATACCAGTAAAAGCAGATGTGGCAGTTGCTTCTTTTGGGTGGGCTACATCAGGATTCTTTAAAAAAAAAAAAAAAAAAAAGGCAATTGAGAAAGCTAAATCAAATAAGCAAATTACTAAAGTCAAATGAATAGCTTTCCCCAGTAACTGTTGTTTCTTTTTACCACACTCTGGAGGTCAATCAAAATATTGTTACTTAAAAATCTATAGGAAAGAAAGGCACAGCTTCCTTGTTCAGTAAATATCTCAAACACATTTAAAGTTACATTTTAAATAATTAAAGTTACAATTTAAATAATTATTTAATAGGAAAAAACATAGATTTGTGTGTCACAGTCAGTGATATGTTCTAAAAAATGCATGAGGCATTTCAGTCATTGTCTGAACAGCACAGAATATACTTACAATAAACTAAGGCGCTATTAGGTGATGCAATCACAGGACCACAGTCACACATGGGGTTTACCACAGACCTAAACTTCATTATGTGGCACATGGTAATGTTAAATACAAACCCACCTGAAGTCATCTCTTGCACACAGACACAGACATGCCTGTGCAGCTTTCCCTGAATCAAGCCACCAGTCCATATAATATCCATGAGGTGTTGGGAGCAGAGAAAAGGTGATGAGCTTGTCAACAGTAACTAGGTACACAGAATCTATTCACCAAAAAGTCCTTTTAAACTTCAGAGTTCTTCAATACCATTTTGCAAAGTATTAGATAGATCATGGCTTCTTAACTCTTAGAGTGACATAGACCATTCTCACAGTGAGGTCTATAGACTCCCTTCTCAGAAGGTTTTGAATAGTTAAAATAAAATAGATTGTGAAGTAAAACAATCATATTGAAACAAATTATAGAAACATTAAAAAAGCAATTTTTGGAAATATATTTATAGATGTGTATATGTACTTCTTATTAATAAATAACAAGATCTATAGGTGACACTGACAATTATAATTTTGAATGTAACTGTTATTTACTGTCCATAACAACAGTTTGTGACACCTACAACAATTCTACAGTAGTCTGAAAGTGTTTGTGAGTTCTAATGAGGACAAAGTCACAGGTAAGCATGATATTACTCTGTTCTGCTACTTAATATTCTTCACTTTTAAAAAAACATTAGAGTTTACTTAAAACGTTTTGTTTAGGTTAACAAACACTTTAAATACTACCCATAACTCTCCCCAAGGCTCAGTATTAAAAAGCCTAGACAGATCCTTTTTAATCTTTGTTTTAAATACACTGACAAATGCAATGCATTCCTTATGAAAAACTGCACAGTGCCTTGTAGAACAGTTTTCACAGTAGAAAGGTTCTTCTGAGCTTTGCACTAAAATCTGCCATATTATAACTTCCACTGAATAGCTCTAATAGGCCTTCAGAAATAATAAACAAGACTGCCCCCTCTTCAATCTCACAGACTCTGAAATATCTGAAAAAGACTAAATCAAATCTTACCATAACTTTCTCCATACTAATAAATGGCTCGAACTCCTTCAATCTGCATGAGTAGAATTGTTAGACCTCTTTTACACCTCCTAAAATGGAGGACTAAATCCCTACTACTGAGCTAGAAACTAAACAGATGTCTGTTGAAGGAAGAACGAACTACTGTAGAATACTGCCAAGCAAATATATTTAATATTGTACAATTCAACTTTTAAAAACAAACAAACAAACAAAAAAACCTCAAATGAAAGCAGGGGTTTAAGCCTAGCAGTTAAGATGCAGGTTAAGACACTTCCATCCAACATCAGAGTGCCTGGGTTTGGTTCTGAAGTCCAACTCCTATTGGAGCTTCCTGTCAATGCAGACCATAGGAAGCAGCAGTTGATGGTTCAACAAATTGATTCCTTGCCACCGAGGTGGGAGAGATGGATTGCATTCCTGATTCTTGGCTTCAGCCCTGGACCAACCCACGCCATTTCATGCATTTGGGGGAGTGAACCAGGAGTGCTTTCTTTCTTGTTCCCTTGCGTGCTGTCACTCTGTCTCTAAAATTAAAAAGCAAAAAACAAAAACTAGGGGCTAGTATTGTGGTGCTGTGAATTAAGACTACTGGCATCCGTATTAGAGCACCAGTACTGGTTTCAGCTGCTCTGATTCCAATGTTTCCCTGCTAATGCACCTAGGAACGTGGCTCACACGCTTGGGCCCTTGCCACCCACATGGGAGACCTGGATGGAATTACAGGCTCTTAGCTTTGGCCTGGCCCAGCCCTGGACTTTGCAAACATTTGGGGAGTAAATCAGCAGATGTGTGGGGAGCAATCCGGACTAGACTAAGTTACTCGAATTAAGACTTATTCTATGCATCTGCTCTCCCACAATATGGCGCTGGGAGAGAAGTAAACAGCTTCCGCACAGCTGCCTCCAGTTCAACTAATAAATTGTAGGACTTGCTCCTGATTGGAGGAGAGCAGCGTACTTGGCGTGTGGGCAGCCGAGTTGGGATTGGTGGAGGAGGACTATAAAGGAGGAGAGAGACGGCATGCACCGGGAACATCTAAGGGGAACATCTGAAGGAACACCTGTGCAGCCCCCCAGAGAGCCGGCCGGCGGTGTGCCGCTCCCCTGCGGAAGTGGGGAATGCGGCCAGGGGGAACTGCCCTTCCACGGAGGTGGAAGGGATAGTAGCCAACCCGGGAAGAACCAGCAGCAAACCCGGGGAGGGCCGAGCAGACGAAAGAACAGCGCAGGGTCCTGTGTTGCTCCTCCACGAAGAGGGGGAGCGACACAGATGGAAGATCTCTACCTCTAACTCTACCTCTCTGTCACTCTGCCATTCAAATAAATAAAATAAACAACAATTTAAAAACTCTGAAAAAAAAAAGAAGAGAACTATCCAACATGGGAAGCAGGATACACAGAATGTATATGTAATACACAGAATACTCATAAATGGCAGATGTCCTAAACAGCACTCTGGCCTCAGAAACAGCCCTTAAGGCATTTCGGATCTGGCTGAAAAGCCCATGAGAGTATTTCAGGCATGGAAAGCCAAGACATTCTGGAAAAAAAAAAAAAAAAAAAAAAAAAAAAAAAAAAAATAAATCCCAGTGGAAAGAATGGGCTATCAAAGAAGGAGGTACCTTTCTCTGAAGGGAGGAGAGAACTTCCACTTTGACTATGACCTTGTCTAAATAAGATCGGAGGTGGCAAACTCAAAAGGCTTCCATAGCCTTGGCAGCTCATGACAAGAGCCTAGGGTGATTATTCATGCCATAAACAAGAGTGTCAATTGTTTAAAAGTCAACAACAGGAGTCACTGTGCACTTACTCCCCATGTAGGATCTCTGTCCTTAATGTGTTGTACACTGTGAATTAATGCTATAACTAGTACTCAAACAGTACTTTACACTTTGTGTTTCTGTGTGTGTGCAAACTGTTGAAATCTTTACTTAATATATACTAAATTGATCTTATGTATATAAAGATAATTGAAAATGAATCTTGATGTGAATGGAATGGGAGAGGGAGAGGGAGATGGGAGGGTTGTAGGTGGGAGGGAAGTTATGGTGGGGGGAAGCCACTATAATCCTAAAGTTGTACTTTGGAAATTTATATTTATTAAGTAAAAGTTAAAAAAGTAAAAATAAATAAAATTTATTTTTATGGGAAGTAAAAAAAAACAAAAACAAAAACAAAAAAACCTCTGAAATAGAATTCAATTTTAATGGCTACATGAGGGGTTGGCACTATGGGGTAGTAAGTTAAGCCTCCACCTGTGGCGCTGGTATCCCATATGGGCACAGGTTCAAGTTCCGGCTGCTCCACTTCCCATCCAGCTCCCTGCAGAAGGCTTGGGAAAGCGGTGCTGGATGGTCCAAGTGCTTGGGCCCCTGCACCCATGTGGGAGACCTAGAAGAAGCTCCTGGCTCCAGTCTTTAGATCAGCTCAGCTCCGGCCTTTGTGGACATCTGGGGAATGAACCAGAAGATGGAAGAACTCTCTCTCTGTCTCTCCCTCTTTCCGTGACTCTGCCTCTCAAATAAATAAATAAATCTTCAAAAAAAATGGTTACATGAACAAAATTCTTAATCTTTTCATTTTCTGATACAAACTAATAACTGCACACTCATCCTGTTGTCTCTGGCAGTTAGTCCATTGAAGAGTTTTATTATCATATACAAATTCTTTGAGTAAAGATAATTTAAAAAAGTCAATATTAAGAATAATCTCAATGGATATTTATGAATACTTGCTTTAAGTAACTGTGTTATATGGACCACCTCATTCAATTTTTAAATCAATTATATGAATATATAGCAAAAACTCAATTTTTAAGGGAACTTATGTTTAGCCAAGTTCTACAACTTGTCAAAGGAGTAAGATGAAGCAGAGAAACAAATCCATGTTTACCACGCATGAACTAGTGAGCTTAGCTGCAACACTACACACTTTCCATTTCAAATCTACCAAATGAGCAATAAACGTGCTAAAGAAAAGAAAAATAAAAACCAATCCACACAGATGCATCAAAAGGCTCCCTATAAGCCTGCAAAAAGTTATCAGCAAACTTGGTTTATTACTGCTCAATTACCCCCAAATACAATTAATAGTACTATTATCTACTATATAACTGTATTATTCACACACATAAAAAATTAGGGTACATTATCAAATAGTTTCCTTAAATGAAGATATAACTTGCTGAACTGGGGTTCCCTCAAAGTCTCAAATTCTACAACTCAGTATCTATAGCAATCCAAATTTGTTAGTTTAACCCTATTAAAAAGAATACACAAGTTAAGTTTAGCAATTGCTCAAAGTATGGCACAAAAAAGACAATTTCTTTAAAAGAAACCAAAGCTGTATGGAGGATTTCCTATCTGACTTCATTGTTAAGTTATATAAATGTATAGTATTCAAATATCAGTATCTCTATATGGCGGGTTTGGGCTGGTATTTATAGAGTCAGATTCTTAATGCTATGATACAGATGCTCCTTTGGAAACTTTCTGAGGCTTCTCTGTGTACTTTCGTTTAACTACCAAGGAAGGAAATGCATTTAAAAATATAAAGTTTTAAAAATCTATCTATCCAGCCTTAATAGTGCCCCAAATATTTAAATGAGAAACAGTAAAGCATTGTTAGAACAAATAATCCAAAAAGTTGGCTTGCAATTTATTTTGTAACTATGTATGAGGATGTATTAAATAATATGTTTTGTATGTTATTTTAAATTATCACCATGAACTAATTGGTAACTTCAAACTCTCCATTTTCCTTCTTACCTGGAACTTACTGTATTTTTGTGCCTCTATAATGGAACATTTGTACACATGTCTCTAGTAACTTACAGGTAAGACACAAGAAGTTAGTAGAGGAAAACCATGGTGGCACAGTAATACCATTTGTATTTACTTCACACAACATATATATATGATATATAATTTAAAAGAAAAGTCACTGTTAAAGCAATGTACATTATTTTCTTCATTCAATCCAATAGACCCAGGAAGTACCAATGTCTCCTATATATTATGTTTAAGCATCTCATTTAGAATTTAAGTTCCACTTCATAGGTTCATGTATTTGAGAATACTTAAAATCACAGCAGAATAAAATAATAACATACAAATTAAAAAATGAGAGAGAAGAAAAATATAAAGTATAACTCTAAACTATACCATTAGTGTTATACTAAGGACTCTCTGGATGTGGTTCTGAGCTTTTCAGCAATCAGGTCAAAAGCAAAGAGGATCAATTTTAAGTTTCATTATGGAAATGTTGTTCCCATTAAGACTCCAGAAGAAAATTCTCACTATTTTTTGTGATGTTACAAATACAAGAATTTCCTCTACATAAAGAAATGATTTCCTCAAACCTATATAAATACATAGTCCAAGTACAAAGATCTATTTTTAGATTTTTAACCACAAAAATTTTATAAGACCAAGGTATGAATAAAGCTTAATCTATTAAAAAATGTTTATTACAAAAATATAGTACTGGGGCCAGCACTGTAACTTACAGAAGCAGGCACAGTGGTTTAACCTGCAGTGCCAGCATCCCATGAGCAACAGCTGCTATACTGTTGGTGCTCCAGCACTAAGGTTGTTATATATGAGTATAATTTGAATTATTAATATATTTGCACAGTATAAATTTACATAGATTTGTAATATATAGATTAACTATATGTTACAAAGTATATACTATAAAAATAGTTATATATTAAAATATGTTAAAAGCACAAAAGCTAAAATTATAATTTGTTAAATATATCATATATATTTTATATATTTGTATATAATAGATATTAGCATTTTTTTTCCTAATTTTTTTTTGACAGGCAGTTAGATATTGAGAGAGAGAGACAGAGAAAGTTCTAGACAGTGAGAGAGAGACAGAGAGAAAGGTCTTCCTTCTGTTGTTCACTCCCCTAATGGCCACTACGGCTGGCGCTGCGCCAATCCGTGCTTCCTCCTGGTCTCCCATGGGGTGCAGGGCCCAAGCACTTGGGCCATCCTCCACTGCCTTCCCGGGCCACAGCAGAGAGCTGGACTGGAAGAGGGGCAACCGGGACTAGTACCCGGCGCCCCAACCAGGACTAGAACCCAGGGTGCTGGTGCCACAGGCGGAGGAGTAGCCAAGTGAGCCACGGTGCTGGCCAGATATTAGCATTTTAACTTTCTTAAATATTTATTTTATTGATTTGAAAGGCAGAGTGAGAAAGAGAGAGAGAGAAACAGAGATCTTCCATCTGCTGTTTCACTCTCCAAATGGCCACAATGGCCAGGGCTAGGCCAGGCTGGAGCCAGGAGTCAGGAACTTCATCAGGGACTCACACATGGGTTGCAGGGACTCAAGTGACGCAAGTGCCATCTTCTGATGCTTTCCCACGTGCACTAGCAAGAAACCAGGTCAGAAGAGAAGCAGCCAGGATTCGAACTGGCACCAATATAGGATACTGGAGTCACAGGCAGGGGCTGTTCTATCATAATGCTGGTCTCTAGTGTTTTTAACTTTAAGTTTCAGTACATAATAGGATTCTCAAAAAGGATACTCATGGAAAACAGGATTAAAGATAAATTTATTTCAGTGCAAAAGAAGTTGACATCCACATGAACTTTTTGAAGTATACTTGTATAAAGAAGGCAACTTCAACAATAGAGACAGAGAAGGGAAGTCTGTAAATTGCTGAAGTATGGCAAATGTGAGAATAATCCTTAAAGCATTTGCAATATTTAACTTTTTCAAACTACTGTGGTATTTCTAATTAAAAACAATTTTTACCTTGAGCATGTCTGCTGGTACTCTTAATTAATGTCCATTTTTATGTATACAGGTATATAACTTCAAGATGCCAATTAATTATGTGATTAGTGTGATTAAGAGAAAGAGGTTTGTTTTACCAGAATTCATAAATATTCACAAGCTCCCCAACCTCTGTGAGAAATTGCCTTCACCCTTACATATATCTTCTAATAAGTGGAGGAAAATTCACTCAATATCTTTAAAACATCTTACTTGACTGAGAAAGTTTTATAAGTTCTATTTTTCTTAAAAATATGATATTAAATTCTACAACACAGAATCTATAATATAAATACTACAATCCGTTTGCAATTTTGTATGAGGCAATGCTGTGTTGCCCAACAAAAAGAAATGCTAAAATCCTAACCCCTAATACTTAAGAATGTAACCAGGTCATATAAGAGTACAGTGGGTCTTTAATCTGATGTGACAGTGAAGAGGAACTACAATGTGAAGAAACAGGGAGAAGACAGCCATATGACAGACACCCAATCAGAAACTGGAGTGATAACCCTAGAAGCCAAGGAACACTAAAGATTGCTGCCAAACACCAGGTAGATGAAGCAAAGGGCTCTCTCCCCACCTACAGGTTTCAAAGGGAACAGCAGTTCTGTGGATGGCTTGAATTCAGACTTCCAGCCTCTAGAACTCCAGATCATTAATTATTCTATTGTGGCAATTCACTCAGTTTGTGAATCTTTGCTATAGGAAGTCTAAGAAACTAGTAATTGTTAAGTTATGTAAACAGTATGACATTTTAAAAAGTCCTAACAGTCTTAACTACTGTGTATATGTTTGGGGAAGGGTGGAGACACGTTTTTATTCCCCACTTTCTTTTTTCATCACTTTAAACAATACTTCTGAATTGTTTCCCTTTAGTTTTACTTTGGTGAAGCACAAATTTCATAAATAACTTCCATATAATTGTTTATTATAAAATTCCTAGTTCCTACAAATTGTGACATACAATTTTAGAACTTATATCTCAGTCATGCAGTATCTATATTTGATAGTTCTTACCATTTCATCAGCTGGGCAGTACAAAGTACAACACAGAAACTAGACCTGCACTGCTAGGCTTTAAAACTCAGCTCTACCACTTACTACTCAATGTAACCTTGTGTAAATTACTCATTCTCCTTATGCTTTAGTTCCATCATTTTTAAAACAGGAATTTTAACTATAATACCTTTCTCATAGGGTTATTATAAAGATCAATGTTCTAAAGTGCTTATAACAAGAAAGAACATAGTAAGCGTGTTATAGGTAGAATAGTATAGTGATGCTTAAAAGGATGCTTAAAAGGAGCATTTAATATGCCTAAACTCCAGCACTACTTTGTATTCTCTTCTCCTTTAGGACTTCCTTTGTGCCTTCTGCACAAAATCTTCCCAGAATTTTTTTCCTTCAAAAGTATTATTTTCTTACCACTGTGTATACTAAGAAGGTATTTTATATAAAAGAAAATATTTTTCAAGTAGAATGTAAGTTTATATAATAGTTTTAAATCATTTCATTTTGGGGGACCAGCACTGTGGCATATAAGGTTAAGCTTCTGCCTGCATTTCCGGCATCCCATATGGCAGCGGCTTGAGTCCCAGCTGTTCTACTTCCGATCCAGCTCCCACCTAATGTGTCTGGGAAAGCAGAAGAACAGGGCCCAAGTACTTGGGCTTCTGTAGTCACTTGAGAAACCTGGAAGAAACTCCTGGCTCCTGGCTTCAGCCTGGCCCAGCTCTGGCCATTGCAGGCATTTGGGGAATGAACCAGCGGATGGAAGAACTCTCTCACCTTCTTTATTTCTGCCTTTCAAACAATTATTTCATCTTTTCACCTTATTTATTTATTTTTCTCTGAATATATAACATTAACAGTTTTAATGTAAAATGATATTATCATATAGAATAAACTTAAGATGCAAAGGGGAGAAACCAAAGTACAAAACAAAAGTGGGTTGTATGCTCATGTTTATAACACAAACTGAGATCGAAGGAATCTTAAGAAAAGATGACAACCATTATTATACTATATCTACTTAAACTGGTTAAATATTTCTTATCTGTTGAATTCAATTATTTATTGAGCAACAATATTTTCTGAATTACCAATTTCCAACTCTAAAGCAGTAACAAAGATGGACTCTGGATCAAGACTGCATGGGTTGGAAGTTGAGCTCAGCTATTGGCTGAGTGACCTTAGTTACAATTTAGTTAACCAGTTTGCCTTGGTTTGGTCCTCTGTATTAACAAGTATGATAGTATATCATTCAAGTTCTTGAAAAAATGGATGCTACATTAAGCTGAGAAATTTTGAGAGGTTTAAAATCTAACTGTTTACAAAGGGATGTAGAGTACACAAAAATCTAGGGCAAACAATAGACGTCTTATTATCAACCCTATTCCTAAAGAGATAATGGAGTGAAATAGATGCCCTAATCTAGAGACAGAGTAAGCTTTGAGGAAAAGGTGGTTGGGTAAAAGACGAAATGTTGAAGAATAATTGATCACTCTGCTGTGACCAGATAAAAAGGAAGCTAGAAATACAATTATGTCCCATCTCATTCCCTCTTTCTTTCCCTCTTTTTCTGTTAATATTTTAGAAAGGCCCAAACCAAGTAAAGCAAGAGGGCAAGGGAGCTCAACTGATGCAGACACTGCTCAAACAATAATAGAGAAGAGGATGGGCTGGATCTAAAGGGGCAAACATACACACCCAGGCCAAGAAGTTATCTCATTAATCTGTTAGGAATAAATGATATGACTTTTAAAGTGCTTACATTTTGCTGACACTAGACAAATTTTAATTATTTTTATCCTTACTCTGATTCTGCCTCCTTGTTTCTTTATCCATATGTAAAGAAAAAATAGGGACAGGGGCGATGCTGTAGCTCAGCGGGTTAAAGCCCTGGCCTGAAGTGCCAGCATCACAATGGGTGCTGGTTCTAGTCCTGGCTGCTCCTCTTCTGATCCAGCTCTCTGCTATAGGGAAAGCAGCAGAAGATGGCCCAAGTCCTTGGGTCCGTGCACCCACATGGGAGACCCGGAAGAAGCTCCTGGCTTTGGATCGGCGCAGCTCCGGCCATTGCAGCCATCGGGACAGTGAACTAGTGGATAGAAGACCTTTCTCTCTGTCTCTATCTCTGTAACTCTTTCAAATAAATAAAATAAATCTTTAAAAAAGAAAAAATAGAAACAAAAAAATCATTTGTATGGATTCCCAAAGATATTTTCATGTGAAAACAAATTATTTAAAATAGCATTGAAACCTTTTATGTTAACAAAGCCAGAAACATAACATTTTAGGCCCTGTCACAGGCAAAGCTGGGCATTCAGGAAACCTATCAGTGCTTATTGGAAATATAAGCAGTTTCTAAGGAAAACATAAATAACAACGTGAGTAAGCATCATTTGATCAATGCAAAGCAAATGTAAATTACATCTAATAAAACAGAATACCCTTGCTTCTAAGAATATGTACTATAAAATATGTAGTATTGGAGACATAAACTCAGTTATTATAACACAGAAATACAGCACTTCAGACATGCAGAAATATTCCTTTATGTGACTACATTCTAAAGTACAGTGTTGCCATACTTATACAAAAGAAGACATCCAAAAAATAAACATTTGTAAAAGACTCCATTTTTCAATCTCTCATTCATATACACAAAGAGAGAGAAAGACAGGGAGACAGTAAGAAAGAAAAGTCCCTGGCAAGGAGAAAAATAGCTATTAGTAATATTACATTATTTTCTCCATAAAAAGAGTGGAAGAAAATGAATATTAGTGCTCAGAAGTAAAAGTTGAATACTAGAGATTAGAAACAAATAATTGTAGGCAAACCAACATCAGTAACCTGTGTTTTCTCAATCTGAGTAGAAGGTGAAGCCAAAAAGAAAAAGTATCCCCTATAGTCAAACAGCAGCACAGAAAAATCTCCCATAGGATTCTAGCCATTTAATGAAGGAATGATAGCATTTATCATGTAAACAATAGGACACCATGAATCTGAAAGTTACAATTCACATTAATTTACATAAAAAAGTTACAGAAATATGTAATTCCTTTCAAGAGAGATTGCCTTTTTATTTTATTTTTTTTAAATTTATTTATTTGAGAGGCAAAATTGCAGAGAGAGAGAAAGAAAGAGGTCTTCCATCTGCTGGTTCACTTTCTAAATGTCCACAATGGCTAGACTGGGACTATTCAAAGCCAGATGCCAGGAGCTTATTCCAGATCTCCCACATGGGTGCAGAGGCCCAAGCACTTGGGCCATCTTCCATTGCTTTCCTGGGCCAATAGCAGGGAAATGGATCAGGAGTAGCTAGGACTCAAACTGACACCCAAATGGGATGGCAGCCCCGCAGGCAGAGGCTTAACTTACTACACCACAGTGCCAGACCCTCTAGATTCCTAACAAAATTATTAAATAAAATTTTGTTGCCTGACATTTATTTATTTATTTATTTTTTACGGGCAGAGTTAACAGTGAGAGAGAGAGAGACAGAGAAAAAGGTCTTCCTTTGCCTTTGGTTCACTCTCCAATGGCCGCCACGGCTGGTGCGCTGTGGCCGGCACACCACACTGATCCGAAGGCAGGAGCCAGGTGCTTCTCCTGGTCTCCCATGGGGTGCAGGGCCCAAGCACTTGGGCCATCCTCCACTGCACTCCCGGGCCGTAGCAGAGAGCTGGCCTGGAAGAGGGGCAACCGGGACAGAATCCGGCGCCCCTACTGGGACTAGAACCCGATGTTCCGGCACCACTAGGGGGAGGATTAGCCTATTGAGCGCAGCGCCGGCACATTCATTTATAAATTATAACTTACAAAGGAAATGTAATTCTTAGAAATCCTAATCCACTATTTTAATACCTGAAAGAATGATTAAGATGATTAATTATTCTTTAAAAGGCAGTGTGTAAAAAATGAACTCTCTTCAAAGTTCTAAGTACTAGTGTATAAATGTTAAGAGAAACAGAAATAAAAATCAAGTTGGAGTAAGTATTTGGCCTAGAGGTTAAGATGCCTGCATCCCGTACTGGAGTACCTGACTCCCAATTTCAGCTGCCTGCTAACTAATGCAAATCCTGGGAGACGGTAGGTGATACCTCATGTAGTTGACTTCATGCCACCCACATGGGAGACCTGGACTGAGTTCCTGGCTACCGGCTTCAGCCAAGCCTTTCCCCTGCAGTCATTTACAATGCCAACCAGCAGATGCAGGAGTATCTGCTTTCTCTCTCTCTCTCCCCCTCTACCTCTACCTCTTAAGAAAAAATCAAATAGGACATGGATTTTCTATTATGATAACATCTGTTCATTAGGTAAAACTATTTGTAAATTAAACTATGTATGGCATTTATAAGATAGAGCTGATAAGTACCCTTTGGATCACCATCACCATTACCAGCAGTACCACCCAAGGTAAGTCAGTTTAAGCTCTCCGGTTTAATAATAATGTTTCACTTTAAAAACTGAGACTTTTAATTTTAAGAAATAAAATAAAAAGGTTAAATTCCATTATTTTACCACAGTCAAAGCAGGATGAAAAAATATGATAAATGCATATATAGTGAGATTTCTTCATAGCCACCTTTGAAGAGTACAACTACTTACACTAGTCTTATCAAATTCAGCCTCAGATGATGTTGGTGACAGAGGACTTATGGGGCTTAGAGACGGAGAACTCTCAACACTGGAGACATATTCAGGATCAGGAACATATAAAACCTGTAAGAAAACATTCATACAAAGATTTAGTCAAATTGAATAATCTTAAAATACACCATGAGCAATGACCTTAAGAAATAAATGGAAATAAGAAACTTCAGATTTTCAATATTTACTACCATAAAAAGTCTACAATTGATATTATATACCATTGAGATAGGGTAAGAAAACTAATTCTCATATACTATAGCTATTTGTCTTAGAAGACAACTTGGCAATAGCTAGTAAAATTAAAGAAACATATATTCTTTGACCCAGCAGTTTTACTTTTAAGAATTTACAGAAAAACTTACACATAAAGAAAAAACGGTTATATCCAAGTGTTTACTATAGTAATGTTTACAATAACAGAAGAGTAAAAGAGTCTGATTATTATTATGACCAAATAATGATACATTAATACAATGTATCACCATGCACACATGAAAAAAAATCTGCTGTTGTTTAAATACAGCATTTTCCAAAAGTCAGTTAAATTTAAAGAAAAAGATTAAAAAAAATTGAAAGGCTAGAATATTTCTGGAAAGAGATAAAAGTAGCAACTGGCTGCTCTGGAAAGGAAACTAGAAGTTTCACATGGAAGTATCCCTTACCATAAAAAGTTAGAATTTTTAATCATATCCATGTACTACTTTGAATATTTTTATAAGTTATTTAAAGTTATATTTAAAAACAATTTATAATTATTTTCAGTATGCACTAAGGAATTCATTCAGACATTAATGGCATTTAATTTTCTCTTATAGAGACAATCTGATTTGTTCAAAAGCATACATGAAGTTATTCTTAAATTTTCTATATTATTAACTGTAGTGCCATGAGTACTTTTTACCCGGTCTCTTAATGCCTATAAATATCAATGCATTAAAAGAAAACAGATACTACCTGTCCAGTAACAACTGCTCGGGAAAATAACTTATTAAGTTGAACAAGTTCATTGGGTGTTGTATCAAACTTCAGGGCTATGCTATTCAACGAATCCCTTGATTCAACCTATTTAAAAGAAAAAATAACGTTTAATCTGTTAAAAGAACAACAACAAAAGTAAATTGTAACAGCTAATGCTCATTAATACATCTAGGGATCAATCTTACAATTGATTAATAAATAGTATTTTCATCATTGGAGGTAACTATTAAGAAATACTGTGTTTTGTTAACAAATGTCTCAATTTATTATGATACAGTACAAGCTTTATTAAAATACATGTGAGCCTCTACTTCAAGTAATTTCAAAATATAAAATGTAACTTATAAAACAAATAATTGTCATTTTACAAATGCATTAAAAAAATCAATTAGTCATCACATCCCCTTGGAGTTCTCTTTGCATGCGACGTTATTGATAGCTCAGGAGAGAACATAACTAAATGGTTTTAATAAAAGGATTTAAAATCTGGCTGGAAGATAAATAGAAAAGGTTATATAAAAGATAAACAGTAGTTTAATATGGAACAACAAATGCAATAGAATTTTTTTGAGTACGGATAGCACACCACCACAGGCTCCACAAAAGACTTTATATAAAGACAAAAAAGGATCTGGGGCTAGTGCTGGCATCCCATGTGGGCACTGATTTGAGTAATGGCTGCTCCACTTCCAATCCAGCTCCCTGCTAATGCACCCGGGAAACCAGAGAGGAAAGAGAGAGGAAGAAGAGCTGGTAAGAAGCTTGTATAAAACAATAGTACACAAAGGCCTGCTAAAAGGATGCAAATACTTGAGCTATCTGACAGTGGAAAATAAAAGCAGCTGAAAAAGTAGGAATAGAAAAAAATGTGAATCTCACTCTATTCAGTAAATATAGTAACGTTATTAAGTTTGCCAAGAATATAATGTCAATGAAAAAATACAAATAAAAATAAACAAGGAACTACTTCCATTTGGAACAAGGAAACAGTCAGTAAAGTAACAATAAAAAAAGTAAATAGCAAAAATACCAGGGCAATGAAGCATAATGATAGCAAAAAAGAGTATAATTAGTTTCAGGACTAACATAGTAGGTTGTAGAAGTGAAATCAAACAAAGAAGGAGAGAATTTAAAAAATGATTGACAATTTTTCCATTATGTATTAATGATACAATTTCCTTAAGCAGAAAAAAACACAACAGGCAAGATAAAATATATCTAATATATCAGAGTGGTAGTACAGATCTATAAAGACAAAGAGGAAATTTTAAAAGCAACCTAAAGAGAAAAAGATTATCTAGAATTGAACAAAAAAATTTTTTCAAAAGCAACAGAAAGACAGGGAGAGGGAACAAGTTCTGATTAGAGATTAAGGCACTAGCATCCCATCAGACAGCCTGATGTTAACACATTTCTGGTCCCTGATTCCAGTTTCCTGTTAATATTCACCCTGGAGAGGCAGCATTAATAGCTCAAGTATTTGCATCCTCTACACATGTGGGAGACCTGGGTTTTGTTCCCAGTTTCCAGCATCATTCCTGCTCAGTCTTGGCAGTTGTGAGTATTTGGGGGAGTAAACCAGCAGATGGGAGCTTTTCCTCTCTCTCTCTCTTTCTCTCACTCACCCCCACCCGCCTCAGCCTCTCAAAAAAATAAATGAAAACAAACAAAAAACATAAGGCAATTAATTACTTATCTTCCAAATGTTGAAAGAAAAATAACTGTCAAACTAGAAATCTCTAAACAGATAAACTATAAGGAATGAGGATTCAATGAAGATTTCTGAGACATAATTTGACTCTCCAGTCTTAGAACGTCACTGAACGTACTATTATATAAACCTCAAGAAGAAAAGTAAAACCAAAAAGAAAGAATGATGAACAGAAAGCAACAGCAACAACAAGGCCACTGGATTTGATACATGGAAAATCACTGGAGGCTCTTTCACTACATAGGTACAGGGATGGTAAAATAATAATGTATAGTATTTCGATTAAACTTCCCATGAGAAATAATGATGTTTAATTTAAATTTAACTTGTCTACAGATAAAAAATGAACCATAAACTTCTGAATTCAAAACCCACAAATGGGACCTGCTTCTGCGGCACAGCAGGTTATGTCACCTCCTGCAGTGCCAGCATCCATAGGGTGCTAGTGGAGTCCCAGCTGCTCCATTTCCTACCCAGCTTCCTACTAATGCACTCAGGAAAGCATCAGAAGATGACCCAAGTCCTTGAGCCCCTGCCAACCATGTGAGAGATGTGGAGGAAACTCTTGGCTCCTGGCTTCACCCTGGTTGCAGACATTTGGGGAGTAAACCAAAAGATAGACAATATCTCTCTATCTGTCCCTCCTTCTCTCTCTTTGTAACGCTTTCAAATAAATAAATAAACCTTAGAAAAAAAAGTGTTATAACTCTTCACAATCACATGATTACATGGGTAGATAACATTATCTTATGCCCTCTGGTTATAATCTTAAGCCTTAATAAATATTAAAGGAAATATCAAATTATACTACTCAGTCTTTTACTATTTGAACTTAAACTTCTCAATTTCTCAACTATGCAGAGAATGTACTTCAAGTATACTCAATTTAAGTTTATAATATGCTTTAGATGAAATTATTTTGGGGCCGGTCCGGTGCTGTGGCACAGTGGGTTAATGCCCTGGCCTAAAGCACTGGCATCCCATATGGGCACCAGTTCGAGACCCAACTACTCCACTTCCAATCCAGCTCTCTGCTATGGACTGGGAAAGCAATAGAAGATGGTCCAAGTCCTTGGGCCCCTGCACCTGCATGGGAGACCCGGAAGAAGCTCCTGGCTCCTTGGCTTTGGATTGGTGCAGCTCCAGCCATTGCACCCAGTTGGGGAGTGAACCATCGGATGGAAGACCTCTCTCTCTCTCTGCCTCTCCTCTCTCTGTGTAACTCTTTCAAATAAATAAATATTTTTTTTTAAAATATGAAATTATTTTGATACTAGTAAATTTAACCTTACAAAGAATTATGTATTTTTTAACCTTTTAAAAATGCTTCAAGGGGCCAGGGCTGTAGCATAGAAGGTTAAGCCTCTACCTGCAGTGCCGGCATCCCATATGGGCACCAGTTAGAGTTCTGGTTGCTCCACTTCCAATCCAGCTCCCTTCTATTGCACCTGGGAAAGCAGCACAAGATGGCCCAAGTCACTGGGCCCCTGCACCTAATTGGGAGACCTGGAAGAAGCTCCTGGCTCCTGGCTTCCACCTGGCACAGCTATGGCCATTGCAGCCATTTGGGGAGTGAACCAGTGGATGGAAGATTCTCTCTTTCTCCCTCTCTTTCTCCTTCTGTAGCTCTGCCTTTCAAATAAATAAATGTCTTTAAAAAATACTTAAAAACTTAGACTATCAATTATACAGTATATGAAAACAGTATAACTTAAGATTTTGATAATGTGTTCAATTTTAAGGATTCATGGAAAATAACCAAGGTGCAAATGAAGACTGTAAGATTTCATAATGACACAAATGCTAAATAAATGTTTAAAATTGCTATCTTCTCTTTTAATAAAGTTAAATTAGAAAAACACAAAATAACAAAAGCATAGATAATGTAAGTACTTTACAGCATGTCAATACTATCTAACTACAATCATACTCAACCATGAAGCAATCCACACACCAAAACTGATTTCTCAGTTCGGTATCCCACAGTAACCAGAAATGTGAAAAACTAAGATTTGAAGATCACTTCAAGAACACTGAAAAAAACTGTATTTTCAGAGTTAAAGAAACCTATCAATAAGTGAACACAAATAACCCAACACCAGAGAACACAAGATGGACTTGGGCCATATCTTGCACTGCTTTCCCAGGTGCATTAGCAGGGAGCTGGACTGGAAGTGGAGCAACCAGAACTCTATTTCCTCTCCCATTATCATCAGTACTGCTAGATATAAAGAAGATCACATTTCTAAAGCAGTGAACATTTTCCTTACAGTTTTACCTGATAAAGAGTATCATAGCATAGGAATTCTGGTTTCTAACACATTATCATCTATATTAGGTTAAATTTAATGGAATAACAATCTTTCTATCTCACTTAGCAAAGTATCTCTTTAAGGAAAAAAATCCTAAAACTAAGAACTTAATTGTTGTTATTAATAAGTTACACAAAGAACAAATAAAATAAAGCAATAAATAACCCATGCTTTGTTTCTAAAAAGAAAATCTCTTAAACAAAACTATTATAAAAGTATACTAGGTTTTTCAAAAGCAAGTAACTTACAGTGTACTCAATAGTCCCTTTAGGTTTCTGAAAAGACATTCGTCTCCCATCTTTCTTGTCTAGGGTCTTCTTTTGGCCAGTGTCTGAAAAAAAATGAAGCGAAACTCCTATTAAATTCATTTTCCTTTAGAGTAATATTAAAGACTGCTGATAAGAGCCTCCTCAGCAGATGCCTCATTCACTAATAATACCGCTTCCATCCTGGGATTCTCTGCTCCAAAAAACAGTCAGCTGTTAAAAAAAGGAACTGTCCTTATTCTTGCACTTTTTTTTTTTTTTTTTTTTTTTTTTTTTGACAGGCAGAGTGCACAGTGAGAGAGACAGAGAGAAAGGTCTTCCTTTACCGTTGGTTCACCCTCCAATGGCTGCTGTGGCCGGCGCACCGCGCTGATCTGAAGCCAGGAGCCAGGTGCTTCTCCTGATCTCCCTTGCGGGTGCAGGGCCCAAAGATTGGGCCATCCTCCACTGCACTCCCAGGCCACAGCAGAGAGCTGGACTGGAAGTGGGGCAACTGGGACAGAATCCAGCACCCCGACCGGGACTAGAACCCGGTGTGCCAGCGCTGCAGGTGGAGGATTAGCCTACTGAACTGCGGCACCAGCCAATTTTTGTGCTTTCTTTAGGAGCTGATCTGCAAGACCTACTAGGATAAATGAAAGGCATTTCAGAAAATAAGTATCTGTCAACAGAGAGAAACTAAATGATGAATCATTACTTTTAAAACACTTCACTCAATTATAAGTAAACTATATTTGAAGTTGTATTTTTTTTAATTTATTTGACAGAGTTATAGACAGTGAGAGAAAGAGATAGAGAGAAAGGTCTTCCTTCCATTGGTTCACTCCCCAAATGGCCGCAATAGCTGGAGCTGTGCTGATCCAAAGCCAGCAGCCAGGTGCTTTTTCCTGGTCTCCCATGCGGGCGCAGGGGCCCAAGCACTTGGGCCATCCTCCACTGCTATCCCAGGCCACAGCAGAGAGCTGGACTGGAAGAGGAGCAAAGGGGACTAGAACCGGGCACCCATATGGGATGCCGGTGCCACAGGCGGAGGATTAACCAAGTGAGCCCTGGCGCCGGCCCCCAATGTTGTATGTATTTTTTTTTTTAACTTTTATTTAATGAATATAAATTTCCAAAGTACAGCTTATGGATTACAATGGCTTCCCCCCCCATAACGTCCCTCCCACCCGCAATCCTCCCCTTTCCCACTCCCTCTCCCCTTCCATTCACATCAAGATTCATTTTCAATTCTCTTTATATACAGAAGATCAGTTTAGCATACATTAAGTAAAGATTTCAACAGTTTGCTCCCACACAGAAACATAAAGTGAAAAATACTGTTTGAGTACTAGTTATAGCATTAAATCTCATTGTACAGCACACTAAGGACAAAGATCCTACATGAGGAGTAAGTGCACAGTGACTCCTGTTGTTGACTTAACAATTTGACACTCTTGTTTATAGCATCAGTAATCACCCTAGGCTCTTGTCATGAGCTGCCAAGGCTATGGAAGCCCTCTGAGTTCACCGACTCTGATCATATTTAGACAAGGCCATGGTCAAAGTGGAGGTTCTCTCCTCCCTTCAGAGAAAGGTACCTCCTTCTTTGATGACCCGTTCTTTCCACTGGGATCTCACTCGCGGAGATCTTTCATTTAGTTTTTTTTTTTTTTTCCCCCAGAGTGTCTTGGCTTTCCATGCCTGAAATACTCTCACGGACTTTTCAGCCGGATCCGCATGCCTTAAGGGCTGATTCTGAGGCCAGAGTGCTGTTTAGGACATCTGCCATTCTATGGGTCTGCTGTGTATCCCACTTCCCATGTTGGATCGTTCTCTCCCATTTTTATTCTATCAGCTAGTATTTGCAGACACTATTCTTGTTTATGTGATCCCTTTGGTTCTTAGTCCTATCATTATTTTTTTTTAAGATTTATTTATTTATTTGAAAGGCAGAGTTACAGAGAGGCAGAGAGTGGGAGGGAGGGAAAGGGAGAGAGTTCTTCCACCTGCTGATTCACCCTCCAAATGGCTGCAATGGCCACAGCTGAGCTGATCAGAAGCTAGGAGCCAGGAGCTTCTGGGTCTCCCACATGGGTGCAGGGGCCCAAGCACTTAGGCCATCCTCTCCTGCTTTTTCAGGCCATAGCAGAGAGCTGGATTGGAAGAAGAGCAACCGGGACTAGAACCGGTGCCCAAATGGGATGCCAGCACTGCAGACCAGAGTGCCGGCCCCAAGTTGTACGTATTTTTAAAAATATATTTGAGGATACATTATTATTAACCAAAATAAGTCTGAAAGAGTGTACCATTGGTCCTCACACAAAATTTTTTTCTCTACTTCCACAAGTCAAAAAGAATCTTCCACATTATATTAAATTACTAACTCCCTTATCTATACACCATGAATTAAGGTATACTTTCATAGATAAACACATTCAGGTGCAGTTAATTTTAGATTGTCAATTATTTTTCATTTCCTTATCAAGGATATCAAGACATTTTACTTGAACCTTACTTATCAATATTAAATCCCCAGTTTCAGTTTAAATTTTACAGTGTTAACTTTCTCATCTATACTTTTATGTAACAACTGTACAGAATGGACAAAATTCCTACCTAAACATTTTCAAATAATTAAAAGGAAAATCTCTAAAAGACTAATTTAAAAACTCTAAATTAAGTAAGAAAATAAACACAGTGAAAAGCTATCTTTATCCAATATTGAAAATTAGTTTTCTGGAGTGGGCATTTAGCTTAATGGTTTAAGCTGCTGGTTGGGATGGCCAAACCCCACAAGGGAGGGCATGAGCTCAATGGTCATCTCTGTCTCCTGACTCCAGCTTCCTGCTAATGCAGACCTTGGAGGAAAGTAGGTGATTGGGTTCCCGCCACCCTCAAGGCAGACCTGGATTGAGTTCCCAGTCCTCCTCCTCCCCTACCTCGCCACTGTGAACATATGGGGTAGTGATAGGAGTTGGGTGTGTTCTCCTTCTGTCTCTTTCTACATATATCAACTCACTGTGTCTCAAGTGAATTAAAAAAATCTTTTTATGAGATTGATACCCTCTTCTACAAAAAATAAAGCTATAGTCTTCTAAGAGAAAGTAGTTCTATCTAAGTCCAAATAATCTAAAACATATATTTTATTCATTGTTCTCCCTCTACCCTAACTAAACTGCCCTAATAGAGATTGTTTACATGTATCTAACCAGCCCAGTTGCTGGATGAATAGTTCTAATGAAGGAGGAAAGAGAAAAGAAAAGGAAGAGGAACAGGAAGAGGAGGAGAGAAGATGGGGTGGGAGAGGAAGAGGAGGAGGAAAGAGAAAGAAGTGGAGGAGAAGTAGACAGCAGAGGAAGAGGAAGAAGGAGATGGTCTGAATCCCAAAAAAAGTCAACTGGTTCTGCAATGTGTTAAAAAGTTGTCCTAAAGCCTTCCTGATGGGGTTGGCGCTGGGGCATAGCGATGAAGCTGCTGCCTACAGTGGGGACATCCCTTGTGGATGCTGGTTCAAGACCCACCTGTCCCTCTTCTAACTCTCTGGTACGGCCTGGTAAAGCAGTAGAAGACGGCCCGAGTGTCTGGGCCCTGGCATCCACATGGGAGACCAAGAAGAAGCTCCTGATTCCTGGCTTTGGATCCGCCCAGCTCCAGTTGTTGTTGTCATTTGGGGAGTGAATCAGCAGACGGAAGCTCACTCTCTCTGCCTCTGCCTCTCTATACTCTATCTTTCAAATAAATAAAACTTCAAAACAAAACAAAACAATCCCTCCCTGACTATCCAACTACCTCAATTCTCTGTTATTAATTATGTGGTATGTTTACATCTCCTTTATAATATCTGGCACAGTTTAATTTAATATCTACGGGGGGCCACTGATTGCAGTGCCGGTATCCCTTAGGGGTGCCAGTTCGCATCCTGACTGCTCCACTTCCCATCCAGCTCTCTGCTATGGGCCTGAGAAAGCATAAGATGGCCTAAGTTTTTGGGCCCCAGCATCTACATGGGAGACCCAGAGGAAACTCCTGTCTCCTGGCTGCAGACTGGTGTAGCTCTGACCCACTGCAGATGGAAGATTCTCTCTCTCTGCCTCTCTGTAACTCTGCCTTTCAAATAAATAAATATATCTTTAAAAGAAAAAAGATAATATCTAAGCTTGGAATCTCTTCCACCATCTGTAACCTCTAAAACACCACCTTGCTGTGTTCTATGATGCCTTCTCAGTGCCCAGCAAAGGGCCTGACACATTGCAAGCATTTCATTTGAATCAATTAATATTTTGAAGCAAAAACTGCATCTAGAACTAACACAATTTAAACTGTTATTAATTTCTCACAAAGATACATAGACAAAGAATTATGGATTATCCATTATAACCCTATAAAAAAAAGTTCTTGCCTTTTTTTTTTTTTTTGACAGGCAGAGTGGACAGTGAGAGAGAGAGAGAGACAGAGAGAAAGGTCTTCCTTTTGCTGTTGGTTCACCCTCCAATGGCCGCTGCGGCCGGTGCACCACGCAGTTCATGAAAAGAGCCTCAGGTAATTACTGATGTCATAAATAAGAGTGTCAATTGTTAAATAAACAACAGGAGTCATTGTACACCTACTCCCCATGTAGGATCTCTGTCCTTCATGTGTTGTACTATGTGAATTAATGGTATAACTAGTACTCAAGCAGTACTTTATACTTTGTGTTTCTGTGTGGGTGCAAACTGTTAAAATCTTTACTTAGTATCTACTAAATTGATCTTCTGTATATAAATATAATTAAAAATGAATCTTGATGAAGAATGGGATGGGAGAGGGAGTGGGGGATGGGATGGTTGCGGGTGGGAGGGTGGTTATGGGGGGAAAAAGCTGCTATAATCCCAAAGTTGTACTTTGGAAATTTATATTTATTAAATAAAAGTTTAAAAAAATTTAATTTCTGTAATGAATGACTTTGTATTAGTTTTAGTCCAGTCTCCAACTGGTTTTTCTTATAAAAGAATGGAAGAAGCTTACTAATATACTAACATTAGTGGATGATGTGAAAATTGTTGATTATAATTTCCACTATTTGACAGTATATTTTCCACAAGAATCTTGCTACATCAATCATTCTATCTTCAGACTTTCAACGTTCTTCAGGAACTTTTCATTGTTAGTTGCCTCAACTTTCTCTCCTTTTTTTTTAAAGACTTATTTTATTTATTTGTAAAAGTTACAGAGAGAGGTAGAGACAGAGAGAGAGGTCTTCCATCTGCTGGTTCACTCCCCAGATGGCTGCAATGGCTGGAGCTGTGCCAATCCGAAGCTAGGAGCCAGGAGCTTCTTCCTGGTCTCCCATGCGGGTACAGGGGCCCAAGGACTTGGGCCATCTTTTGCTGCTTTCCCAGTCCATAGCAGAGAGCTGGATAGGAAGAGGAGTAGCCAGGTCTAGAACCGGTGCCCATTAGGGATGCCGGCATTTCAGGCCAGGGCTTTAACCCACTGCACCACAGCACTGGCCCCACCTCAACTTTCTTAAGGTCTCAACTGTACAACCTAAATATGCATCTCTTTTCTTAATATACATCATAAAACAGTTTCTTGCCTCAAGTACTCAAGAAGGAAGAAAATTAAACTTGTTAAATTCATCAAGACTCAATCATTTCACTGAGAGAACATTACTAAGGAAGTCTGAAAGATGTAGACCTTCACTTCCTAAATCACCCAGTTTTTAGCTCTAGTTACACATTAGAATCTCATGAGAAACTTCAAATGATCAAATCTTTAATTATAATCAGATCACAGAGATCTCATGCTATGGGTGGGCTTTTTTGGTGTTAGAATATTTTAAAAGCTACCCAGGGATTCGGATGTGCAGTTGGCATTGAGACCCAATGCTCTGGAATAATACTGCTCAATAAAACCTGCAATATGTCCTATATCTGCCTTATCCAATATTTTTGCTACTAGCTATGTGACTTTTGAGTAACTGAGATACGGGTAGTGAGATGGAAACTGACTTTAAAATTTTATTTAAATTAACTTAAATTAAAATAGCCATGGGAATGCACTGTGGTACAGCAGGTTAAGTTGCTGTTTGGGACATCAGCATCCCGTATTGGACTGCCAGCTGGAGTGCCAACTACTCCACTTCTGATCCAACTTCCTATAAATGCATCTGAGAGGTCACATAAGTTAGCTGAAGTGCTTGAGACTCTGCTACACACTTTGGAAACCGGAACGGAGTCATGGGCTTCTGAGGGCATTTGTGGAGAGAACCAGCAAATAGAAGACATCTCTTCTTTCTCTGTTACTCTGACTTCCAGGTTGATACATCTCTTCTTTCTCTGTTACTCTGACTTCCAGGTTGATGAAAATAAACTTGGTCGTGGCACAGTGGCACAGCAGGTAAAGCCTGCTACCTGTAACAACAGCATCCCATATGGGTGCCTGTTTGAGTTCTGGCTGCTCTACTTCTGATCCAGCTCCTGGCTAATGGCCTGGGGAAAAGCAAGGGAAGATGCTCCAAGTGCTTGGCTCCCTGCCACCCATACTGGAGATCTGTATGGAGTTCCAGCCTCCTGGCTTCTGCATGGTGCAGCACTGGCTGTTGGCAAATGAACCAGCATATGGAAAAGTGCTGTTTCTCCTTCTCTCTCTGTAACTTTCAAATAAATAAATAAATAATTAAAATAAAAGTCATCTGTGCCTGACAAAAACTGGTTAAGTTTTTTTTTTTTTTTTTATAATTAATTTATTTAGTTGAAACGCAGAATGACAGAGGGAGAGAGAGCGATCTTTCATTTGCTGGTTCACTCCTCAAATGGCTGTAACAACTGCAGCTTGGCCAAGTCAAAGCCAGAAGCCAGGAATTCCGCCCGGGTCTCCCACATGAATGGCAGGGGTCCAAGTACTTGAGCCATCTTCTACTGCTTTCCCAGGTATACCAGCAGGAAGCTGGATTGGAAGCACAGCAGCGGGACTTGAACTGTTACTCCAATAAGGGATGTAGTGTCACAAGTGGCAGCTTAACCTGCTATACCACACACTGGCCCCAAAGATTTTTGATTTGAACTTTACTTAGCCTCCTGAAAGTTCTTCTAAGCCCATTTGTTCAGTTCCTTGTAAAATTCAGTTTTAACAAGAACCCTGCTAAATACATTTAGCAGGAATCCCCACACCCTGAGTAACTGATCAAGCTTCTCATCTCCCACTGGCCCCCAGGGAAAGGCTAATTTCCCTATCCTTCTCAGCTCTAACTCTGGTAGGCTGGTTTAGCAGATTGGCCCTTGTTACCGTTGTTACCTCTTAGAAGTTCTTATTATTTTTATTTTTATTTTTTGACAGGCAGAGTGGATAGTGAGAGAGAGAGAGAGAGAGAGACAGAGAGAAAGGTCTTCCTTTGCCATTGGTTCAACCTCCAATGGCTGCTGCGGCCTGCTTGCTGCGGCCGGCGCACCGCGCTGATCCGATGGCAGGAGCCAGGTACTTATCCTGGTCTCCCATGGGGTGCAGGGCTCAGGCACTTGGGCCATCCTCCACTGCACTCCCGGGCCACAGCAGAGAGCTGGCCTGGAAGAGGCGCAACCGGGACAGAACCTGGTGTTCCTGCGCCGCAAGGCAGAGGATTAGCCTATTGCGCGTGGCGCCGGCCTCTTAGCAATTCTTCATCCCACGTATTCCCCACTTGCTCATGCAGTATTTTGAGTTGGACCCATTCTCTCTCCCTCTACTGTAAAATCTCATTTCTATAATCCTTATACCTATGGCACTGGTTCTGAATAAAGTCTGTCTTATGGTGCTTTAGTATGAATCACTGAATAATTTTTCTTTTAACTCTAGATGCTACCATATAGGGTAATGTAGATATAAAATCCAGAATCCAAATTCCTCAATGCAGTTCCTCACTTACACTAGGGTCAATATTCACATTTACCTAGTGGAGTGGATACCATACTGAATAATCAATCACAGATAAAGAAAATTTCCATCACCTATCACAAAAATTTCCACTGAGTAGAATCTAAAACATAAAAAAATCTAAAATCTAGAGTCTTGGCTATAATCTAAAATCTATAGTTTATCACCTAAAACTTATTCCTCAGGGGCATACTGCCACAAAACTGCACATTCAGTTTAACTGCTTTTCACCTATACAGAACTGCTTTCACTAACATGCATTCTGGAGTTATACCACTGAACTACATTACAGAATGACACTAAAAGAGTTTTTTCAAACTGTAATCTGCATTTATAAAGATATTAAGGATTTTTTTTAATTCTCAATATGACAAGTAACTATGTTTCTCCTATCTGCCTAAGAAGCAGGCTTACCTTTTTCTTACAGACAATGTGAATTCTGTCTGATCGCATTTCCTTCTTTTCACTGACTGCTAGAAAACAAAAACACATTTTTGGCCTTTCTCTAACACACACTATTTGACCTTAAAACATGTTCCTTTGCTGTACCAGTTTCACTCATTGAACCAAATGTATTAAGTCTCTTAATGTAGGTTTGTCAGGATCCACAAAAGGAGGCTTTATTCAATAACTCCTCTCCTCCCCACTTATTAGAAGTTTCACTTTCCATGGTTTCAGTTACCTAAGGTGAACTGTGATCCAAAAACATTAAATGAGAAATTCTAGAAATAAACAACTGCTAACTTTAAAACTGCACCATTCTGAGTAGCACAATACATATGCTACCCTGCTCTATCTTGCCCTAGACATAAACTGTCCCTTTGCTCAGCACAGATATACTGTTCAACTTGGTCTTCAAAAAGTCCATGGAAAATTATGTATGAATTTCAAGAAGCTTTTGCACCAAAGTAAACTTATATTTAAATTACATTTTTCTACAGACTTCTGAAGTTCTATCATTTGTCACATAGTAGTCATCTAGGTTATCAGATCTACTGTGCTGGTGTTATGTTGTTCGAGTAACTTTTATTTTACTTCATAAAAGCCCCAAAGTTAAAGAACATCTATTAAGAATGTGACTGTTATTATTTTATGTGTTGGCTATCAAAAGTGATTTTGATAATCAAAAAATGATTATCAAAAGTGAACCAGTAACAAGAATGTTAATCTCAGACTTCTCCTCAGGTATACATATTCAACATAGAGGGCTTTCCTGCTATCAACATAAGGGAAATTAATTCTTCCCATAATGTTCTAGTGAGTGAGTCAGAGCTCCTAGTCAATAAAATACACCTTCTCATGTTGTTTTCAGATTATAAATTCCTTGAAAAACTATACAAACATTTTAGTTTCAGCTCTGTATTACCCCCACAGTCACAACTACTAAACAATCCAATAAATATACCAGTGAATTCAGAGGCAAAAATACCCAAAAAGAAACCTATTTAAAATTCAAATTTACCAAACAGATGTATTAAGGATAATCATCAGTTTAAGGAACATTAATTTATTGGATGGGCATTTGGTTAAGTCACTGCTTGAGATACCTGCATTCCATATAGTAGTGCCTGATTTGAGTCTGGGCTCCTCCACCAATTCTAACTTCCTGCTGATATGCACCCTGGGAGGCAGCAGGTGATGGCTCAAGTAGCTGAATCCCTACCACCCAAATGGGAGACAGAGATTGAGTTCTACATTCCTGGCTTCAGCCTGGCCCAGTCTTGGCTGCTGCAGGCATCTGGAAAGTGAAGATCTGTCTTTCATATAAAGGTAAACAAAAATTTTAAAAGAAAAAGTTCTTCCAAAACATGTAATTTAGTTGATAAAAATCTGTAATGTTACCACTTTATTATTCATAAACTCCATTTCTACACACATACATAACACTAATATAATATACTATGAAGCAGAATGTGTTTAGATGTCCAATTCAATGATTTTCAACCAAAGTCCAAAGCTGGAATTAAAGGATGCCAAAGGCCTATATTCAAAATTGCAAACACTGTTGAGTATTGAGATGAACATTTATATTTATGTAGCCATTTTAACAGGTTTCTCCACTACATCCACAACTGCAGTCCATCATTATCACCCTCTCACCAAGGGGTGAAAGAGGAAGACCAGAACAGAAAAATGAAAAAAATGAATCCCTGCTTCCATCCCTTCTCACAACTCAACATCAAAGGACTTGTGTTTCAGGAAAGGGTGGGGAATTGTAACTGCTAGATTATACTTCTCCTCCACTGTAAACCTAACCTGGAATGGGAACTGGGAGGCAGGTGTAGGGAAGACAAGAAGAGCCTCAAATCAAGTATGAGATTGAAATTTTAAAAGGACTGGACCTTAAATAGCTGAAAAATACTGTTTTAGTTGCTAAAAGTAAATGAGAAGAAGGGCTGGTATTGTGACGCAACAGGTTAAGCCACTGCCTACAATGCTGGCATCCCAGAATGGGAGCTCCACTTCCAATCCAGCTCCTTACTAATTCATCTAGGAAAGCAGTAGAAGATGGCCCAGGTACTTGGGAATCTGCACCCATGTAGGAGACCCAATGAAGCTCCTGGCTCCTGGCTTCAGGCTGGCCCAGCCCTGGTTGTTGTTGCCATCTGGGGAGTGAACCAGTGGATGGAAGATTCTCGCTCTCTCAGTAACTCTTTCAAATAAAAAAAAATAAATATTAAAAAAAAAAACAAAACAGTAAATGAAAAGGAATTTTAAACAGGACTGAGCTGTCTTTTAAAGGATTCTGACTCCAAAAAGGAAAACAGAGTTGATATATAAGGCAGATTATAAAAACTATTTCATGTTTATAATACAGTAAGTTGATATCCTAAATTAGTTAAATATATATATATATATCTACATTATGTGATAAAGTAAAATGAGTATTTTCTAAAGGCTATACAATATTATAGGTTAGAGTCATACCCAAGAGAGCTATACTTCAAGTACAAAAATAAAACTTTTAATCATATCATAATGTATCCTGGAAACAGAAACAGTAATGTTCTTTTGTAATTGTTATTAGCTAGATGAATGTGATAATCTTAATATGTCTATCTCAATTTTCCTCAGAGGGCTATAATGTTGGAGCCAGCACACACTAAAAGCACACACTTAAAAAGAGCAAAAGTAGCCACCTTGGAAATGAGTAACACTAACAGCTCACTAAGTGGTTCGTTTATAGAAAGAGTAAAATCAGGAACATTTGACCAAAGTTTAATGTGGTTTATCCTTCCTCTCTGTCATAAGACTTTTATCAACATCATTACTGCACAGAAATAGTGAGGGGCAAGATCCTTAACAAACAGGGTCCTGGAATGCAGCCAAGTGTGGAAGCACCTGTACAAGAAATACTGCCACAGCTGTTCTTAAAACCTGAAGTAAGAGTCAGTGACAAGCAGGGCAGAGGCCATCCTCCACACTGACAGATACCCCTTCCGAGGGGCATAAATGCAGCCAAAACTTGCTAGGCAACCACCGTGAAGAAAACACTCTAGAACTGAGAACCCCTAAGATGCTAGCAATACAGCCTCATTCAGAGACAAAGAGTTAAATAACTTGTCCAAAGGAGTTCAGGAAGTTAATGCTTGGACATGCTTGATCATTTGACTGTGGTCAAACTGCCAACACCACAAGTCCTCTTTATTTATCAGAAGCACCATGAATATCAAAGGATATGCAAGCAATTCATAAGGCGGCTTCAACAGAAGAGGAATTTGTATAGCTTTTGAAGCTGCTTTCTGAAGTATCATATATAGTTGTGTGTTCAATAAATGTTTTTTGAATGGATGAACTGGATGTGTATGTGTGAGTCTATTAAATAATTTATTCATATTCATTCTAGTCAAATTACCCCACATATTTCTCAATATTTTATCTAGCTAGAGGCTGGGAACAGACCACATATTTTCAATTAGGCAACTTAAAACTCATTTCTTAAAAAATCCTTAATTCAAACACTTTAAGAAAAATCCCTTCCTCATCTCTAGTCCCACATTTTAAGAGGGCTCTGCACCTGGTTAATGCGGGGGGGGGGGATAGGGAAGAGGTTAAATGCCCCCCCCACTCTTCCATTTTTTAGTTCCCTAACAGCAATTCCCCTAAAGACAGAAGATACATTATGCAAACTCAGGAAAACGTATTGAAAACAGATCATGTGAAAATTAGATTTCAATAGTCAAATTTCTTCAATGTTTAAATGACCTACCTAGACACACAGATCAACAGATGTCCTCACTTTTTCCCTGCTTTAAAATGATGAGCAGGCCACGAAGTTCCATGCAAATTTTTTAGACTTTGTACTTTTCTCTGTTTTCTAAACTCTCTAATGCTCACATACTCTCATCACCCCTAAACACATTTTAGAACAAGTACCATATATATAAATTACTATGCGGTCTGCTACCTATTAACTTAAAAGGAAGCCAAGGACACTGGAAAAGCTACCATCTGCATTATGCAGCGCTTTAAAAAATTCTGTAAACTATCATTTTCATGCCATTATGACTGATTTCTGTCTCAATTGTACAAAGCCACTGTGATGAAAGAAAACCGACCCAACACTCAGCTTTCAAAGTATATGACGCAAAATTCAACCAGTTCCAGGGCAAGTACGACGACGTTGTCCTTTCCAAAGTTAGTATTTGGTTTCTTATTTTTAAGTCAGGAAGTGAATCTGAACAATTGGCAAATATCAACATGAATAACAATGACCCCCAACAAAAAACAGCAGGCAAGGCGTTCTTAATGTTTCCAAATACCAAGGACTTCTGAACGGATTCACCTCCCAGCGGGAGAGGGCAAAAGCAAGGATCCTACCCGTGAAATCTGACGGGGGCAGGAAAGCAGGAAGAGCACAGCAGGAAGAGCCACCACGCAGTAGAAAGTCGACCGTCCCCGGGGCCGTGCTAGTCCCTCCTTCCTCACCCCCGTCCCGCTGCCACCCGGGCCGCGGCAGGGACCCCGGCTCCGGCACACCTGCCAACGCCAGGCCGCGCACCCCAGCCGCCGCCGCCGCCGCCGCCGCCGCCGCCGCCGCCGCCGCCCCCGCCCCCTCAGCACGGGTCCGCCGCGAGGGAGACTTCGGGAGGGTGGGCTCACCAGGTCCCTCCGGGCTGGATGGCGCCGGGGGCCGGTGGGGCGGAGACCGGCACCCGGGGTCCCCTTTGGCGGGCTCCCTCAGGTAATCCTCGAAGCGCACCTGCCGGGCTTCGCCGCCACCCCCGAGCCCCCACAGGCGGTTGGCCGTGCCCCGCAGAAGGCGCCCACTCTTCCCCGTGAACGTGGTCAAGTAGTCCATGCTGTCGTGGGGCAGGCCGCGGGGCAGGGGCCGAAGAGGTCGACGGTTTCTGCGGCAGCCGCCACAGAAAGCGCGCCGGCCCTCCCGCCGGTCCGACCCAACCCGGGCGCGGTGGCTCCGCGCGCCTCACAGGGGGCGGGGAGGGGGAGGGGGAGGGGGAGGGACGCCCCTCGCTTGGCCCCGGGGCGGACCAACAATGAAAGACACGCCGGGGGGGAGCGGAAGAGGGACGAAAGTTTTCGAAAAGTTTTCTTTGTTGCTTCTGAACCTGCATTCCGGAAAAACTTTTCTTGCGAACTGGAATACTTTACCTGGAACAGACTCGGGGTCGGAAGGCCGGCGGCTTTTAGAGGGGCTTGGCGGGTCCTGTTCGCTCACCCCCCCACACCCCACCCCGCGGTCCGCCGCGCTCTGGTGGAGCAGGCCTGCCCCGCCCTGCCCCGCCCCGCCCCGTCCGGCACAGACAGGACTTTCTGGACTGCCAGGGAAAGGGGCCAGGCGGGCCCCGCGGCCTGCGGGCAGAGTGTTGGGGGGTGAAGGCGGCCCAGGGGAGGCTTGGACGGCAGTTGCTTGGAGTTTGGGAACCTGACGCTGAAGCGGGGTTGCAGATCCCGGCGAGAAGTCCGTGTGTGTGTTGGGGGAGGGGAGTAGTCACATCTGAAGCCCCTCGTGGTGTTGGGAGCTCATGTCAGAGTTCGAACACCCACGAGTCCAGCCCTGCCGGGCGAGGTGATGGGGATTTCGTGGGTCGATCTGCCTGCCGGTTAGGCACGGAGAAAGCGGGCAGGGGACGAGCGACGACGCTGGACAGACACACCGCTCAAGTTTACGTCTCGTGAGACGTGGTTATCCTCTTCCTGTCACGTCGGGTTAACACTCTGGTAGTTTTCCCAGGCACCGAGAGCCTTCTTTCGTGGGCTCAAAGATACATGAAGGTATTTCATGAATACATGAAGGACCCAACCATGTCAGCCGCCTAGCCCCAGACTTGCAGACTCCAGGGCTTTGGGAAATAACCGTGCTGTTTGTAAGCCACGAGGTCCGTGTGCTTGGTGAGAGCATCCCTGCCTGGCTGCAGCGGCCGGCAGATGGCTCCTGGTTATTTCCGAGGTTCCACTTCCTAAGAAAGCGTGGCCGTGCACAGCACCACTTCTAAGTTCTACGAGAGGCCCAGTACTGCTTAAAATCCCTTTTAAAGGAGTTCTAGTGATTCTGATGGACTAAATGGGGATTCTTTTCCTGAAGCATGCTTCACCTCTTCTTGAGATTTGGTGTTTGGTTTGTGAAAAACACAAAAACATCCAGTGTTTTCAGTCTTTCATAGTTGATTAAATCTGCACTTTGATATTCAGCCTTAGCAGAAACCTGCAGTCTACCAGTTCAAACACAAATTAGTTAACCCATCAGTTTTTTCTTCTGTTTTAAGGAAGGAAAATGCTATTGGAGAAAAAGGTGTAACCTAGAAGACTGAGTGCTTTACAAATTTTGATTTAAACTCAGCTGAGCACAAGTGTTTACAAAATCCTTTTATTCATGTAGTCAGCTTTCTTATTCTCTACATTTTTGTCTGAACCTGTCATCATCTTCCTGAAGTTATCAAATTCATCAGAAGAACATGCTACTTTGTCTTCGGCAGGATCCAGAAATCATTGGCCATCAAATATGACAAGTCACTTTTCTCTTTTTCTCTTTAATCTGTATATATTCTCGTCCACAGATCTTTCCTTTGTAGGAAAAATATCCTTATTCCTGTCCGTGCTTCATCTTGCATTTTCTATGACATGCCAGCCTTACTATTCTTTGTTATATACTTTCTTTTCCCCTTTCCTATAATTCCTTTCTTCTTATTCTACCCATACCAGCCATGTAAATCCCTGGCATCCTTAAAAAATAATATACTGGGATGGGCCTTTTGGCATATAGTTAAGACATTGCCTAGGACACCTGCATCCCATTTTGGAGTCACCAACTCCTCTTCTCATAAATCTGCTAATGCAAGTAAGTATTTGGGTCCCTGCTACCCTTGTGGGGGACCTAGATGGAGTTGTGGAGACCCAGGGCTCCAGCCTGGCCTTGCAAGCTCCCAGCCATTGTAGGCATTTGAGGGGGAGGGCAGTGAACACATGGATGGAAAAACCCTCTGTCTTTTGGTCACTCTACCCTTCAAATAAACAAAAGTCAATAAAACTAAAATCAACTTTTGTTTATATACAATGGGTGCTTACTCAAGGTTACTCTTTACCTGATTTTTAAATAGCTTTATTTATATACAATTTTTATATGTATCATCAAATTCACCTGTTTATTTATTTTTTATATTTATTTTATTTATTTGAAAGAGTTACAGAGAGAGGAAGAGACAGGTAGATCTTCCATCCACTGGTTCACTCCCCAGATGGCCCCAAGGGCCGGAGCTGCGCCAATCCGAAGTCAGGAGCTTCTTCCAGGTCTCCCATGTGTGTGCAGGGGCCCAAGGACTTGGGCCATCCTCCACTGCTTTCCCAGGCCATAGCAGAGAGCTGGATCGGAAGGGGAGCACCGGGACTAGAACTGGCGCCCATATGGGATGCCGGCACTTCAGGCCAGGGCTTTAACCCACTGTGCCAACAGCGCCGGCCCCCAAATCCACCTGTTTAAAGTGTACAGTTCTTGAGAATTATGTTGTAATAATTATCATGCATTTGTTATGACCCTGAAATCTAATATATTAATAAATTCCTTAAAAATATATAATATGGTAAAACATTTGTAAATTTCTGCTATTACTCTACTTATGCTGTTCTGAAACCATCACCAAAATCTAATCTTTGGACATTTCCATCACCTCAAAAAGAAATCTCTTTATCCCCTCCCTTTTATTTTTCTTCATTTCAAGCTCTTTCTCATTTGTAGTAACTTCCCAGTCCTACCTGCAGCCCAAAACAACAGCTGATCTATGTTTCCTTTCCAATCCACATGTCTTATGTTTCCTTTTCTAGACTACTTGCCCTGGTTACAACTTCCAGTACAATATTAAATAGATGTTGCAAGAGCTGATATCATTGTTTTGTTACTGAATTTGGAGGAAAAACATTCAATTTGTTACCATTAAGTATGATATGAGCTCTAGAGGTTTTTTTTTTTTTTTTTTTTTTTCTTGTTGTTTGTTTAGGATGTTTCTGTAGGTTTAGGATGTACCAGTCTTGTCCTAATTTTTGAATGGATTATGATAAAAAGATATTTTATTTTGACAATTATATTTTCTGCTATGATTCAGACAGCCTTTTTTTTTTTTTTTTTGCTTATCCTTTATTCTGTGTTTACATTAATCAATAGTTTGTTAAACATACCTTACCTTCCTTGAATAAACTCAGGAATGGAATGGAATGGTTTATATTTTGTTAGATATAGTCTGTATTTTTTTGAGAATTTTTGGTCTATGTCTATAATACGTATTATAGGTGGTCTATAATTTTCTTATCCTGTGAAGTCCTTTTCTGGCTTTGGTATTAGGGCAATACTTGTCTCTCAGAATGAGTTGGGAATTGTTCCATTCTATCCTAGTTTGGGAAAGATTTTTTGAAGAATTAGTATCAAGACTTCTTTAAATGTTTAGAATCATAATTGAAGACAGGTGAGCCTGGGCTTTTCTTTTTGGAGAAAATTTTTGATTACTATAACATTTTACTTCTTATATATCTATACAGATTTTCTATTTTTCTTGACTCAGTTTGGTCATTTTTGCCTTCCTGGGAATTTGTCCATTTAATATATGTCATCTAATTTGTCACTCCTGGTATTCTCTTAAATCCTATTAGTTTCTGTAAGATCAGTAGTGACATTGGTTCTTTTATCCTACTTTTAGTATGGTATTTCAGTCATCTCTCCCTCCCCCTACTCCTGTCAGTCTTGCTTAAGGCTTGTCAATCTTGCTGATCTTTGCAAAGAGCAAACTTTTGGTTTATTTTCTCTAGGGCTTTTCTATTTTCTATTTCTTTAACATGCATGCTGAGCTTTGTTGTGTTCTTCCTCCTGCTTGCTTCCTGTATCTTCTTTCTTGCCCCTTCCCACACACCTGCTAGTTTCATAAGGTGGAAGATTAGGCTAGTGATTAGAGATCTTTTTCTCTAATGTTCAAGTAGGGCTTTACAACTAAACCTTTCATGAGTTTTATTCACAAATTTTGGTACATCATATTTGGGTATATCATATTTTTTTTCACTTGTCTCACAGTAGTTTCTAGCTTTCCTTATAATTTATTATTTGACTTGATTGCTTAGGAGTATGTTGTTTAATTTCCACACATTTGCAAGTTTGCCAAATTTCTTTCTGTTGTTGCTTTCTAACTTAGTTTCCATTGTTATCAGAAAACATATTTGGTGTAATTTGAATCTTTTCAAATAACTGAGTGTTTTCTATGGCCCAGTTCATAGTCATTCCTGGACAGCTTTCCATCTATTACTGAATCCACATTTGCTACCTCTCTTCAGTTCTCACTCAAGCTCATTCATTCAGCATTTTGCAAATTTACACTATGCACTGGCAAAAACAAAGCCCCTATGCTATGGCACTTTCAAGCTGATATTACACTTCCAAAGATCATTAAGTGTCTGCACAGGTGTTTTTGTGTGATTAGAAAGTGATTCCTGTAAAGATAGATATATTACAAAAATGCATCCCAAATCAAAAAATGCAATTAAGAAAATAATTCCATTTAAAGTAGTATCAAAAAGACTAAAAGGCTTAAAAATAAACCAAACCAAGGAGGTACAAGACATACACAGTGCTGGCACCTTGGCTCACTTGGTTAATCTTCCACCTGTGCCACCGGCATCCCATATGGATGCCGGGTGCTAGTCCTGGTTGCTTTTCTTCCAGTCCAGCTCTCTGCTGTGGCCCAGGAGGGCAGCAGAGGATGGCCCAAGTGCTTGGGCCCCTGAACCACATGGAAGACCAGGAAGAAGCACCAGGCTCCTGGCTTCGGATCGGCGCAGTGCCAGCCGTAGTGGCCATTTGGGGAGTGAACCAACGGAAGGAAGACCTTTCTCTCTGTCTGTCTCTCTCACTGTCTATAATTCTACCTGTCATGTCAAATAAAAAAAAAAGACATTCATAGTGAAACTATAATGCTAAAATAATTAAAGACCTAAATAAATGGAAAGATATCTAATGTATATGCAATAGAAAACTCAATATTGTTAAAATGACAATTCTCAAATCAACTTACAGATGTAATACATCCCCTATCAAAATTCCTACTGTGTTCTTTCCAGATATGAAATATCCTATCCTCAAATTCATATAGATTTGTGAGGAGCCTCAAAGAGTCAGTACAATGTTAAAAGAAAAAAAAAATTGGAAGTCTCACACTTCCTATTTCAAAACTGAATACAAAGCTGTAGCAATTAAATATATAATAATAGGGCCAGTGCTGTGGCGTAGAATTCTCAGCCTCTACCTGTAGTACCGGCATCCCATATGGGTGCTGGTTCAAGTACTGGCTGCTCCACTTCCGATCCAGATCCCTGCTAATACACCTGGGAAAGCAGCAGAATATGGTGAATGGGACTGTCCCAAGTGATTGGGACTGTGTGCCCATGTGGGAGACCAAAACAAAGCTCCTGGCTCATGGCTTTGGCCTGGCCCAGCCCTGGCAGTTGCAACCATTTGGGGAGTAAAACAGCGGATTGAAGATTTCTCTCTCTCTCTCTCTCTCTCTCTCTCTCTCCCTCCCTCCCTCCCTCCCTTCCTCCCTTCCACGCTCCCTCATTCTCTCTCTGCATCTCTACCTTTCAAATACAAAAAAAGCAAGGTGCCTAGACTATTTGGCTTCCTCTATCTTTTAGTCCATAGTAATGACAGATGGATAGATAATAGGTATATCTAATGGAATGAAGTGTTTAGCAAATGATATATTTGGCAAACATATTTCTCACAAGATGTCAATGTCATTTAGTTAAAGAAATAATAGTGCCTCCAACAGACAGTACAGGAACAACCAGATATCCACATAGAAAAGAATGAGTTAGCCCTTTACCTTACACCAAATAAAAAAGTTCATTCAAATAATTCAAAATAGATCAAAGACATTCATATAAGAGCTAAAACCATCAAACTTAGAGGAAAATAAAGAGTTAGGCATGCTCTTGGCATGCAAAAAACATAAGCAGAAAAAGAAATGTACCTCTTTCCTAATAGGAGAAATGCCAGTTACAGTGACTGATAATACTCTTTTCTCCTCAGAATAGCAAAGGCGAAAATGTTTAATAACACTTTGGTGAGACTGGGTAGAAACTCGCCCTTTCATCTAGTAGGGGAGTGAAGAGAGGTACAACGCTATAGGCCTATTTGGTAGAATCTATAAACATTTTTAAACCACATGCCCTTTGACTCAGCATCTTTGATTCTTGTTATTTATCCTACTGATGAATGAAATGATGCAAAAAATTTTTCTATCTACACTATCAACATATTGAAAACATTATAAATGGCAACTAATAAAGGAGTGGATAAAGAAGTTGTATGTACATATTATAGAATATAATTCAGCCATTAAAAATGAGACAGTCCTTGATATAACTGATCATGGAAGAATCTTGAAGAAGTACATTTAATTGGAAAGCAAGATATAGAACTCTGCATATGGTATTCTTCCATGTCTGTAAACAGTATAAAGTGTAGGTAGTTATCCACATCTATATGTTTTGACTGGTAGATGTAAGATCATCTAATGAAGAATTATTTTTTAAGTGCAAAAAAGGCCTTTCTTTCAGCAAGTCCATTCCATCATTTGGGAGGTTGCTGGGTAACCAATGTTGAATTAACAGTCATTCAGCTCCTACCAAAAAACACTTTGAGATAGACTGTACTTCTCAATCATCCATAAGAAACAGGAAAGCCATTGTTTCTTTTAATTCTCTAAGAACTACCCCCATTTCAAATTATGTCACCTGAAGTCACTAGATCTGGCCTAGAAGGCAACAATGCCTCATCCTTAAGACCATCAGTCCTCAGTTCAACTTCAAATCCTGGCTTTACCACTCACTAGAAGTATGATGGGAAGCCACTGACCTAGCCTCTCTGTCCTTCAGATTCCTTATCTGTAAAATACAAAGAATATAAACATGTTGAAAATGAATTAATAAAATAGTACAAACAACATGCTAAGAAGAGTACTTGGAATCATTAAGTCCTTGGTAAATAATCAAAATAGCTTATCGGGTTATACTTTTAATGTTGTGTTCTGACTTTTATTGAGGCTCAAAGCAAGAAATAATTGGGTGAGGAAATGATATGTTATTATGTTGTAATTCAGGGTATCTAGTTTTAAAATATTGTTGGCATACATTTAGAATTTTCTGTCAGGAAAAATCCTTGTGAAGACTTAACATACATTTTAATTAATCAGACAGTAAGTATTATCATTTTGCCCTAAGTGTCAAATATAATAACCATCTTTTTTCAGATAAATAGAACTACCTTACCTTTCCTTTTCCTAGTGTTTTTGACTAGATTAAAATAACAAAGACAATATATAACAAGGTATATGTGCATGGTAAACAAAACAATCCAAAAAAATCAAGCAGCACAAAAGGCTACATAATGGTAAATGCTTTTTTTTTTTTTTTTTTTTTTTTTTATTATTTGACAGGTAGAGTTATAGACAGTGAGAGAGAAACAGAGAGAAAGGTCTTCCTTCCATTGATTCACTCCCCTAATGGCCACTACGGCCGGCGCTGTGCCGTTCCGAAGCCAGGAGCCGGGTGCTTCCTCCAAGTCTCCCATGCGAGTTCAGGGACCCAAGCTCTTGGGCCATCCTCCGCTGCCCTTCCAGGCCACAGCAGAGAGCTGGACTGGAAGAGGAGCAACCGGGACTAGTACCCGGCACCCCTACTGGGACTAGAACCCGGGGTGCCGGCACCGCAGGCGGAGGATTAGCCTAGTGAGCCATGGCACCGGAGGCAAATGCTTTTTAATGAAGACAAAGTTCTTGAATCTTAGGAGTATAATAGGATTTAAAATGGAAGCAGAACTATGGCATCTTGGGAAAACACAGAGATATCAAAGTATATGAGCCCCATGCATCTTCAAGTCTTTAAGCAAAATGGTAAACGTGACAACTACGGTATCATTAAAAGGCTAGCTATAATAAACCAAGAAAAGAGCAATTAGATTAGACAATAGAATGAAAAAGTAATTTTGTCAAGATAGTGTAATCATAACCATCTGGCAACTATTTCATGGGATAAAAATGTAAGCACTCAAATTTATGATGTGACAAGTGGAACTTCTGACATAATCAATAAAGCTGACAACATTCAAAGATTTGAAGTGTTAAGAAATCAAGGAATGAATCTATTATACAGTCAGTATAATGGATCTGTCATGAAACATAAGCCTAACTTGGTACACAAATTAGTTACTATTGGTGTTAAGCCCAAGTGCCTCCTTCTCTGATAAAAGGGTTATTATACCAGCATTCATACTCATCAAACACAAGATCTTCACCTCTTTCAAAATTACCAGAGCGAGGAAGAGTATAGGTTGTTGCTTAGATATAACCATGATTACAGAACTGAAAAGTGTATGATACAACTTTAAAATGACCTTTTAACAGAGTGGGAATGAGTGTAATACTGATTTTAAACAAAAGTCCCCTCTGAGGCAGGCATTGTGGTACAGCTGGTTAAGACACTGCTCAGGACACATGAATCCCCGATTAGAGTGCCAGGTTCAAGTGCTTTCTACACAGTTTCCAATCCAGGTTCCTGCTGATGCTCTTCCAGGGAGTCCACAGACGATGGCTCAGGTACTTGGGTCCTGGCCACCCACATAAGAGACCCAGATTAAGTTACAAGATCCTGGCTTTGGTCTGGTCCAGCCCCTGGCTGTTTTAGGCATTCAGGCAGTGACACAGCAGATGGAAAATCAATTTCTCTCTGCCTTTTAAGTAAATAAAAATAACTAAAAATTTAAAAATTCTCCTTTAATAGATGCCAACACTGGGTATAATCATGATAAACTATTAAAAGCCAAGTAAATTTTTTTCAATTCTGAGAGCTGTCTAGAAAGTGTTAACACCCACACTTGTCAGAAAAACACTACATGACAGTCAAGCCAAACAAGGACCTAGCCATATGATCATTAAGATTTGTAATTAAAAGTTAGGTCACAATAACTCACATCAATGTACCATGGAATTATTTCAGTACTATTTTTATATTCTCTTGAAAATTATAATTACAATTGTATAATTACAGCCCAAAATAATCTATACCTGAAATGTGGCAATTATTGTATCAATTTCACTCAGCTCATTGAGCAGCTGCCAAAGATCATACTACCATTTAGGCCTAAAATTGTGAAAACTCAACGAAACTTAGAAGTCTTTAGGGATAATAGCTCATTGGAAACTTCAAAGAAGAGTGTTAACATTTTGAAGATGAACATTCTGATTCTCTTTCTACTGAAGGTTTCTTTCCTGCCTGCCCTTCCTGTAGGGCTTGGGTAGAACTGTGTATCTACAAGTGGAATTGTGCACATAGACAGGAGGTAGTCTTACCTTCTGCTTCTGCATACATCTGAATGCTGCCTTTCTAACCTTTTTCCATTTCTTTTCCCCTCTTAATTCTATAACAGGGCTTCACGTGTTGCTGAGACTTCTTATAGTAATTGAATTTAATGTGGATGCTTATTCTTAATATGGAAAGCTGATAAGTGCACACTTAGATTTTATTAGTTAAATGTTCTATTTTAATATATTAATTTTACATATTAACATTAGATATTTAAAGTCATATTTAGTCATAAAGTCATTTAAAATAAATTTTTGGAGAGGTTTTAGATTAGAATTATTATAAATATTTTCCCTACATTTGCTTTGTATTTTTTTACCAGAAACATTTTATCTAAGGAATCCAAACTTCACGTATTTCATAAATACAACTTACTGAACATAGTGATTATTTCTATCATACCCACCTTCCCACCCACATTTCCACCCTTTTTCCTCCTCCCTCTCCTATTCCCATTGCTTTGTACTTTTAAGGTAAGAGAAAAGTAGGGGAAAATAGGGAAGAGAAATGGCAAAATAATTTAAGAATATGTTGTCAGTTATCAGATACTTTTATATCAAAATTCAGGTTTCAGCTGGTAATCAAGTAGTTTTTTTTCTCCTGGGGTTAAGGGGGCCAGAATATTAATCTGGAGTTGTTTCAATATAAGACAAATGAAACATGTCAAAAAAACGAGAACCTGCCTATAACTCCATCCATCTCTCTTAGAGTGTTAGGAGAGTAAAGTTTTTACCAATATTCTACTTGTTTCAGCCATGGTCATGAGCAGCAAACTTGTGAGTGTTGAGCATAGCATTTCAGGGGAGAAAAACCTATTCCTCTTCCCAAGGTGTACGGGGGTTGCCTGAGTCCCCTCCTCCCCAACCCAAACTCTATTTGGGAGAGATATTAACAGTGCCAGGTAAGTTAGCCAAAAGCAGCCAGGTTATCAGAAGAGAAATTCAAATCAGGACCACCAATCTTGCAATGATCCAGCATTGACCAGATAGCTTTGATTTTTTAAAAGAATCATGTACTGTCACTTTCTCCTGTTATAGATCTTTTAATTCCTAGTCTTTCAGGAAAGCAGCAGACACAGAATTATAACCATATTAAAAACTCAAATATATGCTGCCCTAATGATGTAGGTAAGGTGGTAACTAGCAAGGAGGAGCTGAAGTCCCCGGCCCCTCCCTGCAGTACCTACTTTCTGTGCAACAGAAAACCCCAGCTTCCATGAAACTGCTGCTTAGAACCTGTGCCAGGGTGGCGCTGTGGCATAGCAGGTAAAGCTGCCACCTGCAGTGCCAGCATCCCATATGGGCGCCGGTTCGAGTCCTGGCTGCTCCACTTCCAATCCAGCTCTCTGCTGTGGCCTAGGAAAGCAGTAGAAGATAGCCCAACTCCTTGGGCCCCTGCACCAGTGTGAAAGACCTGAAGGAGGCTCCTGGCTCCTAGCTTTGGATCGGTGCAGCTCTGGCCATTGCGGCCAACTGGGGAGTGAACCAGCAGATGGAAGACCTCTCTTTCTCCCTCTCTTTCCCTCTCTCCCTCTCCCTCTCTGTGTAACTCTGACTTTCAAGTAAAATAAATAAATCTTAAAAAAAAAAAAGAACATGTGCCAGCCAAAAATAACCAGTATGACCTCCATCTCTGTCACACAGATGGACTTTAGCTAATTATAAGGTCATTATAATAAAATTTCACAGCTGACATTCCTACTTCCATCATGCACCTGATGCCATGCCATTTCTGAGACTTCTAAAAAAGAATGAGAAAAAGGGTGATAATCAAGGTTCACCCCAATTTCCACCCTTTATGAATATTCAGTTAAAGTCCATATCCCAGACACCACCCTATTGTCTCCATATCATATCAAGGGATGACCCCAAACCTCATTGAGTGCAGCTCTTTCTGAGTATGCCCACACTCCTTTTTGAATGTGTACTTATTCTTTCCTTACAAATAAATCTTGCTTCTCTGCTGACCTTTACCCACATCTGGTCCTTGAATTGTTTCTTGCCATTCAATAACACTAAGAATGGGCTTGAGGGGTGCATGACTACTTCTAGCCAACTCTCAGGGGAGATACAGGGCCACCCTTCCATCGCCGCCCCCCCATCAAGGGAATCACCTGAGTTCTCAGCTGGCTCCACAGTCAACACTATCAATAGGACTTATTGAATGAACTGAACAAGGACTTGTTGGCAACCCCTTTGAACCTACCCTACTGGTTTTCTGGGAGTCAGAAATGAAGGGGTGAGGATGAGAGTCTTAAAGTACACAGGTATTTAACAACATTTTTAGGCCTCAGGTTGAACTGGTCCTGCTGATACACTATATGATATATAAACCCAGGCATCTATGTTTTCTTTTTAAATTTTAAGCATTGTGTGGTGTAATGAAACCTCCTACTTCTAGTTTCTTCACTCTTTAGTCCAGCCCCAGAGAAATGCTAAATACACAGATCTAAGTATTGCCTTTCCTCAGCTTTAAAAGCACATCTGGTCACAGCAGTAGCTTCCTGTGATAATAAGAAAGATCTGTGAAAGTTTTTTGAAAATTCAAATTACCCAACTATACCCAGGGATCTTGATTCCAGGGTTGTAAGGTGGAAACCCAGAAACTTGCCTTTTTTCAATCATGAGCCATATTTGAGATTTGCTACTTGATAATTGTTCCAAATGTTTTTACTAATATATAGTTCATATGAGTTACACACTAATTTCTGATATTGGGCCACAAAACTAGCTCTAGAAATGATTGAGCAGAAATGACAAGTGTGACTTATACACATGTGTAAAGAACAGTATCTGGCTAAAACAACAAACGTTTTGCATTGCAGATGCTGTGTTCCTGCCCCAGCAATCCATAATATGACATGCTTCAGAAGGCAGATCCTGAATCAGGCTGGATCCCTGCGTCACTATGTGGATCAGAGCCCCTAATCTCACCCAGAATAGGATAGGTATTATAAGCAAGAGATATATTGAGAAATAAAACTTTTAACAATTTATTTATTGAGATTTTGTTTTCTTTTCTCTTAAATGAGAGAAAACAGTGCCTATCTCAGAGCTCTTCTATGATTAGATGGGACATATGTTAGACTCATTGTTCCTTGGCTTTGAATGAGCAAATTTAGATTAATTGCCTTCAGATTTCAGACTGTTCTTCTAGACTAGGGAATGACAGACCATGGCCCATGGATCAAATCTGGCCTGCCACCTGTTTTTATAAATGTGGTTTTATTGGAAGATAGCCATGCTCATTTATTTATGTCATGTCTACATGCTTTGAAGCTATAATAACAGAGTTAACTAGTTATGTCAGAGACCTTATGGCCCAAAAAGCCTAAAATATTTACTCTCTGGCACTTTTCAGAAAAATTCTGATGACTTATATTCTAAAATGCTGAGGCAGTTTTGTAATTCAGAGACAAATTTGTTTCTATTCAAGTTGTTCATAAAAATATTTAATGCGATATGGGCAAGAAGAGTCACAAGGCAAGTGCAAGAGGTTTCTATATCCTTTAACTCCATTTCAAACACCATTTTTTGAAATTTGGATTTGTATCTAACAGCAGTTTTCTGGCAGATCTCTCATTATCCTAGTAGTGAATGCTTAGTTGTCAGCAATCTGATTCTTCCCTGTCCTGGATACATAGGGACACTACATTTTCCAGCTTCCTTTATGGTCATGGGTGTTCAAACGATTGGTTTCTACCCAGTGGAAAGACTGCACACGTGATGTGTGCTATTTACAGGTCTGGCCACAAGAGCTTCCACTGGTGACCATCCATGTTCTTTTTCTACCTTGCAGAAGATGAGCGTGGTAACCTGCAAGTACATTTTCTAAAGATGGCAGAGCCACAAGATAGAAGAAACCTGGGTGTGTGAGTTCTTGAGGAAGTCCAATTTTGCACTTGACCAAGAAATAAACTTCTACCGTATTTAAGCCATTTTATATATTTTGACATTTGTTGAAGAGAATATAATTTTCATAATACCTTATCATTCTTGTAAGATTACCACCAAAGCTTCTTTGACTACATATGAAAATGTTGTGATAACTCACTTTTCTGTGCCATGAAGCTTCAGTTCATACAAAGTAAACAGGAATGTTCATTAACCATGTTCTGATCTACCTTAGCTCTACGAATTTTTGTTTTACACTTTCTAGTAGATCATTCCTAATTAAGAAATGTAAAGGAAAATGGGCTTTGAACTTGTTCTGCTTTTTAGTAATCTGTAACAACACAAAACTTCCTTAAGAGAGCCTGACCCATCTTTGTTCTCCTTTATTGTAGGACTTCCTTTTTGCAAGGAAGGCTCCTAGTTAGACAGTTCCCTTATTGTTTAGACACTTTTTGACACTTTGCTATTATTTTACGTGCCACTCTTCCTTTTTATCTTTCTACTTTTGTTTCTTTGAATAGATAAATCCAGAGAAACTCTTGTCAAATCACACTGGTTTCTTTCCATTTTGCTTTCTCATTAAAACTACTCAGGTAGTTGGCAGAGCTTGAGTTTGTAAGGTATGTACCACCTCTCTATAAGCCTTAATTCTTGTTTTTCAAGTGACATTATAATGCCTTATGTGCTCACCGTCTCTCCTTACTAGCATTCAATGAGGTAAGGACTGTCTTTACTCTTTAGAACACTGCCTGGCACTCAGATGTTATATTGTTTGAATGAATGGAGGAAATGATGTCTACCTTTTCTCCACTTTGCTGCAATTCACTTTTCTACAACCCAAGAATCAGATGAACTTGAGCTGAGCTTACTCCTTCTCTTCATTATTAGAGTCCAATTATTATCTGATATCTTTCTCTTAAAGGAAGGTTCTCAGCTACACATTTTAGGATATCATTTGGGCTTTTGAAAATCCCAATGCTCAGGTCACACCCCAGAAGAAAGAAGCACTGCTGCCCATGAGTTAGGACACAGATACCAGGTAGGATACTCCCAGGTGACTTCTGTGTGCAGCAAGATTGAGAATCACTGCAAGGCTCCAGTTATTTCCATAATAGTTCTACCTTGTTAAGGACAATTAAGTCCTGAGGCCAATAAATATTATATATCCCACTGTCTCGTGAGGGCTCATTATATAGCAATGCTGAACAAATCGGAATTTCTTACAATACCAAGAATTATACTATGGGCTTTTTTAATATGTTATTCCATTTAAATTTCAAATGTACCCTTTGAGGGAGGTTCAGGAGTCTTCTTTTGTAGACAAGGTTACTAGTGTCAAAGAAGTAAAGGAAGACGATATTGTCAACCACATCAGTAAAGAGTCTCTCAGATATTCTGGTCCTAACCTACTGATATATACATACATACATATATCAGTAACTGTTATATATAAATATAAACATAAACTATTTATATATATATATACACATAACATGGCATTTCAATAACAGGAAATTTTGCACCTCTGACCCCTGTAGTTTTGCCTGATAATCAAGGCTTCTAGTAAATTTGATTTTTTTTAAATTTCAAATGAATGATTTTGAAGTCTATATCAAATGTTGCACAGGACATACATATCTCAGAAAATTCAAATTTTGCTGGGCATCCTTTATTTTTACTTGCTACATCTGGCAACCCTACTTCCAGAAGTTTTGGCAATTTCTGAGGATACATCTGTTATCAAACTGAGGGTATGCTACTGGAATCCAGTAGGTTGAGGCCAAATACTATCCAAGATTCTATAGTGCTCAAGGCACCCACATCACAAAGAACTGTGCAGCTTCAAATATCAATAGTGAACACATTGAGAAACTGTGGTCTAGAAGATGCTGAGAAAAATAAGCACCCCATAACCAGATCATGCTTCTGAAACTTCTGTAGTCTGTTTTAAGAAATCCTTATTTCATCCTTTAATATTCAGTGTTCTTTGATATTTGTACTTTAGTTGTTTTATATGGAAACAGCATGCTACCATTGATCTTAATAGCTCTCCATGTCATTTACAGTGGAGGTATAGAATAGGCTATTGTCACTTCCCAACACAGCTATGCGTGCTTGCTGTCTCAGCCTCACATTTTTACTGAATACTTTCAAAAGCTATGCAGGCTCTTCTAAGAATCCTACTCTCTGAAGTACCCTTTGCATGCAATTTGATTTAGTTGCAAGAAGCACAGAGAAATCTGCAAATGAAAGAAAGGTGTGTTAGAAGTCCAAATGGCAAAGGGAGAAGATGCAATAAGTTATTGCTAATAGAATGATGCGTCTTTAGCTAACAAATTAGTATGTTGTGAATGCCATTAGCCTGATGCTGATGTAATAACTTTACCACAATCCATGCAGATGTTTTCTAAAAATTTTAGTAAAATAATATTGAGATGAACTTTTTAGTGATTTTATAAAACATGAACACTGGTTTGATATGAATAAGTACATTTATTATATGTATAACATATATTTGATATTGGAATGTGTAAAAAGCATGTTGGGTGTTCTTTCAAATATTGTGATCAAACATAGAGCATTATTTAGTAAGAAAAAGTTATAATATTTCTTCAAGATTTGAGTATAAACATTGAATAACTTGCAGAATTTGAATTTCAAAAAAAGAAACCTCAATTTGTCTTTCTCAGGGTAAATTTAACATCTAAATTACTCACTTTAAGATGTTCCTAAATATTGATTTGCAAAGTAATAGATGTTATTTTTATGCCTTCAAAGGATACAGGTTAAATCACCTCCCATTGTAAAGATTTATTGCAATTTAGACTTCTAAAAATATATACAGGGATGGATGTGTAGCTTAGTGGTTAAGATAAAAGTTGGAATGCCTGAGCTCCATATTTGAGAGATAGGTTTGATATACAACTTTGGCTCCTGATTCCAGTTTCCTGCTAATGCAGGCACTGGGAGGCAGCAGGGATGGCTCAAGTAGTTGGGTTCTTGATAACCACAGGAGAGACTGGATGACCTTGACTGAGTTAAACCCCCAGTCATTGTGAACACTTGAGAGTATGAACAAGTGGAGCTCTCTGTCCCTTGCTCTCAAATAAGTTTATATGTACACACACACACACACACACACATGCTCCTTGACTTATGATGGTGTTATGTCCTTATAAACAATCACAGATTTTAGAACCATCAAAATAAAAAAATGCATTTAATGCACCTAATCCAGACAACATCATAGATTAGCTTATCATACCTTAGGCATGGTCAGAACACTTCATTTTGGTCCTCATTCAGCAAAATCATCTAACACAAAGCCTATTTTATAATAAAGTGTTGAATAACTTTAAAAAGTGCTGGCAACCCTGTACCCTGTAGAAAGTACTGCGTGTTTCCCCTCCTGATCACAGGGCTGACTGAAAGCTATGCTCACTGCCACTGCCCAGTAACACCAGACACAACTGTTCTACACAGGTGCTTGCCTGGGAAAAGATCCAATTCTAGTCAAAGTACAGTTTCTACTGATAGTGTATTGGTTCATACCATCACAAAACCAAAAATCTTTAAGGTAAACCATCCCCCAAAGGGGAATGTCTATACTTATTTCTATTATTTTTAAATAGAGAATTACTTTGACTTAAAATCATCATACTCACTACTTTCTCCCAAAAAGAACAGATCATGAGTTTTATATAAAACAAAAAGAGCTCTACCCAGACATCTGCTTATCCTAAAGATTCCAGTGAGCATTATCTGTATTACCAAAGGGATAATTATAATTATCATGAAACTCTACAATATAATTCATTGAAATTATATATTTGCATTGTATGTGTTACCCAGTAGGTCTTCAACAAGTACCAATTATTTCTGTATAAAAGATATAAATGTAAAAGTATATATGTCAGTTCTAGGGGTTTTAAGAAAGAAAAAAATAAACAAGGAGGAATGCGGCCTTGTTAAATATGTCTTTTCCTTGATATATAAAAGATAAACCAAAATAAGGCATTCATGTTCTTGGAATCATTGGCAGTGGCAGATGGCAAGGAGGTTATAAGATTTTATGTAATTGCTCCCAAAGTGTTCTATAAATACTGTAATTACACTTATCCTACAACACTGATTTTTTTAAATATGTCTCAGAGAATGGAAACCATTGGTCCTGCCAACTGTTTGCATTAAAATCACTTTACTATTCTACTATATTGTGGTTCATTCCAGGCGCATCCTGAATGACAAAGCAACTCTTTATTAGAAAGCACCGACCAAGTTTACATCCTTGAACTCTTTGAAACCCTTGCTTTAAAATCTTCTGATAACTTTATCAGTCCTAAACTATGTATGCATGATCACACGTGATCCTTATCCAATTCTAGCCAAGTTCCATACTGAATGATCTACATATATCAAACCTGAAAATCTTAAATAATCCAACCATATTCCCTCAACACCACATCCTCCTAGGCATTGGGAAGGCTCTGTGGAGTAGAATCTCTTGTTACTTCAATAAACTCAAGCTTGGTTATTTTGGGGAGCCACTTTCAACATGTTCATCATACAGTGAAATCCTAAAGAGTTGGGTATATGTTTCTTCATCTTCTCATCTGATTTTTTAAATTTTGTTCCTACTCTGCAGTTGTTTCACATGTTTTTTTCTCTTGAATTTATAGGAGTGTTGGACAGCGTTTCTGCACTAGGCTCAAATAGACTATACTAAAAGAGCATGGGATCATTTGCTTTAGGTGCTACATAATAAAGCTGAAAATGGGTCAGTCTTCCAAAACAAACAAACAAACAAACAACAACAACAACAACAAAAAACAGGTGATTCACAGCAGCCAATCAGAAGAAACGCAGTGAACCTGCAGTGGTGAGAAAGTCCCTTCTTTAACTTTATAAGGAAAGTAACTCTGAATTGACCAATCTGCTTTTTATTCCTTATCTCTGTTTCTTTAGCTTTTCTCTGCCTATAAAGCCCACACCTTGAGGCTCTTTTTATTTTACAGATGGGATGCTGCCTGAATAATAAATTGCTACAAACAAAAAATAGCTTATTAGATCTTTGAACTCAATTTGTTTTTTGACATATGAATGGGTGACTCTTATAGGGTTGGCCTCAGACCAGCAGCATCAACATTATCTGGGAATTTATAAGTGCAAATTCTAAGCCTTAATTTCAGATCCACTAATAAAGAGGATGGATAGGAAGGACCCAACAATCTGTGTTTCAGCAAATCCTCAAGAGAATTCTAATGCCCTTCAGGCTTGAGAATTGTTATAGACCACAGTTAATAGTCAATACACAAAAAAGGATCAAAAAATATAAATGTCAGTGGGATGGATAGTAATTCCAAGTTAGAGTAGATATAGTACAAACTGGATTCCCCATTGACTAGGGACTAGGAGGAGTTGTTGGATTTGGGAATATGTCGGATATATGGATGAATAAAGTAGTATTCAGGGTACTGGATAATAGAAAATATTTGAAAGAGGTTTAAGCTAAGTTGTGCATGTGAGCCTAAGGAGCCTGAACTTCCCGTTGACAGCAGGAAGTCACCAGGGTATGATGCACTTAAATATGCAATACTGATGGTTAAGGAAAAAAAGTGTGTACTGCAGTGGAAAAGTACACAGTATCTGAAGTCCAGTCTGCTGATTCTGACTCTATGGAAACTGATTTACAACTTTTTAAGATATAAAAGCCAGTAGAAGTGCAAAAATAATTATTTATAAACAAAGACATTTTTGTCTTTGGGAATTCTTTTCAATAGACTTTGAACCGACTTTCTGCCCCAACAGAGGAAGAATGTGCCACCATTTGTAAGTTAATTTCAATAAGTACATGTGTTGTTTGGATTATCCCTTGAACCACTGGTTCCTTCCTTAGTGAATTAAAGTAACATATTATCTTTATATCTGCCTTTAATCTTACCTTTTTGGGTGAAAATCATCCTTAAATATTATTGTCTTATTTCTCTTTAGAATCCATTTCAAACATTGATACAGATGCGTGTACATATACACACATTAAAGGCCTTTCAACGTGATTATATACTTTTTAAACAGGAAAAAGAAATAAAATTGCTGTGTATAGTACTTAGTTTTTGGATTATCAAACTTGGTGCTGTGCTTTCTCTCAAATCAGTTATAGGTTTCTTGAAGCATTGCTATATTTTTATAATAAAAACAATTTTATTAGTTTCAGTAAGACTAGGGAAAACAACAAAGTTTTCTAATTACGATTCCATAGCCACGAATTATAATAGGGTACTGTAGCAGAACAAACAAGCGGATGGGTGGAGGGGTATGTGGAGCATGTTTGCAGAATGTCAAAGGAATGATGGCAATTTGACTACCAGGTTTTGACTGTACTGAGTAGGAGCGATAGAGAAAATTTTTTTGCAGAGGATACTCTTGAGGGGAGGAAACAGAGAGACAAAGACTAGGCATTGATTGGAAGAATAAGGAAAAGGTAGCGAAACAAGTGTGCACAAAGAGAAAATCATACTCATCTAAGAATGCGACTTCCTATAAATAGAGTCTCTCACCACAGGCAATACCATCATTAGAGGAATACTAGGAGCAGCCACTGAGTGTCAGCAACTCTCTGCTTTAGGGTCAGAACCAAGATCCCCTCTGCTAAACTCTTATTCTGCACATTTATTTCTTCTAATAAAGAAACAGGCTTGTCTAAAGAAAAGTCTGATTTTCTTTTAAGATCGTTTCATCAAGTTCAAACCAGTAGAAGAAGTATAGAACCATTTAGAGGAAATTACTTGGATTTGAAATGGGGAAATTTCCTGAAGCAAATTGTTGCTGGCCTACACACTCAATCTTTAAACATAAGGTACTGACTAAACCAGTCAGGTATCACAGGTATCAGTGGTTCATCAGTCTGAGGATGCTGGCCGAGTTTATACTTTAGCCTTTGCGAACTGTTCTCATATTTCTATAGGAAGGATCCAGAATATATAAAATAAGTTACCACAGTACTGCCAATTAATAATTTGCAAAAGGATATGCTTTTTAACAGCTTGTAGAATTATTCCCCTCTCCTTTCCAGAAACAAACAAAAAAGGTCTACTTTACACTGGGTAAGTACATTAAGGAGTTTATGCAAAGTAGAAAGTAATGCCTTTCTATATGACAAACACCTATGAGCTTACAGGGTTTCCTATTGATCACCTAACATTAAATGGTCTTAGTCTTACTTGCAAGCACAGAAGCTCAACGCTGTGAAATCAGTATAGGACTCACCATTAAATGCTTGATTTGAATGGGTGGGTAGTTCAGCATTTATTCCATCAGTCAATAATAAAACGAAATGCCAGTGAAGAATACCATGAAAGGAAATATAAAGCTAGGACAGAGATATCATCAGCTGCTTCTTTAGAAATCATAACTAAGGCACTAAATATGAGAACAATGACCCAAACTATTTACAACTTTATAAGAGTAACACCTACCTCAGCAATCATTTTTGAGAATGGGAGTTTGACAGCTTTTTAATTCTTTTGGACTTCAAAATGAAATACTATAAAATTATGCCAGACCAATGAATTTGTCCTATTTTAAAAATCTTTTGGAGAAAGATTTCCTGATATCCTGTTAAATGATTAACCATGTTTACTATAAGAAGCTCTTTTCCTACAGTTATTTATAAAATTCCTATGACAAAAACCCATTTCTTTTAGTCTTCAAAAAAAATTATGAAAACTTCAAACATTATCAAAAAGTAGAAGAGTAGAATGGCCAATCACACATGTTCAACAATTCTCAAAACTGTGTCACATTTGCATTACTTATTGCTATTTTCTTGGCTAAGACATTTTATAGTGATTTCTAGACATAATGTTTCAATATGTATTTCTAAATTTTAAAAGATTCACACATTTATTCAAAACCATTAGATGATCCCTATCATCCCTGATGGAATTGGTCCTCATCCCTTGGTAGAATCTATGAACTAATCCATGACCAAATATACCCTACTGGCAGAAGTGTCGTTTTTGTAGTATGTCTGTTTCATCATGATCCAAACAAGTTCTATAAATTATAATTTGTAAAGTCTTTAGTCATTGAGACCAGTGCTTCCTTAAACTTTAATATGCAAATGAATCACTTGGGTATCTGAATATTCAGTAGTTCTGGGGATGGCCTGAGACATCACAGTTTTACTAATCTACCAGGTGTTGCCAGTTTTGCCAATTGAACTCAGTGGACCATACTTTGGCCAGCAGGATCTTAGTAAATGCCCCATTGGTTTTGTTTATTTGCTTTTTTTTTTTCCTGCATGCCACTGTCTTGCAGCAGAAACTGACTAGTATCCTGGGCTATGTCTAAGAGTCTGGATTTGCATGTTTGCTTCTATGTGCCATTAACTAACTTATTTTTCTTCTAAAAATTTTTTTGTTAGATCAGAAACTTGAATACATTCAAGCTCACCTTTTTTCTGAGAATATCTTACGGAGTTGTGTGAGTTAACTGTTTAACCTTTATGAATGTGATTTTTGAGCTTTTATAGTGACTATAGAGTAGGCTCTGGAATCAGATCTTTATATTTGAATGTCTATCCCTATCACTTACCAGTGAAGGGACATTTGACAAGTTACTTATATTTCCCTATGCTCAGTTTTCTCATCTGTGAAATGGGTACAACAATAAGACTTATTTTATAGAGTTACTATGAAGAATGGCGCATGGCACATGTTCAGTAAATGTATGCTAAGAGTGGGTATTGGCTCCGCTGTTAAGATGCTGGTTAGGATGTCCACATCTCACAGTGGAATGCCAGGGTTTGAGGCAGGGTTCTGCTTGAGATCCCAGCTTCTTCATAGTGCACACTCTCGAAGGCAGCAGGTTACAGCTCAAGTGGTTGGGTTCCTGCCACCCATGTGGAAGGCCTACATTGAACTCCCAGCTCCTGTCTTTAGCCTGGCCCAGTCCATATCATTGCGGACATTTAAGGAGTAAACCAGTGGATGGGAGCCTTCTCTGTCTCACTTTCCCTTTGTCTGAATGACTCTCTTTCTCTCTCCCTCTTCTTCTGCCTTTCAAACAAATAAATAATTTTTATGGTTAAAAATGAAGAATGGTGTACAGTGATACTTATTTAAACAACGTCCAGAAACTTTCTTTATTGAAGCTTACAGTAAGTTTTGTCATGAAATTTCACATATGTGATGCAAAATGGAAGACACATGCCAATTAAATATCAGGAAAAAGTATTTTAATGGTGTTGTTATATAGCATATTGGCTAATTCCAGTGACTCCTCATCTCTTACTGCCAACATCATCTCCAGGATTTGAATTATATGGCATGGTTCATTTCTGTCTTTTATACAATGTCTATTTTCTTACTCTAGGTGGGAAATGAGGTTTTTTATAAATTTTGATCCAGCATGTGTACTTTTGATACCACACCAAGGCGCATCTGTCTCAATCATTAATTTTTCACTAGGTATTGACTTCAAAACTTCCAAATGTGCCTCAGTTTTCAGTGAGCAACCACTGAAACCTATGTAAAGGCCCGAGTCTGTCAGAGCAGCTGCGGCTTCCTTGGTCCCACTCCGCCTACACACCGATCCCTGTTTCTTTTCATTATGTCTAAAAATTCAGCATGTAAGGAACATTGGCAATTTTGTTTGTTCTGACAGTTCAAATTGTTTTTCAAAATATCGCTTTAGATTCTGCTGGACTAGAATGAGCAAAAATATTTTGTTTTAGTTAACAAAGTACTTGGATTTTGCAATGTAAGAAACACCAATGAAAATTTAAGCTGAGTCTCTTCGGGACAAAACTGCAGTCAGTCAAAATCAAGTCCACATTCACCTATTGCTACAACTTTTCCCTTAACATTTTCAGCAAGATTTAACAACTCCATTAAATAAAGATCAGGGATATTCTTTTCAAATTCATCACATCTTATAGGATGGCAACCAACTGTACTGAAAAACATATCATTTGTGCCAAATGCAGTGCATATTTACTGTTTGTAGATTTCCACCTGTAATCGTAAACTTCTCAACACCAGTCTGAACAGCTCTCTCTCTCTTACATCCTGTAAGTTATCTTGGTGCTTTTGAACCCCCTATAAATTCCTCTAAACATAGGATCTGTCAAGTTGATACCAATATCAACAAACCTGAAGTGACTCATAACAGCAGCCCTGACTCCTCCCCAGTGGAAGTGGAAGTCTAAATAAATAATTTTGAAGGTATATGCTATTGTTACTATTGCCAATTTTGTAAACTATTTACTCAAAGTCACAATATTTTAATTACTTTACATTTCTTCTTTTCTTTAAGATTTTATTTATTTGAAAGGCAGAGTTAGAGAGGGACACAAACACACACACATACACACACACATGCACACACACACAAAGAGAGAGAGAGAGAGAGAGACAGACATCTTCCAGCCGCTGGGTAACTCCCCAAATGGCTGTTAACGGCTGAAGTAGGGCCCTTCTGAAGCCAGGAGGCAGGAGCTTCCTCCAGGTCTCCCACGTCGGTGCAGGGGCCCAAGCACTTGGACCATCCTCAACTGCCTTCCCAGGCACATCAGCAGGGAGCTCAACTGAAAGTGGAGTTGCCAGGACTCAAACCTGTGCCCACATAGGATGCCAGCATCCGCAGACGGCGACTTTACCCACTACCCTACAATGCTGGCCCCTTTGCTTTTCTTCTAAAACTAACTTTTCAGCTCTTTGCTCATTTATATATTCCCCTGTAAATAAGCTACAGCTTTTCCCTTCTGTACAGTGCAAACCACATAAGTAAGTAGGCCACTGAAAGGAAGCATGAGTTTTTGGAAGATTTTCTTTTTTTTTTTTTAAGATTTATATGTTTATTTGAAAGTCAGAGTTACACAGAAAGAGGAGAGGCAGAGAGAGAGAGAGGTCTTGCATCCGATGGTTCACTCCCCAACTGGCCGTAACAGCCAGAGCTGCGCCAATCTGAAGCTAGGAGCCAGGAGTTTCTTCTGGGTCTCCCATGTGGGTGCAGGGGCCCAAGGACTTGGACCATCTTCTACTGCTTTCCCAGGCCACAGCAGAGAGCTGGACCAGAAGTGGAGCAGCCGAGACTAGAACTGGTGCCCATATGGGATGCCAGCGCTTCAGGCCAGGGTGTTAACCTGCTGCACCACAGAGCTGGCCCTGGAAGATTTTCTTATCCATATTTTAACTTCTCTTTCAAATTATAATGACTCACAAACTATAAATACAAATATCTTTTACCTTATTTCAACCCGTCCAAGAGGATTCTTGGTAGCTCATCATAGGGATTCAGGTAATAACATTGTACAATACAAAAAGGTTCCAAATCAACAATCTTAAGTGGATATTAAGAAACTAAGGGTGTTATGGCACAGCAGGTTAAGCCGTTGCCTGCAATGCTGGCACCCCATCTGGGCACTAGTTCAAGTCCTGGTTATTCTACTTCCAATCCAGCTTCCTGCAAAAGTGTCTGGGAAAGTGGCAGAAGAGGCCCCTGCTACCCACATGGGAGGCCTGGGTGAAGTTCTAGGTTCTTGGCTTCAGCCTGGCTAAGCTCAGGCCATTGTGGCCATTTGGAAAGTGAACCAGCGAATGGAAGATCTCTCTGTCTCTGCCTCTCTCCTCTCTCTGTAACTCTGATTTTGAAATAAAGGAAAAAATCTTAAAAAAAAAACACTAAAGGAGCTTGTTAACTCATATAAATCCTATATGAATTACATGTCTTTTGTGTTTATCATCAGTAATAAATATATTTTTATATAAAGAATGAGATTTAGTCAGAGAGTAAACCTTCAAGAAACTACTGATATTGAATTCATGGGACTCTGATATATATATCGGATATACACACACATATATATATGCATACACACACACACACACATATATATTTCCTTTTTTTTTTTTTTTTTGGAGTAGGCTTCTGCAGTTTGTAAAGAATCTCCAGATTAATGCTGATACTTTGGGGCATACAAAACACTGCAGAGGGAAGTCTGGGACAATACCAAGCAGCACAGTATATTCTAAATTTTCTTTTGACTGACTTTGTGAATGCAGCAGGTGATTTATATGGACATGAAGTCTGCAATTACAGGTTGAGACCATAACTTGTAAATTATTCATCTCCTTATAATAAATTCCATCAGCATATAGTAACTTAGAGTTAGCTTTCAAAACAAACCAAGTGCTGGCCCAGTGATCAGGGCCGAAAATAAATTAGGCAATGAGCCCAACATTGTTCCACACTTTGCTCTTTTTCCCTTTTCTTTGGAGCTGGATTTTTCTCAGATGTCACTCCTATGAGACGATGAATATATTTGTTTCAGAAATGTATGTCTTAGTTTAATGATATGGAAAGTAAGATAAGAAGGTGGAACTGGCAGATACCAGGACCAAAGCAAAATAATTGAAGGAAACAGTTTGAAAGTCAATTGCTTTTGCAGGCTTATTTGTAAAACAGCCGTATGGTAATAGAAGAGTAGAGTAAGGAAATAATTTTGCCATGTTTACTATTATATAGTTTTTTGAATCATAGGAGTAATATATAAGAATAAGTAAAAATTGCACTCTAGACTGCATAATTACATTGAACTTGACTAAACACAGAAAAAATTCAATGAAAAAAGAAAGCAGTATATAAAATATCCCCCCCCTTTTTAAGAGCATCTGTAAATGCATATGTGTATATGTATGTGTATTATTTATTTATTTATATTTTAAAGATTTATTTATTTGAAAGCGAGTTACAGAGGCAGTGGCGGGGGGGGGGGGGGGGAAGGAGGGGTCTTCCACCCACTCGTTCACTCCCAAATGGCCGCAATGGCTGGAGCCGGGCCGATTTGAAGCCAGGAGTGTGTATATATATATATATATATATATATATACTTCACTCAGTATGTAACCTAAACCAGATTCAAGACCAATACAGAATAAGCATTAACTGACAAGGATAACCTATCTTTTCTTAGATAGTAGTTTTTTAAAATTGATAATTTCTACTATTTTCCAATATTTGATTGCATTTAGCCAGAAATTATTTGTTGAAAACCACTAGAATTAGGCCAAGGAATTAGATGGATTAAGATGGCTAAGAAACAAAGTGGAGTTTTAAGAAAAAGTTCAGAATGAAAGACATAGCAGATTTACAAAATGTATCCATTTAAAGATAAAAAGATAAAAGACACAGAAAACATTTTATGTAGTGCATCACTCCAGTATGTGATGACATTTAAACTAGGTATTTACTTGTGTTACATCTTGAAGGTAATGTCTGTTTTCATATAAAGCATGAACAGCACTATTTTCCTCCCCAAACCTTTTATTAAAGTCTGAAAGATAGGTCTAATTGGATCCTGTTGTATCTGTTTCCATTCTAAATCTCCTAGGAAATGTTCTTTCTTCCTCAATTCTTATTTAAGTGTTGGGAACATATAAATAACATTTTATTAATGCATACAAATATACACCTTTTTTTTCTCTTCTTGTCTTGGATATGAACTGAAACATTCTTAGGTCCTCTGATTTTACTTCAATTTGCAAATTAAGTGTCTAGCATTTGTTTTTTCTTTTTCAAGGAATCCTGATGAAGGATCTAATAGATAAGATGCTGTAGTAAATACTCTAATACTAATTTCCTCAGAATACAGGACTAATGCTTTAATGATGAGATCTTTCAGTTGATAATTAAGGCACTACCTTAACAGTATATTCTCCAAGTAAACTGTGTTGAAGATCATCGAACATTTATGTGTTCTTATTGGGGTCAAATCTTTTTCACTAGACTGACATGATCTAGTTCATGAATGGCACATAGTAGCCATCCAAAAATAGTTCTTAAATGATTTAAATGAATAAATACTATAGAGTGCAATAAAAACATACTAGATATTTCAAAAATTCATGAAACATTGAAATTAGCTTATTGGTACAAAGTTATTGGTGCAAAAATTATTGAAATTCATGCATATGAAGGGTCTTCAAATTTCATGGAAGATGTAGTTATGAAAAGTCTATGCATGGATTTCAAAATGTTTTGCATCAAAATAAATTTGTGTTAATTTCATTTTTGCCAAAAACTTTTTGAAGTATTGTCATGTTATATGTTTATGAAATGCTCTCAATCTAGACTCACATCCATAAAATACTCTACCTTCTGCAATTCAATTTATAACTAAAAATTAAACCAACAAAAATATTAATAGTTTGTTTTGTATACAAAAGATTCGTATGTAAATAGATAAATGGAAAGTAAAATTCATAAATGATTGAAAGGTGAATATTTCTGAAGGCTTTAGTTTGCTTTTTAATTTATGTATTTGAGAGACTCAGACAGACAGACAGATGGAAAGATGGAGAGATCCCTTCAAAGCCAGAAACTGGGACTTCAATCCAAGGTTACCATGTGAGTGTTAGGAACTCAACCACTTGAGCCATCACTGCTGCCTCCCAGCGTCTGCATTAATGGGAAGCTGAAGCTAAGAGTAGGAGCCAGGTATCCAATCCAGGAATTCTGCTAGATATGGGGTGTAAGTATCTTTACCACTTAGGTCAACATCTGCCCAAATGTTTCTTCTTGGTTTGGTGTTCCATCCATGCACAGGCAAAACAACAACTAGTTAACATCCTCATTTAATTTTAGCAAGAATCATGACAAAATTGTGAGATTTTATAAAGCTACAGATGGTAATATTTATATGTATCTGTATATTATATGTTGTATTTGTATTTACCTATATTTTATTTATAAAGATGTGGAAATCCAGAGAATAAAAGCAGAAGCAAGATGTAAGCAATCTTAGTAATGAACAGGACATCAAGTGTTAAGTGAGCCTTTACTCCAATGCACAGTGCCTCAAGCCCTTCCACAATCCCGTTCTCCTTTCTGTCTTCATCTCTCACCACCCACATTGATCTTCCTTCCTTTCACAGTGAACCAGCATTTGACACAGTTAGTCTATAATTACTTCTCCTCCAAATCCCAGGCCAGATAACTGCTCTTCACCTCTTTCCCACCCCACCCAGTTCTTTAAGCTTCTCCACGCTCTGCTCCCACCCCTCGCAGACGGCCACTCAGCATAAAGCAGGGTTTCAGTGCTCACTGTTGAAAGCTGCCGAGTCCTAGAATTAGAAGGGATTTAGAAACAGGGAAAGCCAAGAATTTTTTTTTTAAATCATTATTCATTTATTTATTTGAAAAACAGAGTGACAGATTAGGAGGAAAAAGGGAGGGGAGGAGGGAAAGAAAAAGGGAGATAAAGTTTCTATCCACTGGTCTGCTGCCCAAATGGCTGCAACAGCCGAGGCTGGGCCAGGGAAAAGACAGGAACCAGGAACTCCAACCAGGTCTCCAAGTGGGTGGCAAGGACTCAAGTACTTGAGTTACCACCTGCTGCTTCCCAGGCATATTAGCAGAGAGTTAGATCAGAAGCAGAGTAGCTGGGACATGAACTGGCTCTCTGATGTGGGAAATGGGCATTGCAAGTACAGCCTACCCTGTTGCACCACAACACCTGTCTCAGAAATGTATTTTTGATAATTTTATACATTTAAACAATATCCATAGTAGATATTTAACTGTAATACAAGTTTGGGTAATACAAAGTTTTTCACTTTCTAATCCAGGATTGGCATTCTATAAATAGAATAAATGTTCTCCCACGTACCTTCCCCTTTTATTTTCTCATCTTATATTTGTAAACCACGTCCTTCCTCTTCCAGGTCACATTCTATGATCTTTTTATCCCTTACATGTGCACATCAGTTCTATTGAGTCCACCAAGTGAAGGAGTAAAACAAAAACAAAACCACCACCACCACCACAGCAGCAGAACAAAAAGTACACCTACACAAAAGTCCTGGTTTCTAGTCTTAGGTGTTACTGCCAAACAATCTTGGGCACAGTGTTTACCATTTTATGCCTCAGTTTTCTTAGCTGAAAACAGTGAGGTTAGATTCCATATTATGAAGATCTTTTCCAGTTCCAAGAGTCTATAGGCTAACCCCATGTTTATGCTAGTGTCATTAATTTTTGCAACAATGTTATAGGGAAAGGAAAGTAATACTGTCCCCACATAGCAAGTGAAGAAATGAAAGGTGAGATGACATGTCTGTTGTTGCATTCTGTTTACCTCTGCTAAGTCACCAACTGTGTAAAGAGGAGACAAGGAGGTTAAATGTGTGAGCTTTTAATGTTCATCTTTAAATTCACAAAGGCAGTGGTTTCTCTTGCTAATGATTGGGATTGCAAATTATAAATATATCACACTACATTTAAGATCACATTGATAGTAATTCTGCCCTGCATTATTAATGTTTTCCTCCACTTTTGACCTTATAGTTGTAGATTCTGACTCAGGGAAGGAGGATCTCACCACCACAGGCTAACAACAACAACAACAACAACAACAACAAAAGTGATTAATTAAAAATAATATTTTCTCTTTTCTTAGCAGAATAATGATCAATAATGAACATTTATGTGATTTGTTCTATATTAAATTCTTTTGTGGTGGTAAATGTGGGATTTCTGTATTGAGGGGATAATGTAAGCTGCAGAAGAATTTATTTACTTGTACTTTCGATATAATATTATACAATGGCCATTAGACATACGCATTTATAAGCTTTAAAATTACATTATTAAACATGGAAAAATAGAATCACACAAGCAATTTGCCTGTCAACTGTACCATCTTCTATTTTTACCAAATTTTTCTTCAGGGAACACTGGATGACTAGGACCCTGGAGTAGTAGTCAGAAGATCCATGTTCTATTCCTGGAGCTTTCTCTGGCTCATCTGGTGACCATGTGCTTATCACTTGATCTCCGTTAAATTCTCAGATGTTAGAATTTACAAGTGTTTTCTCATGCACCAACTTCTCAGAAATGCTGAGAATGTAGGTTTGACTGTGTTTGCAAAATATCATGAAATGGCTCAGGGAAAAAAAACAAACAGACTTGAGTCTTAGTATATTTACCACAACTAGTATTTGTAAAGAAAATTTAATTTTTATTTTACAACTTCTAAATGTCTGTTTTATTTCACCATTTCTAAATGCTTCTTCCCTCTTTCAAACGCATCTTCTCATTTGGTAAGAAATCCTTCATTTTTATGGTGGGCAAAGATGAATGCAGCAATGACGTAAGAGAGGGCGAGTTTTGTGTTCTTCATCCTTGTGACCCTCTGGCGTCTGCCTGTGCTCTTTCACAATGAACTAGCCGAGTGTTAGCTGACAGGTTAGTCCAGTTCAACAATAAAAAGAAGTAGAAATTCAGAATTTTTGAGAAAAGGGAGAGCTCCACACACTTTAAAATTCTCCGTAGAATCTATTTTATATCTTCAATTGTTCAACAAATGTTGAGTGTTGCACAGAATATTGAGCTCTGAAGATAAAACAACAATGAAAATGTTGTGTCTGCACCTGAAGAATTGCCAACAGATGAGGGTCATTAGAGAAATAAGTCTCTTCATACACTATAGAGTGGTTAGTTTGAAAATGGAGGAGGGTGGCAGAGGTGACTAGGTTATCCAGAAAAAGTCAACCTTGGTGGGCAAATGGGGACAGACAAACCAATTTCCATAGACTGTAAGTTTTTTTAAAAATAGGGATGAATTTTTAAAATATTTAATCAAGTGGGACTGTACATCTGGCAATGTGCCATACAGCAGTAAATTTTATAAAAGCATTGATTTTGAAGTTGTATAGGTAAAATAAGAACTCTATTTCTATGTATGACCTTAGGCAAATTGTGTGATATTTCAAAATCTGGTGGTGGTTATTGTTTATTTTTAGAACAGAGTTTATAAAAGCAGTTACACCTCATGAAGGTGTATGAAGATTAAATGAGAGAAATATGAACAGCCAACCTGGTTCCTGGGATCTGGTGAGATGCTAGGAGGTCAATAAATACTAGTTATTATAAAGTAGTCTATTTTCTTATTGGACACTTGCAATAATCTAATGAAAAGGCATTCCTAATACCCCCAGTTCTTTGTGACGAGGACATAGTGCTAAGGGGATGATTAGAAACCATGATGGGCTGGCACTGTGACACAGCAGATAAAGCCGCCACCTGCAGTGCTGGCATTCCATATGGGTGCCGGTTCAGGTCCCAGCTGCTCCCACACGCACGCGGGAGACCCGGAAAGCTCTAGCCATTGTGGCCAACTGGCGAGTGAACCAGTGGATGGAAGTCCTCTCTCTCTCTGCCTCTCCTTTTCTCTCTGTGTAACTGACTTTCAAATAAAATAAATAAATATTTTTTTTTTAAAAAAGAAACCATGAAAGATTGTGTGTGTGCCACGATGAGGAGTTGGACTGCATGTAGCAGGCAGTAAGAACTTTTTGTGGATTTTTAAAATATGGAACCAGTGAGTTCAATGTTTTAGAAAGGTAAGTAGGCAGCAGAATGCATAAGGAATGGAAAGGGCAGGGAGAAAGAAGAAAGGGTAGGAGTCCAAGTGGGAATTCCATGTAATAAATCACTCAGTGTAGGGGCCGACCCTGTGGCGCAGCGGGTTAACACCCTGGCCTGAAGCGTTGGCATCCCATATGGGTGCTGGTTTGAGACCTGGCTGCTCCACTTCTGATCCAGCTCTCTACTATGGCCAAGATAGCAGTAGAAGATGGCCCAAGTCCTTGGGCCCCTGCACCCACATGGGAGACCCGGAAGAAGCTCCTGGCTCCTGCCTTCGGATTGGCTCAGCTCCGGCTGTTGTGGCCATCTGGGGAGTGAACCAATAGATGGAAGATCTCTCTCTCTGCCTCTCCTCTCTCTGTATAACTCTGACTTTCAAATAAATAAATAAATCTTTTTAAAAAATCACTCATTGTAAAAGTAAGTATAGGAAAGCTTGTAAGTAAAATAAGATGTTCAGAAGTGATGACTGGTGGATACCCTGTGCCTCCAACCTCTACCTCTTCCTTTACCCATACTCTCAGGGCAAAACCTTTAAGACTCACCCCAGAATCTTTTAATTTTTTTAACCATGAATCCCACCAACAATAGTGGTCTTTAGGTTGGTTTTCTTTTTTACTAAGTGGCATGAGATCTTAATCATTTCTGAAAAGGCAGTAACTAAGCAACCTGCTAGAAATGGAAGAATTAAATATCAGCGTAATTGTCCATTGTCTATAGGGAAGAAGTTAAAAGAAGATGCCCTAAAAGTATCTGCATAGCTTAATTTTTTTTTCATATGACGGTGACATCAGTATCATCAGTCTATTACACTGACTGAAGAGTAATTAGTCATACACGGTAGGGTCGAGAAACACAAATACAAAATATCTCACTTTTCCACTGTTTTACCTGGCATTTCAACTTTTCAATTTAATTTTCGAAAAGCAGTTTTTTTATCCTATCATAATTTATTGTTTCCACTATAAAAGAATACTCCTTTCTACTATTTTTGCTGGCAAATTCTAATAGTAACCATAAAGAAGTGTTAAATGCTCAAGACATCAATATATTTATCTAATTGGACATTATATAATGTGCTTATATATACATATTAATATAGCTAAGGTTATTTTAAAAGTAAATAGGAAATATTAGTTTTTTAACAAGTATAAATTCCAAAAATATCTTGTTTATTATCTAAAAATGCAGGTTTTTTTAGTTAATACATTGAGACAGTAAATAATAAACCTTTATATAATCTTTCATTAAATTTTTTAAAAGGAAGAATATATAGTTAGCAATATAACCTGATTTTCCTCTAAAAAGTTTCATAGTTTCAGTATTGGATATTTCTTTTTAAAATTTTATCATTACTATTATTTTATTTTGATTAGAAGACAGAGAGACATAGACAAAGACAGAGACATTCCATTTGCTGGTTCACTTCCCAAATGCCTAGGCTAGGCCAAGCTTGAAGCCATTTGTGTCTTCCAGGCGGGTGGCAGGGAACCAAGCACTTGTGCCATCACATGATGGTTCCTAAAATTCACATTAGCAGGAAGCTGAAATTGGAAGTGGAAGCAGGACTCAAACCTAGGCTATGATATTGAATGAGAATATTCCAAGTGGCATGTTAACCACTGTACCAAAGACTAGCCCCAGCACTGGGATATTTCTAGTATATCCAGATAATTTAAAATTGTTTCTTTTTTCTTCTCATAAGAATCTATGCTACAATACACACACATACATAAACACATATACAATGCACAACAGAACAACATGGTAGTTCTTAATACAAAATAATTTTTAAAAAGTTCTTAAACAGGTGAATTAATTTTTGAAAAGATAAAAAATTAAAGGAAAAATTTTAAGCATATTTAAGGGAAAAAGTATGAATCAAATATAACTGGAATGTCTACAAATTTTTGCAAATAATCTAATATCTTTTCATGTTAAATAAACACTTAATTATCACTCACTTATTTGGCATCATTTCAATGAGCTGGGGTAGCATTATGGGTCAGATAGGTCAAAGGGACCTTCATGACTTAGGTGGCTGAGCTGAGACCCAAAGTATCATTGCCCTAATTCAAGTTCTCAGCATCTCCTACGTGACCTAACCTGTTCCGGTCTCCTCAAATTCACGTTCCACTTAAATCTTACAGTGAACATCACGTAATGCCCATAGATCACCTAAAGCTTCAGTGTGACAGTGTGCATCCTATGATGAATAAACTAACCATCTAGCAGAATCAAAGATGTGGCTGAACAGAGTGTTTGTGGACTCATGCTCTACATACATATATTGTTGTGGGGAGCAACTCAGACTAGACTAAGTTACTGGAATTAAGACTTATTCTATGCATCTGCTCTCCCACAATATGGTGCTGGGAGAGGAGTAAACAACTTCTACACAGCTGCCTCCAGTTCGACCAATAACCTGCAGGAGCTGATCCTGCTCCTGATTGGAGGAGAGCAGCGTACTCGGCGTGTGGGCAGCCGAGTTGGGATTGGTGGAAGAGGACTATAAAGGAGGAGAGAGACAACATGCACCAGGAACATCTAAGGGGAACATCCGGATAACATCTGAGCAGCCCCCGAGAGAGCCGGCCGGCGGTGTGCCGCTCCCCTGCGGAAGTGGGGAAAGTGGCAGGGGGAACCACCCTTCCACGGAGGTGGAAGGGTTGGCAGCCAACCTGCGAAGGACCAGCAGCAAACCCGGGAAGGGCCGAGCAGACAAAAGAACAGCGCAGGGTCTAGTGTCGTTCCTCCGCGAAGAGGGGGAACGACATATTGTTATAATGAACTTTCAATAATTGTGGCAGTTTTTTGTTTTCCTGTTTTAAAATAATAACAAGCTCTTAGTCATAGCAAAGTCATGAATTCATATCCAATCCAAGCTAAAAGACACTTCGACTTTCTGACAATTTTGATTAAGCAAGGGGAGAAAACAATGTTTGTGTGCGTATAGTAAAGGGAGAAGGTGAGTGGGTTATAGGTCTTTCTAAGGTCTTTTACGCAAGTCATTTATCTGTCATGGTTTCCTTTTCTATAAAATAGAAATAATCTTAGCCCTGTGTGTTCCCTAAAAGGATGTTATATAATCTTGAATAAAATTAGAATGTATGTTAAATGTTTTTAAAATTATGCATTGTACAACAAATTCAAGCTATTTTCTGTGTTAAATAATAGTAGATTTACATTTGGGACACACCTAAAGAACAACATTTCTAGTGTTCTTAGGCGTATACAAAGGTCAGTGTTGAGTGCACATCCAGCCACATCGGTTTCATACTGTTTTGTACTCCTACCACTCTGTCCAGTCAATCTGGTATTCTTTCTGTTCCTTAAACAAAGCAAATCATTTCCAACTCTATGCCTTTTTTTCTACCTGGTTAGCTATTTTCCTGGATCCTTGTGTGGCTCTCTTCTCATCATCTGAGTTTCCACGCTAATGATATCCTCTCAGAGGTGACCCCTACTTATACTACTGCCGTACTGTGCTCCAGTCTCAGGTGATCACATTATTATTTTCTCATTAGCATTTATTATCTAAACTTCCTGTGCTTCTTTACTTTTTTATTGATGGAATGACCACAATATATGGGTACTATCCTCTTAACAAAGAGCCCAAGTGACTGCACAGTCTGTCACTAAGCTAAATCAGACTGACAATGGTTTGGATGCCAAGAAGCTCAGAGTGACCTTGTCAAATCAGGGAAATGATCACTTGAATCTATGACTTTCCAGAAGGAGAAGGTGGGGAAGGGAACGAATATGAGAATGAAAACCACTAAATAGATCCAGGATAAATGGCAATTTTTGGTTGTGCTATTAAGAGCAGGAAATTGGACTTGGCCTAATACATTAGCAAAAAATAACAATTTGGAAAAAAATTTCATGCTCTGGTTTGTCAGCACCTTGAAACTTGAATCATATGGAAGACTAAATTGAGGTAATTTTGGAGAAATGAACTTGACAATTTTCTGTATGTTCCATTTGGATAAATAATGATATCCTTTTACAGGTTAAACAGTACATTCTTCCAATAATGGATTTGCTTGTCATTTCTATTTTATAGCATATGAAATGCTATTTTAAAAATCCTCTCCCTTTGTTAGTCCCATTCTCTAAGCAAGTCTCATTTCATCTCACTTTCTCCCATCTCTCTATCTCTTCTTGCCAACACTTTCTCCACATATTGGCCTTTTAATATCTTTGTATTATTTACCGCCCCACCCTACCCCAGTCACTCTCCAATGCCCAGATTTCAGCTGACAGGAAATATCTATCTAGCATTTCTTTTCTAAATTCCAATATAGAGTTGTCCCTGAACCTATTAACACTTAAAAGATGCATCATTTTAATTATGAATGTATCTGTCTCTCACTAAACTCCGCGTATATTATCAAAGATGTGGTCCCAGTGGCTGCATATTATAGAACATACTAGGGGTTCAGTTAATGTTTTTCATTTAGTATTTTTCTTTAGTATTAACTGTTAACCAACATATATATGTTACTTTATCAATACCATTTGAATGTCAACATGGGTGGGATTAGGGTCATTTGCGTTTTACATTGTTCTCAGCTTTGTTGTTTGACTGTGCTGTGTAAGCAAAACAATCTTCAATTTTTTTCTTGCAATTGGTAGGAAAGCATATGGAAGCAAATCTCAGAAGACAGATGAATCTATTCCTTATCCCTTCTTCTCCCAGTTAATATATTTGGTCACTTAAGCAGATAATCCTTATCATAAGTGATTGCAACACTAACTCTGGAGTCAGGATCTTGGGTTTCAATTCTGGCTCTGGTAATTGCTTAGTTGGTTTGCCCTTGAACAAATTTCTTAATCACTCTGTTCTTTAATAACCTTATCTGTAAATCAGGGCAATACTTGTGTCTCATGAATGGGCTTGATCTGAGAATATATGCAACACATATTGATTGAATACATACTCTCCACACCAGGCCCTGGTCTGGGTACAAGTGATAGAAAAAAAAAAAGATAAAAATTCCTTCTTCATAAACTTTGTGTTCCAGTAAGCAAGACAAATACCCCCACACATACAGTGATGAGTGCTAACAGGGGAAGAAATAAAGCAGAGAAGAGTTTGTGAATTGTTTAGGGACTAGGGTTTTGAAATTTTAGATGGGGCAGTTAGTAAAGGTCTCGCTGAAAAAGCAACTTCTAAAAGACCTCAAGAAAGTGGAGGAGCTGGACACATGGATCTCTAAGGGAAGAGCCTTCCAGTTGCAGGGACTGAGAACTGTAAAGGACTTGAGCAAGAAGCACGTCTGGACTGTGTTCAAGGAACAGTACAGGGCCTGTGTTTGGAGAGGCCATGAGGGGGCGTTACAGGAAATAAGGTGTGGGTGTAGGTCTGGTGGGGACTGATCAGGTAGCGCCTTGGGAACTTTGGCTTAGCTTTTTCTCTGATATAAAATGGGAACCCTTGAAAGGGTTTGGTCAAAGATGGTATAAAGATATTCACGTTTTAATCATATTTCTCCAGCTGCCTTTCTGAAAATGTGTGTTGGGAGTGGGAGGAAGGGGTGGAGGCAGCAGGGAGATCAGCTAGACTGCTCCTGCCACAAAGCAGTCAGAGGGTGATGGTGTTGGATCAGGGAGGAAGGTGTGCAGGTGGTAACAGCTGGACAGATTTTGCATTTGTTCTGAGAATAGAGTCAATAGGGTATCTAGGCTGCTTAGATGTTTCTGAACTGAATAACTAGAAAATGGTGCTGCCATTAATTAAAATCAAATACAGCTTAATGTATGAATTGTTGTAGGGGCTGGTGCTGTGACGTTGCGGGTACAGCTGTTGTCTGCAGTGCCAGCATCCCATACGGGTGCTGGTTCGAGTCCTAGATGCTCCACTTCTGATCCAGCTCTCTGCTATGGCCTGGGAAAGCAGTAGAACATGGCCCAAGTCCTTGGGCCCCTGCACCCACATGGGAGGCCCAGAAGAAGCTCCTGACTCCTGGCTTTGGATCAGTGCAGCTCTGGCTGTTGCAGCCAATTAGAGTGAACCAGTGGATGGAAGACCTCTCTCTCTCTCTCTTTCTGCCTCTCCTTCTCTCTGTGTAACTCTGACTTTCAAGTAAAAAAAATACATTGTTGTGCTAAAATGTGCCAACAGGTTAATGAGTTAATATACATACTTAGTATCTTAATACTTACTACATGTAAATGTACACACACATATTTTATATTTACATATAATATTTAAATATAACATTTATATATTTAAATTTATACATATAAATACATGTAAAGCATTTAATAATTTCATATTGAGAGTGAGTTAATATATGTAAAGCATTCCTAGTACCTAATATCAAATAAGCCTAAAGTATTTGCTATTGTGAAGAATAGATTGGAAATCGTATAGTATTAAATATGAAAATTTTAGAGTCACAACTACTAAACAACTAAAATAAGCACATGAAAAACACTAATTGCTGGCACACACCCCCTCCCCCCAACTGTTTCCCCTCTAAAAGTGAGGAGCTGGACACAACCGTTTGCATATAATCATGCTGACTCATCACAAAGTTTAGCTTAGCATACTAACCCGCAAGTATCCGCCTGGTTCTGAGATATAGTAGGGATGTAACATCTACTGTTAAATGTGCTTATTTACCTCTTAAATGGAAAGAACAAAGATTGGGGAGGAATTGGAGAATCGAAGCAACCTCTTTCATTTTTAATGTCACAGAGGTGCTGTGGGCTGCAGCTTGCAAATTCAATGAAGGATACAGCTCTTCAAGAGACTGGCATGCATTCCGCACAGGGATTTGGAATAGATGGGGCTCTGACATGTAGGACGTTACTGCAATATAAGCTGCATGGTTCTCTTTTTAATTCACATAGTTAGTGGATCATACAGTTATTTCCAATGATAATTAAAAATGCAGAATTGACTCTAGTTTGGAATGAATTATATAATTTTCTTTCTTCTCAACTTTCTACTCATATAAACCTATGTAATAATGTTCTACTCAATATTGAACCTTGGCATTCATAATTATACAGTGGTTTAAAAAGTGTTCTCATATATATTTCATTTTTATTATTTCTATTGATACAATATTATTTACAAATTGTCCTAATAAAACTATCAAAAATAAATTATTCATTTATACCTATTAGTTAGATGCTTAATTTGAAGCTCTGAGGATAATTATTGGATTGCTAAATACATTTAATTTAATTTAAAGGAATAGGATCATAAGTTCAATCAATGTCTTCAGTTTCAAAAATTGTACCATTTCCATTTCAATGCAGTAGAATGTTGGTAATTACATTACTAATAAAATTCTGTCAGTACTTTTAAGGGTGTTCAGTTAAGAGAGTTGACCTAAGAACAGTACAAGGGAGTCAACGTGGAGCAAATAAATGAAAAGAAACCAAACTTGGCCATGGATAGGCCACAAAGGAAAAAAAGGATACTATTACAAAGTTTGAATCTAGAATGCAGAGCAATTGCATATTATAAAAGTCACAGATGTATCTTTTTTTAATAGCTGCTGCTGCTGCTATATTTCATGAAATCTAAGACACCATAAATTGTGAGATTCACCACCAAGGAAAAAATATTTAAAAAAAAACATGTCAATTAAGTAAGGATACACCACTTTTAGAAGATACTTCAAGATCTTAAAAAGTTAAAATGTTTAAATAGGTGTATCTGACTCAAGGAAATATAGGACTAAGAACAGCAGAGGATATAAAAATTCTCAAAATCAGTCATAATACAACCTTCCTAGACAATCAATAAGCACTTATTAAGTGCCTGTGGGTGGGTACGAAGAAGCAAAATGCATAATCTAGATGAAGAGGCTTAAGTGCTACATATGAAATATTCATCGCTGCCCTTCAGTTTCACAATGGTGACCACTGTTGAAAAAAATAGACCCACTTGTGCAAAAAGAGGCCTGAGTGTGCAAGTGCCAGGAGCATAGGCGGCACACTAGTAAGGAGGGGAAGACAGGAGGAAAGAGGCAGCAGCTGGGGGAGGGATAGATGGTTTGGAGGAGAGGTAGGGAGAATAGGAAGAGGGAGAGAATTGAACCAGGAGCTTCATTGAAATTCCAAAGTGGTCTGAACCCCGTCCATGCCAAATTTCCTGCTTTTATAAAATAGAAATGCTACCCTGATTTTATAAAATAGAATGCTATCCAGTAAGTGAAATGCTCCCATAAAACATTAACTTTGAAAAAGGGCTTCATATACTTTTATAGCATCTGTAACTTCATGACTAATACTGAGAATTTTTCTATCTTGTGTATTCTTTAAATGATGAAGATAATTTTATGTCTCTCAAATCTGATGCAAATGTCATTGGTTAAATATTTGGCATTGATTAGAAATCAAATTTTATTGTGGCTGGTTATCAACCTCCTCAATGACTTAAAAGTTTTAGAATTTGTGATTAAAATTGACAAGTTGTTTGGGTTGAAATCAGCCACCTAAATTTTTTCATGAGAATTTTGTATGTATTATGATTGTATCACAGTTTCTGTGAGCTGAACTGGAAAAATGAAATTAGACTGTTTACTTCTAATTAGAAACACTTCTGTTTCTGCAATGAGAATTTCATAAATAAACTGTCCTATGATGTGCAGCAATTGCTTTGAAATTACCCAAATGAAAAGATACTCAACCTTTTAGCTGTATCATATCTTCATAAATTTATCAGTAACTTGCAAGAGATAATATCCTGTAACATCATTAAGCTTTATGACTAAGTGGTAAACTATATTACACATTCTGATGCTGTCATATAGTTTCTTGTGATGGCGAAAAAATTAACTTCATAATGGTGATTACTGCTTTTGAAAGGCAAAACTATAAATAAATAATAACGCAGAGCAATTTTATTTTTAAAAGTCAATAATAAATTCCATCTGCTGCATGCCATTAAGAATCAAAGAGGTTACTTATATGCCTCAGTTCTTTTTATATCTTTATTCCTTCAATTTAAAAGTACAGGTCGATTCATCAATGATAATGTTATTTTAGCTTATTTGACCAAAAGCTAAAAAAGAAAAAAAAGAGAGAGAGAGAAAAAAAAAACCTCCCGTCTATCTTTCTCCTTATTTCTCTGGAGCCTGAAGAACTTAATGAAATGTAAAAGTAAAACAAATAGATTGAAGCAAATTTTTAAGAGAATGGATAGGAGAGCCTTAATGCCATGTGAAATGCCAGTCTGTGAAACCCAGACTACAGCTGTGATAGAAGCAAGACCATGTGACTGATCTGTTATTCTCTCAGTTATACACACATTTTCAGAAAAGAAAAAGGTAAGGTGATAGGAAATCTTACTGACCAATGTTTACCTATGAATGAATGAAAAGTCCCTGCTGACTTGTTACAAATGGCCACTGGACATGAAGCAAACTCAAAATTGCTCTGCCTCAATCTATTTTGGGGAGCACCTCCTTATAGAATCATATCAGCAACAACACCCACAGAAAACCATAGAGAAATTATATGCACAAAGTCTTTTTTAAAACAACATTCTATTGGGATTTAGTGTTTTGAGAGTTTACTCCCTACTGACCTCCCTCTGCCACCAAACATCCCCTTTCTGGCGGCAGTAACTATAGAACTTCTACCAATGTTGTCATAGCTCCACATAGCTTAGCTGGATTTTGAGAATATAAAACAAAGCCAGCCCTGTGAAGTCTGGTTTATCTAGCTTTTAGAAATGACTTGTTTAAAGCTGAGAGTACTTACACATACCTTTACGGGGGCAGAGCATTGCTGAGATCTTCCCTTCAAACCCTGCTCAGTCTGCAATATGCTGCTCTCCAGAAGAGGAGACAGGAATTTGGGTTTGTGTGCTCCCCTCACCCCCCTCCCCGCCCCTCCCCGCAGGGTAATACAACACTTCCTTTCTGGGAGAGTGCCCTAGCCTCCTGCCTAGACCCTGACCCCTGGTGGTGGCGTGCAAGATTCAGAGGTTTCTGTACCCAGGAAACCCACTGACCCTGCTCTGTGACTGTGAATTTGCTCGTGGCTCACTGAGCACTTTGGAAACAGTGCCAGCAGGCTCTGCATGCTTCGTTACTAAGGTGGCCCTGTAAAGACTAACATGGAGTGAGACGACAGAACTCAATCATATTTAACTTCTGTATGGTTTCTCATTATCAAGTAAATAAATGCCATGGCTAGCTTCACCAAATCTATGTTAAATAGTCCTGATACCACCAACAGGCAATGGATTTAGTAAACTGAGCACAGATCAGGCGGCTGTTTTGTAGCTTTACAGATATTTAAATCTTGTAGCCATTGTCAGAATCCAGGTGGATTTTTGCCCCAGAACCTCTAACTGCAACGTCAAGATATGGTTCACTCTGGTTTGTTGTTTCTTTCTATCTTTTTCCCTTTGAAAGGAAGGAGGAATCTACTCCTATCATAATGCCCATCTTCAAATCATTCAGCAAAATTATACACACCTGGGAAACAACAGCAGCAGGTAGAAAGCAAGAATGAATGGACTGTTTTACAGCAACATTTCATGTTGCAAGAAAACTCACGTGCATCAAACAATATTCCAAACAAAATATAAACACATGGTTTCAAGCATCTGAAAAATATGCAAAGGAGGGATTTTTGCTTATTTATATCTCACATGATGGTAATACCATCTACATTTGCACTGTGTTTGAAAAATGAATAAGAGAGCTATAACCTGCCCACTCCCACACATATCAAACACATCTGAGTTGGTCATATGACAGATACCTATCTATAAGTAAATATCTATATCTATTTATCTGTATATGTGCCATAGCTACACAAGATACATATTTCCTAATACTTTGTCATTTGCTTTTTCTTATTTGCTCTCATTAAGAATCTGATAGGAACTAGAACTGAGTCACCTGTCAACTAACTTTAGTTTTTTCAAGATTTTGTAAGACCAAAGCCATCTTTAAATATTAGAAATGTCCACTAGATTCCAATGAACATAGTTTCTGATGAATATTGGCTAAATATTGACTGCCATTACTCTGCGATGCATGCTGTTGAGAGCCTGTAAATTAAAAAAATTTAATGCTGTGATCAGGAACACTATTGCTTCTTTTTTTTTTTTTAAAGATTTATTTTATTTATTTGAAAGTCAGAGTTACACACAAAGAGAAGGAGAAGCAGAGAGATAGAAAGGTCTTCCATCCACTGGCTCACTCCCCAGTTGGCCACAATGGCCGGACCTACGCCGATCCAAAACCAGGAGCCAGAACTTCCTCTGGGTCTCCCATGTGGGTGCAGGGCCCGAGGACCTGGGCCATCCTCCACTGCTTTCCCAGGCCAGAGCAGAGAGCTGTATCAGGAGTGGAGCAGCTGGGACTCAAACCAGCTTCCATATGGGATGTTGGCACTTCAGGCAGCAGCTTAACCTGCTACGCCACAGTGCCGGCCCCACACCATTGCTTCTAATATCTCCTCTAGTTTTTATTCGAGATTATTTTCCAGTATAGTTGTTTATTTTATTCTTGTTCAGTTCTTTATTTATTTTCCTTACATCACATCTAATAACACACCATGTAGACTGATCAATTTATGATAATGTGATACTTTTTATTTTATTTTTTTAAAGCCTAAGGGACAGAGACAGACAAACATCAAAGATCTCCCATCTTCTAGCTCATTCCTCAAATCAATGTAATAGCCCAGGCTGGGCCAGGCCAAAGCAGGGAGCCAAGAAATAAATCTGGGATCCCTATATGGGTGGCAGGGACCAGTGTGCTGGAGTCACTGCTGCCTCTGAGGGTGTGTATTAGCAGGAAGCTGGAATTGTGAGTAAAGTTGAGACTGGAACCCAGGCACTCTGACATCCCAAGAAGCGTCTTAACTTCTACTCCAAATGACTGCCCCTACCGTGAGTTTAAATGCTCAGGTTTATTGATCGAAAAATTGATAAATCTGGATTATATAATTAGAGCATGTTTAAAGTAGATTTTTCTTTTCAAAGATGGTGGGGAGAGACCTTTTGTAAAAGGAAAAAATATAGTAAAAAGTATTTCTAAGACTTAGGCACATTTGGAGTCATGATCCCTCCCATTTGTAGATGTTAATTGTTGGCAGGTAGGATTATAAAGTTACTTTGCTAATAGAGCATGACAATGGTATGAAGATAGCCTTCACCTCAGACGTGACATCTTCTGCTATGTTCTCTTATCAAAATGTATTCCACAAAAGACCAAAAAAGAACACCTCTGTGTCAGGTAAAGAGCCCAATAGGTAACCAAACATGAATCAGACAATGAGTGATACAGAATGTCAATTCTCAAAGCTCTTCAGGATTCAAAGGAAAACAACTCTCCCTGGCCTGAGAAAATCATTCAGCTTTTCTGTACGAGAGAGCTCACTTACCAAGCTTTAACTGCTTTTTGGGGGCTTGGAGGAACCAGATTAGGTATTTAAGAGTGATTCTTAAAAGAAATTTCGAACTTCTTACAGTGACTAAGATTTATAGGATATAGCATGTGTACAGGGTTTCATGGAAAATAAGCACCTAACAACATTCCTATAAGTTTAGCTTACATAAAAGAGCTTTCACTAAATCATAGCAGGTAGCATATAATAAAAATTAATGTTGCCTACCGAGCAAACTTACTTGTTTGAAATAAGCCTACACTAAACACAGGAGTTACAATGGGGAGTCAGTCAACTGATTTCTGACCACAGAAAAAAAGTCTCTTAAAGTTCAACGTTCTTCCCTTGGAAGAATGTCTCATTAGTGACAGAACACGTTTTCCATTGACTTCTCCCCTTCTGTAAGGTTTCTCAGCACTGTGCACTAAGCAGTCCACTTGTCCTGCTTTCCGTGAGTTCCACTGGCTAATGCTTTTCTGAGAGCAAGTACTGCAGAGTACAAACAGGACTCTGGAGACAGTCTATCGGAGTTAAAATCTCTGGGCCTCCACTTTCCAGGCATGGAACTGAAGTAAACCACTTAACATACCTGCTTCTCAGTTTTGTCACCTGTGAAACCAGGATTTTAAGATTTCTTACCTCCTACATGTTGTGAGGATTAAAACATTTAACACATACAGGGTACTTACAACAATACTTGGCATATAAGAAGTACTCAATAAATGCTGACTTTTCAAATAATTACTATGATGACAGCCATTAAAGTAGGTGGGCATTTCATCTATTGCTTGCTCTGTCAAGGCAAACCATGACAATACAACATGCTTGATAATATAGAAATGCATTAGGAAGAACTCTTGAAAACAAAGGTTTCCAGGGCTGGCGCTGTGGTGCAGTGGGTTAACGCCTTGGCCTGAACTGCCTGCATCCCATATGGGCTCTGGTTCAAGACCCGGCTGCTCCGCATCTGATCCCGCTCTCTGCTATGGCCTGGGAAAGCAGTGGAGCATGGCCCAAGTCCTTGGAACCCTGCACCCGCATGGGAGACCAGGAAGAAGCTCCTGGCTCCTGGCTTCAGATTGGCGCAGCTCTGGCCGTTGCGGCCAATTGAGGAGTGAACCATTGGATGGAAGACCTCTCTCTCTTTCTGCCTCTCCTTTCTCTGTGTAACTCTGACTTTCAAATAAATAAATAAATCTTTTAAAATAATAAAATAGAAAATAAAGATCTCTTTATTATTTGATTTACAAAATTCAAAACTGGACATGAAATAAAGAAAAACCTCAGGTTATAAGGAGAAATGAATTTTGAGCTTGACTTCAAGGTCTTGTAATAAAAATCCCTTGAGGAAAATGAATGATGTTTACCCATGTAAGAGGTTACACAATTTACATGAAGATCATTAAATCCTAAAAGCATTATGTAAAGTTAACATCTGATTAAAATATTTACATAAATGGAGCTTCAGAGACTGCTTCTTGGTATATATTTTAAAATTTTTACTTTATAAAATTTCACTGGACATGAATTATATACATTAGATGGAGCATTTTCACTTCATGCTTTCTTTTTTCTAGTTTCTCTTCTGTTATTTATTTAGTTTTACTTATCTCATGTAACTTGAAATAGAGTTCTTATCAGAAAATTGTTTTTTTTTTTTTTCCAACAAAAGAGAGTCAATCTTTAAGATTATATGGTGGGGCGGCACTGTGGCGAAGTGAGTAAAGCTGCCACCTGCAGTGCCAGCATCCCATATGAGTGCTGGTTCAAGTCTCGGCTGTTCTACTTCTGATCCAGCTCTCTGCTATGGTCTGGGAAAGCAGTACAGAATGGCCCAAATCCTTGGGGCTCTGTTCCCACAAGGGAGACCTGGAAGAAGCCCCTGGCTCCTGGCTTTGTATTTGTGCAGCTCTGGCTGTTGTGGCCAACTGGGGAGTAGCCAGCAGATGGAAGATCTCTCTCTCTCTCTCTCTCTCTCTGCCTCTCCTTCTCTCTGTACCTCTTTCAAATAAAAAATCTTTAAAAAATTTATATAAAGGGAACAAATGTCATGCATTTTATATATACAGTTTTAAGAGTATAATGATACTGCCCATAATATCCTCCCACCATCCTTCACTCCCATCCTCCCTCCCCCTTCTTATTCTTCTTTTAATTTTTGCAGACACATACTTTCAATATACTTTGTAATCATAAGCTTAACTATCCTCTAAATAAAGAATTCAGCTCTTGTCTACCAAACTTTTAAAGAAGAACTAATTTCTATTCTTCTTAAGTATTTAAAAGAATTGAAAGGGATTGAATCCTCCCAAACTCCTTCTATGAGACCAGCATCACCTTAATTGCCAAACAAGAAAAGATACAACAAAGAAAGAAAACTAAAGACCAATATCCCTTGGGGCTGGTGCTGTGGCACAGTAGGTTAATCCTCCGCCTGCAGTGCCAGCATCCCATATGGACATCAGTTCTAGTCCCGGCTGTTCCTCTTCCAATCCAGGTCTCTGCTGTGGCCTGGGAAAGCAGTAGAAGATTGCCCAAGTCCTTGGGCTCCTGCTCCTACAAGGGAAATCCAGAAGAAGCTCCTGGCTCCTGGCTTCATATTGGTGCAGTTTCGGTCAGGCCATCGTGGCCATTTGGAGAGTGAACCAACAGAAGGAAGACCTTTCTCTCTGTCTCTCCAACTTACTGTCTGTAACTCTACCTCTCAAATAAATAAATAAAAATCTTTTAAAAAAAAGACCATATCCCTCATGAACATAGATGCAAAATCCTCAACAAAAGGCTAGCTGATCAAATCCAACAACATATCAAAAAGATCATCCACCTGGACTAGTGGTATTTATCCCTGGGATGCAGAGATGATTCAATATGTGCAAATAAATAAACATGATACATCACATTAACAAACTGAAGAATAACAATCATATGATTATATCAACAGATGCAGAGAAAGCATGTGGTAAAATCCAATACCCTTTTGTTATAAAAAGTCTTGATTAAATTGGGTATAGAAGGAACATACCACTTCACAAGCAAGGCGATAGATGACAGACCCACACCAGCATCATACTGAATGGGGAAAAGCTGCAAGCATTTCCACTAAGATCCAGAACTAGTCAAAGATGACCACTCGCTACATTACTATTCAATATAGTTCTGGAAGTTCTAACAAAAGCCATTAGGTAACAAAAACAAAGCAAATGGATACAAATGTGAAAGGAAGTCAAATTATCCCTGTTTGCAGATGATATATCCTGTATGCAGAGGAACCAAATGCCTCATAAGTGAGTTTGGCAAAGTTGCAAAAAATAAAACCAATGCACAGAAATGAATAGCATTTGTATACAAAAACAATGCCATGGCTGAGAAAGAGTTTGTAAGATCAGTACCATTCACAATTGCTACCCCAAAATTCATATACCTTGGGATAATTATACTCAAGGACATGAAAGATCTATACAGTGAAAATTATAACACATCACAGAAAGAAACAGAAGTCACAAAAATGGAAAATGATTCTATGTTCATGGATTTGAAGAATTAATATTGCTAAGATGTCACTACTATCCAAAGCAACTTACTGATTCAGTGTACTCCCAGTCAAAATACCAAGGACATTCTTCCCATGTCTAGAAAAAACGATCCCATATTTTAAGTGGGAATACCAGAGACCCTGAATAACTAAAACCATCAAACAATAAAAACAAAGCTGGAGGCATCACAATGTCAGATTTCAAGATTCATCAGGTAGTTATAATCAATACAGTGTAGTACTGACACAAAAATAGTCATGTGGACCAATGGAACAGACTGGAGACCCAAGAAATTAATCCATGCTTCTATAACCAATCTTTGATAAATAAGCTAAAATGACTCCCTGGAGAAAAGACAGTCTCTTCAACAAACGATGTTGGGAAAATTGGATCTCCTTATGTAGAGGTATGAACCAAGACCCCTACTTTACACCCACTTGTAATGAAACAGAGATATAACCATAAGATTTGAAATCATTAATTTACTAGGGAAAATATAGGGGAAACACTGCAAAACACTATCATAGGCAAATAATTCTTGGATAAGACAGCAGAAGCACAGTCAATAAAAGAAAAAACAGATAAATGGGATTATATCTAGCTAAGAAGCTTCTGCACAGCCAAGGAAATGATTAACAAAGAGGCAACTGACAGAATGGGAGAAAATATTTGAAACCATGTATCTGATAAAGGATTAAATATCCAGAATATAAGCAGATCAAGAAATTCAACAACAACAATCAACAATTCAGCTAAGAAATGGGCTAAGGATATGAACAGACAAAGTATTAAATACAAATGGCCAACAAATACATGAAAAGATGATAAGGATCACTAGCCATCAGAAAAATTAAATGAAATCCACAATGAGTTTTTACTTCATTACAAATATGTTCCTAAATTTGTATATATGAAATACATGAAGTTTATATATCTTAAATAAAATGTTTCTAGGTAAAAATTTTAAAAATAATGAATCCTGAAGAGGATGAGGAGAAAAAGGTATTCTAATATACTGATGGTGGGAACAAACACTACTACAGCCATTATGGAAGACATTATGGAGAGTGCTCAGAAATCTAAAATAGGTCTTCCATATACCCAGCCATTCCACTCCTGGGAATTTACCCAATGGAAATGAATTCAGAACATGAAAGTTTGATCTGTATACTCATGTTCATAGCAGCTCAATTCACAATAGCTAAGATATGGAATCAACACAGGTATGCAACAACTAATGACTGGATACAGAAATGTGATATACACACACACACACACACACAATGGAATACTACTCAGTCATACAAAAGAATGAAATCCTGTCTTTCTCAATAAAATGGATGCAATTGGAGACCATTAGCTTAGTGAAATAAGCCAGTCCTAAAAGTAAATCATGTTCTCTCTGATATGTGATAACTAGGAGTACAAAATAATTTAATGTATATGAATGAAACCGACATTTGAGACTTGATTCTTGTTATTAGCCCTTGTCTATACTCTTGAGGAATAGTGGTTGTTCTACTTACTACTTGTTGAATTCTTTATTTAGTGATGGCTTAAGCTTATGATTATAAGATAAATTGAAAGTATGTTGCCGGCACCGCAGCTCAATAGGCTAATCCTCCGCCTTGCGGCGCCGGCACACCGGGTTCTAGTTCCGGTCGGGGCACCGGATTCTGTCCCGGTTGCCCCTCTTCCAGTCCAGCTCTCTGCTGTGGCCCGGGAGTGCAGTGGAGGATGGCCCAGGTGCTTGGGCCCTGCACCCCATGGGAGACCAGGAGAAACACATGGCTCCTGGCTTCGGATCAGCGTGGTATGCCGGCCGCGGCAGCCATTGGAAGGTGAACCAACGGCAAAAGGAAGACCTTTCTCTCTGTCTCTCTCACTGTCCACTCTGCCTGTCAAAAAAAAAAAAAAAAAAAAAAAAGAATGTATGTCATTGCAGGGCCAGCACAGTGGCACAGCGGGTTAAAGCCCTGGAAGAAGCTCCTGGCTCCTGGCTTCAGATCAGTGCAGCTCCAGCTATTGCAGCCATCTGAGGAGTGAACTAGCAGATGGAAGACCTCTCTCTCTGTCTCTACCTCTTTCTGTAACTCTTTCAAATAAATAAAATAAAGTCTTTTTTTTTAAAAAAAGAAAGTATGTCATTGCAAAAATTAAAAGAAAATAAGAAACGAAGAGTGAGGGTGGGAGTAAAGGAAGAAGGAGTGAGTAGTGTGGGAAGTATTAGTATGTTCTTAAAACTCTATATATGAGGGGCCGGCGCCGTGGCACAGCGGGTTCAAGTCCTGGCCTGAAGCACCAGCATCCCATATGGGCGCCAGTTCTAGACCTGCTGTCTGCTGTGGTCTGGTAAAGCAGTAGAAGATGGCCCAAGGCCTTGGGTTCCTGCACCCGCATGGGAGACTCGGAAGAAACTCCTGGCTCCTGGCTTCGGATCAGCACACCTCTGAATGTTGTGGCCATCTAGGGAGTGAACCAGTGGATGGAAGACCTCTCTCTCTCTCTCTCTCTCTGCCTCTCCTCTCTCTGTGTAACTCTGACTTTCAAATAAATAAATAAATATTTTTTTTAAAAAAACTGTATATATGAAACACATGAAATCTGTTCTCTTTATATAAATAGAAATTTCTTAAAAAAGATTATATAGATCAAGAAGAGGAAAAACAAAGAATAAACAGAAGAAAATGAAGGGGAAAATGATGAACTAATACAGACTGATATAATTTGATATAATTTTGGAAAACAGTAAAGGTCTTTCAGTCATAATGGTCAATCCTTGAAACAAGATAGTTCTCTTGAAAGATAGAATGAACTTTAGCTTATTGTTTTTAAATACTTTCACTCCACACATGTATATATATCTAGTTGGCAATAGATGAAAAATACCCTGGGATTTGTTATTATTACTTTTTTTAAATATTTATTTGTTTATTTGAAAATCAGAATTACAGAGAGAGATGGAGAGACAGAGATGAAAGACAGATCTTTCATCTGTTGGTTCACTCCCCACAGGGCTGCACCAGCCAGTGCTGGGCTAGGCCAAAGCCAAGAGTCAAGAGCTAGGAGCTTCATCTGGGCTTCCCATGTAGGTGCAGAGGCCCAAGCACTTGGTCCATTCTCCGCAGCTTTCCCAGGCACATCAGAAGGGAAGTGAATGGGAAGTGGGGCAGCTTGAACTTGAACCAATGCTTTTATAGGATGCTGGCACTGCAGATAGCAGCTTAACCCTCTATGCCACAACACTGGCCCCAATATTTATTATTTGATTTTTAGAATATCATATTTCACTTCCTGGAAAGTCTCTGGTGTAGTTGAAAGGCAAAAGTACTCTCCATCATCACCTAATAGCTGAAAAGGAATCAAGATGTTGGAACAGTCAAGAATGAATGCGGTTGGGAAGGGCAGAGGGAACAGATGACATGTCAAGGCTATCTGATCAGCACTGCTGGTTTACACTTTGATCTTCCTGCTGCTGCCCTTCTAAGGTCACCCTTCTAGTTCTCCAGGGTTCATCCAATTCTGAATCATGAATCCTTAGAACAGCAACTTCCACTTGGGGTTGCTCTCCTGTTGGTGGCCTTCTTCCTCCACAAAATGCAGTCTAGTTTGTGTTCAGGTGCAAAATAATAAGCATAATTGAAACTGGTATCATGACTAGATTCTATTTAACAAAGTAGATGCTCTGCTAATTTCTAATTTGAGGTTCTGGCCCTCAAACTTCTTTCTGTCAATACTCGCTTGCTCATGGAGTTTAACACACAAAGGGGACCTCTTTGTGGTTCTCTGAAAACACCAAGCTGTAGTCTTTGCCCATGTAACTCCCCCTGGGTTCTACCCAAATCCATTGGCTTGCTCTTTCTCTGTTTTATTTAGATTCCTGGTCATATACCTCTTCCTTGGGAAGATATGGGACTACCATATCTAAGATAGCATACTCTTTTGTGTTTTTCTTTTTGACACTTACCACTAACTGATATTAAACATTTGCACGTTGGTGCTTAGTTATACCCACTACAATTAAGCTCTAAGGAGGTTCATTCCTGTAGTCTCAGCACCCCAAAGTTCCTGCATTTATTGTAGGAAATCAACAAATATCTGTTCAAAGAGCTAACCAGCAGTTGCTGGACATATAACAGGTGTTCGTTAAATATTTAGGGAAAGCCTTATGGACTGAGTGGATGTTTACATGCATTGTGCTAGTTCACAAATGTATTATTTTATCTTAAATTTGCTTCTAATTATTGGTTAGCTCAGACATAGGATGTCATGAATGTTGCTTAGAAGAATGTCATCTATGAGGGTTTAAAAGGAAAAATTAATCAGATAAACAGGGTGATCTGCTGAAAAAGCAGTTGGGAGCTAGAGAGAGAAAAGTTCTCAAAGCATAGAGACTAGCATGAGCAAAGGTGTGGAGGCCAGACAAACTACAACCAAAAAATGTTCAGTGTGACCATAGCAGGGTATGAGAAAGGATAAGACAGATAGGGTAGAGAGAGAGAAGAGAGAGGTGAGAATCAAAAAATAGGTAAGAACCTGGGTCTTCATGTGCCTTATGAATTATTTTGAGGATTTGGATTTTAATCTGAGGGCAATAGGTAGACACTTAGTCTTTAGAGCATTAACAAGGTCAGACTAGAACTCTAGAAAGTAGCCACACTTCAGGAAACAGAAGGAAATGGATGGGGATAATATCCTCATTAAGGACACCACCTAGGAGGTGGTGATTATAACCCATGTGATACATGAGGCTAAATAATGGTATTAGGAATCAAAAGAGGCAGATCAATTAGAATGTCTTTACAGTGTAGAAGAGTTAGGATCCCATGACTTATTGTAATGGTTCTGTTAGGAGCTCAGGTGGGATAATAATCTTGTTGGGTACTAGAGAACACTGAAGGAAACACCTATTTAAAAGCGATGGGGTGGGCATTTGGCCCAGTGCTTAAGATGTCAGTTAAGGCTGGCGCCGAGGCTCACTAGGCTAATCCTCCGCCTGCGGCGCCGGCACCCCGGGTTCTAGTTCTGGTCAGGGTGCCGGATTCTGTCCCAGTTGCTCCTCTTCCAGTCCAGCTCTCTGCTGTGGCCGGAGAGGGCAGTGCAGGATAGCCCAAGTCCTTGGGCCCTGCACCCGCATGGGAGACCAGGAGGAAGCTCCTGGCTTTGGATCGGCACAGCACGCCGGCTGTAGTGGCCATTTGGGGGGTGAACCAACGGAAGGAAGACCTTTCTCTCTTTCTCTCTCTGTCTCTCTCTCTCTCACTGTCTAACTCTACCTGTCAAAAAAAAAAAAAAAAAAAGATGTCTGTTAAGAGTCCCACATCTTCCACTAAAGTACATCCTTGGAGGTTTCAGTGATTGCTCAAGTTATTGGGATCCTACCACCCACACAGGAGACCTGGATTGAATTTCTGGGACCTGGTTCTGGCTCTGGCCCTGGCCCAGCTCAAGACATTGAGGGCATTTGGGACACAGACCAATAAATAAGAGATTCCACTTTCTCATTTTCCTTCCCTCCCTCCTCTCTCCTTCTCTCCCTCCCTCCCTCAAATAGTTTTTTTAAAAAAGGGGAAATTATAATACCAATTTAAGAGATGCTGCAGTTTGAATACCTGTGAAATAGCCTGTGAATATTTCTAGGAAACAATAAGACCCACAGGTGTAGAGTTTCTGCTAATCTCAGATGGAATTTAAATTTGAGTATCATCTGCCCATAAATGAGAATTGATACTGCTTAGAAAGAATGCACTTCATAAGATTCATGGAGAATTAATCAAAAAGCTGTTATTTTAGTGCACAAATTTTGAAATCCAGGTCATTTTTTCATAGTTCACATTATCCATGATCCCTTTAAAAACTCCTTCATATTTACTCTTTAGGTCAATTAAACTATTAGTACTTTAACCCACTGGCTCTATGTTTGCATTCTCTCTTTCCTTCTGTCACACACACAAAATGTATATATTGAAACCATATATGTTGAACCATTTCAGGGCAAATTACTTGCATCTTGACACTTTATCCTTAAACACTTAGGTGCATAATTTCCATGAATATGAATATTCACCTACATAACCACAGTGAAGCTTTCAGCTTTAGTACATTCCATATTGATATAATACTTTAGTGTAATCTATCATATGCCTTCCAATTTTGTCTATTGACACTGTAATGACTCCAGACAGTTTAAGGGCTATTTCCCAGACAGGATAAGGTGGGAGTGATGGAGGGACAGGACAAAGTCCATTATGTAAAGTGAACTTTATAATTTATGTCACCTTTGAGTAGTACCAAATTGAGAATGCTAGGGGTAGACATTCAGTCTCACAGCTAAGATGCCCATGTACCACACAGGAGCGGTGGGTTTCATTCTCTTCTCTGGTTCCTGACTACAGTCCCCTATCACAGCAGACCCTGGGAGGCAGGGTGATGCCTCAAGTACGTGGATTCCTGCCACTCACACAGGAGATCTGAATTACATTCCCAGGTGCTTCTTGCAGCCCTAGTCTAGCCCCAGCCACTCTGGGCACTTGGAGCATGAACTTTGGGTAGTTCTCTGTCTTTCTCTCTGAATCTGTTTCCTTCTCTCTTGTCTTTCAGCTTCTCAAAAAAAATATAAAAACTCGAGGAATACTGAAAAAATGCACTGAATGAACTAAATGAGCTGGAACTGAATTCATGATATTACCACTAAAAGTTCAGTATAAGACAGTATAAACCCATCAGCATTCCAAATCTAACATGACCAGGAAGGCACAATGGGAAGCTTTATTTATAGGAATCCCTCTGCACCCACTTACAAAGTTGCTAAACTGGTTTCTGTTTCCTTTGTGGGTGTCAAAGAACCAAAGCATGTTTTGGCTTGTCACTGGGCACTCAGAGTTGATCTCTAGTGGCAAAAGAACCTAATCTCTCAGAATCATTTACTTCCACAAGCACTGCAATTTACGGTGGCTCAGCGACACCCACACCTGCAAAAATTACTTGTTTCCCTCGCTGCCCCTCCTTTTCTCTTCAATATGCGGAATGTACCTGGATTAATCAGCAAACCACGTCAGAGGGAGGTGTTTGACAAGTACAAATATGTGATATGAAATAGGACATATCGCAGTTTTCAGCTGCTTACAGAAATGACTACTGACCAAACAGTAAGGCACTGGAAGACAAGCATGTGAATTCAGGCAAGCCTTGATAAAATGGGCACCCCAAAAACAAGGCCAGGTGATGGGGCCCTAAAGGAGTGGTAAAACAAAGGACTTTGAAATCAGATACATGGGAAACTGAATCTCAGTTTGCCACTTACCATTCAGCTTTGGCTGAGTTATATAAAAGCTCTGTATGCCCCAGTTGCCTCACCAGAGAAAAAGGAGAAATAATATCTACCTGCCAGGGCATTCGGTTAGGATTAAATGAGATACCATATGCCAAATGTCTAAGCACAGTGTCTGGCATATGGTGGCTGCTTAAAAATAGTTCCCTGAATCCTTCAGCAGGCTGACAAGGACTGATTTACAAGGACTGATGTAAGGCAGAATAAATGGAAAGCGGAGACCAGAGCTTTCCTGGGCTCAGTCAAGGAAGGAAAGCAGGAGACAGCTGGGAGGCTATGCTTGTGGTCCAGACAAGGGCACAGAAAACTTGAACTTGAATAGAACGAGGAGCATGACTATTTGAGAGAACTTGTGAGAGTAACAGGGAGTACAAAAGGGCAGGTGACTCCGAATGTTCACACAGCATGGCAGAAAGAGTGCTGCTGTCCTGGCAACCACAGGGAGGAAGGGACGGCTGGAGTCAAAAACAGCCATTAGAGGGCTGGAGATGTTTCCAGAGACACATGGGAAATCAGGGGGCACGTACCTCGCTCAAAACTGGACATGTGCTCCTTAAAGCTTGACAGAAAGGGTGGCAATCAAGTCCTGCTTTTGAGGAGTCAGCTGAACATAAACCATAGCAGTAAAATACACTCTAAAAAAGGGGGAAAAGGTGTAAAGAGAGAACAAAAAAGGTTAAGAACATGCGTATCTGGGTCAGATGAAACAACCCTGCTGTTTGCTGTTCAGCTCAGCAGGCAAAGTGCCAAAGCCACTGTTTGTAAAAGGTGTTGAAATGCAATGTGCTCAGGCCCTGTGCTTGTCTGGTTCTGGGACACTGGTCCATTGGTATATTACCTAAACAACAAAAAACATTCAGAAAAGGGTTCTTTCACCCTCTGGTTAGGAACAGCAAAAATTAACTTTTCTTGAGTGTTTACTTAGTGGCAGGTACTCTGACATGGTAGACAGAATAAGGACTCCTAAAGGTATCCTCGGCCTAATCCCTAGAATTGGTGAATGGTGTTTTACTTGGCAAGGGGAAATTAAGGTTGCAGATGAAATTAAGGTTGCCCATGAGAAAAGAAATTATCCCTTGTTTTCCAGTGGGTGCAATGTAATTCCAAGGGTCCCTATAAAAGGAAGAGAAAGGCAGGACAGTCAGTGTGATAGGGTACGATATGAGAAAAACTTGACTGGCCATTGCTGGCTTTGAAGTTGGTTGGTGGGCATGAATGAAGAAATCATCTAAGAGATGAATCAGCAGATAAAAGACCTCCCCCCTCCCCCCTCCCTAGTCCTCCCTTCACCCCCTTTCTGTAAGTCTTTCGGGAAAAAAAAATAATAATTTTGCCCCACTGTAAATTAAAAGTCCCAGGATCTCTCCAGAAAGGAACACAGCTCTACTGCCACACTGACTTTAGCCTTGTGACTGTATTCTGGGCTTTGGACTGTTAGGAATTTAAGATAATAAATTTGTGTTTTCAGCCACTGACTTTTTGGTAATACATTACAACTGCAATAGGAAACTAATACAACTGGTAAGCACTGCATTGCTGTATAGCAGGTAGGATCTATTATCACTCCCACTTTATGGAAAATGAAAGTGGGGGCTTAGACAAATTATACCTGGTCTGATACCAAAGTCCATGCTTTTAACCACAATTTTTTTCCTCCGATTTCTTCCAAAATATTTATAGAGCAGCATATATTTGTTTCTTGATTTGAAAGGCAAAGGGACAGAGAGAAGGAGAAACAGAGACAGAAGGAAAGAATGTTCCACCCTCTGGTTCACTTTCCAAATGTCTGCAACAGCCACGGTTGGGCCAGGCTGAAGTCAGACGCCAGGAAGTTCATCTGAGTCTCCCTCACTGGTGGATGACAATGACCTCAGTACTTGCTTCCAGCATTGGTTGCCTCCCATGCACATTAGCAGGAAGCCGGACTGGAAGCATAGTACTGAGGATGTAGGCATCTCAAGCAGCATCGTAACCTGATGTGCCACAACATCCTGCCTCCACCCACAAGACGAGCTTTAAGTCATCTTTACTGGAAAATTCCTTAACATAGTTCTCATCAAAAGAGATTGATATCATGGCTTAGTGGGACAAGAATGAGTTATAATCACACCTAATGACTGGTGACTTTGTATCAGATACTCTCGATGGAGAAACAGATAAATAATTTCTACTCTAGAAGGTTAGTGCTTATGTTGTTTTAGCCTAAATAAGTAACAGTAGATATCCAATTTGAGTGTTTTTTTTTTAAGCAATGCCTTTCTTCTCAACATTAACTACTAGCTATTTCACTCCAGGCTTCTTCTCTATAGAAAACGTTTGTCTCAATCAAAGCAGGCCATTGGGAATTGGGTCTTTTTGCAGAAGAAAGAACTCTAATTGGTACAAATAGACCTCAATCATAAACCTAATCAGGAGGCAGCACTGTGGTGCGGTGGGCTAAGCCACTGCCTGCTACAACGGCATCCCACATGAGTACTCCATGTGAGCAATGGTTCAAGTCCTAACTGCCTCGCTTTCAATCCAACTCCCTGCTAATGCACCTGAGAAAGCAGCAGAAGACGGTGCAAGTGCTTGGGCTCCTGCAACCCACACAGGAGATCAAGCTGTACTTCCAGGATCTTGGCTTCAGCCTGGCCCAGCCCTGGACTCTGCAGCCATTTAGGTAGGGAACCAGAGAATGGAATCTCTCTCTTTCCCCCTCCCTCCCTCCCTCCCTATATATCTCTCTCATTCTCTCTCTCTCCCCCTCCCTCCTTCTATCTCTCTGTAACTCTGCCTTTAGAATAAATAAACCTTAAAAAGATCAGCCATACAAGAGGCCACATAACTCTATGCCTTACACTGTGTTTTAATTCCTATAGTTTTAATTTTGATAAATTATTCCCTTTAATAAATTTTATTTCTAAGTGTAAAATATTGTTGTTTTGGAAAATTATACAGCCAACTCTTTTTTATATATATTTATTTTACTTATTTGAAAGACAGAGTTACAGAGAGAGGTAGAGACAGAGAGAGAGGTCCTCCATTTGCTGGTTCACTCCCCAGATGGCCCCAACAGCTGGAGCTGCGCTGATCCGAAGCCAGGAGCTTCCTCTGGGTCTCCCACATGGGTGCAGGGGCCCAAGGACTTGGGCTGTCCCAGGCCATAGCAGAGAGCTGGATCAGAAGAGGAGCAGCTGGGACTAGAACCGACACCCAAATGGGATGCTGGTGCTGCAGGCCACGGCTTTAACCCACTGCACCACAGCGCTGGCCCCCAGCCAACTCTTTTAAAAGCTTGTCTTTCCTAGTAGAATTTTTCTTCACACCTCTTCAGCATGAAAGAATAACTTTGCCCCCAGTGCAAGTTAAAAATCCCAGGATCTCACTTCCTTCGACTTGTGAGCTTTCAAGAAACCTTAAGTTGAAGAGAGCATTATGTAGTGTCTGACCTAGTCACTGATTATAATCTGATGTGATTTTCTGCTTGGTTGAAATAACTTCCTGTTTTCCCTCTATTCCTTTGTAAAAAGAGATGTATGAATCACACGCATGCTCATGTGCCTAGACCCACACAAACACACAAAATTTCCCTCACAGACCATCAGCTTAAGACATTTCTGAAACTCTTCCTTGAGAAGGACCTTCAGGCAGGTTATATAAACTTTTAGCAAACAACTCTACGAGAACAAACAAGGAATGCTTACGTAACAATGATCAAAATTAGACATGTCTTCTGTGTTACTGCAAACAGCTGTACAGCCATTTGTCAAGCAGCTATGTACCGGAAAAGTTTATCAATAAAACACTTCCTCTTTCCTTTTTGTTTCGAGCTTAAAGTCATAAAATTTTAGTAAAGCAACTGAGTTTTGTTACTGCATAAACTTTTTTCATTTGTGCATATAAAACAAGTGAATGAGTTCAAAAGCAGTCTTAATAAAATACCCATAGAATTTTTAAAGCTACATCCAATATCTTACCTTATTGAAAGGATATCAATTATATTATACATAAAAGGGAATATATGATAGTGACATCTAGAAGATAGTATTGGTTATAAAATTCACATAAATTATAGATTTGTCCAATGCATTACACTTCGTGTTCTTTTTAAAGATGGTACTAAGGCCGGTGCCATGGCTTACTTGGCTAATCCTCCGCCTGCCGCCCCTGGCACTCCGGGTTCTAGTCCCGGCTGGGGTGCCGGATTCTGTCCTGGTTGCTCCTCTTCCAGTCTAGCTCTCTGCTATGGCCCGGGAGTGCAGTGGAGGATGGCCTAAGTGCTTGGGCCCTGCACCCACATGGGAGACTAGGAGGAAGCAACTGGCTCCTGGCTTTGTATTGGCGCAGTGTGCCGGCCACAGCATACCAGTCGTAGCGGCCATTTAGGGGGTGAACCAACAAAAAAGGAAGACCTTTCTGTCTCTCTCTCACTGTCTAACTCTGCCTGTCAAAAAAAAAAAAAAAAAAAAAAAAGATGGTACTAAAACAGGGAACAGTTTTTACACTCTCTTTCCATGAATATCAATGGCCTTATCTTTATATAGACATATTTTCCTAGTCTTTAGCTCTGGGTTATTAACAGCCTATGTTTTTTTAAGTAACTCAGCAGTCCATGGCTATGAATCACATCAGATCTTACAGACAGATGATACACTATGCAGGAAAAAACACAAGATCAGAGTTCAAATACGTTGGTTTTAAAAACTGATTTGATAGAGTGGGTGTTGTGACACCATTGTCTAAACCATGGTTTGGGAAGCTAGCACCACCTATCAGAGTGCCAATTCAAGTCATGGCTACTCAACTTTAAAATACACACACACACACACACACACACATATTTCTCTTTCTGGCATCTTGGAACCTGTGGAGGCCTCCTGGGAACAGGACTTCTAGAAGGCAGCTAAGTCTAGAAGACTATGGTGTGAGGCCATTTTTGTTGGCTATAAGCAAGGTCTCTGGAACCAAAGGGAGCACTCAGTGCTTCTTAAAATTGAACGTATTTATGCTCAAGATGAAATTGAATTCTACTTGAGCAAGAGATGTGCTTATGTGTACAAAGCAAAGAACAACACACTCCTGGCAGCAAATCTAACCAAACCAGAGTAATCTGGAGAAAGGTTACTAGTGCTTAAGGAGACAGTGGCATGGTTGATGCCAGATTTCAAAGCAATCTTCCTGCGAAGGCCACTGGACACAGAATCTGTATGATGCTGTATCCTCCAAGGATTTAAACTATTAAAAAGTGAATAAATAAAAATGTATTTGTTTTCTTGTAAATATATATATATAGAATGACAGATACACAGACACACACAGAAAACTTCCATTTACTAGTTTACTCCCCAAATGGCCACAGCAGCTCAGGGTGGTCCAGGCAGAAGCTAAGAACATGAACTCCATCCTGGTCTCCCACGTGGGTCACAGGGTCCCAAATACCTGGGCTGTCTTCTAGTAGCTTCTCAGAATCATCAGCAGGAAGCTGCATTGGAAGCAGAGCATCCAGGACTCAAACTGGAACTCTGACACAAGATTTCAGTACTGCATGAGACAATTTAACAGGCTGTGCCAAGACTACTCCACTTCTTTTTTTTTTAACTTTTATTTAATGCATATAAATTTCCAAAGTACAGCTTATGGATTACAATGGCATCCCCCCCCCCAATAACTTCCCTCCTACCCGCAACCCTCCCCTTTCCCGTTCCCTCTCCCCTTCCATTCACATCAAGATTCATTTTCAATTCTCTTTATATACATAAGATCAGTTTAGTGTATATTAAGTAAAGATTTCAACAGTTTGCACCCACATAGAAACACAAAATGAAAAATACTGTTTGAGTACTAGTTATAGCATTAAATCACAATGTACAGCACACTAAGGACAGAGATCCTACATGAGGAGTAAGTGCACAGTGACTCATGTTGTTGACTTAACAAATTGACACTCTTGTTTATGGCGTCAGTAATCACCCTATGCTCCAGTCATGAGCTGCCAAGGCTATGGAAGCCTTTTGAGTTCACCGACTCTGATCATATTTAGACAAGGTCATAGTCAAAGTGGAAGTTCTCTCCTCCCTTCAGAGAAAGGTACCTCCTTCTTTGATGACCCGTTCTTTCCACTGGGATCTCACTTGTGGAGATCTTTCATTTAGGTCTTTTTTTTTTTCTTTTGCCAGAGTGTCTTGGCTTTCCATGCCTGAAATACTCTCATGGACTTTTCAGCTGGATCTGCATGCCTTTTTTTTTTTTTTTTTTTTTTTTTTGACAGGCAGAGTGGACAGTGAGAGAGAGAGACAGAGAGAAAGGTCTTCCTTTTGCCGTTGGTTCACCCTCCAACGGCCGCCGCGGCCGGCGCGCTGAGGCTGGCGCACCGCGCTGATCCGATGGCAGGAGCCAGGAGCCAGGTGCTTTTCCTGGTCTCCCATGGGGTGCAGGGCCCAAGCACCTGGGCCATCCTCCACTGCACTCCCTGGCCACAGCAGAGAGCTGGCCTGGAAGAGGGGCAACCGGGACAGAATCCGGCGCCCCGACCGGGACTAGAACCCGGTGTGCCGGCGCCGCTAGGCGGAGGATTAGCCTAGTGAGCCGCGGCGCCGGCCCTGCATGCCTTTTTTTAATAAAATACTTAATTTTAATTAAATTTCAGTGGATTATTCCTTGTCTAATTGCTTCATCAGATTCACAAATGGATACATTTTGATGAGCAAGATTTTCAGAACATTTATAGCTGCCTTGTTTAAGAAAAGACTTGAGAGGCCGGTGCTGTGGTACAATAGGTTAACGCCCTGGCCTGAAGTGCCTGCATCCCATATGGGTGCTGGTTCGAGACCTGGTTGCTCCACTTGCGAGCTCCACTTCCAATCCAGCTCTCTGCTATGGCCTGGGAAAGCAGTAGAAGATGGCCCAAGTCCTTGGGGCCCTGCACCCATGTGGGAGACCTGGAAGAAGCTCCTGGCTCCTGGCTTCAGATCAGCTCAGCTCTGTCCGTTGCGGCCAATTGGGGAGTGAACCATTGGATGGAAGACCTCTCTTTCTCTCTCTCTCTCTCTCTCTGTGTAACTCTGACTTTCAAATAAATAAATAAATCTTAAAAAAAAAGACTTGCAGTCAAGATCACTGTCTACTTCAAAGTTTGTATTTACATTATTAAAGTATATTTTAAGGAAGCACAAAAGTATATATGTAGATATCTGGACATCAATTTGCCTTGAAGATAATTGTAAAAACTGAGTGGTAAGTGGGTTATGGATAGGGGATTCAAGAGTGTTTTGTTTCCTTGTAGAGTTTCTCTGCTTTTTAATATAAAGCTCTATAATTTAGTAGATTACTTGTTATGAGGTTGAATGACAAACATGTTCTATATTTTATACAGAGTTAGATTCTATTGCCCCTGGAGAAGTTCTAGGTGATCTGATTCCACTGCAGCTACAGATGATAGACATGTCCATGAATATCCCTCAAGCTTACACAGCTCCTTTGTTGAGATGTGGGCTCATGCTGGAACACGATTCTCCATGACTCTTTCCTCACAGCTGACTGGATGATGGGATCACCTGACTTTGACTCAATGGCTGCTCTTCTATGGGCAGATATTCTGGTCAGTGAGATAACTCTCTAAAATTGAAATCAAGAGGTAGATTCCAGAACTGAAAACCATGCAGAATTGGAGGCAGACTGAGGTATTAAGAGTAAAAGTCATTTGTGAGCTAACAGATGAGGAGAGAAACAAGTCTCTAGATAGGAAAATTAAAAGACCTTCTGAGAAATGTGGAAGGGCAAAGACCTTGGGGAAGCAGGAAAATGATCCAAGTTTGGCTCCTGACTTTCCATGACTGAGTCCCATGGCTGGGAATACTGGCCTGTGGATGTCTATGCAGCTGCATGCCTGATCGTTACCATCTGTATCTTTTTAGGGTTTTATTGGGTTAGGTTTAATTTCTTGTGATTTAGAGAGTTTTGACTAAAAAGAACAATACTATTTAAAGAAAAACATCCTGCTGGACAACTTATATTTTTTCCCTCATAGGACCACCATTAAAGTTATGAAAAAAATATATTATTCTTATATTGTAGACAATGAAAAAGAAAACAGGAAGGTTTTGGCCAACATTGTATAGTTTTTGTCCAATGCTAGCAGCACTGGTTTTTTTTTTTTTTTTTTTTTTTTTTTTTTTTTTTTTTATCCAGCACTGGGATTTCTGACTCAGGACTGTGCGTTGTATACTATGCATCCACCACCATCACATCTATAGAGATGTACAACAAACATAAATGCTTCCTGTCTTCCTCCTAACTAATAACATGTCCAGAATCTCTCTATGTTCTTATCCCTAGTGGAGCTTTCTTATCCCTGACACAATGGTTCCAAAGCTGCCATTAGAGGAGGCCTCACCTCAGATCTGTAAATCTGATGGTATTGCACACAGGGCATGAGGAACTTAGATCACTAAGTGAATTTTTCTGAGTATGGACTATCTTAAAGAAGCACAGGCTTTTCAGGTAATCTCTAAGCATACTGAGGGGGTGGATCACGGCTGTGCCTGGCCCATATTGAAAACTTGAATATCTGGAGTGTGACAGTTAATTCTGACAACTTGTCTGGGTTTTAATGTTTGGTAAAACATCAGTCTAGATGTTGCTATGGTGGCAGGTTTTTCGCACAGTGGTTGTCACATTGCATATCAAGGTACTTGGTTCAGGTCCTGGTTTCTCCACTTATGATCCATCTTCCTGATAATGCACACTCTGGGAGGCAGCAGATGGTGGCTCAAAAACATGAGTTCCTGGTGCTGGTGTTGTAGTGTTAATGGATAAAGTCACCACCTGTGATGTTGGCATCTAACATGGGCGCCGGTTAGAGTCTTGGCTCCTCTATTTCCAATCCAGCTCCCTGCTGATGCATCTGGGAAAGCAGCAGAATATGGCCCAAGTGCTTGGGGCCCTGTACCCACGTGGGAGGCTGGAAAAAGCTCCTGTCTCCTGGTTTCAGATTGGCCCAGCTCCTGCTGTTGGGCCATTTGGGGAGTGAACCAGGGGATGGGAGATTTCTCTCTCTGCCTCTCCCTCTCTCTGTAACTCTATATTTAAAATAATTAAAATAAATCTTAAAAGTAGTGATTTCCTACAGTTCAAGTAAGATCCCTGTGCAGAGGTTAGGCTTCTAACTTTGGCATTGCCCAGCCCTGACTGTTGTGGGCATTTGGGCAATGAACCAGCAGATGGAAGATCTCTGTTTTTATGTCTTGTTCTCTGCCTTTCAAGTAACATGAAAATAAATAGATTTTGCTATGATGGCAGTTTTTTTAGATATGGTTAACTTTTAAATCAATGGGCTTTTTTTTTTTAATTTTTTTTAACTTTTATTTAATGAATATAAATTTCCAAAGTACAGCTTATGGATTACAATGGCTTCCCCCACATACCGTCCCTCCCACCCACTACCCTCCCCTTTCCCACTCCCTCTCCCCTTCCATTCACATCAAGATTCATTTTCGATTATCTTAATATACAGAAGATCAGCTTAGTATACATTAAGTAAGGATTTCAACAGTTTGCTCCCACACAGAAACATAAAGTGAAAAATAATAGATGATTTTTTTTAAATGATGATGAAATCAGATCAGACCTATTGTCATGTTTAATCCCAGTGAGAGTCAAGTTGGGAGTTGATAATTTCTTTTTTTTTTTTTTTTTTTTTTTTTTACAGAGGATCAGTTTAGTATACATTAAGTAAAGATTTCAACAGTTTGCACCCCCATAGAAACACAAAGTGAAATATATTGTTTGAGTACTCGTTATAGCATTAAATCTCAATTCACAGCACATTAAGGACAGAGATCCTACATGAGGAGTAAGTGCACAGTGACTCCTGTTGTTGACTTTACCAATTGACACTCCTGTCTATGGCATCAGTAGTCTCCCTATGCTCCAGTCATGAGTTTCCAAGGCTATGGAAGCCCTCTGAGTTCTCCGACTCTTATTTTGTTTAGACAAGGTCAAAGTCAAAGTGGAGGCTCTCTCCTCCCTTCAGAGAAAGGTACCTCCTTCTTTGAAGACCTGTTCTTTCCACTGGGATCTCACTCGCAGAGATCTTTTGCCAGAGTGTCTTGGCTTTCCATGCCTGAAATACTCTCATGGGCTTTTCAGCCAGATCCGAATGCCTTTAGGGCTGATTCTGAGGCCAGAGTGCTATTTAGGACATCTGCCATTCTATGAGTCTGCTGAGTATCTCACTTCCCATGTTGGATCACTCTCCCCTTTATTTATTCCATCGGTTAGTGTTAGCAGGTACTAGACTTGTTTATGTACTCCCTTTGACTCTTAGTCCTTTCATTATGATCAATTGTGAACTGAAATTGATCACTTGGAATAGTGAGATGGCATTGGTACATGCCACCCTGATGGGATTGATGGGCTTTGAGTAGAGCTGATTACGCTCTATAATGTGAACAGGTGTTACCCAATTACTAGAAGGCCTGGAAAGACTGAGATTTCCTGAAGAAGAAGGAATTTGGCCTCAGGACTGAAACAGAGACACCCTGGCTTGGGTTTCTAGCCTATCTTGCCTGCCCTGTGGAATCTGAGCTTAAGACGACAACATCAACTTTTACCTGCATTTCCAGCAGTGTACCTGTCATGTGGATTTCAAACTTGCCAACTCCCACAATTATGTAAGCCAGTTTCTTAAAATAAATCTGTATGTACCTTTCTATGTATCTATTCATCTATGACCTCAAATATCTAGAGATCTATAAGGGATAAATGGATGGACAGATAGGTATTACATATTGCATATATAATATACATAATATGTAATATATAACATATATAGTCTATTTTATGTTTATCTCTATCTTTATATCTTTATCTATACACCCTATTGATTCTATTCCTCTGAAAAAAACTTAATATGGAATGCTTGTTGAGGTTGTTGGGGGTAGGATAATTTGATTCAGGAGATGCTAAAGAAAAAAAATTATAATTTCAAATATCCATCCAGTCTTTTGTGAAGGTAAGAATGGAGATCCTGAGTGGATAGCATTTTGAGAAGTATATTAATTAGTTATTTAAATTGTTTTTTAATTAATTTATTTATTTGAAAGGGAGAGTTATATAGAGAGAAAGGGGTGGTACAGTGGCAGGAGAGAGAGAGATCTTCCATTGCACCCATATAGAATGCTGATGTCGTAGGCAGTAGCTTAACCAGCTGCACCAGAATGCTGCCCTGAGGTATTGAAAATTGAATGCATGATGAGAGCCTAAGCCTAGACTGAGATGCGGAATACAGAGCTAAAGAACTGTACAATCTGCCCAGGTTGGGGAAATTTTGAGAGAGCTACAAATAAGGTGGAAGTTAACAAACAATTTGTGGGGTGGTGCTGTCATGTAGCAGGTTAGGCTGCTGCCTACAGTGCTGGCGTCCCATATGGGCACCAGCTGAAGTCCTGGCTGCTCCACTTCTGATCCAGCTTCCTACAAATGCACCTGGGAAAGCAGCAGAAGCTCAAGTCCTTGGGCCTCTGCACCTACGTGGAAGACCCGGAAGAAGCTCCTGGTTCCTGGCTTCAGCCTGGCCTAGCCCTGGCCACTGCAGTCATTTGGGGAGGGAACCAGCAGATAGAGGACTTCTCTCTCTCTCTGCCTCTGCCTCTCTTTAACTCTTTCAAATAAATAAATTAATAAAAAAAAAAACACAATTTGCAAAAGAGAATCTAAAGGTCCAACAACAGGACAAGGGGCCTGAGTCTGAGTAAGAACTCTCCTGAGGTAGGGAATTATCAATAAATCCCTGGGTACAGTGGTGTCTGATAATGCATTTGAATTGCCTCTTACTGTTGCAGTCACCTTCAGCGCTACCCACCCTTTAACCTCCCATTCCGTGTGTCATATTTCATAACATTGTTTTAGTTGTGCTTTAGAAGCCCAAAGGAAAGAAGTGAGCTTTCCGTCTTGAAGCAAAGCTGGCCAGCGAGTAAAGTTCTGCACTCACCAGGCCGCTTAGTGCTGAGCAATGATGACAGACGTCAAGGGCAGAGAAGCAGGTACAGCCCAGAGCCAATGACAGCTCAGAGTAGGGAGAAGATTAATTTGTCTCTTCTGGAGGAAATACAGCTAGAAAGACATCAGACTAAGGATTATGAGCAGTAGCTGAAAGTAAGAGTTAGGAATTACATAATCCTGGAGTGAGATCATACCTTCACTGTTTACCAAGGGGTGATCCTGGGCAAGTTAACTCTTTGAGTATCAGTTTCCCTACTTAAAAGTTGGATAATTTGGAAAAAAAAAAACTCTTTAAGTCTTTAAATAGGCAGCACACGTAAAACATGTGACAGACAACTTGACTCAGCATACAGGAAAAATTCAAATAGTAGTCATTATCATCAATAGTAAGCAAAAGCCTGTGGGCCTTGTAATGTGGTTTGCAAATGCCAATTAATAAATGGCCTATGCCCTTGGTGCTAAGTTGAAAAGATTTTCTTTCCCACTGAAAGCCAAACATCCTGACTTCACAGCAACAGGGATCTTTATTTTTACCCTTTGCCCACAGGAGTCATGGTTTTTTGACACTGTTTTCCAGATACATTAGAGTGTATTCAAAAATATATTTAGAAGGTGGTTTGGGTTTTTAGAAAAGTGCAATTGACAGGAGGACAACTGCTACAGCATACTTTTAGTACCCAGTATATACCTGCTTTTAAAAAATCTTTCCATTTGATTTCTGCACGTGTTTAGGTGGCTTTTGTTTATTCTTGGCCTTTAAAGAAATTTCAACTAATTCCTTTGAGAAATGCAAATCAAAACCACAATGAGGTTTCACCTCACTCCAGTTAAAATGGCCCACATACAGAAATCAACAGAGGCCGGCGCTGTTGCTTAGAGGGTAAAGCCGCTGGCGGCACCCTAAATGGGCACTGGTTCAAGTTCTGGCTATTCCACTTCTGATCCAACTCTCTGCTTTGGCCCCGGGGAAAGCAGTAGAAGATGGCCCAAGCCCTTGGGCCCCTGCACCTGTGTGGAAAACTCAGAAGAAGCTCCAGGCTCCTAGCTTCGGATTGGCACAGTGCGCCACTCCATTTGTTGTGGCCATCTGGGGAGTGAACCACTGGAAGGAAGATTCTCTCTCTCTCTCTCTCTCTCTCTGCCTCTCTGTAACTCTGCCTTTCAAATAAATAAATAAATCTTAAAAAAAAAGAAATTAGCAAACAACAAAAACTGGAGAAAATCTGGGGAAAAAGCTACCTTGATAACACTGTTGGTGGGAATGTAAACGGGTACAACCACTGTGGAAGACAGTATGGATACACCTCAGAAATCTAAATGTAGATCTACCATATGATCCAGCCATCCCACTCTTGGGAATTTACCCAAACTAAAACAAATCAGTGTATGGAAGAGTTATCTGAACCCCCACGTTCACTGCAGCACAATTCACAATTCACAACAGCCAAGATACGGAATCAACCCAGATGTCCAGCAAGTGATGCCTGGATAAAGAAATATGGAATATATACCCTATGTAGTACTACTCAGCTGTAAATAAAAAGAATGAAATCCTTTCTATTGCAACATGATGCATATTGCAACTGGAAACCATTATGCTTAGTGAAATAAGCCAGTCCTAAAAAGACAGATTATATGTTTTCCCTGATCAGAGATAATGAATACAGTACCTGAAATACAATGTATTGAAGTGAAATAGACATTTTGATAACCAATGATGGTTAATAGCCTTTGTCTCTTTCATTGAGGAACAATATTTTATTTTGCTTTGTTTTGTTTTCTCTTCAGACTATTTTTGAGCTCTTTTACTTAGGGTAGTGTTAATTATACAAGCATTAAGTGTACTAAAAAAAGATCACTGTAAAAATTAAGAATGAGAATATGAGAGGGAGGGGGAGGAAGGGTTGGAGAATGGGAGGGGTGGGATGGGAGGAAGTGCCCCTATGTTCTTATAACAGTAAAAGGAAATATATGAAACTTATATAAAATATATATTAAAAAGAATACCAGAACAAAAAGCTTTAAAATAAAATTTAAAGCTCTGTGAAATCTTTCTTTTTAGGGAGAATTATATGCTCAAAATCACATGTTTGGGCAATACAGAAAAGTAATAAGAATAAAATAACAATCAGCTATCACCACTCAGAGGGAATTATTATTGGATAACACCTCTTATATTATGAACAAACTTCTAGTTACTGATGCTTGAAATATGTCATTTAGGTTTTTACGTCACAGTTTTATCTAAAAAAGGATGGTAGTATCAACTAGAAAATGATGCTTTAAAAATACAGAAAAACATGAAAAATTGTAATGACTTTTTTTTAGGAGGAAAGATGATGGCAGATGAGGAAAACATCAAAGCTGACTGGTTTGACACGAGAGGTCTTCAAAAAGTTCATGGAAAATGAATGTTATAAAAAATTATGCATGAGTTTCAAAAACGCTTTTGAACCAAAGTAAACTTATCTTTCAATATCATCTTTCCAGGAGACACCAAACAGAATGCCCCTATTATTGTAGAGGAAGTTGGATTCTATGGCATCAGTCTCTCTCCCCGTGGTGATTACTAATGACAGACCTTGACTTGGGCTGATATATTTCAGATATGGTGAGAAAGGTCACATTAGAAAAGGAAAACAAGAAATCAAAGCAGACATTCAGGATACAAGGGCTATGATAAATTCATTAATAGAGAGGTAAATTTTTTTCCACCCTTAAATCACAATTATACTTTATAAATAATAATACCCAGTGAAGAAAGCAAGATTCTGTGGCCATCTTATATATGGAGGAAACGTTAATGAAGACCAACTTTCTAAAGGATAAAATGATTTATCTGCATAAATATTTAAATAACAAGAATATCGACTAAGACAATATTCATAAGGGAAAAATGAAAATAGATTAACTGTCCAATAACAGAATAAGGACTTGTTAAGTTCTTAAAAATTTCACACAGAGGATTATTTTTCAATCATTAGCATTCGTGTTTGTACTGTGAAATGGACAATAAAGTAAAATGAAGAAATATACTATCATCCTAATTTTTATAATATAGTCACATTATATATATACATATATATATATATGTATACAGACTATAACTGCTGACTTGATGAAATATATTTGTAAAACTTAACACCATCTTGTGCCACCTACTCCACAGGTGAAAATGTTCCTCCCTTATGCTTTCAATTTTCTCTGTAACCCACCAAATTCAATTTACCAGCTATCACTGTATCACATCCAAAATGCATCTGAAATCTGCCTACTTCTTTCCACCCCTACTGTCAGAGTCCTCTCCAAGCTACCATTATCTTTGCCTGGACCATGACAGGGACCCACTGTTGTCCTTTTTCAGCCAGTTTCATCACAGGGAGGTCACATCATTCCACTGAGTTTTCTATTGCTATGAAACCAATTCCCATAACTTTAGTGATTTAGAAACAAGAATTTACTATTCATAATTTATTTTGCCCCATTTGTGTGGGTCAGAAGTGCAGCCACAAGTTTGCTGGATTATGTGGTTAGGGCCTCACCGGCTGAAACCAAGGTTTTGGCTCAGGCGGCAGTATCATCTAAGTTTCTTTCAGAGTCACTGGTTGGCATAATTCATTTCTTTTTGGTCATAGCACTGAAGACCTCAGCAACCCAAGTCTGTTCATCTTTCTTTACATGCATTTTGCTTCTTCAAACCAACAGAAAAGTCAGCTTGCTGCTTTGAATCTCTGACTTCTGTCTCTGACTACCAGACCCTCTTTAAAGAACTCACTTGATTAAATCAGCCCACCCAGGAGAACTCGAATCCCTCCGAAATAACCTAAAATCCAACCAACTGTACACATTAATTAACTTATAAAATCCCCTTACCCCGCGACCCAAAAGATAGCTTGATCATGAGAGTGACAGCTTCTTACGCAAGAAGAAGATGACACAGAGAATGTATAAGAGGACTTCAAACAGAAGGAAGAAAATGGAATTTAAAAATAGTTATTTTGGTGTGCAAACATTCTAAATCCATGCATACAAGCAGTCTTCAAGAAGGTCATGGAAAATGCATATAATGAAACAATGAAGTATTTTTTGGCCAAAATAAACTTATCTTTTAATTCCATTTTCAATGAACTTTTTGAAGGTACACACTTGTATACTGGAGTATGGGACTCTTGGAAGCTGCTGTGGACTTCCTATTTGTGTCCCCCCAAAGTTCCTATGTTGAAACCCTCAACAGGACGGTACTGGTACTGGTAAGTGGGGCCTTCGTGGGGCAATTAGGCTTAGGTTAGGTTAGTAGAACCTCATGATGAGATTAGTGCCCTACGACTACAGCAGATGAAAGGACCAGAGCTCTCTCTCTGACAAGACAAAAGGAAAAGATGGCCATTGGAAAACTAGGAAAAGTGCCCTTAGCAGCCAGTGGATCTATCTGTACCTTGATCTTGAACTTTCCAGGGTCCACTGAAATGAGAAATAAACGTGTGTTGCCTAAGGCACCCAATCTGTGGTGTTCTACAAGAGCAGTCTGAATGGAATTCTGACTACTCTACTTCCCATCCTATATCATTCTTGTCTCTAGATGACAGTGTCTTGAATACTGAATTTCCTTTCAATGTTTTCTATTTTCTGGGTTTCTGTGTTAGTGCTCTCCTTGTGAACATAGTACTCTAAGACTGTGCTATTCTTCTGCTTAAAAATCTTTCAGTGGTTTCTCATTATATTATTAGAAATGTCTAAGCTCCTAGTGCATTAAAGTCCCTGCCCAACTTTCCAAACTATTTCCTTCAGAGAACTTTCTATAAAAAAATTTGTTTAAATTTTAAGCCAGATTATAGAGAAAAAGAGAGAGAGAGAGATCTTCTATCTGCTGGTTCACTCCCCAAATGGCTGCAACAGCTAGAGTTGGGCCAGGCTGAAGCCAGGAGCCAGGAGCTTCCTCTGGGTCTCCCAGGTGGGTGTAAGGTCCCAAGCACTTGATCCATCTTCTGCTGCTTTCCCAGATGCATCAGCAGGGAGCTGGACTGGAAGTGGAGCAGCCAGGACTTGAACCGGCTGCTCATATGAAAAATGTAATATGTAATATGTAATATGGCATTACAGAAAGTGGCCTAATGTACTATGCGAAGTGCTGGCTCCCTCTTCAGATAACTCTTAATTATTTTGCTTCTGTTTTTGCATTTTTTTCTTTCTTTTTCTTCTCTTTCTTCCCCGCTTCCTTCCCTCTCTCTTTCTCTCCCCTCTTTCTCTCCCTTTTCCTTGCTCCCTCCCTCCCTCCCTCCTTTCCTTCCTTCCTTCCTCCCTCCCTCCCTCCCTCCCTTCCTCCTTTCCTTCTTTCTTTTCTTCCTTTTTCTTAATTTCCACAACTAGAATGCAAGCTCATGGAATACAGAGCCTTTCATGTCTTTTTTCCAACAGTATCCCAGAATCTACACAATGCCTTGAATGAAGACACTGTTCTATTAATACGTGATGTCGTGAACAAGTACCAATAGCAAACAGGCCATTCTGCAATCAGCCCATATGACATAAATTATGTAAGTAGACTTGGAATTATACAAGCAAATACAAACACTCTTTTCTGTACTTTAGGAACTGACTATATCCTCCATGAAGATAAGTAACAGTCACAAAACAGAGGCCCATTGGACTTTTATTGGTCACAACAACCTGTCATTTAATTTCACTAATCTGTTTTTTTCATCCTAAATCACAAAAGGAACTGTCATTGCTATCACCACCCATACAATTGATAAAGGACTTGGCAGCTCCAAAAGTGGATGTGTTCTTGTCACTGGAATTACTTAAATAGAAGTTGAATGAGCCAGTGGCAAGAATGTTAAAGATAAGCCAGCGCCGCAGCTCACTAGGCTAATCCTCTGCCTTGCAGCGCAGGCACACTGGGTTCTAGTCCCGGTCAGGGCGCCGGATTCTGTCCCGGTTGCCCCTCTTCCATGCCAGCTCTCTGTGGCCCAGGAGTGCAGTGGAGGATGGCCCAAGTCCTTGGGCCCTGCACCCCATGGGAGACCAGGAGAAGCACCTGGCTCCCGGCTTTGGATCAGCGCGGTGTGCCAGCTGCGGCAGCCATTGCAGGGTGAACCAACGGCAAAGGAAGACCTTTTTCTCTGTCTCTCTCTCACTGTCCACTCTGCCTGTCCAAAAAAAAAGAATGTTAAAGATCAAAAGATCAGAGCCCTGGATGAGAGGTTGGAAGAAACTACAGTTGAGGCTGTGCTGCGTGAGTAGTAAACTGGAGACCCATGGGCCACCTCAAGTTTTTGGAAGGGTTTTTTGTTTGGCAGGTATAAAATTTATTTTCAAGTTGATCTGAATAGCTTTAGATAAGACATATGCTCCCAAGTTTCGTGTTTTGTTATTTAGAAATGATGGATAGACTTATTTTATATAGTAGCTGCTGGCCCTCAACAAGCACATGGATTGGTCATTCTTGGACTCTACAGTCTTTTCCGACACCAGAATATAAAATACAAGGTAATCTGTTCAAAGAGTTGTTGGTCTGGAGGGATATATATTTCACATTACTAATAAACATCTCTGTATAATTTGCAAACCCTTTCTCTACCATTTACCCTTGACCTTCTAACCTATGAAATCGAAATATCATTGCTTAAGCTGGGGGCTTGCTTTGAAGGTTATCTCTTATTAAAATATTAACTTAACTTTTACCACTAAGAAAGCTGGAAACAATCCAATACATACATGAACCAAAAGAAACTTAAAGAATCTGGTTGAAAAATAAATATAACTCAGTCTGACATTAGAAAGAAGATTTTGAAGTAATAAATCTCTCTTATTCATATAAATATTGAACTCAGGCTGGGTTTTCTTTTGTTTGTTTTGTTAAGGACCCTTGGGTTACAATTTTAACTGCACAATTATGTGACTGAGTGGCTTCGTGTCCTACCCATTGACTTTTGCCATTTAAGATGTTGTATCTAATAAAAGGGATGCTGATATTTTCTTCCCTCAGTAACAGATAGCAACTGGGAAGAAAGAAAACCATGCATGGTGTTTGAGAAAGAGGTAACTGTCCTCTAATCTGCCTCCTTCAGTTAAATGAAACCTACTAAGTGAGGCCATTGAAGTTGGCTATGAAGTCCTTTCTTTCTCATTTGTGAACAATTTTCTCCAAAACAAGAGACAATTTTTATAGTAATTTCTCAGGTTTTATCAATTAAATCAATAAGAGAATACATTTCAAAATTGCAGACATGAGAAAAAATTTCTTTACCAGTCATATATTTTTTTAAATGTATATTTATTGTCATCTATTTGAAATGGAGACGGGGCTGGGGGAACAAGCGCCTGATGTCCCACTGATTCATTTCTCAAATGCCCACAACAATCAAATCTGGGCCAGGCTGAAGCCAAGAGCCCAGAACTCAATCTGGGTTTCTCTTGTGAAAGGCAGGGGTCTAAACACTTGAGTCAGCATTTGCTGAGTCCAAGGATGCATTAGCAGGACACTGTAGCACATGCAGAGGAGCTGAGATTCAAACTGGCTCTCTGATATCAGATGTGGGCATCTCAAGCTGTGGCTTAACCAGCTGTGCCACAATGCCCACCCCCACAAAGTCAATATTAATTTAAGGCTATATTTATTAAAACAGCAGGTACCTCCTACTAATTTTCTGAGGGCAAGATATCCTATGATTTTGAGACTCTGCCACCAAAGACTATATTCAAGTACAAAATTTATGCTAAAATCTCATCCTGAATATACTCCATCTGGACTATGTAAATATGAATATTAAGCATTTCAAAATTAGTAAGAGGTTTGCTCATGAGTTTTATTTTAACATTTTTATGGTTTCTAAAAATAAATGATGCTAATTAAAATTAGTATATAACTATGTAATATGAATCTTAAAGATATTTATCTTCTGAATTTTGCAAATTTTTAGTTCACCTAGCACAAAATATTAAATGTCTTAAAATTAAAATACAATCTTAGATATTCATGAACTTTTTGTTTTATAAGATGTATTTAAGTTGTTAGGGATATGATTTCATACATTAGTAATAATCTATTTGTGCACAAAGCAGAATTGCCAAGATAAGTGATTATTTTTAGAAAGTATTATAAAACTAGAAGATTAGAAAATACAATTTGTATGGCTGGTGCCGTGGTGCAATAGGTTAATCCTCTGCCTGCGGCGCCAGCATCCCATATGGGTGCCGTTTCTAGTCCCGGCTGCTGCTCTTCCAATCCAGCTCTCTGTTAATGGCCTGGGAAAGCAGTAGAAGATGGTCCTCAAGGGCCCCTGCACCCTTGTGGGAGACCTGGAAGAAGCTCCTGGCTCCTGGCTCCGGATCTGCGCAACTCCGGCCATTGCGGCCATCTGGGGAGTGAACCAATGGAAAGAAGACCTTTCTTATTTATTTATTTATTAACAAGCAGAGTGGACAGTGAGAGAGAGAGAGACAGAGAGAGACAGAGAGAAAGGTCTTCCTTTACCATTGGTTCACTCTCCAATGGCCACCGCGGCCGGCGCACTGCAGCCGGCGCACGGCCCTGATCCGAAGCCAGGAGCCAGGTGCTTCTCCTGGTCTCCCATGTGGGTGCAGTGCCCAAGGACTTGGGCCATCCTCCACTGCACTCCCGGGCCACAGCAGAGAGCTGGACTGGAAGAGGAGCAGCTGGGACAGAATACAGCGCCCTGACCGGGACTAGAACCCGGTGTGCCGGTGCCTCAGGCGGAGGATTAGCCTGTTGAGCTGCAGTGTTGGCCTGAAAGAAGACCTTTCTCTCTGTCTCTCCCTCTGTCTATAATTCTACCTCTCAAATAAATAAATAAAATCTTTTTTAAAACAATATGGCGCTGAGAAGGGAGAAACAGCTTCTACTCAGCTGCCTCCAGTTCAACCAATAAACTGTAGGACCTGCTCCTGATTGGAGGAGAGCAGTGTACTCGGCGTGTGGGTAGCAGAGTTGGGATTGGTGGAAGAGGACTATAAAGGAGGAGAGAGACAACATGCACCAGGAACATCTATCTGAAGGAACACCTGTGCAGCCCCCGAGAGAGCTGGCCGGCGGTGTGCCACTCCCCCGCGGAAGTGGGGAAAGTGGCAGGGGGGCCCGCCCCTCCACGGAGGTGGAGGGACGGTAGCCAACCCGGGAAGAACCAGCAGCAAACCTGGGGAGGGCCGAGCAGACGGAAGAACGACGCAGGGTCTAGTGTCGCTCCTCCACGAAGAGGGGGAGTGACATAATGGTGCCGTGACTCGGATATGAAGCCTAGGCAGGGTTCAGTGTCGCTCCTCCACGAAGAGGGGGAGCGACAAACAGGTTCTGTAAAGTATGGATCATATATAAGCCAGAGGTTGTGGGAGGTGATATCATTCAGTGGCGAAGGCACCTGGGCTTATGCCATGATTCTGATGTTTCCGTGTGACCCTGGGCTGGGAGTATCACTTGATCACTTGACTTTCTCAGTCTCCCATGCCTCTTCTGTGAAATAGGCCTCTTGGGGTTATGAGATCAAGGGAAAAAATGTGGGTAAGAAGGTTCTGTCTACTTGAAAGCCCCAAGAAAACCTTATATATGGGTATTAACAGTCAAATTTTCTAAATAAAACACTCCACTTGTCTTCCACATGAAGCCAGCAATCGGCGACTAGTATACCAGGAAGAGATTATCAATGATAAGGAGTTCCAAAAGTTCCTAGTTCTACTCTGAATAAAAATTGAAAATAACTGGGCAATGTTGGTACATCCTGAGCCAAACAAACATGGCAGGTGAATTAGCCCATAATCTTGACCACTTCCCACTGAGTCAACAATGTTCCCAGTTAATTGCTCTGATCAAGAACGCTTCAGCCATGCAGATAACTGAGGCAGCTATGGAAATTATCCACCCCATGCTAGATCTTTGCTTAGTAAAGAGATGCGGGGCCGGTGTTGTGGCGTAGAGGGTAAAGCCACCACCTGTAGTGCCGGCATCCCGTATGGTATATGGTTCAAGTCCCAGCTGCTCCACTTCTTATTTAGCTCTCTGCTATGGCCTGGGAAAGCAGTAGAAGATGGCCAAGTCCTTGAGCCCCTGCTCCCATGTGGGAGACCTGGAAGAATCTCCTGGTTCCTGGCTTCAGATTGGTGCAGCTCCAGCTATTGCACCCATCTGTGGAGCGAATCAGCAGATGGAGGACCTCTCTCTCTTTCTCTGCCTTTGCCTCTCTGTAACTCTGTCTTTCAAATAAATAAATAAATAAATCTTAAAAAAGAGGAGACAAAGCAGCAGGAAGTTCTGAAGATAGAAATGAAGCCACAGTGAGCACAATGGGTTGGTTCCACAGAGTAAAGAGAGAACAGTTGCAGCAGCATAGGGAATTTGGAATCATTGCTAAGTAATTATCAAACTGGACAAATTCTAGAGAATCCCAGAGAAAGTCAGAGAGAGTTCTTTTCTTTAGAGAGTGAGTTGTGACAAGGACATAAAGCATCTGGCAATAGGCAACTAAGATTAGTGGATACTAAGATTGTGGACAACTATGGTATTATCTTGAAAGGTCAAGAAAAAATATGAAGTGGATGGCAAAGCCTTATCTAGCTGGATTAGGGATTTCACCATATCCAGGCTTCAAGATTCCTCCAGAACAAATGAGGGATATTTAGGTGTGAGATGGGGGTCACTGCCTGAGGATGTAGGTAGGATGGGATAGGACTCTGAAGGGGAAGTGTTGAGCCAAATTATACTGACCAGTAGGCACCTATGGACTTAGGGGAGGCCTTGATCACAGATGTTTTCATCTATGTTGCAGTTGTAGCACTGCAACTTTCTATGTATTCTAAATCATTGATTGACCAATTATAAATTCACCAGCTGGAAGAGTCATATCGCTGCAAACCATTCTAAACACCGGGGATCCAGTGATGGACAGGACACAATATCTGTTCTCAAGGAGCAAGTACAGAAGGAGCAGTTGTTAACATGGCAGGAATCGAGCCGGCGCCGTGGCTCAATAGGCTAATCCTCCACCTTGCGGCGCCGGCACACCGGGTTCTAGTCCCGGTTGGGGCGCCGGATTCTGTCCCGGTTGCCCCTCTTCCAGGCCAGCTCTCTGCTATGGCCAGGGAGTGCAGTGGAGGATGGCCCAGGTGCTTGGGCCCTGCACCCCATGGGAGACCAGGAAAAGCACCTGGCTCCTGGCTCCTGCCAGGATCAGCGCGGTGCGCCGGCTGCAGCGGCGGCCATTGGAGGGTGAACCAGCGGCAAAGGAAGACCTTTCTCTCTCTGTCTCTCTCTCTCACTGTCCACTCTGCCTGTCAAAAAAAAAAAAAAAAAAAAAAAAAAAAAAAAAAAAAAAAAAACATGGCAGGAATCAACACAGGGTGCTGGGGAAACACAGGTGAAGGTCACCAATTCCATCTATGGTGCAATCAGGGACGCTCACCAAAGGAGGTGATGCCCAAGTACTAGGAGAATTTTTAGAATGGCCAGAGGAGGCGACAATAGCACATGCAATGATCCAGAGACAAGAAAGAGCTTAGCAAATGGGGAAAGGAAGTATCTCGGTGTGTTTGGATTGGGGACAGTGAGAGGAAATTGGCAGGAAGGGATGTGGGAAGGAAAGTGGAGCCAGATTATGAACAGCCTTGTAAACCAGGGTCAGAAATCTGGAGAATGGGAAACAGAATTAAGCAATGGGGAACTGCTGACAGGTGGGTAACTTAAAAAAATCTGTATGCTTCATTTCTTCACCTGGAATACAGAAGTAATTCCACCTGCATCAATGAGTTATGATAAATATTAATTAAAACTGTATGAGGAGAATTTGGTAAACTATAAAGCTTTATAGAAAAAACTGTAATATTCCGTCCCACATTAGATAAAAATAAAATGTCAAAACTAGATATTTTAAGATATTTTGTAGAATTGTTTGTGTCAAATTTATCTTCCTTTGCCCATCAGGCATGCTAGAACTAAGTATTACAAAACTGGATTCCCTATAAAGGACAGAGGTTTACTTTTCGCAGTACTTGGAAGCTGGAAATTCCAAAATCAAGGTGCTAGGAGATGTTTCTGGTGAACACATGCATCTTCACGGGTCTATTCTGATTCTTAACCTCACATGGGGCAAGGGGTGAAGGGTCTCTTGGGGTCTCTTTTATAAGAGCTCTGATCCCATTCATGAGTGCTCTGCTCCATGACTTAATCACCTCTCCAAAGTTCCACTTCCTAATACAATCACCCTGGGGCTTAGGATTTCAACATATGACTCTGGGGGTGGGGGGGGTGGTGAACCACCATTTTGTAACTCTAGTTAGAACATAATTAAATAGAGTCTGGGGAAAGATAGCTTAAAATAAATCTTTTTAAAAAAGAATTCATGTTTTAAAAATCAGAAGCCTCATTCAACATATTTTATTTTCTACAAAGTTGCTTATTAAATAGCCTCCTCTGACTTGGGTATCTAACAGCCTATAGCTAGACAAAGATCCCGTTTCCATAAAGCACTAAAGCATGCACTGAATTCTGACTTCCACACATTATTGAAAATTTCAATACTGCTTTATTGTTTTATTTACCACCTTTACTGGATATGCCTCATTCCTATTATGCCTTTGGGCTGCTTTACAAAAGGGAGGAAAAGGCCATTTCCACCATTATTGCACGCTGGTAAAGGCAACCATAAAAACAAGATAAATGCTGCTACTATTACTGTTTTTTCCCCATGAGGTATAGTTGTGATATTCTTAAGGAAAACTGATGCCTCTATTTAAGGAAAGAATGTAACTATGAGACTGGTTGCCAATAAACCAAAGAGATAGGTCTGTGAATGCTCTTTCTTTAGAGTACTGGGATCAGGGGTCTGTTATGATTTTATTTTAAAATTTTTTATATTTATTTTCTTTTTATTAGAAGGGGTGGGGTGGAGAGCAGACAGATGGAAAAACATGGAGTTATCTTCCACCTACTGGTTCACTCCCCCAAAGCTACAGCAGCCAGATCTGGGCCAGGCTGAAGTCAGGATCAATCTGGATCTCCCATGTGTGCAGCAAGGATCCAAGTACATAAGTTATCCTCTGCTGCCTCCCGTCGGGTACATTAGCAGGAAGCTGAACCAGGAAAGGGAGGTCAGACTTGAACCAGGCACTCTGATATGGAATGTAGATATCCCAAGTGCTGTCTAACCACTGTGCCGATTGCAAGCCCCTGTTATTATGTTCAAACTAGTTACAAAATGGTGGTCCACAGGCCACTTCTGACCCCACAAAGACTGTGGTTGTGTCTGACCACAGCTTTTTAAAATTAATCACCAACATTTAACAAAAGGGATATTTTTTTTCCATAAAAATCCAGAATGCTAACTTCTACTGTAAAATGCAGAAAGTACAAGCAGGCATTTTGGTAGGGCAACACCTTACCAGAGCTAAACAGCAGCCGCCTGTCTGCTCAGGCAGGTGTGTTCCAGTTCCAGCATCTTCCCCTGACTGCTTTTCTTCCCATGTTGTACTTGGCTCCACAGACACAAGAGACTGTGTGAAGACTGAGCACTTTTCAGAGGAGGAGAGAACAGTTTGGTTCATCTCCGCCCTCACCACTGTTGGTGTTTCATTGGTCAGTTCTGACTTTTGGAAGCAATGTTTATCAGGCAATTTTTGCCCAGTACCCTTGGGTTCCAAATTTCATTCCTTACCCTTGGCTGCTATCATATTATTTTTGTTATTTTCAAGTAAACCTGCTTCTAGAAGAGATTTTAAACTCATTCACACCAAAGGCAGAAAGACAGATGAGACTATTGGGAGGCTTCCAAACAGGAGCCATAGCTCTCAACTAAACAAGAAAGTTCTTAAAAAAGCCGACACAAGCAGTCATTAGGGGTTCCCAAGGCTTTGCTGGGGGCTGGCACCATCCCTACTTGCTTGCATGAACAGAGAGGACTATCCCAGCTTTACTGGCTGGACGACCACTTTCACAAGCTGCCAGATGAAACAGATGATGAATTAATTTAATTCTGAATTCATCTAAGAGACGACAAGAAGTATTGATATAGCTCTGTTGGAGATTCACATTACTGGGGACAAAGAAGAAATAAGCTCTCAAAAGAGAGCCATGTGTCTTTTAAACAGCCAGGGAGAGAAAAAAAAATGAAAGGATCAACAATGTAATATATACTTGTGGCTTATTTCCTCTGGATAGTCTGTGACTCTTCTGAAAATATGTCATGAACCATCTTACCAAAAGTCCTCAAAGTCCTAACCTGTGGTACCACAGAATACAGGGCACTGCAATGTTGTAACATGTCGACATGATAGCTTGTTGCTGTGTGAGCAAGAGGCTAACAGTTGAATATGGGCATGAGCCATTTTGCTAAGACCTTGGCTTGCACAATCTTATTTCACTCTCATGACATTCCTATGAAATGTGTACTCTGATGATTTTCATTTGACAAAATAGGATGCAACGGAGAGGAAGGTAAACAGTCTCATGGCTGCATAGGTTGTTGAATTCCCCCAAAGCAGGAAAAATGAAGGGAAATGGAAAGACAAATCAAGAAAGATTATTGGGAAGTTTAGGTGAGAAGCAACAAAGACAGGAAGTAGAAGTGAAGGTGGGAAGGAGAAAGCTAATGCAACTGCCATTTCAGAGGGCGAGCTTTCCAGATGTGCTTCACGCATGGGGGATGCTCAGCAGACAGGCAGTGCTAACGGTAAGTAGGGGATGGCTTGTATAGATGGCTGAGCCCGACAGTCTGGGGTGCTGAGTGAAGTTATTCAGGACGTGTGATAGTTGGAGTGCTAGCACTGAAAGATGGAGGCTGTGGTGCAAGTGTGGTGCAGCAGCTAAGATGCCACTTCAAATGCATTTCGCATAGTGAAGGCTCTGGGTTCAAGTTCAGGCTCTGCTCTCCATTCCAGCTTCCTGCTAATGCTCACCCGTGGGGAGGCAGGTGACGGCCCAAGTAGTTGGCACTCTGCCACTCGCATGGGAGACATGAATTGAGTTCCCAGCTCCTGGCTTCAGTGTGGTCCAGTTTCAGTTATGATGGGCATTTTGGGAGTGAACTGGCAGAGAGGTGATCTGTGTCTCTCTCTGACCCTCTGAAAATCAAACAATCAAAGTTACACTAAGGATGGAGAACAAAATGAGGAGAGAGGACAATGAATTTGTGGAACCTGAGCTGCCTACATCTGCCTGTTTTCCATGAGTATGAAATATTAAGTTGTGTAATTATTGTAGCTGGGTCTCTGTAACCACCAGCTAAATACCTATCTTTTATATTATATACATTTTCAATTACAAAGTGAAAATTTGGTTCTAATTGCCTTCATTGTTTTCATGGATATCCACAACTTATAGAAACAAGTTTGAGGAATTTTTTTTCTCATTCCAGTATAGTTCTGCTACTGCATTCACAGTACAAAGAAGGAAGTTAGGTTCTCTTGTAAAGCACTAGTCCATACAAAATTGATGCAAAGTATATAAGAAGTTCTTGGAAAATTCACTGAAAGTTTGGCAAGGAGGATATATTCAACTTAAAGAAAAAGAGAGAGAAACCAGAAGCATTTAAAACTCAAAACACCTTTCTTACTGGGAAGGAAGCTTAGAAACAAAGCTGGGCTCACATGTAGAAACACAAGAGTCGGTCTTCACATTTTTCTAAAACAAGGTATCAGAAGAAATCTATTGGTTCCCACAGACCACAGGATGTGAGAGTCTAGGCTTTGTAGGGATCAAGCTAAGGACTTGGTGATTTAGTTAGCCACAAGTTCAGCCTCATCTCTGATGGGTCACATCAGGAAGAAAAATGAAGGAAGTCTCAAACTGCATTTGATGTCTTCAGAGTTGATCAGGGAGGTTACTATCCATCATCAGAGGACTTTTTAGTTATGTGCTCAGTGAGGGGAACCACCTCGTGAGAGGGGCATTGAAAAGGCAGAGAGCACTAGGCTGCCACTGTGGTGAGAGGAACAGCTGGAGAACTGGGAGTGTTCAGTCTCCGCAAGAGGAGGTACAGGTGGGACTAAGTCACCATTCTCCTGACTAGTTGTCCTTTACCAACTCATGTTTCACAACCCACTTTTCTTTCAATATCCGGAGTGAGCTTGTATCATAAATCTCATTAAAACCCTTTAGTACCTTCCTCTTGTAAGTTAGAGTAAAGCCAAGCTCCTACACAGAACTGGTCTCTGTGAGCCTTCCTTCAACACAAGCACATAGGTCTCTTCTGCTTTTCCCCCATAATTCCATATCCAAATTCACCTGCATTTCGGCAACACTGTGCCTGCTGTTCCCCTGTATCTTCAAAAGCTTGACTTCTTCCCTTCACTTTGGTCATACCCTCTCAGAGGAGCCTGCCCTAAGCACTTCTGGAGATGGAAGTGGGATTGTTCCAAATCTTGGTCCCACTCCTTACGGTCAGGCTGGCCTCGCCCTGGGATCGTTCACCTGCACTGTCAAGTAGCCATCCTTGACAAGGAGTCACTGTGCAGGTCAAACAAAACCAACCATGGAAAGCATCGTGACAGTCCCTCTAATTTCACCTTCACAGAGGGCACCATATATATCAGTTATCATCATTACCGCTTCATGCGTCTGTTATTACCTTGAACGTCGGAATTATTTCATGTTTGATACTTTTCTTATTTCCTGGCGTTTACTCGTGAGGTCTCTGTGCAGAGATCCTGATTTTCACTTCTCTTGAAGTGAAAGCTTCTTGAAGGCTTTTATGGACGTAAGAATCTGCCACCTTTTAATTAAATATGGTAAAGCTGGAAGAAGTGACTTTTAGCATGATAATTCTGAATCTTCCACAGCTCTGTCTCCTTGCTCATGTTTAGGGTCTCAGTTTCCTCTTTAGCATAATTCTGACATCTGCATTAGAGTTTTGCTAATGTTACCAAGGTACATGTGAAGAAGGAAAATTAAGTACAGTATCAGGCAGCAGGGGGCAGCAGCGTGTTAAAAAAAGCACCTGCTGCTCTAAGGCCCAGGTCTCCCCTCATTTCTCACTGAGTAACTTAAGTTTTCCAGCAAGTCCTTACATCCTGTGAGATAAGGAAAGAACTGATGTCTTCAGGGAAATGCAGTGTAAATGGTCTTTCCTTTCTTCAAAAAAAATGGAGTTTTCAATTCAAAGATCAAGGAAAGCTCATTCTTAACGATTTTTTCCATGTGGAGCAATATATCATGGGGCCCATAAGAACTGGAGGGACTGTGGTGCTGGTAGCAATATTTCTAGCTCTTAGCTGTGCTCCATTAACTAGCTGTGTTGAGAAGAGATACTTAAAAGTAACTTATCTATGATTATACCATTCAATTCTCATAGCAACACTATGGGCTGGACATTAAAACACCAGTGACAGAGTGAGTGATCTTCCTAGGATCATGCAGCCCTGACAGAAAGCTTTCAACTATATTATGTCTGATTACAAGAAATTTCTTGGCTTAAAATTAAATGGAGGATAGTATTAATTTCTTGCAAATAAATGGAAAGCAAAAATAAGGAGTAATTTCCTCCTTGCTTAAAAATTTTTTATCATTTAATATTAGGTTCAATGTTCAGTTAAGCCAGCATCCAGAAGTCTCATTAAAGGAAATTCAAGGAAGCCTGGGAGTTTTCACACCGTTATCCTGCTTTCTTTGCTTTGTTTACATTTAGAAAGTGGTTCAGATGGTCTCATATTCATGGGCCTCTCCTGATCAAGAATTCCTGAAACTGGTGTCTTTCCCTCTTTGTTCTCAAATATTCTACTCCCACTTTTTCCTTAGGTCAAAACTAATAGACTCAGCAGTCCAAATATCACCTCCTTATATGCCAACAAGAGAGGGAAAACATTCAGGGAGGGGACGTAGAAGGGTTTCAAGAAGAGGGGAGAAGAAAAACAGGTACCCTCACATACACACAGCAGCAGCCACATGTGTAGCACACGGCGCACAGAACCCCACTGATTATTACAGATTGGTCTCTTTGAACTGTTCTGCGATGTGGATCCTTTTATTGAGAATATTCCTAATTTAAAGTCTGTCATAAAAGCAATTGTAGGTAATGTTCCTCTGTATTTCTGGAAATAACTACCTGGACTCTCTCTGTAAATGTGAGTGTGAGCTTCAGTGGCGCGAACATGCTTCCTGGCATTTGTCCTACTTCTTTCACTCTTCTACTTTCCCAAAAGCCGATTTCACATTACTTCCTGTCTCCTAAAAGCCTCAGGAAACTCTCCCTCCAATTTTCTTCTCTGCTGATCAGCTAGCTTCCCGATTTACTGGGAAAACTGACGCATTCAGAGGAGCCCAGACTCAGTGCCACAAGGACCTACCTACCAGCACCTGCACCCACTGACTCATACTTCTCATAGGCTCCTATTTTACTTATCTCCCATCTCTCACCTATTCAAAGACGATCCTTCTGAAACTCTCCACTCTCTTCTATGTCATCAAATTTCCCACTCTTTACTGATTACACATAAAATATTCCATTGTTTTCCCCATAATAAGGCCTCTGTTAGCCCAATTTACTCCATGAATAAACACTTCTTTATACTGTTCCCTCGAGAGAAAAGCTCCTTGCAATTTTTGACATTTGCCATTTCTAAATCCTTCCTCCCCCTTTTGTCTCTTGAGTCCACTCCATTTGGGTTGAAGGCCCCCACTGCACTGAACTGCTCTTGTTAGAGTCACCGATGGCCCCTACCTTGATAAATCCAATGGTCATCTCAGTTCTCACTGAACACAGATCGCTTCCACCCTGGCCATATGCTTTCCTCACTGGCTACAGGACATCACAATGACCGGGTTTTCTTCTTGCTCCACTGGTTGCTCACTTTCAGTCTTTTTCCCCAGGTCTTGTTCTCAATACTGGGGCTCCTTGGCTTGATTACCTGTCTATGCTTTATCCTTTGGGGAGCTTATCCATGGTTTTTATTATCATCCACATGTGGAAGACTCCTAATTAATATTTCCAGCCTTGATTTTCTCCCAAGCTTCAGATTCATACTGTCACTCTCTTTCTATATCTCCATGTAGAAACCCAGGTGACATCTGGAACTTAACACTTTCAAAATAAACTGACTGCTCTGCAGATCTGTCCAACTCTCATTGTTCCCACTTCATATAAGCAGTTTTACCACCTTCTCAGGCTGAAAACTTTGGAATAACATTTGACACCCTTTTGTATTTGTTTCTTTTCCGCTTTCTCTGTAGTCTCTCACATCCCACATCATATCTACTGGGAAAACCTTCGTGTGCTGCTTTTAAAATGCAGAATGTGACTACTCACTTCCTCCGTCACTGTCATCTTGGTTGGAACTACAATTATTTCCCACCTGAATCGTGGCTAAAACTTTCTAGCTGAGCTCTCTGCCACATTTCAGCTAGAAGGAGTAAAAGTGTAAGGTAGATCTTCACTCAAAATCACTAATCATTCATCACTTCTAAGAGATACAGTCTTATTATTTAGAGTAAAAATTCTAAAATATCACCTGATTTGCCCTCCTTCATTATCTTTCCAAATTCATCTCCCTTTCATTCTCTTATCCTCTTCCTATTCATCACACTTATTTGAATATTTTTGAATCGTGCAAAGCAAAGTCCTGCCTCCAGGCCTTACTGCTCTTCTCCCTGGGACTCTACGTTCCCAGCTCTCTGCGTGGCTAACTGCTTACTTCCTGAAAGTCCCTGTTTATCTCTGCTATCTTCTCAAGGACGGTGACCTTTGCTATCACTAAAGAAAACTGCAACACAACCCCTCTCTGGTACATTTTCTTTATTCTACAGAGTTTATCACCTAAGTTGCCATACAACTTACTAATTTTACTGTGTCATCTTTGTTGTTTTGCCTTTTTCTGCTGATACTTGAGCTCCACGAGAAATGAAATTTACTTACTGTAACATATAGAATGATGGATAATGAAATAAGGTATAATAATGAAAAGGGACTGAATATAATCAAGTAGAAATCATAAATTTATATCTGAGTAATGGGTTCAAAAGTTTGAACACAAGTTGCCTGAAGGGATAGAAGATATGAATTAGGAAGTCTGTGATGCATTAGATTGTAAGAAAACGGGTGGGTTTGAAAAGTCTCCTTAAAAGAAGTGACTTGACTCGCTAGCATGCAACTTGGATGGAATTTTCCCAGAAGCCACACTGGTAAGCTCTATTCCAAAAGTTTCTTCCACAATACAAAACTATGACTACAGCTTTCTGTAGTAGATGAGAGATGATGTAAAAAATCTTCTTAGGTGAATGAGTAACTTTTTTTTTTGAATGATTAACTTTTTAACCACAAGAAAATACACCAAAAAAATAAAAGTGCAGATAGTGAACAAGTAGACATGTTAAAGTTATAGAGCCACAATGGATTTTCTAATTAACACAATTATTTAGTTATCTTTGTTTCAAGTTTAGCTTTAATTTTTATCAAAGTGTCACAAGAACTAAAGGAAGCAAACAGCTAGTTCCCCTGGACTCCCTGCAAAATAAAGCAGCTCTTCCAATCCCACCCTTTTTCCCCTCCCAAGTTCCAGCCACTTGGGACTCTTCATTCAGACCTGCTCCAGCCTAGGTTGTTGCTATCACAGCTGTCTTACTGGAACTGACCTTCACTGGATTCTCAAAACTTCTTGTGGTCAACCCTTTTTTCTAGAATGGATATATTTTTCTTTCTTGTTTTATTTTTTTATATTGATGGAACACCCAAGAAATCATACAAAGGAGAGATATGTTTAAGATGTATCTGTATTAAGCATGCTTTATTCTACTCTGACATTTGTTTTATGATTTTAATGGAATTATTGATAGGAAATAATTTCATTATTAATAATGCCCATTAGGAAATAATTAGAATTTTGAAGGCATACTCCATTATTTTCTAGAAGAAATTAACCTGTTAAATTTATGAGATAATAAACTTGAGTGACTATATTTTTATTAAAAACACAGACTTATGGGTAGTTCTTAAAGTTTACAGAAAATTATACTTTAATAGTTAATAGCCAATTTATGAAAGTTGTATATTTAAATAACTATACATAGTCTTTTCTCAAATAGACAACTTTTTCCAAATAAAAATCTAATAGATGGAAATAACATAAAAATAGCATAACTACATTTTATCATAGAAGTACAGAATCTATGGAAATAGAACTTTGTTTCAGTTTTGTCTAAGGATCCTAAGACTGAACACTGTGTGGGGCCGACATTGTGGCAGCGGGTTAACGCCCTGGCCTGAAGCTCCAACATCCCATATGGGCGCGGGTTCAACACCCGGCTGCTCCACTTTTGATCCAGCTCTCTGTTATGGCCTGGGAAAGCAGTGGAAGATGGTCCAGGTCCTTGGGTCCCTGCACCTGCATCTGGCTTCAGATATGCACAGCTCTGGCCGCTATGGCCAATTGGGGAGTGAACCTTTGGATGGAAGACTCTCTCTCTCTCTCACTCTCTCTCTCTCTCTCTCTCCCTCTCTGCCTCTCCTCTCTCTGTGTAACTCTGACTTTCAAATAAATAAATAAATAGACTGAACACTGTGGTGTGAGTGACAAATATATCTATATCTTATATTGATTCTAAAAGACTATAACCTTGCTTGTGGCAGAATCATTCTATCAGGTTCCTAAAAGCTATAAAACTATTGATAGAAAAGACGCTGAGAAAGAATTTCTCTGCAGAATGTTGTCAGTGTATTGTGCTTCCACCCCGACTCTCATATGGGTTGAGGGGATAGGCTGGTAGTCTGCAGACAGTCAGCCAAAGGAAGGCAGGTTCCCTGTCAACAGAACTGTGTGTATTAGTGATCTTCTGACATAGTTCTATATAACTTCACAGAACAAGTGTGTCCACTCCCTGAAGTGTACAAGTACACAAGCATTACAGCAAAGTCATTCAAGTACTTTGCTGGCCTTGGTTTAGGGTCAACCAGAAATCAGTGCTTCGTTGTTATTTCATTGGTAAATGACTTGTTAGACTAGAAAGGAGTGAAGACTACAATACCTGGATAGACTTTATTACTCTCATCTACTATGAAATAATTCCATAGAAAAGTTAATCATCTCTGTTCTCTTCCTTCCAAGTGTTTTTGTAAGAAACATTCTGTTTGACCACTTCAATTGTGACTAAGTCCAAAGACTTATTATATTGTGAATTAGTGATTCCTTCATAAAGTAAGTCTACTGGTCAAGTGATAACTTTAGTAATTATTTTCTTTAAACAGGAAATACAACACTTCTGTTGCTTAATAAACTTTTTCATTATTTTTAAATGTGGTGTTTTCCTTCTAATTTCTTCTTAGTAAGCTTTACTCACAAACTCTAAGGAATTTGCCTCTTTAATAATAGCAAAGGCTAAGTTTAAATGCTTTATTTTTATTAAAATTTAAAATACAATTTATTTGAAAATGAAAGAAAGAGAGTAAAAAAGAAATATATTCTAAATGCCTGCCACTAGGAACCAAATCTAGGTCTCTCACACAAGTGGCAAGAACCCAACTACTCAATCCACCACTGCTACCTCCCAGTGTCCATATAAGCAGGAAGCTGGAATCAGGAGCCAGAGTGAGAAATGAACCCAGGTACTTCATACTTCAATGCGCTCCTAACTCTCAAGTTAATTGCTAGGTCAAACACCCACAACAGTTGAAATATTTCAAAACACTGCTATTATTTTATGTTCTCCATTGTTGAATACTACAACCAAGATGAAATAATAGTAGGTCTACAATAGCAGCGACATTTCTGCTTTGTTCATCGTCCTGCAAACCAGAGCATAGAATAAGCATGAGAATAAAAAGGCTTTTGTCTCCAGACTTACTATTTTTAGCTACTGCACAGAACAAGTTCTTTGCTTTTAGTTTATTATTAACTGTTATTCCTATATTTCCACATAATTTTGTTTGACCTAATAGGTCTTTGTTATATTTATTTCTCTCCAAGTGACCTACCCTGAGTTTTTGGCTAATATTTGTCTTTCTATACAGATGTGCTCATTAAAAAAAAACTGTTTTGTTTTTTTTATCCATTATTTTTATAAATCACCTGATAACTTTAGAAAATTTATCAGTAACTTGCTAGAGAATGCTAAATGTTCTGATTTTTTCCATAGTATTTTTTGAGTACTCAATGTTGTTCTCATAGTAGATAAATGTGATATTAAAGGTATTATAATTTTATTTTATTCCTCTGCTTTCTTGTTTAGAATGAAAAAAAGGTATTTGCTTCTAGAAGTTTTCAGTGAAATGGGAAATGGAAACAAGAAAAATCAAATGATATTAGTAGACATTAGATAAATGCTTTGAAGATTTTTCAAGGTTATACCACAGAATCAAAATATTACTACCAGTACACTTAGCAGTATTCTTTCATAAAGCCTAAGGTCAGACATTTCTTTACTTATTCCCTAAAATGGCTACATACAAATATGCAATGTGCTGCTATTTACATAAATTATATTGTTTTGTTAATTTCTTCACTTCAGAAGCAGGATTCTGCTTTCCCCAACAAATGATTGACATTTCAAGAATTGAAAAATAAATAAAAAAGTTACTGATAATGATTTCAGAAACTTACTTCTCAGCTTTGTAGATACTGGGCATACTTCCTTGGAATTCAGCCTTCTGCAGTAGTGAGTTGTCAATTCTCCTTTCAAATATTCTTGCCTTTTCTCTGGGCTTATTTCCATCCTGATTTAAAATCTCTAAGCACAGAGTATCTTTGAATAGCACCATTTTTTCCTCCATCTTTAGCAAAATGTTGAAGTGAGAAGTCTTCCCACTTGTCTTCCTCTGATTCATTTTAAGAAGCTTTTTAGTTCTGGGTGAAACAGTGGTAACCAAAGGAATCAAGAAAACATATGTGTTTTGGGTTCGAAAGAGCAAGTTATTCATTTACTTCAGGAATGCTCAGGGAAATAGCTTCTGAAATTAAAACTAGTTAAAGGGTTGGAGAACATTTAAATGTGTTAGCCTTCTATTGTTCCTCCCAAAATATTAGCTTATAACCATACCAGGCTTTCTGAAACAAAAACTTAGGCTGGAGGTCAGTGCTGTGGCGTAGTTGGCTAGACCTCTGCCTGTGGTGCTGGCATCCCATGTGGGTGCTTATGTCCCAGCTGCTCTTCTTCAGATCCAGCTCCCTGCTAATGCACCTGGGAAGGCAGTGGAAGATGGCCCAAGTGCTTTGGCCCCTGCTCCTGCATGAGAGACCAGAAGAAGCTCCTGGCTCCTAGGTTTGGATCAGCCCAAGTTCTGGCCATTTGGGGCCATTTGGGGAATGAACCAGCAGAAGGAAGACCTTTCTCTCCATCTCTCCCTCTCTTTGTCTATAACTCTACCTCTCAAATAAATAACTAAATCTTAAAAAGAATTGGCTTCATCAAAAATAAATGGAAAAGCTAACACTGTTTTTCAGATAATAACACATATTGGTGAGGATGTGGGGACACTGGAACCCTTGTGCACTGTTATGGGACCACTATGATACCACTATGGAAAATAGCATAGAGGTTCCTCAAGAAGTCAAAGATAAAACAGCCATAGTTTCAAGTAATCTCACTTCTAGGTATATATCCACAAGAATTTAAAGTAGGGGCTCAAACTCCAAATTGGAGTTTCTGGATCAAGTTCTGGCTACTCCACTCTGATAAAGTGTACCCTGGGAGACAGCAGGTGGTGGCTTAAGTACTTGGGTCCCTGCCATCCAAGTGAGAGACCTGGATTGAGTTCCAGGCACCTAGCCCAGCCTTGGCTATAACAGACATTTGGGGGAGTGAACCAGCAGATGGAAGATCTCTATCTGTTTCTCTCCTTTTAAAACAAAATGAGAGTAAATAAATAAATAGTTTAAAAATATTAAATATGAAGGAAATCCTGTCACACACTAAAATAGAAGTACACCTTTACAAGGTTATATTAAGTGAAATAAGCCAGTCACATCTAGATAATACCATATGATGTCATTTTTATAAGGTACCTAAAGTGGCAAATTAAAATAAACAAAAAGTATACTGACATTTACTAGGGCCTGAGGGGAGGAAGAAAAATGGAGTTGTGATTTAATGAGTATAGAGTTTCAGATTTGCAAAATGAAAAAATTTTGGAGATCTGTTTCCCAGTGAATATACTTAACATTAATATACTTAACACTACTAAGTTGGGCACTTAAAATTAGTTAAGAAGGTTTAAAAATGATATAATGCTTGCCGGCGCCGTGGCTCAATAGGCTAATCCTCCGCCCTGCGGCACCGGCACACCAGGTTCTAGTCCCGGTCGGGGCACCGGATTCTGTCCTGGTTGTCCCTCTTCCAGGCCAGCTCTCTGCTGTGGCCAGGGAGTGCAGTGGAGGATGGCCCAAGTCCTTGGGCCCTGCAACCGCGTGGGAGACTGAGAAGAGACACCTGGCTCCTGGCTTTGGATCAGCGCAGTGCACTGGCCACAGCGCTGGCTGCAGCTGCCATTGGGGGGTGAACCAACGGCAAAAGGAAGACCTTTCTCTCTGTCTCTCTCTCTCACTGTCTAACTCTGCCCGTCAAAAAAAAAAATTATATAATGCTTAAAAAATATTCATTTAAATTATTCTCCACCCATAGTTCTGTGTATTTAGAGTCACAGCCACCAGGCTCAGTCACACACAGGAAGAAAATGCTGGCCATGGACATAAGTATTCCAGCCTAGATCCTGAATAATGATTTTATGCAGCTGGCTGGTAGTGTGTGGTCAATCCTAATGCAAATGTGTCTGCTGTGAGCCTAGGATGACAACTGCATTTGGATGGCTGCCAGAGACCAGTGAAAGTTGTTTTGGAGCTTCAACCCAGACTTTATGAAATTGAAGAACTGAGAAGTCTCAATAATATAAAATCAAGCACATATACCATAATGATTAAAAATATGTCAGAGGGCCGGCTTTGTGGCGGAGTAATGCCGGCATCCCACATGGCATCCCATATGACTGCTAGTTTGTGTCCTTGCTGCTCCACTTGTGATCCGGATCCCTGCTAGTGTCCTGGGAAAAGCAGTGGAAGATGGCCCAAGTGATTGGGCCCCTGACACCCATGTGGATACCCAGAAGAAGCTCCTGGCTCCTGGCTGTGACCTGGCCCAGTGCTGGCTTTTGCAGCCATCTGGGGAATGAATAGCTCTCTCTCTCTCTCTCTCTCTCTCTCTAACTCTGGCTTTCAAAATAATTAAATGAATCTTTAAAAACATGTATGGTGGAGCCATTGCTGTTGTACAGTAGGTTAATCCTCTGCCTGTGGCACTGACATCCCATATGGATGCCCGTTCTAGTCCCAGCTGCTCCTCTTTCAGTCCAGCTCCCTGCTATGGCCTGGGAAAGCAGTAGAAGATGGCCTAAGCACTAGGGCCCCTGCACCCATGTGGGAGATCTGGAAGAATCTCCTGGCTCCTGGCTTTGGATCTGCCCAGCTCCAACTGTTGTGGCCATTTGTGGGGTGAACCAGTGGATGGAAGACCTCTCTGTATCTCCCTCTCACTGTCTGTATCTCTACTTCTCAAATAAATAAATAAAATATCTTTCAGAAATACATATGGCAACAGAAGACAGCCTATATGAGTTTACATCTTGGCTCCCTCCCTTAGCTGATGTGTGATTGTGAATAAATTCCCTAACCTTTTTAAACCATTCAAACTTTCTTTCTCCTGTTTATGTACTTCTTGTGAAAGAGGAGTAACTATCTTGTGAGCTTCTTATAAGCAGTATGTCAGATGAGATGTGCAAATGCTGTTTTGTTTTGTGTTTTTGGAAGACATAACTGAAGTAAGGGTTCGTATTCTCAGTATTTTGAATAAGCAAAACAAAATTAAACTGTTTTAGTGAGTCTGTAAATTCAGATTCTATAATTACTTTGCTTTTGTAGGTTACTCGTTTCCTTCAAATATTTCCTTTTAATTGTCAATTTATTAAAATTCTATGACACCCTGTGAAGTAGCTTGACACAACACGGTGGTAACTTGGAATATCATTAAAACAATCTACGAGAAACGGTATGAGAAGAAGATCTGTTGTTGATTCCTCACTTTGTTACATTGGGCACAAGTATAACTTATATCTTTGGTCACTTTCTTCAAATGGAAAATTAATTTTCATACTAACCTTGCAGGGAAGCTCAATGTGATAAATAGTAATCATGTTTGCCACAAAACACTGTCTACCCTAACATTATACAAGAGTAAATGATAAGTTCTTTAGATTCACTTGAAAATTGAAACATATGATTAGATTAAAAGTCAACTATATAGGGGTAGGTATTTGGCGTGGAAAATTGTTACATTAGATACCGCATTCTGTTTCAGAGTGCCTGATTCAGTCCTGGCTCCATGCATCCAATTCAGCTTCCTGGGAGGCAACAGATGATAGTTTAAGTACTGGGGTCCCTGCCACCCACATGGCAGACTGAGATTGAGTTTCTTGCTCTTGGCTTCAGCCTGGCCTCGTCTTTGCTGTGGCATGTATTTGTGGAGTGAACCAGATGATAGGAGGTCACTCTTTCTCAGGCTCCTTCTTCTGCATTTCAAATAAATAAAAATCTAAAGAACCAAATTTATATGGGATATGTTATTAATAACTGTTCATTTTAGACTTGCTGTGCAAGGGCAAAACACAGAAGCCCAATCACATGAAGGTTTCCCATTGTGATTGGAAACGTCTCATTTCTTTGATTTCTGTAGGTATACCTCATTCATGGATCCAAAGTACAAACTCAGCTAGAGTGGTGACTGCCTAACTCAGCAACTTGGCTGGTGACAGCCTGTTTTAAAATCTCCATTCAGATTGCTGTTTCTTCTAGGTTCTCATAATCTTTGGTCCTTTTAAATAGAAACAAAGTAAGGATGGAAAAGCAACATTGTGCTAGTGAAGCTAGACCTACTCAATAATCCTCCCACAATGATTCATAAGCTGAGAAAATAGAAATCTGGACATGAAGTTCAATTTTAAGTGTTAATAAAGTCATCAAATATTGCAATTGAGGCATAATAAAAACACTGGTAAAAATTTGAATACCTTTCATGTGCTGAACACTTTCAAGAAATTTCCATGGATTATTTATCTTCCTAGTTACAATAATTGAGACATATATATTCTATTCATACTATAATGAAGAAAACCAGGATACAGGGAGATAAAGAAACTTGTCTAAAGAGTCGGAGAACTCAGAGGGCTTCCATAGCCTTGGAAACTCATGACTGGTGCATAGGGAGATTACTGATGCCATAGACAGGAGTGTCAATTGGTAAAGTCAACAACAGGAGTCACTGTGCACTTACTCCTCATGTAGGATCTCTGTCCTTAATGTGCTGTACATTGAGATTTAATGCTATAACGAGTACTCAAACAGTATATTTCACTTTGTGTTTCTATGGGGGTGCAAACTGTTGAAATCTTTACTTAATGCATACTAAACTGATCTTCTGTAAAAAAAAAAAAAAAGAAATTATCAACTCCCAACTTGACTCTCACTGGGATTAAACATGACAATAGGTCTGATCTGATTTCATCATCATTTAAAAAAATCATCTATTATTTTTCACTTTATGTTTCTGTGTGGGAGCAAACTGTTGAAATACTTACTTAAGGTATACTAAGCTGATCTTCTGTATATTAAGATAATCGAAAATGAATCTTGATGTGAATGGAAGGGGAGAGGGAGTGGGAAAGGGGAGGGTTGTGGGTGGGAGGGACGGTATGGGGGGGAAGCCATTGTAATCCATAAGCCGTACTTTGGAAATTTATATTCATTAAATAAAAGTTAAAAAAAAAGAAACTTGTCTAAAGTCACACAAACTAGCAAATGGTTGAACCAAGATTTGAGCTGAGTTCATCTGATCCCTGAGCCAGCAAGCTCAGTCACAAAGCTCTACAACTGCCTCCCTGAATATTCACAATCAGAATCGCAGCAAAAGTTACCCACTTCTTCCACTGTGGCCTATGCTTTCTGCTTCTTTTTTAAGCTAGAAATAGCAACCTCATTTATTTCGGCAGAGCTGGAGGCTGCAAGGCCAGGGTAAGTCCAAGGCCTCAGGTAAGACAAAAGGACAAACAGGAGAACCAGAAGTTTGACATAAATCAGGGGCAAGCATTTCCAACCGTCGAGGCCCGGCAATTAGAGGATTTCAGGCAGGAAAGGCTGAGTTTCAAATGGTCACTGTGTATCTAACCACAGCCATAAATAGGGAACTACAAAAGCAAGCAGTAAGCCAGAAATGTGGCCCGGGGCAAGCCAGGAACCCGGAGTCAATCCTAAAATCCTGGCATCCAAATAGTTATTGCTAGAGACAGGCAAACGTGGAGGGAGTCAAGAATTTCAGGAGCTATGAGAGGTCAGTCCAAGTCAGCAATAAAGAAAGTGACATTTATTTCAGGAGGATTTTCAATAGCAAGGGAGAGAGAGGGCAGGAGAGCAATTATCTGGGTGGTAATTAAGGTCAAAATGGTTGAATTCAGAGATGACAAGCACAGGATGGAGAGCAATTGGGAAGAATAAAACCATCTTCTGGATCTGATGGATATATAACAAGTTTTTTTCCAACTAATTAATTTAGTATGAAGAGTCCAGAACTCAGATACAAATAAAAGAATGAAATGAAATCTGTTTTATAAATTAACAATTGATCCATTTTATAACCACATTAAATCCATAGGCTGTTTGTCTTGCTGTCTTCCCGTTACACTTTTACAGACGTAACATGTATACAAATGTGGTACACATAGCAAATTAGTCAATTTTAAAAGTGATGATGAAGATATGCTATGCATGGATAGAGTGTAGTATATTTCATATCACTGACCCATATAGAACTGTGAATAGTGTATACAGGAATTCATTTCTTTGAAAAGTAAACAAAATTCAGATACTTCTATCAGAGTATTATGCATGTATGTATACATGTTAACTTATTCATGGGAACATTAACTGGCAGGAAAATAATCCTGGTATTTCTGCTTTAGGAAATTATGCTCTGTCAGCACAGTCAGGAGACAAAACAGAATATAAAGAACAGTTCAAGCATTAAGTTGGAAACACTGAGTTATCACAAAGGTAACAACTTCCAGAAGTAGTTGCTAACTGAATGGCTGCAGAGCAAAGGGAATTAATAAATACAGAAGCTTGGAGAAGGGCCCTGCATAGGGCCGTGATAAAATATGTTACACAGCTAAATATGTGATATTTCAAAAATACTCATACTAAATGATTATCCCCCATGTATATGAAATTCAAATGTAACTGGGTGTCCTGTCTTTTTATTTGCAAAATGGGACACCCTAACACTGTGAAGCCAGACTCCAGACCTCTACAAAGGGGCGTCCGCAGCCAATGCTGGTGTTTTTGAAGAGAAGCGTGCAACGGTACTGGTTCTATCGATGTTAGAGGAACTGCAACTTGAATTCTGTGATTGGCACTGGGATGAACCCAAAGCTGGTAAAGTTGCTGGAGAGAAGTGCAGAGGAGCTCTAAGAACACAGGAAGAGTCCTCTGTCTGTTCCTATTTGCAGCCTTCCTCTGGCGCCCTCTTTTGGCAGAGCCCTAGCAGTAGCCGCTGGCCTACCAGCCTTCGCATCCCAAGGTGGCCTAAAGACAGCGTTTGATTCTGTGTTGCAATAACTTAAAATCTGGCTCATGAAGAAATATTTTCAGTGTAATTCAACATCTAATAAAAAGAAGTCGTATAATTTAGTTGTCTATGTCATTATTTTATAAAATCTGAAGATTAATTTCAAGCTGTTATTGATGGAAATTTTTCATACTTCATACTTTTCTTGAAAACACTGAGTTCTTCTAAGGAAAAATTGTTAAAAGTTATTCTCTCAAAACATCAAGAAAAAATTTCCAATGAGGAAATTTTATGAAAAAAATTTATATAAACACGCCACTCTTAACATGCAAAATTAGTGTAAACATTTTAAAATACTTAAAAAAAATCTCTACTTTCATCCACTTGAAAGGCAGAGTGACTGATCTATATATATATATATATATATATATATATATATATAGAGAGAGAGAGAGAGAGAGAGAGAGAGAGACAGATTGATTTTCACTCTCCAAATGCCTACAATGTTTAGGGCTAGGCCACGCTGAAGTTAAGCGCTCTGAACTGAATCAGGATTTCCCATACAGGTGGCAGGGGCCAAAACACTTGAGCCATCATTTGCTCTCTCCAGGTGCATTAACGGAAACTGGACTGGGAGAGGAGTAGCTGGGTCTTCAACCAACACTCCTATATGAAATGCGGGTATTCCAAGTGGTTGTTTAACCTGCTGGCAGACACATGTCCTTAAATACTGCAGTTTTTCTTAAAATTGTTGAGGGTCTACAGACCTGAAATATACTTTTAATTTGCAAAGTGTGTACAATATAAATACCATGAACATTCTTTCTAAATATATAATGATGCTTAGTTTATTGAATTTAGGAATTCAAGGAATTTAGGAATTCAAGGTCATCGGGGTGATTGATCATTATGATCATTACTTTATAGAATAATTTAAATAGCATCCAGGAGACATCCTCAATAGATTACCAACTGCCTAATGATTTTCAAAATCATCTCTAATTATGCATGTTGCCTCTCTAATGGTTTCCATTTTATGTGTTACACACATAGTATACTTATTTTTGCTCTAGAAAGAAATTTTCAAAGAGATTATGCCTTTCCTAGGTCTCCTGCAGCAGAGTGGACCCAAATATAACTTTTTCATTGACTGATTTATTATTATAAGCATAAATTATTGTATAGCTGTACATGTTACTAATACATACAAATGTGATTTGTCAAAATTTTCAGAATATTACTCATGAAAAATAAATTTAATTATTTAATAGATATGTTAATTCCAGAAAATTAGAAAAACAGAAACACAAAAAAATAGTCTTACTGCCCCCAAGAAAATCACAATTAATATTTTTAGTGTACTAACTCCCAGAACATTTCTTTTCAATCTTTAAAATCATATTTGCAACCAAATTCTATCTGCAAAGTTATAGCCATCTGTTTGCTTTATTATAAAGGTTTTTTTTCTGTGATGTTATTTTTCATAAAGGTTATTTTCTGTGATATTAAAACTCCTTATAAAAACAATATAGAAGCACTTAACAGTCTTTGAATAGGAGAGTCATAAAATTACTTAAACATTATAGTTATAAAAACATTAGTATTTTGAAATACATATCTGGTGTGTGCTATAAATAACTTCTCTGTCAATCTCTCAGTTATGATTATTTGTTGTTATTGTGTCTTATGCTCTTTCTTTCACAATTTGATGTTTTTATTCTTTCATGGACTTGGAAATCACGTTATCAAATGTGTTAACGCTTTATCTAGATTCAAAGTTAATGTGCTTTGAAATGAGAATTTATTCTTTGCTCTGAGAAAACTGCATCAACTTTGGTACTATAAATGAGATGCCATTTGTGCAATTCAATGCCTTGTATCTTTTTAAAAACATATATTCTATTGGCCAGTGTTCTGGCACAGCAGGTTAAGCCACTTTCGGGCAGCATCCTTTATGAGTGCAGGTTTGAGTCCCAGCTACTCTACTTTGATTCACCTTCCTGCCAATGTGCCTGGGAATGCAGTGGAAGATAGCCCATGTACTTGAGCTTCTGCCACCCACATGGGAGACCTTGTTGGGGCTTCAGGCTCTTGGCTTTGGCCTGGCCCAGCCCTAGATACTGTGGCCATTTGGGGAGTGAATCAGCAGATAGATGATTCTGTGTGTGTGTGTGGGTGTGTGTGTGGGGGTGTCTGTGTGTGTCACTCTCTCTATAACTGCCTTTCAAAATAAATACTCATCTATCTATCTATCTATCTATTCTTCAAGTTTATTGACTGAATGTGTCATTCAATTAAAAATGAGTGTCATTAAATGAGATACCTAAGTTTATTTTGTGCCTCAGAGTTTGCAGCCCTCACTCCGCCATACGGGCTCTGCAGGCATCCCAGCCTGCTGTCCACAAGCAGGGGCAGGCGTCCCTGACTGCCTCCATGCCGCTGCAGCAATCTCCCAGGAACAGAATCAGATGCTGGGGAAACGATTGTTCCTGTTTATCCAAACAATACACTCAAACCTGGCAGCGAGTATCACGGGAATGCTGCTGGAGATCGACAATTCCAAGCTGCTGCACATGCTGGGGCCGCCCCTCCCCCGCCCCGCCCCGAGACTCTCCACTCTAAGGTAAATGAAGCTGTGGCATTTCTACATGCTCACCACGCTAAGAAACAAGCCACCCGGAGGGTGAGTGCTGTTGCCGCTGCTATCGTTTAGACATGGAAAAATTGATTCAAACCAAATAATCCCTGTGGAGTTCAGCTCAACATCCGAAGACTTTGTAGCTTGTCCTATGGACCTTAACACCAAGAACCATAACCTTCAAGTTTAACAGGTCATTTTGTATCAAAAGGTGAATTAATGAAGCGTCTTGAATTTTTCAAGTTTATGAATATATTCTTTGGGTTCTGCTTTGGCCGAGACAACGAATGCTTTTTTTTTTTTTTTCTATTGTGTGTTTTGATTTGTTTTCCCCCACTGGAAATTGGTTTTATTTGATGTACCCAAGTCTTATGTTTCTCAAGAAAAATCTACATTAAAAAGCAACACCTGCTTATGAGGTAACTTATCTACAGACTGCTGTGTGGGACAAAAATAAACTTTGGTTGGCTCTCATTATAGCAGCCAAATTAGTATCCTATTACTGCTTCTATCTGACAGATGCAGCTGGATTCAGTTGATTACTCTTAGATTAGTTCATCACTAATTACTCCAAAACTACAATCACTATATTTAGTAGCCATTCCTCAACACATAGATAGCTAATATTAAATAACCCATTATATAGGTCAATTAATATAGTTACTCAGCAGGGCAGAATATGAGGCCATTGAAACCAGATGTCCCAGAAGCCATCCAAGGTTCTTCTAAGAATGAATGTCCTTTCCTTTTTTACTAATTCAAAATCATTCATTATACGCATATGTCTCAGACTGAACTGATGGAGATTTAAAGAATTTACTTATTGGAGGCCGGTGCCGCGGCTCACTAGGCTAATCCTCCGCCTAGCGGCACCGGCACACCGGGTTCTAGTCCCGGATGGGGCGCCGGATTCTGTCCCGGTTGCCCCTCTTCCAGGCCAGCCCTCTGCTGTGGCCAGGGAGTGCAGTGGAGGATGGCCCAGGTGCTTGGGCCCTGCACCCCATGGGAGACCAGGAAAAGCACCTGGCTCCTGGCTCCTGCCATCGGATCAGCGCAGTGCGCCGGCCGCGGTGGCCATTGGAGGGTGAACCAACGGCAAAGGAAGACCTTTCTCTCTGTCTCTCTCTCTCACTGTCCACTCTGCCTGTCAAAAAAAAAAAAAAAAAAAAAGAATTTACTTATTGGGAGTCTTTTCAGGTCACTTGCCTTCCTCCTCCAGTGCTGAAATGACCATTAGGTTCTCAACTCTTCACAGTAGACTGTCACGAACTTCAGATTGGATGTCTTAAGCAGGAATAAAGCTTGCTTTATTTAATATCTTAAAATGCTGTTCTACAGAGCCGGCGCCGTGGCTCAATAGGCTAATCCTCCACCTTGCGGCGCCGGCACACCGGGTTCTAGTCCCGGTTGGGGCGCCGGATTCTGTCCCGGTTGCCCCTCTTCCAGGCCAGCTCTCTGCTATGGCCAGGGAGTGCAGTGGAGGATGGCCCAGGTGCTTGGGCCCTGCACCCCATGGGAGACCAGGAAAAGCACCTGGCTCATGGCTCCTGCCAGGATCAGCGCGGTGCGCCGGCTGCAGCGGCGGCCATTGGAGGGTGAACCAACGGCAAAGGAAGACCTTTCTCTCTGTCTCTCTCTCACTGTCCACTCTGCCTGTCAAAAAAAAAAAAAAAAAAAAAAAAAAATGCTGTTCTACAGTAACTTCTTAGAGAAGTTACTTTATTGAAAGACTGACCTACTGTAAATTCTCCTAATCATGTCTGTCACTAAAGTAAAACATCAGAAAAACAAAATACGAATTATGTTAATCATTTCTGGGCTTATTTAGCAGGATCATTATTAAATATAATGTCTCTGAGAAGCAAATTTTTAAAAAATTCCGCTGAAGAAACTTTATTGAATTTTTCTGAAAGTCTAAAACTCAATCTGTTTTCACATATTCCTATATACACATTTACAAAACTGTGGCAGTAATTATATCAACTTGACTAAGCCACGGGATGTCCAGTCATTTGGGCACACATTATCTTAGGGGAGGATGTCAGCTTTTGATGAGATTAACATTCTGCCTGGGAGACTCATAAGCCCTATTGCTTTTCCTAACATGTGGGCCACATCCCACCAACTGAACACCTGAATAGAACAATAAGCCTAAGTCAGAGTAAATCCAGCCTTCTGGTTTCTGCAGGGACAGTGGCCTTTCCCAGCCTTCAGATTCAAACTGAAGTATCCACATCTCTTGAGTACTGAGCTTGATGATTTTAGGACTACAATTAACACCATCTGCTCTTCTAATTCCCATATCTTCACACTTGGAACAGAACTATACATAGGCAACCCAGGTCTCCAACTTGTTGAAACTGAAGATCTCGGGAATTCTTAGCTTCCATAATTGCATGCATCAATTCCTTATAATAATTTCTTTCTCTACACACACACACACACACTATATCCGTTTGCTTTTTTTTTTTTCTTAGAAAAGACTGACATACAAATTTTGATACTAAGAAGGGGAGCTTCCTGGAAAAGATTCCTAAACATGTGGAAGTGGTTCTGGAAATGCATAATGGACAGAGGCTGGAAAAATTTTGAGGTACATAACACATAACAGAAATATGATGTTAAGAGTAGTTCCGGTGATGTTTCAGACAGAAACAGGAACACATTTGGATGTTAAAGCCCCAACCACCCAATGTAATGGCATTTAAGGAAGGGGCCTTTGGGAGATAAAGAGGTTTAAGCGAGGTCATGAGAGAGGGGTCCTTATGATGGGCACCAGAGTGATAACCAGATCTTTTCTACCTCTCTTGCTCTCTGCCATTTTAGGACAGGGTGAGCACGTGGCTGTCAACAAGCCAGGAAGAGAGACTTACCAGAACCTGACCATGCTGATCCCTGATTTCTAGCTTCCAGACTGTGAGAAAATAAACTTACATTGTTTAAAACACCAGTATAAGTATTTTGTTATAGCAGTCTGAGATAACTAACACAAAACCCAGTGTTTCCTGTTTAGTTGTTGCTTCTCTGATGGCTATCTGCCTTTTGGGTTAACTAATATGTAGTGATCTCCTTACTCCTAGTAATCGCTCTCACACTCACATAATTGTTCTACCCTCTCCAATGCATCCCATGTACTTCAAGAGTAGCTGGCTTGACCTCCTAATTAAAATTAGAATCTATGATTCAGGGATAAACTAATTGGCATAACGCCATGCCAGTTGCATTATTGGGATAAGATGTCCAAATGCTTGAAGCTAATTCATTTAGACCTAAGATCATGATTTTTGTTTGAAAATGGAAAACTTGTGCTGTACTTTGCTGAATGTGAATATGCTATCATGTAAGAAATTCAATTTCTCAACTATTTACAATTGAATGTCAGCTACTTTATTTGTTTTTGAGGATGTATTTATTGGAAAGCAGAGTGATAGAGAGACAGGGAGAGAAGGAAGAGGAGGAAGAAGAAAGAAAAAGAAAAAGAGAAAGAGGGGGAGACAGAGAGAGATGAGAGATAGATAGATAGATAGATAGATATTGATGTTTCATCCTGTACCGGTTCACTCCTCAAATGTCATGGCTGGTTCAAGCTGAAGCCAGATGCCAGGAACTCCATATGAATCTCCCACAGGAAGCTGAACAGGAAGTGGAGTAGCCAGGACACAAACTAGGACTCCAATATGGAATGCAGATATCCCTAGCAGAAGCTTCACCCACTGTTCCACAAAGCTGTCTACTGTTAGATACTTTAGATCAGACATCTTAATCATGAAGAAAACTCAATGTGGACAAAACAGACATCCTGGGACCATGAGTAAAGAGTCTGCATAGAAGAGTCAGCACCACAACATACACACACACACACACACACTCATACACACACAAAACCGCACACACACACACACACACAAAACCGCACAGCCAAGAGATGGAGAGAGCATGAAAACAGATCCTTCTTGCATCATTTCAGCAAATAAATCAGGCCTCATCTCAAGTCAGCTTCCTTCTGGATTTGAGTTATACTTGACTATGAATTTTTTATTGTTTACATTCAATTTGAGATAGGTTTTCTGTTGCTTGTAAAAAGCATCCTGATATCTTCAAAGAGGGAGGTGCCTTTCTCTGAAGGGAGGAGAGAACCTCCACTTTGACTATGACCGTGTCTAAACAAGATAAGAGTCGGAGAACTCAAGGGGCTTCCATAGCCTTGGAAACTCATAACTGGTGCATAGGGAGATTACTGATGCCATAAACAGGAGTGTCAATTGGTAAAGTCAACAACAGGAGTCACTGTGCACTTACTCCTCATGTAGGATCTCGGTCCTTAACGTGCTGTACACTGAGGCTTAATGCTATAACGAGTACTCAAACAGTATATTTCACTTTGTGTTTCTATGGGGGTGCAAACGATTGAAATCTTTACTTAATGTACACTAAACTGATCTTCTGTAAAAAAAAAAAAAAAAAAAGAAAGAAATTTTCAATTCCCAACTTGACTCTCACTGGGATTAAACATGACAATAGGTCTGATCTGATTTCATCATCATTTTAAAAAAATCATCTATTATTTTTCACTTTATGTTTCTGTGTGGGAGCAAACTGTTGAAATACTTACTTAAGGTATACTAAGCTGATCTTCTGTATATTAAGATAATCGAAAATGAATCTTGATGTGAATGGAAGGGGAGAGGGAGTGGGAAAGGGGAGGGTTGTTGGTGGGAGGGACGGTATGGGGGGGGAAGCCATTGTAACCCATGAGTCGTACTTTGGAAATTTATATTCATTAAATAAAAGATAAAAAAAAAAAAAAAAAAAAAGCATCCTGATAGAGCAAGCAAGAAACTGAGATAAATTCAGGGCTTAAATCCAACAATATTTTTTCTCACATTTCTGGTAACACTAATGCCCTCTCTTAAATAGCGTATTTTTTAGTTAATTATACTGTTTTCTGGTATATTTAACTTTATAAACCATTGCAGGCATTTCTTGGATGGCAAGGAAATATGATGGGGAAGAAAATGAGTCAGGCACTTAGTATGTTCGTTCTGTTTCATTTAATACACAAACCTGAGAAGGTATAATAGACATGGGATACAAGGCTCAGGGGAAAAGATTTCCCAAAGTCACTCAGTAGTTAGTCCAGCTTCTGGAACCTGAATCTTCAAAGCTCTGCCTTCTTCTCTAACATCAAATTGTTAGGTGAGTAATAAGTTCCAAACACATAAAAACCAGTCAATGATTTTATTACATGCAATTTTGAAATATGACCACTCTCTGGCTCACTAAATTTGTGTATTATCTTAAGAATTAATGCTTTGTTTTGAAAACTCTGAATATTTTTCAGGCAATTTTGAAATAATTTCAATGTCTTGTAAATCAGCAAGATATCTCAAACTTTTTAAAAAAGGAAGAAAAAGTTGCTGTAATTCGAACAATCTAACAACTAGTAACTATACTCCATAATCTTTATGCTTAGCAGGCATTGCATACTTCAAATGACCCTTTATCAAAGAGCTGTTTTCAGATTTCATCCTCATGCTACTTAGCAAGGCAGAAGTCCCATGGTTCAAATCTATCTCTATTATTAAAGCATGATTCTCGGTCATTCTTCTGCTTGCCTACTGTAATTTCTCTTTTGATTTTTTGGCAACTATCTTTTCTATATTAATGTTCTTCCACTCAGTGAAGACCAGCTTTTATCTTTACTTATATATCATCTTTTCCAGTATACACTGAAGTTCAAGTTCCCATTGTTTCTTTCCACATTCTGTTTAACTCTCCTTTTTTAACTTTCAATTCCTTCTCTTCTCAGTCCCCACACTATCACTCAGCCTCCTTCCTAATTGCTCAAGTTGGCTACTTCAAACATAGCAAAATCCTGTCTAGAGCTCTGGGTAATCATGAACTGATGATATCAAACTGAACTCTGCAATACAGAAGGAATGAAGTAATTGGCTGTGGATGTCCAGGACTATGTGTTCCAGAATATTTTCAAAGGAGACAAAAAAATCTCAAGTCTGGAAATGCAGACACCATGGAAACAGCATTAATGATTTTCCTGAATGTCAGAGAATGGAGGAAGCACAACCGGGCACTGTCAGATTTACTGTTCACTTAAGAGTGAATAATGAAAATGTTTGCAAGCGTCACAGCCAAGGGTCAAGTGCAGAACAAACCATCAAAGCTGCACCATGACAGTGCACTGACAAGAATGCAGTGGCTGTGAAAATTATGTAAGGCCACATTCTGCTGCAAAGTGCTCTGGCTGTTTCAAAGCATTTGCACCTAAAGATATAAGTAATAATTGACGTACCTTGAAAAAACAGCTCCTACACAGATATTTAACACTTGATTCCATGAGGAGAGAACATTGTACAGGCTACAAATATCTCACAAACTTTTACAGCATTTCTAGATTTCATAGCAGTTCAGGATTGATTTAAATGGGCATTGTCAAAGTACGTAAATGTGAAAATGATTTCCTGAAAGTGATTTTAATGGAGAGTGAGTGGTAGAATGTCCAAGTCAGAGCACGGATATGAATGTCAAGGGAGTATTTATAGGAATTGTTCTGTCATTTCCCCTAATTTAACCAAATTAGTGAAACAAAACAAGGCAGAACTCACTTTACATTGTTTTGGCAAGATTATATACCCAAAGAGAAAGGATTTTGAAAGATCTCCTGGGTTGGTGACAGAGCATGCAGAATGAGTATCTTATTTATTATGCAGTGGTCTGCTCTTTAAACTGAATTTAAAATTTTTTCAACATAATATTTAATATCTGTGAGTTGAGGGAAAAGGTCAGTTGATTAGGTTGTGAATGGACATAACCTTTTGGAGAGCAATTTGGAAATCCAAATAATTCCCTAAACTTTGAGTAATTACTTGATCTTGACAATTCCACTTTTAAGAGTTTATCTGAAGAAATCATTGAGAATAAAGTTAAAAGAAGATAAGTATAGGTTCCACTGCATGTTAGTAGTGCTTTAGGCAACAATGAGCAAACAAAAAACCTGACATGTTCAATACAAGAGGATCAATCAAGGTGTGATAATACCTATACTTCAGAAAGCCATATAAGCACTGAAAATGATACTGGAGATTATCTCTATTGACTTAAAAATATAGGTTAAGATGCATCTTGGATGTGTTCTCTGACTTGCTCTAGATGCTGGAAGAAGAGCAGTGGACAAAAGAAAGAATATTCCAGTCTGTGTGGAGATGTCCTCTGGTGCTTATGTTGGCACATATGGTATAAACTTTCAAATGTGTTGAATAGTGTTTACATATAATTAGAAAGTATGGCAAGTTATATAAAATAGTTCTCTCTGGAAAATATGTTTATGCTTAATTTCTTGTATTTGGCCACATTTTTCATTATTTTAATTAACAAAATGATTATGTTGCCTTTCATTTAAAAAATGGGATATACCACACCCAACAACAGCTGAAACGCTGGTGAGGAGCTATAAGAAAAGATTTTCAATTTTACAGGAAGCCAGTAACTTTTTCATGATCCATATATATTTCATTTACAAAAGTAAGTCTGCTGGTAGACTTCAGTGACAAAAATAAAAGTGTCAAACAAGACAAATATTTTCAAGAGCTCCCTTCATTCCTTTTTTTACTAAGACAACTCAGAAGGGAAAACTGATCTCTCAAATCTTTTTTTTTTTTTTTTTTTTGACAGGCAGAGTGGACAGTGAGAGAGAGAGACAGAGAGAAAGGTCTTCCTTTGCCATTGGTTTACCCTCCAATGGCCGCCGCGGCTGGCGCGCTGCGGTCAGCGCACCGCGCTGATCCCATGGCAGGAGCCAGGTATTTCTCCTGGTCTCCCATGGGGTGCAGGGCCCAAGTACTTGGGCCATCCTCCACTGCACTCCCTGGCCACAGCAGAGAGCTGGCCTGGAAGAGGGGCAACCGGGACAGAATCCGGCGCCTCGACCGGGACTAGAACCCGGTGTGCTGGCGCCGCAAGGTGGAGGATTAGCCTAGTGAGCCGTGGCGCCGGCTGATCTCTCAAATCTTATCTGCTCTAATTCCTATTATATTCTATCATCTTAGCGGTACTTTCTCCATGATGAAAATCTTTTCTGTGGTGACCAGAGGCCAGAAGAGTTCATGGAAAAGAAAGATTTGGCATTTTTAAAATGATGCACGATAAAAAAGCAATACAATTTACTGAGGCCCTCACGAGTGAAAGACCTTGCCCTTGGTTCTTTATAGATTTCTATATTTATTTACTTATCATAATACTATAAAGTAAATGTTTTCCATTTTTACGCATGAAGAAGCTCATAAAGTGTATTTTGTTCATGTTCACAAAGAAGGAAGTAAAGAAACAAGATTCAAATTCATTTCTGACTTCCAAATCAAGTTCTTTTTATTATCTACTTCGCAGGGCGGAATAAAACATGATATAATAAGACCTCTGACCTAAGAATTCACAGAATTTAGATTAGAAAAAGATCTTGTAGATCATGTATATCAATCTCCTCATATTGTACACAGAAACACAGAGATTCTGAGAGACTAAGAAACTTGTATAGGATCACATTCTCCTAGCACTAGAGAGAAATGATCATGAAATATCCTAATTCGAATCCTTGGGCAATAATTCTACTTTATTTTAGAAAGTGTTCAGCAGTTATTAGTAAATCATTCAATGATGGCACATTGTCCAGAAAGATGATGCCATGCAAGGCCTTCCATTTACTTTTTAATTGAAGATATTCTATATTTAACAACAAACTGGAAAGGACAGCTATCAAAATTGCTTTAAAATGATACAGTTTTCATTACCTTTAATTTGCATTATCATTATCAACTCTTCCTAAATCCTTTGTGGCCTAAAGGGATACGTAAAAGATGACTTTCAAATTACACAATATGTTTATTATTTTAACATGCCAATGTGCGCTTTGAAAGGTTCCTTATTTTAATATTTGTATTTGGTATAAAAATCAATTTTGGCAAGCCAGTTCCATAGAAGTATTTCCTTATTTGGGTAGTTATCCCATAGTCTACTCATAGAAAGCAATATACACAGATAAAGAAAAACAACAAAAACAAACAAACAAAACCAATGCACTTGTACTTATTCCTCACTGTTAAGTACAAAAGAAAGCCATGACATTAAGCTAAGTCTCTCTTCTTTTTGAGGTAGTATCTATATAAAGCATATGGTACTGATGAAATTGCAGAGCACCTGGAAGAGAAAAAACCAAGAAACTTACCTGTGTAGCCCACCTGCCTTGAGTATAAATAAATTCAACATTCTAGAAATCTCAATAAGCATAGGAATCATGTATAAAAGACGGTTTTCTTTCACCACTTTTCTTGCATCCCAAGAAACAGAGTACGAAAACAAAATAATGCTGAGAGGTAGGATAAACAAGGTCTTGGGGCTAGCATTGTGTGATGGAGTGGGTAAAGCTACTGCCTGCAATGCTAGTATTCCATATGGGTGCCAGTTTGTGTCCCAGTTGTTTCACTTCTGATCCAATTCCCTGCTGCTGGCCTGGGAAAAGCAGCAAAAAGATGATCCAAGTGTTTGGACCCTTGTCACTCACGTGAGAGAACAGGGTGAAGCTCCTGGCTCCTGGATTTGAACTGGCCCAGCCCTGGCTGTTGTAGCCATCTGGGGAGTGAATCAAAGGATGGAAAATCTCTTTCTCTTTCCTCCCTTCTCTTTGTAATTCTGCATTTCAAATAAATAAATAAATCTTAAAACAAAAAAAAAAATCAAGGTCTCAGTCAAGCATATGGGAGAAGGGTGAGATGGGCTAAAGTAGAATGGCTTGATCAGAGGGTAGAATCTACTTGTCATGGTCCTAGTGAATGTCCAATGACTCCAACAGGATCAGGAGCCCAAACCATTCAGGTTGATACCTCAACTCAGCAAGTAGGACTTCCAGGGCATGCAGACAGTTCCGGAGAGTGTCTACAGATAATGCAATGTTCAGGACAGTAACTGTCTCTGGATACTTACTTTGAGCAGTCCTGGCCAGTTATGTACAACTCCCTTAGAAGTAAAATTATTAAGTTGGGAGAGTCAGTGCTTTCATTATAGATTTAAGGGTAAATTTATGCTAAAAGAACATGGAGGTAAAACCCTAAACAGATTATGGGGCAGACCAGGTGATATCAGTAGTGAAGTATTGAATATTTTTGTACAAACTGTTGTCTGATATTTATGTCTCTACAAAATTCATATGCTAAAATTTAATCCCCAATATGCTAAAATATAAAGAAGTTGGATATTTAGAAGATGACCAGTTCATGAGAAGGGAACCCTCATGAATGGGATTACAGTCCTTTTAATTGAGGCCCACGGAGTTGGCTAGCCCTTCTATCATGTGAGGACATAGAAAGAATGCACAGTCTATGAAGCAGACAGAATCCTCATTGGACACCAAATCTGCTGGTGCTTTGATCTTGAAATTCCAAGGCTTCATGACCATGATCAATAAACTTTTGTTAGTTATAAATTACTCAATTTAAAATACTTTGTTATACCATCTCAAAGAAACTAAGAAACTAGAAGCAAGAGGTGAGATGATATTGTACAAAATCAAAATGTGGAAGTAACTTTCAAACTGGGCAATGGAAGAATTTTGAGAAGTCTTAATGGCAATTTTGGTAAGGGCTCAGAAGAGGAGGAGAGCTATAAAGAAAGCCTGTATCTTCTTAGATATTACCTGAGTGTTCATGATCAGAATGTTGGTAGAAATATAAATGGTACAAGTCAACTTAATGAAGTCTTTGATAATATGAAAAAATCCTTGTTAACAAGTGGCAAAGAACAGGGCTGAATTGTGTTCATGCACTACTGTTCTATGGAAAACAGAACTTCTGAGCAATGAAATAGGATATTGGTGGAAGAAATACGAAAGCAAAGTGTTCAAGGGTGTTCTGAACCTGAACACGTCAGTGTTCTGACCTATAATAAAATGTAAGTAGAGAAAAATGAATTAAAGCTAGAACTTGTGATAAAGAAGCAAACAATGGTTTAGAAAATTCTCAGCCTAAGACACCACCACCACCATCTTTTCTCCAATTAAGGACTGCTGTCTTCTTCCTGGGAAGTGTTTGTTTAACTTGTGTTTGCTCTTGACAAGGTATTATTGGAATATGGGGCAGGAAGGTTAGAGAGACACATGCATGTAAGCAGTATCCTTGATGTGAAGATATAGAGAACACCAATACTAACTGAAGGGTGAAGGACATGAATGATGAGATGCCAAGAAACTTGAGACACCTTGGACTAGAAGATGATTATAGTGTGTAGGGAACAGGGGTAACATCCAATCAATGTGTATCAGACACACTTTTGAACTAGGCTACACACACACACACACACGGCTACAGCCCCAAACCATATATATCTCTGTATCCTCTGACCCCCAGCAAGGATCCTTCATTTGGCCCTTCAGAGCACTTGATGATCCAGTAACTAAAGTATTGACAATCACACCTGACTGGGTGCAGCCAGTACTTGATTGGCTCATGCTTCTGCCAAACTGGATGGTAAGTATTTTGAACATCACCTCTGAATAGGAGTAAGATATGTAAAATCAATGAAAAGCATATTGATTGAGTCAACTATAGAAGCATGAGAAACATGAGGGAGCCCAGATGAGACCTAAAGAATCACTTAGCTAAACCAAACCTAAACTGCCAACTCAAAAACTGTGATCCTTTAAGATCCTATAAACAATTGTGAAGTTACTTGCTGAGGGGTCAGTCTGTTGTGCAGCAATAGATCACTGACATAAAAGGGCTATATGCTTTTACATCCAAAGGAGCCTCTTTAAGAGGGAAATTTTTTAAAAAAATGATCTATCTATCCAAAAGGCTGTTATGGCAGGGGTTTGAGGGGAGAGATATCTTCCATACCCTGGTTCACTCCCCTAATGGCTGCAAAAGTGGGGTGGGGCCAAGCCAAAGTCAGGGGCCAGGAACTACATACAGGTCTTCCACATAAATGGCAGGAGCCCAAGCACCTGGGCCATCTTCTGCTGCTTTCACAGGTGCATTATCCGGGTGCTGGACTGAAAGCAAAGCTGCAGGGACTCAAACCAGTGTTCATCCTGCACACTGGCTTAGCCTGTTCCATCACAATGCTGGCCCTGAGAGGGAAACTTTTCAAAAGCATATGTCTGAGAATAAGGAGTTCATCTCTCATAGTTCTCTCAGTAACTCTATGAAGTGGCTGTTATTGCCAATTAGCAAATTAGCAAACAGATTTTTAAAGAGGTGAGATGACTTCATCAAAATTTAAAAAAAGAAATCACTGGTGATAAAGCCAGAATTGAAAGTCAGTTGTATCTGACTTAAAATCATTGATGTTAACAACTGCAGTACCATGCAATATACTTTAGTTTGCTTATGTCTTCAATTTTTAATTAGGTTTGTGAGTTATTCATGTTTAAACTGTTTCTTATTGGTTTTTCATTCATTATGCACAAACAGTATCTTCTCTTAACACAAACAAAACAAAAAGACAATCAGAACAAAGATCCCACTTCAAAGAAGTTTATGTAACCAATGAGTGGCATCTGATCACTGCATAGGATAGCACCTCCTGGAGAAGGCTTATGTAAGAGCTTTTTCTTGCTGCGTTTCAGCTAAGTTCATCTTTTGTTGCCTGCAGAGATACAGATTGAATGCCGAGTCTCAATATTCCTGTCTGAGGCCAAAGAATCCAATGTAACGAAGCCAACAAGTGGATTCAGGGGCAGATCTGCTTCATTCCTTCCCAGGGAGCTGCCTTGCTATCAGCTTATTTCCAGTGAAACAACAACAATAATAAAAAGAACCTAAACAAATCAAACCTTCATAAGACAGCAGTTTTACTGTGCTTCTGCTAATTCTTGGATATAAAAGTCTAAGATTCAGATAAATGTCACTCAAATGACTTGACTATCAATCATTGTCATCATTTATGAGGAAGTGAGGTTAGAATCATAGTTTCCCTGGATAACACAACTCCTAACAATATGCGCTTCATATAATTAAAGTTTCATTTTAATGTAAACATTAAGTTTCTACTCTATATAGAATTATCTCCCACAATTCAACTTCCTTATTAAGGGCAGCAAGAAATTAAGTAGCACAAGAACAGAAGATTTCTTTAAATCTTAATTATCAACTTTTCAGGTAATGATGGGTCATGTTTCCTTTATCAGAAACAGAAAAAAACTGAACTAATTGGAAGACTCAATGAAGGCAATGTTTCATTAACTGCAATTAGAGCAAATACTAAGGGAGAAAAAGGAATTAGAGTTTGGGCATTATGTATGAGAAGAAAAAGAAAGCATTAGATTCATATAAGAGTTTAGGAAAAAAAAGAAAACTTCAGGTGGGTACTTGCTGAGACTTCTTAAATACCTTCAAGGTTACAGCATTAATGAGGGGAGGGAACTGCCCTGTCTCAGGCGCTGTGAACAAGAAGCAATGGCCTGAAGCTATGGAACGAAGGCTCAAACTAGCTGTTGGGAAACACCGTGAGACAGAAAGAACATTTATCAGTGAAGCATACATGCAGAAAAGTGACTGCGAAGCAATACCAGCAGAGATATTACATAATCAGTGAGCAGAGATTATGTAAGACACAGGCTCAGCATCAGATGGTCACCTTGCATAAGAGGGGTTTTCTTTCAGCTTTTTGCTGAAAGGAATTTTCAATTCCCTTTGTGCTTTTTTATTTTTCACTCGAGAGGCAGAGACAGAGAGGGGCAGATAGACACGGAGAGGCCTACCATCTGTTGGTTCACTCCCCATATGCTGACAATGGCCATGGCTGGGCTAGGCTGAAGCTAGAAGCTATGAACTCAGTCTGGGTCTCCAACATGGCTGGCAGGGAACCGACTTCAGCCATCACCTGCTGCCTCCCAGAGTTAGCATTAGCAGGAAGCTGAAATTGAGACCTGAAGTAGGATTTGAATCCAGGCACTGTGATACAGGATATGAGTGTCCTAAATGGCATTTTAACCATTGTACCAACTACCCACTCACTTTTTGAATTTTAAAGACATTGACTTCCCATCAGGCTCAGCCTTCTATGCATGATCACTTAATTATAGCCATTTATGAGTTAGGGACTTTTCTATTATTCTGTTTTATAGATGCAGCACATGAGGCCAAGATACATTAAATATTATGCCCAGATGATTGAGGTACTACAGGCAGAGGCAAGGTCTGAACACAGATTCTGTCTCAAAACACCAACTTGCATGCTCACCACTGGGATCTGTGGCTTCTGAAACTGAGGTACTAACATGGTGTTAACTATGAAGGATTTGTACTCTCAGATGATCTTAGTTTGTCTGTCTTTCTGGAACTGCCAAGATTCAGACCCATAAATGAAAGCTTGATATAATACAAAACAAGTTTGTGCTGCCTTCTCAATACTCAATAGCCTTCAAGATTATACCTAGAGTCAGGTATACAGGGGCTGGAAAGTTAGGCGTTCAACCTGTTTGTCCCAAGTCTTCTTTTAGTCTTCTTTCTACTTCCTGGTACCTACTAAGAAGGTAGCTCTGGGAGGTCTGGTAACAGGATCATAGTTAATGCTTTGTTCTGTACAGGTATCAGATACTTCTGATGCTAAAGTTACTCCAGGTCACAACACAGAAAACAAGAATAAGCATTTTGCTTCAAGTCTTAGAAAGCCTGTATCTTGGTTCAATTTCCTCTACTGCTGCATGTTAACATTTTCCTTAAGACAATTTCCAGCCAAATTGAGGGCACTTCCACAGCTTGAATTTGTTCTTTTTGTATCCTATAGCTAAACAGAATTCACATTCCAAATTTTCCTCAGACAATGCCTTGGTTTATAATAGATGTATGGACAACTTGACATCACATCAGATTTCATCATCTTGGGACAAGACTCTATCAACTTCTCCAACATAGGAGAGGGATAATTTGAACCCTGGTCTGTGGAAGTCCCAACAACACAGAAAAATAATTTTTTTCCATGCAAGGGGAATAATAATCCAGACCTAGAAGTAGTACATCAGTTTATCAATGAATTACTCACTGCAGTCAGCTAATGGACTTGTCAAATTTAGGTCAAAATAATTTCAAACTTTTAACATGGAGGAGAAAAATTATGCTTTGCCAGCACACTTTCAGTATCTTGTTAGGTGAGGCAATGTAACACTCAAATATATTATAAGTCTGCAGCATATCTAGCCAAACACTGATCATCAAATTTATCAGTATTTCTATAGTAAATTCATACTATGTAGCATAGCACTTTTTCAAAATATGAGCATGTAGTTACAGTCATAAATTATCCTATGTATTTTATTAATCTGATCAAAACCAGCTAGAGTATTTTTTTTTTTTTTAACAGGCAGAGTGGACAGTGAGAGAGAGAGAGACAGAGAGAAAGGTCTTCCTTTGCCATTGCTTCACCCTCCAATGGCCGCTGCGGCTGTTGCACTGTGGCCAGCGTACCACGCTGATCTGAAGGCAGAAGCCAGGTGCTTCTCCTGGTCTCCCATGAGGTGCAGCGCCCAAGCACCTGGGCCATCCTCCACTGCACTCCCAGGCCATAACAGAGAGCTGGCCTGGAAGAGGAGCAACTGGGACAGAATCCGGCGCCCCAACAGGGACTAGAACCCGGTGTGCCGGTGCCGCAAGGCAGAGGATTAGCCTATTGAGCCATGGCGCTAGCCCTAGACAATCTGTAATTTGCATCGCAGAGCCAGCACCGTGGCACAGTGGCTTGATCCTCTGCCTGCTGCACTGGCATCCCATATGGGCGCCAGTTCTAGTCCCAGCTGCTCTTCTGATCCAGCTCTCTGCTGTGGCCTGGGAAAGCAGTGGAGGATGGCTCAGGTGTTTGGGTCCCTGCACCAGCCTGGGAGACCTGGAGGAGGCTCCTGGATCCTGGCTTCAGATTGGCACAGCTCCAGCCATTGCAGCCATTTGGGGAGTCAACCAATGGAAGGAAGACCCCTCTCTCTGTAACTCTACCTATCAAATAATGATTTTTTTTTTTTTTTTTTTTTTTTTTTTTTTTTTACAGGCAGAGTGGACAGTGAGAGAGAGAGACAGAGAGAAAGGTCTTCCTTTGCCGTTGGTTCACCCTCCAATGGCTGTCGCGGCCGGTGCACCGCGCTGAGCCGAAGCCAGGAGCCAGGTGCTTATCCTGGTCTCCCATGTGGGTGCAGGGTCCAAGCACTTGGGCCATTCTCCTCTGCACTCCCTGGCCACAGCAGAGAGCTGGCCTGGAAGAGGGCAACCGGGACAGAATCCGGCGCCCCGACTGGGACTAGAACCCGGAGTGCCGGCGCCGCAAGGCGGAATAAATAAAATCTTTAAAAAAAATTTGCATCGCATTTGAAACTGGAGAAAAAAGGCTCCTAATGATTATTAAAAAAAAAAAAACCCAAAACTCATTCATTATAGTCACATTCATTGTCTATGCAATGTGAAGAAGTGTACTCAAATTTGATTTGATACTATCCAAAAAGATGCTTAGGTCAAATATACTCTCAAAGTGTAATACTCACTTTTATGAGGGTAATTATTTTTTTTTCAGGGCATCAGCTACTCTGTGGCAAAATTCTAGGTCTAGGGCATTATATGTTAAGCCACTGTTCTGCAAAAGGATTTTTGTACAGCATGCTTAATCCTCATCATTTACTTAACACATATCATATCACTGTAAGATAGGCCAAGAATGGGTATTAGTGGGTACCAGAAAAACTTCACGGAAAATGGAATCAAAGTTTATTTTTTTGCGAGAAACTTTTGAAACTCAGGCGTAATTTTCATAAAATGTGTTTTTATGGATTTTCTGATAGTTCCTATGCACAGATTTAAAAAAATTTGCAACAAGATAAACTTTTATGTTAACTACAATTTACATGAACTTTTTGAAGTACTCTATGTTATTTTCTCAAGTCATGAGGTTATTAATACATATACAGAAATACAGAAAAGAATATAGTATAGAATGAGTATCTATGAATATAAATACACTTCGATATAAATAGTTGGCACATACATATTCATTATTTCTACACTAGGGGTACATTTTCTGACAAACACATTTATTATTCCTTATGTGTTAGCATGAGTTTGGTTGTTTTTCAAGGAAAAGAGATCAGAAAATTATTTCTATTAGATATCAAAAAATTAAATGCCCTTATATCTAAGATGCAAAATTTACCTTCACATATTCTTTCATTAATATGAACAAATAAGGATGGAAGAACTATGCCCATCTCTTGTAAAGATTACTCATCAGAGGTACAGTTGCTATAGAGTGACATCTTAGATAAGTATAGTTAGAGTTGTGCTTCTTAGTAAATGCTTTTAATAATATGATTAGGGGCTAGCATTGTGGCAGAATGGGTTAAGATACCACTTACAACGCCTGCTTCCCATATCAGAGTCCCAGTTTGAGACCTGGCTGATCTGCTTCTGGTCCAGCTTCCTGTTAATGCACCTGGGAAGGCAGCAGAAGATGGCCCCAAGTACTGGAGCTCCCGCCACCTGAGGGACCAGGATTGAATTCCTGACTTGGGGCTTTTTTTTCGTTTGCTTATGTAAGATATTTATTACAACTATTTGCCTTCACATTCTATTAAACCTAGATGTCATTTTATTAAGCAGTAAAAGAGTTCACATCACTCAAATTCAGCTAAAATCAAGCCACAAGGAAGCTGCTGTAGACAAGAGGAAGGCAGTGGGCAACTTACTGCCTTCAACCTGCCCTGTTCTCCAAATATGCCAAATTCCTGCTCCTACCATTCAGGCCACAAACGCTATCAGCCTGGCTTAGACATAGCTGGTGTGGCCATTTGGGTAGTAAGCCAGCAGAAGGAAGATCTCTCTCTTTCTCTCTCTGGCACTCTGCCTTTCAAATACATAAATAAATAAGGTTCAAGGTAAATATTTAGCTTAGTTTTTGGGCACCTGTTAGGATTCCTGTATCTGACATAGATTAACCAGGTTCCGTTCCCAGCTCTGGCTCTGGATTCCAGCTTCCTGCTAATGCAGACCCTGGGAGTCACAGAAGGCAGCTCTAGTAGTTATGCTCCTGCTGCCCACATAGGGGACCTGGATTTAGTTCAAAGTTCCTGGCTTCAGTGCCTCCTGTTGTGGAAACACAGAGAGGGAAGAGTGGAGGGGGATTATCACTCTCTTTGTTTTTCTGCCTCTCAGATAAATAAATAGACATTTAAAAAGACAAAATGGTTGGAGTGGGCATTGTGACATAGATTGTTAAGTTGCTGCCTACAATGCCAGCATCCTATATTGGAGCACTTGTTAGAATCTCAGCTGCTCTGCTTCTAACCCAGCTTCTTGCTGGTGTGCCTAGAAAAGTAGTAGAAAACGATCCAAGTGCTTGAGCCCCTGTCACCAATATGGGAGACCCAGATGGAATTCGAGGCTCCCGGTTTTAGTCTGGCCTAGCCCTGGCCATTGCCACCATTTGGTGTGTGAACTAATGGATGGAAGATCTCTTTCTCTACCTCTCCCTCTCTCTTTAACTCTGTCTTTCAAACAAATAAATAAATCTTTTAAAGTTTTAAATAGAAAAATAAATTCAATTCTACTAAAAAATAACTTGTGTAGGAGACAGCCCTAAAAGGGGAACTATATGATACCACTTCCTCGGTAAAAGTATTGCTATTGAGAAAAACAAGGTTGGGACCACAAAGCCCTCCCACTCATTCCGTGCAACCAATGTGGAATTGCTAAGCTCTTCTTGCCAAAAGACCATAAATCATCATAATTAAAGATCAGAGATGAGAGGGTGAGGGCAAGGATGTTCTGCCTCCACAGGGGTGTCTTCTAATGAGCTCTTGATGCAGAAGGATGTGCTCATAAGTTAAACACTCAGGATCTGCAATGCAAGAGGAGACAGTCTATAATGGACCTGGTCTGAGTGATGTCTGCAGAAAGACAGTGATATTTGCCTTCTATTCTAACTCATTACGTTTGTGCATAAGAATTCAAAGGACATAAAAAAATCTTTGCGTTATATGTTCATCTAGATTGCTAATTTCCACATGGTTCCAGGTTCACAAGTAGGCCATAAAGAAAACACAAAATACACATGGCATTGAGGAGACACCTATTTCACTCCTTGGAATAAAACCAGTTATAATTGACAATGAATTATAATTATAATTGACAACTCTGAAACAGAGTCCCATCTTCAAGATCTATTGGGCTACCAAGGCAATTTACAGCTTTCAAAGTGCTAGACACCAACAGTCCCCCTTCTCAGTTTAACCTAAGTTACATTGAGGAAGAAACTTAATTGCTCTTTCTGCTCCTATTAATTTTGTCTCCAACAATCCATTCCTCACACACACAAACTTTACTCTATATGGTTAGGTTCAGATGATGACTCTGTTTTTAAGGTCCTTATTATGGTCTATAAACCCCAGTATGACTCTTTCAGGAAGACACCGAGAATGAATCAGATATCAATGCCCTTTTATTTGTAGTTTTGTACAAAGATTAATAGCTACATTTTGAAAACACTATAACAAGTTCAGAATCTCTGAAGTCTGGATTTCTAGGAGGCTTGAGATACTGAATTCTACTTCAATTTAACAATATTACAGCAGTTGAGGCCTGAGATTCACATCTTTCTGCCTAAGAACAGAAAACATACCTGCCTGCCCACATGGACTATTTTGGTACACAGAAATGGGACTGTTTAGAAGACTGATAACAAACACCATTCAGTTTCTCATCTCAAGTACAACATGGATTTCAGCCATGCACTTGGTCCAGGGCAAGCACGAAAGGGGAAGGCAGCTTTCACCAGAAGTAGAGCTTCAGTGTCTCAAACAATAGACAAACCCTCCCTGTTCTCATGTAAGTGTAAGGAATCACTAGTATCGGTGATTCCCTTAGCTTCCCTAGTACAAATGATTATTGATTCATCCACTCTTAAAATAAATTCCACTTGAAAACTTAGCTAGCATAAAATCAAAGAAAATCAACAGCAATTCCTCCTCATTCTCTCTGTAAGATACTCAGCCTTCTAAAATGAGCTGTTATCACAAAGGGCAGGATTCAAGTAACTGATGGGTGCTTCACTCAGCCTATAAAAGCAAAAATTGTGGAACAAACACCAGAACAACTAATTAAAAGTTTGTATATTTTTTACTTATACCCAAAGTAAATAGAAAGATTTAAGTGATTTTTCTGTAGTTCATTTCTTTTGTTAATTATGTTTCAACTAATTTTGTTAATTTCCACAAGAAATATTCCCTAATCACAGCAATTATTGAACCCTATATAACTGGTTGTTTGATGAATACTATGTTTAATTGACTGTTACCTAAAACAAATATAGTGCTCCAGGATGAGTTAATTTTCCAGATAATTTACATACTTATTTTAAAACCCGACTGCTCTTGATGGTAAACCATTTGATTTCTATTAAGTCCATGAAATGCCCAACTAAACAAAGGTGTATAAAGAGTGGAAGCACAGGGAAAGGAAAGATTCGATTTGGGACTGGGAGTAGGTTTCAGAGGATAGGTAGCATCTGAATTAAGTTTTAGGACATTAACAGGTTATTGATTAGCTGAGAGTTAGAAGAGAGGAGTAACAGTGTAAGATAAAGAAGCAGTGGAATGCTTCCTAGTGGTAATGACTGCTTTCTGCACTTCATGGTCAGCACTTCTGGACTTCCAAGTGTTCTAGACAGGGACTTGGCTTCCACCATAGGTGAAATCCAAGTGGGTGAGGCTTCTGGATGGAATTAGATGGAAGGCTATTGTGATTCTGGTTCTTGGTCTTTCTCTAGTGTACACTGAGTATCTTGACTGCAGCAACTACAACAACTTTCTGCACTGGAAGCCCCTGCTGAGAGACAGTGAGAGAGAGAGAGAGAGAGAGAGAGAGAGAGAGAGAGAGAGAGAAAGGAGAGGCAGAGTTTGGGATTATCTGGGGGTAGATGTCTGATGACAAAATGGTCAGCATGAACCAGGATAAATAACATAGTTTCCTGAGTTCCAGTTATAATGTTAGGGCCTTGGTTAAATATTTAAGTTCTTTAAGATACAATTTTCTTATATGTATATAATATAGGAATGATAACAAGAACTATCACATAGCATTTTTGTAAGGGTTAAATTAAATATCCATGAAAAGCTAATTGATGATTCCAGAACAATAGTGAGAATTCAGAAATATCAGTTTTTTTTTTCAAGTTGACCTTTGTCCAGTTATATTCTTCCTTAAACATAGTCATGAGAAGTATTTGTGGTCCTTCAAACACATATGTTGAAATCTAATCCCTAACGTGACGGCATCTGGAGGTGAGGCCACTGGGAGCCGATCAGGTCATGAGGGCAGAGTCTTCAAGAACAGAACTGGTGTCCTTATAAAAGGGTCTACAGAGAGCCCTTCTACCCCTTTTAGATGTGACATAGAGGGAGAACATGGTTGCCCACGAATTAGGAAGCAGGTTATTACCAGACATCAAATCTTCCAGTGCTTTATGTCAGACTTTACAGCCTCCAGAAGTGTAAAAAATAAATTTCTGTTTATAAGCCACACAGTCTATGGCCTTCTGTTGTATCAATCTGTTTAAAAACAGATATGAGGGGCCGGTGCTGTGGCATAGCAGGTAAAGCTGCTGCCTGCAGTGCCGGCATCCCATATGAGTGCTAGTTCAAGTCCCAGCGGTTCCACTTCTGGTCCAGCTCTCTGCTATGGCCTGGGAAAGCAGTAGAAGATGGTCCAAGTCCTTGGGCCCCTGCACCCACATGGGAGATGGGAAGAAACTCCTGGCTCCTGGCTTTGGACTGGCACAGCTCTGGCCACTGCAGTCATCTGGAGAGTGAACCAAAGGATGGAAGACCTCTCTCTCTCTCTGCCTTTCCTCTCTCTGTGTAACTCTGACTTTCAAATAAATAAATCTTTTAAAAAAACAAATATGAAAAGACATTGGCCAGCACCGTGGCTTACTTGGCTAATCCTCTGCCTGCAACGCTGGCACCCTGGGTTCTAGTCCCAGTTGAGGCGCTGGGTACTAGTCCTGGTTGCTCCTCTTCCAGTCCAGCTCTCTGCTGTGGCCCAGGAAGGCAGCAGAGGATGGCCTAAGTACTTGGGTCCCTGCACCTGCATGGGAGACCGGGAGGAAGCACCCAGCTCCTGGCTTCGGATCAGTGCAGCACCAGCCATAGCAGCCATTAGGGGAGTGAACCAACAGAAGTAAGACCTTTCTCTCTGTTTCTCTCTCACTGTCTATAACTCTCTCCCTGTCTCTCTCTCTCACTAACTCTGCCTGTCAAAAAATAAAAAAAAAAAAAAGAAAAGACATTAGAATGAAAGGGTCCTTAGTATCATGTCTAGCAATAAAATGCCATAGATTTAAAAAATTAGACCTTCCCAGCTGCTATCATATATATATTTTATAATATTCAATGTTTACTCACAAATTCATATGATTATTTAGTAAAGTCCTGTGTGTCTGGCTCTGAGTGAAGACAGTGATGAACCAAAACAGCCATGACTCTCACCTTCCTAGAGCTTACGTTCTAGATAGCAATGGGGTTTCAAAAATGTTTGATGTGTGTTCTTGTTGGGAAAATACAAGTAGATCCAGGGGATTTGCAGTTGGACTTTCTTTTGCTTCAATGAACACTGATTTTATTTTGGCTGTTCCAATTCTCAGTAGGAGATCACACACATAGGTTAGATTTACATCTCTGTTGCTGTTTTTTTTTTTTTTTTTTTTTTTCAGTGTTTGTGACTTTGAGGCAGGTGTAATCTTTGCTGGCAACAGAATGGCTTCTTTATGCTGCTTTAATATATTCATGACTGTTGTCCAGGTTATTTTTGTGTTGTGATCTATTCCAGTGAGAGGGGAGGATTCTATGATTCGATGTTTAGACAAGCAAGCAATTCTTTTCCTTCAGCTGGCTTTAAGCTGCCAGAAATTGACACATTTTATAATATTCACAGACAACATTACCTCTGCATCTCTAAATATTTTGAGAAGTTTAAAAATCAAATCCAAATGTCTTCATGATCACAGAAAATGAGAAAGCAATGGTTAATACATTTCGCACTAACAGATTCAGCACTCCTTTATGCATAGAAATTTCTTCCAAATGATTTCATGGAGCCACCATACAGTACACTGATAAATTAGAACTACAGCAGTTTATCAGTTCATTGTTGAGTGAGAGATTATAAACTACTTTTTAATTCACCCTTTTTACTGGCTTCTGGAGAAAATAATATTCCTTCATGTTTCTTATTGAGTTTTTTCATATATTATAATGATACATTATAATGTATCATGGCTCTTTTTTTTTTTTTTTTTTTTTGACAGGAAGAGTGGACAGTGAGAGAGAGAGAGACAGAGAGAAAGGTCTTCCTTTGCCGTTGGTTCACCCTCCAATGGCCACCGCGGCTGGTGCGCTGTTGCTGGCGCACTGCACTGATCCGAAGCCAGGAGCCAGGTGTTTCTCCTGGCCTCCCAAGGGGTGCAGGGCCCAAGGACTTGGGCCATCCTCCACTGCACTCCCTGGCCACAGCAGAGAGCTGGCCTGGAAGAGGGGCAACCGGGACAGAATCCGGCGCCCCGACCGGGACTAGAACCCAGGGTGCCAGCGCCACAGGTGGAGGATTAGCCTATTGAGCAGCGGCGCTGGCCCATGGTTATTTTCTACATACTCTTGTTTTTTTCTTGTTATTTCTTTTTTATTATTGAGAGATTAGAAAACTAAATTTCTTATCATTTTTTTAAGCATAGCTTCATGAGGAGGAAAATAATGAAACTATGGTAATTTAACTATATTAGCTCAGAAGAGTCACTTTTTAAAATAAAGAAAACCCTCATCCATCTCTGGATAGGTTACATTGAACTTCAGTCCCACCTCTACCATTGAGAAGGTGGAGGGAATGGGAAGTTATTATCAGTAAGAGATTAGTCATAAAGCAAGAGAGAGGTATAAGGGAGTTAAAATGGAAATAAACATTAGGTAATATACAAGGGTGCTTCACAAAGTTGATGGAAAAATGAAAGTAAAATAATTTATTCAGGTGCAAAAACTTTTGAAATACATGCATAGCTTTTTAAAAATTTTATTGATTTGAAAGACAGTTATAGAGAGAGGTAGAAACAGATCTTCCATCCACTGGTTCACCCCGCCCCCCCCCCAAAATGCCTGCAACTGCGAGAGCTGAGCTAATCTGAAGCCAGGAGATTCTTCAGGTTCTCTCATGTGGGTGCAGGGGCCCAAGGACTTGGGCTATCTTCTACTGCTTTCCCAGGCACGTTAGCAGGAAGCTAGATTGGAAGTGGAGCAGCCAGGATTCGAACCAGCATTCATATGGGATGCTGACACTGCAGGCCAGGGTTTTAACCCACTATGCCACAGTGCCTGCCCCCATGCATACCTTTTTAATAGTTTTCATTTTCCATAAACTTTCTAAAAAGTCTTCAAATGCATGGATTTCAAAAGTTTTTGGGCCGGCATTGTAGTGTAGTGGGTAAAGCTGCTGCTTGAGATACAAGCATTCCATATGGGTACCAGTCCATTCGAGTTCAGCTGCTCCACTTCTGATCCAGCTCCCTGCTAATGCACCTGGGAAAGCAGCAGAAGATGACCCAAGTGTTTGAGCCCCTGCTACCCACGTGGGACACCTGGAAGAAATTCCTGGCTCCTGGCTTCATATGGTCCAGCTCTGACTGCTGTGGCCACTTGGGGTGTGAACAAGTGAATGGAAGATATCTCTCCTTCTCTCTCTGTAAACTACGCCAAAAATACATGTTACATTACAAAAAGTCTTTACACCAGAATAATTTATCTTTTAATTCCATTTTCCTCATCATCCAATATCATCAATGAGTATGTATCTGGAGAAATTCAGCTACTGGTGTCTGAAATAATCAACTCACTGTTTAAGGAAGGCAAGGGATTTTCGTAAAATTTTATTTTTTTCAGACTTATTTATTTGAAAGACACACACACACACAAACAGAGAGAGAGAGAGAGAGAGAGAGAGAGGGAGAGGGAGGGAGAGAAATCCTTCATCTGCTGGTTCATTTCCTAAATGTCTGCAACGGCAGGAGCTAGGCTGATCCTGAGCCAGGAACTTCTTCTGGGTCTCCCACATGGGTGCAGAGATCCAAGGACTTGGGCCATCTTCCATTGCTTTCCCAGGTCATAGCAGAGTGCTGGATCAGAAGTAGAGCAGCTGCATCTCAAATTGGCACACATACAGGATGCCTGTTTCACTGGTGGCAGCTTTATCCACTGTGCCATACTGGCCCCTTTCATAAAACTTTAAAGATAACAATTGTAGCTAAGAATTACTAATTTCTTTTATGCCTTCTCTTTTGTTTGATGTGAGTATAATGATCAGTATCTTCTCTCATGGGAATCTTTTAACTTGTCACCCCCACAAAAAAGAAATGATAAAGCATAAAGCTTGGAAGAAAATCAATGATAAATTGACTATATCTCAAGTGAGAAAACTTAAAAAAAGGATGTGAAAATAATGGAATACCTACACATAAATTTGTTAAATTGAATTAATTCTAAACTATGGTATACTTGGTCAGTAAATCTTTTATGAAATTCTCAATGGTGAGTGTGAGGCCCATCAGGTGCCACTTTATTATTTTTTTTAATTTTATTTAAGCTACACAAATTTCATATAAACAGATTCAGGAACATAGTGATATTTCCCTCCCTACTCTCCCTCCCACCCATGCTCCCACCCTTCTTTCTCTTCCCTTTCCTATTCCCATTCTTATTTTTTAAAAAGATCTATCCTCCTTTCCCCACATCTATTCTCCAGTGTCATCCAGTTTCTCTACCCAGAAACAGCATCAAAAAGTGTCCCTGAGAAGTACTGATACGTAGGAGAGATCTTTGTGCTTCTGGTACACAGACTTGCAATGCCTGTAGATGCAGAACATTTACCATTTAAAAAAAGTCATAGAAATGAGAGCTCAGACTTGAAACTTAAATCCTAAGCTAATGGGTTCACCAGCCATAGTCAATAGATGAGATGTGCAATTCGGGACATGCTCAAGCTGACTTACCTCAAACGGTAGAGTTAGAAACATACCAGGGGATTCCAATTCAATCCCATCAAGGTGGCGTGTACCAATGCCATCTCACTAGTCCCGGTGATCAATTTCTGTTCACAATTGATCATAATGATCCGAATAAGAGCCAAAGGGGGCACACAAACAAGACTAGTGTCTGCAAATACTAGCTGATAGAATAAAAAAGGGAGAGAACAATCCAACATGGGAAGTGAGATACACAGCAGACCCATAGAATGGCAGATGTCCTAAACAGCACTCTGGCCTCAGAATCAGCCCTTAAGGCATGCGGATCTGGCTGAAAAGCCCATGAGAGTATTACAGGCATGGAAAGCCAAAACACTCTGGCAAAAAAACAAACAAACAAAAAAACACCTAAATGAAAGATCTCTGCGAGTGAGATCCCAGTGAAAAGAACGGGTCTTCAAAGAAGGAGGTACCTTTCTCTGAAGGGAGGAGAGAACTTCCACTTTGACTATGACCTTGTCTAAATATGATCAGAGTCGGTGAACTCAAAAGGCTCCCACAGCCTTGGCAACTCATGACAAGAGCCTAGGGTGATTACTGAGGCCATAAACAAGAGTGTCAATTTGTTAAGTCAACAACAGGAGTCACTGTGCACTTACTCCTCATGTAGAATCTCTGTCCTTAGTGTGCTGTACATTGAGATGTAATGCTATAACTAGTACTCAAACAGTATTTTTCACTTTGTATTTCTATGTGGGTGCAAACTGCTGAAATCTTTACTTAATATATGCTAAACTGATCTTCTGTATATAAAGAGAATTGAAAATGAATCTTGATGTGAATGGAAGAGGGGAGGGAGAGGGAAAGGGGAGGGTTGCGGGTGGGAGGGACGTTATGGGGGGGGATGCCATTGTAATCCATAAGCTGTACTTTGGAAATTTATATTCATTAAGTAAAAGTTAAAAAAAAAGTTGCAAGCAAAAAGAAATTTACCAAAAAAAAAAAAAAAGAAAGAAAAGAAAAAAAAGAAATTTACCATACCCTCAGCCCTTTGAGGGGATCATTGACACAATCTACCAGTGTATGAGAAAGAGAATAAACCAAAGATTGGTGAAAGTTTGCGAAAAAGAAAAATAAGACTTTCCTGAGATGCTAGAAATAAGTGATCCACATTTAAATTAATTTGTTTTTTCTCATGACCCTAGGCTTCAAGTCAAACAGTGAGAAAGACAGTTTCTTATATTAATATTACTTTCTGGTTATTGCTAACAGCTAGGCATATTTAAAACATTTACACTGACAGCTATTTATATGCAATAAGGATACCACAATTTTATTGAAGGGAATGGGAATTTAAAAATGAAAAAAAGTCTAATTCTAACCCACACCAAGAATTTACTAAGACAAAATAATTAAAAGAATAATTGTATATTGTCGCTCCCCCTCTTCGTGGAGGAATGACACTAAACCCTGCCTAGGCTTCATATCCGAGTCATGGCACCATTTGCTGCTCCTCCGCACGCGGAGGAGCCGCACTGGACCGGACGCTTGTTGTTCCCCTTTTTTACAAGTCTTTTCTATAGTAAAGTAAGAATAAGTAAACAGCGAACTCCCAAAGCAAGAATGAGTAGAGAGAAATGAGAAAGAACGAAGCAACAAACTTCCCCGCGAACTCTCCAACGCACTCTCCAACCTACCCACACCACCATGCCGTTTCTCTCCTCCTATATAGTCCTCTCCACCAATCCGTGCTCTGCTACCCACATGCTGAGCACGCTGCTCTCCTCCAATCAGGAGCAGGTCCTGCTGTTTATTGGTTGAACTGGAGGCAGCTGTGTAGAAGCTGTTTCCTCCTCTCCCAGCGCCATATTGTGGGAGAGCAGATGCATAGAATAAGTCTTAATTCGAGTAACAGTCTAATCCGAGTTGCTCCCCACAGTATATGCATTATTTTCTCAACATTATTTTAATAGAAATAAATATCAAGAAGAGAAACCTGTCTTATGTGGTTTTAAAATTTGTAACACTGGTTTTGGGCTATTTACTGTTGGTGTGTGTGTGTGTGTGTGTGTATGCGTGCGTGTGAAGTTATTTCATTTTAGGATTTTAAGTTTGGTAATCTTCATAGTCATCTTCAAGTATAATCTTAGCTGCTAAACAGTTTGCCTAAATCTAAGGAATATTCCTTAAAGGACTTAGGAAGATTTCCTGCCAACCCATTAATTGTGAAATAATTGTGCTTTTCTTGAATGGGATCACTTTATTTATGGAAGAGAATGTGATGCAGAGTTTTTGTACAGATGAAGTCCTTACCCTCTGGGTTACTAAATGTGGGGCTTTAGGCAAGGTACTTAAGTCTTAGGATAAAGAAAAAACTCACATAACTAATAACTGATGAAGACTAAACAGAATGATACACACAGGCAAGAGGGAATATAAGCAATAAAGATAGTGACTAGATAAAATGTCATTATTCTACTATGTGTTTCATTGATAAAACTTCTGAGATCTATGTGCCTGCCTATTTGTCTTCTCTGTATTTTAGCGTGCTAATGTCAATCCTAACTCTTCCTCTCGAACCCCCACTGAAATCAACTGTCCCCATAGCTCATCAGACCCCAGAAAACTGCTTCCGTGCTTCAAAGATATCAACTACCAATTTTCTAATATCAGTTTTGCCAAGGTGCTACCATGCAAGAACCTGAGGTCAAATCAAAAAAGGAAATATTTTTGGATCCACAGTTGGTCCTTCATTTCCATGTTTTGCACAACCATGCATTCAACCAACTGTGGATGGAAAATAGTAAGAAAATTTGCAACTGCACTGGACAGGTACAGATTCCTTTCTTGTCACCACTCTCTAAATAATACTGTACAATAACTATTCAAATTGTATTAGGTGTTTTAAGAAATCTAGTGATGACTTAAAGAATATGGGCAGATGTGTGTAGGTTATATATAAACACCACCCCATTTTGTACAAGGGACTTGAGCATCCACCAATTTTGGTATCTGAGAGGATCCTAGGACCATCTTTCATGGATACCATGGGGTGATTGCATATTACGTTATGATACTTCTTGAATTATGCAGCATGTACTGGCACAGGTATTTTGAATGGAATTTTGGCTTTATTTCTTTACTATTATACTTCTCTTTGCAAGGGCTAATGTGAATAATGATAGTGAAATGAACTTGTATTTCTGGAGGAAAGCTAGGAAGAACATATTGCACAAGTGTATGCTTGTTGGTAGGACACAATGATTTGGGGTAAATTATTTGTATCAGATCCTTACATACTTGAAATGCCATTCCAGGAATACAAATATATCCATGTGTTTTACATTAACATAATACTTTCACACTTTTATTTATTTACCACTTAATAAGTATTGACATAATTCTAAATATTTTAAAAAACATGAATTACTATTTACTATGTAAATTATTATTAATGGGTATCATTTGTTAAATGTTTAACATATTGCAAAGGGCATCCTAATTTAAAAAAAAACATTGCTATATTTAATACTTGGAACAACGTAACTAAGAGAACATCTTCTTTTTACTTATATAGAAACTGAGATTAGAGAAAATCAGCAATCTTCCTGATACCACGTAATCAGGAGGAGAGCCTGTATTTAAGGCAGAATGCATTTGGCTCTATAACCAAGTCTAAACTTCCTCCACATCACCTCTTACAGGGCAGTAATGCAGAAACACTAGAAGGAAAAAGAAATTACTTCAGAAGTCTATCAGAATGCAAACAATAGACTATAACACTGGATGTATTAAAAAATTGAATGATATAGACATTAGCATGGTTTTGTGGAAAAATGAAACATGGATATATATACTTTAAAAGAGGAAAACAAATCACATTGCAGAGTTGTCTAGAATCCCTTATTTATTATAGTTATTATTTTCATATAATTTTTTATTTTAAGCTAAAAAGAGATCTTCCTGGAGCTTCTACCCAGTAGTTTTGGAGCTGCTCTTAGAAGCCATGCAAATGATGGTTGCGCCTTACTCCTTGGGGTGACAACAGCTACAATGAACCCTGGGATCCTGAACCCTAAAATTATATTCCTTTTGGACTTCTTATGTCATTTTGTTACTTTACCCTCCAATGAACATGCTTCCAAGTAAAATAAAAGAATTTAACATCTTAAATTGTTGTTACATAAGGTTTTCTGAAATCTGTGTATGTACAGTTGATGTTTCCAGTCAGAGAGAAGGAATTAACACTGGAACTTAAAAAATGTTAATTTTTCAATTTGAGTCCATTTTATAAGGTTTGAATCAGTTATATAATTTTTAAACCAATTTAAGTCCATCACTTAAGGCATAGCTGTCATATTTTTGCCTTAACTTAGCATTGTGTCCATTTAAATTTTTTTGTCAAAGGCACATTTGAAATTTGGATGAGACACAGTCCAAATTCAGGCCTGTGGCTCAGCAATAGCAACCACTATCCCATCCAACCGCTCTAAAACTGGGAGGATGGAATCATGTATACTAAACTCTCTTTTCAATTGATGATATTGAGTAATTTGTCAAAGGGTACAGCTGAAATAAGGAGACTTATCTATGACATTTTCCTAACATTTTAATTCTCTCTTTAAAAAAAGGAATCAGACTTGACTCAATCTTAAAGAACTCATAGTAGTTCTGACTGCCTAGCATTTTTAAATTAATTTATTATTTCTTTAGTAAAATATTTAGTGAGTTTAATATTTGTTTCTATCAAAGAACTATTATAAGTTCATAATTTATCAGACCATAAAACATACAAATACCATTCGATTTTTTCTTTACTAAAGTGCCCCCCCCAATTCCCAAGCCAAACCAAATCATCCAAAACAATAACCACTGACAGTATTCTGACTTCACTGTCCACTCTGCCTGTCAAAAAAAAAAAAAAAAAACAACAACAACAACAAAAAAAACCTCTTAGGTTTAAATTGAGGGAAGAGGGAGAGAGAGACAGAGAGAAAGGTCTTCCTTTTCCATTGGTTCACCCCACAATGGCCGCTGCGGCCGGCGCACCACGCTGCGGCCGGCGCACCACGCTGATCCGAAGTCAGGAGCCAGGTGCTTCTCCTGGTCTCCCATGCGGGTGCAGGGCCCAAGGACTTGGGCCATCCTTCACTGCACTCCCTGGCCACCGCAGAGAGCTGGACATAGCCTAAGAGTTTTAAACACAGATGGAGGTGAGGCACTTTGGGAGGTAACTTGGTCATAGGAGGAGCCCTCATGAATGGAATCATGCTCTTATATAAAGACATGACAGAGTCGGTCTTCTATCTCTGCTCTCTTACCATGTAAGAGTACAAGGAGACAATGCCCATATGCAAACCCTCAGCAGATCTGCTTGCATCTTCTTCTTGGGCATAGCCTCCAGAACTCTGAGAAATAAACATTTATTCTCTAAGTCAACCGTCCATGGCATCTCACTCTGACTGCGACAATTGCTTTTCCCACAGCAGGTATTTTGTTAGTTTGGATTCTTGTGGGCATTGGGTGTTTATAGTACTAACAGGGTCCTCTGTGAATCTGGTTTGAAAAGGATGGTCTGTGAATCTAAGCAGCTCTTGGAACTTCTAAGCACTGCTAGGCTTTTGACTCTGTAGCATTGTCACTTTCATGTTTTTAAATTCATTGCTTCACCACCTATTTTTTAGATGGCTGGCTAGACTGTTATATTTATTCTGCTTCCCTGTAGCCCTTAGCTTGTTATAACCCCTGACACTGCCCATGCACAAACATGGAAACCTCTCCTTCTGTTTCCGCAGCTTCATTTCCATTTGTCCTTTAGCAGTGACTTACAATTTCTCTGTTTAGAAATGACCATGAGGGGGCAGTGTTGTGGTGCAATGGGTAAAGTCACAGCCTGCAAAGACGGCATCCCATATGGATGACAGTTTGAGTCCTGGCTGTTCCACTTCCAATAAAGGTTGCTGCCAATGCACCTAGGAAAGAAGCAGAAGATGGCCCAAGTCTTTGGGCTCCATCACCCACAAAAGAGACCTAGAAGAAGCTCCTGGCTCCCAGCTTCAGACAGCAAGTCCTGGCCTTTGCAGCCATTTTGGGGAGTGAACTAGCAGATTGAAGATTTCTCTTTCTTTTTTTCTTTTTAAAGATTTATTTATTTACTTGAAAGTCAGAGTTCACACACAGAGAGAAGCACAGGCAGAGAGAGAGAGGTCTTCCATTCGCTGGTTCACTCCCCAGATGGCTGCAATGGCTGGAGCTGTGCCAATCCAAAGCCAAGAGCTAGGAGCTTCTTCCAGGTCTCCCACGTGGGTGCAGGGGCCCAAGAACTTGGACTATCTTCCACTGCTTTCCCACGCCATAGCAGAGAGCTGGATCGGAAGTGGAGCAGCTGGGACATGAACTGGCACCCATATATGGGATGCCGGCACTGCACGAGGAGGCTTTACCCGCAATGCCACAGTGCCAGCCCCTAAGATTTCTCTTTCTTCTCTTTCTCTCTCTCTCTCTCCCCCCTCCCCCCGACTTTCAAATAAATAAATCAATCTTTTTTTTTTAAAATGACCATGAGTTGTCAGTGATCCTGACATTAGAGAGAATGCAAATTCATAGCCTTACCACTAAAAATCAGTGTAGTCTATACACTGATTGAAACCATATAATGGGGTAGCACTATTTATGACCAGGTGTTATCTACCTTGTGGGCAGACTAGAGAAGAGCTTCCTGTATTTTTATAAATTTGTTTTCCATTTTTATAACTTCTCATAACAGGGAAAGCAGTTCACATGAAGAATTATTTAGGAAGCATGGGATGGAAATGAATATATATAATGAGACATTTAAAGGAAACTTCTAAGCATTGCTAGGCTTTTGTCTCTGTTCAGGAAGCCTGGATTTGTAAGAAATGAAGATTGGGTAGGGGGGATTTGCAAGGGATGTAACTTTCTTTCATGATGTAACTGACCATCTTGTTTTTCTTCAAAAACAAACACTGTAAGGAAGGTTGCTATTGCTTGGTAACAATGTGGTTAAGTTTCATATTGCTGCATTACTGGGATATCTTGACAAAGAAAAATGGTGTCTGGGCAAAAAGAGTGAAAGAACGAATAAAAATCTCAAGAAAGCTACTGAGATTTATCCCTCCAAGGTTACGTGCTTACATTTCAAAGGAAGCTAAAACCCTGAGCAATTTTGTTTGCATTCCAAAGGATTATAAAAATGCAAACACCTTTTCAATAGAAGATACATCTACATGGACAAATGCTTGTTTCCTCTTTCCAGAGGGAAGAAAGGCAGGCTTCCAATTCCTGTATCAGTGTCTAGACTGATAAATCAGAATTCCTGCAGTGCAAACCCCCATAGGTATAGCTGACATCTGTCTTCTTGGGGTTTCCTTGGTGGGGCATAGAGGATTTGAAAGGGCAATTACGTACTGTTATTGCTATAGTTGGTAAACCTGATCAAGAAACTTTGTGTTTGTTTTCAGGACAAAGTGAATAGATATTTAAAATTATCAATAATGAATTTACCCTGAGCTAAGAATAGTTATTATTGATTAGCTATTACTTTCCCTGTTAACCCTTCTATTTTCATTCTGTAATGAATTTACAACTATAGTCCTTACTAGTCAGATTCCATACTAAGAGATTTACATGTATTATCTTATTTAGTACTTACAAAAGTCCTATGAAGAAAGAACTTTTATTCCCATTTAATAGTTGAAAAACTAACACTTGACCAATACAACCAGTGACCAACAGAACTAAAATAGCCAGTGAATCACTAAATTCTAATGTTTCCTTTGTGTCCTGACTTAAGTTATTTCTACTGTGCTATACTGTACTACACTGCCACACACAGCTATCACCCTAGGCTGGTCAAATTAAAAAACTGCTTACCTGTGAAAATGCTCCATTCTTAACAAAACAGTGTTCTCTATTATGACTGGATGATGTGTCCTTTACAGTAAGAAAACCATATGTATGTGTGTGCTACAATAGCCACATTCTTTTTCCCTACCCTGAAACTCTTATAGGTAGGAAGGACAGGGAGTTAGGTAGTTTGTTTTTAGAAATTCTTGGTTCAGGGTGATAACTTGGGTCCAAATAGTGAAAAGTATTCTGTGTGTATTGTCAACAAAAAAGCCTTCAGCTCTTCAATAGTCTCCCAAAGCAGAGTGACATCACATTACCTGGAATTTTGTTATAGATGCAAAACTCTGGGTGCTACTCCAGATCTACTGAGTAAGTATCTGCATTTTTAAAATGAGAATCTCAATGCAAATTCAAATTTGGGAACAATTATTTATATATATTTAAGGATTTAAATCTTTTGTAAAGTTTAGACTTTCCCTGTGGGGTACGTCATAGATCTGCCATCAGAGTCTCAGCTGTTTGCTGTCTGCTGTTCATCTTTATGTTTTCTTTAAGTCCCAAAAAAAGAGGGGAGAAACATCTCAGAGGGAGTGATATGATAGGACCCTATAATACACAAAGCGATTAAACAGGGTGGATCATAAATATGTTTACACTAAGCACAATCCAATGAATGCCGATTCAATACTGGAAAGCAATGTTTTCAGATGAATTGACTTTTCTCTAAATCAGAAAAAAATCATTTGTCCTTAACTCAAAAGTTTTCCAGTGTGACATGCAGACATCACTTCCAAATTGGCCCATTTGTCTTGACAGATTTTTATTGCTCTATTATATTTAAATCATAGGTGATGAATAAAGAAGGAAACCAAACTGCTCCTCCCTCTCTTTTGATGAAGACTGTATTTGCATCTGCCTCTAACACAACTTTCTTTCTTTTCTTTACAGATTTACATATTTATTTATTTATTTGAAAGGCAGAATTACAGAAAGAGAAGGAGCGAGAGAGAGAGAGAAAGATCTTCCATCCACTGCTTCATTCCCCAAATGGCTGCCTGACGAGGCCAAGGCAACTTCAGCTGGCTGACAAGGTCACAGCAGAAGGTCTGTCTCAGCAAGGCATGAGAAGGACAGCTGCGGTCCTGTTGGTGGTTTTAGGTTTGATGGGAACTACAAGCTGGAGCTTCCTGGTGTTCCTGCTAATGATGCTGGTGCTGTACGCAAAGGTTTAACTTTCTATGACACAGTCCCAGACCCTAACACAACTTTCATAAACACCTTTATTCTCTAATCCTAGAGTGGCCAAGGGCTCATCTTGATCTGTGATTTAAAACAAATGGCATGGTGTCATTTCTTTCCTGAATAAGTAATAGAGGTTAAGAGTGGCTAAATTTATTGGATTATCCAGCTGTTTTTCATCCATTACCCTGTATGTCTAAAGGACTCTTTTGTCTGCAGGTACATTTATTCCTACCCACTCTCCATATGATGCTATAAACATCTCTCTATAAATCACTCCTAACAAGACACTCCTCTAGGCCCCAAACAGTTCCCAAGGTGCCAAGATTACACTCAAATTCTACAGCACAGCACAAAAGGCTCCCATAATCTAGCTTATACTCTCTCTCTAGCTTCATTTCCAACTAGTACCAGTTCACAACACAATAGTAGGCATTCAATCATTTTTTAGTAAATGGAATAAGCATTCTTAAATCTGCTAACTGGGGATGGGCATTATGGGGTAGTGGGTTAAGCTGCCTTCGGGATGCCTGAATCCATTATTAGATTGGTTCAATGCCCTGCTGCTCCATTTCCAATCCAGCTCCCTGTTAATGCATCCTAGGAAGTAGCTGATGATAACCCAATTACTGGGAACCCTGCTTCCCACTATGAGACCAGCACAGTTTCTGGCTCCTGGCTTCTGACTGGCCTAGTCGCAACTGTTGCAGCCACCAGGGGAATGAACCAGCAGATGGAAGTTTTTTTCTCTCTCTCTCTCAAATGAATAAAAAAAATCTTGAAAAAAATACTGTCCACTGAAATGAGGTTTCTATAGATTATATAGGGGTGGAGGTGAAAATACATAAGAGCACAGAAAGAGGGAATTACTTATATTTTCTTTTCATTACATCTTTTTTTAAAAAGATTTATTTTATTTATTTGAAAGACAGAGTTACAGAAAGAGGCAGAGACAGAGAGAGAGGTCTTCCGTCCACTGGCTCACTCCCCAGATAGTCACAATGGCCAGAGCTGCGCCAATTCAAAGCCAGGAGCCAGGAGTTTCTTCTGGGTCTCCCATGTGGGTATAGGGGCCTAAGGACTGGGGCCATCTTCTACTGCTTTTCCAGGCCATAGCAGAGAGCTGGATTAGAACTGGCATCCATATGGGATGCTGGCGCTTCAGGCCAGGGCTTTAACCCGTTGAGCTACAGCACCGGCCACTCTTTTCATTACATCTTTTTGGCTGTCCCTATTCCAGTCACACTGTGTTGATTTATGAGAGCGTTTCTGATATCACAAATATCTGTGATTTGATAGAATTATCTAAAGTAGAAAATAAAAGCTTTATAGCCTGAAGCAGCATACCAGATATATTATTTCTTTACTGAGAATAAATATTATTGTGCTGTTTTTGCACAACTTGACTTATTTGATGTAGCACTTGAAAAAGACCTCATAAGTGAAATTATCTAATTGGAAAGGAAATTCTTTTGAATTGGTTTATAAGACATCCAATAAATCAGAGTCACAAAGTTCAACTTTCTGTGGGCATTAATGACATTTTATCTCCAACACACTATTGAAGATAACTTTTGCTTTCCCTAGCCCAGAGAACTCAGAAAAAAAAAATGTCTTTTCTAGCAATATGTATTAAAGTTTAAGCAACAGAATAAAGTTGCATGCAAACTCTTGCAAATAGGAACTATGGAAATGCAGCAGGCCAGCAGACAGACTCTCAAATCTTTCTGTGGTCTAAGGTGGTGGGTTGTTTTCCATATACTGAATGAGTTATTTTTTTGTAATATTTATGAGGATCCTTTTAAAGTTCAATGTATAATAGATCACTCCATGAGAGAGAATGTACCATAAAACTTACTATTTAAATTTACAGGACCAGTGTTGTGGGCAGTGAGTTAATGTATCTTTTGTGACACCTGTACCCTATATGTGAGAGTGTTGGTTCAAGACCTGGATGTTCCACTTACAATCCAGCTCCCTGCTAATGTACCTGGGAAAGCAGCAGAAGACGGCCCAAATACGTTGGCCCCTGATACCAATGTGAGAGACCCAGAAGGAGTTCCTGGCTCCCGGCTTTGGCCTACCCCCATGCAGACTATTGCGCCATTTGGGGAATGAACCAGTGAACAGAAGGTCTCTTCCTCTTCCTGTCTTTTCCCCTCTATCAATCTTCCTTTCAAAATACATAAAATAAATATTTTTTACAAGATTCAAATTCATGGAAACAGGCTTAACAAATGAATGGCCAAACAGAAAAGAAATATAATGTTAACGTTGTTAGCCAAGATTATGCAGACATTATGGTTTGGCTTTCTCATCTAATAACCATCCGCTTAAATATTAAAGACTTATTCAAATAATATTTTGAAGGAATTTCACTTCACTATTTTCAAGCACATATGATAACAGAAAATAGGTTAAGCAATATATAAATAATATTACTTTAAAAGCCACACAATAATTTCTCTTAGTATATCTACTACAAAGTTGTTTTTCAAGGTAATTAGTTGAACCTAATATTTTCTCCATCCCTAAAACACATTTTTCATTTAAACTTCACAAAGATTTTGTTCTATAGATGGTACTAACATAATTCATCTGATAATTTTTTAGATAAACACAAAATCTGAAATAGTGAAGTTTTCAAATTGCTTCGGAACAGTTTACCTATATGTAGATGAACACATATTTTATAGTGGTTTTATTATGAATGGCCACTGTAACATGTATAATTTCCAGCTGAGTTGTGCAAAGCTATTAACTTTGGTAAAACTGGTTTCAAAACTTTGCCAGAAACAACAATAGAAGCTTTTTCCTCTAGTGGTGTCTCATTTTTAATACTTTCTTCATTCTTCTAAGTAACATTGGTCATAGTTACAAACATGGGGAACATTCATTGAGGAGAATCAATCATGCAGTATTTTTACATGCGAAGAAATATATTTATACAGGAAGTAGGAAGAAAAGCCAAATTTTAAAAATAAATCAGGAGATATCAATTGTCTTATTTCTGAATGGGTATAAGACTCTAGAAATTCTTTAAATTGTTATTGAAGATGATAATACTGGGGACATTTAATCACAATATTTCACTGTTCAAATTGCCATTAATTCTACTCTTAAATATTAAAAATAAAGCAGGTCATAATAATCTGTCATTTTTACCCTTACTCATGGATCAGTAAAATAGAACATTCCTAAAAGTGTTGGTGGGTGAAAAGTGAAAGTTTTAATGTGACTAGTGCTGATGGCATTTTCTTAAAAAATAGGGATTTAGAAAATTCCAAATTGGATTGTGATTATGTCTCAACTATGAGCAATGTCTGCTTTAATTAGTCTACAATTTAATCCAGTATAAGTTTAATTAGGCAGTTTAGAAGTTATTAAATAAATTGGCAGGTGTAATTTGTTTTTGATAAGTTGTAAGACTATTATCCTGCAACTCAAGCACAATACAAACACAATTTGCTCAGGGAAACCTCAGGGTGATTCACATTTCTTAATCCATTTCTCACAGCTATGATTAAGCTGTCTTTCTTGATCCTAGGTTGATTACTTCTGACAGAGAACAATCACAGAATTAGAGCAAAAAAGAATGAAGCAAATCTACAAAATATGGAGCTAACTCTATAAAATCAGATTTGGCAAGCTTATCTAACACATTATAAGCACTCCCAATCTACATAGACATCATACGAGCATACTTCCCGCTGCGTGGTAAAATTTAGTTAAAATTATATCAATGATGAGTTTAAAAGATCTAATTCCCTTGAAAGGAATAAAGCATGCATATTTATTTTAGAGTTGAAAAGGAGTTTGTGATGAGGATTTTGCTTGATATCATGTTTTAAAGTATATTTAAATGGAATAAATTAAAAATGATACAAATAGAAAACTCAATCAAATACTCCCCTTACATATATGCACACAGAGACATAGAGTATTGCAATTTCTCAGAAAAATACATTGATCTTAAGGTCTGCTTACTTCACAAATAAAGAAGAAAATTGAACTTGGTTTCTTAATGTCTTCAGATTTCATTACTTCAACAAAAATTCACATTGGGCATGTTTATATCTTTACTACTCTTCAAAATTTGCAGAAACCCCACATCTATTTATGGAAATCCAGCTTCTATGTATATCAAGAAATCTTAGCTATGAAATAAATTTCCTTACAAACTCTTCTAACTCAGAAAATATAAAAAAAAACTGAACTATAAGAAAAAATTCAATTCAAAACAAAATCGTTTATTTGCATGAAACATGAAATAATCGAACCCTTAGCACAGCTATCCATTCTAGCTTCTGCGCATATAGAGAGTGACCTGTATGCCAAGATGGCTCTGCTGATTAAATCTCAGAGACTTTCTTCCTGTTTGTACAGGATGATTCTTTTTGTTTCTAGAGAAGGTTCCAGTTCTATGGTAACCTACTTTCAGGCTGCAGAATATGCCACCTCCAGCAAGACTCTTCTTTTTTTTTTAACCTCTTTTTACAGTATTTTCATTTTAGAGTTGATCTTCTTTATTCTTATAATTAAAAAGTCTGGCTCCAAAATAAGAGGCATATAAATTACAGTATTATATTTTAAAATGTCTGGTGAACTGCAATTAAAAGGCAGTTAAATATGCATTCCATATTTCTTTTTTTAGAGTTTGCAAGCTAGTTATTAGTGTTTTGATCTGGCCAACTACTGAGAAGAATTCCCAGGGAACACCTAATTCAATAGGCTGTCTTTTCAAAAGCAGCCTGGGGAGAGTATGATACAAAGTTGTATTTAACTGGGCTTCATTAAGTTTAGAATGTTGAAGTGTTGAAAGTATTCTATCTTGAAGTCAGGGAAAAAGACAAGATCATTGGATTTCAGATTTCACAGTTTCAGAGATAGTAGGATTACATAATGATATTTTTAGGATCATTTCTCTTCTCAATATTTTGACAAGTAACAGGATTTAAAAATAAAAATCTTTTGCAAGAAACTCTACCAAATTAATATCAAATATAAGGCATCATTTTACAAAGGAAACTCATTTTAAACAAGGAAGGAGTGATGGAAGCATAAAAGGGGAGAATGAGGAAGGAGGGAAAGAGGGAAAAAGGGAAAAATAAAGGTGGGACAGAGCAGAAAGGAAGGAAAGAAGCGAAGGAGAAAAGGACAGTCACTTTAATTGAGTAAGTAGATTCATGTTCGTCTGTTATTTTTAAAATTTTTAAGAATGATATATATAGGTATCTATTTGAAAGGCAGAGTGACATAGAGAGAGGAGGAGGCAGAGAGAGAGAGATCTTTCAAATTCTGCTTCATTCCTGAAATGGCCACAATGGCCAGGTCTGGAATAGGCTGAAGCCAGGAATCAGGAACTCCATCTGGGTCTCCCTCATGACTGGCATAGGCCCAAGCACTTGGGTCATCACTCCTGCCTTCCTAGGTACTTTAGCAGGAAACTAATTGGGAACAGCGCACCGGCACTCCAATATGGGATGCTGGTGTTACACCCACTGCACCACAACGCTGCTCCCTGTTTTTTTTGTTTTTTGTTTTGTTTGTTTGTTTGTTTGTTTTTAATTATTATTAATAGATCTGTTTCACCATCAATGGTAGCGACTAACACTTGGGAAACAACTCAGTGAGATCTCTGTCAATGATCTAACTGAATTTTTTTCTTATTTTTGAGAAGAGAATTTGACCTAGAAACTTGTGGGAATGAGCTCACTTTCTTTCTCTTTTAATATTGTTTGAGAGGCAGAGAAACCGCAGACTGAGAGAGACAGAATGACAGAGAGGTCCCATCTGTTGGTTCATTTCCCAAATGCTTGCAATGGCTGGGGATGGGCATGGCCCAAAGCCCACAGCCAGGAACATAATCTAGGTCTCTCACATGGGTGGCTGGAACCCAGTTAATTGAGCCATAACCATTGTCTCCCAGGGTCTGCATTAGGAAGCCAGAGTCAAGACCTGGTGGAACTGAATCCCAGTACTTGAAGGTAAAACATAGTATCTTGACTGGTAAGGCCAGATACTTGTTCCTGAGGCCTGTCTATCTATGTATTTCCCTTGTCTTTGGTACTATTTATACTATGATTATGAAAAATCTTTCAGCCTTCAGAGATGTAATTCCATAGAATGGCATATAATGGATATAACATGGCAGTCCCAGTTTCCCTATAGGAATGTTATAAGCATTAATCACATCCAAAGATATTTGTTAGTCACCTAAAAGACTGACAATCTCTGTATTAAAATGCTTTGAAATATATTCAGGTTGATCAGATTTGAAGGAGGTATGTCCAGGTCTAAGGTCAGTTTAGTTTGAACTGTGACAAAAGAGTAGTTGTGCAGAAGGCTGAAGGTTGTAGCTATAGCACCCTTCTAGGCAGAGGAAAAAGCACACGTGAAGTCTATGATCCAGTATATAGAATGACATCTTTAGGAAAACACAGGAGGTTGGCACAGCTGTATTGCCGGGCCAGCATCTGTAATAGAGCTGGAGAGTGGGTAGAGCAAAAGCGTGAGAGGCCTACAAAAAAGGCCTAAAAAAAGTGTGAGTGACAACCTTTTCTTGTGGGAACGAGCAGCTTTTGCAGAGTTTTCAACAGTAGAAAAGGTGATCAGATCCACAATGACCAAGACAGTGGCACTGCTTCATATCGGCTTCAGGAGGGAAGACACAACAAGCTTACTAATATTTAGTAACAACTTGCAAGCTCTAGGCACTTTACAAAGATTACCTCTTATATGTCTCACAACAGCCCTTTCAGTGAGCACCAGTTTTATCTCACTTTGTAAGTAAAGATCCTCAGCTTTGAGATTCTGTCTTGTTTATGATCAGTTAATTAGCAGGGGCAATGAGAAAGTCCAATTTGGACACCAGACTCCTAAGGCTAACTGCCTCACCATTGATTCACTCTGCCTCTGTGAAACAAGATGGAGTTCTGTAACATTCATTGGATGACTACACTTCACTTTTCACAGCATTGATCAAAATCATTTAAGATCTTCCAGAGATGATCTTATTACCTTTCCTGCTAGGAAAGTTGACATTGAAACTACTCAAACAGGTAACTATAATTTCCAAAAAATTCTCTGTAATATATGCAAAATTATGTTAAATTCTCCCTGATGCTTAATTTCAGTATTCTATACTTTAGATTAATTCACATCTTATTCTTGTCTTGGCTGAAGTGGAGAACATCTGCATATCCGCCCCACTCCCAGCCTTGAAGACGAGGCAGGGAAAGCCTGAGGGTCATGTGGGGGTCTGCTCAATCATCTTCTTCTTCATGTTGCAAATATCAGTTCCATTAGTCTTTTCATAAGCTAATTCTAGTTCAAGGAAGGCGAAAAACAACTCTCCAAAACATTAATTATTAATACATCTAACATCTAATGTCCTGTAATTGAAACCAGCCCAATTGATTTCTCGGTTAGAACGGAGATAATTCATCTGCTCAAATGTATAAGATTTAAACATGTTTACATGAATAACCTCACTATCACCTCTCTCCCTTAACTTTCAAAATTTTTCTTTAAAACCTTACTGTTCATCGACAGTGTGTGAAATAACTGTTTATCGTCTGTCTTTCTCACCAGAGCATGTGCACCTGGCGCCTGGCCTTGTTCTTGTTGCACTCATAGCATTCACAGCACTTTGAGCAAGGCCTGGTACGCAGAAGGCATTCAACAAATGTCTATTGAATTAATGAACGGATTCATAAGTCAACAAGAATAATTTCAAACATGGAAAATTTGATTTATACTGGTATATATCTGGCAAATAAACCCAGAATTCATTCATTTAAACATAACTGGAAAATTCTGTGTAAAGAAAAATTGAATGAGTAATCATAGATGATGCTGTACAAGGAGCAGGTGTTACAGTGGGATTAACTTTGATAGGGTACAAGGAGGGGATTGATTAAGGAAAGCAGACAGGAGGCTACACGGGCAAGCGGGCTGTCTCTTCCCTTGAGAAGGTGAGAATGTGAGACGGAGTAGATTCCGCTTAAGGGATGTCCCAGAGATATCATGCAGACACTAGCCGGGTGCAGAGTCCCCTCTGGAACTTGTCCCAAAGCCCTCTGAATACAGGGACCTGGTGAAGCTTTTCTGTCTTCTCCATGACGTTGCAGAGAGCATTCACACAGCACACCTAATAAAAGAGGCTTTCCATGGATGCCGCAGTTGCATCCTCTCACTCACTGCTCTCCACAGCAGGTGCCCCCATTCTTCTGCAACGCCCGGAAGCCTCCAAAGCTTCTCCTGAAACTGAGTTCTTAGTAGGTTCATTCTTCTCCTCTACCAAGAAGGGCAAAAGTCATGCCTTAATCCTTCCTAAATCCCTCTCCCCACGCCCCACATTTATTTACCTGGTGACTCTGAGTTCCACTTTGTCCTCTCTGTTAGGATGAATGAGATCAAAGGCTTGATTTCCTCATCTTGGAAACTGAGACCAGGATACAGACAGACACAATCCCACAGGGAAGTAGCAGCACGAATGCCAAGGGAGTCATAAGTAGGTGCAGTGGTAAGAGGTGACTTGTTTCACCAAGCCACGAGTCTCTGAGTATCATTAGAGTCTGATGCGATTTCACCATCTTCTGTTTTCCACAACACTTCGTGAGAGCCTCCCTGCCCTCCACTGCCCCTTAGGTTATCCCTCCCCTCAACACTTTCCACTCTGTTCTGAGCAACCTCTTCCATGAGGCCTTCACACAGCAGGGATGATCGGGGACTCATCAGCATTTGGTATTTCACTGAAGACTCTGATTGTGGGAACAGCCATTCAAGAGTTGTCCCATTTCCTAATTAACAAGCAAAAATCCTTGGTATGTAAAGACACAAGTGCCTTTTCCTGTCAGTCACAGACTGAGTAGAGATGCATGAACTCTGGCTCTAGATTGCTGAACAAATATTCCATGAGGTTGTACAAGTCCACTTTAGGGAGCAAGGGAATATTTTTGGATCCCGTGTGTGCAGGGTTCTTCTCTACCTCCATGCCCAACATGATTTCCTGAGTTCTTAAATGCAATTATTTAACTTAAGGGTAATGGAATTAAGACAGTATTAAAAATGGCTGGTTCTTCTATTTGGGTTCATCTTCTATCTTTAAGTAGAGCCTATGGCTTCAGAGGATTTATATTTTTCATATACACGGTCAAACTCAGATATTTTATCTTGCACAAACAAAAACTGGAGTAGTGAAAAATTCTACTCCATTTTCATTTTTTTTTTTACCTGTTAGTGCTTCCACTAAGTTAATGTTTTGCTATTCTAGTTCTGATTAATTCTATTTTTAAATGAATAGAATTTTAACTATCTGAAGTACTTGAAATATGTAGTCCAGTGATTTTTCAAACTGCAGAATGGAACTCAGTAATGGACTCAAATCAATTCATTGAGTTGATATTTCATTTAAAATGAAGTAGAATAAAAATAGAAAGATAAATACTTTAGAGCATTTTTGTTATGATATATTTGAGTGTGTATGCAGCAGGTGATGGGGTCAAATGCATTAGGCAGGATTTTAAGATGATCCTACAGATTACCCACCTTTGTACACATCTTATAAAGCCCTGCACTGGTGAGGTGATGGAATTTATTCCTGTAATTAGATAATGTGGAGCTCAAGACAGACAATTCCCTGGGTGAGCTTGACCTAATTGCATGAGTCCCTTACAGGGGAGACTGTTCTTGCTTAACTGCAGGAAAGGAAGTGAGAGACGCAAATGAGAAAGACTTGACGTGGAAGTTCCTGGCTTGAGGAAGGAGGAGGCCACATGGCCAGGCAGCAGTGGCCTCTCAGAGCCGAGAGTGGCTCCAGCTCACTGCCAGAGAGGAAATGAGGAGCTCAGTCCTACAGCTGCAACCAAGTTCTAGGAACAAGAATGTGCTCTGGTGGGAATAACAGGTAAGAACCGTGTGATAACCCGAGCAGAGAATGCAGCTATGCCATGTGCTCTTCTGAAATACAGAACTGAGACCCAACAGTGGGTCCTGTTTTAAATAGCTGAGTTTGTGATCATTTTAAGTTTGAGCAATAAAACTTATGCAGTATTTTATATGGTCAGTTGGGGGTAATAAAAAGAAAGTAAGAAGAAGAAACTCAGAAAGACACTGATTTGGTCTCTTTCACTATACAGATGAAAAAAACTATAGTCAAGTAATAGCAAACTTGTGCAAGTTGGTGACACGAAAGTATGAAAAGGTCTTTCTTGAGCAACTGCCCTAACACAGTGATTATTATCTTCCTTTTAGTTCATCTGAAGAGTCATACATTTCACATCAATAGAGGTTAGATTTTGCTCCACTTACTCTAAGTCAATGAAATTTTACTAAAATTCTTCTAACTGGTAATTAGCTTATAAAAATAATGAATTTATACCATTTCATTTTTACATTATAGGTTTAATACATTGCTGCTATAGGGAATAATTAAGGACCTTACCCTCATATCTATAGTAGGAAGATATAAATTTTACTTCCTAAGGTTCTCTCAACAGGAAGTAGATACTATATGTAAGTTCAATAAAGAAAATAGCTGTGGGATGAAAAAGAAAGTACTAGAGAAGTTACTTAAGCCACTCAGGGATATTTCAATGAATTCTAGGTTTTTATTTTATTTGAAAATTTATTTTATATTTTATTTGAAAATCCTTTAAGCCCTAGAATTATTGCTTGAGTTTGAGTACAGTAAACACTTCTACAGCACCAAACGTCATTGCTATATTTAAATGTAGTACTCTACTTGGTCACAGGAGGGCTCCCAGGTTTTTACAGTAGTGTGAACCCTAAATAGAGATATTGAAAGTTATCTTTCACTGACAGGGCATATTGGCTAGCAGATGGGCTATTTAGCATAGTTTCTCTCAGTAAGATTCTCCAGAAATTGCATTGTAATAGTTTCTGTGTTGTCCATAGAAACTCTTACAACTCACCCCTGTGCAGAGGGAGATGAAATCCTTTTGAGTGACACAGAGACTGTATTTCATTTGCAGACTCTGCTGTCTGTGGTTCATGGCTGCTTCTTTAAGCTTTCCAAGGCTCGACTCCTCATTGATAAAGATAGAGCACAACACCTACCCTTAATAGTGGCTGTGAGGATGAACTGAGATAGAAGGCAATAGTATAACTTGTTCCTGGTAAAGGAAATTACCAAAAACTGGAAAAAATTACCAGTAAGTGGAAATTTTTTTAACGTTTTTGTTCATTACCAACACTTCTACAAAGGGACACTGGAATAACCTTGTTTTGTGAATAGAACTTCCAGTATAGATAATTATATGTTTGCTAATATTTCAGCATAGAAAATTATGTTTATAGGTCTACATTAGTAGACGAGATAAATACAGTAAACCTGACAGTCCAGGTTTAACATAACAGACATGTGATTTGTTTTGGTCATGAATCACATTTTTGCTAATTTGCTAATTAAAAAAATCACTTGTGTGGTGCTATAAAGATTTTTCATAGTTCATTTTTCTGCCATCCAAACTCACTCTTTGGATTTCTATTTTCTATGCTTAGTTCTGTTAACTGTGGCCACACTGTTCAGTATTTTTCTCTCATTTTCTCTTTTTTTAAGGAACATTGAGTTCATAGGATGTTTTATTTTCTGAAGACAAAATATATTTTCTTAGCCAGTTAATAAGTCAAAAAAGCAATAAAAGTTAGAAGGCACATTGAAAGGCAGGAGAAGAGAACATTGATAAATGGAGTGACAGTTATTTCAACAATGGAAATATGCACCTGTCTACACCATCTTATATATGTCCCCATTAACCAACTGTGGACATCCTCAACGGCACTATGGTTGGTGGTAGTTGAAAAATAACTTTCACATCTTAATCTAGAAAGAGGAAGCCTGAGAGTGGATATATGATGAGGACACAGAATGAAGGAAAGGAAAAGCAAGGTTTTAGCAGCGAAATTCTGAAATAATATTAAACCTACATAGGGGCATCTGTTCAAGCTTGAAGGAAACAATTCAAACAAGACATTGGAAAATGACTTTATAAAGTCACACAGAAAATGGTATGGGAACCAGAACTAGAAATTTGATCTCCTTATTATTCTTTCTAGATATGGATACCAAAATATCTAATAAAAATTTCAATCATCTTAAAACAAACAGCCCATGTTAGGGTGTAGGGTGGTGGATGCCAAAGAAAACATGATCCTTTTGATACAAATTTGGTTAACACATTAGGCCATAGTCTCTACTATTACAACTTTTAGATGTGACCAAATTCCTCCAAAAGTGAGAGAATATGCATCAACTTCTACCAAATATGATATATTTAACAACTTTTATCTCAAATAGACAAATCATATTGAAAATTGTTGCTATTAATGGAAAAGCATTCACCTAGACATACATGCTAATGAATATTAGAACACAAAAGTGTGGGGCCAGAGCCATGGCTCACTTGGTTAATCCTCCGTCTGCGGCACCAGCATCACATATGGGTACCGGGTTCTAGTCCCAGTTGCTCCTCTTCCAGTCCAGCTCTCTGCTGTGGCCCGGGAAAGCAGTGGAGGATGGCCCAAGTGCTTGGGCACCTGCACCCTCGTGGGAGACCAGGAAGAGGCACCTGGCTCCTGGCTTCAGATCGGTGCAGTGCCGGCTGTGGCAACCATTTGGGGGATGAACCAATGGAAGGAAGACCTTTCTTTCTGTCTGTTTCTCACTGTCTAACTCTAGCTGTCAGATTAAAAAAAACACAAGTGTGTAATTTAACTTGCATAGTCTGATTACTTACAACTCTCTACTAAAGTTTAAAATCATAGGATTTTATTCTATCTGGGATAAAAAGGGACACTGTATCTGCAAGATTCTATTCATAGGCTTCTACTCTCAATTCTGGATGTGATTCAACCTCTCCAAAGGTAAGCAATGTGAACAGCCAAAGCAGACCACAATGTAATTGGTTTTCCCACAGAATGTAATAACTTTCTACTTTCTTTGTGGGTTTGTTAGTTACAAGCTGACATCAACCACTGACTTAATGTGACAGAACAGGGTCAGAGACCTGGGTGCCTAAAGGGAAAATGGAAAGAACAAAAACAAAAAACAAAAATGGCACTGGCTGAAGAATGGCTAAAATGAAAATAGATGCACATAACCTTAAAAACTGGGAAACCATACATATATATTTATATATATGGAACCACACACACACACACACTCACACACACACACATTTATGGGCTAGGATATAGAAAGTACTTAAACTTGCTCTCTTATTTAACTTTCCTAAGGCTCTCAGTATTTTTCCTCAGACCAGGTGAGAAAATGTCCAAGTAAAGCACCAGAAAGGAACACACATGAAGCACAAGGGGTCACTATATAAAGCAGACCACATTGATCACGCCGTTGAGGGAGAGTGAATCTAGTCACTTGCATAAAATAGTTGGTGCTCACCAATGGTGTAGAACCTCTTCAGTTCACTCCTCCTGGAAGGGTGCTTCTGGGGATTGGCTGTGTTGTTCTGCTCTTCTTCAATGATGGGGGTCTTGGGTGCAGGGGGCTTACTGGCTTGTGTCTGCTTTCCTGCGGCAGCCAAAGGGTTGAACCCTGGAGCAGTAATATCCACAGACTGGGACTTTTTCTTCAACCTACAGGTAAAGAATACTGTGAATATTGACTCAAGAGACACACTTCTTCTGTTTATCTTCATCAGAATCTCTTCTTCAACAACTGAGTTATATTTGGCTTTGACACAGAACCAGGTCTACTCAGAAATTAGAGGCTTTCCCTAAGATATTTTCAAATAAATACTTCAAATATTCCTGAAAGCAGCTGGGAAGAAATCTTCTGCCTAATCATCTGGAAACATTTCGAGAGACATATTAAAATATGGTGATAAAGGAATTTGTCTAACAGCAAACTGAAATATGATATCAAAGAAAATGCATTGACAATTGTTCTTCATTCTGAAAGGAGTATTTTTAATTATGGTGAAATACTATTTAAAAACAAATGATTACAACTAAGATCTTTTTTTAAATTGGAGGCTGCTATTACTTTCCTGTTTAATATATCATAGCATTTAGCTAAAAAAATTATAGATTTCACATTATTTCTCCACACTTTCTCAAGGACAACAAAATGTGTTGCTTACGTGTACATTAGGGGACTGACATCAGACCTAACCTGGAAAGCAAAAGCTTTCCATGTAATATTTTCCTCACTCATATATGTTTCTGTAGGAAAAGCATCAATAAACGATGTTAACTTCAAACATTTCAAGCTACACAACTGATGCAATCAAACCCAAAGTCCAGTTTACTATTGCTCTTGGCAGTTCTGGAAGCTAACACTAAATGTCACTTTTCAAGCCTTAATTTCCTGCAGAAATCAAGGTGGCTTTTTTTAAAGATTATCTATAGTAATCACACCTGAAAGTTTGTAATTTCCTAGAAGCTTCATAAATTTTCACATTACCACACTTCATTCCTGTTTCTCCAGTACCTTGGCTTCCACTTGCTGCCCACTGTCAGGCCCTCTCATGCCTGCAGACTCTGTATAAAAGTGATCTCCTCTGGGAAGTTTCCCATGACATGGATCTTGGCAGCCTCACACCACCCAGCAAAGGGGGTTCTTCAAGCTCCCTCACTAATCTACTGAACTGATTTTTTGAGAGCAAAATGTTGCAAGAGGAATACAATTATCAGTTAAAAAGAGATTCATTAGTGAAAGTTGAGCTTACTAAATTTTAGTCATTTAATTACCACATACATGATTAAAACTTTATCAACTTAGTACCTATATTGTCTACTTAATAGTCATGAAAATACAGCCACTTTATTCATACTGCCAACAAATCCACTAAAAAGCGCTTTGGATGCTCAACGGCATTGACTATTAGAAATATAAAACTAACCCACATTGCACTCAAGGCACACCAACCAGCACAGCTAAAACATGACGCTAACTATGGTAATGAAGAACACTATCCTGCATGGATAGTGGGAGTGTACACTGGTAAAACGGTTCTGGAAGAAAGTCTCACAATGCCTACAAAAGCTCAAGGCATTATTACATATTCAATAAAAACATATTCAGTGATGTTCATAGCACTATTCGCAATACCTAAAGTTTAAAAACAACCCAAATATCTATTAACAATTGAATACAATTTTATACCACTTTAGCAATGAAAATAAATGAATTACAACTATTTCCAACAATGTGAGAGGTTTTCATCAATATAATTTTGAGAAGAAAATGTCAGACATCAAGAGCAATACACTGATTCTATTTATATCAAATTCAAATACTGACAAAGCTATGATATTTAAAGTGTGGGAAGGGTAACCATTGGAAAGTCATTACACACGATGGAAACATTAAGGATTTTCAGGAATTCTGATAGTGCTTTGTTTTCTGACTAACTGCTTTTGGTACCAGGAATACACAGTGAATATAATAGACAAAATACCAGCCATCATGGAGCCCTTCTTCTTATGAAAGGAGACAGATGACAAGTAAACAAACCAATCTAAAACAAACCAGGTGGCAAATATCAAAGTGGATAGGAAATGGAGGTACACGTGCATACACGTAAGCACACACACACACATATACACACACATGTATAATAGTACATGCAAAAGGAAGCAGGGCTCTTGGAACATCTGACTTTTGAGAAGAGATTGAAGAAAGAGCCAGGGACGTATCTGAGGGATTAACATTTCAGAAAATCTGAGAAATTGTTTATCTTGTTTATTGTGTTAGCAGAGCTAGGAGACCACTAGGACTGCAGCAAAGGAAGTGATGGGGAAAGAAGCAGGAGACAATGTCAATAGAACAGCGCTGGGGCAGGGGACTGAAGGTTGATCACACACCGTTTCAGAGTCCTAGAGTGATGTCAGGAGAAGGTTTAAGCAAAGGAGTCATCACATGAGCTGCTTTGCTGAAATTAAGTTGAAGATTGTACCTCCATGTTAAGAAAGCTTCATGCAATATCCTCCAAGAAGCCACTAAACATTGCCTAAAGGTATCACAAACTTGAGGAAGTATGACTTTACTTTTTACAGGGATATCTACTTTTTCTTAGTGATATGGTTTTCTCAATAACACCATTCTTAGGTGTTTTAAGATTAGAAGTGCCATATGCAATTAAGACACTAAGACAAATCAGAAGAACAGATTAAGAAATAAATTGCATACATACATGCAATGGGATACTGTTCAGCCTTAAGACAGAAAAAAATTCTGTCATTTGCAACAATATGGAGGAACACAGAGGGCATTATGTTAAATGAAATTAGCTGGGACAGAAAGAGACTGCAAGGGCAACTTAAATGTGGAATCTAAAAAAGTTGAACTCAGAGGACAGAATAATGGCTATCAGGGAGTGGGGGAAAGGAGGTATTGGGGAGTTAACAGTCAAAGGATACAAAACTTCAGTTTGATAGGAGGAACACATTTAGGAGATGAACTGTACAATATGGTGACTACAGTAAATAACAATGCACTGTATTTTGAAAATTTCTAAGAGTGTAGACTATAGTGTTCTCACAGTAGAAAATAAAACTGCTAGGTAATGCATATATTAATTATCTAAGCTGAGGCCGGCGCCGTGGCTCAACAGGCTAATCCTCCGCCTAGCAGCGCCAGCACACCAGGTTCTAGTCCTGGTCGGGGCACCAGATTCTGTCCTGGTTACCCCTCTTCCAGGCCAGCTCTCTGCTGTGGCCCGGGAGTGTGGTGGAGGATGGCCCAAGTGCTTGGGCCCTGCACCCCATGGGAGACCAGGATAGCACCTGGCTCCTGCCTTCAGATTGGCGCAGTGCGCTGGCCGCTGCACACCGGCTGCAGCGCGTCGGCTGCGGCAGCCATTGGAGGGTGAACCAACAGCAAAAGGAAGACCTTTCTCTCTGTCTCTCTCTCTCACTGTCCACTCTGCCTGGAAAAAAATTATCTAAGCTGAGCAATTCTGCAATGCATACATATTTCAAAACATCAGGTTGTACACAACATGTACAATTTTAATTTCCAGTTTAAAAACGGAAAAGAAGTTCCAGAGGCTGGAATTGTGGCACAGCTGGTTAAGCTGCTGCCTATGATGCCAGCATCCTGTATGAGTACCAGTTCACCAACTCCTGGCTGCTTGATTTCCAATCTAGCTTCCTGTTAATGGCCTGGGAAAGCAGTGGAAAATAGCTCAAGTACTTGTGGGAGACCAGGATGGAATTCCTGGCTCCTGGCTTCAACTTGGCCCTCCCCTTCTCTTTCTGCAACTCTACCTTTCAGATAAAATAAAGAAAGCTTTAAAAAAAGGAAAGAAGTTTCAGGTAACAGAACAACAAAATTTATTTGTTTCAACAGAGCTTTCTAGAAAAGCACATTGAGATGCATACAGACTAGGACTGCACTAAAAATACTATGTAGAATCCTATAAAATCACCAATAGTCAACCATTTGGACCTACAAAAATGCCAGTTTTCTATCATCTATCATAAAATTTATTTCAAAATCAAATTTAAATTTCACTATAAAGCAATTTTTTTTTCTGAGAAGTTATGCAGAGGAGTAGAGATTTAAAAGGAAGGCATCAAATTTTAAAGAAGGCAAACTGTTTTTCAGTTCTCAGCCACAATTATCATTACGAACAATTATTTGCATTTTGTAAATGTGAAAAATTTTGTCTCGAATTCACATAGCTTGGTTTTTTAATTGCTAAAAGCTGTTTTATGTTGGCCTATTATAAAATTGATGAGAGTTACTAAAGTCTCTAGTTTATATGATGGTTTATAATTGATAAAGTTGTAGGTACTATAATTGATGGCGTTCTACATCACTCTAAAATGTCCACATATCCTACAGCCATTTTTAATAGCTTCCTTGGAATGAGTAAAGGATATAACACTCTATTCCAAAAGGCAAGCAGAAAATGACTCTTTGGTATTTTCCTTCCTCTTCCCCACCAGACTACTTCCCAACCAAGACTTGAAATTTATCAGATTGTCCTTGTTGTGACTGAAGTCTAGAACACTGCTGGCAGGCGTTCTGCCTTGCTTAAGACAAGATTTCCTTTTGCACATTCTTAGAAAGCAGAATTGTGTGGGTAATTGAACTACTCCCTAACAATTCTAAAAATGACTATTGTGGTTGACAAGGAAACCTGCTGAATGCTACCTTCAATTTCCAAATTTCATGAAAGGGGACGTCTTCGTAAATTTTAACAATGTTTCCAATTAAAATAAATGTAAATACAGCATAATGGAATATGTAGGTGTGCATGAGATAAAATCCCCTTTGATAATAAATGAAACATTACAAATGGAGACAAAAATAATCTCTTAATAGGCACTCAAAGAATCTTTGTTTGATGTGCTTTGAGTTTACAAAGGAACATGCATGCTGATGTCTTAGATGGAGAATAGGAAGTGAGTAAAGTCAGCCATCCCTCTTGGCATGGCTCCGGTGAGCAGACTGTCTGGTGTTTCATGATTCTTGCTTTCTCTTGTTCCTCTACTTTTGAGCAGAAAAGAACTTTCCAGTTCCTCTCCAGCTGTATTCCAGTACCTCCTTTCAGCAAGGTAACCATGTTGTACATCTTTGTGACACTCGCCCATAAAATGGGGATAAAACATGTCCAGAAGGGTTCTGAGGATCAAGAAAATATCCTGTGAGGAATACCTAGCACAGTACCTACACAGCACACTTTCAAAAAATAAAAGTTCCAACTGTTCATGAGAGCCCTCCTCTGTAAGGAGATAATAACATTTTGTTCTTCAAAGTTCCCAGAGACATTGAGGAAATGCTGTCAGCATCCCAGGCTCCTTTGCTGCTTTCCCTTGTTATATAAACATTAAGATAACAGGGACTGCCCTGTATTTTGTAGGAGGCATCATTCACTCTGAAATGTGGGGCTTGGGGAGAAAGTGGAGGACATCAAAGGGACAAGTTGAATGGGAATCTTTTGTGTGGTTTTCAGTGTGGTCTTTCTCCAAATCTTTCAGAAAACAACTACATCCATCAGAATTCATTGATTGTGTGTGTGTGTGTGTGTGTGTGTGTGTGTAATCTGTTTTCCACTGACCTAAGACACTGAACTCAAAATCTCAGGGGGAGACTGGGGACCTTGAGAATATAAGGACAAGAATCTGCAAGGAAATATGACGAGATCTCTGACTTTTCTATTTTGTAAAGATGGGGTTCAAGCCATTTTAAACAGTTCTCCTGGAAGTTGGGAAAACTCCATAGGCTATGAAGTCACAAGCACTGGAAAAGAAAAAAATAAAAACTAACAGAAAACTTCCAATACCACTTGATTTAGACAGAATGACTCTCAAGAGTAATTACCTAAATTTTATTACAACATATTCATTTCTGGCCGGCGCCGCGGCTCACTTGGCTAATCCTCCGCCTGCAGTGCCAGTACCCTGGGTTCTAGTCCTGGTTGGGGTGCTGGGTCTGTCCCAGTTGCTCCTCTTCCAGTCCAGCTCTCTGCTGTGGCCCAGGAAGGCAGTGGAGGATGGCCCAAGTGCTTGGGCCCTGCACCCCATGGGAGACCAGGAGAAGCACCTGGCTCCTGCCATCGGATCAGCGTGGTGTGCCGGCCACAGCGCGCCGGCAGCGGCAGCCATTGGAGGGTAAACCAACTGCAAAAGGAAGACCTTTCTCTCTGTCTCTCTCTCTCACTGTCTAACTCTGCCTGTCAAAAAATTCATTTCCACTTTGCTAGAACCACAGATAATATTCTACTCATTTTCAGAATCATGTTTTGAGTAGAATGCATGCATATTTTGGTTTAAATGAGTTAATGGAAATTTCAAAGCTCTGGGCTTGGGTAAGCTGGGACTGAATGTGGTTTTAGGTTGCTCATCACACAGGATTCTCCCAAATATGTGGATCAATTGTCCATTTCTGCTTTGTGGATGTTTATTTAATTATTTTCATCTACTTGAAAGGTAGAGAGAGAGAGAGACAGAGAGAACCAGCAACATAGAGTGGAAAAGAACAAAAAGCGCGAGCGAGCAAGAGAAATCTCTTTTATCTACTGGTTCACTTCCCAAAAGCCAGCAGCAGCCAGGCCTGTGCCAGGTGGGAGTCAGAAGCTGGCAACTCCATCTGGATGTGCTTTGCAGAGATGCAAGCTCTGGGGCCATCATCTGTTGCCTCCCGCCCCCAGGATTCTTAAGCTGAACTGGAAAAAGAGCCAGAACTTGAACTCGCATTCTCATACGGGATGCAAATATTCCAAATGGCAGCCTAACTCAAACGCCTGCCCCAACTGTCTATTTGTTCAAAGGCTTTCACCATGAAGAACTTAATTCCTCATATTTAGCCCCACTTTAATAGCTAGTATTTATAGTAGGGTAGGTTTCTCATCTTCCTCTCTTCTCTCATATTGTAGCGTGTTCACCATCTAACTCTTTCCATCCTTTGATCATCTGTCCTTCAAGTCATAACCAAGCAATGCTTTCCATCTTTTCTTGCCTATCATGCTCTGTACTTTTGATAGATTTGTTATCTTCTCTAAGTACTGCATGTTATAACTCCATCTTGAGAATAAGCTATATCCTGTGATGATTTAAATGCATAAGAAAAAAAGTTTCACTTAAAACTTTTAATGAAATGACCTCTCCCATCAAGTGGAATTCAAATTGCCTGTATTGTAATGAACTAATTATGTTCCTGAGTTCTGTAGCTTTGTGCAAAAATTAATCATCTACTATCCAATTATTATGAACTTAGGATGCTAGTGGCAATAGATGCAATAGTTGAGCAAATCTACCATAGAACAATGAGGATAGTCCCTATGCCTTAGGACTTTAAGGCGCTATAACATTAAGATATAGAATTTACATTTCCATATATTTGACAGTGTGCTTAGAGAAAAAGAACATTATAGCTAAATTACGGACATGGAGGTCAGATTACCCAGCACTGAATCTGTAATATGGCATTTACTGTCTGTGTAGCCTTGGGGAAATTTCTTAACCTCTCCTGGATTAAGTTTTCACATCTATAAAATGTGGGTATTAATAATACACATGTAATAAAATTTAAATGATTAAATTTTTAAAAAAGATTTATTTATTAGAAGGGCAGAGTTACAGAGAAACAGAGAGGTGGAGAGACAGTGAGAGAAAATCTTCCAACCACTGGCCACTTCTCAGATGGCTGCAAAAGTTGGAGCTGGACCCGTTCGAAACCAGGAGCCAGGAGGGTCTTCCAGGTCTCCCACATGGGTGCAAGGTCCCAAGTACTTGAACTATCTACTGCTGCTTTCCGAAGCACATTAGCAGGGAGCTGGACTGGAGGTAGAGCAGCTGGGACTCAAACTATTGCCCAAGTGGCATGCTGGCGTCGGAAGTAGCGGCTATACCCACTATGCCACAGCACCAGCCACAATATAATTAAAGTTTGAAAAACTATTTAGAAGAATATTTGTCATACATTAAATTTTATATAGAACACTTTTATGCATTATTTTTCTTTATCTATTTCAAGGGAAGAATGAGAGAGAGTGACAGTGAGAGTGAGAGTGAGAGAGAGAGAGAGAGAGAGAGAGAGAAAGACTGATCCCATTCACAGTACTCCCCAAATGAAGGCAAAAACTGAAACTGAGCCATACTGAAGCCAGAAGCTGGGAACTCAGTCTGGATCACATGAGTGGCAGAGATCCAACTGCTTGAGCTATCATATGCAGCCTCCCAGGGTGCACATGGAATTGGGCACAGAAAACAGACTTGAACACAGACACTGAGAAACAAGATGTGGTCATCACAAACAGCATCCTAACTGCTGCCCCATACATCTGCCTGAGTGTCATTTAAGTTTTTGCTTTAAACATAAACAAGCAAACATGAACAGTCTTTGAGTATTTATAATGCATCAGATAGAAGGCCACATGCTGTACATATATTATTTCATTTGTAGGTGTCATTGTCTCTAGAGCATTCCACAGAGGTTAAGAAAAAGTGATGAGAAATATCTGTAAATTAGGGAACTCAGAATACAATCAGGGCATTTTTATCTAAAAGCCACATTTTAGAATTGGAGATAGAGGGGCCGGTGCTGTGGCATAGCAGGTAAAGCCGCCACCTGCAGTGCCGGCATCCCATATAGGCGCCAGTTAGAGTCCTGTCTGCTCCACTTCCAATGCAGCGCTCTGCTATAGCCTGGAAAAGTAGTGGAAGATGGGCCCAAGTACTTGGGCCTCTGCACCATGTGGGGAGACCCAGAGGAAGCTCCTGGCTCCTGGTTTCTGATCGGTCCAGCTCTAGCCATTGCAGCCAACTGGGGAGTGAACCAGCGGATGGAAGAATCTCTCTCTCTCTCTCTCTCTCTCTCTCTCTCTGCCTCTGCCTCTTCTTCTGTATGTAATTCTGACTTTCAAATAAATAAATAAATCTTTAAAAAATAATTAGAAACAGAAATAAATTTCACCTCTTACACTGATCAGCCATGTTCCTTTGGGCTTGGACTATCCAGATTTTACCCGTAATAATTGTTCATGCTGGCTACTTTACCTAGGAAAGCTGTTGTAAACATGTACATGTTCATTTTTGTGAAAGATGTTCGTTAAATTCTAAAGAAATATATAGTGCTATCGTGGCTATATAAAATTTACATTTTGTCCTATTCATTTGTTACATATCACACAAATGTATGTATGTGTGTGTGTGTGTGTATTAGACCTCTCTCTCTCTCTCTCTCTCTCTCTCTCCATCATCTATGTATGTATATATCTACGTAGGTATATATGTATTTATCTATTGTCTGTCTGTCTATCTATCTATCATCTACCTATACATCTGCACGGATGCAGGTGAATGGCTATACCTAAAAGGCCCAACCCTTGCAGTTCTTTCCAGCAAGAAGACCATCTGTAGTTAGCACATCTCATTACTGTTAGAGAAGCTGTCTTCCTAAAAGAGCTAATGTAAGAATATTATTTAAAGCAGTAAAGCTGCTGAGAATGCAGGTTTTCCAAGTTGGATACTGTGAATGTTGCAAAAGTCTAGAGTTATACAAAAAGAGCTTTTGGGAAAAAATGCCTAAAAAAATTCACATTGCAAAATTCCTATACCACATGCCTAAAAACCAGCAGCTAAAAACAAACCACAAAACCAGCAAAAAACAAGCATATTCAGAAGTTCAACCACAGAAGAAACGATAAATTGTAAACCTATGCATTAAAACAAGAAAATAATCCTTTGGGGTATAGAATAGACCAATACTACAGCACTCTATGATTTCAGTGACTACGTTCTTCTTCATGCTCCCAAACAAGAGGATTATGAAGAAAAGTCTCATTAATGTGGAATTAGGAATTACACAATTTTCTTTTACAATTTCAGACTAACGCAGAAAGCACCAAAATATCCTTTGGGGATGCAAATTGGCATTGGAACACCCAAACTAGATAGCTTGTTATAATAAGGTATATTTTAAACCCTGTATTCATTCTAAGGAATTTATACTTTCCTACTTTAGAAATTCAGATGACAGAAAATTTAAGAATTAAGCCACAGGTGCAATGATGTGTACTAATGTTTGGCTAGAAATTCTACAAAAACCAAGAAATTCTCTTGTTTAATGCAACTGAATTCAATTCTATAAAATGTAAGGCCAGTAAAACTAATTAGAATCAGACAGAAACAGGCTGGCGCCGTGGCTCACTAGGCTAATCCTCCGCCTAGCGGCGCCGGCACACTGGGTTCTAGTCCCGGTTGGGGCGCCGGATTCTGGCCCAGTTGCCGCTCTTCCAGGCCAGCTCTCTGCTGTGGCCCGGGAGTACAGTGGAGGATGGCCCAGGTGCTTGGGCCCTGCACCCCATGGGAGACCAGGAAAAGCACCTGGCTCCTGGCTCCTGGCTCCTGCCATCGGATCAGCGCGGTGCGCCTGCCGCAGCGCGCCAGCTGCGGCGGCCATTGGAGGGTGAACCAACGGCAAAGGAAGACCTTTCTCTCTGTCTCTCTCTCTCACTGTCCACTCTGTCAAAAAAAATAAAAAAAAAATCAGACAGAAACATACATAGATTCACTGTTATTATCACTAATTTTGTGCTATAAACATTAGAAATTTAAGTCTGAAACCAATTCTGTATATCCAGAGTGTGATAAATCCTAAGATAAAAGGTTAGCATTTCCTAGTGACCTTTCATAAAAATGACATTCAAGTCCTACAAGTGCATCAGATACTTTATTCACATCACAGTACTATTCTCTTCTTCTTTGAAATTTAGTCATTCCAGTCCAAGCTGTTAGCAGCACACAAAAGCATCAAAATACATATTACTGTTGTAACTTATTTGTTTTACACTTTTCTTGATAGGGATACAATTTTCCCATCACAGTATTTTCTGGAATTCATTTTTAAAAGATTTATTTATTTGAAAAGCCAAGTTAAGAAAGGGCAGGGTGAGAAGGAGATCTTCCATCCGCTGGTTCACTCCCCCAAATGGCCACAATAGCTAGGGCAGGGCCATGCAAATGCCAGGAACCTTTAACTCCATCCAGCAGAGGCCCAAGTAATTGGGTCAGCTTTTGATGCTTTCTCTAGAGTATTAACAGGGAGATTGATCAGAAGTGGAGCAGCTGGGACTAGAACCTGTGGTCCTGTGGGATGCCAGTGTTGCGGGCAGCAGCTTAACCCACTGTGCACAATGCCAGCCCTGAGATAACCATTTTCTAATAGAAGTACTCATCACCAGATCAATTTAGTGACTACATTCATGGAAATTCCAGTCTGTTCACTGTTAGCCAGTAGTAAACATATTACTGAATGAATGAATTGTTTCATCATAAAAAAATACAAGAAATAATGCAAATGGCAGGGAAGCCCACATATAAAAACCCATGAAAATAAACTAAGAGTAAGAATTTGGATGGATTGGTAGCAGACATAATGATTAATGCACCCACATAATATAGCTTTGACCTATCACTCAATGGGAATTTGTGTTGGAATTTGCATGGAGAAAAGAAACAGTTTCATCTACATCAGTAATCTCATGACGAATGCAATCAATATCTCAATTCTTATTTAGAAGTCCAGTTTTACAATTTGTAAATAGACACTCTGCAGTTTTGATAAACTGACATCCTTATAAAAAATTTTCATTAGCGGTTTGGGGGAAAAAAAGAACAAGGACTGTGTCAAATCAAACATTTGGGTTCAAGTGCATGACCTACTGCTTTTAACAAATCAGTTAAAAGACATTTTAGTTGTACTGATTGGAAATACACAAAATATATTCCTGGAACAACTGTTCAGATGTTCACATGTCATATCTCTACTATAAAGTTCTGATGCACTAAGCGCAGTAACATTTTATAAGTTTCCCCTTCCACGTACTTTCCAATTATGCCACTATATTGCAACCATTCACTTTGAAATTATACAAATTTCCAATTTATTTCAGTTTTTTGCCTCGGAACTTCAAAGCCTCTCAACTGGAAAAGCCTGAAAGTAGAAGCAAATTATGTAAATCCAAAGATTAGGGCTTGAAGGATTTGGAAGTCAAATTCTTATAAATGTTAAACCGTCTTTTGCAATAACTCACCAAACTGAAATTTAATTTCATTACCTTTGATGAAATGATTTGTAACATGCCATCGCCACATCAGTCACATTCTGTTTATTCATTTTAGGAAGAAGGAATCAGAATAAATAATACTATTTTAAGACTTTAGGCTTCTATCCAACACTGCTGATTAAAGGGACCTATTTTTAACAGGGTCTATTACAAACTATCATATAGAGCATATGGACTAGCTGATTAAAATGTAGTTTTGCTTATGCACAACATCAGGCAACTCCAAACTTAATCAAGATTGCTTCTGCAGGTAATAATCTGAGCCACCCACCCTGGTTTAGAGCTAAAATGACAAAGTTATATAGTAATCTCTTATTTTAATTTCCCCAAATGAAGAGTAACAAGAAATTAAAATATAGAAAAATTTAGACCCATTATTTACATATTAATTCAGAAATTGAATGGAAATCTCACCATACTTAATCCATTATATCCTGACCTCTTTAAATGAAATCATCCTATTGCTGCATATTATTTAACACATTTGTTATCCCTAATATCTTATAATGAAAGTGTCATTTTGTTTTCTTTTCTTTTTTTTTAACTTTTATTTAATGAATATAAATTTCCAAAGTACGGCTTATGGATTACAATGGCTTCCCCCCCATAACGTCCCTCCCACCCGCAACCCTCCCTTCTCCCACTCCCTCTCCCCTTCCATTGTTTTCTTTTCAATAGGAAGTTTCCTTTTTTTAAGATTTATTTATTTATTTCAAAGTCAGAATTACACAGAGAAGGAGAGGCAGAGAGGCAGAAAGAGAGAGGTCTTCCATCCACTGGTTCACTCCCCAGTTGGTCACAATGGCTGGAGCTTTGCCGATCTGAAGCCAGGAGCCAGGAGCTTCCTCTGGGTCTTCCCACATGGGTGAAGGGGCCCAAAGACTTGGGCCATCTTCCACTGCTTTCCCAGGACATAGCAGAGAGCTGAATTGGAAGTAGAGCAGCCAGGACTTGAAATTGCACCCATATGGATGCTGGCACTGCAGGCAGCGGCTTTATCTGTTACACCACAATGCCAACTCCTGTTTTTTTTTTTTTTTTTAAACTTTAGATTGGATTATTGATTAAATTCTTGATTGGGAAGGATTTTTTGACTATGAACTCTGGAGTTAGAATGCCTGATTCCAACACTTGCCTCCTTATTATGGGCAAATTATTTAACTTCTCCTGTTTCCACATCTTCAAATTGAAACTAACAATAGTACTCTAGCGATTTTCTGAAAATGATAATATATCATCAATATATAGAGTGTTCAATATGATATACACTGGCACATTTCAGTACTCAACGTTCTTTTTTAACTTTGAACTCTATTGTGAAATAGTCTAAATTATTAGATTTTTGTGCTATATAATTCTTCTAATAGTCCATTTTCATTATTCTTCAAAGGTTCCTGTTTTTCTATTCAACCCAAGTTTTTGAAAATGCAGGGATCTGTTGGAGTTGGGCCTTCTGCTTGACTTTTACTATCTCCATAGATGGTCTCATTCATTTCCTTTGGAAAAAATATTTACAAGCTGTAAACCCCCCAACTCCAACTTTCCCCAGAATTAAAAAAAAACTTTTTCAACTAGCTACATGGCATTGTACATGACACACAGCACATCTTATACTTAACATATCCCTAAGCAATTTTTTGATTCCTAATCTTGGCCCTATCTTCTCCATCTCTATAAATGGCATCAGCACCCACACAGTTACTCAAGTGAGAAGCCTGGAAGTTATATTTGATCCTCTCCTTTGCAATATTCTCCTCTTGTAATTCATCAACAAATTATATTCTACCTCCAAATTATATCTTAAATCTCTCTGTCTCCACTACAATGACTTCTACAATGACTAGCCATGACTTCTCTGGTCTCTCAGACTTCAGCGTCCTTACTATCTATTATTCTTGTAACAGCCATGACACACAAAGCAAATGGGTCACTGTTCTCCTTCACAGAATTGGAAGCCTTCATACTGTGTTTGAATGACTTCCTTAACTTCTCTCTGTGGTCCATAAAGCCCTGCGTCCATTCCCCACCTCATTCTGTGCTATTCTTGCCCACGTTCAGTTGCCTTGGCATTTTTGGTCTCCTTCTGGTTCCTCCAAACGTCAAGCTCTTTTCCCTCCTCACAGTTTCTGTGTGCTACGTCTCTGAGTAGAATGCTTTTTGGGTTGCTGATTTTATCCATCACTTACGTCTCCTGAGAAATACCATCCCCTACCAGTCTAAGCAAGTAATCTCTCATCTCCCTGCCTCTGCCCCTCTTCATTTATGGCACTCTTTTTTTTTTAAAGATTTATTTATTCATTTGAGAGGCAGAGTGAGAGAGAGACAGAGAGAGACAGAGAGGCAGAGAGACAGAGAAAGAGGCCTTCCATCCACTGGTTCACTCTCCAGATGGCTGCAACAGCTGGAGCTGGGTCAATCCAAAGCCAGGAGCCAGAAACTTCTTCCAGGTCTCCCACGTGGATGCAGGGAATGAAGCACTTGGCCTGGCCTCTGCTGCTTTCCCAGGACAATAGCAGAGAGCTGGATCAGAAGAAGAGCAGCCAGGACATGAGCTGGTGCACATATGTGATGCTGGTGCTGCAATCGGAGGCTTAAGCTAAAACACCACAGCACCAGTTCCCCATTGTCGCTCCCCCTCTTCGTGGAGGAACGACACTAAGCCCTGCCTAGGCTTCATATCCGAGTCACGGCACCATTATGTCGCTCCCCCTCTTCGTGGAGGAACGACACTAAGCCCTGCCTAGGCTTCATATCCGAGTCACGGCACCATTATGTCGCTCCCCCTCTTCGTGGAGGAACGACACTGAACCCTGCCTAGGCTTCATATCCGAGTCACGGCACCATTATGTCGCTCCCCCTCTTCGTGGAGGAGCGACACTGAACCCTGCCTAGGCTTCATATCCGAGTCACGGCACCATTATGTCGCTCCCCCTCTTCGTGGAGGAACGACACAGGACCCTGCGCTGTTCTTTCGTCTGCTCGGCCCTCCCCGGGTTTGCTGCTGGTTCTTCCCGGGTTGGCTACTATCCCTTCCACCTCCGTGGAAGGGCAGTCCCCCCTGGCCACATTCCCCACTTCCGCAGGGGAGCGGCACTCCGCCGGCCGGCTTTCTCGGGGGCTGCACAGGTGTTCCTTCAGCTAGATGTTCCCCTTAGATGTTCCTGGTGCATGCCGTCTCTCTCCTCCTTTATAGTCCTCTGCCAATCCCAACTCGGCTGCCCACACGCCAAGTACGCTGCTCTCCTCCAATCAGGAGCAAGTCCTACAGTTTATTGGTTGAACTGGAGGCAGCTGTGCGGAAGCTGTTTACTTCTCTCCCAGCGCCATATTGTGGGAGAGCAGATGCATAGAATAAGTCCCAATTCCAGTAACTTAGTCCAGTCCGGATTGCTCCCCACACCCCATCCTGGTTTTTTTTTTTTTTTTTTTTTTTTTTTTTTTTTTTGTAAGCACTGTGCTCTGCTCATCTCTCATGCATTTAATCATGAAGTCTAATGATAAAGGATATTTGTCTTTATGTTCACTTTTTTCCATTCTGTGTTTCTTGTGCATAAAATATTTGAGACACACACACACAAAGAAAAAACACAGGGGGTTAGAAGGGAGGTAGGGAGGGAGGGAAGGAGAGAAAGAGAAAGAGAAAGAGAAAGAGAAAGAGAGAGAGAGAGAGAGAGAGAGAGAGAGACACTCATCTGTCTGTCCACTTCCCAAATGTCCCAAGTGGTGGGGAGGTGCAGTTGCCAAAGCCAGAGCTGAACTCAAGCCAGGTCTCCCACATGAATATCAGGAACTCAATTATTTGAATCATCATTGACACCTTCCAGGGTCTGCATTAGCAGGAAGCTGGAATCAGGAGATGCAGCTACTTACTGAACTCAATCACCTTGGTGTGGGATGTTCTAGATGGCATCTTTTTTTTTTTTTTTTTTTTTTTTTTTTTTTTTTTTTTTTTGACAGCTAGAGTTAGACAGTGAGAGAGAGACAGAGAGAAAGGTCTTCCTTCCTTGGTTCACCCCCTCAAATGGCCGCTATGGCCGGAGCTATGCTGATCCGAAGCCAGGAGCCAGGGGCTTCCTCCTGGTCTCCCATGCGGGTGCACTTGGGCCATCCTCCAATGTCTTCGTGGGCCACAGCAGAGAGCTGGACTGGAAGAGGAGCAACCGGGACTAGAACCCAGTGCCCATATGGGATGCCGGCGCCGCAGGGGGAAGATTAACCAAGTGAGCCACAGCACCGGATCTTAACTGCCAAGTCAAACACCTGTCCCTCTCTTGTTTTTTCTATACACACTCTGATGGAGCTGGAAGTATTCTTCCTTTATGCATCTAACAAAATGCCTTCCACGTTACGTGCACACAAAATATTAACTACATGAAAGCTGGAATAATCAGTCAATGAATTATCTCTCCTCATAAACCTCATGGTGTCTACACACAGAAAACTTACAGGACATGAGATTCTGCTTACTTTTCCATCTTCTTTTATTCTGAATTTAACTCAATCACAATGTCCCAAATCTTTCGCAATGAATTACTGTCATATTTCCTTGTTAGAAAACCACAATATTCATAAGTTACATGAAAATAGAGCTGTCTTCTGATCAGTGAACTACATAGATTTCAAAATCTGAAAATGATGGTTGAATACCTGGTCTAAGAAATAGGCTGCAGGTAGAATATCCTTTGAAATATGTGTTGATTTACTGGCATTGTGCTAATGAGCATCTGACTCCTGCATTGTCCAGATCTCCTTCTTCAGCAGGTGGTAAATTACATTAGGAGGAAAAAAAATCAATGGAGATTGAATGCAGAGAAGTAAAATGTTATACATCAACAAAACCAAGAAAAAAGGGCAGTGGAAAAAATACATAGATACAAATTTCTAATTACATGAAAGACAGAAATATCTACATTTTTTTTCAAAAAACAGTATATCCAGTCAATAATTGTAAAAGAATAAGAAAGAAAATCTGGGGAGCAGGTGTTTTGCAGGGTGGTTAGGATACCTGCTTCCCACATTGGAGGGTCTTAGCTCAATTCTCAGCTCAGGCCCTGGCTCTAGCTTCCTGCTGATGTGAACCCCAGGAGGCAGTAGTGATGGCTCAGATAGCTGGGTCCCTGACACAAGAAGACTAGGAATGAAGCAGCAGATTGGAGCCCACTCTTTCTGTCCATCTGTTTATTTTTCTACATCTCTCAAATAAATATTTTAAAAAGTCCAATGATGTGGGGGACAGAGTTGTGGTTTAGCAAGTAAAGCCACTGCTTGTGATGCTGGAATTCCATATGGGCACCAGTTTGTGTCCCTGCTGCTCCACTTCTGATCCAGCTCCCTGCTAATGGACTGGGAAAAGCAGCAGAAGATGGTCCAAGTGTCTGGGCCCCTGTCACCAGTGTGGGAAATCCAGATGAATCTCCTGGATCCTGGTTTGGCTTGGCCTAGCCCTGGTCATTGTATCTACCTGGGAAGTAAACCAGTAGATGGAAGATTCTATCCATCTCCCCCACCCCACCTCTCTAACTCTGACTTTCAAAATAAATAAATAAATCTTTCTAAAAAACCCAATGATGGCAAATAGTAAAATCTATTTTTAACTACAGATTGGAAGACTTGGAATCCTATTTAAATTATTAATTTTACAGTGGCAGTAAAGGAATTGATATTTCTCGAGTTCATACTATGTGTTTAGTAAATGACAAATCATTACCTTTATTTCACATACTATCAGCTCCTTGAGGTTACGGATTGTTTTATTCATATTTGAACCTCTAGTACCTGGTATCCTGCCAAGCACACAATAAGCACCAAGAGACTTAACTTCAGCCACGATAAAGTGAAGAGCCTGGAAGAAACATCACACAGAGGACTGCTTGGAAACCCTCTCTCGAGCACCTAGTTACTTTACAGCACAAACTTAACAGTGACTCCACAGTGCCAAGGGTACTGTTCCAGGCTCCTCTTCACTGCAACTGTGGTAAAATGAAAAGACCACTCTTCTTAACTTGGAATAAAATTTGAAGGAGGACAACCTGAATTTCAAGGATCTCTGATGTGTACAGTACGAATAGTCACCCTGAGATATTTGCTTACCAAGGTTACACAACTTTGTGTTTACCAAATATCTGATGGGTTCCTTGTATACTGAAGGCATATCCCAGGATACTACTTGCTGGCACAAGCAGTTTTTAAAGTTGACTCTTTCCAGCTCTGGATGGGATATTTTATGGCTTCTTTGTAGCCTCCTTCTCTGGAGAAATCTCATCTATAACTTTCTTTTCCTGTGTGAATGCAACTGTTCCCATCAATCAGTAAGAATGCCTTTTCCATCCCCCAAGGATCTGCAGTTAACTGCCATGTTCTTCCTGCAAGGGTCACTTCCTTCCATAGAAAGCCTTCTTGAACAAGAGGTAAACTCTTTCAGACCAGTTCCTTCTTATATGGCCAACAGGAAGTAAATCGCCTTTGCCCAGTAGGGATCAGCCTATCTATCAGGTATGCTTCCTATCCTCTGGTGAAATCTACCAGGCAGTTGTTCTCCTTTGCTCTTCTCAGGTTTCCATGGCTTCTCCCAAGCTCTCTAGTTGTCCCAAGAAAGCCCTTACCTATCTGAGGTCAAGATAATGAGTCCCTAACTCCTCCAATCTGAGTGTTAGCATAGTACAGGAGAGCCATCTCTGAAAAATCCTATTATAAACTCCAAACTGTGAGGCTGGTTCAGCTTGAGAATTAGCTATGGGTCACAAAACCAGCTCTTGACTGTCAGCTTTTCAAGTCTTGCTTGGGTGAACTCATGCTTCATTATGATACAGGGGAGTAACAGATGCCTTTTCAGTTTCTACTGAAACGGAGAGAATTTCAAGAGGCTTCCATAGCCTTGGAAACTCATGACTAGAGCCTAGGGAGATTACTGACGCCATAAACAAGAGTGTCAAATTGTTAAGTCAACAATAGGAGTCACTGTGTACTTACTCCTCATGTGGGATCTCTGTCCTTAATGTGTTTTCCAATGTGAATTAATGCTATAACTAGTACTCAAACAGTATTTTACACTTTATGTTCTGTGTGGGTGCAAACTGATGAAATCTTTACTTAATATATACTAAATTGATCTTCTGTATATATAGATAATTGAAAATGAATCTTGATGTGAATGGAATGGGAGAGGGAGCAAGAGATGGGAGGGGTGTGGGTGGGAGGGAAGTTATGGGGGGGAAGCCATTGTAATCCATAAACTGTACTTTGGAAAATTATATTTACTAAATAAAAGTTTAAAAAAAAGGATTGTTCAATTTTAACTTCCTGTTACAGATATAATTCACTATTATTAAACTTCTGAAAGTTATCACTCTGGTTAAAGTGAAGATCTAGAACTGTGAAGGAAGGTGGTGATAGAAGGGAGACAACCTCTCTAACACAAGTTCATTTCAAGTTAGAAACCTTTTATTTGTTCATTTTTTTACCTACTATATATTCATTGACAGGGTTTTGAGTCTAATGCCCTATGCTAAGTGCTGCCAATACAAAGATGAAAATGGTTACTCCTTTTGAGGGCATAAAAGGAGATAGATTTATACAATAAAATTATAAACAAATAGTGAGTGCTCTGGTTACAAAAGTGTAATCCCTTCCATACTTTAAATTTACCTTACAAGAAGTCCTAGTACTCATGTGGGTTTATTTCTGATGACTCAACTGTAACAAATTAGGTTCAGATATTCATTTATGGTGAATCACTGCTATTGGGAATAATGGGACTAAGAAAAATGAGGCTGGGATTAGAAAACACAGGTAAAGGTAAAGTAGAAGGCAAGGAGAGGATAGGAGTATTACTTTATTGATTGATTGATATATTTATTTAAAAGTAGTGATGAGTGGCACAGCAGTTAAGCTACCACAAGGGGTATCTGCATCCCAAATTGGAGTGCTCTGTTCAAGTCCCAGGCCTGCTCTCCGTTCCAGCTTCCTGTTGCACACCCTCGGAGCAGAAAGTAAAGGCTCAAATACTTGTGTTCTTGTCATCCATGTGGGAGATCCAGAAAGAGTTCCTGAATCCTAGTTTCAACCTGGCCCAGATCTGGCTATTGCTGGCATTTGAGGAGTGAACGCTCTCCTCTTCTCCTCTCCTCCCCTCGCCTCCCATTCCCTCTTCTCCCCTTCTCTCCACTCCCCTTCTCCTTCTCCGCTTCTCTCTTTTTCTCTCTTCTCTCTTCTTCTCTCCCTCTCTAGCTCGCTGCCATTTGAATAAAATAAATAAAAAATTTAAAAATCAATTACCCTTTTGTCAGGAAGCATTAGACGGAAGTGAGATGGTCAAGTTTTATTTTACAGAAGAGACTTTAAAACAAAGTGTAGAGCTGGGACAGACAGAGGCTAGGAGCCTGGAACTCGATTTGGGTTTAGAGATGTACATACTTGATCCATCACCACTACCTCCCAGGGTCTGCAATCGCAGGCAGCTGGAGTCAGGAGCCTGAGGCAGGAATCAAACCAGGCGCTCTGATGTGGGAGAAGGTGCCCTAATGGCTAACACTCATGCAAGTCCATGAACTGAATAAATTTAGCTCTATAAGAAACAGGGAACCATCATTAACTGCTATTTTCCCATAGATTGGAAAAATCAGATGGGGATGTCCTGCATACAGGCTCTTGAGAACCATTGGACCAGATGATTTCAAATTCTACATGGCAAGAATTTGTTTATTTTTTTGAGAATCCCTTTCATAAAATTCATTTTTCTCTTGTATCTGCCTCTCTATACTTTAAAGCAGACATGTAGACTTCCATTCAGTTTTCTGAATCCTGTGGTCAGGAGTGGTAACATAATTTGTGGTGCCTGGCACAAAATGAAAATACAAGACCTCTTGTTAAAAAATCATTTAAGGATTCCAGGAAGTAACGGCAGAGGTGTTAAACCAAGTGTGAGCACTTTTAGTCAGGTGTCCTGGGAGGCTGACAGGTTGTACATCTTTGAAGCTAGACTTACCTGTATTGCCTGATACAAGTTGATTTCCCAAAGCACGGCTTTTTAAAAATGGTGGTTTAGTGCCTGAGAATTTGTATAAGGAAACATGCATAGAATATGTTCCAGCTTTATGAAGCTTTCGTTGTTGTTCAGTAAATCACATCTTGCTAGTAAGTCATACCTCTCCCACAAAGTAGTGTAGATTATGAATTTAAATATAATTGTATTAACCTCCTGGCAGTTAAAATTTCCATAGTCATTTTAAATCAATTTTTGTGTCTGTAGGGCTCTTACTAGAACCTAAGAATCATATTCTAAGCAGAGAAACTTGATCAACAGCACCTGGATGTCTCAAAATGATCTCCATGTGGGGAAAGGGAAATTGATAGACCCAACGCCTTTGGGAAGCAGGGGAAATCCAAGCTGTGGAGGAAGTGTGCCTCCCGCCACTTCTGCATTAAAACAGAAAGCACTCAGATGGAAGGATTTTTATTCTGCAGAGGCAAGACACATTTCAGAGCAAGGGTATTGTGGAGACTGCTGAAAAGAATATTCAAGAAAACACACTAGACTAACGCCATTATTCCCTTCTTCAGATGCCACTGTGGCCTCTTCATACAGCTTCTACCCTTTCTTCTCATTTAACTCAGTCTCAAAAAGCATGATTTAAATTACATCAGTCCCTCCAATGGCTTCTCATTTCCCTGAGAGTGGTTTCCACACTCACTATAGCCTGCAGGATTCCAAGTGATCTATGTCCCTGGCCTCATCTCTGTGTTCCTCCTCACTATCTGAGTTGTGTTCAATCTCCTCTCTGTTCCTAGAAGTTGTACTGGCCTCCAGGCTTTTGTTAACAGAAGCTTCCAGTACTTCAAATCCACCTTCTTTAAGAATTCATATCCAGCTCCTTGTTCTCCAGGCTTCAACTCAAAAGTCTGTTTCACAAAGGCCTTCACTGACCATCCAACCTTAAGCGGTCAACTCCCCATCTACCTATTTCATTTGTGTTTGCTTCAGATCATGTATCCTGATTCATTTTCTTGTAAGTCCTCTGTGACCCTTAACCCCTCCACTAATGATGTGACTGTTGGAAACCTGCCTGCTTTGTTCAAGGGGATCCTTATTGTCTTAATTAGGGTTTTGGACAATACAGCTACTGTGTTTTCCACTCAGACATTTCATTCTGGGTTAACTATGAAGGAAATACTTTCTACTATTTAATGCTGACAATTTCCCAGCAGAGGTTTTTAATATACAGGGAAAAGAATGACATCTTGAATATAACACTTCCTCATGAGCTCACTTTAGCAGTCTGCACATGATGGCAATTTGTAACACAAAATCCATAGAGTGTTACAGTCAGCAGTTAAAACTTATGATTCCTGGGTCATTGGCTTTTGTCACAGTAAGCAAATTAAAGCTCAGTGACTGAATATTTAGTATTCACTTCTCAACATCACAGGCAACAAAAACACTGCTTTAGTATTCAGACAATGATTCACAATTGTAAGTCACTGCTCAGGCAGTGACAAGCAAGTCAGAGGCTTAGGAAAAGTACAGTTCCATTTTCTACCACATTTGCTCCTATTTAACTTCAATAGTGCTGCTGGAGTCAGAACCCCAATACTGCTTTATCTCACTACACATATCAGCTAGTTACAATACTGTATTTTCTCCTCCCCTAACATGAAACATAGAATACAATGCTACCTGTTATTAAAAAATCAAAGAAAGAGAGGGGGAATAAATAATTCGGAGACAGGGGTAGTAATTCCATTGCATGCTTTCATCTTTCCAATATAAGAGAAACAAAGCATCATATAAGTTTTGGGAGAAAACTGTAGATATATGGAGAGGGACCAATTTTGTTCTTTTTATTTCCGATAGCATAGAATTAGGGATAAAAATCATGCTACAAAAAGTTGGAGCCAAAAGAAATGAAAATGAAACCATTTTACATTAAACTTGTGCATCCCACCTTAGGATGACCCTCCCTGATTAGTCTTCCAGAAAAATCATGAGAAATAATACTTTCCATGAAATTAACTATCAACTCAAACAAAGGAAGTTGCAAACAAGCAGCTATTCTGGTAATCGCATCCTGGAAAATTATTGTTGTAAAAGAAAAGAGAATATTGTATACTTTAAAAATGTCTCTTTAACCTTTAGATAAAAAGGTAAAATCTGCATCAGTTTGGTTTCTTGCCATATAAAATGATGAAGTGAAGTAATGGTACATGAAATCTTCTTTGAAAAAAATTTACCCCAATTATTATTTATAAAGTTTTCTAAGTGATTTACTGCAGTGAATCTCAAAATACATCAGTTAATTCACACACACACACACACACACACGCACACACACACGCACATACACCTGCAGCTTAAGACATTAGTAGAGGGGCTGGTGTGATCCAGCTCCCTGTTAATGCACCTGGGAGAGTGAAAGATGGCCCAAGTACTTGGGCCCCTACAGGATGGACATTCTGGTTCTTGGCTTTGGTTTGGCCCAGCCTTCACCATTTTGGCCATTTGGGGAGTGAACCAGTGGATGAAAGATATACCTCTCTCTTTCTCTCTCTCCCTGAATCTCAGGTAACTGACTTTCAAGGAAATGCATTTTAAAACAATGTGAGTAGAATGAAAAATAGATACAATCATGATTTTAAATGTCAATCTTGAATTAAAATTTGACTTAAGCAGGCTACATTTCTGTGGTCCATGCTGTGCTTCAAGAAATTTGGAGTGAAGTTTAAACATGTGGGCTTCAGACTGTTTCATGAAATTTTCATTAGTAAAAAATCTTTTGACCATTTATTTCTGCAGATAAAATAATTCCCTCTGTACAGTTTTATTGTATCTAACTTAACTTCTTGATTATTTATAAGACAAAATGTGCTAGAATTTGTTTAAAGGAACACTCTATGTGTAGATTATCTAGGCAGAAAACCTCAAAAGGAGATTTGAGAAAACTGCTTGCTCTTAATAAATGTAGATACCTGATGTTCACACAATTGCATTGCTTTCTTAGCAATTATATTTTACTATACTATTGAGAAATAGAATTCACATCAAACAATACATGCAATTTCCAAGAATCCTCTAAAGAGCATTTAATGGTTTTTGCTTAAGAATAATTATCAGCAAATTTCTATATGGAATTATATAATGAGAAGACAAAAGTAAAATAACAAGTCAGAGGTGAACTAGGACATCTGAACTCAGTTAAAAGTACACTAATTAATCCTATCAGTGAGTTTTCCTGGGCAATCAACATACAGAGTAATGACAGAAAAAAAATAGGACTACAAAGTGGGCAGTGAAACATTCTCTGCCAACATCTGGCTCCACTCACTAACATGCAATGAAAACATCACCTGCACCACCACCAGCAAAAAAATCTACAGAAACTCACCCACCCCACCCCAGGAAGAGGGTTTAGTCACTACTGGCTCAATGCATTGCAACCAAAAGAAACACCATGCTTATTAGATGGTATTTAAATTGTATATTTCATTCTTCATCAAATACAAACTTATGGTTACCTAGCCACTATACTCCAGTAGATAGTTCCAAGAGTGTCAAGTAATAAATCCGTTACTTTTGATGAGCGAAGGTTCTGTTACAAGACCAAGTTAGGGGCCAGCATTGTGGGCAGCGGGTTAATGCCCTGGCCCGAAGTGCTAGCATGCCATATGGAGGCCGGTTCGAGTCCCAGCTGCTCCACTTCCTATCCAGCTCTCTGCTATGGCCTGGGATAGCAGAAGATGGCCCAAGTCCTTGGACCTCTGCACCTGTGTGGGAGACCTGGAAGAAGCTCCTGGCTCCTGACTTCAAATCAGCGCAGCTCCACAGCTCCGTTGCGGCCAACTGGGGAGTGAACCAGTGGATGGAAGACTTCTCTCTCTCTTTCTCTGCTTCTCCTCTCTCTATGTAACTCTGACTTTCAAATAAATAAATAAATCTTTAAAAAAAGACCATATATTAATTCAACTTTCACTATCACTGCTTTCTCATTATTATATCCCCAATACTTTTTTTTTTTTAAATTTTGAGGTAAAAATAAAACAGGCAGAGAAAACTGTAGATAAAAATGCCAGCTGTATGTGCCTTGCCCTAAATTTTCTAATAGTTGAAAAAGTATTGCCTGTCACAATCACAAAGGCATGATTAAGTCCCAATGACTTATATTGCTCTATTAACTGAGGCTCAACATGAATTTAGAAAGATTATAGGTCTTGGGCTTTTCTGAGTCATCATGTCAACTTAGTCGGTGTTAAAGTACTCAAAGACTTCCTTTTGTCAACAGCAAGAGCATTTATGAAATCTCCCTCTAAAATGCCCTGCATAAGGGCTTGAACCAGTGCAGTTTACACAACTAATGGCTCTAGTGGATAAGAATTTTGGAAGGAAATATCCTTGCTCTCTAACTTCAGTGTAACACTAGGAATCTTGTAGAAGGAAACTATATGTCCATCACTTTTGTGATCCCAGCAGTGTCAGTAATACTGGTACAATTACCATGGAGAAAAAGCAGAGATGTTTTTTATATCACTTTCCAGTTAAAAATATGTGCTGCTCACCATATCAAGTTAAATTAATTACGAGATCTTGTATTAGACCCTACCATTTTAGGAATTAATGAAAAACATAAATTACTATATATTAATTTTTAAATATATTTTGGTAAATGAATTTCAAAATAGTCGCTTCCTCTGTAATTCTCACCAAACTACAGAAGGAAGCCATACATAGAAAAGAAGGATAGTATCTTCATGATTTTTCTCTCAGCTGAGTACTAGTGCACAGGTATATAGCTAACTACCCTGTCTAGCACTCTTTTAGGTGTTGGAAATACAGGGAAAATCAAGGTAGAGAGGTCAATGCTTTCATAGAGTAAATTCTACCAGGGATATAAGTAATAAATAAAATAAATGAACCATCAAGAAATGCCAAGAATTAAAAGGGGTATTGGGATACTGTAGTGTGGTATCTGACCATGAACCAGCAGCATTAGTTTCATCTGGGAGTTTGTTGAGAAATGCAGTCCAGGGCGCAGGTACGTGGTGCAGTGTGTTAAGATGCCACTTGGGAGCCCACATCCCACTCCCATTTCAAGGTTGAGGCCTGGCTCCTCTGCTTTGGATACAGCTTCTGGCTAATGTGCCTGCAAAGGCAGCAGGTGGTGGCCCAAGAGCTTGAATTCTTGCTACCCATGTAGGAGACCCAGATGGAGTTTCTGATTCCTGGCTTCAGCCTGGTGCAGCTCTGGCTACTGTGGGTATTTGCAGTGTAAACTAGCAGCTAGAATATCTGTTCTCCTGTAATTCTGCCTTTCAAATAAAAATAAATTCTTTAAAAAACAAACAAGAAATACAGTCCATGTCCTATCCTAGACCTATTGAGCCAGAGTTTTCATTTTAATAAGACGCCATGTCATTTGTTTTTGTATCTATGTTGAGAAGCACTGCTACAGGTGATTATCTAGTAGAACACAGTAAATGCTCAAAATTCACTGATTGAGCCACAGTGAATATCCATAAGCTGATTGCACACCATGCTGCAGGCTTAAAAATCAGGATACTGATGAAAACTGCAGAGGGTTATGGCTTACAAACATCTGTCTTGTGGCTTTAGATGAAACTGGATTATTTTCAGGGCTCCTGTCATTCCTCACAGTACCTACCTACATTGCAAGGTGAAAGATCATTAAACATATATAATTTCCAAAAGCGGAAAAGCCATTTTTAATGAGTTTTCATTGAGCACTGAGACAGAGAGAGAGAGAGAGAGAGAGAGAGAGAGAGAGAGAGACACCCTGTACTACAAAGACTAGGTGTTTCAGATCCCTCACCTTCTACAGGACATAAAGTGATTCAATAGGAAAAGTCTGCAGCAAGTGGCAGGTGGGGGTGGGAGGGTGTTCTGTTCCTGTGCTTTACAAGCCATGACTTAGAGCATGTTCCCCTAATTTCTCTACCTTTAGTTGCCTCATCTGTAAAATAGGGTTAATAATAAAAATAACTCAACTAGCTTTTTCAAACATTTTCTGATACAACTCTCATAATGAATATTTAAAGTAGGTATCAACATCTCCTTTTGTTTTGATAAAGAACTGAGGCTTAGAACCTTAGTCAAGATCACATAAACACTTGATTTCAGAGCTGGAGTTTGATAACAGGTACAGAAAACAGGCTACAAAGAATGTGTTCTTACTTTAACTGTATATTGCCATCTAGAACTATTTTGGAAATGTAACACTAAATTATTCTTCATTCTCAGCTCCATTTTTATTTCAATATCCTCTCTGATAGGAACTACAAATATCAATATAGCATGGAAGAAAAAATGACTTTGAGGCCGGCGTGCAGCTCAATAGGCTAATCCTCCGCCTGCGGCGCTGGCATACCGGGTTCTAGTCCCGGTCGGGGTTCCAGATTCTGTTCCAGTTGCTCCTCTTCCAGTCCAGCTCTCTGCTGTGGCCCGGGAGTGCAGTGGAGGATGGCCCAAGTGCTTGGGCCCTGCACCCCATGGGAGACCAGGAGGAAGCACCTGGCTCCTGGCTTTGGAATAGCGTGGCGCACCAGCCACGGCGGCCATTGGAGGGTTAACAAACGGAAAAGGAAGACCTTTCTCTCTGCCTCTCTCTCTCACTGTCCACTCTGCCTGTCCAAAAAAAAAAAAAAAAAAAAAAAGACTTTGATATGCAGAAATCCCTCCCTAAGCCCCCAGAAGAAATAACTCTGAGTCAGAAAGCTAGTGATATCTCAGCAAGGAGTAGAGAATTCTCACATAGAGTCCCAGAAGAACAGTAATAAGTTTTGAAAATTGAGAAGTGGAGTGTGGCATGAACAATGAACATAAGCAGCACACTGGAAGTTAAACACCGCTGATTTCTGGCTTCCATCCCAGAGGTTCTGATTCTATGGGAGTGAATTTTAAACAAGCTCCCTAGAAGCATCTGCTTCAGGTGGTCTATAGACTCTGTTCTTGGCTAGGGTGGTAGCAGAGTGTGTGTAAAATGAGAAGAGTTGGGGAAAAGTGGGAGAGGAATGAGGAGAGCACTCAGAGGAATGTAAGGACGGAAGTGAATACACCTGCAAGGAACACAGGAAGTACAAACTGACAAATACACCTGAGCTTGATGGAGATCAGATCTGCAGGCAGGAGTGGATTTTCCCTAAATTGCAACCTAGTGACAATATTGCTTAGCCCAAAAGGTCCCCACCAACCACATCTGTATCTATCTATCACTACAGCAATTCAAGAATGCAATTAAGTACACATTTAGAAAGATTAATTTCTAATACTAGGTCAATATAAAACTCATCTAGCCCAAAGGTCCTACAATCACTGCCACATCACACCTGTTTGGTCAATGGTAGACTGTGTATATAATGGATGGTTGCCCCATAGGATTATAATGGACCTGAAACATTCCATCACCTAGTGACATCTCAGCTGTTGTTGCACTGGAGAGAAACACATGAAAGGTGTGTGGTGATGCTGCTGTAAAAAACCAAACGCAGAGGGAGGCAGGAAGGGAATATCATTATATTCTTAGAATTGTATCTACGAACTATACTGAATCTGTTCCAAACTAATTAAAAGTTTTTAAAAATGAAAAATAAACACATTTAATGTGCCATTAGTCATATAAAAGTACAGTACAAGGGGCTGGTGCTGTGGTATACTGGGTAAAGCAGCCACCTGCAGTACCAGCATCCCATATGGGCACCAGTTCGAGTACTAGCTTCTCCCCTTCTGATCCAGCTTTCTGCTAATGTGCCTGGGAAAGCTGTGGAAGATGGCCCAAGCATTTGGGACCTTGCACCTACACGGGCAACCTTGAAGAAGCTCCTGGCTCCTGGCTCCTGGCTCCTGGCTTTGGATCGGCCCAGCTCAGGCTGTGGCTGCCATTTGGGGAGCGAACCAGCAGATGAAAGACCTCTATCTCTCTCTCTCCCTATCTCCCTCTGTAACTTTGCCTTTCAAATAAATAAATAAGCCTTTCAAAAATCACCTTAAAAAATAGGGTATGTATAAAGACTCTGGATGAGATCCCCCAGAAACCTGGACTTTCCTGTTTATTATTCTGAGCTGGGAAATTTTGTTAATGCATTAACAAAACAATTTGATAAACTTATTATATGAGGCATAAACTATAATACTGGAGAAGTTACTGGTACAGGAGTTTAAGGTCTGGTGATGTAGTATTTTTTTTAAAGATTTAATTAGCTTTTTACACCTGCCTAAATACCCATAGGCAATGATTTAAAACACTCTGGAAGATCTGAAAGGGAGTAAACTGTCAATGTTGCATTGCTCTTTCCAGAGCCCAGAGGGTTGAACAGTAAACCTAAGGCAAACATAATTTTTATACACATAATTCTGCAGGTAACCTGCAGGTAACTTCTACCTGGCACATCTTCCAAAGAGCCTTGGAGTATCATAAAGGCAGGTATTTCTAGCTTTTCAGGGCAGCTGTAATAGATACACTAAACATACCAGAAAACCGAGTCTCTTATTTTTGTTTTCCTTCAGATTCTCTAAGGCTGTTACACACAAAGCAACAGTATACCTGAACTCAGCTTTCCTGTTTAAATTTCCCTGTGAGGGTTTTCTGAGCCAACTCTGTATAAAGAGATCAAAAAGTTTTAAACAGGGGAACATCATGAGTTAGCAGTAAGCAACATTTGCTAAATATTTAATGAATTAAATTGTCAGAAAGTAAGAGCTGAACAGGCGAGTGCCATCATCATTACAAACCATGCTTCAAGGCACCTCAGTAAGGGGGAGTTTTACATTCTTGAGGAAAACACATTGATATCTGATGAACATCATATAGATGGCTGACTTGGGGATGTTTAGACCTAATTAACTAAACAAACTGTTAGATGCTGATTTTAGATGTTGAGAGCCCATAAAGAAATTCTGAGATAAGAGTGAACCAGAACATTTTACAACTTCTGGTATATCTCATAAAATATAGATGAAACTTTATATCACTTTCACTTTTCATCATTTGCTATTCTATTATTCAATCCAGAGATAACATGATAAAGACAAGTAAATAGGCTTATGTTACTATGTGCTATGCACTGACCTAGACACTCATGTAAACCATCTCAATCCACCCCTTCCCAGCACATCTATCATTTTAAGCTACATTTTGCAGGCAATGGATGGGCCACAGAGGATGACTCACTAGATTGAGGTCACACATGCTCAGAACAGTTAAGTGTGTCCCCAGGGTTGGCACTTCTAAACACCACCTCATAGTGAAAGAGTACATTAAGTGTGGCATCCAATTCAGCTAGATTTGGCTGGCTTTCAGACTTAAAAGTGGATAATTTCACACTAGCAATATTTTCACACTTCTAAAATGTGACTGTTTTCATAAGTTTTTTTTTTTCATGGGGGTTGGGAAAAAAAGATCCCTCATTATATTATTTGTAGGTGTTAATTAAAAAGTGTTCATTCCAGGGCTGGGTAGCACAGTGGATAAGGATACCACTTGGAATCCCCACATCTCGTATCAGAGTACCAGTTTGAGTCCTGGCAACTCTAATTTTGAGCCAGTTTCCTGCTAGTGCAGCTTAAGAGGCAGCAGACAATGGCAAAAGTGCTGCGGCCCCTGCCACCCTTGTGGGAGCTCTGGATGGGGTTCTGGCCTCCTAATTTTGGCCTGACTCAGCCGTAAGTGTTGTTGGCATTTGGGGAATGAAGCAGTAGTCAAAAGATTCTCTCTCTCTCCCTCTCTCTCTCTCTCTCTCTCTCTCTCTCTCTCTTCCTCCTCCTTCTCTTTTTCCTCTCTCTCTCTCTCTCTTTCTCTCTCTCTCTCTCCCCTCTCACACACACATACAAACTTTTTTTTAAAGGTTTCTATCCCAGACTAATTAAATGAAATGTGGGTGGCAAAAGGTACCTGAGACTCTAGGTAAAAGAGTGCACTTGCATTTAGGATATGGATATGTTTGTGTGTATGCAAAGGAATAGGCTTGTCTACACACACATTAACTTTAGTTCTGTTAACTGAAATCCGATACCAGCTAATACATTGAGGAATGACAGTAAAGATAAGTTGGATATGGGAAGGAAATGGATAGAAAGGAGAGTGAAGCCAGTGACTTATTTAAACAAGATTGGCAAAGGAATATTCCTCCCAGAGGGTGGCTGGCAAGAAGAAACCCCTGTTGCTATTATATTTAGAGTCAGGAGAAATTGGGTGCTCAGACACTCGGCACAACATCAGGGAAGCAGAGCTGAAAGGAGTGGAGAGAAATTAACTATATCTTGGATTGAGACATGCAGACATACAGAGGTGCAGGACAAGCATAGGGGCCAGACACAATCACTTGTTTGACAACAAACAATATTCCTCAGGTTGGTACATAAGCCCCTATATAATGTCATGTGGCATTGTCTCCTGTGGCTCCACCACAGACAAGACAAATCTACACCAAATCCAGCTTACTCTTTTCTTGTCTTCTTCCATCTAAGGTAAAAGAAGACAAACATTGCTCTCAGCCAGGGCTACAGCTCCAGCATTCTGCTCAGCTGCATCTCCATCTTCAGTCCTCCAAACCATCCTTCAATGCTCGTTCTAGCGAGCACTTTAACTTAGTGCCTCCTCCTCCCGTAAGATGAGGCTTCTTTTGTCTCTGCCCCTCACAGCACCTGGGTCTCCCCCACAACATTGCCCATTTCTTCTGCTCTTCTCCACTGGTGGTTTTCAAATGTTTATGAAGTTAGTGTACTGTTTCTAGGAAAATAAATCCATCAAAGTAAAGCATTGCTAGTTGGTGGTGAAAGAGAAGGCTGGTGAAAGGAAATTCTATTCCCTTTTTCTATATTTGTGGTTTGAAGTCTGATGTGTTCTTTATAACAGTGGGCAGTATTTCTTTTATTTAATGAAACCAGGGCTATCATGTATCCTAAGTTTTCTGAAACAGTCTAGTTCAAATCCTGGCATAATTGTTATCAATGCCCTTATTCTCCTTTAAGTGTTTCACATGATCGCCTTACTTACAGGAAGAAAAGTTATGTAATGGGTGAGAAACATATGTTGCTGGAAAGGTTATTTCCTCAAAATCATAGTGCCTAAGATTAAAAGCTCAGAGATACAAAGTACATAACCCAAGTCAATAAGAGGGAAGCATCTTTTATAAAATTAGAATTAAGTACAGAAGACTGTTTATGAGACTTTTTATCATTAATAATTACCACATTTTAAAAAGTATTATTCTTTATACCATGTCATAACAATTTTTCTAATATGTCTAAACAGTATTTTGTGTTGTCTATATCTCGCTGATTTAATATTCCAAACATATCAATACCAGTCCTCAAAAAAAAAAAAAATCAAACTCAGGCAGCCAATAAATGTCTCTACTATCTGTCAGACACAAAATACATCACACACAACATAAAATGTCCATATTTTTGGCATGTATCTGTAATTGCTAAAGGAAATATCTCTCATGGGAAAACTTGCTATGATGTGCTTTTTTGGCAGTTACACAAACCCTCCCTCATAGTGGTGTTACACTGGGAGAGGGGGAGTCTCCCAGGGCTTATCTTGTCTGTGCCAAGTCACACAGCAGTATTAGAGGTTCCTGAATTGATATCCAATGAAGGCATCACAATGACTATTTGATATACTTATGCAGTATTATACAAAGTTAATGTTTACTTGAACTTCAAGAATTTTAGGTTAAAATTATTGAACATACATAGAAGAAAATGAAGATACTAATATCATGATTTGCTATAAATTATTATTATTTTTTAAAGATTTATTTATTTTACTTGAAAGAGTTACACAGAGAAAGAGTGAGAGAGAGGAGTCTTCTACCTGATGGTCCACTCCCCCAATTGGCCGCAATGGCTGGAGCTGCACCCATCTGAACCCAGGAGCCAGGAGCTTCCTCTGGGTCTCCCATGCGGGTGCAGGGGCACAAGGACTTGGGCCATCTTCTACTGCCTTCCCAGGCCACAGCAGAGAGCTGGACAGGAAGTGAGCAGCCATGTCTCGAACCAGTGCCCATATGGGATGCTGGCACTTCAGGCCAGGGCGTTAACCCACTGCGCCACAGTGCCAGTGATATAAATTATTATAGTAACATCTATCTGGTCATTTCAATAAAATTATGCATATGAATTTAACTGTAGTCCTATATTGGAAATCTATGAATTTGATTTCTTCTTAGATGACAGCAAGGCAAGATTAAAAGTCTGATTTTATGCATATAAATTAAGCAGCAGTATAAATGAAAAATATAATAATGGGAAAACTCAAAAACTCTTAATATAAACAAAATAAGCTTATTTCTTACAGTTTCAGGTACCTGATTATAAATATACATTTTATCACATATATAATTGAAATACCGTAAAAAAATAAAAGGAAGGATAAAAGGAAGGGGCAGGCATTTGGCACAGAGTTTAAGATTCTGCTTTTGCATATCCCCATCCCATATTGGATTGCCTGAGTTTGAGTCTGACTCTGCTTTTGATTCCAGCTTCCTGCTAATGCACACCCACCCTGGGAGTCAGCAGGTGATGGCTCAAATACTTGGGTCCCTGTCAGCCATATGAGAAAACCTGGATTTGAGTTCTGATTCCAGCTTCTTGCTAATGCAGATCCTGGTAGGCCACAGGCAATGGCTCAAATAGTTGGATCCTTGCCACCTATGTGGGAGATATGGATGGAGTTTTAGGCTCCCAACAATGGCTCTGCCCTGCTCATTCCCTACCCAGTCCCAGATATTAAGGGTGTTTGGAGGGTGAGCTAACAGGTGGAAGCTCTGTCTCCCAAATAATAATAGTAACAATAATAATTCATGAAACTCAGTTTTTTCAACAATTCATTCTTTATGTTCAAATAGAGGAAAGACGGGTAGATTTTGAGAATTTTCACCAAAATCAGGTTCTTCATATGTCTTAAATTTTGATTTGGTTGACTCAGAAACCTGAAAGTTTATATGAGATATGGGCCTCCAAAAAAAGGATGCAATATGGCGTCTGCCCTGGTTTCCCAGAGGATTTTTCCATCTATCATAACAGGTGATTTCATTTTCTTGTAAGTACTTGAGTCACCACTTGCTGATTCCCAGAGTGTGCATTAGCAAGAGGCTGGAATTGGAAGAAGAGAGAGGACCTGAACTCAGGAACACTGATAAAGGAGACAGGCTTCCCAAGAGGCTTCTTAATTTCTGTACCAAACACTCACCCTGGGTTTGGAAATATAATTGCTCATCCATGGGGAAAAATCTGCATATAATTAAATTTCTGAGAGAAATATATATTAAAATCATTTATTTATAATAAGAAATATTTTCTTTTTTTTTAACTTTTATTTAATGAATATAAATTTCCAAAGTACGGCTTATGGATTACAATGGCTTCCCCCCCATAACGTCCCTCCAACCCGCAACCCTCCCCTTTCCCACTCCCTCTCCCCTTCCATTCATATCAAGATTCATTTTTGATTCTCTTTATATACAGAAGATCAGTTTAGCATACATTAAGTAAAGATTTCAACAGTTTGCTCCCACACAGAAACATAAAGTGAAAAATACTGTTTGAGTACTAGTTATAGCATTAGATCTCAATGTACAGCACACTAAGGACAAAGATCCTACATGAGGAGTAAGTGCACAGTGACTCCTGTTGTTGACTTAACAAATTGACACTCTTGTTTATGGCATCAGTAATCACCTGAGGCTCTTGTCATGAGCTGCCAAGGCTATGGAAGCCCCCTGAGTTCACTGACTCTGATCATTTTTCAAATGGACCAGGTATTCATTGGACTATATGCAAAGTCTTAATTCATAACCAAATTATAATTGGAAGCTTCTTGCTGAAGTTGGAGTTAAGTGGGTGATTTTAATGGGTATTCCTCTGGCATTACTGGGGCTTGTTGTCTAATACAGACTCATATTTGAGTGATAGTAATACACTACCCACACCATATGGAGTAGGAGGTACTCCATCAGTCATTCTCCAAGTTGCCAGTGCTTTCTTCCATTGCTGTCAAACTCTATTGACTAACACTTTCTTTTTGTTTGTATAGAAATGCCAATACTTTCATGTCAAATATTGCAATGAATCATTCTCAGTTAAGTGCTCTGCTTAATAATTTACCTCCTGGAAAGCAATCTTATTTCTTTATTTCCTTTTCCATACTGGTTAGAGTGTTCTGTTGCTGCTATGTCTTCATATAGGAATCAGATGACCAAGTAACCTAGAAACTGCTTGACAATTTTTAAACATTTTTGGATATTCAGTTTCAAAAGCTGTGAAGATTAGTTTATCTGCTTGGTGATTTAGGGTCCAAGCAACTAAACATTAAGGGAGTAATATCTCACATGATACATTCTAGTCATTATTGAAAGAACTGATCTAAATGCCCTCACATGATGACATGTGTAAAGCCTCTACTGATTTAACAGAGGCTTTGAAATGTGGAGCAGAAGATCTGTATTGAAGTGAAAACTGAATGAGTGAACCAAACAAACTTCACAGTGAGTAAGAGACCAGGGATATACTCTTAATACTGTCTCTACTATCTAAGCCTATAAAACTAGACTACCATTATAGTTGCAGCAATAAAAAATAAATCAGCGTGTGTTAATTGTGCATCAAGTGCTAGGAACTTTGTAGGCCACTCTGTTGAAAACTTGAGAAGTACTTTTATTTCAATATCTAATAAACAGTGGCTCAGGAAATCTATGCAACTTTTTCAATGTCCCTGATTCCGAATTCTTGTTCTTCGCAATACCCCACACTGTCTCAATATGTTACCCAATTACTGGCGAAGGATTTACTTGGCTGGATCCCATGGGAAGGAGTTTTGATTCCTCTTCTTTGTTCTTGTATAGCAGACAATCTTGGTGGCATAGAGAATGCACATTCCACACTCCCATCACTAACACTTCCACCACCAAGACGTAGTACTACAGGGAGAACACGGGTGCAGCCTGATGCCACTTACTCTAAGCCCTTTTTGCATCTGTGTACCTTTTCCTATTATATATTCATGGCTCCTGGCTCCCGGCTCCTGTCTTCAGACTGGCCCAGCTCCAGCCACTGTGGCCATTTGGGGAGTGAACCAGTGGATGGGGGAATCTCTCTCTCTCTGCCTCTGCATCTGCCTCTCTTCACTGTAATTCTGCCTTTCAAATAAATAAATAAATCTTAAAAAAGAAAAGTATAGATCAACTAAGGTATATTTTAGGCATTTTTTCTAAGTAAAACAAATTAAAATGTCAAAATAATAGGTGGCAAAATTGAGCCACCGTATGCTGAAAAATGTCTTATGTTTTTTCTTCTCAAAAGCTAAAATGGGTACAATTTTTTTCCCTCTATGTTTCAGCTCAAGAATTTACTCTATTGGCTTTCTAGCCCAAAAACATATCTTATTTTTCCCACAATTTTAAGTCCTTCTGTGTTAGAAGGGAGTCAGTCAGATAATTCTTACTGAAGCTACCTATGGTTACTGCAACGAATTGCCACAGCTTCAAGGCTTAAAACGACGTGCATCGTTTTACCGTTCCAGATGTTAGAAGTCTGAAATAGGTCCCACTGGGCTAAAATCAAGATGTCAGCAAAGGCGTGTTCCTTTCTGGAGGCTCCAGGGCAGGACTCTTTTCCTGCCTTTTGCAGCTTCTAGAGGCTGGCGACATTCCTGGGCTCACAGCCCCTTCCTCCAACCTCAAAGCCCACATGGTGGGCTGCATCCTTCTCGCATCTCACTTTTCTGACCGTCTCTCCTGCCTCCTTCTTTTCTCTCTCTCTCTCTGCCTCTGCCTCTCCGTAACTCTGTCTTTCAAATAAATTAATTAATTAATCTCTAAAAAAATAAACAGTATTCAAAACCTCCTGTATCTAGGTATGTTGTATTTCTGGTATTTGGCCGCTCTCTGTTTGTGGAAGTCTTTAATATAATTTTCTAACAGTTTCTTTGTTTAACTACACCATGTAGAATTTTTATTTTATTTATTTATTTATTTTTATTTTTTGACAGTAGAGTGGACAGTGAGAGGGAGACAGAGAGAAAGGTCTTCCTTTGCTGTTGGTTTACCCTCCAATGGCCGCCGCGGCTGGCGCGCTGCGGCTGGCGCGCCGCGCTGATCCGATGGCAGGAGCCAGGTGCTTCTCCTGGTCTCTCATGGTGTGCAGGGCCCAAGGACTTGGGCCATCCTCCACTGCACTCCCTGGCCACAGCATAGAGCTGTCCTGGAAGAGGGGCAACCGGGACAGAATCCGGCGCCCCGACCGGGACTAGAACCCGGTGTGCCGGCGCCGCAAGGCGGAGGATTAGCCTAGTGAGTCGCGGCACCGGCCCCACCATGTAGAATTAAGGAGGTAACAGAGAACCATGTTGTACAGCTTCAGTACAAGGCCTTCCAAGACCTAATCAATATCCAGTATGTAATGTGAAAGGTGTACTGTGTCACAAATGCCTGTTGTTTAGGACTCTGAGAATGAAGCACAGTTGCCAAACTCCTTGCCTGTCTTATGATCAGCACAATACAGCATTTTCAAGGACATGAAAAGCTATTGTCAGCCACTTCATTATTCTTACTTAGTTTTAGCCATGAATTGGCTGTTATCTTCATTTACTTGGAACACTGCCTTATAATGTTGGAGAGGATTATATAAGATTCAGAAGTACCAATTTATCTCACTGAGTGACCTGAAGCAAACGAGCTTTTAAACAATAACTCTCATTTTAATTTATCTGGAAAGTATTCAATTTATTCTTTTCATTGGATTCATATGACACTTTATTGGTCTAAACAGTTTTTCACATACATTAAGTAATTTGATTCACACAATCCCTTTTGAGTCAGGCAACACAGGTGTTTTTTTTAAAAAATACTATTTCAGTGAATAATTTAAGCCTCAGAAAGTCTAAGCCACCGTGTAAGTTTACACAGCAGAGGGGACACAAAGTGCCAGGTGCATGCTCCAGTTTTTCCATACTACATCATGAATGAGTACTAAGGGTTTACTTTGCATACCACACATCTCCAAATACTCAGTCTCTGGTCATGAAAAAAAAAAAAAAGGAAGAAAACACGAAGAAATGAAGCAATGGTATCAAACGGTCTGTGAATAAAATGTTTATGTAGTTTATCATCACTCAATGTCCTTTCTAACAATCAAAGTATATCAATGGGAGACAAAGATTGCATTCTAAGAAAAACAGTAATGTTATAGCAGTGAATATTTTTTCATAAGCCTAAGTAAAGTAAAACCTACTTAGATGAGGTGTTTGATAGAAGGAAATGCCCTGTGAGGGAATGGAGTGTTCAAAATACTGGAGCACTGCTACAATTGTTAGAAACACAGACAAGAGTAGCAAAATGCACTACTGGAACTCCTGCAGCTTTCACTACAGAACTAGCCAAGGCCACAACTGAAAACACTGCACAATCAATACGCCAAAACTATTCACATTCTCTGAAGTTTATTCCTTAAATAAAGTTAAAAACTCTAATCTTTAGGTGAGTGAATACTAGAGTCCAAATAATTATATTCCTAGGAGCTGCTTTCTGAGTTCAGGAATGGCTGTGAGCTGCTAAAGAACCCAGATGTGAATGCTGATTAAATTTGTGGCAGATGACTCATGTAATGACATCCCGGATCTTTATGCAAAGGCTAGTTTATATAAGTTTATGTTAATGGGGCCGTCTCTAAGATAAGCACAAATACCGTAAACTGTATTCCTCTGTGCAAAGAAGCTAATGGCTAGGCAGGTTGTATTCTGTACAAAACAGACAATCTCAGGTAGTGACGATAGAATTATGTAATGCGGTAGGCCTATAAGTGAATTTACTGAAAGTAATCCTTTCTTACTAGTAACAGAGAAAATGTGATGAAAAATTTGAAATGATACTATGGAAGGCAATAAAGATTCATTAGGTAGAAGAGACATTGCCCAGAACATGCCCATGGGAATTGAAACACTTTGATTTACGATTATATTAGGTATAGTAACAGGATAAAATGGAAAATTATCAGCAACAATTTCCCAAAGTGATTTAAACAGGGAAAGTTCTAGAGAAATGGACAATATATGACAGCTGCTGAAACTGTTTTATTTAGGGCATATGCAAGATATTTAGACCAAAAATAATTATGAAATTATATTTTTAAATAATTATGAAATTAAATTTTTAAAAGAGAAAAATTTGAAGTTGGGTGCAGTTGTAAAAGTGATCAACTTATCCAAAAGTCAACCATTCTCCTCTTCTAAGGCTATGGGTATTGAGTTGCCACAGTACTTAATGATGAATATCTAGTAACTATCGAAAGCATAGGAACTGAAGGCAATCTCATAAGGAAGTTAAATGATTATGCATAGTTAAAATAAGTTAAATTGATTTCCTACTTGAGAGGAAAGTGTCCTCACACATACTCACACATACACACACACACACACACACACATATGTATCTCTAACTTTTCTTAGAATTCTATTTTACCTCTTCCTTTCAGAAAAAAACTCTGCTTGTTGCTAAAAGCCATAATGGGGTCATAATGAAAAAACAAATAGCAGAAGAAATTATATAGCAATTCTTTCCTATAATTTAATAATTGTTAAATTAATGTATAGATTATGTTAATTTCAACAATTAACTGCCTCATAGGTACCACTGCTCTCCCATCAACCTCTCTTTTTTAAAAAAGATTTATTTTATCTATTTGGAAGGCAGAGTTACAAAAGAGAGGGAGAGACAGACTTTCCATCACTGGTTCATTCCCCAAATGGCCACAACAGCTGGGGCTGGGTCAAGCTGAAGTCAAGACCCAGGAGCTTCATCTGGGTCTCGTACGTGGGTGCAGGTACACAGCACTTGGGTCACCCTCCACTGCCAAGCCATCCTCCACCCAAGCCCTCAGCAAGGAGTTGGATCAGAAGTGGAGCAGCCAGGACTAGAACCAGCATCTATATGGGATGCAGCTAAACCTGCTGCATCACAATGTTAGCCTCTGTCTCTCTTACTCATCTGTTCTTTCTCCTAAAATAATCTTTCTCTGTGTGTAGCCAACTTCAGTATTTATCTCTAAACTAATACATTTCATCTAATTAATTGCTAGATTGCATCTTTTTTTTTACGTGATCTTTCTGCTAAGCATTTTCTTCCTTACAGTTAAGACACAAAGGAATTCAACCATGAGATATTGTTATTGCTCATTTACTCTGCACTGCAATGTGAACTAAAACAAAATCCTGCCAAAAGTCAACTTTTGGTGATTTGAGGTGGCCTAAAGTATATATAAATACAATAAAAATTATCTACTTGGACTCCATCAATTTAAAATTCATAGCAATTTGGCTAGGGACTTGCCAGTTTATTGAAAAAATATATGGCGGCCAGGGCCGTGGCTCACTTGATTAATCCTCCACCTGTGGCGCCAGCATCCCATATGGGCACTGAGTTCTAGTCCCGGTTGCTCCTCTTCCAGTCCGGCTCTCTGCTGTGGCCTGGGAAGGCAGTGGAGGATGGCCCAAGTGCTTGGGCCCTGCACCCGCATGGGAGACCAGGAGGAAGCACTTGGCTCCTGGCTTCAAGTCAGCATAGTTCCGGAGGTAGTGGCCATTTGGGGGGTGAACTAACGGAAGGAAGACCTTTCTCTCTGTATCTCTTTCTCACTGTCTAACTCTATCTGTGAAATAAATAAAAATTTTAAAAAATAAAAGAAAAATATATGGAGGCTGGTGCTGTGGCACAGCAGATTGGGCTGCTACTGGCAATGTCTGCATCCCACACAGGAGCTCCAGTTTGAGCCTTAGTTGCTCATATTCCTGTCCAGCTCCACACTGATGTACCTGTGAAGGCAGCATATGATGGCCCAAGTATTGGGTCCCTGCTACCTACAAGGGAGACCAAGATGGAGTTCCAGGCTCCTGGTTTCACCCTGGCTCAATCCAGACCGTTGTGGTCATTTGGGGAGTGAACCAGCAGATGGAAGATCTCTCTCACTGCCTTTCTCTCTCTTTCTCTGTAACTTAAGTCAAAACTTAGAAACATAAAAATAAAAAATGAGGGGTATTATGTTTTGTGAAATAATATAACTTTTAAGGACTCCCTTAGTCATAATCAATCATTGTAGAATTTCCAATTATATGAAATTCATACACTGGGCTGGTGCTGCGGTTTACTAGGCTAATCCTCCCCCTGCAGCGCCGACACCCCAGGTTCCAGTCTCTGTCGGGGCGCCGGATTCTGTCCCAGTTGCTCCTCTTCCAGTCCAGCTCTCTGCTGTGGTCCGGGAAGGCAGTGGAGGATGACCCAAGTGCTTGGGCCCTGAACCTGCATGGGAGACCAGGAGGAAGCACTTGGCTCCTGGCGCAGTGCCAATTGGGGGGTGAACCAATGGAAGGAAGACCTTTCTCACTGTCTCTCTCTCTCACTAACTCTGCTTGTCAAAAAATAAAATGAAATAAAATAAAATTCATACACTGATAATAAACTCTGATCTATTTAAATAACAGGGCCACTTCAGAGTGTTGCTATGAGAATTCATTACTTTTTGAGTCAATGTTGTTTAACCAGTGCTTTTAGTACTACAGAAAACCCTATGAAGTAGATACCAGTACTATATTTTCATTATTTTACATACATGGAAACTGAAGCACAGAGAGATTTTTCAATTTGTTTAGGCCAAAAGCTATTACATAGCTGAACAAGATTTAAACCGATTTGGCTCCAGAATCTACACTTGCAAGTTGTTATATGATGCAGCCTCTTTTTCCTTTCATGCAATTGCACGATACAGCTTCTAGCTTATCTGCCCCATTTTACAGTTGAGGAAACTGAATTGCAGAGAACTGGAATACTTTAAGATTATTTCAGAGGTTGACAACACTTTTGTATAAAGGGTCAGAAAGCAAATATTTTCAGTTTTGTAAATGATGGAGTATCTGTCTCAACTACTACTTTTGCTGATGTGGTGAAAAAGCAGCCATGGACAATACCTAATAAAAAGAACAGCAGTTTTTTAGTAAAGCTTCCCTTATGGGCATAGAAATTTGAATTTCATGTACTTTTCACAATCACAAGATTTTCTTCTTTTGTTTTCCAATTTTCAACAAACCATCCTCACAAGAAAGGCCATACAGGAACAGCCAGAAGATCAAATTGGGAATATCAGCTTGTTTAATCAATCTTTGATAGAGTTTGTGGTTGTTAGAGCTGATACATTAATCCCAGGTAATCCACTTCCAGAGTTTATACTCCAAGCCGCTGTAAACTACAGAAACACCTTTCAAATTTGAATGTACAGAAGGATATCAAATGCATTTATTTAAACTGTCATAAACCTTCCTACCTAAACCCACCGAAACCTACACTACCAATTACGTGCTGCTGTCCCTGTCCAGGTGCTGAAAAGCTCATGCCTTCCTAACACGCGCTGCAAATGAGATTTATTCTGGGTCAGGCACCTCTTGCTTCACCCAGCCTGGGCCTCCAGCAACCTGGGCCCTACCAGTGGCTCCGCCCCGCCCTCGCCTGGCCCCTCCCAGAGCAAGCCATAAGGTCCCGCGGTGGAGCTGCAGGGACTGTTACGGCTGCACTGCCTGTCCCACGCGGCGGACCCTGCGCGCCAGGAGCCCTGCGAGACCGAGTCTCCACGGCGCTGCGCGTCTCGGGGGGCTGCCCCTGCTGCTGCTCCTGGGGCGTACCTCCACTGTGCGGGGTGACTGCGGCCTCCCCCCAGATCTACCTGAAACCCAGCCAACGCTGGATTCGACTTTCTCCGTCGTCCAGCACGCAGTAATGTACAAGCTTAAGGAAGGCTTGTCAAAGTTCCGGGGGAGCCAGACTCCACCGTCTATCAGGAAAGCAACCAGTGGTCAGAGGTGAAGCTCTGTAATCGCCGCCGTGATGAGCCACACAGGCTGCTTTTCGCATTCTTCCAAAAGACTTACAACAATCAGAATTATTCCCCAGTCGCTCCACTGTGGACTACAAGTGCCATTGGGCTACAGAAGGGAACTTTATTAACAACACTCACTTCAGAATTTAGAATGGTCCAAACCTGCTGAATTTTGTTAAGAAAAAATCCTAATCCTGAAGAGAGAGAAAACGGCATTGTCAGGATAGAAACTGACCTATTATTTGGTTCATCCATCTTCTGGTGTAACACAGGCTATAAATTAATTATTGCATCTTCTAGTTGCTGTGTTGTTAAGGAAAATGGTGTTGGGTGAAGTGAATGGTTGTCATTCTGCCAAGAAAATTTTTTTTGTCCAGATCCTCCAAAAATTGAGAATGGAAAAAGTAAATTAGAATATAACATTTGTGTATATAGACATTCTATAACACATGGATGCAAAGAAGGCTTCACTTTGGTAGGACAGCACTCTGTTAACTGCATCCTAGAAAATGAGGGAGTATGATGGAGTGGCCCACTAGCCCAACACAGAGGAAAGTATGTACCTCCAGGGTTCCACCAGAAGCTCAGAAATCCACTACAGTAAATGTTTCATCAACTCAAAACCTACCAAAGTAATTGTTCCAGTCATTCAGGGTGCACCTGTTCCCAAAGCAACCATGTGTGTTTACTCAACAAGCACACAGAAGGGCAGAGGAAGTGCCCTTTCCCATGCTGCCAGTCTACATCTGGACACACATGTGTTATATTGTCAGATTTGCTCCTGCTCTTACTGTTGGCTAGCTGCCTTAGCCAAAGAAGAGAAGGAAGAGACTGTATACAAGCACACAGATTGTTTCTATTTTCTTAGACCTTTCTGGAGGAGACGGTAATAAATGCTAGTATGCTTCATCTTGTATGTTATCTTCATTAAGGTATGTAGGAGTATCAGCAAAGCAAGGGGAAAGGGCACGGTCCTGGGATCACATTCTCAACACACCTGAAGCCTCTTGAAAACATTAACAACTTGGCCAGTGCTGTGGCTCACTAGGCTAATCCTCCGCCTGCGGCACCGGCACCTCAGGTTCTAGTCCCGGTTGGGGCACCGGATTCTGTCCCGGTTGCTCCTCTTCCAGTCCAGCTCTCTGCTGTGGCCCAGAAAGTCAATGGAGGGTGGCCCAGGAATTCAATGGATGGCCCAAGTGCTTGGGCCCTGCACCTGCATGGGAGACCAGGAGGAAGCACCTGGCTCCTGACTTTGGATCGGTGCAGCGCGCCAGCTGGAGCGGCCATTTAGGGGGTGAACCAACAGAAGAAAGACCTTTCTCTCTCTCTCTGCTTGTCAAAAAAAAAAATTAACAACTTGAAGAAGTATGGATATTTGTTCATGCCCAGATGGAAGCATGAAGAAAAGGAAATAACTGATCTTTTTCACTAGATATGTAAAGATATTTTTACTTAGAAAGAAAATTTTAAGATTTACAGCATTAATTGGATATCACAAAAAAGGAAAAAAGAAAAAGAAAAGCTGAATCCAGTCTCCTCTAAGCAAAGTTTCCAGAAAACAATAAGTCTCATTATAAAATAATCCTTGGCTGTAGAGCACCTTCATTTTTTCCAGATTCCATTAGAATGAGTCTGGGTGGTTTGGCAAAGGATTGCAAAAAAAAGAGCATGTTTATGAACCAGCAAGAATGTCAAGTTTCATGGGTTAGCTGGTGGCAGGGGAGGCCTATAGAGTGAATGGCTCATTCATTCTTTGTTATACACACACAGAGAGAACCAGGATTTAGCCCGTTACTTGTAAGATGAAATTTTGTCCTTAAGATAATCTGTTTTTTTTTTTTTCTTTTTAATTTTCGGTGAAAGAGCCCCATGAAAGTATCTTCTTTTACTTAACATTTTTAAAGTGTCCAGAGAAATTACAATATTAACATGAGGAAAGATTCCATATTTCTAAAGTGAGATGTTCATAGATAGCCAAATTGTAAATCTTATTCTTTTGTAATATTAATTCATTTGGATTTAATTATTTAATTATTAATTATTTAATTATTGATTTTACATGTGTAACAAGAAAAGTTAAAGAATACATACTGGCCGGCGCCGCGGCTCACTAGGCTAATCCTCCGCCTAGCGGCGCCGGCACACCGGGTTCTAGTCCCGGTCGGGGCGCCGGATTCTGTCCCGGTTGCCCCTCTTCCAGGACAGCTTTCTGCTGTGGCCCGGGAGTGCAGTGGAGGATGGCCCAAGTGCTTGGGCCCTGCACCCCCTGGGAGACCAGGAGAAGTACCTGGCTCCTGCTATTGGATCAGCGCGGTGCGCCGGCCGCAGCGCGCCAGCCACGGCGGCCATTGGAGGGTGAACCAATGGCAAAGGAAGACCTTTCTGTCTGTCTCTCTCTCTCACTGTCCACTCTGCCTGTCAAAAAAAAAAAAAAAGAATACATACAAATAAAAAATTATTTTCCCTAAAATAGAATCAAATAATTGATCACACACAGAAAAGATTTATTCTCTGGCATATGGGGGTGCAAATTTACCTGGTAAGTAGAAAAAAAAAACTTTTATTATCCATATGTTGCCAGTCCTAAGAGAGCTTTAGATTGAAATTCACATGAAATAGGTATTTCTCACTAAGTTCATGATAATAATATTTTTACCAGTAAGTAATCAAAGATTGGCTTTTAAATAGTCAGACTGCCTCCTACTGACAATTGTAGAGAAAGGCAAAGTGGGGAAGAAAAGTATAAGCTTGAAAAATAAGACAGGGGGGCTACTCACTGGTTTTCTTCTTTACAGAGTACTGAAGAGGCAGAACAGAAACTTTTTCCTCTGATAAGACCTTAGACATTAAATTGCATACTAGAAACTTGAAAGGCAGTGCTTTTAAAAATATTATTATGTTTTTTGTACTACTCAAGTTTACCTCCTGAAAAATGGAAAAAAATTCTCTTTAGAAATTTCTACATTTCCCCCTAGAAATTATACACTAACTCTTATCGTATTAAAATGTCTTCCCCACCCCCAACAGATTGGCAGTCATGTCATATGACTGCTTTTAGAACCTTCTAGAAAATAGAAAGACAGACACTCTGTGTTAAAAGAAAGCCTTTATGGTTATCTCAGGGATTTATTATTTTGCATAACAAAAGGTTACATTTAGTTTTCTTTTAAACCTACAATCTAGTACTCAGAATCCTAACATGTGTTTAATTTTTCTGAAGAAACCCTGAGTTGTTTAATGAGAGCATTTGCTGCCTAAACAAAACACATATTTTTTAAAAAATCTTTTCAAGCAGCATTTTCAAAGGCACCAGGAGAAAGGCCTATGTTGTGTGATGACTACTATTAGGATGCAGTGACATTCTTTGACCTTTATTTAATCACCATCATCAAAAGGCATTTACCAGGTGCCCAGTAGTGGTAGCAGCTTATTTGTGCTGTGGCATTAAGTTCCATCCCTCCTCAGGGCTGGAAGAAGACTCAAGTGGTCATTTCAAATAACATGAGCGTCCAAACAAGAGCCCATTTAACCCATTCAGAGAGTTTTCTGACATTTTTGAAATAGTATAAATAAAATTTTTACAGTCTTCCCTGTCAATCACTTCATGAGGAACTCGACTGAAAAAGAGTGAAAAAGCATATTTTATAGCACATGCCAGTGATGTGTAATTTGGATACCATTGCAAAAAAAATAATGAAGTGATGAAAAAACATAATGCTTGTCCTGGTTGGGCAATTTGCAATATGGCTTATTGTTAGAAAATAAAACAAGCAAACAAACAAAATCAAAATCTTCAGAGCATAACATTAAAGAAATAGCAGCTGCAAAAATTTAGGCATCCAAAAAGATGGTATGGAGTGATACTACTGATTACTCTGGCTTAATAAGAACAAATTCTTGAGAAATAACAGAACGACAAAACACCGATATTTAGATGAAAGGCAAATGTAGTTGTTAGGATAGGAAGTTGTTTGTTTGCATGTTGGTGCGTCTTCTACAATAGCTGGAGGTTTGTCTAATATGCATAAATTTTTGCAGAGCATTCAATCTCCCTAGAAAAACACATTGAAGGGTTATAGTAAATTATCTGTTGGTTTTACCAGTTAGCGCACATTTACTCTCCTTTTCCTAACGGCATGCCTTCATCCCTGAGAAGCACAACTTCTCCCCCACCTGAGTCATGTGCCTCCAGTGAAACGGACTCAAAGGTAAAATCCCAAATGTGGGATGTGATTAGCACCAGAACCAGCCTTTACATTGGTTTTCTTTGGGCAAGACTATTGGTTTAGGAATGTGTCATGCAATGTAATCAGACCAAACAAGATATGGGAAGATATATACTGTTCTTTCTGCTAAAGTGATTCTTTTCCATTGTACCTAAGGCCCAACAAGACAGAGACAAGAGTTACTGGACGCATTTTCCTGACATGAAGACTGAATCAAACATCTCTTCACCTGATTAGTGTTTATAGGCCTTGCCTATTTTCCTGCTGGACTACAATCATTTCACTTTTTATTTGTTGAAATATTTGGCTGAGACATTAAGCATTGGAATATAATATAAATTAAAAATTGTCTCAAAACTAATAAATAATAAACTATAAATATATAAAATAGAGTTCACAAAGTAGAACTCATTGACAAGGTAGAAAGGAGTTAAGTCAGGATCTGACCTGATGTAATGGTTTACACCTAAATGATAGCATAGCCCTTTTTTTTTTTAACTTTTATTTAATGAATATAAATTTCCAAAGTACGGCTTATGGATTACAATGGCTTCCCCCCAATACCGTCCCTCCCACCCACACCCCTCCCCTTTCCCACTCCCTCTCCCCTTCCATTCACATCAAGATTCATTTTCGATTATCTTAATATACAGAAGATCAGCTTAGTATACATTAAGTAAGGATTTCAACAGTTTGCTCTCACACAGAAACATAAAGTGAAAAATAATAGATGATTTTTTTAAATGATGATGAAATCAGATCAGACCTATTGTCATGTTTAATCCCAGTGAGAGTCAAGTTGGGAATTGACAATTTCTTTTTTTTTTTTTTTTTACAGAGGATCAGTTTAGTATACATTAAGTAAAGATTTCAACAGTCTGCACCCCCATAGAAACACAAAGTGAGATATACTGTTTGAGTACTCATTATAGCATTAAATCTCAATGCACAGCACATTAAGGACAGAGATCCTACATGAGGAGTAAGTGCACAGTGACTCCTGTTGTTGACTTTACCAGTTGACACTCCTGTCTATGGCATCAGTAATCTCCCTATGCTCCAGTCATGAGTTTCCAAGGCTATGGAAGCCCTCTGAGTTCTCCGACTCTTATCTTGTTTAGACAAGGTCATAGTCAAAGTGGAGGTTCACTCCTCCCTTCAGAGAAAGGTACCTCCTTCTTTGAAGACCTGTTCTTTCCACTGGGATCTCACACACAGAGATCTTTTGCCAGAGTGTCTTGGCTTTCCATGCCTGAAATACTCTCATGGGCTTTTCAGCCAGATCCGAATGCCTTTAGGGCTGATTCTGAGGCCAGAGTGCTATTTAGGACATCCGCCATTCTATGAGTCTGCTGAGTATCTCACTTCCCATGTTGGATCACTCTCCCCTTTATTTATTCTATCGGTTAGTGTTAGCAGGTACTAGACTTGTTTATGTGCTCCCTTTGACTCTTAGTCCTTTCATTATGATCAATTGTGAACTAAAATTGATCACTTGGAATAGTGAGATGGCATTGGTACATGCCACCTTGATGGGGTTAAATTGGAGTCCCCTGGTATGTTTCTAACTCTACCATTTGGGGCAAGTCAGCTTGAGCATGTCCCAAATTATACATCTCTTCCCTCTCTTATTCCCACTCTTATGTTTAACAGGGATCACATTTCAGTTAATATTCAACACTTAAGAATAACTGTGTATTAATTACAGATTTAAACCAGTCATATTAAGTAGAACAGACAAAAAAACTACTAAGAGGGATAATGTATTAAGTTGTTCATTAACAGTCAGGAGCATAGCCCTTTTTAATAAATTGTTTTAATAGGTGTTTCATTTAAAACTTTATATAGACATGCATTTAAGTTAACAAATTCAGTCAATGGTGAACAAACTCTTTACACCTTATCTGAATACACAGTATTGGAGTTAAAGGATTATGCCACGCATTTCCTTATATTTCCCAAGGCAACTATCAGTATATTTTCATTGTGTACTCTCAACATTTCTGTTTGCTTTACTGACTCACCTTTTTATTTGTGAACAGGAAATAATCAGAAGATTTAAGCTAAGGAAAAGTACCAGCCCAATACTGTTCAAAACATGGTGTTTAAGACTATAGATGATGCTCTTCAATTACAAAGCAGTGATGTCCTTATAAATCCCCTGTAACTTGAAAGTGCATTTGATAACACCTAACACACTGAGCATCCTAGCTTAGCAACACAGTACACTGGAGAGCTTAGGCTATTTCCCATTACGATCCTGTGGCTGACTGGGAGCATCACAAGAGAGGATCTTATTACAAACTGCTAGCTCAGGAATAGATCGAAACTCTAAAAGTATAGGTCAACATTTAAAGTGTATCTTCTACTGCATGCATATTATGTTCATACCATTGTAAAACTGAAAAGAAGTTGAGCCATCATAAACTAGAACCATTTCTGTCTATGACATAGGAGTATCATTACTTTTTGCACAAAAGCATCCTAGTTTACACATTCCAAGGAATATTCTGAATCTATTCATGAAGAAGCAGCACTCAAATACTGTACAAAATAACTACTGTGCAAAATAACTTTTCAAAAGCAGCCAGGTCCGGGAAAGATACTAAGGAGCCAAAACAACAAAATGCAGTGTGAGATCCTGAATTGGATCCTGTACAAGAAAAATAGATCAAACTTTAGTAGGGTCTGTAGAGTATTTAAGAGTATTAAATCAGGAGCTAACACTGTGGTGTAGTGGGTTAAGCCACCATCTGCAGTATCAGCATCCTATATATGGACACTGATTCAAATCCTTGCTGCTCTACCTCTGATCCAGTTCCCTGATAATGCACCTGGGAAAGCACTGGAAGATGGCTCAAGAACTGCCACCCATATGGGAGACCCAGGTGGAGCTCCTGGCTCCTGGCTTCGGCCTGGCCCAGTCCTAGCTCCTGAAGCCATTTGGGGAATGAACTAGTGATGAAAATTCTCTCTCTCGCCCTCTGTCTCTCTTTCTATGTAACTCTTTCAAATAAGTGAGATAAAACTTTTAAAAGATCTTTTTCTCTTCAAAGTAAGTTGAATATACCTCAATGATGCTGTTGCTTCTTCAAATCTTTGGGGAATTAATCTTTCAGAATTTCCTTCAGAGCAAATTTTAAAAACAGCAAAAGGATCCTTTACTTGAAAATCAGAAGCACTAGCCTGGTATTCTGCCTTAAGAGTGAGGCCCCTTAAGATCCCTCAGCACTGGGAACAATCTATATGTGATCCAATTGTTGTAGTTTAATCACCAGGTCTACGGTTAATGAGTAGCACAGTCTATTGCATTCAATACACCAGGAAAGAAAGTTTAATTGGAAAGTCCTTTAACTTTAGGTGCAGAATGGAGAACTGAAGGAGACGAAGCCAGAAAGGAACACTGGGATGGAGTGTTCCAGGGTTGACAGGGTTGTCTGTCAGGTTGAGGAACATAGCTTGAATTTTGCAAGTAGTGGGCTACTACTAAAGCAGATTTTTGAGCAGATTGATGACAATTTCCGTCATCAATTATTACAAAATCTTTCTCAAGTCATCACTAATTATTACTAAAACTATTAATCATTCGCTTATATATTTGATTATATTTCTTCTTAACAACTCAAGCCAACTTTTCCAATAATTTCCTCTCTCACTTCTCCACTTTCAATCTTCCCTTTCTACTGAGTTATCATCAACATGCAAACCTATTATTTTAGGGTAGTGGGATCTGGTGCAGCAGTTTAGAACCTGCTTGGAATGCCCACATCCCATATCAGAGAACCTGGGTTAGGGTCCCAGCTCTTCCTCTAATCCAGCTTCCTGCTAACACACACCCAGCAGAGCATCAGGTGACTACTCAAATGACTATGTCCCTATCTACCAATTTGGGAGACACAGATTTGTGTTCTGGGCTCCTGGCTTTGGCTCAGCCTGGCCCAAGCTGTTGTGGGCCCTTGGGGAGTGAACCAATGAATGGAAGATTAATCAATCAATCTCTCCCTCTCTCCCTCCCACCCTTAATCTCTCCCTCTCTCTCTCACTTTCAAATAATAAAAATAAATAAATTCAAAAATATTATTCTTTATCTCTTAAGTATTTTCTTCTGTTTATACTGTACTGCCCAGCTACTTGCCCGTTTCTGGGCACTTTTTGCATAAAAACAAATTGACGTGTTGACTATTCTCTTCCACTCATTTAAATCCAGTCCAGGCAAGTTTTCTCTTCTATGTGCCACCAAAATTGCTCACTTCAAGATCATTAATGATCTCTACCCACAACCTAATGGTCCATTACTGGTTCTCACCTTACTGGTCCCATATGCAGCAGATGACACATTTATGACACACTTTCCCTGCATACCCTTCATTCATTTAATTTCTAAGATACCAGGTTAATCACTGATTACTTCCTCTCAGTCTCTTTCACTAAATCCTCCTTCACTCCTTGAGCTATCAACGTTAGATGTCCCAGGGCAGTCCCTGGTCTTCTCTTCTTGTCCATTTACACTCAGTACCTTAGTAAAGCAATGCCTTTATGTGCCAATTATAAACTGATAACTTCCAAACTTACATATATAGATGAGACCTTTCCAAAAGTTTCAAGAATCCATTGGCCTCTCCCTTTAGATACCTAACAGATATCACAAACTTAACATATTCAGGCCAAATATTTCTTCCCCACAAATGATTCTGCCCATAGCCTTTCTCATTTGACAACTCCTTCTTTTAGTTCAGGCCAAAATACTTGGACTTATCCTTGATTCCTCTCTTTTATTCACACCCACATCCAATCTGCCACCAAAACTTAGCTGTGTATTCAAACTACATAAATAACTTGCAAAGCATTCTTATATTTTTTCTGGTAGAGTATCTTTTGGTTTTTAATACATACTTCATAGGAGGCTTCTGATTTTGATAGGTTTATATGAAAACAATTTATATTTATAGATCATGCCCTTCTCTATTCAAAATCTTGCAATTACTCTCCATTACTCAAAGAATAAGTAGAGCTTTAAAAATTTCTGGGTCCATCATGCTATGATTCCCCAACCATGTTGCTTTTCTGACCTTCTTTTCTACTAGTCTTCCCTAGCTCATTCCACTGCAGACATCTCAGCTTTTTTATGGCTCCTCAAATAGGTCAACCCTACTTCCTCCTCTTCCCCTTGCCTACAAGGCTTCTTCCTCAGATACCTGGCTTTTTTAAAAGATTTATTTATTTTACTTGAAAGTCAGAGTTACACAGAGACAGAAGGAGAGCCAGAGAGAGAGAGAAAGAGAGGGAAAGAGAGAGGTCTTCTATCCACTGGTTCACTCCCCAAATGGCTGCAATGGCCGGAGCTGAGCCAATCTGAAGCCAGGAGACAGGAGCTTCCTCCAGGTCTCCTACATGGGGGAAGGGGCCCCTGGGTTTGGGCCATCTTCTACTGCTTTCCCAGGCCATAGCAGAGAGCTGGATAGGAAGTGGAGCAGCCGGGACTTGAACTGGTACCCATATGTGGGGAGCAACTGAGACTAGAGTAAGTTACTGGAATTAAGACTTATTCTGAAGCTGCGCAGAGCTGGGAAGCCGCCGCGGGGCGAGGCGCCGAGAAGCCGCGGGGATAACAGAAACAGAAGTATAGAAGTAAAATGAGAGATATAGGAATGCTGGCAGATAGAAGTAAAATAAGAGAAATAGGAATGCCCGGAGATAAAGAAATAGAGAAAAATAAGGCCTCCCCACAACATGGCAATGAGAGGGCTTGGATTCGGTCTGCCTGATTAGTAAGGCGGTGAGCACCTGCGGGCGGCTAGCAGCTTATGCGCTGCAGGTCACCGAAGACAGGCACGTTATCAACATCAATAAGTCTCCCCACAACATGGCAATGAGAAGGCTCGGATTCGGTCTGCCTGATTAGTAAGGCGGTAAGCACCTGTGGGCAGGCAAAACAGAGCGTGCACCGCAGGGCACCGAACACAGGCACGCATCAGCTCCTAAAAACCTCCTCACAACATGGCGAAGAGAGGACCTGGATTCGGTTTGCCTGATTGGTAGGGCTTGTAAGCACCTGTGGGCAACTCCAGCAAGCAGAGTAGAGTGTGTGCTGCGGGGCACCGAAGACAGGCGCGTATCAACGCCAAAGAATAAAAAGAAAGGGGGAACTGTGGGGAGCAACTGAGACTAGACTAAGTTACTGGAATTAAGACTTATTCCATGCATCTGCTCTCCCACAATATGGCGCTGGGGTGGAGTAAACTTCTACGCCACTGCCTCTTGCCAATTTGACTGATAAGCTGCAGGAGCTGATCCTGCTCCTGATTGGAGGAGAGCAGCGTGCTCGGTGTGTGGGTAGCAGAGTTGGGATTGGTGGAAGAGGACTATAAAGGAGGAGAGAGACAACATGCACCAGGAACATCTGAAGAAACACCTGAGCAGCCCCCAAGAGAGCCAGCCGGCGGTGTGCTGCTCCTCCGCAGAAGTGGGGAAAGTGGCAGGAGGTACCGCCCCTCCACGGAGGTGGAGGGGTCGGCAGCCAACCCGGGAAGGACCAGCAGCAAACCCGGGAAGGGCCGAGCAGACAAAAGAACAGCACAGGGTCCTGTGTCGTTCCTCTGCGAATGGGGGAGCGACACCCATATAGGATGCTGGCATTGCAGGCGGCAGCTTTATCTGCTACGCCACAGCATCGGCCCCAAGATACCTGTTTAACTAATTTTCTCACCTCACTGTGTCATTGATCAAACTCACTTTCCACAATGAGGTCTTCAGATCTACTGTAGCACTTCAGTTTTTACTACAAACTGATCTCACCCCTGTCACTCCAGATGCCCACTTAGCTTTACCAACAAGCTCTAAGGTATTTCTGTTGTGTGATCTTGACAATCATTCTTTTTTGGCATTTGTACAATAAATACATGGATACCATAGGAAGCCTTGGAAGATACCTCTACAGTCTCAGGATGACTTGGCTCCCCAACTTGTATAGATGATTAACCCCCAAAGTGTTAAGTTAATGGCATTTATGGTATCTGAAGGTGCTAACTTTGGAAAGTCATTAGACTGGATTAGGTTGCCAGAATGGAGTTCCTGAGATTGGATTAAGGTGGCTTTATAAGGAGGAACAGCATGTGTATGGAAAAGTGTGCTCGATGTTTCTCTTTCCTGGCTCCCCATGTGATCCCTCCTCTTCATGATTTGAGCTATGCATCACCTTTATCAGATGCCAGACCATGGGGCTGCCTGATCTTGGACTAGGAACCTCTAAAATCATAAACCTCTTTCCTTCATGGGTAGCTTCCCTTTGGTATTTTTATAGTGACAAAACGTGGCCTAATATAATGCTACAATGATATAATTTTTTTTTCTAACTCCACCATTTGGGGCAAGTCGAATTGAGCATGTCCCAAATTGTACATCTCCTCCCTCTCTTATTCCCACGCTTATATTGAACAGGGATCACTTTTCAGTTAAATTTAAACACCTAAGAATAATTGTGTGTTAATTACAGAGTTCAACCAATAGTATTAAGTAGAACAAAAAAATACTAAAAGGGATAAAGTATTACATTGTACATCAACAGTCAGAACAAGGGCTGGTCAAGTCACTGTTTCTCATAGTGTCCATTTCACTTCAACAAGTTTCCCCTTTGGTGCTTGGTTAGTTGTCACAGATCAGGGAGAACATGATATTTGTTCCTTTGGGACTGGCTTAATTCACTCTGCATGATGTTTTCCAGATTCCTCCATTTTGTTGCAAATGACTGGATTTCATTGTTTCTTACTGCTGTATAGTATTCTATAAGTACATATCCCATAATTTCTTTATCCAGTCTACTGTTGATGGGCATTTGAGTTGATTCCAGGTCTTAGCTATTGTGAATTGAGCTGCAATAAACATTAAGGTGCAGACAGCTTGTTTGTTTGCCAATTTCATTTCCTTTGGGTAATTTCCAAGGAGTGGGATGGCTGGGTTGTATGGTAGGGTTATATTCAGGTTTCTGAGGAATCTCCAGACTGACTGCCATAGTGGCTTAACCAGTTTGCATTTCCACCAACAGTGGGTTAGTGTCCCTCTTTCCCCTCATCCTCACCAGCATCTGTTGTTGGTAGATTTCTGAATGTGAGCCATTCTTACCGGGGTGAGGTGAAACCTCATTGTGGTTTTGATTTGCATTTCCCTGATTGCTAATGACCTTGAACATTTTTTCATGTGCCTGTTGGCCATTTGGATTTCCTCTTTTGAAAAATGTCTGTTGAGGTCCTTGGCCCATCTCTTAAGTGGGTTGTTGGTTTTGATGATGTTGAGTTTCTTGATCTCTGTAGATTCTGGTTATTAACTCTTTATCTGTTGCATAGTTTGCAAATATTTTTTCCCATTCTGTCAGTTGCCTCTTCACTTTCCTGACTGTTTCTTTTGCAGTACAGAAACTGTCGCTCCCCCTCTTCGTGGAGGAACGACACAGGACCCTGCGCTGTTCTTTCGTCTGCTCGGCCCTCCCCGGGTTTGCTGCTGGTTCTTCCCGGGTTGGCTACTATCCCTTCCACCTCCGTGGAAGGGCAGTTCCCCCTGGCCACATTCCCCACTTCCGCAGGGGAGCGGCACACCGCAGGCCGGCTTTCTTGGGGGCTGCACAGATGTTCCCTCAGATGTTCCCCATAGATGTTCCCCATAGATGTTCCCGGTGCATGCCGTCTCTCTCCTCCTTTATAGTCCTCCTCCGCCAATCCTAACTCGGCTGCCCACACGCTGAGTACGCTGCTCTCCTCCAATCAGTAGCAAGTCCTACAGTTTATTAGTTGAACTGGAGGCAGCTGTGCGGAAGCTGTTTACTTCTCTCCCAGCGCCATATTGTGGGAGAGCAGATGCATAGAATAAGTCTCAATTCCAGTAACTCAGTCCAGTCCGGTTTGCTCCCCACAGAAACTTCTCAATTTGATGCAATCCCAAATGTTAATTTTGGCTTTGACTGCCTGTGCTTCTGGAGTCTTTTCCAAGAAGTTTTTGCCTGTGCCTATATCTTGCAGGGTTTCTCCAATGCTCTATAATAATTTGATGGTGTCAGGTCATAGATTTAAGTCTTTAATCCATGTTGAGTGGATTTTTGTGTAAGGTGAAAGGTAGGGGTCTTGCTTCATGATTCTGCACGTGGAAATCCAATTTTCCCAGCACCATTTATTGAATAGACTGTCCTTACTCCAGGAATTGGTTTTAGATCCTTGATCAAATATAAGTTGGCTGTAGATGTTTGGGTTGATTTCTGGTGTTTCAATTCTGTTCCATTGGTCTATCCATCTGTTTCTGTACCAGTACCATGCTGTTTTGATTACCACTGCCCTGTAGTATGTCCTGAAATCTGGTATTGTGATGCCTCCGGTTGTGTTTTTTTTTTTTTTTTTTTTTTGTACAAGATTGCTTTAGCTATTTGAGGTCTCCTGCGTCTCCATATGAATTTCAGCATCATTTTTTTCTAGATCTGAGAAGAATGTCTTTGGTATCTTGATAGGTATCGCATTGAATCTGTAAATTGCTTTTGGGAGAATGGACATTTTGATGATGTTGATTCTTCCAATCCATGAGCATGGAATATTTTTCCATTTTTTGGTATCCTCTTCTATTTCTTTCTTTAAGATGTTATAATTCTCATCGTAGAGATCTTTAACGTCCTTGGTTAAGTTTATTCCAAGGTATTTGATTGTTTTTGTGGCTATTGTGAATGGGATTGATTTTAGAAGTTCTTTCTCAGCCATGGCATTGCCTGTGTATACAAAGGCTGTTGATTTTTGTGCATTGATTTTATACCCTGCTACTTTGCCAAACTCTTCTATGAGTTCCAATAGTCTCTTGGTAGAGTTCTTTGGATCCCCTAAATAAAGAATCATATGATCTGCAAAGAGGGATAGTTTGACTTCTTCCTTCTCAATTTGTATCACAATCATAATTCATGACATAAACATTATGAATCACAGATCATGTATGTATTTGACTAAGTTGTATGGCTTACTCAAATGTTTTGGGTTGCCTGATAAGCCTGTCCATGCCCTTGTATGTATAATTGGACTTCTCAAGCTTCTGCCTTGTCATTTTAAATGCTATGGGCTTTTTCCACTTATGACTGATTGGATGAGAGGTGGATACATGGTCCAAGGCAAACCAAAGGAGCACTTTCTTCAAAAAGAATTTGAACAAAGATCCAGAGAAGTTATATAATCACAGAGAAAAAATGCATACTACTATGCATTCAAAGTGAGAAATGATGTAAAGCAGAACTGAGGAACTTGTTTAGCCATAGAAATGCTAAAAAGGAGTCTACAGGCTAAACAGGAAGTGGGAGGGAGAGAGGGAGAGAGAAGAGAGAATACAAATATAATTAAAGATAACTACCTATTCTTTGTTCCCATTTCTCAGGAGGCCTAATTGCATTTTTGCCCTTGATTTTCACTCTGATCCTTTACAATAAATTCTCTTTTTATTTAAACTAACTGCAATGTGTTTTGCTTTCCTCTCATGACTAAGAATCCTTATAGGGCCGGCGCTGTGGCATAGCAGGTAAAGCCACCACCTGCAGCGCCGGCATCCCATATGGGGAAAGACCTAGTTGGTCTTGTTCACGATTGTCTCTTCAAGGCCTAGAATGGAGGCTGATGGTAGACACACATTACTCAAGTGAACAGATAAGAATAAAGAAACCCACATCAATACTCATGTCCTTATTGAATTCACAGAATAATTCCCACCACTGTGAACTGGATTAGATTTATCCTTGAATATCTTGTTCTTTTTTTTTTTTTTTAAGATTTATTTATTTACCTGAAAGTCAGAGCTACACACAGAGAAGGAGAGGCAGAGAGAGAGAGAGAGAGAGAGAGAGAGAGAGAGAGAGAGATCTTCCTTTCGCTGGTTCACTCCCCAGTAGGCCACAATGGCCAGAGCTGTGCCAATCTGAAGCCAGAAGCCAGGATCCTCCCCTGGTCCCTTACGTGGGTGCAGGGGCCCAATAACTCAGGAAATCCTTCACTACCCTCCCAGGACACAGCAGAGAGCTGGGTCAGAAGTGGAGCAGCTGGAACTTGAACTGGCACCCATATGGGATGCAGGCACCATAGGCGGCGGCCTCACCTGCTGTGTCACAGCACCGGCCCCTCTAGTTCTTTCACTCTCTATCTAGCACTACAAACTCTAGCCTCGTATTTTCACTTAATATAATTTATAATCACTCAGATAATCTTGAATTAATATCTAAACACAAAGAATTAATTAGCAAAATGTTTCTATTTTCATTTATAACTGTTTTATTTGGATGATTAAAATTAAAGTTTTAATAACTTTTCATTAATACCTACAAGAGAGATTGGATTCCTGAAGTTCAAAAGCATGGGAATCTTAGGAAAGACAGTCCTCCATAGACCTCTGATGTTCCTATACTTCTCACTGAGTGAGTCAAGCTTGCAAAGCTTTGACTATTCTTACTTTTAAAGCTTCTATTTAATGATTGCAAATTTCATAGGTACAACTTTAGGAATATAGCGGTTCTTCCCACCATACCCACCCTCCCACCCCCACTCCCGTCCCATCTCCTACGCCCTCTCCCATCCCATTCTTCATTAAGACTCATTTTTAGTTAACTTTATATACAGAAGACCAACTTTTACTAAGCAAAGATTTCAACAGTTTGCACCCCTCCACCCACATAACAAGTTCTGTTTGAGTACAAGTTTTACAGTTAATTCTCATAGTACAACTCATTAAGGACAGAGATCCTACATGGGGAGTAAGTACACAGTGACTCCTGTTGTTGATTTAACAATTGGCACTCTGATTTATGATGTCAGTGATCACCCAAGGCTCTTGTCATGAGCTGCCAAGGCTGTGGAAGCCTTTTGTCACCACAAACTCCAAGCTTTCTTCTTTATCCAGTCATTCTCAGTTTGTAGTAAGTAACGATGATGTATGCAATAATGTTACTTTATGGGAAAATGAACACATTTATTTACTGATTGATATAAAGGGAGTGGATTTCCAGAGCACTGTGATGTGCTGGAAGCACAAGGATCATCTTGGTGCACACATATCACTCATGTGAGACACGGAAGCCGGAAGGAGGGACTGGGGCCGATGTTCATGTTGCCTGTTAAGACATCAGTAATAAAGATCTTTGAATTCACTCATGAGTCAGCAATATGCTTAGGTAGTACTTGCAAACAGGGCAAAAGCAACTTAAATACCTCATAAGTTGCACTGTATTTCTCATCAGGTATTCAACTTTGGTCAAAATAATTACAGAATGGGGCCGGCGCTGTGGCTCACTTGGTTAATCCTCCGCCTGCAGTGCCAACATCCCATATGGGCACCAGGTTCTAGTCCCGGTTGCTCCTCTTCCAGTCCAGCTCTCTGCTGTGGCCGGGATTGCAGTGGAGGATGGGCCGAGTGCTTGGGCCTCTGCACCCGCATGGGAGACCAGGAGAAGCACCTGGCTCCTGGCCTCGGATTGGCGTAGCTCTGGCCATAGCGGCCATTTGGGGAGTGAACCAACAACGGAAGAAGACCTTTCTCTCTGTCTCTCTCTCTCACTGTCTAACACTATCTGTCAAATAGATAAATAAATAAATTAAAGAATAATAGCTTTCTCAATGACTAGCCTTCAAAATAATAGTACAAGTAAGCCCACATTTACTTGATATTCTAATGATTGTTTCTTATTTTCTAACCTAGATAGAGTGAAGGAACAAGATAGAATGAAGAAGACTGGATTTTAGCCACTGACCTGACTTTGGAAGCCATGGTCATCTTACCCTTCAACAATGGATTAAATGCTCTAGAAGGTAGACTGAGACTGGAAAATGGCAGGCGTCAGAGATAGACTTGAGCTCCACACTTGAGCTATCATTTACTAGCAGCAAGTTTCTTAATCTAAAGTTAAACAGATAGTCTCCAGATTACAATGTGTTGGAATAAAGATGTGAATATGCAACACTGAGCCATATCTTGTGTATTGTGAGTGTTCAGTAAGTATCATCATGATTGGATATATGATAGCTATCTGCCACTGAAAATATAAGTTGTATTTTATGAGACTAATATTTTTATACATACAAAAGTGTATTTAATATTGATTTTAAGATATTGTCTGTGTAAAGAAAACTGACATTTACTGAGAATATTCTATAACATAATACTTTGGTATTTGGTTTCAAATATAACTAAATAATATGAAGAAAATTCTAAATTTCTGGAGGGGCAGAGCTTGACCCTTTCTATATTATTCTATTATTTCTGCATTTACATTTAGTATAAAAGTATATTTTTGGGGCCGATGCCGTGGCTCACTTGGTTAATCCTCCGCCTGCGGCACCAGCATCCCATATGGGTGCCGGGTTCTAGTCCCGGTTGCTCCTCTTCCAGTCCAGCTCTCTGCTGTGGCCTGGAAGGGCAGTGGAGGATGGCACAAGTGCTTGGGCCCTGCACCCCCATGGGAGACCAGGAGGAAGGAAGCACCTGGCTCCTGGCTTCAGATCAGTTTAGCTCCAGCAGTAGCGGCCATTTAGGGGTGAACAAACAGAAGGAAGACCTTTCTCTCTGTCTCTCTCTCTCACTGTCTAATTCTACCTGTCAAAATAAAAAAAAAGTATATTTTCTAAGAGGTCAAAAGTCAGTAAGTATAAATTGGGTTACAATCTTGTGAATGAAATGTATAAAAGATATAAATGGTTTAACTGAAAGCCAAAAATTTTTAAATCATGTAATTTCTAGTTTAAAATTTTAACTTCCTCTCTCTGTCTCTCTCTCTCTCTCTCTCTCACTGTCCACTCTGTCAAAAAAAAATTTAACTTCCAAAAAAAAAAAAATCAAAAGCACGAGCAATTTACACTATGATTGAATGTAAATTATTTAGAGTAAAATAATAGCCACTGAAAGGAAACTCCATGTTCTCTGACACCACCCACAGAAAATGTGGCTCTAGGTGGTACAATCTATTTTTAATATAATACTATTAATATTTCCTTTCTATTTCTGCAATATTTTCTATCTATTACCTTCCTCATCATAAAATATGAATAAGCATATCTATATCACAAGATGTTTTAATGATCAGAAAATGCTTTGTAAATCAGAAAGTGCTATTATAATTTAAAATATTTGAAATATTTGTGGAATACAGTACTTTTTATGAAGATTCCGGGGTCAATAGGTTAAATCAGGCAAAACAATGAGAATATAATTGGGATTTTAAGAAATTAAAATGTTCAAACAAAATCAATATGTAAGTTATAGCACCAAAAGATAAGTTCTCTTAAGTGTGAAGATAAATATGTAAGGCCTTGCAATTATGTTCTATAATTAGGAGGAACTGCAGTTTTGAATGAGATCAATTATCTATCAATTAATAAACTGAGTCCCCAAGCAATAACTGACTTTGTATTACCCAGCTGAGTCAGGCGTAGAGCTCAGATTTTCCTGGTACTAATGCAGGACTCTATAATAGAGCAAAAAGCATCCATTATGCTCTTTCTGCATGCAGTGTTGTCCTCAGCACTTTATATGAGTAACAGTACAAGGCCACTGCTGCTCCTACAAAGATGAGGTAGGTACTTAGCAAGGTCACAAAGCTCAGAGGTGGCTGAACTAGGATTTGAGCCAAGGCTGACTCAAGGCCTTGCTGTGCTTGCAAACCCAAGACCCTTCTCTAAGCAGAGGTAGGCTATCAGGCTTTCATCATGCATTCCCATCAAACAGCATTAGTTCCTGGGATGAAAAACCCTTTGCACAATGCTTTATGAGCTCTAAAGTGCCTCAGAACATGAACTAATATCTAACATATTTGTGGCATTAACATTTCATTAGGAGAGGGCAATTAGGAAAACACGTCTAAGAACACTGCATCTGGGGGCAGGGAGAGTGAAAGATTATTAAAAGTGCTGAGATATATTGCTTTTGAATGCTACTTAGCTGAGGAAAAACTGTATTAAATTGAGAATGGCTGTAATAAAGCCCTTTGCACTAAATCCCTTTCCACTTAGGAACTACTGTAGTTGAAGGTACTCTGGAGGAGCTGCGTGAGTAAGGAGAGGAGCTAGTCTGATTAAGCTTGACCACTAGACTCTCTGCTAACTTTTTTTCCTGTCAGGCTCTTTGAGTTATTATTTTGTTTTCTTATGTTGGGTAAAATGTGGGTTCAGGAAAACAGGTATTCATTTAGAAGATTGGAAATGGCCTCTGGGTCCATCATTTACTAATATCCATAAGTCATTTTAAACCCTCTAAACTTAACATCACTCATTTACAAAATGGAAATAATCAATGACAGGGAAAATATAAATAACAAAGGATTACAAAAATGTTCAGTACTATTGTACTTGGAAAGAATGAAGATGATGGGACTTACTCCTGAAATATAGTAAGATTTAGGTGTGCTTTTACTTATTGTCACATTTGATCCTCAGGATAGGATTGGTTGATCATTGCTGTGTCTCTTAAGCACAGAGAGGTCAATGCATCACCCAAGGTCACACAATTAGCAAGTATCAGAACCCAGTCTTCTAAATCCTGACGCATGGCTCTCCCGGTAAGCCTTTCTGTTTGTGACACAGAATCAATAAGGCAAATTTTGTTGACTTTTAAATATAGTAATTAGTTTTGGAACAACCAAATTATTGATGATACTGAGAAACCAGGAAATGTTCCCACTATGATAATATTTTTGCTGACTGAGAGTCATTCTTCAGAGACTCTTATTAGACTTTTAAATCATTTATCCAAGGTCTTGTATTGCATTTGCTATTCCCTCAGAGAAGTCATGTACTTTTCCAAAGTTCACCATAGGATTGAAGAGTACATGAATACATAATGATTGAAGACAGAGGCAACAATATAATATATTCATCCCAGACACAGTGATTAAGAAGAAAACACAATATCTCATTTACACTGATGCATGTTGCCTAATGCATAACAATCAGGTAAACATTGTGACCTTTCAAGTTTAATAAAGACTATTGTAAGAATGAGAATATTTATCTGAAAATCTCACTTCATTTTTCTTAATCAAAATTCTGCTAAATCATTTACAGACGTAGAATTTTCTAGAACAGATTATTCTTTCCCACATGACTTTAATGTGAGCCATACAAAACAGACCAAAAACCAACCAACAAAAACAAGTCTATAATATCACCACTATCCATGCATAGTTTTTCATAGTGTGCAAATATGTATTTTGATTAACTTATGGAAAACCTCTCATGTGTATGAATTTCAAAACTTTTTGCACCAAAATAAATTTATCTTATAATTCCATATCCTAAGAGCTTTCTCAAGCACTCTCTTACATGTTCTTGTAATCTTTAGGTGTTCTAATTTGGATGCTTGTTATAGATGCTAATGAATAACCATGGTATTAGTCAGGTCTGATTCATACTCATTAATAAGTAACTTCCTTTGGCGCAATCGAAATAATCAGCCCTTATATTTTTGCAACATTTTGCATGTATTATCTATTCTGATCTGCATATCAACCTGTATTGGGCAGGACGGTTATTACTGTTGTCAGTTTGCAAGAGAAGATATTGAGAATCAACAGGAATCCTATATTCTCAGGTTCAAAAATAACTTTAAAGGCCACCTATTTAAACCACACATGCAAAGTTTGATTTCTCTTCAAAATTCCTATTTTACATTTAAATTCATTTAGGACAGGCACAAAGATGGAGGAATAGGGAAGGAGCTTATTGCTGTAGTCTAGGGAAAGATAGTTTAAAAAAAAAGTGGAGAGAGTGCAATCTCAGGGAAGAGTTAGGGAGAAAATGGCAAAGGAAACTTTACGCAAATTAGAGGGACACCATGGAGGATGTGGACACATACAATTCAGGACCCCAGCAGCCAAGAGCCTTAGTATTAGCTTTGGAGAATGAGGTGAGACCAGACTACAGCAGCCCAAGTCACTGATGATACAGCTGCAGGAAGAGTCTGGCATGAAACTGGCTTGGAGCCCTGTGGGGGACAGTGTACCTGCCAACCTAGAGGAGGAAAAAAAGGGGGCACATTTCTCTCTCCCTGACCACTTGGCACCAATGTCCCGTAACTAGCCAAGAGTGGGCAGGTGCCATTTTGGACATACATAACAGCTGTGCCAGCTTGTGCCTTTGTGCCCAGAATCAGCTGTGAGTAGACCCCTGAGTCTGGTTTGGAGAACTGACAGGGGACTGGGTGCTTGGAACTGTGGGAGTTATATATGCTGGGACTATGAAAACACCGTGGCTGCATTTGAGAGCACAGGGTGTGGCTGGGTCTTTGGACAGTCACTGTGGGTGGCTCCACATGCTTGGGGTCTCTGATTCCCTGGTGAGGGTCACTGCTATAGGATCTGTGTTCACACTGAGCATTACATGGATCCTTTGTGAGGTTCTTGTGGCAGCGCAGATGAATACTGTATGCACTGGGGCTAGTGCCCAGGCACTGGTCTCCTTGGAGGAGAGGAGGTAAACTATGCCAACAGAGCTGAACAAACCTCCCCTCTGATTAAAAAAAGGTGATCTACCACACCCACCTTGGACACTCTCCTCTTCCTGGAGAACTGAACAGAACACCCTGGCCATACCCAGCACATGCCTTAGAGTATTCATTGAAAGAGCAGACATTCCACTAAGCCACTGAGGTATACTCCAAAGATAAAAGTCATCACAGGTTAAAAAAAAAAAAAAAGTCTCTCCACAAATGCCTAAAAATAAACACATCAATTCAAGAAACAAGAATTAGGAAGACAAAATGTCACCCCCAAACATAATAACACTTCAATACTAGAATGTGAAGATGAAGAAATTGAAGAACTGCCAGAAATGGAATTCAAAAAATTGATCATAGGATTACTTAGAAGTAATCAGAATCAAGTCTACGAACTAAAGAAATCCATACATGACATGACAGAAAATTTTTCTCATGTAATTGAGATTTTATAGAGAAATCAAAATGAAATACTGGAAATGACGAATTCCAGAGAAAAAATAAAAAATGCATTGGGAACCCTTAACAACAGAATCAGTGAGGCAGAAGAAAAATTAGCTGAGTTGGAAGAAAAATCTCTGGAAATTTTACAGTCCATCTAAAAATAATGAAGAAATTATAAAACTAAAAAACAGTATTGGACTTCTATGGAGTACTATCAAACAAGCCAACATACAGGTCCTAGGAGTTCCAGAAGGCATGGAAAGATAGAATGGATTAGAAGGCCTTTTCAGTGAAATAACTACAGAAAACTTCACTAATTTGGAGAAAGAGATGTCCAAGTACAGGAAGCACACGGAACTCCTAGTAGACATGACCTGAAAAGATATTCACCACAACACATTGTAGTCAAACTCTCCACAGTAAAACATAAAGAAAAGATTGTGAAATGTGCACAAAAAAAACACCAGATTACTTTCAGAGGATCTCCAATTAGACTCACAGTGGACTGCTCATCAGAAACCCTACAGGCTAGGAGAGAATGGTGAGATATTATCCAAGTTTAAGAGAAAAAAAAAAAAAAAAAACTCTTAGCCCAGAATACTGTACCCTGCAAAGCTCTCATTTATGAATGAAGATGAAATAAAGACCTTCTATAACAAACAAAAATTGTCACTATTCATCCATTCTTACAAAAGATGCTTAAGGAGGTGCTACACATAGAAACACAGAAACATGGTCATCACTATGACAGAAGGTGAAGGCGGAAAATCTTCTAGTAAAGGTACAAAGTACAAGGTACGAAGTAGTCAATAGGAATATTTATGGAAAAAACAGCAGGGCCATTATTACTATTCAATAATAACCTTGAATGTAAATTGTCTGAACTATCAAATTAAAAGATATAGGCCAGCTGAATGGATTTACAGAGGAGACTCATCTATTTGCTACCTACAAGAAACACATCTCACCAACAAAGATACACTCAGACAGAAAGTGAAAGGATGGAAAAAGATATTCCATGCTAACAGATAGCAAAAAAGAGCTGGTATACCCATCCTTATATCAGACAAAATAGACTTTAACACAAAAACTGTTAAAAGAGATAAAGAAAGGCACTGCACAGTGTTAAAGGATCAATTCAACAAGAAGATATGACTATTATAAATGTATATGCACCTAACTACAGGGCACCTACGTATTTAAAAAAATGTTGATGGATCTAAACAGACATAGATTCCCATACAACAGTAACAGGGGACTTTAATACCCTACTTTCAGCAATGAACAAATCAACCAGACAGAAAATCAGCAAGGAACAACAGAGTTAATCGACACTATAGACCAAATGGACACAGCATATATCTACAGATCTTTGCATTCTACAGGTGCTGAATACACATTCTTCTCACCAGTGCATGGAACTTTCTCTAGCATAGATCACAGTCCAAGTCATAAAACAAGTCTCAGAAAATTCAAAGCAATCAAATTCAAACCATGCATCTTTGACCACAATGAAATGAAGCTGGAGATAACAACTTGAGAGTCTCTAGAACATATGCAAACACATAGAGATTGAACAGTATGCTCCTGAATGAACATGGGTCATAGGAGAAATTGAAAGAGGGAAGAGATGTACACTTTGGGACATGCTCAAGCTGACTTGACCCAAATGGTAGAGTTAGAAACATACCAGGGGACTCCAATTTAACCCCATCAAGGTGGCATGTACCAATGCCATCTCACTAGTCCAAGTGATCAATTTCTGTTCACAATTGATCATAATGAAAGGACTAAGAGTCAAAGGGAGCACATAAACAAGTCTAGTACCTGCTAATACTAACCGATAGAATAAATAAAGGGGAGAGTGATCCAACATGGGAAGCGAGATACTCAGCAGACTCATAGAATGGCGGATGCCCTAAACAGCACTCTGGCCTCAGAATCAGCCCTAAAGGCATTCGGATCTGGCTGAAAAGCCCATGAGAGTATTTCAGGCATGGAAAGCCAAGACACTCTGGCAAAAAAAAAAAAAAACACCACCACCACCACCACCACCACCACCACCACCTAAATGAAAGATCTCTGTGAGTGAGATCCCAGTGGAAAGAACAAGTCTTCAAAGAAGGAGGTACCATTCTCTGAAGGGAGGAGAGAACCTCCACTTTGACTATGACCTTGTCTAAACAAGATAAGAGTCGGAGAACTCAGAGGGCTTCCATAGCCTTGGAAACTCATGACTGGAGCATAGGGAGATTACTGATGCCATAGACAGGAGTGTCAACTGGTAAAGTCAACAACAGGAGTCACTGTGCACTTACTCCTCATGTAGGATCTCTGTCCTTAATGTGCTGTGCATTGAGATTTAATGCTATAACGAGTACCCAAACAATATATTTCACTTTGTGTTTCTATGGGGGTGCAAACTGTTGAAATCTTTACTTAATGCATACTAAACTGATCTTCTGTTAAAAAAAAAAAAGAAGAAATTATCAATTCCCAACTTGACTCTCACTGGGATTAAACATGACAATAGGTCTGATCTGATTTCATCATCATTTAAAAAAATCATCTATTATTTTTCACTTTATGTTTCTTTGTGGGAGCAAACTGTTGAAATCTTTACTTAATGTATGCTAAACTGATCTGTATATAAAGATAATCGAAAATGAATCTTGATGTGAATGGAAGGGGAGAGGGAGTGGGAAAGGGGAGGGATGCGGGTGGGAGGGACGTTATGGGGGGGAAGCCATTGTAATCCATAAGCCGTACTTTGGAAATTTATATTCATTAAATAAAAGCTAAAAAAAAGGAGGTGGGAGGGGGATATATCATTATATTCTTAGAATTTTACCTATGGATGATACAGAATCTATTCATTGTGCATTAATATCCCATTAACATGTGAATCAGTGAGAATGTTGCTGTAGTAATTGCCATCTATTTGCTATGACTCTGGGAATCTAATGTATTAATAAATTCCTTTAAAAAGTAAAAAAAAAAAAAAAGAAATTGAAAGAGAAATAAAAAACTGTTGAGGAACAATTTTTTTTCCATACTATTTGCTAAAATCTTTATTTAGTATAGAGTTAATCTTCTGTATATAAAGTTAATTGAAACTAAATCTTAGTAAAAAAATAGGAGAGGGAGGAGGAAGAAGGTGGGAGTGGGTGTAGGAGGATAGGTACGGTGGGAAGAGTCACTATCCCTGTGTTCGTAAAATTGTAGTTATGAAATACATGAAGTTTGCATACATTAAATAAAAAGTTTCTGGGAAAAAATACATCTAAGGCATGGGAAGTCACCATCTCCCAAAGGAGATTCCTTAACCTGTGCCAGATCCAAATTTGAGAAACTTCTTTCTTTATGGTAAACTCAAATTCTTCCCCATAATCTCAAACCACTGTCTTGAATTTACTTTGAAGGCCACACAGGACAAATCTAACTGCTCTTAGATAAGCAGATTCTCAAATACATGTGCTTTGCTTTTATGGCACATAGCGTTCTTCCCTTCAGGATAAATATTCAACTCTTTTCATTCAACTCCTCACATCTTCAGTGTATATATATATATATATATATATATATATATATATATAATCTATAACTAATATGGATTTGGTATTACTTTAATATACATGTGCACATTAATTTACTGCAACACTTTCTTTGTATGTAATACTCAGATATAATACAGACACACCTAATTATATATAAATATTTATGAAACATCTTTTTTATATTAATGTACATGATTTCATCTCAGACGGCAGACACCTATATTAGCCCAGTCTACATGGCTGGTACCTTCTGAGTATAGAGAAGAATTCTGTCTTACAGAAAGTCTTTTCCTTAACTGGATATAGTAAGAGAACATGCCCTAAACCTTGAAATTTTTCAGTGATATGCGTGGTCATTAGCTTATTTTTATAAAGTAATAATAATATACAAATTGTTTTATTTATAATGGATCTGGTTTTGGCCTGGCATGAGGCAAGGGTGTGTGCCACTTTTTGAAGCTACTTTTAAGGCCCTTAGACAACTTTAAAAATATATAGTTATTTATTTGAAAGGCACAGCAACAGAGAGGAAGGGAAAGAGATCCTCCATTCACTGGTTCATTCTCCAAATAATCACAGGGGTCTAGGCTAGGTCAGGCCAAAGCTAGGAGCCTGGAATTCCATCTGGGTCTTCCACATGGGTGACAGGAGCCCATCATCCACTGCCTCCTCTAGAACATTATTAGCAGGGAGCTAGACGGAAAGCAGAGTAACCAGGCCTCAAAGATCGAACTGGCACTCTAATAGTGGATGCTGGTGGCACTCCAATACTGGATGCACTGGCCTAACCTGCTGCACTGCAATGCTGTGCCTATACCTTGGTTACTATCAGAGCTGCTTCTGAAATTATGGCTATAGATTACCTGGTCACTTTACTTGGTAGAAATATTTTCAAAATGCCAGGCAATGGCATTGTAGGAAACAGAATACAAGTCTTTGTTTCTCCTTAGAATCTACTACATTATCTTCTCTGCAGTGCCCAGACAATGGGAAGCAGAATAAAGGGTCCATCGGGTCATATGCTTGTCACATATAAAGAAGATCATGACATCATCTAATCCTGCACTTGGATGATGATGGAAACTTTTGAAGGACTGGTCGTTCTTTTTTTGTTTGTTTTTGACAGGCAGAGTGGACAGTGAGAGAGAGAGAGATACAGAGAGAAAGGTCTTCCTTTTTTCTGTTGGTTCACCCCACAATGGCTGCTGCAGCTGGCACGCTGCAGCTGGTGCACTGTGCTGATCCAAAGCCAGGAGCCAGGTACTTCTCCTGGTCTCCCATGGGGTGCAGGGCCCAAGCACTTGGGCCATCCTCCACTGCACTCCGGGGCCACAGCAGAGAGCTGGACTGGAAGAAGAGCAACCGGGACAGAATCCGGCGCCCCGACCGGGACTAGAACCCGGTATGCCAGTGCCACCGCAGGCGGGGGATTAGCCTAGTAAGCCATGGCGCTAGCAGAACTGGGCATTCTTAGTGTAATTAAAGTCTTTGTAGATTCTTTTTTTAAAGATTTATTTTATTTATGTGAAAGGCAGAGCAACACACACACACACACACACACACAGAGAGGGAGAGAATCTTCTATCTGCTCATTCACTTCCCAGATGGTTGCAACAGCCATAGCTGAAGCAAGGCAGAAGCTAGGAGCCAGGAGCCAGAAACTTCTTTCAGGTCTCCCATGGGGTTGCAGGGGCCCAAGAACTTGGGCCATCCTCTGCTGCTTTCTCAGGTGCACTACCAGGAAGTTGGATCAGAATTGGAGCAGCCAGCTCATAATACAGTGCTCAATTGGGATGGGGTGCTGAAGATGGTGGCTTAACATGCTATGCCACAGTGCCAGCCCTATAGGTTATTTCTATACATAAACAGATTCCAGATGATCTATACTTTTGGGTCACTGTCAAAGAAGTAGTTAAGACACTGAGAACAATGGTTGAAAGAAAACTAAAGATGAATAGCAAGTGACAAACCGGAATCTGCAAGGCTAGAACCATCTCTGCCTTATTAACCATTGCATCTCTTGTACCACAGAAGTCAATTTAATGATGAATATTAATGTAAAACACATATAATAAATAGTTGCAATTTACAGGGAGAGTACACACACACATACACACATGCATACATGCTCACACTGTAAACTGCTTAGCCTTAGGATTCCCGAATCTCTATTCATAATTCCTAGTACTGTACAAATAGACACTCAATATACACTTTCTAAAAAATGAATGAATAAATAAGTGAATATGATGAGTTGATACATCAACAGCCTGAGGAAAAGAGATGGCTATGAATGTACACCTGTCCTTGACTGTAGCTGTAGCGTGTGCTGGCTGTGACACGTGGTGAATGATAGGATTAACCATTATGTCATCTTTCAGCCAGCCTTCAAGTTAACACAAGGAGTGCCTTCCATTACATCAGTAAATTAGGAGATGCACGGCTGCAACTGAGGCGACAGCAAGCACCTGGCATATACAAATGTGAGCAACAGAGTAAGTTATATAGACAGAAGAAATATATACTATACTCTGGGTTTTTCAAGATTTTGCCCACATTCACCTTAGTGAAAGGTTTCTATACGTGACAGAAAATGGCAATCTTACTACAGACGAGGACAGGAAGGGAGAAGCTTACTCTTACATGTAGTGCCAGGAGCACTACCAGGAGTATTTTGTTCAGTAGTGAGTAGCAGCGCTTAGCATAGTGACTGGAGCACTGGAGATATTTAGTAAACATCTTTAGTAGACTACATGATATTACTTGAATAATTCCTAGTTTAACAACTGGAGAAAGACTAAAAAAAATTGATGAAAATTGTCTGAGACATGATGCCTGCTAAATATCTTAGCCACTTAACCAGAGGTCAATTTGATGTTGCATTTCTAATGCAAAACACATAAAATCAATATATCTGCGATTTACAAGAAGTACACATGTGCCTGTGCATACACACACACACACAGACACACAGACACACACATTTATTAATTTCCAGGATTTCTCAGTCTCTATTCATCTATAATGCCCAGTTAAGCTGAGACTAGCCTAAGAGTCCAAATGAAAGAACGTCTGGTTGGAGGGATTACCTAGAGATAATCAGACATCTGCCTGACAGATTGTTATGTTGTTTACCATTAATGGAACTTCTAGAGGCTGCACAGACTGCAAAGAAAAAACGTAGATGTGAAATCATGATGCAGAACAAAACAAAATAGCTCATTAAGATAGATTTAGTTTCTCTATTTCCTTCAAATTACATTAATATTATTAAATAATTCCCAACATAATTTTTTATCAATGAGAATAAAATCAAACAGTGGAGCTAGAAATAGTCAAATTCAATTATTTGTCTTTAACATTTTCTTTTTAACTGCGTAAAAAACCCCAATGCCTAATAAATAATGTTTATTCTGTTTCTGCTGAATAGACTGAAGCAGCTCAGAATTCTTTAATGAAAAACTGCTCAGGAAACAGCCACACTGGGGTCTGGTCATATGACTCAATGAATAGATCTGAGTCGTCAGAGGAAGTAGGGATGCGAGGGAAGGGCGAGATCAGCATTCTATTTGCAGCTCCATCTTCATCCTCTGGGCGACCCACGATGACTCACATCTCTCTTTCTGAGTGCTTGCAGTGACTCAGAATTATTTTAAAAAGTTCTCTGTTTAATTCTCTGTCATAGATCATTTCCTCTAGAAAGCATATAGTACAAAATTATCTTTTCAGTTCTCCTTTCTATCTGTATATAAAGCAGTTAACTATACATGTGCATATACTGAAGTGAAATGTCATTATGATTACAGCATTTAATGGTAAAAAAAACTAGTAATGAAAGTATTAGAGTAAATATTTTCCAATGTTCTGAATTATGGATTCAACATCACTGACCCTATAAGAATTTGGGTATTATCTAGGCCTACCTGAAAAATGGTCGCTGTATCTTGGTATCGGATTCAGTGGATCCTAATGTAAAATCGCATTCTGAAACTTCTGTGGCTGTAGGAATGATTCAGATTCCAGCAAATATCAGAGCTGCAGGTGTGGCCGGAGGAGACTGCATTTCTATCCAGCACCCAGGTGATGGGTGCAGGCAGAACAAGGTAATATCCCTGTTCTACAGGGCCATTTCCTGTTCCTTCATCAGTATTTCTGGAACTCATACTGACACGTATACACAGACTGAATCATGCATAATATTAGGGATTCAGACAGACTCCTGATTTTGACACTTGTTAATGAAATGAGAAGACAGTTGTAAAGGACTTGCCTTTGCCCCTGGATAACCTTTTTAACAAGAGTCAGTATTTCACCTGAGACTTCAAACTTGCTACTAAAAGTATGAAGACTCGTTTTAGTCGTGTCTTTCAAGTTCTGATCTCTGGGTTGATTTAATACAAAAATTTGGAAGTGTATCTTCTTGTTTATCTAAAAGATGTACCAGGGCTGGCGTTGTGCTGCAGCAGTTAAGTCATGGCTTGTGATGCTGGCATCCATATGGTAGCACTGGTTCAAGTCCGGGTTAGTCAGCTTCTGACCCAGATTCCTGCTGATGTGCCTGGGAAGGCAGCGGATAATGGCCCAAGTCCTTGGGTCCCTGCCACCCATGTGGGAGACCCAGATGGAGTTCTAGGCTCCTGACTTTGGCCTCAACCAGCCATGGCCATTGCAACCATTTGGGGAGTAAACCACTGAATGGAAGATCTCTGACTGTCTCTCAACCACTATCACTCTGCCTTTCAGATAAATAAATAAATCATTTTAAAAGATTATTCAATAAAATGAAATGTACACAAACACAAGGAGATTTTTATTGGTTTTGCAAAATTTTGGTCTTGACCAATGCAGAACTTAAATATTCTGACTAAATCAAAATTAAAAATTGTTTTTTAGGTGATGCTTGGCCAAAAACACTAGTCACACAAAAGCAATAGTGCTGAATCCTTCCAGTGACAACTGGAACAATGCTATTTCACTCCATATCACTTCATAGCCAAATGGAGAAAGGAAATACATCAAACTATACTTATCCAAGCTTTATTCAAGAATAGATCTGTGTAGGCAGCAAGGGTACAGAGAAAAGTATACTATATGGTTACTCAACCATGTAATCATGAAAAAATGCAAAACTGTTCAGATTACTGCAAGATGCCCAGAGGGCAACCAAAAGAAAGAAGCCCAGACCATCAAGTGCATGAGGAAGGCTTGAAGATTACATTACATTGCATCATGAAAGACTGTTAGTGGTTTTTTTTTTTTTTGCTTTTAATTCTTGATTAACATGCAATGCTTATACATTCTTATGGGGTATGGTCCAATATTTCAAAACACATAAAACACATATACAAGGTAATGATCAAATCAAGTAATTGGCATTTCTATTTCCTCATGTTGTTTATCCTGTATATGATACAGCAGTTTGAACTATAGTCACCCCACTATGTTGTGAAGAATTAGGGATTATCCCTTCTATATAACTGTTGTGTTGTGGTGCCATTTATCTAACCTCCTTCCATTTTTCCTCCCCCAAACTTCTCATTCTCAAGTATTCTATGTTCACATCAACTATTTTATTAACTTCCATGGAAGCTCCAGTTCCATTATTTTTACTATAAATATCATTATTTCATTCTTTTTTTGCTGAATAATATTCCAGCATGGATGTGGCATATGCACACAATGAAATATTACTCAGCTAATGTTGACTTCAGAACACAGAATAAGAGGATATTCCTTGTAAACAGAAATGAATATCAAAACACAGAGTTGAAGGTGCCAGTGTTGTGGTGCAGCAGATGCTGCTTATGAGGCCAACATCCCATATGGGTGCTGGTTTGAGTCCGGGCTGCTCCAATTCTGACCCAGCTCCCTGATAAAACACCTGGGAAAGCACAGCAAGTGCATGGGCTCCTGCCACCCACATGGGAGACCCTGATGAAGCTCCAGGCTCCTGGCTTCAGCCTGGTCCAGCCTTAGTCATTGCGGCCGTTTGAGGAGTAAACCAGTGGATGCAAGATCTCTTTCCCTCTCTCTGTCTCTGTCTCTCTCTCTTTCTCTCTCTCTCTCCCCCTTCCCCTCTCCCTCTCTATCTCTGTAATTCTGCCTTTCAAATAAATAAAATATTTTTTTTAACAAAAAGAACCCACAGTGCTAAAAAATAATCTCCAGTTGACAAAATCTCACAGTTTGAAGTGAGAGTATTTGTGATTAAGTGGTGGGGAGGGTGATTGGAAAGACATGTTGGAAGTAGATTAATAACAGCATGCATTCATTCTGTGAATATATTAATACATTTAATCAGATGTGCTATGTGCTTTATTTCTTGTTTAAATATTTTTACACCTCTGAAATCAGATGGGCATTTTGGCAGGTGTCAGTTTTGATATTGTCACTAACTATTCACGCACATCAAAATTTACCAAGTAGGTATCAGTAGCTTAGAATAAAATGAGTCTTCCAAGAAATTTTCAACTCTCATGCTCCTGATGACATAGAGAACAGTATTACGTGGAAGAACACAACCATTTTGCTTAAATTTTCCTTTTTATTTATGCATGAGAGTGACATGATAAAAATCATTAAGGTCTTTCAATAAGAACATGATAAAAATCCAAAGAGATGAGAAAGCATTGTGTCACAGTTTAATTGGCATATTTCTTTTTTCTTCATAGTACATAAAGTAATGGTGAGTTTATGATTACTGCCAATCTTAGATTTGATTCAATAGCTTATTCAACACATGTACACTGTGAATCTAGGCTGTGCTAAGCTCTGTGCTAGAAGTTGGGTGAACAGTTATGGGTAAAATCCGACAGTGTTCTCAATATCACAATATTTATAGGATACAGTCTTGAAGAGTAGCTACAAATCCCGAACCATGTACATTATTACAACAGGATATCCTTACAGGAGTTTAATTACAGAAATATCATCATATCCAAGGGTATTTCAATATTCCTTGGAAAAATGATATTAAAAGATGATATGTTTATTTTTGTGTAGCAATTTATGAAATCCATGCATATAAATAGTTGTCAAAAGTACATGGAGGGTGCTGGTGCTATGGCACAGCAAGTTAGAGCCCTGGCCTGCAGTGCTAGCATCCCATATGGGTACCTGTTCACATCCTGGCTGCCCCACTTCCAATACAGCTCCCTGCTAATGCACCTGGGAAAGCAGTGAAGGAATGGCTCAAGTCTTTGGGCCCTGCACCCTGGAGAAAGCTCCTGGCTTTGGATCAGCTCAGCTCTGGTGGTTAAAGCCATTTGGGGAGTGACCTAGCAGATGAAAGACCTCTCTCCGTGTCTCTACCTCTCTCTCTCTATCTCTTTCAAATAAATAAAATAAATCTTTTAAAAAAAAGTACATGGAGAATACTTATTATGAAAAATCCATGCAACCCACACATGTATTTCAATTCTTTTGTATGAAAATAAATTTATTTTTCAATTCTACATTTCCCCAAACTTTTGGAGTTCCCGTGTATGTTTTGCAGGAAGTTAGCCCTAGCAGTGCAAGGCAGCATGGCAACATTAAGGACGGTCTTGAAATAGTTTGTGTGAGATATAATGAGAGCTGAATTAAGGCATGACCATAGGCAGAGGAAGAAAAGGACTTGATCAAGGTGATTCCTACTCCCCTTGGTTCACAATCAAAGAAACCTAGTGACAGTTTCAACTACTGCCACATTGATGGGAATGCATTATGGCATTTGAGAGCCATCCAACCATCAAACATGTTTTTCACTTTCAATCTGGTACATACTTGTATACTTGTAACCTTCATTCACCCTAACACTGAGGCCAAGGCCATGCTTAGCTCTGGGAATATGAAGAATTGAATCTTTCCAGGGGAATGGAAGGAGGGAGAAAGGGAGGTATGAATAGAGGAAGGCATTGAGGGAGGGAGGGAGGGAGGGAGGGAGGGAGGAGGGGAGGGAGAGAGGGAGGGTCAGGAAGAGAGAGAGACAGAGAGGAAGAGAGAGAGACAGATCAATGAGCACCCATATGACTGTGCCATATTAGAGAGAAAGGCTGAGTGATCTCAGAATGCATAGCACTGCCTGGAGATGTAAATGGTCTCTTATTGGCATTCCCATCTGACCAGGCACTCAAGGAAGTGGAACAAAAAAAAAAAAAAAACAAAAACAAAAACAAAAAACAAATCACAAAGCAAACAATGCAAGAGAGGGCATTATGGACAAAGATTAAGCATGTGCACCAACATAAAGCTAAGCACATTTGGGGAGATTTTCAACCTGTGGATATGGCTTAGTGCAGGGTATATCCCAACAGCTGGGAGAGATAAGGAGAAAGGTCACTCAAGGGACTTCTGTCATAATAGAGTTTGAATGAATCCTGGAATACTATAGACCTACCAAAGGACTGTCTGCCTTTTTGTTTATGTTATTCAAATAGGACTTTAAAATGTTGTATAACTTTAAATTTGACTACACATAAAAACAAACCTGAAAAGAATTTCCAACAATAAAAAGCAGAGAAAGATATTTCTAATATGATCCCAGTTAATACAGGTGACTAATTTAAATGTTATCGTAAAGTAAAATGCTGGGAGCAGGAGAAGGGCAACCGATTTAAACTTTGTGATATCAAACAGAGATGGTGGTTCTGTTTCAAAAATTATCCCACGGCACACTTCTATTTAACAGAAACAAATGATATCCATACATATAAAATGTTCTAAAGATCCTTTGCAGGCGGTGCTGTGGCTCACTAGGCTATTCCTCCTCCTGCAGCGCCGGCACCCTGGGTTCTAGTCCCAGTTGAGGCACCGGATTCTGTCCTGGTTGTTCCTCTTCTAGTCCAGCTCTCTGCTGTGGCCCGGGAGTGCAGTGGAGAATGGCCCAAGTCCTTGGGCCCTGCACCCCATGGGAGACCAGGAGAAGCACCTGGCTCCTGGCTTCGGATTAGCGCAAAAAGGAAGACCTTTCTCTCTCTCTCTCTCTCTCTCTCTCTCTCTCTCTCTCTCTCTCTCTCACTGTCTAACTCTACCTGTAAGAAAAAAGAAAGATCCTTTGCTGGCTTTATTTGCCTAAAGGTAATAATATAGGACAATTTTCCTGTAAATTGTTACTCATTTTTTAAAGATTTATTTTATTTATTTGAAAGACAGAGGTAGAGATGGAGAGAGACTGAGAGAGGTCTTCCATCTGCTGCTTCACTACCCAAATGGCAGCAACAGCTGGAGCTGGGCTGATCCAAAGGCATGATCCGGGAGCTTCTTCCAGGTCTTTCACGTGGGTTCCAGGGGCCCGAGGACATGGGCATGAATAAGATGCACATGTATGTTACAGCTAGCATGTGTGTTTGTGTGTGTGTGTGTGTGTTCCAACGAAGTAACAATAAACCAAACATTAAACATGAACACTCATATTCTCAGGTGACAGCATTTGAGCCTATGGCTTGGCATTAAACCCTGAATGAATAACAAGTGCAATATTTCTTTCAGCTACTGCAATTGTGAACAGAATTGGGTTCCACACCTCCAGCACTGATGAGTTCCACAGGAACACAAAGAATAAGTCATATTCTTTCTGGGTTCCTGATCCATGCTGGGGACAGTCCTGAATGTCACTGTACTTGCTCTTTACAGTCAATGACCAAAATAGCAAACTGCTTCAGTTATAGAAGCAGGGAAATCAGGGAAATGATGATCTTAACAAATAAGGAAACAAGAAATTATTTTTCTGAAGCACAGAGAAAGGTACTAATCTTATTGAAGGTTTGCTTTGTTTTAAAAAAATATATCTTTCAGGGCTCCAAAACATGGAAACATAGAAGTATTTAAGTAATATTTCTATGCTCAAGAGATACCTATATGGCTTAAACATGTCTTTTGGGGTGCACAGTCTTTTAGGTTAGCACTCAAGGAACCACAGTGCTTGCTGACTCTACATACAGTGAACCACTGCTGCAAACCACATTCTCAGGCAGAATATTCTAGGCTATGTGCTATTGCTGAGCTCTCTCACTTTTTTTGAACTGCCTTTTGTTATGACTGCTTTTATTTTTCTCCTTCTAATCCGCAGCTTACAATTGCAATGATTTAATGGGATTTTTCCACCCATCAGCAAAAAGTTAACATCTTATGGTCATTTACAACTTTCACATTTCCTAAATCCTTCTGGTATGCTGCAAGGAATCTAAACCAGGGAAAATACGGAGAGACAAACCTGAAGAGATGAACTGCATTCTTTGAGATGATGTGCAGCAATTTCAGAAATGTGTACTTGGGATGTAGGCAGGCATAACGCTGATCAAGTAATGACTAAGAAAATGCAGAGCTATGATGAATGTCTTCATAATCAGACCTCAGCTTCTGAAGCAGGCACCTGGCACATTTCATTCTCTCTGGCAGGTGTCTGTTTCACTTAGGCAACTGACCACTGATTTGTCTTAGCACCCATTAGAACATGAATAAATTATGTCATCACATGAAATACTATGCAGCAACACAAATCTAAGGTAGAACTACTGGCCTTGAGTAAGTGCTGTGCTGTATGATTTGGTGAACTATTAGGTTTCAGAGTAATGTCTCCAGCCTATTTTTAATTTTGTTTATATATATATATAAACATATAAATGCAAATAAATATGAAACAACACACATGTGTTTACTGGATAAACAAAAATGTGGAAAGATACTCTCCGCTTCCAGAGAGAAACTTCAGAAAGGCTATGTGGCATCATTAAATTTTCCTTTGTACATTGTATTCCATTTTATTTGCAGCAATAGGCATGTATTTGATAATTCAACTACCTAGTGAAGAAAATGTGAAGAGAATTTCAAGATCTGTTTTAAGATTTTTTTTAAAAATGTACAAGCTACTATGGACTCTACTGCCACTACTTACTAGCTGTGTGACATTAGGCAATTCGTTTACTCTCTCTCTCTCTCTCTTTTTTTTTTTTTTTTTTTTTTTTTTTTTAAGAAAGGTAGAACCAGGCAGAGAGAGACAGAGATCAATCTTCCATTGACTGGTTTGCTCCCCAAATTCCTGCAACAGGCAGGGCTGGTCCAGGCCAAACCCAGGAGCCAGGAACTCTATCTGAGCTTCCCAAATGGGTGGCAGGGACACTAGTACTTTGCTGTCATTTACTGCCTCCCAGGAACATGAGCAGAAAGCTGGACTGGAAGCCAAGGTGGGATTCAATCCCAGACACTCCAGTATGGGATACTGGCATTCTAGACAGCAGTATAGGCTACAACAGTTGCCCTCCTTTGTTCTTTTTATTGTAGCCTAGTCGTTACAATGGGAATAATAATATGAACTTCCCGAGGTGGCTATGATAACTTTATTAGTAAAAGTAAAGCACACTGTGTAGCCTACATTAAATAATAACTGTCAGGAGCTAAACAAAGGTATTTGAAAACATTTGTGGAATGTATTGAGGTGCTGTTGGGGACGCCTGCATCCTATATCAAAGTGCCTGGTAAGTCCCAGCTATGCCACTTCTAATCCAGCTTCCTCCTAATACACTTGCAAAGGCAGCAGGTGATGGCTCGAGTACTTGGGTTCCTGCCACCACGTAGGAGACATGGATGGATTTCCTGAGTCTTAATTTTGGCCTGGACCGGCCTTGGCTTCTTTTGACATTTGAGGAGTGAACCTGCCAATGGAATCGTTTTCTCTCTCTTCCCATTCTCTCTGTCACTCTGTCTTTCAAATAAATAATCTCTAAAATGATTCAAGGTAAGCTTATTTTAGTACACAAATACTCTTAAGGTCGTGCAAAGCTTTGTTCATAATATGCTCTTTCCAAGAGCTTTTTGATGACTCCTTGTATGTGGATTTCAAAAATTTACTTTTAATTACATTTTAATGTACTTCAAAACATTTTAAAAATTTATCTACCTATTTTACGTGAGAGTCAGAGATACAGAGATTGAGCAGAGAAAAGAGACAGCATAATCTCAAATCTGTTGGTTCATGCTTCAAATGCCTGTAACAGTCAGAGCTCAACCAGGCCAAATTCAGTATCTGGGAACTCATACACAGGCCTCCCAAGTGGGTGGCAGGGTTCCAACTACCTGAGCCATCACTTTCTGCCTCCCAGGTGCATTTTATCAGGGTAACAAAACTGGGACTTGAACCCAGGTACTCTGATAAGGGACAGAGGTATCCTAAGCAACTCATCAAATGCTAGGCCAAATACCTGGCCCTCCACAAGCTTTTTGAAGTGCTCTCCTACTTAGGGTTTTCTTGAATAAATAATTTACTAAGGTTTCTGGGTAACACTCTTGGTTTGGTTACCAAAGCATACTGTGCAGCTACCTGCTTTTGGCTCAGAGCTTTGGATGATGTTCCTCATTAAAATATTGATGGAAGGGAGAAGAAAAGAACTTCAAGTTTATTTTTTTAATTATCAGACAAAAAATCAAAAGTGTTATAAGGGAGAACATGAGGCAAGAAGGGTCTTTTAACTAGGCAATTATAATTCTGAAAATATCCATGTATTATTATGTATAAAAAATCTACATTTTTTTTCAATTGAGTTTTCAGATAATTGTTTTCTGAAATTATTTTCTGGCTTCCAAGATGCAAATTCACAGTCAAGCCAGTTGGCTGAGTGCTACTTAAGCAATCTGGTTAAGTATTCAAATTTCAAAACATATGCCTTTCCCTACCTTCCTTCCCCTGTATAAACCCTACATCAGGAAAAAAAAAAACCTAGCTTTAATTATGCAAGATTATATTACAAGACACCTTTGAAACTTCAGTGACATTAAAAACCATCAATGATGTTGCCTAGATCTTACTGTAATAATGAAAAATAAAATGCAATCTTATCATCAAAAAGAACAAGAATTAGTGAGGAAAGAAGTTTGCTTCCAGCATTGAGAGGGTAAGTGTCTGTACCTCCCTTGTATCTAATGTTCTAAATAAGATAGGGCAGCTACTACTGCCAATGAAGCATATGCCTGTAACAGCTGCAAAACCCATGCATCCAACAGACACTCTCTGTTGCTGGACATATGCCATTACTACTTTAATACATTAAGTGCTATAGGACTATTTTTGTCTCAGAATAATATACACAACATAGCTCATGGCTCTTGTTTATTTCAAGTAATCATTTTTAAATTATTTTAAATAATATTTTGAAGCTATATATGACATACTGAAATATGTAAGTGCATAATGTGCTTTTAGTCAAGAATACAAATTATGATTATCTCTCCATGCCACCCCAATTTAAACCACACAGTAAGAGGTTTTCATAAATGACAGGTAGTGCTGAGGAAAAATTAGGAAAAATACCATTTAAAAATTACAAAGAAATAGGTTCTGAAAGGTATCAGATTGAATGAATGATGGAAACCAAACATGTCACCAGAGTTTTCCCCTTCTTCAATACACATGCCTTTGGCAGCCTGCCTTGTTCATTGTCCCACCTCACCAGGGACAAACTGGTGACAGAAATCCATCTATATGGTCCTATAAAGACAAAGATTTGATTTCCCACTTGCACAGAAATCAGATATCTATTTCATAATGTTACTAGGAAACATCTACTTCATAACAGAGGAAGTAGCAACGCATGGAAGTTGGTAGATCCCACCTACCCTGAGCTGTTTTCGCCTTTCGTCATCTCTGTGCAGGCAAGCAGGCAACCTTATAGCTGTGTGGGAGCCCAGTCGGATCTGATGAGTGTTCTGTTACCTGTGAGTCTTAAACTTGATGTCTCTCTAGCTCCACCCACCACCTCTACCAGAAGCCAGCCTGTCCAGGGTAAGGCTGGTATTTACACAAAAAATTCAACGAAAACGGAGACCCCAAACCTAGTAAAAAACCTGTGATCCCCCCGAAGAACATACCACTCACTGAGCACAACCAGGTGCAGTATTGAATGCAATTACTCTTCAGATACATATACGAGAAATATGTTTCTGGAAGTGTATTTTTCTATACATGCTACAAAGAAAACAGAAATGATTTAGATACAGTGCCTGCAACAGACTTTTAACTACCATAGAACACAAAACATTGATGTTGACACCACTTACACTATAATTCATTATGTTCTTTCTCTGTGCTGGGCATTGTGGTGAGTGTTTAATTTTAATTTCCCAGTGGCCTATGAGGAAGTTCAGATTCTATTCATATTTCTGTCTATTGGAAGAAAGAACAGAAAATCACCAAGGTTGAGGAATTTGCCTGAGGTCATACACTCATACATGGCAGAGTTATAACTTGAATTCTGTCCCCTAAGGCTCCAAAGACATACTTGTTGAGCATTTTACCATATTTCCCTCACCTTACTACACAGATTTCAGTAGAGGCCTTCATATCATGAGACTACTCTTTCTACATATATTACAAAAAATGTTTAAATAAGTTAGATTTAGTGATTTCTTGTGACACATTCTACAAGAGATAAGCTTCAGTATTCAATGTCAGATTATTACCCTTACAGAGTTTAAAATACCTGTAAAGGAAAAATTAACCTTTAGTTATCCTCAAAATGGGCGATGTGGATGAAAGTATGATATTAAATATAAATAAATATTGTCTCCCATTGTAAGCTGTCACATCATAACAAATAGAAGAAGAAAGACATGTTTCTTTTACAGAACAAATACGAGGCTGGGATAAAATATTATTTAAATTTCTTCCAGTAGGGATCATTGTACAAATTTCACTGATCTGTGGAGAAGCTCCCCATATGGATTCAGAAAAGTCACAAAATAGGACAGCGCCAGTGCATTTTCACACATTAACTTATAAAAAGAAGTAGGAATGAATTAGAGCAATTTGCTTATACTACAAGCAAACTTGGTAGGAAATCATCTTTGAACTCCTGCCAATTTCTTGAGGGTAACAGTGACAGGGACACACAGAATCCACCTCTCATCACTTTTATATTGCTCACTCTCATTCATTGTCCTGGTTTGGAGAAGAAAACTGTCACAAAGGTGATTTCTACTTCATAGATTATTAAGAAAGAGCTCCGTTTGCTTCTCTTTGCAAATGTTATGCTTTGACAAAGATACATAAGGCACTGGTCTTGTCAGTGCTTCTCTGAACTAATACATCTACACTTGGAGAAACTAAGGCTATTTTTTGTTTTTTTTTGTTTTTTTGTTTTTTTTTTTAACTTTTATTTAATGAATATAAATTTCCAAAGTACGACTTATGGATTACAATGGCTTCCCCCCCATACCGTCCCTCCCACCCAAAACCTTCCCCTTTCCCACTCCCTCTCCCCTTCCATTCACATCAAGATTCATTTTCGATTCTCTTTATATACAGAAGATCAGCTTAGTATACATTAAGTAAGGATTTCAACAGTTTGCTCCCACACAGAAACATAAAGTGAAAAATAATAGATGATTTTTTTTAAATGATGATGAAATCAGATCAGACCTATTGTCATGTTTAATCCCAGTGAGAGTCAAGTTGGGAATTGATAATTTCTTTTTTTTTTTTATACAGAAGATCAGTTTAGTATGCATTAAGTAAAGATTTCAACAGTCTGCACCCCCATAGAAACACAAAGTGAGATATACTGTTTGAGTACTCGTTATAGCAATAAATCTCAATGCACAGCACATTAAGGACAGAGATCCTACATGAGGAGTAAGTGCACAGTGACTCCTGTTGTTGACTTTACCAATTGACACTCCTGTCTATGGCATCAGTAATCTCCCTATGCTCCAGTCATGAGTTTCCAAGGCTATGGAAGCCCTCTGAGTTCTCCGACTCTTATCTTGTTTAGACAAGGTCATAGTCAAAGTGGAGGTTCTCTCCTCCCTTCAGAGAAAGGTACCTCCTTCTTTGAAGACCTGTTCTTTCCACTGGGATCTCACACACAGAGATCTTTTGCCAGAGTGTCTTGGCTTTCCATGCCTGAAATGCTCTCGTGGGCTTTTCAGCCAGATCCGAATGCCTTTAGGGCTGATTCTGAGGCCAGAGTGCTATTTAGGACATCCGCCATTCTATGAGTCTGCTGAGTATCTCACTTCCCATGTTGGATCACTCTCCCCTTTATTTATTCTATCGGTTAGTGTTAGCAGGTACTAGACTTGTTTATGTGCTCCCTTTGACTCTTAGTCCTTTCATTATGATCAATTGTGAACTGAAATTGATCACTTGGACTAGTGAGATGGCATTGGTACATGCCACCTTGATGGGGTTAAATTGGAATCCCCTGGTATGTTTCTAACTCTACCATTTGGGGCAAGTCAGCTTGAGCATGTCCCAAATTATACATCTCTTCCCTCTCTTATTCCCACTCTTATGTTTAACAGGGATCACATTTCAGTTAATTTTCAACACTTAAGAATAACTGTGTATTAATTACAGAATTAAACCAGTCATATTAAGTAGAACAGACAAAAAAACTACTAAGAGGGATAATGTATTAAGTTGTTCATTAACTGTCAGGGCTGTGCTGATCAAGTCACCGTTTCCCATAGTGTCCATTTCACTTCAACAGGTTTGTTTGTTTTTTAAGATTTATTTATTTATTTGAAAGTCAGAGTTACACAGAGAGAGAAGGAGAGCCAGAGAGAGAGAGAGAGAGAGAGAGAGAGGTCTTCCATCCACTGGTTCACTCCCCAATTAGCCACAACAGTGGGTCTGAGCAAAACCAAAGCCAGGAGCCAGTAGCTTCTTCCAGGTCTCCCATGCAAGTGCAGATGCCCAAGGATTTGGGCCATCTTGTACTGCTTTCCCAGGCCATCTCAGAGAGCTGGATCGGAAGTGGGGCAGCCGGGACATGAACAGGCGCCCATATGGGATGCAGGCACTGCAGGCAGTGGCTTTATCCACTATGCCACAGTGCTGACCCCATGCTATTTTGCTTGTAAGGTAGAACTTCTGCCTCCAAATTCTACTTCTGACACTATTCTTCCAGGGGAGCCTCAGTTTTCTTGCACTCTAAGAGAAGTAACAAGTATGGCTTGCCAGCCTTAGAAAGCCTTTCCAAAGCTTTGCAGTCTGAGTCGTGCTGAACTGTGAACTAATTAGTATGGAACATTTTTATTCAGGTAGAATCTGATTAAGTGCACATCTACAGTAAAGTAAATGCAGTCTAAAAAAGGCAACCAGAAATGAACATGGACAGAAATCAAGGAGGCAGTCCTTTGCTGGGATAAGAGCTGTAGAATGCGCAGAGGAGCCAGGCTTCTTGTCGCTGGAGGTACAGCCGTCTGACGGACTGCCCCGAAACATAAGCCACTAAATAACAAGCAGTTCTCAAGCTATGGGTACCAGACAGCTTGCCCAGTACCCTGTGGAAAATGTTAATGTCAGTTAAGCCTCCTGGAACTTTTCACCTTGACACTGGCTTCTCTTAGTGAATGACTCAGAGTTCACCCTTCTTAGGTATTTTGTGTTCAGTAAGCATTCTAAATGACTAAAAACTTGTCACCAGCCATGGGGTTAACACTGAATATAAAACAGGTGATATGAGTGTGTGCTCATTTACCCTACTGCATTATAAGGCTCTTTGACAACAGGAAAGCAAGTGGAGATTATCAGGACTACTTTAGTCCTTTCTATTTAATTCCCTGTAAATAAATGGCTCTGTTGGTAGACTCATTAGACAAAGGATTTAGAAACACAAGAAAAATAACTCTCCTTGAATTGCAAATGCTTGTTGCCCAAGGTCATATCTAAAGTACTTTTTATTTATTCTTAAATACTGTGACTTTTATTAAACTTTCCTAATGCTATCATGGGTGTGTGGTATGTTAATATAGGGTGGGTGTGCGGGTGTGTGTGTGTGCTCACATGCAAGCACATACATTTTTACCCACATTTTTGGATCTAAATTTTTCAGATAATAGCTTCTTTTTTTCAAGGTTTATTTATTTATTTATTTATTTAAGAGGCAGAGTTACAGACACAGAGAGAGGGAGAAACAGAGAGAAAGGTTTTCCATCCGCTGGTTCACTCCCTAAATGGTTGCAATGGCCAGAGCTGGGCTGCTCCAAAGCCAGGAGCCAGAAGTGTTCCAGGTCTCCCATATGGGTGCAGTGGCCCAAGCACTTGGGCTGTCCTCTGCTGCTTTCCCAAGCCAGAGCAGAGAGCTGGATCGGAAGTGGAGCAGCCTGGAATTGAATCAGCACCCATACAGGATGCCAGTGCTGCAGGCAGAGGCTTGGCCCACTACATCACAGCACTGGCCCCAATAACTTCTTTTTTAAAATCTCAAACAAGGAATGAAAATTTTAAATAGAAATTTAAAAACCCAAGCTCAGCTATAAAAATAAACAATGGTTATATATTAAAATTATTGAATTATTATTGCAATTACTATGTATGCAAATACTAAAGATATAATTTATTTTATTATCTTATTATTTAACTCTCTTAACTGCCAGAGTCTCTTCAACATTATTTTTAACTGCCTTTATCTACAGAGATAATTACAAATTCATGCCTTCTTGAAACAGAATGAATGACAGTAGAACTCTTAAAGTAATTCACTCATCTTGGTTTGATATTTTTGAGGCCTTTAGTAAAATTCAACAACGTAATGAGTTTTCAATTATCCTATTATCTACAACTAGAAAGGAATGGAAATTTCTTTTTACTCTTTAACTGTATACCACGTAGTTTACAATGTAACATATCATAGATCATACAATTGCTTTACTATTAAACAGAGAATAGAGGGGAAAAAATCTATTTTCACTACAGATTGTGCTGACTGCCCTGTGACATTTTTTAGTACCGAAGACAAATTGTGCAATGGTTCATGTGGCCTCCCTGAGCATAACTGCCTAGGAAATCTTGGCATCTTTCTTCAAAGCAGAGCCTTTCCTACAATAGTTTTTCACTATTTTTTGGATATGGTATGAGCATGAGAGGAAACCAGTAAATCATAAGTCTACAATAATGTTGTTAACATTTACAGTTTTTGGAACTGCTGTCTACTTTAAGACTACAAGGTAGTCCGACGGATGAGAAGTGTCACTTACCAATCTCCTCTATTGAAAAAAGCCAGCTTTTTGTCAACGAAATCCAAAAAATTTGCAACAAAATGGAGGAATCTGGAACACATCATGCTGAGTGAAATAAGCCAGTCCCAAAGGGACAAATACCATATGTTCACCCTGATCGGTGACAACTGACTGAACACCAAAAAGGAAACCTGTTGAAGTGAAATGGACACTATGGGAAACGGTGACTTGATCAGCATAGCCCTGACAGTTAATGAACAACTTAATACATTATCCCTCTTAGTAGTTTTTTTTGTCTGTTCTACTTAATATGACTGGTTTAATTCTGTAATTATCACACAGTTATTCTTAAGTGTTGAAAATTAACTGAAATGTGATCCCTGTTAAACATAAGAGTGGGAATAAGAGAGGGAAGAGATGTATAATTTGGGACATGCTCAAGCTGACTTGCCCCAAATGGTAGAGTTAGAAACATACCAGGGGATTCCAATTTAACCCCATCAAGGTGGCATGTACCAATGCCATCTCACTAGTCCAAGTGATCAATTTCAGTTCACAATTGATCATAATGAAAGGACTAAGAGTCAAAGGGAGCACATAAACAAGTCTAGTACCTGCTAACACTAACCGATAGAATAAATAAAGGGGAGAGTGATCCAACATGGGAAGTGAGATACTCAGCAGACTCATAGAATGGCAGATGTCCTAAATAGCACTCTGGCCTCAGAATCAGCCCTAAAGGCATTCAGATCTGGCTGAAAAGCCCACGAGAGCATTTCAGGCATGGAAAGCCAAGACACTCTGGCAAAAGATCTCTGTGTGTGAGATCCCAGTGGAAAGAACAGGTCTTCAAAGAAGGAGGTACCTTTCTCTGAAGGGAGGAGAGAACCTCCACTTTGACTATGACCTTGTCTAAACAAGATAAGAGTCGGAGAACTCAGAGGGCTTCCATAGCCTTGGAAACTCATGACTGGAGCATAGGGAGATTACTGATGCCATAGACAGGAGTGTCAATTGGTAAAATCAACAACAGGAGTCACTGTGCACTTACTCCTCATGTAGGATCTCTGTCCTTAATGTGCTGTGCATTGAGATTTAATGCTATAACGAGTACTCAAACAGTATATCTCACTTTGTGTTTCTATGGGGGTGCAGACTGTTGAAATCTTTACTTAATGCATACTAAACTGATCCTCTGTAAAAAAAAAAAAAAAAAAGAAAGAAATTATCAATTCCCAACTTGACTCTCACTGGGATTAAACATGACAATAGGTCTGATCTGATTTCATCATCATTTAAAAAAATCATCTATTATTTTTCACTTTATGTTTCTGTGTGGGAGCAAACTGTTGAAATCCTTACTTAATGTATACTAAGCTGATCTTCTGTATATTAAGATAATCGAAAATGAATCTTGATGTGAATGGAAGGGGAGAGGGAGTGGGAAAGGGGAGGGTTGTGGGTGGGAGGGACGGTATGGGGGGGAAGCCATTGTAATCCATAAGTCGTACTTTGGAAATTTATATTCATTAAGTAAAAGTTAAAAAAAAAGAAAAAAGCCAGCTTTTCTCCATTTTGCTGAAGATGAAATAAAAGGTCAATTACGTAAAAACTAACTCATGTCTCCAAATATTAACAACCACAGTAAAATCTTACTAACCCAGTACTTCAGCTATCCAGAGCCCAGTCAGTGACTTAAAATTCACAAATTTTAAGAGTTTATTCATAGGAGATCTATATATACAAAAATAAACAGAACTACAAATAAAACCTTATTTTCTTTTTTTTATTTTTTTTTTACTTTTATTTAATGAATATAAATTTCCAAAGTACGACTTATGGATTAATAAAACCTTATTTTCATTATTAATCTAATAAGCATGGCCATTTGGGATTCTCATTCATTTAACACATTTATTGAATACCTAATATGTTGTTGCAGTGTGCTAGGTGCTGAATAATTCAACAGTTGGAAACAGGTGATTTGTTCACTTTCCCAGTGGAGTTTGTAAGATAAAATCCACTAATGCAAGGCCACCATTGTGGCCCTGGTCTGCAACACTGGCATCCCATATGGAGGCTGGTTTATGTCCCAGTTGCTACACTTCTGATTCAGACCCAGATGAAGCTCTTGGCTCCTGGCTCCTGCCTGGTCCACCCCAGCCATTGCAGCCATACAGGGGAGTAAACCAGTGGGTAGAAACTAATTCATTCTCTCTCTCTCTCTCTCTCTCTCTATCTCCCCCTCTTTTTCTCTCTCTCTCCACCATCTCTGTCTCTAACTCAGCCCTTCAAATCAATCAATAAATATTTTTAAAACACTTACAAATGTGTGAATGGCATACACAAAAGTAGATAATGTAGGAGATGGTGACCATTCAAAGTCAACACCTGCATAGTTATGGAAAGAGTCAAGAAGGAGTCAAGTTCAGAAAGCAGTGGTTTAGGATGTCTGAATTTAAAAGCACCAAGACCTCTTGTCCTTTAAACCTCAAATAAGGTCACCAATGCAATCATGGGGCTTCATTCTTGTAACCTCAGCTAACTAGTATTTCCCAAGGATCCCACCTCCCAATATCATCATCTATGAGATTAAGGTTTCAGCACATGAAACTTTGGAGGACATAAAAATCCAGTCTACAGTAATAACACAAACATGCATGTAACCTTTCAAAAGCAAATATAGGCTGAATATTAACAACAACAGCAAAAACAACACCACCACTTTCATTTTCCATTATTTTGTTCAGGCAGTAATCTCAGTACCTTCCTTCACTTGATGATCCCCACAACTATGGGAATGGGATTCTTATTGAACCCAATTCACACACAAGTGAGACCTAAAGTACAGAGAGGTTGAGTCCAAGGTCATATGGATGGTAAGTTAAGGGCACCAGAGAAGTACCTAATTCCACAGTTACAAAACAAGCCATCTGGCCCTGTACCCTCATGCTACATCTGTATCTTAAACATACTGCTACCATTTATTGAATCCTAAGTGTGACCTGGGTACTCTAAGGTACTTAATATCATTTGGCTTAATACTCAGAACAAATTCATTAAAACAACATTTATTTTATCTTCGTTTTACAGATGATAAAACTGAAATCTCAGAACAACTTAAAAAAGCAGCAAATCCAGGATAAAGCCCCAAGCCAGGGATTCTAAAGCCCTTGTTCTTTATTTCTGTTTTGTCTTCTCTGCTTTTTTTTTTTTTTTTTTTTTTTTTTGACAGGCAGAGTGGACAGTGAGAGAGAGAGACAGAGAGAAAGGTCTTCCTTTGCCGTTGGTTCACCCTCCAATGGCCGCCGCGGCCAGCGCGCTGCGGCCGGCGCACCGCGCTGATCCGGTGGCAGGAGCCAGGAGCCAGGTGCTTTTCCTGGTCTCCCATGGGGTGCAGGGCCCAAGCACCTGGGCCATCCTCCACTGCACTCCCTGGCCACAGCAGAGGGCTGGCCTGGAAGAGGGGCAACCGGGACAGAATCCGGCACCCCGACCAGGACTAGAACCCGGTGTGCCGGCGCCGCTAGGCGGAGGATTAGCCTAGTGAGCCGCGGCGCCGGCCTTGTCTTCTCTGCTTTCTAAAGGAATGGAAACACACTGGTGATGCCCTACCACTCCAGTGCTCAGGCAGTGCTGGTTCAGTGACAGCATTTTGTCGACACACAGAATTTTAGATGGACAAGTATCTATTTTAAAGTTAGATCATCTTGAAATTGGCTCTACTAACCAATTGGGCCTGGAACACGTTACTCAATCTGAATGAACCTAAAACTACTTCCTATAGCAGCCCAGATCTCTTACATAATGTCCCTCAGCACATTTTGAAATTAATGACCAGGATTTAGAAATAAAGAAATCTGGAGCTTTCTCAAAATTTGGAGTTAAAACTGGAGGAAAAATGGGATTCAAAAAGCATTCCCACTTCTTAATATGGCCAAGTAGAATAGCATTGTCCAATAACCATACAAGCCTTATATGTCATTTTAAATGTTCTGGAAGCCTCCTTAAATAATTGTTTTTATCATATTTAATATAATTCAATATATTCAAAGTATTATCATTTTAACATGCATCTGATATAAAAGTATAAATCAGATGTTTTACATTCTTTTCATATTAAATCCAGGAAATTTAGTGTGTATTTTTCATTAATAGCACATATAAATACAAACTAGTGGTTTCTGTTTTGAATAACATTCTAGTATATGAAAATATGATCATTTCTCTGGTTTTCAGAGGACTTCCCAATCTTTCTGTTTCCTTATTTAGACTATGCTGGATATTACTGGTCAACACTCTAGTCCTGTGTCCCTACCTTAATCTTCTACATTTATCTCTGTGCTGATACTCACAGATACAGTCAGACTAACCCATAAGTTATGTGTGAACAGTCCTGAGGAACCTTAAGAGCTCATTGGAATCTGAATACCTAAAACATTCGTTTGCCTTAATCACGGGGTACATTATAAATGCTGTCTCCTGCATTTATTTACCATTCCCTACGCTGACACCTCTCTAATTAGAGCATAAGCCTCTGGAGATTTTTCTTTGCATCTTTACATCTCCAGCTTTTAGTACAATATCATGCATAAATTAGATAATCAATGCATTTGAGAGCTGATAAATTTCCTTGGCAGTCATCATGTAGTCTTCATTGTGTCCACCACAGTATCTTGCCATAGACTCTAAAATCATTTTTTCTGAGTGAATGAGTTTTGCTTTACTGACTAATTTGAAAAACTCTATTGTTCTCAGTATGAAATCAGCCATCAGAGAGATTATATATAATATGGTCATAGGAGATAATATCAGAAATTTAGAACCTCATTGATATTCTTCATTCACAGGGAGATATTGTCAAAGTGGGATCTTAATCCTGGTTTCCTAATTCCCAATCTTATTTGCTCTTCACTGGTGTCTACGGTTTCCTTCCTTCACTCTTAATTTCTCCCAAGGGGAGCATACTGTTCACTAAGCAAGGGATCAAAGATAACAAAATAAAGACTGTTAAGTACCGATAAACACTAGCTTTATTGATGAAAAGGCAGAAAATATTAGCATAGCCTCAAAATAAAGGTGAGATGAAATTCTATTCTATGACACATATCTTTTATTTTATAGATACGAATAAGAGCATTTTATTTAATGCACAAAACATGCTATGAATGAGACATTAAGCTAATATTTAGAGCTTCTTATTTCTAGAAATAATATTCCCCTGTATGTTGACAGAGTTACTATTTTGCTAAGAGATTGATTACAAGTAGGCTGATGCTTTTAAACATACTTTATTTAATAACTTTCATAGAGGATCAAAAGCTTGAGAAATTATCTTACAATGGATTTTTAAAGACAAGTATCTGGAGATGAAAATTAGTGCAAAGGATAAAATTACTTTAGAGGCTCGTACAGCTGCATTTGAATCCTGATTAAGGCACTCAGTTCTTCCTGAATGGGCGGCATCTCTCCTAGCGGTCTTTCCCCTTTCCTTTGGGAGAAGATACAATGTGCCACTTCTCTCCTCAGAGGTGCATTGATTACCACTCCTCTGCCCCACAGGGAACATGTGATTCAGGCCAAGCCGAACTAGTAAAATGACATGCAATACTAGATACGTGTAGGAAATACAAGGAAAGATGCAATGCTGCTCCAGTAAGGACTGGTAAACAGATAGGATGTGAGCTTGCTGGAAGCCACTCTGCAACCTCTGCAGTGAAGGGAGTCCAAAGAGAAGAAAGCACAGTCAAGAGACGGAGGGAGGGGAGCGGCGTTTGGCAGAGGTCGAGATACTCATGTCCTAAACTGTAGTCCCTCCCTTCAAGTCCTGGTTCTGGCTCCTAACTCCAGCTTCCTGCTAATGCACACCTCGGGAGGCAGTGGGTGATGGCTCAAGTCCTTGCATTCCTGCCATCCATGCAGGAGACCGGTTCTGAGCTCCTGGCTCCCCAGCTTTTGCTGCTGTCAGCATTTGGAAAGTGAATGAGCACACAGTAACACTCTGTCAGTCTGTCTTCCTCTGCTTTCCAAATAAGTAAGTAAATAAGATGAAGAGAGGGAGATAGATCCTTTTGCTGCAGGATGACTGGAACCAGCTATACCCTTAAACTTTCCCTGAACCTTTAAAATCTATGCTTTCTGACAGTGAAGGGTGAGGAAATATGTCACATGAAGAATGGCTGTCATACCTGGGCTGCTGAGCCTAAAGGAGATAGGGGAGTTGATAAGTTCATGTGCTATACAGAAAAGAAAGAACAGTCTCAGAAGATCAGACAGCCAAGGAAACGTACCGTATTGTTTTAAGGTCACCCATCCCATCCTTGTGTAACACACGGAGAGTCTGTAATAGCTTTTCAGCTAGGACACAAAATCATACCCAGAAGTCCTCCCAAAATAGTCATGCAATGTGATTAATTTCAGTTTTTTGAATGATTAAACACACATGGATATTTATCAGGCACAGGCACTTTCTTTCAGAGTAACACGATCATTATAATTGATGGTAATCAGTGAGAAGACCTGTCTGAATAACTGAAAAACCCAGATTAGCAGGTAGTTTTGTAGCAATCTGTGTTCAAGTAGACTCTATAAATAGTAATAAAACCAGCAAGAAAGGTGTTGTTGCCAGGAAGGGTCCTTCAGAATCTGCATAGGTGCACTGCCATTCAACATCATTTGCAAAGAGGGAGACTGTCATTTACACGCAAAAGTGCAGACTTTTAGGTTTGCACTGGGACATTTTAGGCAGAATAATCCTCTTAGCAAAAAAGAAGTTTCATGTGGTCACTGTTATAACAAATTTAACTGCTAGATCAAAGAAAGCAAAAATATGTATTTTTATAAATAACTGAACAATAAAAAAGCAAGGAAAGAAGATTTAAATGAATGTTCCTTTCAGCATTGTTTAGGAAAGTTAAAAACTAAAAGTAACTAAAATCTATCAGCAGGAGAATGTTAAAATGACTAGACTAGATAGATGAATAGAGAGAGAGAGCAGTTGAAGGGTACTTCAAAAAGTTAATGGAAAATGGAATGAAGAGATCAATTGTGATATAAAAATTTTTTTGAAATGTATGCATAGGTTTTTCATAATATGAATTTCCACAAAAAATTTTGAGGGCTGTTTGTTAAGGGACAGATTGATCTTAGTATGAATATATTTTGAAAGCAATGTTGAGAAAAGCAGGTTGCCATAGGATACAAATGGTATGAAGCAATCGATATACAATTTCAAAAAACAGAACACTTAGTTCTATATTTCTTCACTCAACATTTATTTTTCGGATACCTACTTTATGTCAGTCATTATTCTAGTCTAGGCCAAAAAATGACAGTTCCCTGACCTACAGAAAGTTTATAATCTAGTGAGGGAATGGGAATCAAACAGCAAATGCACACTTCATAAAGGTATACATACATAAACAAGTCTATAACACAGTGGTTTTATGGAGAAAAAGTGCCGTAATCCCATATGGGTGCTGGTTCGAGTCCAAGCTGTTCCTCTTCTGATCCAGCTCTCTGCTGTGGCCTGGGAAAGCAGTAGAAGGTGGCCCAAGTCCTTGGGCCCCTGCACCAGCGTGGGAGACCCAGAAGAAGCTCCTGGCTTCAGATAGGCCCAGCTCTGGCCGTTGGGGCCATTTAGGGAGTGAACCAGTAGACGGGAGACCTTTTTTTCTGTCTCTCCCTCTCACTGTCTGTAACTCTACTTCTCAAATAAATAAATAAAATCATTTTAAAAAATATGATATGATATGGATATGAGACCTGAGCCTGGATCAAGGTGTAACTATTTTAAATTAGGCCTCTATCTTGTAACTTGGGCCTGACCAGGCCCTGAACCCTAAGCCAGAAGCTCCTAAAAGTAAATAAATGAACTCCCCTTGCGATAAACTCTCCTAGCAACAGCCGATTAACAGATAACAGAGAAATACCTAGAGTTCCTGGTGTCTTCTCAGGGCAGATGAGGTGACTGTTAGCTACCCAAGACCCTGCAGTTCGGCACGTACACCCCATCAGCTCGGACTCTATGCTTCAGCCAATCAATTCAAAAGGCATCAACCCCAAAGCCATCCAACCACCTTTAGTAGGTCCGTTCCCGCCACAGGATGCACTAATCAATTCTAAGAGATGTCCTTTGAATTTCCCGCAGGAGAGATGATTTGCTAAATGGTACCATGATGTATAGAATGTCTCTGAAAACCCTATAAAAACCCTGTTAACTGAAGGGTTGGGGCTCTCAATTCAGACCCGCTGCGTCGGTGTTGATTGAGAGACCAGGCCCGGACCTGCAATAAAACTCTCATGTGCTTTACAGCGGTATCGGTTCCTTGGTGGTCTTTGGGGATGACTGAACTGGGTATTACAATGGATTGAACTAGGAAAATAGCAAGATAAGATGAAAGGAGGCTAGAATTATGAGTTGTGAAAGGAGAGCCAGAAATACACATAAATACAGATAAAATTATTCACAGCAAAAAATAATAATATACAAGTCAAATACATGATAATATTGCCTCCAGGATAATATGGAAAGGGAAACAGGAAAATACGGGCAAACTGAACTTTCTCCCAGTATTTTATTTCTTGAAGAAAAAAAAACTTTGATGTGAATATAGTCTTATCTTAATAATTTCCAAGGTTTGAATAACCAGATGCTTGTTTATTGTCTTTATAATATTCTGATCTTCATATTCTCCAATAATTATATTCTAATGATTAATATTCATGATTTTTCTTGTGAATAATTTAGTCATTGGTTCCTTTATTTTTTTTTTAAAGATTAATCATTCGACAGGCAGAATTACAGAGGCAGAGGTAGAGAGAGAGAGAAAGAGAGAGAGAGAGAGAGAGAGAGGTCTTTCATCCTATGGGTCACTCCCCAGATAGCAACAATGGCAGGGGCAGAGCCGATCCGAAGCCAGGAGCAGGAGCTTCTTCCAGGTCTCTCACATGGGTAGACTTGGGCCTTCTTCCACTGCTTTCTCAGGCCACAGCAGAGAGCTGGATCAGAGTGGAGCAGCTAGGACTCAAACCAGCACCCACATGGGATGCCGGCACTGCAGGCATCGGCTTTACTTGCTACGCCATAGCACTGGCCTCTGGTTCCTATATTTATTCAACAAATATTCCTTGAATGCCTGTTCATGCCAGATGAAGATGTAGGTGCTACTGAAGCCACAAGGTTATTTATGGAGATTATATTCTGGAGAAGGACTCTATATTTTATATATATAATTTATTTTTATATATTATATATAATGCCATTTTGGATTGGGGACATGATGGAAAATGAAGTATGATGACATAGTATTTTTTAATTGATTCTAGTTTTGTGTTTTTGTAAGAGAAGGATAACTTACTCAGTTTTATTCTGAGAAATATAACATTTTTATTCTTGTAGTTATAAATAATAAATGTAATAAAACAGCACAGGTCATGAGATACAGCGATGCGAAGAGCTGAAGTCAGAAGCCCTGGGCTAGAACTGGGAAGTGTTGCTGTTACCTGCTCTGGTTTTAAACACAAATTTTGTTTTTTGAGATTTATTTATTCATTTGAAAGAGTTACAGAGAGGCAGAGGCAGAGGCAGAGAGAGAGAGAGAGAGAGAGAGAGAGAGAGAAAGAGAGAGAGAGAGAGTCTTCCATCCAGTGGTTCACTCCCCAGATGGCTACAATAGCCAGAAATGGGCCCATCTGAAGCCAGGAGCCAGGAGCTTCTTCCAGGTTTCCCATGCGGGTACAGGAGCCCAGGACTTCAGCCATCTTCTACTGATTTCCCAGGCCACAGCAGAGAGCTGGATCAGAAGTGGAGCAGCTGGGACCTAAACCAGCACCTATATGGGATGCTGGCACTGCAGGCGGCAGTTTTACCTGCTACACCACAGCACTGACCCCTAAACACAAATTTATCATCATCACCATCACTATCATCATCACTAAATTTCATGCTTAAAAATTATCCTATATCAATTTTATTTATTTGAAAGAAAGAAGGAAAGAGAGAGAGAAAAAGAGATTTTTCCATCTCTGGTTTACTCTCCACAACAACTGGGGCGGGGCCGGGTTTAAGTCAGGAGTCAGGACCCTAATTCAAGTCCTCCTTGCAGATGGCAAAGGTTTAAAGGTTTAACCACTTCAGTTGTCATCTGCTGCCACCACGGTTGTACATTTGCAGGATGCTGGAATCAAGAATGGAGCTGCGACTTGAACCCAGGTGCTCCAACATGGGATGTAGGTATCCGAAGTGGCATCCCGACTGCTAGGTCAAACACCTGCCTCCTCTGGTGCAGGGATTAAGACTTACATTAGTAGGGACAGCCAATCTCTGAAACACGATATCTGGAATTTTGGCTGGGATGGGTTAAACATCTGAAGGCTAGAAAAACTGAAAGCTGGCTCAGCATAGCTTGGGCTTCCTGGTAACACAGTGGCCTTAGAATATTTGAACTCCAACAGGCTGTGTCCCCAAGGTTACAGGTAGATACTGCAAGGATTCTTATGATCTAGCCTCCAAAGTCCTAGAACATCACTTCTGCCACATACTTTTGGTCAAGCATCTCATGAAAGCCAGCCCCAATTGAAGTGATGAGGAATCACCTCTCAACGGGAGGAGTAGCAAAGAATTTCATTTGCCACAGAATCTAACTTACCTACTCAGAGATGCATTAATCTAGACTATAAGATATAGTAATAATGTTTTTCTCAGAGATTTATAAACATAGCTCATAATTATGGAAATGTCTAGTAAATATAGGACCCCTAAATGGATTATTCCTTCAAACCTACAGGAAACTATTCAGGAACTTCAAAACTACTTTCTCCTGCGATGAAGAAGGTTCAGGAAGTCTTTGAAATCCACTGGTAGCAGAGAACATGGTGTTCCTATTAAGGGGCTATTTTTTTTTTCCATCAGTTGAAAGACCATGATAGGAAGACAAGTTGAAACACTGGCTCTAAGATGTTCCAAACCCTATGCCTCTGTTTTAGTTCTCAAAAGTTTCATGATTTCTATAAAACAGACAACAGCTTTGTTTCAGTAGAGGGATGCTATCATTTTATACCTGGCAGGTATTCAGAACAGCACAAAGTTAGGTAAATGAAATTTTACTCTTAGGATTATAATCAACAAACTTTTCTTCCTGAGGCAAGCGTTAATATGAAGGCATTTGGAAGCCTGTAATAAATATTCCATCTTTTAGCTCAGAAATTAAATCAGATAGGTAAAAGAACACAACCTAGAGGTTGTGTATAACATACATTCCCATCTGTGCTGTCGACAACTGCATTTTAAAAAGGCCAGCTAATTTCAACCCAGTGTTCCCTTTCTAGGGCTAAGCAAATTAAACTAGTCCTTTGGTTTATATAACATAAAAAATTCATTGCAACTTTTTGTAACAGGCCTTTGGATATTTGGAAAATGTATTCATTTTCCAAGGTATGACAGCTTCAGGAAACATGCCTGAAACTATTAAAATACATTAACTTATTTATATAAATGAAAGTACTAAAAGTCTACACACACACACACACAAAACGTACTACAGAAATCCCACTAAGTTTACATTTCAAAAGACCATAAATCTCTATAATCATCAATCCAAAGAGAAAAATGTGATAGAGATTACTGGAAAATATTTACACTGAACATGCATAAGTTTTAGATATCTTGAATTAAAAATACTGACAGGTATTTATAGGTTCTAAATAAATTTCACAATTGTATTTCCTTATCAAAATATCACTGAGAAACCTAAAAGGAATCTTAAAAAAAAGCAACTGTCTTTGATGGGGGACAGGAGAAAGAAAAGTAAATTTATCATATTAATACTCCTTCAAAACAGGAGTTAAAAACTCCCATAAATTATCTAATACAGTTAGCATGTGTTAAATGTGACAGATGCTCTGCTGGGATCTAAAGATAATTAAAAGGAGTTGTTAACTCTTGAAGAGTTCATGGTCTTGGGCAGATGTCTTCTCTTCCCCCACTGAAGGACACAGAGAGGAGACTGAGATGTTGCGGCCAGAGGTAATAGGGCAGCCACTGTAATGAATTACACACAGGGGAACAAATGGTAGATATGGGTCCTAGAAAGATCACATAGTAAGTTCTTTTTTTTTTTTTTTTTTTTTTTGACGGGCAGAGTGGATAGTGAGAGAGAGAGACAGAAAGAAAGGTCTTCCTTTGCCATTGGTTCACCCTCCAATGGCCGCCGCGGCCAGCGCGCGGCAGCCAGCGCACTGCGCTGATCCGATGGCAGGAGCCAGGTACTTCTCCTGGTCTCCCATGGGGTGCAGGGCCCAAGCACTTGGGCCATCCTCCACTGCCTTCCAGGGCCACAGCATAGAGCTGGCCTGGAAGAGGGGCAACCGGGACAGAATCTGGTGCCCCGACCTGGACTAGAACCCAGTGTGCCAGCACCGCAAGGCGGAAGATTAGGCTAGTGAGCCACGGCGCCAGCCACATAGTAAGTTCTTTTTTTTTTTTTTTTTTGACAGGCAGGCAGAGTGGACAGTGAGAGAGAGAGAGACAGAGAGAAAGGTCTTCTTTTGCCGTTGGCTCACCCTCCAATGGCCGCCACGGCCAGCGCACTGCGGCCAGCGCATCACACTGATCTGTAGCCAGAAGCCAGGTGCTTCTCCTGGTCTCCCATGGGGTGCAGGGCCCAAGCACTTGGGCCATCCTCCACTGCACTCCCTGGCCACAGCAGAGAGCTGGCCTGGAAGAGGAGCAACGGGGAAAGAATCCGGCTCCCCGACCAGGACTAGAACCCAGTGTGCCGGGCCACAAGGCGGAGGATTAGCCTATTGAGCCGCGGCGCCGGCTCTGTACCAAAAGTTTTGAGGACCAAGTCTAATGTCAAACACAATCAGTTACCTAGATTTCTGAAATGAAATATTGACAGTACCAGGTGCATGATCCCAGAATTCCATAGAATAATTAGTAAACATTTCCTACGACAAAATTAGTCTAATGGACTCCATGTCCATTCCCAGCCCCTCCTCCTGCCTTCTCTACAACAGAAGGTGCTATGGCCTATTCTTGAACTCCTAACCTCTCTTGCAGATGGGAAGGGGGCGGGAGGGATGTGACAAGTTCTGCTGCTGAGAAGCAGGTAAAAGGGTCTCCTGAAAAGAAGGCCCAGCTTTTTCCCAATCCCCTTTTTTCTGTCAAGAGTAGAGGGGATACATCAGGATGCAGTCACTGTACGGCCAGGAGGGTCAAAGTCAAACATTAGGGATGCTGAGGAAGAACCCAGAACAAGTTCATTTCCTTAACAGCATCCTTATGTACTCACAGGACCTCCACCCTTCTTATTTCTAGATTTCTCTCATATGAGAAACAAATACTTTGTATTTATATAAAACCACTGTTTACAAATATGCTGTCCAGTATGGTAGCCACTAGCCACTCACAGAGGTATTATATTTTAAATAAATATATTTATTTAACATTTATTAATATTTAAATAAAGTTAAATATTGAATTAATATTTAAATAAATTCATTTCACAGGTATTGTATTTTAAATGAATAAAAATTAATAAAATTTAAAAACTTGTTTCCTCAGCATGGAATGATACAATTATAGAACATTTCCATCATTACAGAAGTTTCTGTTTGAACAGTGCTGAGGAAAATTTTATTTGCAGCCAAATACATTTTCAAGGTAGAAAGATTTCAACCGCTGCCCACACGCTAAGGTCGTATGTTCCCAGGTATCTCATTGTTTATTTCATACTGAGATATTACACATTGATTTATCACTGCCCTTTTATCTGAGAGATTTATCCCGCCCTCTTAGAGGATTAGATTAGTCTCTCAGAACATTGTCTTCACACAGCCCTAATTCATCAAGTACTCTTCATGGAGAAAATGTAGGAATTAAGAAAACTAACAATCTTATGTTAATATTACAGGAAGAGAGGAAAAACAACCACAATCACATCATAATAGTGGCAGCTGCCAAGTCAAAGCAGTTGACTATAATACAGGATAATCCCCCAGTGGTGGTTCTTAGCCCTTTCACTGTACAGCAGTCTTGCACTCTCTGCATCTGAGACCCACAGCTGCGACCCTGATTACTCAAACTCTTTTCTGCAGTTTCTCATTGGGCTTCAAGGGATACAGTCACAAATCAGGCCACAAAAGGTGGAGTCAGGTCACAGAATTAAAATCAAAAGGAAGAAATAGCTAATGGGCAATTTCCTACAATTTTTACTTTATAACAAGAGGGAGAAATGGTGAAAATTTCTAAAACTTTTTTATTCAAATGCTTGTTTATTTGAAATGCAGTGTGATGTGGGGGGAGAGAGAGAGAGCGCGAGCGCGCGAGAGCGCCAGAGATAGCCCCTCTGCTGATTAACTTCTACAATGCCTGTGACAGTTGGGGCTAACGTAGGCAAAAGTCAGGAGCTGGGAATTCAACCCAAGTTTCCCATGTGTGTGGCAGGGACCATATTACCTGAGTCATCACCTGCTGCCTCCCAAACTAAGCATTAGCAGGAAGCTAGAATCCCGAGTGGAGCCAGCACTTGAACCTAGGAACTCCAATATGGGCTATGGGTATCCCAGGTGGGCTCTTAACTGCTGAGTCAAATGTCTTCGCCCCACATATCTGTAACAAACTTTCTTATGTATTTCTTTCTAAATTCAGTTTACTTATTAACTTGTAAGTCACAAAAGTGATGATAATAAGAGTATATAATATCTTGCTGAGTCCTCAGAACAAGCCAGGCAGCCCTGCTAGTGATGTTTAAATGCATGTACCCTCTTCACAGATGTACTCTGAAACAGATGCTGCTATTGTCTTGATTTTACAGACAAAGACACTGAGGCTCAAAGAGCTTGAAAAACTTGGCCCAAAGTCACAGCATGGAGTAAGTAGCAAAGCTCAAACACAAATCCACACAATCTACTTCCAGGGTCTTCAGTGTAATCACTGTACTCAAGTTGATCATGTCTTCACAGAAATCAATGAGGATTACGTAGGGACCTAATGCAGAGAATATCATTTATATTCCTGTGCTCAGTGCTCCAGAAGAAACCAAAAATCATGCTGACACTTTTTTTTTTTTTGACAGGGAGAGTGGACAGTGAGAGAGAGACAGAGAGAAAGGTCTTCCTTTTGCCGTTGGTTCACCCTCCAGTGGCCACCGTGCCGGCCGGTGCACCGCGCTGATCCGATGGTAGGAGCCAGGGGCTTATCCTGGTCTCCCATGGGGTGCAGGGCCAAGCACTTGGGCCATCCTCCACTGCACTCCCTGGCCACAGCAGAGGGCTGGCCTGGAAGAGGGGCAACCGGGACCGAATCCGGCGCCCCGACCGGGACTAGAACCCGGTGTGCCGGCGCTGTAAGGCGGAGGATTAGCCTAGTGAGCCAAGGCGCTGGCCCATGCCGACACTTTCCTCCATCACTTACAACCCTACTTCCTGAAGGAAAGAAAGTAGCAATTATAAAAATACCAGTATTTTCTAAAACACAAGCTCACAATAGATTCAGGCATGATCTTTAAGTCAGGTATTTTAAAAGATCACATAGAAGAAGTATTGCAAGTAAATGTAAGTATTTCAGATGCATCACTACATTTTATATCATAAAAACCTAGTGAGGGAGGTATCACTATCATCCCATGTAATGGTTGAGGAAATGAAGCCAAGACAGTTGCACAGTACAAATGGCAGTCCCAGGCATCTGATCCCACAGCTCATACTCTATAAATCAGAGAACTGTCTGCCTCTCAGCACTTTGTGTCCAGCCCTTGACCTCTTTTCTGAGCTCCTCTCACCTTTGTTGCCTCTCTCCAGCTCCTTGGCTGTTTCTTGCATGCTCCTTTTCAAGATCGCACTTACTATTTCTTATCCAAGAGGTCTTCTTTGACTTCCTAACATGCAGTCTGCGTCCTCAAGCACAGTCCCCAGCCCCAAGTTACAGAATGCATGAATACGTATATCCAGGCCAACGGCCCTCCTTCTGGGACACCAGTAATGACACTAGGAACACAAAGGTGTTCTGTGTTTGCTTTGCTTTCCTCCATAGTCTTGTTCAGTCCAGTTGTCTTTGAACAATGGCAGGCAATAGTTCCAAGATAAAGGACTCACTCTAGAAAACAAAACATATGTCATGGAGAGCAAACTGGTCTACCTAACCATGTTACTCTAGATACTATATTCCTGTTAGCAACCTAGAAGATGAAAGAAATCAGATCAATAAGGATGAGAACTTACTGATCCCCTTCAGCATTTTTCTAGTCTTTGTTATTCTTACTATTGTCACTTAGTGGTAAATCTTAAACTTTCACGAAACATATTCTGGCAGAGGAGTAATAATAATCTTTAGAAGATTGTGAAAAAGTAATATACAAAGCTAAATCATATAATGCTAAAAATGTGCTAAACAGCTACAATTCTGGATGAACTGCAGAACTGTCTCTTTATTTCCTCAAGGGATTGGTCCCAAGGCATTACCCTCCCCTAGCTCCCCAACTCTCAGAACGCCAAACCCTGAGCATGGATGCTCAAGATACATATTGTCTCATAGTTTTTAAAATATCTCTAGGCTACTTATAATATGAATACAACATCAGTGATATGTAAACAGTTGATATTCCATATTCATTTGGGAATAATAACATGAAAACATCAGTACATGTTCAATACAGATGTAACATTTTAACAATTTTGACCCAAAGTTGATTAGATCCACATAGTTTGATTAGATCCATGGATACAGAGGGCTGGCTATAGTTTTTTCATGGGCTAATGTCAAATTGGTCTTCAAATAACTTTTTGGTCAATGATAAAGGAAATAGCTCAAAATAGCCTAACAAATCACAGTTTTGAGGATGCTTTGAAGAAATATCTGTTGACTAAAAAGGAAAAAATTGGAAATAATAAAATGCTTAAGAAAAATATTCATCCTCTCTAGTAAGAAAAGATACAAGGCCGGCGCCGCGGCTCAATAGGCTAATCCTCCAACTGCGGTGCCAGCACACTAGGTTCTAGTCCCAGTCGGGGCGCCAGATTCTGTCCCAGTTGCCCCTCTTCCAGGCCAGCTCTCTGCTGTGGCCCGGGAGTGCAGTAGAGGATGGGCCAAGTGCTTGGGCCCTGCACGCCATGGGAGACCAGGATAAGTACCTGGCTCCTGGCTTCGGATCAGCGCAGTGCACCGGCCTCAGCGCGCTGGCCGCGGCGGCCATTGGAGGGTGAACCAACGGCAAAGGAAGACCTTTCTCTCTGTCTCTCTCTCTCACTGTCCACTCTGCCTGTTAAAAAAAATACAAATGAAAATAGGGTATCATTTAGAACAATTCATCAAATTGAGACAAAAATATTGAACTGTAGTAATCAATAATAAAGAGAGTCTAAGAAAATTAGACTCTTATAAAATCACCAGTCGAAGTAAGATCTAGAAAGAGGACCAGTGGACAAGTAGATAAAATTAACTAGTGATTTCTAACGTTGTAGACTCCTTTACCCATCGTTTCTACCATTGTGAATCTACACTGAGGAAATAACTGCGCCTGTTGGAACATTTTGTTGTATGCATGTTCCTGTAGTGTCTTCCTAATAGTGAACAAATTAGAACCAATCTAAGTGTGACAAAGAGAACTAGTTAAATACATAATAGAATGACAATGGAATGTTTACTTCCAAATACTAGGAAACCATTAAAATAATATTTTTGTGAAGTATTCAATAAAATAGGAAACACTCATTATAAAGTGTAGTAGCACAAAGTAGATGACAAACTCTGACAGTTTGAGCCAATTTAATTAACAAGAAAATTCTGGAAGAGTATACAGAAATTCTGGAGAAGGTAACATTTACTTGGTTGATTAAATTACAGAAATTTCTGATTTTAAATTTATTTTTTAAGTTTTTTTTCAATGGGCCAAAACCACTTTTTTGTTTCCAATAAATGATTATTTTATTTAAAAGCCTGCATGAAAAGGAAGCTATAGGATCTCACTTCTTCCTTATGTTACTAAAGTGATATGATGGATTATTTTTCTCTAGACAGAGACTTCTGAGAGTAGACAGAATAGAATTAATCACTTGGAGCAAAGGAATGACTCTCTTAGGAGATATATGGTTTTTCATTTGTCTTCATCTCCTGTGGTTTAAAATACTGCCCATGTGCACAAACCAACACTAAGACAATTTTCCCTCTACTTTTATCTTTCAGTTTTACCTTACCAAAAGTAAAACTAACAGTAAAATCCATTGAATAAACAATTATTTTGGCCCACAACCTTAGTATAACAGAGGCTTAATGTAGTAAACTCAGTTTAGAAGCATCCTGGGATAAGCTAATTTACTGGTCAGAATTTAGCCAACCTATTTTCTCAAATTGCTTCTAGAGTATATCCAAACTGTCATTCCTGAAATACAGAAATATCTTCTTACATAATGTCCCCACATTTAATTTGAATGAGAGTTCCAAGATTGAACACTTAGGATTGCTGTACCAACAAAGTAGAATGACTGAAATAGTAATTGATGGTTACATTTAAGAATGGATCTGGGGCCGGCACTGTGGCACAGTGGGATAACGCCCTGGCCTGAAGTACCAGCATCCCATATGGGCACCGGTTGGAGACCTGGCTGCTCCACTTCTGATCCAGCTCTCTGCTATGGCCTGGGAAAGCAGTAGAAGATGGCCCAAGTAAGTCCTTGGGCTCCTGCACCTATGTTGGAGACTCGGATGAAGCTCCTGGTTCCTGGCTTCAGATCTGCGCAGCTTGGACCACTGGGGCCAATTGAGGAATGAGCCATCGGCTGGAAGACCTCTCTCTCTGCCTCTCCTCTCTGTGTGTAACTCTGACTTTCAAATAAATAAATATTAAAAAAAAAAGAATGGATCCAAAATCTGAAAAGTTACAGCTTTTGTATTTTGAAGGAGATAGTGATAAGTGCTACAGTCCCTCTGAAGATGTTTTTCTTGGTTAATTTTTACTTAACCAGATGCCAATTTAATCAATTATACAAAAAACTTCCATTGGATCAGTCCACTCATTGATTCATTATGGGAGTAAATAAATAATAAAGTGGCTCAGTGCAGACACAATCAGAGCCAAGGCTGTGATCCAGTTGGCAGGACTACCTCCAGGATTAATGCTACCGAGCTCTGGAAATCAGAGACATCTAGAATTCTTGGAAAAGGCTCAATATTTATGCTGGCTAATCAAATCATGGTCTCTCCTGGCCAATATGATTTTGTCTTGTAAGAACCATTCAATTTACCTCCTGAAAGTTTTCTACAGTGTTAAATACCCATGTAACACTAAGTACAGTGTAATGTAATGGTTACCAGCATGGATTTTAGGATCAGGGAGAAAAGGAATCAAACTCTGACTTACAACTGAATGGAATCTGTTTTACTTTTTGTTTGCAAGGTAAGTCAATTTTTAAAAAAATAAATTTAATTTATTTTTGTTTATATGAAAGGCACAGAGACAAAGAGATTTAGAGAGGGAGACCTTCCATAGGCTGGTTCCAGGGCTAGGCTACAGAGTAGTGAAACATTGCCTCACCTGGAACACCAGGCTCCCTTTCACATGCTTCCCATATTCCGTCAGACAGCTGGACTGGGATATTCTCATTATGATCTCAGAAAAGCAAGGTGTGAAGCATAAAGAAACAAGTGTTTGTGCAAGCCTTTATCAATTTTGTTTTTATTCCACAGGCCAAAAGCAAGTCATGTGATGGAGCTTAGGATCATATTAGGAGAAGAACACAAAATGAAAGTGTGTTGGGGCCAGTGATACAATCAAGCTATAGATATAAGAATGACAGGCAGAGTAGACAGTGAGAGAGAGACAGAAAGAAAAGTCTTCCTTTACCGTTGGTTCACCCTCTAATGGCCGCTGCGGCCGGTGCACCGCGCTGATCTGAAGCCAGGAGCCAGGTGCTTCTCCTGGTCTCCCATGCAGGTGCATGGCCCAAGGACTTGGGCCATCCTCCACTGCACTGTGTGTGTACATTAGCGCAGTGGAGCAACACAAACTTATGTGTTCCCAGAAATCATCCATTTGGCAGTGGGATGAAAGGTTTTAAATTTCAACTTATGTTAATAATTCTATTCTAGGAATACATTTATCATGTACATAGTAAATTATTACAGTAGTTCATATACAGCCTATGATTAAATACAAGCATGCAGATTGGAGATACATGTTTGAGAACCGTCTCTATAAAGTTCAGTCTATTGATCTTGACTGTTTATATTTGGCAATTTTCTTCTCTAGTAATAGTTCTTCTCTTACTGTGGATATTTTTCTATTCACAAATTAAATGCAAATCAGTTAAGTATAGTATTTTTTTGCATCTGATTGGAATGAAAATATCTTTAAAATTATTAATATTCAAGTAAGGTAAATGAAAAATAAAGGCATCTTTAATGTATAGTCAATGTATAGAACAGGTACACTGAAAATACAGCACAGTGTCTTTGCCTTGAATATCTTTTAAATACTAGTATCAGTTATGGCCATAGCAATTATGATGTGATGTAATATTCACATATTAAACTATTATAAATACAGATTACTTTAATACTTACTATTTAATAACTAACTTCAAGAATCTAAATGAATATGTGATTTTATGAGATTGCATACATCATAGTTTAATAGTTATTATAAAACACTTATTTACTTTAGCATGTAAATTATAAAATAACCCTAAAATAGAAATAAAATTAAAAATAAATTTATTAGAGGAGTAAATGTATTAGTAAAAACTGAGAAATTTGTTCAGATGCAGGAAAGTTATAAGAAAGAAATTTATGAAAAGGGCATTCTTTTTTTAGAATTATATCAGAGAGTAAACATAAATATTAGAACATAAATTCTACAAATTAACAAATATGCACAACCTTGAATTCATATTTCACTTGGTGTTATAATGTTAAAACTCATCTAAAACTATCAACTTTGCTTTAGGATAGCATATATATTTTATTTCTCCCCTTAGATTGTTCTGCCAAAATCATATAGGTTCCTATATAGAGGTATTTTTTTAAGATTTTTATTTATTTATTTGAAAGGCAGAGTTACAGAGAAGAGAGAGAGAGAGAGCGAGAGAGAGAATCTTCCATCTGCTGGTTCACTCCCCAAATGGCTGCAACAGCTGGAGCTGGATGATCCGAAGCCAGGAGCCAGGAGTTTCTTCCAGGTCTCCCACACAGGTGAAGGGGCCCAAGGACTTGGGCCATCTTCTACTGCTTTCCCAAGCCATGGCAGAGAGCAATATCAGAAGTGGAGCAGCCGGGACTTGAACTGGTGCCCATATGGGATGCCAGTACTGAAGGCTGGGGTTTTAACCTGCTGCTATGCCACAGTGCCAGCCACTATAGAAGTATTTTTACAACAGTAATTATGTTCCTTCCCTTCATATAAAAGTGGTTTCTTCTTTTCTGCCCCCAAGAATTAAATATTCTGATTTTTCTGAAAGCTCAACTTCAAAAGAAAGCTGGAATTCAGTGCTTAATTTATCTGGATTGAACTGTATTCTTTTTGAAAAAAGGTTAAGTGTAAAGTCTAATTGTCAAATTCATTTCCACTGTGTTTTGACTTATATTTAATTGCACAAAATAAAATAAATTTTCCAGCTCATATTATTACAACTGTACTGGTAAATAAAAATTCCAGGTTGCTAAGAAAATCTATTGAATTCTTACTGACCAAATGTGAAACAAAGAACCAGAGGGCACCAGGAGGCTTCCCAGACGATACAGCAATTTAGAGGGTCACAGAATAGAATTCAGACAGTCCCAGCCTAGCTGAGTGGGGGACTCTGTACAGCCTCAAGAAAGGCATGGAACCTGAGGCAGAAGAAAAAGTCTCCTTACAGGCTTCATGGCTTTTCAGATCCCCAAGCCTCTCCCCATATAATGAGCTCATCTTTCATCTGTGTAACTTTTGAGCCAACACACAGTTGACTGGATCCAGATTCCCAAGATTGGGATGTGCTTCGCAGGTCTGCAGACTCACCATGTGACCTTGGATCAGCCAATATATCCCATGGCTTCAACGTTCTCTATGAAAGGAGGGCAAGAAATAGCCTGCAAGGTACCTACCTCACCAGCATGTTAGGAGATAGATGAGCACACCCTTTACACTCAGTGTGAGCTCTGAGGAGGAAAGATGCTTGGCCAGGAGAAGAGGTATTTTCTGGCTCACTGGACTCAGAGTGACCACAGTAATAGCTCACTACTTCTTACAATGTCTCCATTGCCTGAGGTGTCACGTGCAAATGTCCCATGAACAAATATGACTGTTTCAATGCAGACAGTGATGTCACTGATGATAAGCAGGGAAGTGAAATATTTTGCTTATGATATTTTTCAGATTGTAGAATTATGTGTATATTTTTTATTTAAATAGCAGAGAGACAGAGAGATTTCCTATCTACTGGTTTATTTCCCAAATGCTCACAACAGCCCAGGACTGGGCCAGTTCTTTACCGGGAGCCAGGAATTCAACCTATGTCACTCATGTGCATGGTAAGGACTCAAGAAATTGAGCCATCCTCTGTAGCCGTATTCCCCACCCACACACTTTATGAGAAAGTTGGCATTAGAATCACAGTCCATACTGAAACCAGGTCCTCCACTAGTGGAAGCAGGTATCCCAAATAGCATCTTAACCACTGTGACAGATGCCAGCCCCATTAGCGCTATTTTTTAATGGCTATGAGCATATTTTTTCAAAATCAGAAAGAACTTATCTTCTGAGTACTAATACTCACGTAACATATGTTCATTCTAAAAAATGATTCCAAGGATATAAAAAGTAAAATGATTCTGAATCCCACCACTGGGAGATAATCACTGTCAACATTTTCGTGATTTGTCTTCTAGACTTCTTTGTGTATACACACACATAATACAGATGAACATGCACCTATCTATGAACCTATCTAAATATATGCTAATGTCAAACTCCGTTATTTTCAGTTGTTTGCAGACATCGATTCCTTTTCAACAAAGAAATTAACAGCAAGCTTTTTGATGGTTACTGCAACGTGCCCACAGCAATGATATACACTGTTTTGCAGAATCCTATTCTGACATCTATTTAAACCATTCAAAAAACAAATAAACAACAACAACAACAAAAAACCTCACCAACAAACACCACATTGGAGTTTTAGCACCATTCCAGAAGATCACACATTTTTATGACAAATGATTAAATGGCAGAGACATTGTAAGAGAGAGAGTGTACAAAGTATACAGAAAGGGAATGAGAAGAGAGAAACACACCAGTCTATTTCCAACTGAGTCATTATCGCCTATCTTTATATGTATATTATATGCACTGAGTAGCTCATTTGCAAGATCAAACAGAAAACCAAGATTACACTTTGCAGACTTCTTTGCCAGTAATGCAGTTATAAATGAACCCCACTGAGGTGTTTTTTTTCTTTGCCTTCTTTTAAGATTATTCTGTAAGTCTGTGAATGAACTGTTAATTTTGTCTCAAGTTGAGATTAAAGGTGAGTTCCTTTGGTATTATCAATTCATAGTGAGAGAGTTGCTGTGTCTCTCAAAGCTCTCAGCCTCCTACTGTTTTGGCCTCTTTAGGCCTAGGGGATGTAAGTCCCTGTACACCTTTGCCTCCCCCTCAGCCAACACCACTGTTGTACCAAGTCCTTTGAGGTCACTGTGTTTTCCTTTGTGATCTCCTGCACTCTGGACAAATTTATTTATTACCTGCACCCCCTTTTTTTAAAAAAATGATTTATTTATTTATTTATTTATTTGAAAGGCAGAACTACAGAGAGGCAGAGGCAGGGGAGGAGGTCAGAGGTCTTTCATCTGCTGGTTCACTCCCTGAGGTCACAATGGCTGGAGCTGAGCCGATCCAAAGCCAGGAGCCAAGAGCTTCCTCCAGGTCTCCCACAAAGGACTTGAGCCACCTTCTACTGCTTTCCCAGACCATAGAAGAGAGCTGGATCAGAAGTGGAACAGCCAGGAGTTGAACCGGTGTCGTGGCTTTAACCACTATGTTGGATCTTACAGTGGTTCTTGTTGCCATCAAAGAATTTGACTGTCTGATAACATAAGTCACTTTTCTGTAAAAAGCACTAGTTTGGGTAGACAGCATATATAATATATTAGGAACAGAAGATTTGATAAATGAGTTTACTGATCTCAAAGACATATTTTGGAATTAGACAATTAGGTGTTTTCTGACCAGGTTTGAAATGCTTTAATTTCCTCAAAGACTGAAGTGACAGTTTCAGACAGTAAGCACTAGAGGTAACATATTATGGTGAACCTTACTTATATCTGAGTGGTAAATCCATAATTTTAAGAAGTTATATTTTCTCTTATTAGCATAACTTCTCTCATTTGTAAAATCATGTAATGTTTACCTAATAGTAGAGTTACAATAGCCAACACCAATAGAATAATATTTGCCAATCACCATGCTAGGTGAATTATGTACTTACTGTATAGTCATCCAATAGTTTCATGATGTAGGCACTATAATTGCTATCTTTTCAGATAAGGTCCACACAGCTGATATAAGGCAGAGTAAAAATTAACAACTCAAAACACAGGAACTAGGAAGGACTGATTAAGCACAGTGAATTCTATTTGATGTGTAATATACTTATGACTTTGTAGAACACAATAATTAACCCCTTTATCAAGAATTTGTGACAATTAATTTTAAATTGTAGCTGTGAATTACAATATAGAGTCTTAGTTGCATATGACTTTGTGTTCAAAATACCTTTACGATCTGGGTCCAGCTTTCCTACTCACAAGTCCTCCATTTGGTCCTACCAACTGAGCAGAAATCTAATCCCACTACTCACTCTGACACACAGGCCCAGGTCTGTGCTATTATAATTCTCTTTCTTGCTTTCTCATTTTACATTTCCCTTTTTACTGTATTACAGCTAAGAAAGTCATCTCCTCTAATTAACCATTCTCTAAACCCAAGGTTGTGACTACCCTGTACCTACACCAATCACAATTTTAGACTATATTATCTGTTTTATATAAGATTTTTAAAAGAAGATTATACTATATTGAACTAAGAAAATATTTAGGATATTTTCAAAATCTGTTGAAAGAATGAAAGCCCAAGCAAAAGTGTTCAAAAAATAAAACTTCAACTCCATTGACTAACTATTGGAAGATACACTTTGAGCCAGGGTGCTATGCCATGCACCAAATGTACAAACGTGTCTTCCAGAGATGCACAGTAGAAAATAGGAAAATGGCTTACCAGAATATAATGAATAAAATTACATAAGTTCAAAATGATATTGGAATACAGACAGATGAGCAAGAATTTCTGACTATGGAAGTGTTAAGAGTGAAAGTAGATCTAATTACCATAATGTATTAAAACGAATGTGTTTTATAAGAAAATTCATTATCCAACTTATTTGTTTGCCAAGAGTTGCTCATCAGAAGGAAATAACAGGATGAAGATATAGCACTTTCTCTACATGCACATTTTCTCTCTCTCTCTCAAGCCATCTCTCTCTCCCCCATTCCTACACACAATCATACACATTTTATGAATCTTTTAAAAAAACCAAAGGATCAAATAAATTAAAAGATTCTTTTGCAACCTACTCTCTAAATTTAAAAACAAATTCTACTGGTTGCTAGAATTGAAGTTTGAATGTTGCCTGTTAGTCAACATCAGCTGTGAAATCAAACTGCAGATAACATTATGATGTCTTTCCTTTTGGCAAAGCATATTCATACCAATAAAAGATGGCAAAACATTATTACCAGTAATAAGACAGATGGCAATAGATTTTAGACTTGCAGAAAAGTCATGAAAATACATTGAATATTTAAAAGGAAGAGAGGTTTTTAAATGGTGAAAAGTAAATTATGGCACTGTTAAGGCATTTTAACAGTGTATCACTGTGGATTCCAATAGGGAAAGTTGATTCCAAAAAGACATGTCACCTGTCATTTCAGATTTGTTTACAATTCCAGTAGTTTCTACTCCGACATAAAGAGTGATACAGATTAAATTCAGGCTATCACCCCCCTCAGTAATTGGCTTGCTAATTCTGCAGCACAGCTTTTGGCTTCTGCTCAGCAGTTGCCTAAGGTTATAAACTGTACTATTTATTAAGCCCTATTAAGACTGCCATCAGCTGTAATCATATTGCTCCTCCGCACAGAACCCTCAGTGGCTCCCTGCTGCCTTCCTAATTAAGTCCACACTCCTTGGCATTCAAAAGTCCTTTACAATATGGTGCTAACTCTCCTTCTGAGTTTTTTTCCAAAGACTTTTTTCCAAAGACTGTTCTGGTTTGGTCAACGTAAACTATTTGTTGTTTCTCACTCTTTCTGATAGCTGTCCTTTATCCAAGTGGTTGTGGTTACAGCATTCCTTCTGATTCCCACTGTTGACATCCCATTCCCACCATCCATTCATGTGAGCAAAGCTTAAAATCTTTCCAGATGTAGTCCCCCAAAACACACTCTTTAAAAATTTTTGTGGTAGGATAGTAAGAATATTAGTTTTTGGCCGGCGCTGTGGCTCAATAGGCTAATCCTCCGCCTGTGGCACCGGCACACCGGGTTCTAATCCCGGTCAGGGCGCCGGGTTCTAGTCCTGGTTGGGGCGCCGGATTCTGTCCTGGTTGCCCCTCTTCCAGGCCGGCTCTCTGTTGTGGCCCGGCAGTGCAGTGGAGGATGGCCCAAGTGCTTGGGCCCTGCACCCCATGGGAGACCAGGAGAAGCACCTGGCTCCTGCCTTCAGATCAGCGCAGTGCGCCAGCCGCAGCGTGACAGCCACAGCGGCCATTGGAGGGTGAGCCAATGGCAGAGGAAGACCTTTCTCTCTGTCTCTCTCTCTCTCACTGCCCACTCTGCCTGTCAAAAAAAAAAAAAAAGAATATTAGCTTTGGGCAAGATTTGGTTTTGAATTCTAGGCCCGTCTTCTATTTGCTGCATGACATTGAGCATGTTAACTGAGATCCAATAACAATCCTGCCATAATGTCAGCCACATGTTAGAAAATCAATACACACTGGCTCTTCTATCATTAGTTTCTCCAACTCAGCACTGTCTTTTCCCTCTTTAAGTGATGTATGATGAAAATCACTTCAAAGCTTTCCCTGGGAGTTACACATGTTCTCTTATCAACAGAAACAGGAAACACTGGCTCTTTCATCATGATAAATTGTTGATGGCACACTTACAAACCAAACACCAACAAACAATTAATACAAAGAAACAAGAACTCAAATATCACAGATCAGTAGGCCAAGTGCAGAAATTTAACACAGCTCCTTATTTATACTAAAAAATTATAGGTTAAGAAAAAGAAAAATCACTGTGTGGTAATGACATCAAAATTATAAGATAACAAATTTAAAGTACATACAGCATAGCTATGTTTCAATTCTATTTTGTTACAGTATAGTAACCAGTGTGTGCATTGAGAACTGGCTCTGCTTTGAAACCAGGAAATATGTAATTAAGAATATATTCTAGGGTTGTGGTAGAGGGGGGTGTGATGCCAGCATGCCATATGAGAACCAGTTAAAGTCCTAGTTGTGCCCCTTCCAATCCAGTTGCCTGCTAATGCACCTGGGAAACATAAGTAAAATAAAAACTTAAATAATATATTCTATTGTATGGAGTTAAAATAAAATCGAATTATCAGGGCAGGAAATTGACACAGCAGTGATGATACTGTTTACGATACCTGAATTCTGTATTGGACTTCCTGAGTTTTCCTATGGCTCTAATTTTTATTCCAGCTTCCTGCTAAAGTGTACCTTGGGAGGCAGCAAGTGAAGGCCCAAGTACTTGGGTCCTTGCCACCCACATTTGAGTTCTAGGATACTTGCTTTGACCTGGCCTAGCCCCAGCTGTTGCAGATATTTGGGGAATGAGTCAGCAGATGGACGATTACTCTTTTTTTCCCCCTCTCTATGCCTTTCAAATAAAAATTCTAATTATTTACCTTTAATCTGTTAAGTTATGAATTATTTTAAAAATGATGTACTTGTTTAAAAAGTGGAATTATAGACTAGAGAGAGAGAGAGAGAGAGAGAGAGAGAGAATCTTGCGTCAGCTTGTTCACTCCAAAAATGGTCACAATGACTTGGGCTGGGCCTGGCTGAAACCAGGAGCCAGAAGCTTCTTCCAGGTCTCCCACGTGGGTTCAGGGGACCAAGCACTTGGGCCATCCTCCACTGCCTTCTCAAGCACATTAGCAAGGAGCTGGATCAGAAGTGGAGCAGCCAGACACAAACTGGCACCCATAAGGAATGCTGGCATAGAAAGCAGAGGCTTAACTCACTATGCCACAATGCTGTCCCTTCTCTTATGAATTCTAATAGTCTCCTAGTGCAGTCTTTAGGTTCCTCTATAAACGATTATGTCATCCACAAATGGATAATCTGACTTCCTCCTTTCCAATTTGTATCCCTTTGATTTCTGTTTCTTGCCTAAGATTTTAGAGTCTTAAAAAAACTCAGTAGACATTTAATTTAATGTATTTTAACATATACATTTTAAAGATTGCAGTGATTATTGGGGAAATAGCTGATTCTGAGAGCAGTGTGTGGAGAGTGTAATAGATTCCCAGAGTGAGGACCACCCTGTGAGCACTGAATATATACTTGACCTAATACCAAATTCCCATTCCATTAGTCTTATCTAAAACAGGTTTGTCTTCATCTATTAGCCAAAAAACATTCTGTATCAGTCATAAACCATCAAATGTATTCATTGGTAAGCAATGAAAATGCATATAGTATTCAGAAGAATTGCTTTGAGAATAATGCAGGTTACCATGAATCGCTGAATTTCTATTATATTTTAAGCATAAATGTTCTCTTGTAGCACAATAAAAATAGAATTATAGAAATTATAGAACATATAATATACAGAGATAGCATTATCTTGTGATTAAATGTGCATATTTCATAAAGGAATGTGAGTTTTCTGATTATATAAATAATATGTAGATTATAAACCCTTTGGAAAATATAGAAGATCAACGAAAGAAAAAAAAATCACTCAAAGACATGTAGGAATTAAAGCTCAATCTACTCAGTTAACTAATAAAACTGGAAGTCCAGCTTGCCTGACTCAATCATAAATTTATTTTGTTTTAGGGCAGAATGCTGGGTCTAAAACCTCATGGCTCCCTGTGTACTTCACCTTGAAAAATGACAATGTTTGCCCAGGAACTTTCCATGCAACATCAATTAGGTTATGGAAAGTGTTAAGAATATTTATGTAGCAATTGCTCACCACCCAAAGGTCTATTTGGTCCTAATACTGTAAGCTACCACCCTATTATATATGGTGACAATTTTAAAGAGATGTGGAAATTGTTTCCAAGGTTGGACCTTAAATATCTTTCATGTTTACAGCTCATTTAGAGATGAAAAGTGGCTCGTTTTCCTTCCCAGGGACACAGTACCAGATACCAGCATTTGAAGGACAGCATGCCTGTTAGGTTTTGGGGATTGATTTTGAGCTACCTTATATGGAAGGGAAATTTCCTGAGAGACAGTCTGATACAGTGAAGAGTGAAAGTTGTCAGAAAAAAATAACATGCTAGAATTACTAGTATCTCAGAGTAATTGTATTAATAACAACAATGGCAAATACATGTAGATATTTGGGTGTTTGATATTAACATGTATTGGGAATGTACTAAGAACTGCATAAACATTTTCACGTTCACTCCTTGTAATCCATGAAACAGGTTCTGCTGTTCTTTCCAATTTATTACTGAGAAACTGAGGACAAGCAAATTAAAATATCACAGTCCTGTGGGTAGCAGAATCATGACTGGCTCCTTAGCAGTTTGACTCCAAAGGGTGCAATTCCTTCACTGCTGCAGTGTGGTACCATGTGTAAAGCATCTTCTAATGGCACAGCCTTGCTCTGCCTTGAACTGGAGCAGATCCCTTGCACGGCTATATCTAAGAAGGTATTTATTGACTTTTATTAGGGAGAAGGAGAGAGCGAGCGAGTGTTCACTCCCCAAATGCATGCAGCAGCCAGGGCTAAGTCAGGCTGAAACCCAGAACTCAGAACTCAATCTATGTTTCCCACGTGGGTGGCTGGGACCCCAAGCACTTGTGCCTCACAGGGTGCATATTAGCAGGAAGCAGGATTAGAAGCATAGGAGCCAGGACTCAAACCATTTATAAATTGTACAAATTCCAATATGGAATATGTTCCAAATGACATCTTTACTATTGCACCAAATGCCTAATCCTAAGGAGGTATAGTTTAAACATAAACGATTAAAGGCAAGAGTAGCCTAAAGCCTTAAACTCTGTAGATTCTAAAAGGCCAAATTCTAAGATTCAAATAGTATTACAAATATCAGGGCCCCTGGATAAGAAAAGCCTTATCATTGCATCATGAGTATTTATAAAAATTATGGAAATGGCATATACTTAGTACTGAGCATAAACTATGAGCTAACTATTGTGTTGTGGCCAGAATATAAAATGAAAAGATGGGAAAACCTCTTCCTGCAGCCTCACACAGAAGGAAAGGCATTAACTGTACTATGACACTGGAGGCATCTTGAATGAACCACCAATATCTTCCTCACTTCCATATCTTTTGTGGTGCCATCATGTCTAGTATATGACTATTGTATGCTGCATAACACATTTGGGATCCTTTGGATAACAACCAAAATGATTAGCTTGGCCTAAAATACTGGGCATTATCTGGCCCTGCCTCAGGTCGTATCACTCTCTTCCCTCACTTCATACCATCAAGATTCTCTTAGGGCTCTTCATTTCTTAAGGGTATCAGAATTTTTCCAAACTAGGGAATTTGTCCACAGGCAGCTTTCAACATGAGTTTCCTACAGAATATGTCTCCTTTACTTTGGGACAAATTTCCTCATAAGTCATTTCCAACTCATATTCTATTTCTTCTTTGTAGCAGTTATCTCATAGGCAGTGCACACTTATTTATATAATTCTTGTATCAGGGAAAAAACCGTAGGTAATATTGTTGCTATATTCTCAGCACTTAGCATACTATAGGTACTGAGGAGAAGCTCCATAATGATCTATTAAATCAATAAAAGGCACATGTGTGAATGAACAAACATTTTAGAGAAGTGAACCATTTCTGGTAGATACATATAAAACCACAGGTCCACAGAAACAGATCAATCCTGAGAAGCTTAGAGTTTGATACAAAATCTGGTCATTAGAAATTATTGCTATTTTTTCTGAAATGTTAATTTCTATACTCATACACATTCCCTCCATGCCTGTTTCAGCAAGTCATCCAAATAATGATTTTCCATTTTTGAACCACATCCTATATTATCTCAGCCACATTAAGTTTCCAAGTCAGAGACTTCGGACAATCTCTGGTATGCTTATAAACTCTGGGGTCACCACCTGGCTCAGTACCCAGTCACAGAAATGACCATGGAATTAACTTCACAGAAATTACCATGGAATTAACTCTATCTTCAGAGGCCATTCCCTTTTGGAGAGTCAAGGCTCCTTTCAAAAAACGTTCCAAGTTAATTATGTAGCAATGAACTGATTTGCGGACTAATAATCAGTCACAAATAACAAACATTTACCATTACTCCACATACACAAGATATCAAGATATGTCACAATCGTTGGATTTGATTCTAAATGCAAGTCAGTAACTTGCAACCTCACCTAATTCTCTTCTTTGACAAGTTCTTTTCACTGACAAAAGGAATATCAAAGCTCAAACCATGCTTATGGAGATATTAAAACTATAATTTAATCTCCAGAAAAATCGGTGTGTATACACACTTCACTTCCTAGAAACAAATGAATACAAATACAAATGCAGACTCAAAATTTTTCGTCATTCTTATCTTCAGATTGTTACTGAAATAACGGGAAATTATCTATTCACTGTCAGTTTCAGGACTGCCATTTTCTATTAGTATTTTAAAGTTCACACCTGTGTGTGTGTGTGTGTCTTACATACATTTTTTAAAATCAATTCCCATAACTCAAAAGGCAATTTTCTCATGTTGCCATTTAGTGACCTTGCCACAAACTCTCTAAGGTAAAACATTTACAAGATGCTTCTCCAAGAAGGGAGAAAGATGATATACCAAAAAATAAGTGACTTCATTCACTAAACTAATTTTAAAGATCACATGTTATTACTTTAATATTCTAAGAAAAAAAGGCCAATACAATTCTTTTTCTATCAGTAAGCCCAAAAATCACAGAGCTTTACATTCAGTGCAAGTATATCACCCACTCTATAAAGCCAGTGAGTGAATCACAAGTATTTTTAAGCGTTCCCTAGGAGTTCTGAATTAATTCTATGGACATTATCCCTCTGAGCTTTATGTTAATATAAATGTCTTAAGTTCTGCATTCATATTTTCACAATTTCATTGGTACACTGAGTATAAAGTCTGGTACTTCTTGCATAGGAAATACTTGATTTAATTTATTTGCAAAGAAACAATTTCCTCAATTTTAATTAATTCTACTCATGAAAAATTGTGTGATAACTTCCTAAGAATATTTATAGACAGGGAAAAACATCTGTGCCAAAAATAGATTTTTGCTAGGTTTTACAGGAAAATAATCTGCCTTTTATTTGACCAGAGCCCAATGATCCTCCTAATTTCTGTACTTTTACAAAACTGACCACCAGCAATGATTTTAGAAAATTAATACTGATGGGAAAACGTACTGTATGGCAATTTCCCCCATTTATGAGTAGTGAGAGCAAGCATTATTGTGTGCCTGAAGTGTACTGGAGAGAAAAGTTCAAGATACAAATAGTCTAAGAAAGGAAATAAAACGATTACACAATGAATACCACTCAAGAGATAGAAGTATTTCTGGGGGTACTCCATTGTTAACTCCCTGTTAGCCAAGTTCCCTTCTTGTCCACTCCCACCCAGCTCCCACAAACACCCCACCATAGATAGTCTGCTCATCCTCCCGAGAAGCTAATGGGATAAACCTGTTGTGACTTCTGTTTCCTCAGTTAAGTAATATTAACACTGTGTGTATCTTGCCTAGGGACTAGAAAACCTTGAAATAGTATGCAAAGCAATCTGTTATTATAAAGTTAACATTAGAGAACAGAGCCACCTGCCCAGGGAACATGCCAACAGTGAGATGGTAGTTTGTTCTAACTATAGTCCAATAATTCTACTTTGGAAAGGGAAGATGAAAGAATCAAACTATCACCTACTGTTTCCCCTTGAAAGAGTGAAATCCTGTGCATCTACAATCTTATAAATAAGAGCACAAAACAGGAAGAAGAGGGGGAAAAGAAATAAAGAACTGATGCCGATGAATCACATCTGAATACTCTTGAACACAGTTTTAGAATTTAAAAAATGAAAAGGTAGTGAAAAAAGTACTTTAATGAATGTTTATTCTTGACATCCTAAAATGTCTATCGCATTGCTTATTTTAAAAGAACTAAAGGTGAGTCCATCCCAGAGAGAAGAATCATCCATGCTCTCAGCAAGAATCTAAAACAATGCTGTAATTGTAACTGAAAGTTTCTCAAGAGAAGTACTCCTGATATTTGGGAAATTGTGGTCCCCTGTTGTATGGAGGCACTGCGGGATGTTCTCCAATATCACTGGCCTCTACTCATTAGACATCCAATCATGACAATCAGAAATGTTTCCAGACATTTCTGTATATCCCCGGGGAGGAGAACAACCCCTTGGTTGAGAATCTCAGCTGTAACTGACGGGCAGCACCAAGTATAGCAAGAACACCGTCAACAGTCCCTAGACACATCAGTGAAGCTTCCTTAAACAATGCAACACTTCGGCTGAGTTTTCAAGGATGAGCGAGAATTGTGATAAGGCCTACATGAACCCTTTCTGGATATGAGCACATATAACTGGAGCTCAAATTAAGTACATTTAAGGTCATTACTGGCAATTCTTTGGCCAATCAATTCTCTGACTTGCACAAAGACAGTTGCTTTGTTTTGCTCTCCATCTATCATAACACATTCTGAACAATTTGCACTGCTGAAAGATGGTATAATAAATATGAGTACTGGATCAATCACTGAGTAGTTATGCGATCTTGGGGAAGGCATCTACCTTGTAGGAGTTTTGGTACCTGAGCCTGTGAAATGAAGGTGTTCCATTAGTACATGACCTCCAATGCCCCTCCAGATCAAGTGCTTTGATAAATTTTTCCTCTTTCTTACAGCAGTCTCTCTGCTCATTAAAACGGACATCCTTCATGTTATATTGATTCACAGTGAGCACTAATCAAACAGCAGTTCTAATAAGTTAGGTATTGCAAGCTTATTAGAAATGCACCCGCAGTTTTCATGCCCCTCTGGGGAAAATTATTCAGATTCAAAGAAGAAATCACTTACCCTTTAGACACATCTCACATTATTTCCTTGACAGTGACTCAAATTTCTCATGATTGCGCTAGTTTCAAAGAGTTACAACCTTGTCATGTAGTAGCCTATCACCAATGCACACTAGTAACGTTAACATCCTTCAAAAATCCTAAAATATTTCCACAAAGAAGGCAGGGATTATTTAAACATCTAAATCATACTCTTCAGATACTTTTTAAAAAATAGATTTTTTAAAAGAGAATATTTGACAGCCAAACTAAACAGGAGCTACAGAGTTCTAGAACACCTGCTGCTCCCATACATACACAACTTCTCCACTACCAGTATCTCATACCAGAGTGGTACATTTTTACAATTAATGGATATACATGAACATATTGATATCACCCAAAGTTCATAATTTATGTCACAGTTAATCTTGGTGTGTATATTCTATACATTTGGACAACTGAATAATGACAACATATAGCCACCAGTATAATATAACATGTATAAACATGTATTCCTCTCCTTTCCCAACACTTGGCAATCACTAGTCCATTTTATTTTCCCCATAGGTTTCCATCTCCCAAATATCATGTTGTTGGAGTCAAACAGATATGTTGCCTTTTAGATTGGGTTCTTTCACTTAGTAGTATGTATTTGAGGTTTGTCAATAACTTTTAATGGACTAGTAGCTTATTTCTTCTTAACACTGAGTAAAATTCCATTATCTGGGTGTTCTGTTTTTTATCAATTCATTTAGTAAAGGACATCTTGAGTGCTTCCATGTTTGGGCAGTGATGAAAAAAAGGTGCTATAAATATCACTATGCATGCTTCTGTGTGGACATAGATACTTTTTAAAATTTAGTGTTATACATACAAATAAGGAAAGCAGGATTGCTGTCACATTACTATGAATCTGACTGTGACAACTGAGCAGACTCAGATCTGAACCATATATGCTCTCATCCTTTAGTAAGTTTGCCTGTCATTGTCCAAATGGTGGTTGGGTGTAGTTCCTAACGAGTGTTAGCATGCAAGAGATCTTGTGAGCTAGATTCTGAACTTGTGCAATGTCATTTCTACTGGTTTATGTTGGCTGAAGCAAGTCACTGAGCCTTACTATATTAAAGGGAAGGGAAAACAGACTTCATATCTTAATGGGAGAAGCTGTAAAGGCCCAAAGGGCCCAAAGGGAGAAATGAAAAAGTATGTCCATTTTTTCCCATATTCTTTTATTTCTGGGTTATTAGACCAACAGGACAGCATGTGGTTTAACCTTTGAGCTCTGGAAATGAGCCACCACAATTCAAATCCCTGCTTTGCCATTCAATAAGTAGTACTAATAACCTCCCTAAACCTAAATTACTTCACTTGTAAAATGGGGATAATAATATTAACTACTTCATATTATTATTGAGTGGTTAGCATATTGCTTCATACATATAAAGCATTCGCTAAATGTTTTTTCATTGCTGTTACTTTATTGTCATTACTATTTGTTAAGAGGGAACTTCACTTAAGAAACAAAATCAAGTTCTTAGTTGGGGCAAAATGTGACCAACTTCTTCTTCCCTCATCTAACTCATCTTTTTTTTTTTTTTTTTTTTTTTTTTTTTGACAGGCAGAGTGGACAGTGAGAGAGAGAGAGACAGAGAGAAAGGTCTTCCTTTTGCCGTTGGTTCACCCTCCAATGGCCGCCATAGCTGGAGCTGGCAGGAGCCAGGTACTTATCCTGGTCTCCCATGGGGGGTGCAGGGCCCAAGGACTTGGGCCATCCATCACTGCACTCCCTGGCCACAGCAGAGAGCTGGCCTGGAAGAGGGGCAACCGGGACAGAATCTGGCGCCCCAACCGGGACTAGAACCCGGTGTGCTGGCGCCGCAAGGTGGAGGATTAGCCTAGTGAGCCACGGCGCCGGCATCTAACTCATCTTAAAGTCATTTTTGTCTGAATATATTGAAAGAACATGGGGGCTATTTTGTTTAAATTTTATTTTTATACAAATGAATAGCTCTCTTCAGTCTTTAAGTATTGAGAAAAGATAAGCAAATATCAACAATCTCATGATGGTCGATTTTATATTTCAACTTGATTGGGCCATGGGATGCTCAGATATCAGGTTAAACATTTTTCTAGTAATGACCATGCTAGCATTTCCAGAAAAGATTAGCATTCAATGGATGCACTGAGTAAAGCTGACACCCCTTCCTATTCTGGTGTGGTATCATCCTATCCTTTGAGGGTTTGATTAGAGCAAAGATGTGGGAGAAGACTGGATTAGTTACGACTACTTGAGCTGGAACACTATCCTCTCTTGCTCATGATGCTCCTGGTTCTCAGGCCTTCAGACTTGGAATGAAATCTGTATTCTCAGTTCTGTGGTTCCTAGGCCTCTGCACTACATCCCTAGCTTTTCTGGGTCTCAGGCTTGCATATAACCAATTGTGGGACCCTGTGTGCATGTGTGTGTTTGCGTGTGCACACTTTTGCAGGCATGCACAAGATCAAAAGGGTGCCTGGCAGTTCCTAAAGTTATGAGACAAAATACTAAATAAAAATGATGAGCAATTCTCTGTTTTTCTGTGTGTCCTGAAAGAGTCCATATCTCCCATAGCTACAGGGCTGAACCTGCTAAAAATCATATTAGGGAGCCAGTTAGAGTCCTAGCTGTTCCACTTCCAATCCAGTTCCCTGCTAATATGCCTGGGAAAACAGCAGTTGATGGTCCAAGTACTTGGGTCCCAGCGACCCACATAGAAGATTGAAATGGAATTTCAGGTTTTTGGCTTCAGCCTGGGTCAGTCTGGCCATTGCAGCATTTCAGAGAGTGAACCAGCCAATGCAATCTCACTCTCTCACTATGCCTTTTAAATAATAATTTTTGAATTAAATCTTTAAAAATAGCAGAGGAAGATACCTGAGTTGACATTCTCTTTGTGAGCTCCTTAATGCACTTTCTCCCTAAGTTATATCTTCTGCCCTATTATGATGCAGTAGAAAGCCACTTACCAGATGCCCCTGCCATACTCTTGAACTTTTGAGCCTCATGAACTGTTGGCTGAATAAATTTCTGTTGTTTATAAGTTATCTAGTCTGCGGTATTGCCTTAAAACAGTAGAAAATGAATTAAGACAATGGGGACTGCATCTTTGGCCTTATGGGGAGTTCCCTATGATCAGCTGACATGGGAAGAGAAGACTGAGACTTAATTTTACAGATGGCTCTGCAAGATATGCAGGCACGACCTGAAGGAGGACAGCGCCTTTCTAGGACATTCCTGAAGGACAGTGGAAAGGGAAGCCCTTTGTGTGGGCATGACTTTGAGTGGTACATCTATTTGTTCACTTTGCTTGCAAGGAAAAGTAGCGGGTGCACAATTATGTACCTAACCAAAGACTATAACCAATGGTTTGGCTAGATGGCCAGGGACTTGGAAAGCACATGATTAGAAAATTGATGACAAAGAAATTGGGAGAAAAATTCCCAAATAGCTTAAAGGAAAACTTTAAAAAAATGTTTAACTTTCCATCTATCAGTTTTCTCTTACTATCCACATTACATGCTAACACACTAAAATTTTCAACTAGCAGCTACTGAACCAGATAGATTAAATCAAGAAGTAAAAAGGAGCATCTAATTCCACAAACACATATCTACGTACATCTACCTGTTATAATCCATTCAGTGGACGTGTAATACCTTTGAGAATGCTTTAGTTAAATTTCACAATTAGATGTCCCGCCCCTATGCTTTATTCAGAATAGGACATTTTATGAAGATAGCTTATTACAGATGTTTCATTTTGCAACAGGGCAAACCTAATTACTATTTATTTACCAATCTAAATTGGATGTTATATATTCAGGACTAAAGTAATCTTCCCACTCTGGCTGTAAAATCATAAAATGAGGCCCATTATGTTAATTTAAAAAACAATGTTTAAAATGTTATTGTATATAGTTTAATACTCTTGACAAAAGAGGAATGATTGAAAGGCATATTTTTACAAGTGTTGGAGAAACATTAGGACTCTTCCAGTCCAAAAATGTTCATTCTATTTTATTCTCTTTGTGGGCATTTTTAAGAGGGTAGCCAAAAATCAGAATAATAAAACCCAGTGGATCTGAAATTGATAGCTCTGTCATACATATGTAAGAAGTATTTTTATTCATTATGAACATGTTTTCCAATCATTCAAATTAATTTATTTTACTTATCACAGAAAGAGTTGACATTTAATTAAAAGTATTTTTAACATCCACTGGGTGTAGTTTGGTGGTGACATAAAGAAAATTTACAAATTCTCCTGACATAAGGATATTGTCATCTGTTGGGCAATGTGGAACATGCAAGCTCTGGTTTATAAACAAGTATACAAAGTATATAAACGAGTATACAAAGAACATAAACCTAAGTGGTCATTAAAATATTCCAACACTAGCAGTCATGAAGACACAGAGTAGAAAAGCAATCAAAATAGTTGGAAGACTGATAAGAGTTGACTCAGGAAAAAAGTGAGTTTTAAAAAGGAAAGCCATTATTTGTAACATATGTTGAAGTAAACAAGGGGTATTGACAGAAATAGAAAAAATGAACACAAATCATTTCATTGATTCATATGACTGGTTGGTGAATGCCTTTGATGAAGCAAAAACAAGGAGCCATGAATCAAGGAAAAATGCATTGATATTTTCTATAGAATTCTATTTTATCCCACAGGCAGCAAAGCACGGAGTTAAGAGTTAAAATCTGGTTCAGGCTGCCTAAATTCAAACCTGACTGTGGCTAATTAGCTCAGTGACTGATGCTGAGTAATCTACTTGACTTTTTTGTATCCAGTTCCTCATCTGTAAAACAAAAATAATAACAGCATCTGTCTATGATAGATTAAGCTGTGTTGACTTGGTTATGTGAGAATTACATTTCCCAGAATCCACTTTCCTATAAGGTTCTAAGTTCTTCTGGTCAAAAGAAGGCTTCTAATAACAGTCTAGGTGACTTATACTTCAGAAAACTTGTCTTAGGGTAGGGAAATGCTATTTCAAATCATGTTCTATTAACTATATCTGTCACTAGAGCATCCTTTTTTTTGTAATGAGTTTTAAAAATGATATATTGAAAGAGATAGCATCAGATTATACAGTTCAGGATGAGCTATAACATCTCATTTTTATTGTGATAGTTCCCAGCCAAGTAAACACCTGGCAGCTAAATGAAATAATGAAGATGAAATGCTAGGATTGCTTCTGCCACAGTTCTATCAATACAATAAAAATCATATACATTATTTTATATTTTCCAAGTCCTTTATACTAACTTTATTTATTTAATCTTGACCAGAACACAGTAAAGTACACTGGGACAATCATGGAATTACTATATCCATGTCAGGGATGGGGAAACTGACTCGAAATTATTTAGCAGGCTCAATATCTAACAGGTACTTTTTTCACTTAAGTTTCACAGCATTTTAATACTATCAAGTGGCCTTTGGGGCAAGAAAATCATTATGGAAGTGCAAATAAATACAGATAAGAGAGAAAAAGCAAAAGATTTAGTATTCCAATTTGAGGAGACTATTGACTGGGGGTTGATATTCAAAAAATGAGGGAGAAAAGTTCCCAGATTCAAAAAATTTTAGGGAAAATGAGGGGGGAAAGTTCCCAGTTGTTTATGTGAAAGGAACATTTCAAGAGAAAAGTAGTAGCAGTAAATCAGTAAGCCCTGATTCATCAGAGGGACAGAAAGTAGCAACAGCTATGCTCACACTCTCAAATGTGAAAACAGAGACCAGGGTGGAAAATCTAAAAACCAAGGAATTCCTAGAATTGCCAGCAAACCTACTGACATCTTGATCCTAAACTCCCAGTCTCCAGCACTTTGAGGCAATAATTTCTGATACTTGAGTCATCCTCTAAAGGGTACTTTGTTATCGGAACCTTATATAACTAAGGCAAGATCTAACTTATAAAGACAAGTTAAATATATTGAAATATTCTCCCTTGCTGGGTCATTTTGACTATTAAAAGTAACTATTGTGTTAGGGGAAAATAATTGAGGCAAAACCTATTTTATTAAATACCATTGCCTCCCTCCCACACACAAGGTCAGGGAGAAAAACTACATATCTAAATTTCCATACACTAACACATGCTTCACTTATTTCATCCAAATTCCTACGAGCAATCATTCTACACTGAACTCTAATCTCATGCAGACTACGAAGAGTAACGACTTAGAAACAAATTATTTAAAAAGTATGACTAGAATGTCACACCCAAACTGGGCTTTAAAATTAACTGAGGAGAGGGTATTTAGCCTCGTGGTTAATACGATTGTATCACACAGCAGGCTGTCTGGGCCAGATTCCTGGCTCTAGCTCCTCATTCCAGCTACCTGCCCCTGTAGACCCTGGGAGGCAGTGCTGGTGGCTCAAGTTCTTGAGCTCCTGCCACCCACCTGGGAGAACTGCCTTGCATTTCCAGCTTGCCTCCTGGCTCTGGTACTTGCAGGCTTTTGGGTAATGAACCAGGAAAGAGAAGCTCTTTATCTCTGCCTCTCCTTGTCTCTTTCCATCCTCTGTTAATTTTTAAAAATTACCTTTTTGAAGCAAAACTAATTGCATTTTAAAAATCAAAGTATAAAAGGGCATTCAGTAAACAGTAAACCTTCCTCCCAGGCATGTACAGCCCAGTTCTCCTTCAAGATTCGCAGGTATGACCTTCCTCTCCCCATCCTTACCCCTCCCACTTCCAATCCTGATCTACAGAGGTTAGATATACAACACTTAGATCTTTAAAGATGAGGCGGGTGATAAATTATATACACATCACTCATTTTTTAAAATAAGAAATGCTGATCAAGGATCACAATTCAAATGATACAACAACGTACAATATGTCAAAGTAAGCCCAAGTTTTAATTCTAGCCATCCTGTTTCCCTATCTGGAGGCAATCAATATCGTCATTTTGTTGTGCAAAATTTCCAAAGTAGTCAAAGTAATATGCACAATTTATGTGTATGTATTTTAAAGAAAACAGTAGGGGGCTGGCACTGTGGCACAGGAGGTTAAAGCCCAAGCCTACAGTGCCGTCATCCCATACGGGCGCTGGTTCAAGTCCCGGCTGCTCCTCTTCCGATCCAGCTCTCTACTATGTCCTGGGAAAGCAGTATAAAATGGCCCAACTCCTTGGGCCCCTGCACCCACATGGAAGACCTGGAGGAAGCTCCTGGCTCCTGGCTTTGGATTAACTCAGCTCTGGCCACTGCAGTGACTTTGGGAGAAAAACCAGTGGAAAGAAGGATCTCTCTCTCTCTTGCTCTACCTCTCCCTGTAACTCTGCCTTTCAAATAAATAAAATAATTCTTAAAAAAAAATAAAGAAAATGGTAGGATATTACACATGTTGGTATACAGATTGCTGGGGTTTACTGCACCTAATAACATATACTAGAATTAATCTAAATCAATATCCTGAAAGATCATTCAGTTTATAAATAAAATTTTAATTTGAAATAATTTTATATTTAAAGTATTGTTGCAAAGACAGTACAGAGAATTTCTGTATACTCTTCAGCTATTCTCCCCTAAAGTTGCTACCCTGCATAACCACAGTAGACTTGTCAAAGCCAGAAAGTTAACAGCAGACTTTTCCACCAATTTTTCCATCATTCTTTTACTGCTCGGACCCAATCAAGGTACCACACTGCATTTAATAGTTATATGTTCTTAGCTTTCTGTTGCTGTGACAAATTGTCAAGTTTTGCTTATTTTTCATTCTGGACCTTTCTGAGAGTACTTTAGTATTTTGTAGAATGTTACTCAGTTTTGGTTTTATGCTGTTGTCCTTAGGATCAGACTGGGGCAACATGTCTGGGGAAGAATACTGGAGACAGGGGGTGTCCTTCTCACCTTCCCATGTCAGCGGTGCAGACTGGCATGACACGTCACCAATGATGTTAACTAAGTCTGATAACTTTGATAAGGTGGTTCCGCCAGCTTTCTCCACTGACAGGCACTCTCTTTCCCTTCCAAAACATGATTCTTCGAAAGTTCAGACACCAGTTCTGAGCCATCTCTGGCAGAGTACAACTAAGCTTCACCTCCTGGAGGGAACTATATCTACATCCATTATCTGAAGTTGTAGTGAGCAGATTTGTCTGTTCTTCCCTATTTATTTAGGTAGTCAATCTTTTGTTCACGGAAGTGGGAAAAATGAATACCTATTTTACACTTCAGCTTACACCCAACATTAGTTTACTTATTTTGTTACTCAGATTGTTCTGGCTTTAGTCATTGGGAACTCATTCAAGTTGTTTGCTGTGATTCTGTGGCATTCCCCTCTCTACTTTTTCTTCCCCCTCCCTACTCACTCTCCCTCCCCCTTCTTCTTTGTTCCTCTTCCTCATTCTTTATGACAACAGAGGATATTCTATCATCTAGAATTTCCATCTTTTATTCTTTCATGTCCTGGCCCTAGAATCAGTCATTTCCCCCAAAGAACACTGGGAGTTGTTGGAGAATGTTATTTAGAAATCCCGATTTGGGAATTAGGTCTGTTCTTTCCCATGTGTGTGTCACTGCTTCAAGGTTTTCTTGGTGGACAGAATTAGGGAATAGAAAACCATTCTGTATAATGACCAATATAATGATCTACTACGTGGATGCAGGGGCCCAAGCACCTAGGCCATCATCTACTGCTTTCCCAGGCCATAGCAGAGAGCTGGATCAAAAGAGGAGCATCTGGGACTTGAACTAGTGCCCATATGGGATGTCAGCACTTCAGGCAGAAGCCTAGCCCACGAGGCCATAGCACCACCCCTGAAAACAATGTTTTATGAAATTATTTACACTAATTACATTTTCTTCACCTTCAGTGAGTTTATGTCACACATTTGTAAAAATTCACACTTGTAATATATGGTGCTCTGGGTTTTGATAAATGTATACAGTCACATTTCTGACACCCAGGTAGCACACATAGCTGCCCCATCTGTAAGAATTCCCTTTTTGCATCCCCTTTTAGTCTACCACTGTGATCTCCCAAAACCCTGGCAATCACTGAACTGTTTTCCATCCCTATACCTTCTCCAGAATGTCAAACAAATGAAATAACAATACATATAGCTTGTTTGGCCTAATTTCTTTCATTTAACAAAACATAGTTAAGATCTATCTGTGGTTTTGCTAATATCAACAGTTCTTTCCTTTTTACTGTCAAGTAGTATTTCATTGTAGGATTGCAGAAGATTAGCTAATCCATTCACCAGCTGCAGGACATACAGCTGGTTCCCAGTTTGTTGAGATTATGTTAGGGCTGTTATAAACATCCTGGCACAGCATTTTGTGTGAATATTGGTTTTAGTTTCTCTTTAACAATTCCCTAGGTGTGAGTTTGCCTGGTCATGTGGCAAGCAGTTAATTAATTTTATAGACAACTATTTTCTTTTATCTTTTGTTGTTTTGTCAGTCTAACAGATGTGTAGCACATCTTTATGATTTCCTCTAGTTTTAAAGATTTCATCTTCAAAAGGAGTAACATCTTGATTTGTACATGGCTGTGAAACAATAGCTGGAAATAAGTTCCTTCATCCAAGTCTGAGTAAAATATTGTGCTACAAAGTACCCTATCATTGTCACTTAATCATTGTATGGATCATAAATATGTAGAATTATGGTCTGCTTTTTAAAAATTTTATTCAAGTTATACAACTTTCATGTACTTCATATCTACAGATTTAGGAACACAGTGACAATTCCCACCCTACCCTCCCTCCCACCCATGCTCCAACCTTTCTTCCTCCCTCTCCCATTTTCACTCTTAAATTTTACAAAGATCTATTTTCAGCTTACTTACTGATCATAAACTTAACCCTACACTATGTAAAGGAATTCAACAAATAGTATGAAAAAAAAATAATAAAAACACTGTTCCTCAACAGAAGAAACAAGGGCTGTAAACAATCATCGAATCTCAAACTGTCCATTTCACTCCAACACATTCCATTTCAGGTAATCTGTTAGTTAACTTAGATCAGAGAAAAATATATTATATCTGTCTTTTTGGGACTGGCTTATTTCACTAAGTATAATGGTGTTATGGTCTGCTTTTGAAAGTAGAGTTTCCAATGCTGCCACATACGTAGTAGACCTGGAAACAGCTGCTGGTGCCTGGTTTTGGACTGGCCCTTCTGTGGCCATTGTGGTCATCTGAGAAGTGAACTAGATCATGGAAGATGTCTCTGTGTCTCTCCATCTTTCATTGTAACTCTGATTTTTAAATAACTAGTCTTCTAAAAATTACAAAATAAAATATATTTTAAACTGAAATAGCTAAAATTATCTAAAGAATGTAAAAGTATTCCTCTTTTCTTGATTAATAATTTAATACACTTCTGATAGTATATGAGTACAGAGAAATGTTATATCCTAAATATTATTATATATTTCACCATTATTACAAATACTTAGTATAATTTGATACTAAAATATATATGGAGCTCATTATAGTGTCATGTATAAATATAAAAGTAACAAAATATTTTATTTTCAAAATTCTTATATTTTTAAACTATGAAGTACTCTTTATTATGATAAATCTGAAACACAGCTATTTTAAATACAGCCTATATTAAATATATAATTACTCATGAAAACCTTCAAGAAGAAGGAAGGAAAATAAAGAAGAATTCATATCCTTATTTCAGCAATATTAAATGGATATTTTTAAAGATTTAGATGCAATATGGTTTTTTTATCTTAACATTTGTCATAGCAGTGGAATGACTTTCCCATAGACTGTTAAAAAATAAAGCATGCGGTATGTGATTTGCACTTTTTTTCTCGTGCTTAGGAATTTAAAAATTCAAAGGTTGCTATGATTAGATTATGATTATTAACTATGTTTTGGTATTATTCAGGTACAAGTATGCTACAGTAAGCTAAATAAATATCTCATAGTTTATGATACACAAAGATGATGTTCTCAATTCATAATTAGAAAATTTATGTTGAATTATTTATTGAGTAATAAGGATAAGCTAATATTGATCCATACAGTTTCTACTATAATATTTGTAGGATCAATTAGTTAAAGATATGGGCTTTAGCAATGAAAAAACTGTAGGCAATTTTCTCCCTATGGAAGACACAGAACAGAAACCATATGGGGGCTGTGACTCAGAAAGGAAAATTAGTGAAGAAGTAGGCGTGGGGTAAACTGTCTCAGGCCCTCCAGAGTCCCCATGCAGAGCGCAATATGGCTCTTCAGGGACCTGCATAAATTGTTTTGAAGATTTGTACAGTGAGAGTGACATTTTTGCATAGATTCAATGGTATTTGGGCTGGCACATCTATTGGGTGACAGCCCTTAACTTGTGTAAAAATACCATAAACTAAAAATTTATCCTTTCTAAAAATTACTTTCCCATGGGTCCCTATTTTTCTAATATTATCACCTATAATATACCTAGCTGACATAGGGTAAGAGCTAGATTATAGGAAAATTTGTGACAATCTCATTCTGCAGCTTCTTGGAGTTCCCATTGTTATCATTTTTAATGCTGATAAATTAATAATACAGTTACTGCTATCATAAGTTATACAATTTATGTATTTGATACTACCTAATGACTTTATTCTTCAGAGTGAACTTCCAATAGAGTCTTAATCTCCAGTAACATTTTCTCAGTGGTCTAGCTTACATTCTACTTCACTAGGGAAAAAACTGCCTCTTCTCTTTATCAATTCAGTACAGTGCATATCCACCTCAACTACCTACTTGATGTCTATACTTATATGCATTAAAGGTACTTTCAAACCAACATTTACAAAACTGGGCTCATGAATCCATTCCTCCACCCCAATTTTCTTCCATTGTGTTCCACCAGAGTTAATGAGATGATAAAAAATCTACATAGGTCAAGAATTTTCCTATGTGTCAGAAGGTCTCTCTAATGAGGAAAGTCACTCTCTAGCATCACCGGGGTTAAGCATCAGTTAGTTACCTAAAAATCCTAAGATCTCACTTGGCAACAGAGCATCCTCTAAGACAATCAGTGAGTGATACACATACATTACTACTGCCCATTTCCTATGTTTTTTCCAAATGTTCACAAGCACTAATGTTTGCATGTAATGCTTAGGACAAAAAATATACACTGAGGCTGAGAGTCCTTCAGGGGCTCCCCCTACTTCTCTGAGTCGGTAGCAGAAAATAATCTGAAAGGTGCCACCACCTTCAATGTCTTATGGCTATTTCTGGATTCTATATCTTAAAGAACCTTTTGTCTTCACAATATACAAGATATGGAAGCATTCAAGGTATCCTTAACGCACCTAGAAAATTTAATACATACACACACAAACACACACACACATACACACACACACTGGAATGCTATTCAGCAATTTAAAAGGAATGAAATCTTGTCATTTGCAGCAAAACAAATGGAACTGAAGGACATCACGTTAAGTGAAATAATCCAAACACAGAAAGACAAATACTGCCTATCTACTCCCATATGTGGAAGCAAAAACAAAAACAAACATATACATAAAACTCAATCTGACCACAGAATAATGAGCTTTAGAGATTGGAAGGATGAGGAATACAGGGATTTTGAATAATGGGAACCAAATCAGAGTTTGATCAAGGAAAAAAGTTTCTAGTGTTACAAAGCATAGTGTGGAAATATAGTTATGATAACATAGTATGTTTTATAAGAACAAATAGAAGAAGCTCCAAGTCTCCATTCATATAGTAATGTTAACAAACGGGAAATATTGTTACCATGTTTTAATGAACACTCATTGTAAATATGTGGTATATCACACTGTAGCCCATAAATATGTACAATTATCAATAAAGTTGTAAAATAAAAATATTTCTATATTTTAGATTTTTTCTTTGTAAACATCAGGAAAAGGTGTTTGCAAAAGTACTTAAAAGGGGCTGGCACCCTGGCTCACTTGGTTAATCCTCTGCCTGTGGTGCCAGCATCCTATATAAGCACCAGGTTCTAGTCCCAGCTGCTCCTCTTCAAGTCCAACTCTCTGCTGTGGCCTAGGAATGCAGTGGAGGATGGCCCAAGTGCTTGGGCCCCTGCACCTGCATGGGAGACTGGGAGGAAGCGCCTGGCTCCTGGCTTCGGATCAGCATAGTTCCGGCTGTAGCGGTCATTTTGGGGGTGAACCAATGGAAGGAAGACATTTCTCTCTGTCTCTCTCCATCTCACTGTCTAACTCTATATCTCAAATTAAAATTAAAATTAAAAATAAAGTACTTAAAAGATGGTTAACTACTACGGAGGGTAATAAAACATATATGAAAAGTTTTTATGAAATATGCTTATAGATCTCAAGTAAATGCACAAAAATATTTTTACTTCATAAGAAATCAATCTATATGAATGAAATAACATTTATCATAGTATATGAAAAACTAAAGGGTTTTAAATGGAGTTCATGTTCTTATTACATGTTAGTATTAAGTTAGTACTTAAATAACATTTTTAATAAGGAACACATTTTTCCCTCACAGCTCAAGTCAAAGACTCTATGTCCTACTCAATGAACACTGGTGTATTTTTAATTAAGACAGGTGATTATTTATTGTCGCTCCCCCTCTTCGTGGAGGAACGACACTAAACCCTGCCTAGGCTTCATATCCGAGTCACGGCACCATTATGTCGCTCCCCCTCTTCGTGGAGGAACGACACTAGACCCTGCGTTGTTCTTTCGTCTGCTCGGCCCTCCCCGGGTTTGCTGCTGGTTCTTCCCGGGTTGGCTACCGTCCCTTCCACCTCCGTGGAAGGGCGGTTCCCCCTAGCCACTTTCCCCACTTCCGCGGGGGAGCGGCACACCGCCGGCCGGCTCTCTCGGGGGCTGCACAGGTGTTCCTTCAGATAGATGTTCCTGGTGCATGTTGTCTCTCTCCTCCTTTATAGTCCTCTTCCACCAATCCCAACTCTGCTACCCACACGCCGAGTACACTGCTCTCCTCCAATCAGGAGCAGGTCCTACAGTTTATTGGTTGAACTGGAGGCAGCTGTGTAGAAGCTGTTTCCTCCTCTCTCAGCGCCATATTGTGGGAGAGCAGATGCATAGAATAAGTCTTAATTCCAGTAACTTAGTCTAGTCCGAGTTGCTCCCAGTTGCTCCCCACAATTTATTTATACTATTATGCACATAGCATCTACATGAATTCTTACCAATGTATGACCAAACTTTCATATTTATATTAACCTTGACAGAATCAGATACAGAGTAAAATGATAAATTATTTTTGTAAATATAATCAATACCTTTCAAAAATTTTAATTATTGAAAAGACCATGTACATAGAATAGTAGAGATATAATGTAATAAGAACTAACACAATTTAACAATTATCAACTGATTGCCAATCTTGCACTATAACTATTCACCTTCTCAAGCTCCAATTATTTAGAAACAAATCTCATCATATCATTCATATTTCCACATTATTTTCAAAGCCAAACCATAAAATATTAATTGCAAACATAAGTAAAATATTACCTTTAATTTAATAATAATGCTGATTTGCCATTCCTACACAAAAGGTAAAATTATAGGTTTATAGAATTACCAGTCTCCTACATAGAGTATGCTTAGGGGCTCCAGAAATAATAAGAGTAGTTCCCTTATTCCTCCTTAATATCTGCCAAGTGACTTGGTATTTTCCTAGGATTAAGCATCCTCTATCAAAATGCTGCATGACAATATACAAGTAGGATGCTCGCAACAGGAAGTATGAGGAGCACTGGCCTATTAACTGGTCAATTTTTCAGTTAATAGGTACTTTCGATGGCATGGGGCAAAAAACTGAGAAATAACTACCATGAGACAGCAGTAAGATAGATAATCTGGAGCTCCTTTGGAAGGAGAAAACATAAGAGGGAGAGGGTATCCAGTAAGCATGCTGAGGGCACCAAAACCCCCTTTGCTGACTTCACAATTTTTTCCAGGTTCCCTCTTGATCCATTTTGGTCACCAAGAAACAGAACAATCAAAAGGAATATGCATGAGTCATTCTCAAGTGGAGCTACTAAGTCTGGACTTCTAAGAGACTACTCAATAAAAATTCCAGTGACTCACTCACTTAAGGCCAAAGAGTATTTGAGAGTCTTGTATGCGATTCTACGTATAATGATTTATCAAAGAATTTAGAATTTATATTACAAAGGTTTTTATTACTAGTACCAGTAGCAAAATAACCACTTGTTTTTCAAACAGTAAACATTTTCCTGAATTATTTATTCTGTATATGTTGTTATACTTTAAGCTGTTAATAGAATAGAAATACACAGGATGTACAATGATTATGAGTTGTGTGACCTTGGGAAAAATGTTTAAATTCCCTGTATCTCAATTTCCTCATTTTAAACAGAGGACAATAATAGTTCCTATATTAATTCTGTTAAGAAGATTACTTGAATTAAATAAGGACAGAATCTAAAATCATGCTGGGAACATAGGAATCATGGTATAAGTTTAAGTCATTGTTCCACTCCTCACTCCCAGGATGCAAACCCCAAAGAAGTTGGAGGATTTTGTCTATTAACTTGTCCCTAGTACTATCACTAGTACTAGCATAAAAAATATTCTTGACAATATTTTTTGAGTAAATTTAGATACCATTTTAAACATGACTATATATTACTTATTAGGACACTAAAGAATAAAAATGGAGATTGGATCAAGATGGTGGAATAGGGAGGGAGCTCACTGCTCTAGGATAGGAGAAGATAATTTTTAAAAAGTAGAGAGAGTGCAGTCTCAGGGAAGAGTTAGGGAAAAATGGCAGAGGAAACTCTACACAAACTAGAGGGATATTGTGGCTCTACGTGCAGGGCACAGACATGCACAACTCAGGACCCCAGCAGCCAAGAGCCTATGCACAAGCTCTGGAGTGGGGTGAGACCAGTCTGCAGCAGCCCAAGCCACTGGCCATAAATCTGTGCGAAGACCATGGTGAGAATCCGGCTTGGAGCCCTCTGGGGAACAGCGTACCTGCCAAAGAAGAGGAGAAAAAAAGGGGAGGGGGTTCATTCCCCTCTCCCTGACCACCCTACAACCAGCATCCTGTAAGAAGCAGATAGAGGGACGGTGATATTTTGGACCTACCTAGCAGCTATGCCATCTTGTGTCCACTTGCCCAGAGAACAACAGAGTGGAGACACCTAAGTCTGATTGGGAGCACTGATGCGGGCTGAGTGCTCATGACTGAGAGGCGCGTGTGTTGGGACTGTGGCTGTATGGGAGGGCTCAGGGTGTTTCTGGACTTTGGGCATTGCACTGTGGGCAGCTTCACATGCTCAGGGCTCCCTGATTCCCTGGTGAGGGTCACTGCTGCAGAATCTATGCTTACACGGAGGACTGCAAGATTCTTTGTGTGGGTAATTCTGGCAATGCGGACAAATATTATACCCACTGGGGCTAGAACCCAGGCACTGGTCTCCTTTGAGGAAAGGAGGTAGAAAAATAACAAAAAGAGAGAGAGAGAGAGAAGATTGGGGCTGGTGCTGTGGCGTATTGGGTTAACACCCTAGCCTGAAGTGCCGGCATCCCATATGGGTGCTGATTCGAGACCTGGATGCTCCACTTCTGATCCAGCTCTCTGCTGTGGCCTGGGAAAGCAGTAGAAGATGGCCCAACTCCTTGGGCCCCTGTACCCATGTGGGAGACCCGGAGGAAGCTCCTGGATCCTGGCTTCAGACCAGCGCAGCTCCAGCCAATTGGGGAGTGAACCAGCAGATGGAAGACCTCTCTCTCTCTCTCTCTCTCTCTATCTCTCTTCTCTCTGTGTAACTCTGACTTTCAAATACATACATAAATCTTTTTTTAAAAAAAGAGAGAAGATTTATCCTACTCAACCTGGGTGTCACATTAGATACTCCCTTCACCCTGGAGCACTGAACAGAATTCCTTGGCCACACCCACCACACACTCCTAGTTATTCACTGAAGAGCAGATGCTCTACTAATCCACAGAGGAAAAAATCTAAAAATTAAAGCTATCACAGGGAAACAAAAAAGAGAAACTAATGAATATCTCCACAAATAGTGAATAATAATTGCAGCAATTCAAAAAACAAGAATAAGGAAGACAATATGACACCCCCAAAAGAACACAGCACTTCAATGTGAAGAAAGAGAATGAAGAAATACCAGAAATGGAATTCAAAAAATTAATTGTAGGAATACTTAGAAGTAATCAGAAGCAAATCCATAAACTAATGAAATCCATACATGACCTGAAAGAAAATATCTCCCATGAAATCGAGATCTTAAAGAAAAATCAAAGTGAAATCTTCAAAATGAAGAATTCAATAGAACAAATAAAAAAATGCAGTGGAAAACTTTTAACAACAGAATTGGTGAAGCAGAAGAAAGAATACCGAGTTAGAAGAAAAATCACAAGAAATTTAAAGTCAAACCAAAAGAAAGAAGAGGAAAATAGAAAACTAAAAAACAGTGTTGAAGAATACTGAAGATACTATCAAATGACCCAACATATGGGTCTTAGGAGTTCCTGAAGGCATAGAAAGAGAGCCATGATTGGAAGGCCTTTTTAGTGAAATAATAACAGAAAACTTCCCTGATTTGGAGAAAGAAAGGGACATCCAAGTAGAAGAAGCACATGTAACTCCTAATAGACATGACAGGAAAGATCTTCACCATGACGCATTGTAGTCAAACTCTCCAAGTAAAACATAAAGAAAAGACTCTAAAATTTACATGAGAGAAATGCCAGATTGCTTTCAGAGAATCTCCAATTAGACTCACAGCTGACTTCTCATCAGAAACCTTACAGGTTAGTAAAGAAGATATACTCCAGTCTTAAGTGAAAAAAACTGTCAAGCCAGGATACTGTACCTTGCAAAGCTCTCACTTATGAATGAAGGTGAAATAAAGCCCTTCCATAACAAACAGAAATAGAAAGAATTTATTACCACTTGTCCAGCCTTACAAAAAAAGCTTAATGATGTGTTACACACAGAAACACAGAAACATTGTCATCATTATAAAAGAAGGAAAGGCAGAAGATCTCCCAGTAAAAGTACAAAGGAAATCCAAAGTAAACAATGAGGATATTTATAGGAAAATGGCAGGGCAAAGTCATTGCTCATCAATAGTCAACTTGAATGTAAATGTAAGAACAGACACCAGAGAAATAAAAAGAAACATCTGAAATTACTATAAAGAGCTATATGCCAAAAAACTGGAAACCCTAGAAGAAATGAATAGATTCCTAGACACAAAATCTACCTAAATTCAGCCAAGAAGACATAGAAAACCTAAACCAACCCCTGACCAAGACAAAAATTGAATCAGTAATGAAGAACCCCCCAAGAAAGAAAAGCCCATGACCTGAAGACTTCACTGCTGAGTTCTAACATATTTAAAGAAGTAACTCAAATTCTTCTCAAGCTATTCAAAACAACTGAAAGGAGGGATTCTTCGCAAATTCTTTCTATGAAGCCAGCATCATCTTAATTTATAACCTGAAAAATTTACAAAACAGAAAATGAACTACAGACCAATGTCCCTGATGAAGATAGATGCTAAAGTCCTCAACAAAATACTAGCCAATTGAACACAACACCACATCAGAAAGATCATTCACTCAAACCGATGGGGATTTATCCCTGGTATGCAGGGATAGTTCAACATTACAAATCAACCATTATGATATATCACATTAACAAATCGAATTACAAAAACCATATGATTATCTCAATAGATGCAGGTAAAAGATTTTATAAAATATAATGTTCTTTCATTATGAAAACTTTGCTTAAAATAGGGTATAGAAGGAAAATTCCTCAACACAATCAAGGCAATTTATGATGAACCCATGACCAGCCTCCTATTGAATGGGCAAAAGTTGGAAGCATTCTCTCTGAGATCCAGAACCAGACATAGATGCCCACTCTCACCACTGCTATTCAATACAGACCTAGAAGTTTTAGCCAGAGCCAATAAGCAAGAAAAAGAAATCAAAGGGATACAAATTGGGAAGGAGGAAGTCAAACTATCCTTATTTGCCTATTTGATTCTATATATAAGGGATCCAAAAGACACCATTAAGAGGTTATTGGAACTCATAGAAGAGTTTGGTAAAGTAGCAAAGTGATATAAAATCAAACACAAAAATCAACAGCCTTTGTATACACAGACAATGCCACAACTGAGAAAGAATCTCTAAGATCAATCCCGTTCACAATAGCTACTAATAAAATCAAATACCTGGAATAAATTTAACCAAGGACATCAAAGATCTCTACGATGAGAATTGTAAAACATTAAAGAAACAAATAGAAGACACAAAAAAAATGGAAAAAAGTTCCATGTTCATGGATTGGAAGAATCAATATCAAAATGTTCATTCTTCCAAAAGCAATTTAGAGTCAATGTGATACCAATAAAAATACCAAGGACATTCTTCTCAGATATAGAAAAAAAATGATGCTGAAATTCAAATGGAAACACGGGAGACCCCAAATTGCCAAAGCAAGCTTATGTAACAAAAACAAAGCCAGAGCCATCAAAGTAGCAGATTACCAGATTTCAGGATATACTACAGGGCAGTTATAAACAAACAGCCTGGTACTGGTACAAAAACAGATGGACAGACCAATGGAACAGAATAGAAACACCAGAAATTAATTCAAGCATCTACAACTAACTTATCTTTGACAAATGAGCTAAAATCAATCCCTGGAGTAAGGACAATCTCTTCAACAAATGGTTCTGGGAAAATTAGATCTCTACACACAGCAAGACCCCTACCTAACACCTTACACAAAAATCCACTCAAAATGCATTAGAAACCTACATCTATGACCCAAAAGCATCAAGTTATTAGAGAACATTGGGGAATTCCTGCAAGACATTGGCACAGGCAAAGAGTTCTTGGAAAAGACCCCCGAGGCACAAGCAATCAAAGCCAAAATCAACAAATGGGATTACAGCAAATTGAGAAGTTTCTACTGCAAAAGAAACACTCAGCAAATTGAAGAGGCAGCCAACATAATGGGAGAAATTATTTTCAAACTATGCAACTGATAAAGGATTAATAACAGGAATATATAAACAAATCAGAAACTCAACAACAACAAAACCAACAATTCAGTTAAGAAATGGCAAAGGACTTAAACAGACATTTTTCAAAAGAGGAAATCCAAAAGGACAACAGACACATGAAAAAATGCTCAGGATCACTAGCTGTCAGGGAAATGCAAATCTAAACCACTATGAGATTTCACCTCACCACTTTTAGGATGGCTCACATACAGAAATCAACAAACAACAAATGCTGACAAGGATGTGGCAGAAAGGTACCCTAATCCACTGTTGGTGAGAATGTAAACTGGTAAAGCCACTGTGGAAAACAGTATGGAGATACCTCAGATCTCTTTATATACATCTACCATGTGACCTAGCCATCCTACTCCTGGGAATTTACCCAAGGGAAATGAAATCAGCATCGGAAGGAGTTATCTGTATCCCTGTTTTTATTGCAGTTGAATTCACAATACTTAAGACATGGAACCAACCCAAATGTCTATCAACTGAAGACTAGATAAAAAATTATGGGATATGTACATTATGTTATACTACAGAGCAGTTAAAAAAAATGAAATCCATTCATTTGCAGCAAAATGGAAGAAACTGAAAAAATCATTCTTAGTAAAACAACCCAGTCAAAGGGACAAATATGTTCTCTGTGATCATTAATATAGCACTTAAAAGGCAACCTGGAGAAGTGAAACTGACACTTTGAGAAGCAATGACTTTGATAAGCCCTTGTCTTGACTGTTGAGAGTTTCTTTTTTTATATACTATTTCTTGAACTCTTACTTAAACAGAGTTAATCATATGTGTATAAAGTTAATTGAAAATAAATCTTAGTAAAAAATAAGAGTGGGAATAACAGAGTGAAGATGAAGGGGGTGGGAGTGTGGGTGGGAGAGTGAGCATGGTGGGAAGAATCACTATGTTCCAAAAGTTATAATTATGAAATGTATGAAGTTTATAACTGTAAAGCTGTATAGTAGTTCTGCATGTATTCTTACTCCTAAGGGTACCATTTAAAAACTTTTGATGAGACCCCAAATCCCCTTAAGCTTGGTGGTAAAAATAGTATTTTAAGTGTGTTAAAGTGATCATATAGATAGGATTAAGTTATAAAGTGATCATATAAATAGGATTAAGTGCTTGGTAATAATAATAGATACAATAAAAAGGAGTAAATGCTCCAACATGGGAGCAGTCCATACAGCAGACTCATAGAATGACAATTAATTTAAGTAGCACTTTGACCTCAGAATCAACCCTTAAGGCATTCTGGTCTGGCTGAAAAGCCCATGAGAGCATTTCAGGCATTGAAAGCCATGACACTGTGGCAAAAAGTGTCCTACATGAAGGAACTCAGTGGGCAAGATGCCAGTGGAAAGAAGTGGTCATCAAAGAAGGATGCCTTTTTTCTCTGAAGGGAGGAGAGAACTTCGACTTTGCTCATGGCTTTGTCTAAATACTGGAGTTTGTGAATCCAAAAGGCATCCATAACCTAACCAGCTCATGTCAAGAGCCGCCGTCTTCAAAGAGCTGTCTTATGGAAATTAACTATAAAACTTGTTCTCAAAGATTTATTCCATTTAGTATATTAAGTGGAGGATATTCTTATGTCTCATTAAGTTATAGTTATGTGAAAGTGCTCACAAAAAATGCATAATTCTTGGGTTCTTCTTTAAAGTTAAGTTTCTCAAAAAAGAAGATTCTTAAAAATAAGAAGTGAAATTTACTTCAAGATGCAATGACTTCTGAACAGCCCTTGCTTTGACATTGAGGAACAGTTTTTTTTTTTTTTCATACAATTTGTTGAACTCCTTATTTAGTATAGAGTTAATCTTCTGTGTTCAAAGTTAATCAAAAATAGATCTTAGTAAAAAATAAGACTGGGAATAAGAGGGAGGAGAAAGAGGGGTGGGAGTGGCGGGGGTGGGGAGGGCAGATATGGTGGGAAGAATCACTATGTTCCTAAAGTGTATTTATGAAAGGCAAGAAGTTTGTATTCCTTAAATAAAAGTTTATTTGGGAAAAATAAAATAAACAAATAAAAAAGAAGAAAAATGTTGAAATATCCTGCTGAAGTAAAACTGTAATTAAATAAATACCAGGAAGGAAGAAATTACAAATTCTATGATTGCTACTGATATTCAGGGTAGATAAATTTAAATTAAAGAGCAAAAGAAGTTAATCCATACCCAAAAGGCAATTATGTACCAAAGATCTGTCTTTGCAGTTCATATTTATATGCATAAATCAACAAACATGAAATATCAGTATATTGAGATTGAACTTAAGACTTCTTTTCAGGAAGTAAATTCCAATTTGGTAAGTCATGTCCATATTAAATAAAAATAAGTTAAAATGGAGACGATCAGCTTCTCATAAGCTTTATAAATACAGGGACCACTCAGTATATTACTCATAAATGATTTAGAAATGTTAACTGATAACATATTTAGGTCTTATATGAATATCCTAGGATTGATAGGTAGATAATATTCACGTTTATCGATCAATAAATCATTTCCTTATGAGAAAACACAACCAAATACAGAGATACTTTATTATCCACTGCCCAATGTGCTTGGCTGCTTCAGAAAACTTAACTTTCCTAATAATCTAATCCTATCTTTCTAAAGTGAAAATTTTTTTCATGAACATTTTCTCAAAATGTATTTCATTCTTCCTTGCTTTTTTGCACAGAGCAGGTAAAACCTGACTGAATTTTATGTTGAATTATTAAACTTTTTCATAATGATCCAGGGTTACAAAAATTAATTATTACTTTGTGTTATAAAACAGAAATGTCCTCATGGGATTTAGAGGTCTGGAAAGCTGTTTGTCTTACAAAAGGCTCTGGAAGGCTATGCCCCTTCATTTCCTAGTAAGAATATGAGGGAGAAGAAAGAATCTAGGCTAAAGTCAGAGCCACTAAGCTTTGATTTTATTTAATAATTTTATTTAATTTTTTTGAAAAAGAGAGAGAGATCTTCCAACTGTTAATTTATTTCCAAAATGTCCACAACCATCAGGACTGAACCAGGCCAAAGCCAGAAGCCCAGAATTCCAACCAGGTCTTCCATGAGGTGGCAGGAGCTCAAGTACTTGAGCTGTCACCATTGCCTCCCAGGAAGCCCATTAGCAGGAATCTGTATCTGAAGCACAGCAGCTGGGGCTCAAACCAGGCATTAAGACATGGGATGTGGGCAGTCGAAGCATCAACTTAGTCTCATGCCCATCCCTCGGCTCTGATTTTACAGACCATTAAATAATCACTCCCATCCCCCAGCGGGTGTACAGGGACTTTAGAATCTAATTTTGAGATATCTTAGCTTTGACAGTATCTCACAAAGAGGCTCATCTGAAGTGGAAGAGAACAGAAGGATCCTATTGGGCAAGGAGGAAAATTAGCTGAAATGGGAAGAATTTTGTACTATCAGCTTTCCAGTCAAGCATATTAGCCTAAGCCATCAAAGGAATCTATGAACTTGAAGGTACAAGAAAGTACAATGGTAGAATTTCTTAGAAGTTGTGGTGTTGAAACTAAACTGAAAGAACTTCAATTCCCATGAAAACTTGGGGTGATAGATGGTACAACAACCAAGGGCAAGGGGAACAGGTCTTTGAAGGACGGACCCAACACACTGGCATGGGGTTGGGACATCATTGTTCCAGCACTTACTACTAGGGTTAGAAAAGTATTTTACTTACATATACGCCTTTAATTTTCCCGGGGCTGATGTTCTGTCGCAGTAGATAAAGTCGCTTCCTGCAATGCTGGTATCCCATTTGGGCACCAGTTTGAGTACGAGCTGCTCCACTTCTGATCCAACTCCCTGCTAATGTGCCCAGGGAGGGCAGCAGAGGAGACCCAGAAGAAGCTCCTAGCTCTTGGCTTTGGACTCGCCCAGCTCTGCCCATTGTGGTCACTTGGGGAGTGAACCAATAGATGAAAGACCTTTCTCTCTCTCTCTCATCCTCTTTCTTTACATAACTCTACCTTTCAAGTAAATAATCATTTATTATAAAACATTCTTCCTAAAACATGAATAATAGAAATGTAGCTAACATTTAAAATAATAAATAAATAAATAATAAAAAATTTAAAAATTATTTTCCCAAGACTGGGGAAATAAAGATTATATTTATCTTCATTCACTCTTAGAGGGAAATCCCTAGGTTTTATTCTTGATGAACTCATTCTAATTGCTACTATTACTCTTCCCCCTGCTTGTTATTTGTTTCTTCTAATTGCTCTGACCTGGAAGTCACAGTCTAAGATTTCTAATATTGGCTCTAAAATAAAATTAATATCTGAGGGGTTACCTATGGAAAGCAGATGGGCTGCAAGCAGTATATATTACTTTATCTATTTTGGAATGTAAGAGAATTTTAAACTTGATTCCTGCTCCTTAGTGTGCTCTAAGATGGCTAAGATTAGGAAATAAATTACCTTGAGATAAATAAGGTATTATCATGAATAGATTTAGAGCCTCTGAAGTAATCAGCTTAGCACTGAATTGATGCATATTACTCAAGTGTTGGAACAGAATGAGTACCTGAGCAATTTTATTACTTGGAAAATTGAGTGCACTTGTAGGATTGGTTTATAGCATGTGTCCTTCAATAATCTACTTCAAATTAAATTCTGGGAGTGATGCAACCCTAGACTTAAAGTGCTTTTGTTTTTATTCTCAAAATTTTCCATCAGGGAAAAGAAAAAGTTATTTTGAGCTCTGCTTCTGATCCTTAGGGTTTTCTATTACCAACTTAAGTATTCCAATGCTTTTGCAGTGTCACTTTTATAAAGATTTATAAGGAAAATGAAAGCAGGAGTAGAAACTAGATTAAGAAACTCAGAGAAACACTCAGCAGTCTCAAACAAATGACTTCCTTTCTTAGACCCATGAGAACAGAAGCAAGGGTCTCCTGTATTAGCAGACTGAAAAATATAATCATGTCTAGATGGGGAGATGAAGCTGCTATCAAATTCCCAGTAGTTTTGAGCTATATGGAAATGGCTATTTCAATTGCAAAATTCCAAACACACACAAAAACAACTATAAAGAATGAGTGATCTATGTGAAGTTATTTCCCCTTTATTTGTCAACTAGTACTAACACTGTCTGAAATTATGCTTCAAGCAAAGCTCATGTACAAATTTGGTAGTTTAAATGTCTTTATTCTTATTTTTACTTCTGAGGCATGGCACATGCCCATTCTCATCTTAAGAAAGCTCATTTTTTGTGCCTACTTCTATAATAGCTTCATAACTGTCACTGATACTCCTTTACTAACTACTGTCTTCTTAATTTGCAGACTTATATTTCAAGTCTTTATTTGTCATTGTTGAGCAGCTTCATAACAGTTATTCCATCTTTTTCTTTGTATCTCTAATCACCCAATTTACTAATTTCATATTAACTTTAAATATTTTTTCAAGTCTGCTCAACATCCATAAATCTCTCTCCAAGAAGACTATCTGCTTAACTAATTTTTTAAAAAGATTTATTTATTTGGAAGTCTGAATTACAGAGACAGGGAGAGACAGAGAAAAATCTTCCATCCACTGGTTCACTCCCCAGATGGCCTGGTTGATCCAAAGCCAGGAGCCAGGAGCTTCTTCTGGTTCTCCTTCATAGATTCAGGGGTCCAAGCACTTGGGCTATCCTCCACTGCTTTCCCAGGTGCATTAAAAGGAAGCTGGATCAGAAATGAAACATCTAGGACTCAAACCAGCAACCATATGGGATGCCAGCAACGCAGGCTGTGGCTTTACCTACTATGCTACAGTGTCAGCCCCAAGGATATTAAATTAGGTAGTATAAAAAGCATTACTGGGGTTGGCACCATGGCTCACTTGGTTAATTCTCTGCTGGTGGTGCCAGCATCCCATGTGGGTGCCGGGTTCTAGTCCTGGTTGCTCCTCTTCCAGTCCAGCTCTCTGCTGTGGCCCAGGAGGGCAGTGCAGGATGGCCAGGAAGAAGCACTTGGCTCTTGGCTTTGGATTGGCACAGTGCTGGCTATAACAGCCATTTGGGGGGTGGACCAATGGAAAGAAGACCTTTCTCTCTGTCTCTCTTTCTCTCACTGTCTACAACTCTACCTGTCAAATAAAAAAAAATAACATCACGGATATCATCATATTTAGAGACTCCAATAGTCCTTAGTGTTAACACTTTTTAAGTAAAATAGCCTTGGGAGATGTAGTTCTATTTTTAATTACATTTTGTAGACAGAATTCACTTTGTCAGTCCCCTCCACAACGTGAAAATGAGAAGTGAGCACCATATTGTACTGTAACAGCAGGAAGATGGTGTCTTCTCTCTTGCCCACTTGTTCTTGCTCCATACTTCTATGCACAGTACCTATTATTACAGTCATGGAATTCATAACAATTCAGCTTTATATTGATGTGAGAGACAAATAAAACCCCTATGTCTGGTGTGGGCGCTTCGTGCAACAGATAAGACTTCAATGGGACACTGTATCCCATATCATAGTGCCTGAGTTTGAGTTCCAGGTTTGGTTCCTGATTATACAATGCTTCCAGTGTGCACTATTGGAGGCAGCAGGTGATGGTTCAAGTAGTTGGATCTCTGTTACCCACATAGGACACACAGTCCCATGCTCTTGGCCTCAGCCTTGCCCAGCCCTGGCTGATGTGCCCATGTGGCGAGTAAACTAACAGATTGCTCTGCCTCTGTCTCTCTGCCTTTCAAGTAAAAAAAAAAAATCCCTAGGTCTCTTCATGTGGGTAGCAGAGGCTCAAGTACTTAGGCCTTCATTCTCTGCTTTCCCAGGCCATAGCAGAGAGCTGGATGAGAAGAGGAGCAGCTAGGATTCGAACCAATGCCCATATGGGATGCTGACATTGGACATGGTGTTTTTATCTGTAATGCTACAATGCCTGCCTCTATAGTTTTTTTTTTTTTTTTCTAACTTCTACATGATAAAAGAATTGTGCTTGGGGGAAGCCCTGACTTGGTTTTTGTGAGCTATAGCTTCAAACTCTTCAGGTAAATAGGATAAACAAAATAAGGGTGAGTCTCATAGTACAGTACTGACGGCTGGCGTTACGGCATAGTGGGTGAAGCCTCCACCTGTGACAACGGAATTCCATATGGGTGCATGTTCATATCCTGGCTACTCCTCTTCCAATCCAATCTTTCCTATGGCCTGTGAAAACAGCCGAAGATGGTCCAAGTCCTTGGGTCCCTGCACCTGTGTGGGAGACCCAGAAAAAGCTCCTGGCTTTGGATCGGCCCAGCTCTGGCTGTTGCGGCCATTTGGAGAGTGAGCCAGCAGAAGGAAGACCTTTCTTTCTGTATCTCATTCTCTCCGTCTGTAACTCTACCTCTCAAATAAATAAATAAAATCTTTTAAAAAAATGGTACAGTATTGAAAACCCAATTATATACCTGTCTTTCCCTCAGACTGCAGCCTGTGTGAAGCTTGAGTTTTGGTATTGTTCCTCTTTATATCTTTTGGCCAAAGTGTGTACACTCAGTCCATGATGAGCTTTTGACCTCTACACAGTACAGCAATGGTTTGCTCCCTTTCTTGTATCAAGTATATGCAAGATAATCCTGATAAACATGTGAGCATTCCATCCGTTTCTTCATAATGCAGTATTTCAAACGATGCAATGACAAGGGTCTGCATCTGCTTTACATGCAATGCTCCATTACAATGCAATCTGTAACTGTCCAGAAGATATGGAATGTGTCATTGCTAATACATTTCCAAACTAATGTAGCATCATTCATTACAGGCACTAAAAATAAACTTAGATGCACAGAAACCAATGATGTTAGCCAGGTAAAATGCATGGAAATTTTACATAGAGAAATTTAAGCACATCTTTCATGATATAACCTAATTAAAATACTGATAATCAACAGTGTTCTTGCCTCATTACACAAAGAGTTCAAGGGATGACAACTGCTTTATGATCATTTATTATTAACAATTGGAAAACATGATTTCCATTAAAAGACACATCTTGAAATAAAATGAACAAGCTCTCCAGAGACATAATTATCAATCTTTACCTCCCTATATTCTTCAAGTCTCTCTCCACCTCACAACACACTTCCAGCACCCCGGAAAAACTGTTAAAAAGAGCATTAGCATTCTTTCTTCCACATAAGCCCAGTATTCTTCCTCCCAAGAATTGCTATAGATTCACAAAAATAGAATACTTAAGAGACAAGACTTTGGATGTTGCTGTTAAGAAGGTCAGATAATTTCTTTCTACTTGGGTTGTTATTTAATCTGCATTAGCCTTAGTTTTCTCTTTCATAAAATTCTGATTACTTAAATCCCAGGATAGATGTAAACATCTATTCAGATTATATTACAGGGAATCTAGCAGAGTGCCTAGCATAAAAACACTCCCAAAGTGCCACCTCCCATTCAGTAAGATTTAAAAAAAAAAAAAACAACACCTCTCACTGTAATTTGCAAATCTGGATAAGAAAATTTGGAATAGTGAAGAAAACAGCACAGCTGGGCTGTGGGGTGAAAGTACAGTTATCATAACCATGGTTCCCATTAGGAAGGCTAAGGTCCTAGCAGGTGCACAAATGATGCAGCCCGGTAAGAAGCACTGAATCAACGTTACAGTTAGACATAAAGCAAGTCATGTGCAGGAGGGAAACATTAGCAGGATTTCTGTTTAGAGGGTTTATAACCAATTAAAGAAATCAGCAATGAGAAAATAAAACATTATGGTACATTCATCAATGGACTTTGTTCATGTTTCTTAACTTGGGGATCTAGCTAACTAATCAGAAAGAGAAAGTTCAACTGCAAAATGACATGAAGACTCACACATAAACAAAGCATCATTTCAATCTTGAGATTTTTCAGTGAAGAAACAGTGTCCAGTGAAAAGCAACTTGACCAAGAATCAGTGCTGATCACCTGCAGAGGCAGGATTTAATGCTGAGCCGCCTGATTTCCATGCATGTATTCTGCAGATGGATATATCGAGCTCACACCAAGAGCACCACTTCATACATAAGCCATAAAAGCAAAAGAAAATTATCTGAGGGAAGCTCACAGTTTTGAAAGGAATGTTTAGATGGTTATTTATTAAATTTGTTGCAATCAGCTAAGAGACTAAAGCTGGTTACCATGTCCCATATCTGTATGCCTCCTGGAGCTGTAACCTGGAGATATATACAGGCCATTGAAACACTGAATTGTAAGGAACATCAGGTCACTTTTTTAATGAAAACTTGAATCAAATTGCAAAATGTCACTGTAAAAAAATCTTAAAAATACAAAGTATTCTATGATAATCTTTCCCTATGAGTGAGTCAATCCTGATGATTAGACCAAAACTTCTGATAAATATGAGAGGGATTATAATGGAGATGAGAAAAGTCACTGAAGTCACCAGGCTCATGTGCACAATGAAAACACCTCCTGATTATCAGATGCCACTTCTGGGAAATGTTGAGGAACTCCAAACGGGGGCCTGTCTACCCCAAATGAAACAGCCCCTTGAGTTTTCTGTTCTGTCCCTGCTTCTCTCAATGAGGTTTGGCCTCAGTTTCTCCTTTATATTCAATTGACTTTCTCTCTCCACACACTTCCTCTCCACCGCCACAAGCATGCTCAAACCTCTCCAAAGAGCACCTTCTGTCTCAACCTGGTGCCCCCTCTTTCCCAGCTTCTCTCTCCTACTCATTGTATTCCAATGGAAGGCAGGATAATCCATGCTGCCTTCACGTCTGTCCCTTGCTCTCGTGCAGGACTGCATATTCTTCTTGCCTTACCATTCCAGAGAAATCATCTTCTGTGTCACAAATAACCAGGATCCTAGGTAACAGATTTATTCACTTATATCTAGTTCTTCTCCCATTGGAATTCAGAATATTTAGTGATCTACCATGAATGGAAACTCACCTTCAAAATTTTTCAATAGCTTTCTCATCAAGAAATTTCAGACAAAAACCTCCCAATTAAATGTCCTGTATATGTACTGTGCAGCTTAATTCACCACTAACCATAATATTCAACAAGTAAAAAGTAGGAAGATCATAGTTCCACAGGAGTATAAACAAGGCCTAAAAATGACAACCATATCACAAAATATCCACTTAATTCCCATACATTTTTTGTATTCTATATTAACTGCCACATATCAGAGAAAGATATATACTATTTGTGTTTTTGAGACTGGCTATTTCACTAAGCATAATGGTCCTCAGTTGCATCCATTTTGTTGCAAAACATAGGATATAATTCTTTCATATGTCTGAGTACCATTCTATACTCTATATAGACAATCATCAGTTCATGGTCATCTGGGTTGGTTTCATATCTTAGCTATTGTGAATTGAGCCGCAATAAACATGGGAGTATAGATATCTTTTTCATTTGCTGATTTCATTTCATTTGGATAAATTCCCAGGAGTGGGATGGCTGGGTCATATAGCAGATCTATTTTCAGGTATCTGAGGTATCTACATACTGTCTTCCACAATGGCTATCTAGTTTGCATTCTCACCAACAGTGCATTAGGGTACCTTTTTCCTCACATCCTCACTAGCATTTATTGTTGTAAGCCTAAAAGTTCCTCAAAACACTAAATGTAGAGTTACCATGTGATCCAGTGATTTCATTCTGAATTATGTACCCAGAAGAAAGAAAAAGGCCCACACAAATACTTGTGTGCTGTTGTTCACAGAAGCAGTATTAACACTAGCCCAAACGTGGAAACAACCCAAATATCTATCAACTAATGAATGGGAAAGCAAACGGTGGCCTACTGACTCAATGGAATAGTATCTGGAAATAAAGAAATGTGCTAATAAAGCTACAGCATGGATGCCTCAGTCCATTTTATATTTCTATAGCAGAATACCTGCGACTGAATGATTAGTAAAGAAAGAGGGTTTCTTTGATTAATGAACCTGAAAACACGGTAGCAGTTTCTGGAAAGTGCTTTCACACTGTATTATAATATGGTGGAAAAGCAGAGCAAGTCACCATAAGGAAGGACAAAACACGAAGTAGCATCCCTTTACATAATGTGCTCTCATGGTAACTAATCCAGTACTGCAAGAGCAAGACCTCACTCTGTACCATGAGAATTAACCCAAGGCTATGAGAAAGGCATTAATCCCATTAATTACCCATTAAAGGCTGTACCACCTCTCAACACAGTTTCACTGAGGACCAAATTTTAATATGATTTTCCAAGGGAACATATAATATTCAACCCATAGAAAAGGGTGAATGAACCTTAACAATATCATGCTAAAAGAAACAAGCCAGGAAGAGAAGACCACCTATTGTTTGATGTAATTTGTATGAAATATCCAAAATAGGCAAATTAATAGAGACAGAAAGTAGATAAGTGATTGCCTAGCACTGGGGGAGGGGAAGTAGAGCAGGATGAGAGTAGCAAACAGGGAGTGACTGTTGAGGGGTAGATGATTTGTTTTTAGGGTAACAAAAGTATCCTAAAACTGATTGTGATAACAGATGCAAAACTCTATGAAGATACTAGAAGCTATTACACTGTATATTTCAAATGAGTGAGTTATATGTAATATAGGTTGTATTGTGATAAAAATGTTATATATAAAATATACAAAAGAACCAGATGGTAGGCATGACTTTCAACAGAACACATTTCTTTCTTTCAAGATTTACTTATTTGAGAGGTAATCAGTAGGGGAGGGATTGAGGAAGAGAAAGAGGGAAGGAGGGAAGGAGAGAAGGAGAGAGAAAGTGCACACACTGCCATCCTCTAGTTTACACCCATAACATCTACAATGATTAGGGTGTGATTGAAGTAAAACCTGTCATGTGGATTCAGGAACCAGTTACTTGAGCCATCACCACTGCCACTCAGGATGTGCATCGGCAGGAAACTCAAGAGTCAAGAGCCAGAGTCTGGTATTAATCTGAGACACTCCATTGTGCGAGTTTGGCTTCATTAATTGCTGGGTTAAAATCCCACTCCCCACATTCCTTTTACGTGGTCTTCAAACCCAGAAACCAGGCTTATTGTTTTTACCAAAAAATTGGTCCAATGTCAAAATGAATTTGATTGCAGAAATAATAGGAAAAGAAAGTATGATCTTAAAATTCTGAGAGTGTTTTCCTCCTGTCAAGGAGCAACTTTAAAAAACAACCAAAACCGTGAGTTAATATTTTCAGAAAGCTTTTCTGCATATCAACTATGCCCAAAGTCATTATTATTGACAGTCACATATTATAAATCTAGATTCCAGAGGAATAACTTTATAGTGTTTGTTCTCAAACTTGAGTGTACATCAGAAACACCAGGAGGATTTAATCGAATAGAGATTAACCCCAGAATTTCTGATCCAAGAAACCATACTTTAAAAACTGCCCATAGGGGCTGGCTTTTGTGACATAGCTGGTAAAGCTGCTGCTTGCCATACCAGCATTCAATATAGGTGCTGGTTTGATACCCAGCTGCTCCACTTCCTATCCAGATCCCTGCTACTGCACCTGGGAAAGCAGTGGAAGATGGCCCAAGTGCTTGGGCCCCTGTGCCCATGTGGGATTTCCAGAAGAAGCTCCTGATTCCTGGCTCCAGCCTGGCCCAGCCCCAGCTGTTGCGGCCATTTGGGGAGTGAACCAGCAAATAGAAGATTCTCTTTCTCTCTCTCTCTCTCTCTCTCTCTCTCTCTCTCTCTCTCTCTCTCTCTCTTCCTCTGTGTAACTCTGACTTTCTAACAAATAAATTTTTGAAAAACCTGCTCATGGTTTCTATACTAATCTATTTATTTTTCTTGTGATTAAAGTTACAATTAACTTCTTCTGACTGGCTCAAATATAATTATACTCAAAAATAAAATCTGTTACATAAGTCATACAGTGGATCAGAATTGCGACTGTAGAGGAATGTTTGATCAAAAGGACAGTAATACATAAGACAGCAGCATCAGTGTGCTGAATGGATCAACTCTTGAGTTTGAAATTTATAGCTAGATTTTGGCAGTGGTAGCAGGAACAGAATCAGAAGGTCACAAAGAATGTCTTACATTAGTGAATCAAATTAATGCCAGAGAATTAGAAAAGAGGTCAATGAAGTCTTGCTCCTCCTCAGGAGAAGGAGGGTAATGAGGTGACAGTCAATGAGGCATCACTGCATCCTCCTGGGAGCCCAGTTCTGAGATCACATTCTCGGCTCCATGCAGCCCAATGACAGAGCAGTCCCAGCACTCTCAGTGCTTAGTTGCGCTACTCCTTCTGCAGTGCAGCAACCTTCTCTGTGTGCAGGGCTACCTGTACTCATTACTACTACAGTTAGCCCCTACAATCACCTGTCCTTACTTAAGACAGTTTTGAGTGGGTAAACTTCTTTGAAAATCCAAAGAACAACTTTTCGGAAAGACCTCAATGGGACAATTTGATGGGATGGCTCAGCAAGATGGTGCCTGATATAGATATGTGCTTACTATGAACTGCTAGCTTAGTCTTTGATAACTATATAACTGACCAAAACAAAACAAGTTCCAGCTGTACTTACAGAAATATACTTTTTTTAACTTTTATTTAATGAATATAAATTTCCAAAGTACAGCTTATGGATTACAATGGCTTTCCCCTCATAACATCCCTCCCACCCGCAACCCTCCCCTTTCCCACTCCCTCTCCCCTTCCATTCACATTAAGATTCATTTTCGATTCTCTTTATATACAGAAGATCAGTTTAGCATACATTAAGTAAAGATTACAGAAATATACTTGTACAGCCAGGAAAATAAGATAGCAACCCATGTTCCACTAGGTCAAATTAAACCTGGGTTTTGTGTTCACTTATCACCATATTTGCAACAGAAGCAAAGACAAAATAATCCATATCAATGATAGAGTTTAAGCATATAAAATCATATAACTCAGTACAGGTTAAAATAATTGAGATGTTTAATTTGAGAAATCTTAAGGAGAGGAAAAAGAGCAAAGCAGGATATATTTTGTCTAATGAGTTTCCTAGTGCCTCAAATAACACCAATCACAAAAAGGTAAAAAACAAAAAAAAACAAAAAAAAAAAACAAGGATTCTATAGTTCTACAGTCTAAGCTTAAGAAACCTAGATTACTGCATCACCTTCTTAAATATCTCCAGTATACATCGCCATAAACAATACAGCAACCATGCAACTGGTGTTCAATAAATATTTTGTACATGAATTATCCTAGCAAAGAATATTTAAGGTAATATAGTGAAATATTCTATTGTTTAAACTACTGTTCTCCAAAATAATTTGACTGTAGTTCTCCTATCTCCTTTGCAATATCTATTAATACAAGTATACACCACAACATTGATATTTTTTGAAGACATTTCGGAAAATACTATATTAAATGAGGCATACATAGCTCTAGATAAAATTTTAAAAGAGGTAATTAGATCCATTTAGATCTGAGGTAGGAGAATATGTTTACAGACTAGAAGAGTTCAAAAGCATAATTGGTAACCCATATGGCTGGATGCTAATGCTATGCATCATTATAGGAAAGGCTGAATTAACACTTGATAGTTTTCTGTTGATGGAATTCAGGGTCCCACCCTTAGACAAATGGTTCCCACTCTACGATCTATGAAACCATAAATTTGAAAATTAGACTTGAAGACCCATTTCTAAGCCCACTATTTATGTTCTTATTAATCAGAAACAAGAATGATCATTGGTTATTACCTTCATGTCACATAAAGATGACCAATTTAACACTAAGAAGTCAGAAAAAGTACCATTTCAGACTACAGAAAGATTAGTAATCTTCAAAAAAAAAGTTTTGTCTATTTTCTAGTTTTGCAATCTTTGACAGATATTATCTTTGAATTTGACATTTTGTAACAAGATGCTTTGTCATGGATTCACTGATCCACGAAGCAGATTTTTTAACCAATGACCAATGTGACCTCACAGCTCCAATCTAGCATTTTTTTTTCACAATTTTAGGTAAATGCCTGTCAATGTCAAGCCATAATTTATGATGACAAGAAGAGGCCAAGAGATAGTTATAAAGGGAAGATGACAGAATACAGATCAGAGCCAATTTCCCCAAGGGTAGAGGTGAAAAATAAAGAGGACAGGATGAAAACAGGACTGTTTTATTTTCTTGAATATCAGGATAGTTTCTACTTCAGCCCAAGTAAGCCACAGCTGTAATTCACAGCTGGAAATACATCCACAAAACCCCTCAATGACCAGTGACAGATGTCTGGATATAAAGGGCACAGAATTGCCTATGGCAGCCAAATCACTTCTCCTTCTGTCCCAACGTTGGTTTTTGTTTTTGTTTTTGTTTTTTAAACTGAAATCTTCAACTGATTCTATATATATCTCTGTTCTAATGCTTAATTGGGAATCAGACCAAGAGCACTGGTGAACGTAAAATCATCTGTAAATGAAAAGCAGCTGTTCAGGACCTGGTGCTAGCATTATATAGGATAACCCAGTCCCCAGCCTGGGTCATATAGCTTGTCATACAGGTGGTAGTATCAGCTATAGCTCAATTCTTGACTTTATCTGATCACATTCTAAAATTGTCAAATATAATAAGTACTTTATATGTCTGATATATTCTTCAAATTCTTGAAATCTGAAGTGGTAAAATATGGAGGAACATCACGTAAATTCCCACTTTCAGGAAATTATTTTCTCTTACTCATTCAATGAAAAGCTGGAATTAATAAATTATTAATGCCTTAAAGGCAAATTAATGGATGCTTTTAAAATTGTTTCATACCATTATCTTTACAATCCCTTCAAATATCTAGTTTTTTTTATAAAAACACTAAAAGAAGTATTATAGATTGAAAAATATCATCAAAATTTCAATGAGCCTGATTCCATGCAAATTATGTATCTGAGTAGTAATTTTATTATAAAAACCTCAGGGAAAATATCTAAATGAAAATGCATGCAGGGGCATCACTTAACTTGAATTTCAATTTCTTTTGTCATAATCATGAAAGCACTTTGTATCAGCAATTTAAAACCAAAGAATAGTTAACTTAATCTAATATTTTTGGGTCAAATGTTGGCGTTAAACCTATTTTCACTTATAGCTGGAGTCTGTGAATATAGTTTGTATAAAGCTGAAACCCATCAAAACAATTCTCTCTCTTCCAGCGAATGCACCCATCAGAAAACATGGTGGATGTCTCAGAACCTCAGCTTCCTATCTTGAGCCCACAACTGAGACAGGGAGGATGGTACACCCAGCCCTCTGGGACATCATCTGGCAGTGGAGATTGTTCTGTCTTGTGTCAGTAGTAGTTTCTCTACTTGGCAATGAAGTTGCTAAAAGCCATGCACCACTTTATCTAAACAGATCTAGATGAAAGGCTCATTCTACGTAACAGCCTACTCTGGGAGGTCTTTCCTGAGGAATTCCCACCCTCCACCGTCATACTCCACCCACCTGGATTATTTCCAAGGTATATATCACTATGTGCATGACATCACATATTAGTTCATTTGTTTACATCCATCTTCAGTGACAGAATGTGATTTTCGAGAGGAGGGACTTCTGCTTCATTCTTCATTCTATCCACAGCATTGAAAATTACACATTGTAGGCACCAGAAAATAATTTTGCAGGCTGGTGTTACAGCGGTTTAGGCCACTGCTTGTGACCCCAACATTGCATGTCAGAGTGCCAGTTCAAGTCCTGGCTGCTCTGCTTCTGATCCAACTTTTTGTTAATGTTTCTGGAAGGCAGCAAAAATGGCCCTAGTGGGCCCCTGCACCCACATGAGAGTTCCTAACTCCTGGCTTTTGCCTGGCCTAAGTAGCCCTGGCTGTTGTGGCCAACTGGGAGTGAGCCAGTATATGGAAAATCTCTCAGTCTCTCTCTTTCCCCCTCTTTCCTGCTCTCTCCCTCTCTTTCTTTTTCTGCCTCCCCCCTTCTCAGTCTCTTTCATTCTCTCTCTCTCTCTCTATTAGTCTATATTACAAATACATATATCTTAAAACAATCTGTTTAATGAAATCATGGGTGAGAATAAATATAAGAAAAGATTTCTAATTTAAATAAAAGTAGTGTATTGCTAGTCTAGATACAGTTAGATGATACTAGTTCATCTCTCCCATTGTACAATATTTTAAAATTACTATTCACTCATAAACTGACTCTAAATTATCCTCAAAACACTCAATAGTGAGCCTACTTTCAAAAGTAAAGCAAAAAAAAGTATAAGCAAATGGACTGAATTCTCTTAGTGACCATCAGTTATGTTGGAAAGTGGTTTTTTCCCTTTAATCAAACTGGAATAGTTTTTAAATCAAGTTGAAATCTCTTCATAATCTTAAAAATAAATAAATAACAATAAAACCTAATAAATAAATAAACAAAAAGGTGATTGAGAATGAATGCATATGCCAGGACAACAAAGTAGTTGATAATTTTATACAAGAATGGGAAATTATGCTGTTTAAGATATAAGTGTCAATTTTAGAAGCCGGTGCTGTAGCACAGAGTTAAACTGCTGCACCGACACACTGGCCTCCCATGGGTGCCAGTGCAAATCCTGCCTACTGCACTTTCAATTCAGCTCCCTGCTAATGAGCCTAGGAAAGCAGCAGAAAATGGCTCAAGTACTTGGACCCCTACACACATGAGTGAGACCCAAATAGAGTTCCCATTTCCTGGCTTAGGTCTGACTTAGCCCTGGCAGTTACAGTCATTTGGGTAGTGAACCAGCAAATGGATGATCTGCTTCCATCTCTCCCTCTCTATCTGTAACTCTGCCCTTCAAACAAATAAATGTTTTTTAATTATTTCATCATGATGAAAATACAGCCTAGCCTATGCAGCTATTTTTCTATTTTTTCTATGTAGATATTTTAACAACTAAAATTATTTTAAAGACCATTTGCTTGTATTTATCGTAACTGTTCAGTCCAAAAACAGTGTTTAGTAAGAAAAGATTTAAGATTAAGAGTTTGAACACACTGCCCAGTTTTATGTTAGAGCTTCTACCATCTAAATAAATACTAGTGTGATTAATCACTGTAGTTATTTCACAAGAGAGTAAATTATGAATCCCTGAGAATGATAAAGGGCACATTTCAAAGCATACTCACTTTCTGTAACCTGGGTGATACTCAAAGATTTAGGCCACCCACTTTCAATTCCTGAAAATCACTTGATTCTAGTGTTTACACTTTTTCCCCATACTGGTTGTGGGTTGATGATGATTAATCAACCATTTCTATGGACTTGTGACTGATGGTGAGTTTGGGAAGGAGGGCAGGCCAAGGTTACAGGTGTAGACTTGGCATGGAAGAGAATGAGACTAATTAGTTCCTGTGAGAATTGAATCTAAGAGCCTCAGACTGAACTCCATCCTTTACATAAACCAAAGCTCACCAAACGAATCTCTTCAAAGATGTGATTTATACCTAGCTGGCATTCGTGTTTGAGAACAGAAATAAAAGAGTTTGTTTTACTAATTATTTGATTTCTCAAGGACAAATAATTTGAGGCAGACGTAAGGAAAAAATTGTCTGATGTCTCCTCTGAATGTGCAAATTTTTAAAAAGCTATTTCTAAAGGCATATAGCTCAAAACCAAAGACAGCTGATGATTCTAAAAATAAAATGTGTCTACCAAAAGTGTGAATACAAAATTGAAACAGTATTAATAATTTTAATAATGGGGGATTTCAACTTCAGAATGCAACAGAAGACATACTGAAATGTCCAGCATTAATGGCTTTAACCCAAATAATTACAATTGGAATTTTTTATGTAATTTGAGGGACACATTTTTATTCCTCTGGAGCTTTATTTCTGGTTATCTTATCCTCTCTTCTTTTTTTCTAGGTTATTTCCTCCTAATTTATTCTCTTCTCAACTCAATTTAACACTTATTTTATTTTTTGTCCCTACTCCTGTGCAAGTTGACCATTTCCTTTTAACACAAAGATTTCTTGGTTTTGGGCCCTCAAACCCACTCTCTTCCTAGTATCTTATTACAATATTCATTCATTCAACATGCACTTATGTTAAGAAATACTAATTATCTGCCAAATAAGCTTTCACTATTACAAAGAAGTATCTTATCTTTTTGTCAGTTGGAAATGCCAGCTTTATTTATAATTAACCTTTCTCTCTTTTTCCACTTCTATAGTAAGACGATTGACAATTCTGACTTTACCCCTCTACCATAAAGCTAAAACCTTGATTTACAATCCCCTTACAAATTTTTCCTGATCCACATTTTCCACGTTTGGGTGATTGTTCCAACAACAGAGACAGTTCAAGTCTCTATGTCCTCTGCTACTGAAAATACTAGTACATTAGTACTGTCCCTGAGAGCCAGCAATTTAACAGCATAAATAGGACAGATGGTTTGCAGAACAGTGATTATGATAACACTCAAGAAAAGATCCTGATTTTTTTTCCTTCCCTACTCTTCAGAATAAACTGGTAGTGTCTGTCTCTCCACAGTGTTCTCCTGTTAAATGCAGATGCCAGGGTCCAGCATTGTGGCATGGTGGGTAGAGCCATCAGTGACGCCAGCATCAGTTTGAGTCCTAGCTGCTCCACTTCTGAGCCAGCACCCTGCTAATAGCCTGGGAAAGCAGTGGAAGATGGCCCAAGTGTTTGGGCCCCTGCCACCCATGTGGAAGACTTGGAAAATGTTCCTGGCTCCTGGCTTTGGACTGGCCCAGCGCTGGCCATTGGCAGCCATCTAGAGAGTAAACCAGAGGATGAAAGCTCTCTCTCTCTCTCTCTCTCTTTCTCTCTCTCTGTAGCTCCGGTTTTCAAAACAAAGAAATATATAATTTTTTTAAAAATCCAGATGCCAAAATACAATATGGGATGTTTCAATTTTTCACTGATTCACTAAAGAAAAATTTAGAAATTACAAAGAATGTGACAAAGCAAAGTTTCTAGGTTTCTAATGTTGCATCTTTCTTAACCTGTGGATTCTAAAAGATTATTGCTTTTGGATAAATTAAGTAGTTCAAATCAGTTTTCATCTTTTATTAAGGTGCTATTGAAATTGTGAACATTCATAATAAGATTTTAAGATATGAGCATTACCAGTAAAGATATTTCACCACTTACAAATTTAGTCAATACCTAAATAACTTCAATTCAGACTTCCTTATATTTCGAATCTGTCAATATGCACAACAAGTTACTTTGTGGACTTCTGATAAAATTCTATTAGCAAACTGCAAGTCAATGTTTCTTAGTCACCTAACAGCATATTACTCAATGTTTATGAGAAATTATAACTGGCAAGAGGTCAGCAAATATGATGAGTCTTTTTATAAAATGAAAAAAGGAGCTGAGTTGTCATGGTATTTTCTCAGAAATACATTATTTTCTCCAGGTCTTGATGTCTGCAATCCAGGTAGCTGCAACAATATAGGATCCTGCTAGAGACCCTGAATGGCATACCACCTTGTGACCCAGCAATATCTGCCTAGTTTTCCTCATAGCAGAAGTACTTTTAACAGTAAGAAAGAACATCAGAAGGCAAATGAAAGTCCAACCTACATGGATTAAAGCAGTGATGCCACTGCCATGCAAGCGTACACCCACCTTTACCACATGATGCTGCTACTCATGTCCATCAAATGGGGTGACTGTTCAGTAAAAAGAAAAGATGGCAAAATATCATGCATGCCTGAGTCCACTTTTGTAAAATACATGAATATTCGTGAAAAACAAGATACCTTAGCATTTTAACAGTGGTCTTCTGTGAATAGTAGGACTTATGTCATTTTAAAATTTCTACTCTATAATTTTCTATAATGCTTGACTTCACTTTTAGCATATTTCTTGATATTTAGGAATAAATGCAAGAGATATTTGTCGATTTATGAAAAACAATTCATTTCATCCCATATAGGAAAAGCAAACATCTCTTTTGTTTCCAAAAGACTCCCGACAGACTTTTTAGAACACATATAACATTAGATCAGTCACTTAATTATTTATCAATCATCTGGCTTAGAGATGACCTCTAAGAAGAGGAGTCGGAAGTTTACTCAGCTCTGCATCCCAGGGGCTCAGCATATGGCATGGTAATTATAGAAGCTTGATAGATTTGACGGACCACATAGCATCTTATTTTCACCCAGTGACTTCTTTCTCCCCATACCTGTCTCTCGTTAAATTACTTTGATCTCTGCCAGATGCTGTGCAGTCCAGTCTCTAAGACTCTTTGGGACAAATATTGCATTACATGAAGACATCACAGTGAAAAATATTTTGGGGTGAAAAAATATCATTTGGAGAAAGCAGTTGAGCTTCTACTAGGATCTCTCTCCAAGTACTGATCAACAGGAGTGCAATTAACGTTGAAGCAGTGTAAACCAAGGGTACAGTAGGGGCCATGGGACTAGCAAGTACTTGACTGAGAAATGGAGACTCTGAGTTACAGCGAAGAGCTCATATCAGTTTGGTGATCTTCTTAGGGGCATATTGTGATAAATACCTGGTAATTTCTAGGCTGTAATATAATAAGAAAAACCAAGCCTTATATTTTACAGCTTAGGTAGCGCACTTTACAAATATTCTGTAAATTCAACTAAATTTCTGATGGAATGCACCTCTTCACACTCCCAATCACAGGAAATTAGTGTCTCCCTGCCCGCCAATACCATTCCAACAAGTGACCATGTTCCCAGGTCAAGCCCCATGTCCTTTCAGAAGCCCAAAGATCTCTATTGGAGGAAACTAGGGGAACTATTCCAGCTGGAAGTGGGAACCGTGGCACCTGCCTTGAGGCTACAGGCACAAAGCGAGGGTAACATTTTTGACAGGGGTGAGTCAGGGATCTCATTGGAGCCAGGCTACCTGTACTCATTTCTGAAATCTATTGTTGAGTGCCTATGTCATTTTGAACAAGTTATTTGATTTTATGCACCTCATTTTCCTTATTTATGAGATGTAAGGAACAATTCTTCATTCCTCATAATGTTATCATGAGGGTTATGTGACTTAAAATTGACAAAGTATCTAAAAAAAGTGTATGGTACATGGTAAATGCAAACATTCTCTCGATAATATTAATTTGGATGTTACAAAAATGTATGTTTTCAAACTTTTTATATTTTAGTATATAAATGTTCACAAAAATATAAAAGAGGAAATTGATGACCATTGTGCAACAAAGCCTTAAAGTTCTTTGAGCATCATTCCTTGGCATTATGTGATTGCCTTCTTTGAGCTGTAGATATGGGGGCTTTTGCAATTTCTCTGGACCTTTTCTTGTCTCTTGCTAATTACCTCTGCTGCCAGAAGCAATTCTTTCTCTGAGATCATGCCCAGAAACTGTCCCCTTCTCAAGGGTACCGGCAACTGGTCCTGCACAGCCCTGTGTTTCTAGTTCAGCCAGCATCAGCTCCATCACTGTCTCCCTCCGGCAATCACTTGCTAAACAGGAAGATTCATGACACATCTGTTTATCTCTCCATGTCACTGTTAACAATCGATTCCTACTGCTCCTTTTTCTGAGTGAGACTGCAATTTCTCAGAAACTTGGGAAATTCTAGATTCTATTTCTTTTTGAGATTCTGCATGAAAGAGCCAAATTATTTTATATGCTTTTAAAAAGTAATACCTGTAATTACTAGGCAGTGTTTTCCAATATGTAAAAAGAGAATGTCCTTATACTGGATATTTAAAAGCTGAAAGTATGGCTTGGATAGTTGTCAATATGTCATACAGTATCTTAACCGACATTTTCTAAATTCCTAAGATCAACAAATAGCTTCGAATTCATCCCTCCTAATATTGATTTTCAGAAAAGTTGATTCTTTGCCAGGAAAAAAAAAACAACTTTACACTCTGATTCTTTTTTAAAATTACAAGCAGCTTTTAAACACACACTGAAATCAAAGATTATTCAGAATGCCAGCTATTTAGAGATATGTATCCACATAGGATTTTTCTCTTCTTGATTTTACTTCTATTCCATTACATTTGGGTATATTACATATGGGGATCACAAAGGGCACACTTCCACACACATTCTGCCTTGATGTTGATTTTTAAAATCAACACAAGGATGTGTTTAGATACTATACACAATGTCATTGTGGGCAAACCAAACTGTTAGCAGAGCAAAGTCTGGACTCTCAACTTAGTGCTAACATTAACAAGAAAGCCAAGCAGAGGACAACCTGACCAACATGGAACTCGGATGACTCAAAAAGGAAAACCCAGAGAGTGTCACTCTAACTAATAGCAGTAAAGAAACTGCCTTTAGAGGCAGATATTGATGTCTGCCAGATACATCCCTTACAGACAGCTAATCATGCCGGGTGAACCCTGCCCTGGTTCTGCTGAACATTTGTGGAAGCATGGAACACTCCGCATTAGGGTTAGGTCCTCATCAGACAAACTGCCCAATTAGACACCACGTAATTCCCCACTATCGGCAGAGAACACGCCGATCAGGATGGACAAAGCCTCCTGCCCGTAAGAATCACTTGTTTTATCTTAGATGGATGATCTGTCAATCTAGTTGGCTTTCAGTGTCAGTCAGTATTTCCCTGTCTCAGTATGTGGATTCAAAACACAGAGCCAGGTCATGAGCTATAACAATATCACTGAGTTAATGTGTCTCTGTGAAGAATTCCTGCACAGGACTGAGTTATTATGCATCCCTATTCAAATGTGTACAAGATACTGCTCATCAAAGTATAGATAAGAATGTTAGTAAACACAGAAAGCCTCCAAAGGTTAACAGGAAAAAGAAGGCTAATGACTTCTAAAGTGTCAGTGACAAAAATGAGTGGCTTACTTTGCATATCTTAGATTTACTTTCTTTTGTCTCTCTCTACCAGCACTTGGACAGCTCAAATGCTACTAGGAAGAATGGAGATGTCAAACACCACACAGCTTGCATGGTGTGGTGACACTAGCAAAATAAATTACAAGGTATTTGCATGGGAATCTAATGTGGAACACTAGTTATAGCCAGAATCAAGGGTACTGATGAGCGAAAATATCCAAGAATATTTTTGTAAAAATTGAACCAGTGATGTGAAAATAATTCTTCCACATTTCAGACTTATTAATTCTATACTCCCAAAATTTTAAATTCTCTTTGAGAAGGATAACATGGTTTTACTATTGAGTTACTTGCTTTGCCATTTTCCTGTTATTTCTGCAGCATGCACTTATGGAACATCTACTGTATTCTCAGTGCTATGCCAGACAACTGGGCACAGGATCTTTCTTTCTGCGGAGCTCACTCCATTTAGGATAGCCCTTAACCTAACCATCACATCACATCAATGCAATTGGTACAGAGGAATGCAGAGAGCACAGGCCCCCAGGTTTTGCCCTATGGTGACTGTCCACCATGCCACATCACATACCCTCCTGAGATAAGACAACCTTATTAGTTTTAATCACCCCCCTCCTTGTCCCCTCTCCTCTTTCTTTAGCATGCTGCTTGCAATTTGAAGATTCATGTCCCAAACACATATTTACCATAGATATAATTCCTATAAATAAAAGTGTCAATTTCTCCCAAGGTTCAAATAGAGTCCACATTTTCTATAGGAATTAATTTTTCTTTAAGTTTCAATGATAACTTTATTTGACCAATAATATAAAAAGGAAGTTCTATGCAATTAAAATTGATCATTTAAATGCTTTTTCTTTTTCATTTTTGTTACAGGATATATTTTAGCTCCTATAATTATATATAAAATTTGCAAAATGAGCTCCCCAGCAAGCAGGCCTAAGTATCCAAGGATACATTAAAGGGAGCCTACAAAAATTAGGCCCTTCAGAAATATTACTCTAAATTGAAACAAATAATGTTTTTGTTTGCCCTACAGAAACTACTTATTTAACTAAAAATAAATTTAAAGAACTAAGATGAACCAGAAAGTGACTCTTCAATCTGATGCAATCTATATTTCTAACCCCAAATGAAATGAGATCCTAAGGAAATGGATGAGATCATCAGATTTCCTACATGCACTTATCAAATACTGTGAATTTGAGTAAACAGCACTTATACTAAAAATATCAAGTTCAAACAAATGGTTTAGAATTCATCACTACTAATACTGATTTTCATTGCCATCGAAAAGTTGATTATTTGCTAGGGAAAAAAAACAACTTTACACTCTGCTTCTTTTTTAAAATTACAAGCAGCTTTTAAACGTGAACTGAAAGTTAAAGATTATTCAGAATGCCAGCTATTTAGAGATATGTATCCATAAAGCAATTTTCTCTTCCTGACTTGAGTTCTATCCCATTACATTGGGTAGATTCGTTGAAATGCAAAGTCTGAAGGAAATAAGTACTGATAAGCAAATGTCTGTCCCACCCTTACAGCTGTGCTTAGAGTTATGCTAGCCCTGTACAGGGGACTACTCCAGTAGCAAGGAGTATTGAAAGGATATTTCATCCCTACTCCTCTCCCTGCTGGGGTGTGCTGCATAGACAGCTGTTGAATGTTGCTGGAATTCAGTGTGCAACTTGAACCCTCTCCAGAGTTCTCAGGTACCATAGCACTGAATATGCCCACTTTTTAATTCTAGGTTACTTTCTTCAATCTAACATAGGACAATAATCTCTGTAAACCAGATTTCTAAAGTTCTCCTTTTGCCCAAGTTCTGACAGCACAACTCTCTCACAAAATTTTGCTCAGGATGAACATGCATTTGCATTTAAATTTAGAAAGTCATTCACTCACCAAGACAGATTAGATACAGACATTGCAGCAGCGTGTAAAGAAGTCTTCTCTTGATCTCAAAATTGGAAATCAGTAGGTCAAGTAGATAAAACCCCCGGCAGTTTCAGCTTTGCAACTGGAATGATGCGCTAATCAGGTACTTGGGGTTTAAGATGACCTGTAAAGAAAAGGGATATAGTGTTATCATTCACACCACTTCCAGATACCTTGTCAGATTTATTTCATCCAGGCCAATAGTTCTGTCATGCTACAAGACATACAAAAGAAAATACACTTTTTTTCTTAAATATAGGACATATCACAAACCAAAGACAAAATTAAAATAATCACATGATATACTGAGTGCTTTATCTTTAAAAATCAATTGAAAGGTTAGTAAAATGTTCATTCCCTAAAGCACAGAATGGAGGGGAAGAATAGAATGTGTTACCAAAGGCATCAATTTTTTTTCTCCATAAGGTTATGTCTCAAAATCAATTTTATGTTCCTGTGATATGTGATAAAAGGATCAGAACAAAGATCCTGATTGGCCCCTAAAAGCAGGTATTCAGCCTAGGGGTTAAAATAACCAAATGTTCTATATCAGACAATGGGATCTGATTTCTGGTACCAGCTCATGACTTAACAAACTCCTGCTAATCCAGACCACACACTTGCGTTCCTGCCATTCATGTGGCAGAATTGTACTATGCTCCTAGCTTCCAGATCCTGCCCCAGCACAGCCCTGTTTGTTGCAGGCATTTGGGGAATGAATGAGCAGATAAGAGTGTTTCTCTCTCTCTCTCAAAAAAAAAAAAAAAAAAAAAAAAAAAAAAAAAAAAAAAAAAATTTAAAAACTGCTTGTAAAAGTTTTGATCACATTGAAGGATATAGCAAAACATCATTCAGTACCACATCTGAAGGACTCAGGACTGATATTGAATTACATGGTAATAATCACTGTGTATTTATGTAACATTTCCACATACTTTTTTTGAACATGTTCTCTGCCCTTTGATTTTGAACAAGAGTTTTCTCCTAAGGCCCAGTTAATTCTTTAGTACTATGTTAGCAGTTAAATGTCTAGTTCAGGTTAAATTAAACAAACATTTATTGAGCATGTACTATGTGGGGCCGACACCGTGGCTCACTTGGTTGATCCTCCACCTGCAGCGCTGGCATCCCATATGGGCACCGGGTTCTAGTTCCAGTTGCTCCTCTTCCAGTCCAGTTCTCTGCTGTGGCCCGGGAGGACAGTGGAGGATGGCCCAAGTGCTTGGGCCCCAGCACCCACATGGGAGACCAGGAAGAAGCACCTGGCTCCTGGCTTCAGATCGGCACAGCGCCGGCCATAGCGGCCATTTTGGAGGTGAACCAACGGAAGGAAGACCTTCCTCCTTCTCTCTCTCACTGTCTAACTCTATCTGTCAAACAAAAAAATAGATTAAAAAAAGCATGTACTATGTGCTCTTACGCTTTTCTGGGTACAGTTCAGAAATAAAAATGGATGACACATAAAAGACTGTTCCTTTCCTCAAAGAGTGTTTTGTATAAAACACATAATTATAATGAAAGGGCCAGTGTTCTAGAAGAGGCATTCACCCAGAAGACCTTTCATTCGTAGAGACTTGGGAAGGATTTCTATAGCAGACACACATGAAATTACTACCATTAGATTTGGCCACAAGCCCTTTAATTTTTTTTAAAATAATGACTTAGAAAAGACTGTATTTTTGCTTTCATATAAATAAGTCCCAATCTAGGATGTCCAAGACAGATATGATAACTCCAGGGATACCAGAAACAGAGGTACCTTCTGAGAGTCAGAAAGAGAGAAATCTCCTTTCCAAGTCAGCCCACATTTGTTGGTAATTTTACATATTTGATTTATAATTTACTTTTAAAAGTGTATTTATTCTGAGAGGCAGGGACAGAGAGAGGGAGAAGAAGAGGGAATGGGAGATGGGGAGTAGAAAGAGAAAGAGAATATCTCCCATCAATTCATCAACTGCTTCATTCCCAAATGCCTGCAACAGGTGGTACGGGGCTTGGCCAGGCTGAAGCCTGGAGCCAGGAACTCCATGTTGGTGGCAGGGACCCAAGTATTTCAGCCATCACTGCTGCTTCCTAGAGTATACGTTTTTAGAAAGTTGGAATCAGGGGTAGAGCTCAGACTCAAACACAGAAACCCAATAAGGATGTAGCCATCCCAAGCACAGTGTTAACTGCTAAGGCAAACACCCATCCCCAATTTTAACTGATATAATTCATAAGCCAAAAATATTGTGTCCTACAACTTACCAGTCTCTAAGTACTAAGAATATTATTGACAAAATAGTCTTTTTTTTTTTTTTTTTTTTTGACAGGCAGAGTGGACAGTGAGAGAGAGAGAGAGAGACAGAGAGAAAGGTCTTCCTTTGCCGTTGGTTCACCCTCAATTGCCGCCGCAGCCGGCACACTGTGACCGGCGTGCTGCGCTGATCTGAAGGCAGGAGCCAGGTGCTTATCCTGGTCTCCCATGGGGTGCAGGGCCCAAGCACTTGGGCCATCCTCCACTGCACTCCCAGGCCACAGCAGAGAGCTGGCCTGGAAGAGGGGCAACTGGGACAGAATCCAGTGCCCCGACTGGGACTAGAACCCGGTGTTCTGGCACCGCAGGCGGAGGATTAGCCTAGTGAGCCACGGTGCTGACCCAAAATATAGTCTTTACACATAAAAAAATCACTAACAGAAGCTATCATATGAAATGATGAAAATAATATACACAATGAAAATTGTCCATGTACAAGCACATGTAAGTGACTATATGGGGAAAGAGAAACACCACAATTCCAATGGATTCTAATTTTGGTAGGCCCTGACCACAGGAATGATTTTGGCCTGCCAGTGGAATAAGCAGCTATGAAGATCCATGTCCTGAATCATTCTAAAAGAGGCTTTCAAATCTATCCTGTCCTTGGTTAGTTATGGGCACTTCAAATTCTGCCAACCAGTTAACTTCAAATTTTTATAATCTATATTGACTAATTCTTATCAAGGATTCAATTATCAAAACAACAAAAATAAAGAAATACAAACTGATGCAATTCATCCTTCTAGATATGCTTAATTCTATCTCTAGGTCATTGTATAACTAAATATCATTATTTGATACCTAATCAAATTGCTTTTACTGAATTACACTTTGGAATTTTGCCAAAATTTGCATTGAAAGATGCCATTAAAGAAAATAATAAATGAAGAAGTCAAAAACCAAGCTATGATGATCTTCTGTATACTAAGATAATCGAAAATGAATCTTGATGTGAATGGAAGGGGAGAGGGAGTGGGAAAGGGGAGGGTGGTGGGTGGGAGGGACGGTATGGGGGGGAAAGCCATTGTAACCCATGAGACGTACTTTGGAAATTTATATTCATTAAATAAAAGATAAAAAAAAAAAAAAAAAACCAAGCTATGAAATCTGCTATCTGCTTTAATGGAATATTCACCAACACAAAAATGTTGCCTTTATGAACACTCAAAGAATAAAATTGCACTAGGTTTCAATACCAGAAAAACTATTAACCTAAATTTCTGGTTTGCTTTTATCCCAGGAATATTATTGTAACTTATTATATTTATTTCTTGTATAAACTTATGTGGGAAGATCTGAAAAAAAGTTGTGACATTTAAGAACTACCCAAGACCTCTGCTAACTTTTTCACTTTTTGACAACTTTAAGCTTGTTGTTTTTGATAAACACACAAAGCGACAAATATATGCTGTCACATATATGCTATCTATGTAAATACATCTAAAATTCTCCCACATCCCTTTTTAGAATAAGAAAAAATGTAAAATTAAAGGACCACAATTCCAGATTTGTTTGCTTCTTTTTTTATTGAACTTTTTAAAAAAGATTTGTTTATTTATTTGAAAAGCAGAGTCACAGAGAGAGAAGGAGAGAGAGAGATAAAGAGAGAGAGAGAGAGAGAGAGAGAGAGAATCTTCATCCACTGGTTCACTCTCCAAATGGCCACAATGGCTAGGATTTGGCCAGGCTGAAGTCAGGAGCCAGGAGCTTCATCTGGGCCTCCCGCAGTGGTGTAGGGGACCAAGTACTTGGGCCAACTTCTGCTACCTTCCTAGGCACATCAGTAAGGAGTTGGATTGGCAGCAGAGAAGCAGGGACATGAACTGGTACCCGCACAGGATGCTGCATTACAGGCAGTAGCTTATCTCACTACACCACAATACTGGCAACTGTTAGCTACTGCTGTTGTGGTTTTTTTTTTTTTTTTTTTTTTTAACTTTTAATTTACTTCATAATCACAAGCTTAATGCTCTACTAAATAAAGAATTCAACAAGTAGTAAGTAGAAAAACTACTGTTCCCCAAGAGTATAGACAAGGGCTACAAACAATAATCAAATCTCAGAATGTTTTCTTCTTGAGAATGTAAAAGTAGCACAGAAACAAACTATATTTCAGGATCTTAGATCAAGTCATATGCACCTGTTGTTGTGTTAATAATCCAAAAATGATCGAATATTGCCAATGTATGTTATACAATTTAATGAGTGAAGGGTAAACCAAGATAGCCTCAATGTTCATCTCATCCTGATGGACTTTAGACTCTAGGTTTCTAATTTCCCTATTTTAAGGCCATTTCCTTCAGGAAACTTGCAATGGTAAAATTCTTTCCCTGTCCCTTTGACATGGAAACCTTTGAACCCTTGCCAGTTTTTTTTTTCTTTTTTTAATTTAAGGTATACAAACTTCATGTATTTCATAAATACAATTTTAGGAACATAGTGATTCTTCCTACTCTATTTGCCAATTTTATAAACTAGGAGTGTCGTTGCAAGGACCCAGCAATTTCTTTGAGCTGCAACTAAGGATGGAGGTAGAGCCTGTATCTTTCCATCTCTGTGCGAAGAAAGGAACCTGAACAATAAATGCCAATTTGTAAGCCCAGACAGTTAAATCTCATTGGCCAACCTCACTCCACACACCTTCAGTACTTACCTCTGGCTCACCCCAGTGTTTCAAAACCTTTCTGCTTTTTCTTTTAGCAGAGTTGTCTTTCTCTTCTATTGCAATAATATTGAATAAAGTTTTTTTTGTCTGTTTAACTCTCTGTGGTGCAATTTTTCTTTGACAAGATGCAGTTTTTAGTCCTTAATTTCCTAAATGCTGGCAAAATCCTAAGAATTCGATCTTTCCTCTAAGTCTAAAACCTCTGAAAACTATCAACTTGGATCTCAATAAGCATATATTATATATAGACTTGAGAATAAATGTTAGAGATTAGCATTTTTCTGATTTTAAACCTATGTTTATTAGAAGCAAATATTTAAACACAAAAATTCCATAGTGAATATTCACATTGATTACAATAATCAGTCTGACATTCATCTTACAGCATTTTTTAATTTTTTTAATTTTTCAAAAATATATTGATTTATTTGAAAAGCAGAATGACAGAGAGAAAGGGTTGGGGAGAGGAAGGGGGAGGGGAGGGAAGGGGAGGGAGGAGAGAGGGAGAGGGAGAGAGAGACAGAGAAAATGAGTTCACACCCAAAATGACTGCAACAGCTAGGACTGGACTAGACTGAAGTTAGGTTCCAGGAACTCCATTGGGTTCTCCCACAAAGGTGACAGACACTCAAGTATTGAGCCATCTATTGCTGCTTCTCTGGCACCTTAGCAGACAGCTAGATCTGAAGCAGAGTAGGCAGGACGTGAACCGTCCAATATGGGATGCAGGTGATCCACGTCGTAGCTTTACCCACTGTACCATAATGCCTGCCCCTTCTTTTATTTTTATTTGCAACTCATAATTATCCGGTTTATTTAATAAAAAATTTGCACAATCTACCACTTACCAGCCACTCAATAAAATTTACTAAGTTGAACAACAAATAAAGCCAGATATATTACATTTTTAGGTTGGGAGTTTTTTCAAAGCCCTCAGTAGTGGGCTTGTTAGTCCTTCCAATGACATTTGAACGACTCATTGCTTAGCAATGCAATCCTTCCAGAGGAAGCATCTTTAGCTTCTTCAGGCAAGTTTAAATTTTCTATTCATTTTGATGATTCAATCTTTACACAAATCTCTGACACCAGTCCCTATACTTGAGTATGAATTCATGGCATTCAGTCAAAATCCTCACATTACTAAGAGCCACCATCTGCCCCTTTGTCACCAGAGAAAGACAGCTTATCTTTTTGTTAGAGGAAAATTTTCAAAATATCTGGAGTGATTTGACTTCTCAGAGTGCCCAGCCAGTACTGCAAGTTATAAGCATGACACAAATGTTCTCTTTAAGTCACATTTTTAGGTAAATATTAAGCAAAATCACATATGAACTCAATAAAGGACTCTCCATTTAGTACATTTATTAAAAAGGTGATACTCTTAATGAAACAATAATACATTATTTGGGGTGATACTTTACCAAAATAATTATTTCAATGCTTTTATTCATGAATAAGGATTTTAGGCTTCAAATACAGCTGACACTCTAACAAGTTGATTTCTTTGTAATCATATTGCCACTTAGTAATACTAGCAAAGTGAGTAAAATAATTTTTATAAACTGACTTTATTTAATCAAAACAAGCATCTTCATAACCTAGTCCCTTGAATTCACAGATGCTTTTATTTCATAAGCTGAAAAATTCCACAAATATTGATGTAAGTAACCTGCTCCATAATAAATATAGGTCTTGCATATTCTGTTTAAGACAGTAATAAACAGTTGATTAGAAGAAATATCAAGAGTTAAAGGTTTTGACCATAAGCACTGTAAGTAATGAATGCACTTAGGAAATTTTATTCCTTTAGAAAACAGAAATTTTTGATTCTAAAGGGGATACTAAACATTATAGGATAATTTAAACTAGGTTAAACCAATGGTCCACTGGATTTTGTTTTAATGATGTATGGTACAGGCAATGAGGTATACACATACTTGAACTTTGCTTAGGTGACTACAAGAGACAATGGGCATAAAGTGAAGAACCAAAAGCATTAGGTATGGAAAGGATGATTTATGCAAAATATTCAAAATAAATAAAAATCAGCAGACCAGTTATCAAGGAAATATTAGAATGTTTTGAGTTTTATATTGGGTGGATTTCTTTTTATTATTCTATCAAATCAAAGGTCTCTTCCTTTGTTTTTGCTTACCCTATGAGCCAACCCTGTATATATTTCCCAACCTAGACTCCCAATTCTGGTTGAGCTTGCTTGCTTACAATGTTCATTCTTGAGTTTTGACCATACGACAAGGTCCTGATTCTTCTTGCGACCTTGACTTTTCTTTCTATATCTAATTTAGCAATTAAAATATATTAGGAATTAAAATGTATACTAAACATTCCAGGTATTATTTTATTCTTCCAAGTAAACTGCAGGTTTACAAAGAACAGAAATTCTGTGCATTATGTTTAAATTCCAAAGCATCTAGATAAGTAACAAAAACTCTCTAAGTGCTGATAAATTAAGGGTCAGTCCAAATTCTGCCCTCAAAGGGACCAGGAGGGATGCATACCCACCCTGACCTTCTGGCAGGCCAAGCAATCCACCTCCTACAGCTGATAGTAAAATGGCCCTGAAAAGCAGCACCAGCTCCTCTCAGCTACTACTTGAGACAAGTCTTGCCTACAGAAGGACCCAAAAGTAGACAAGCCCATCATTGTCCTATAGGCTAACCTAGGTCCTATGTGGATAATGCAACAGATCTACAATTTGGCTCCTGACTCTCTAGGTTGCAATCTCTGAGATCTTGGCTTGTTCAGGGAAGTATTTGGGTGACACACCTGCCCAAGACCCCACAAACAGGTGTGAAGGTCTTAGACTCAGCTGGAGTTTCCTGAAGCAGGATCTCTGATTCAGTATCAACCCCACTTAGCTGCCGACAATGGCAGTACAGCCTGCCCAAAAACCCATCAGGAGGCTTCCCAGCAACCTGGAGAAAGCCACATCTGTCAACTCAGCCAGAAACAGGTCCAGTCATCTTTTGTGGTGATCCTGGAGGTAACTCCAGCAACTGGGGAATATATGCAACATATGCAAAATATATAAGTAACTCAAATAACTTAATATCAAGATGACAAATCGCCTGATTGAAAGATAAGCAAAGATCCTGAAGACATTTCTCAAAAGAAAACATACAAATGGCCCACTGATAGATGAAAAAATGTTCAATAGTATGAATCATCAGTGAAATGCAAATTAAAACCACAATAAGATAGCACCTCAAATCAGTTAGGAAGGCTATTCACACACAAAAAAAAAGACAAAATGATAACAAGTATTCATGAGGATGTGGAGAAATGGAACCAATACAAGAATGTACATTAGTACAACAACTATGAAAAACAGTATGGATGATACGCAAGAACTTAAAAATAGAATTACATAATCCAGCAATCTCACAGACGAATTTATATCCAAAGGAAATAAATCACAATGTAAAAGACGTATCTGAATTCCTATGTTTACAGTAGCACCATTCACAGCAGTCAAGATAGAGTGTCCTTCAGTGGATGACGGATAAAGACAATGTGACAGGAGAGTATTTCAAACTATTCATGGAAAATGTAATTAAAAGATAAGCTTATTTTGGTGAAACAACTTTTGAAATATATGCATGATTTTTCATATTATATATTTCCACGAACTTTTTAAAGACTCCTTATATATATAAACAATGGATGATAAGTTAGCCTCTACAAAAATCTTATTATTTGCCAGGAGGCAAACCATCTACTTTATTTCTTTGACACCTGATTTTAAAGAAAAATGCCTCATCATTTTTTCTGCATCTCCAGCTGGCCTGGTTATAAGCTAGAGAATGGAGAAGTTAGCCCAAGTGAGTTGTAAAAAGTACCAGCCGGCCGGCGCTGCGGCTCACTAGGCTAATCCTCCGCCTTGCAGCACCGGCACACGGGGTTCTAGTCCCGGTCGGGGCGCTGGATTCTGTCCCGGATGCCCCTCTTCCAGGCCAGCTCTCTGCTGTGGCCAGGGAGTGCAGTGGAGGATGGCCCGAGTACTTGGGCCCTGCACCCCATGGGAGACCAGGATAAGTACCTGGCTCCTGCCATCGGATCAGTGCGGTGCGCCGGCCGCGGCGGCCATTGGAGGGTGAACCAATGGCAAAGGAAGACCTTTCTCTCTATCTCTCACTGTCCACTCTGCCTGTCAAAAAAAAAAAAAAAAGAAAAAAAAAAAAAAGGTACCAGCCAACTGCTCTACTCTGACTCCTCATCTCCGAACTCTGCCTCCTAACTGGGCTCTTGCCTCTATTTCCTTGCATATGCTCCAATATGCATTAAATCCTTTTCCAGAGTGTCACAGGGTCCTTGGGTCTATTTAGTGAGCCACCAGGGTCCCTCTGTTATATCTGACTATTGTTGAGGTTTAATACCCAGCAGAGGAGAGTTTCTATCAGGTGACCATTGCCCCCATTGCTGTAATTCTGCCCAGGGGTTTAGGCCCAACAATTTCAGATGCTACTGAATATATCTGGATTAATCCAGATGATGAAGTCTTGGACTTGAGACACCTCCTGCCCTGACTCCTCATCCCTGAGGCTGGCTTGACTGACAGCCCCACGATTAAACACTTCCAGTATTGGCTTTTGATTTTGGGGCATAAGGTTATTGTCTCTTTTCAGAGCCTCCAATTTTTCTCCCTCTACCCTGTCTCTTCAGGCTCTTATAGAAGCCTCCTTGTAGGTTGTTGCCTTTTATTCTGCCTCCTATCAGATTCTCCTTAGGAATCTCTGGAGGGGGGCCCATATGCTCTGATGGATGCCCTCTCCCATTAAATCTAACATAAGGGTGAACAATCTCCAGTACACTTCTTGCCCCTGGCACATCAGCCCCTAGCCCACAGTCACCCTTGGGATCTGTCTGCCAGCTGCCTGAACCTTTCATTTCAGAGACAGTCCCGAGTAGCTGACTGATGATAAGCGGGCTTCGCTGGCCTAAGGATTTTTTTGGGGGGTGGTGAGAAAAGAAATCTAGACTCAAGTTCAATTAAAATCTAAAAAGATGTATTTGGTAAATAACAATTTATCATGAGAATTTGGTTCAACTGTAACTGGACATTGGGTTTAAAGGAGTTTCTCTCTTTGGAATCTAGGAAGATCACTGCCTAAAAATTTTGCATCATAACTTGCCAAACTTGTTTTGTAACTTGGTATACCAGATTTGGCTGAAATAGCAACAGGTAATCAGTGCTTATTATAGCCGCCCCCTCCCAAGGTGGATTCTGCAATCTCTGGTTTAATGTCACTGATTTATAGCTAGAGTTTCATAAAGAGGAGCAGAACTCCATATAAATGTATTTTGTAATTTTGACCTTCAGATAAAGGTGTGATATAATACCAGCATCTTCAGTCATCCAGGTATAATTGCTAAATGTAAGCTGGGTAAATGCAAATGAGATAAATGTGTCTAAGTGTAAACTTCAGTACACTTATTCTATGGAAAAATTATTTGGGTTTGCTAGTATGTTTTCATGAATTGTCCATATGAAAATAGTTCAATACTGCTTGAAAGTAACTAAGGTTGAAATTCAATTTATTTAGAAAATGTCTGTGGGGAGCAACTCGGACTAGACTAAGTTACTGGAATTAAGACTTATTCTATGCATCTGCTCTCCCACAATATGGCGCTGGGAGAGGAGGCAACAGCTTCTACCCAGATGCCTCTCACCAACTTGACAAGCTGCAGGAGCTGCTCCTGATTGGAGAAGAGCAGCGTACTCGGCGTGTGGGTAGCAGAGTTGGGATTGGCGGAGGAGGACTATAAAGGAGAGAGACGGCATGCACCAGGAACATCTAAGAGGAACATCTATCTGAAGGAACACCTGAGCAGCCCCTGAGAGAGCCGGCCGGCGGTGTGCCACTCCCCTGCGGAAGTGGGGAAAGTGGCCAGGGGGAACCGCCCTTCCACGGAGGTGGAAGGGATAGTAGCCAACCCGGGAAGAACCAGCAGCAAACCCGGGGAGGGCCGAGCAGACAGAAGAACAGCGCAGGGTCCTGTGTCGTTCCTCCACGAAGACGGGGAGCGACATAATGGTGCCGTGACTCGGATCGGAAACTTAGGAGGGAAGAAACGGGAAGAAGTGGAAAAATACCAGAGAGAGAGACTAGCAAAGAGCCTAGGGGAAAGCCGGACAGAAAAGGTGCCAGAAGAAGGTATTGAAAGCCTAGGCAGAGACTTGGATATGGACTGTGGGAAAGAAGTTAGGATTTAAAGTGAAAGCAAGAAGAAACTTAGACTCAGATACGGACTGCAGGTTGAAAGTGAAAGTGAAACCTAGAAGAAACTTAGACTCGGATATGGACTGTGGGGAGAAGCCAGGAGAAATGAGAGGAATATTGTTGGAAGAAAACTTAAGGAAACATACCGGGTAGAGAAAAATGTTAGGGAGGATGAAGCCACGAGTGCAGGCCGAGGCGGAGACGTAAGCCACCTTGGAATTCTTCAAGTCACCCCGGGGAGCAAGAGGCGAAGATCTGGAACCAGAGGCAGAGACGTGGGCCGCCAGGTTGGAATTCGCCAGGTTAGTCCGGGGAACTTAGATTGAATACTAGTGGCGGAAACGTGAGCTGGGGCTGTGTGACTCGCGGAAGCCGCCGTGTGCAGAGAGAGCACGGGGCATGAATAGATAGGGAACGCGGGGCTGGCGCGAGGCCGTGGTGCAGACGCGAAGGGCGTGGAGACCGCGGAGTGTGCGTGCGAAGCCGAGCCTCGCAGAGCCGGGAGCCCGCCGCAGGGTGGGCGCCGGCACGGGCTGAAGCGGCTCAGAGCCGGGAAGCCGCCGAGAAGCAGCCTCGGGGCGGGCACCGGGAAGCCGCAGGGATAAGAGAAACAGAAGTTTAGAAGTAAAATGAGAGAAATAGGAATGCTGGTAGATAGAAGTAAAATAGGAGAAATAGGAATGCCCGGAGATAGAGAAATAGAGAAAGTCCTCCCCACAACACAGCAATGAGAGAGCTTGGATTCGGTCTGCCTGATTAAGACGATAAGCACCTGCTGGCGGCTAGCAGCTTATGCACCGCAGGTCACCGAAGACAGGCACGAATTAACATCAATAAGTCTCCCCACAATACCGTAATGAGAAGGCTTGGATTCGGTCTGCCTGATTAGTAAGGCGGTAAGCACCAGCAGGCAGCTCGACCAGAGTATGAGCTGCAGGTCACCGAAGATAGGCATGAACCAACACTAATAAGTCTCCCCACAAGACGGCAATGAGAGGGCTTGGATTCGGTTTGCCTGATTGATAGGACTTGTAAGCACCTGTGGGCAACTCTAGCAAGCAGAGCAGAGTGTGTGCCGCGGGGCACCGAAGACAGGCGCGTATCAACGCCAAAAAATAAAAAGAAAGGGGGATCTGTGGGGAGCAACTCGGACTAGACTAAGTTACTGGAATTAAGACTTATTCTATGCATCTGCTCTCCCACAATATGGCGCTGGGAGAGGAGGCAACAGCTTCTACCCAGCTGCCTCTCACCAACTTGACAAGCTGCAGGAGCTGCTCCTGATTGGAGAAGAGCAGCGTACTCGGCGTGTGGGCAGCCGAGTTAAGATTGGCGGAGGAGGACTATAAAGGAGAGAGACGGCATGCACCAGGAACATCTAAGAGGAACATCTATCTGAAGGAACACCTGTGCAGCCCCTGAGAGAGCCGGCCGGCGGTGTGCCACTCCCCTGCGGAAGTGGGGAAAGTGGCCAGGGGGAACCGCCCTTCCACGGAGGTGGAAGGGACAGTAGCCAACCCGGGAAGAACCAGCAGCAAACCCGGGGAGGGCCAAGCAGACAGAAGAACAGCGCAGGGTCCTGTGTCGTTCCTCCACGAAGATGGGGAGCGACAATGTCTTAATTTGGATATTTTTATATAGAGCTAGAATCGGATCTCTGTTAAAGCAATGAGGTTTTTGCAATGCATATGTTAGTAAATACTTTGAAACAGTCTTAAAAATTCTGTTTAAAAACTGCAACATCTCCTTTTTAATAGTTTTTATCTAATTGGTGACTATCTGTCAGTTTTCTATCCAGGTCCAGTAAGCTGTTTTCTCTTCCCTAGTTCTGACTTTTAAAATTGTTCCAAGTTATGGGATGATTCCAAGTGCTAACTCACATTTAAGGTTTTATTTCAAATTTTTGGGATGACCAAAGAGATACAGATTTTGTGTTCTGTTGAAGCAATCTATTGTATTCTCTACCTCTCTTTAAGTTCCAATTGTTTAAAAACAGCTGAGTTTTAAAATAGTTGTGGTTTGTTTAAATATATACTTATTCTAAAGCATTTGGGTGATTGCTTTGTACCAATGATCAAATCTGGTCTATATTATGCCATGATGTTAAGGGATCCCGTTTCAACCAGATATTTTAAACCTTCTTGGCATCTTTGACAGAAATTCAAAAACTCAAAATTCCAAATTCTTTGGACTTCGATATTTCCAGTTGGGTCCCTGGAAATATCAAAGGATATGTTTCATATTAAAGAAACACCAACCAATAAGGCTATTTGGATTATATTAAAGATACTGTCAAGATCTCATGGTACAAAATTTTAAGTTATGATAATGTAATGATCTTGTTGTGTTGTTATCAAACATGATGATTATCTTAATGAGAAATACCTAATACCTAGAGGCCTGAAAGGGGTAAATGCTTTTACAAAATCTTACAGGTGCTTTCAAAATACTGTGTGGAATAAGCAAGTGCCTCTTGTTGGTTAATGAGTTTATAATTTTAAACTTGGTTATTTGAAGTCTTTTGTTATCCATAGTTTTGTATTCTCCAAACACTAAAATCAAATTTACTGCTCATGAACTTAAAATATTGCTGGTTATGTGTTTATATGTGTCCTTCTATGTTCCAAAGGACTTCTTTCTCCCTGACTTCTATTGTATTCAATACTTTGGGACAGTTTTGTAAGCAGATAAAGCAAATAATGTGCAACTTTAAAGAAAGCACGGTTAATTCAGATTACTAACAGCAGGAAGTAATTTTCATCAATTGATGGTAATTCTTTAAGCTAAAAACAGCTAAAGATTTTAAGAAACATGTGTACATGTCCCATGCATATCTACATGGGAATATTTATCAAGAGCTCTGTTTTAATAGGATGATAGATAAAAATCACCTACAAGTGATTTTTTAGGCTCACATGATCTAAATCAATCTCTGTATCAGATGTTTTAAATTTGTTAGTAGAGGCCAGCACCGTGGCTCACTTGGTTAATCCTCCGCCTGTGGCACTGGCATCCCATATGGGCACTGGGTTCTAGTACCAGTTGCTCCTCTTCCAGTCCAGCTCTCTGCTGTGGCCCGGGAAGGCAGTGGAGGATGGCCCCAGTGCTTGGACCCTGCACCTGCATGGGAGACCAGGAGGAAGCACCTGGCTCCTAGCTTCTGATGGGCACAGCGCCAGCCATAGCAGTCATTTGGGGAGTGAACCAACAGAAGGAAGACCTTTCTCTCTCTCTCTCTCTCACTGTCTATAACTCTGTCAAATAAAAAAAAATTGTTAGTAGAAAGAAACTAAAAATGTTTAAGTCACTGACATGTTTGTACTTGGATTTGCTGGTCAAACAAGTTACACTTGTGTTAGATATTTAAGCAATGTTTCCCAATACATGTACTCCTATCTTGAAATTTATAGAAGGCACTGGACTTTTTGGTAAATGCTTTTCTTAAGTTATTTAAAATTGCTTGCTAAGTTTAATTTGATATTAAATTATTGACAGTAAGCAATCTTGGAAGGCTGACTTGTTCCCTCATTTCTTTATTCTCTTCAAGATGGGAAACTGACTCTACTGTAGGACTCTCCAGGATGTAGTTTGACCTTTCCAAACCTTATAAAAGGGATGGCTAACATTTTTATGTAATAATAACATAGTTTAAATGAGAGCTTAAATTATGATTTCCCAGCTAGATTTACTGTGCCATGAGCACAGTAAACAGGCAAAACTTCCCTTTTCAAACCAAATGAAAGGAAAGGAAGTTTTATTAATGACTTCAAATTTTATAGATAAGGTGGTCATCATGTTTGATGTTAAAGTGAGGACACAGATTTCCTCATAGGCACTGTCTACCTCACAGAAAAAACCACTATCAGAACACACCTGTGACTAAAGATTTCTAGCTTAAGCCACCAAAGATTAGGAATGGGACTGAGCACTCCTTTGACTTGCATTCTCATAAAGGCTGCCTCCATGGTCTCTTTTACCTGAAACCAGGAGGAAAGAGGAGCAAGCTACGCAGCAGTAGCAATGTAAAGATAGGCAGGCCAATGAATGGTTGCTTTTCATAGTGATCTGCCATCAAGGAGACCCAACAGACCAGTCCACTGCAATGGCCTTGATTTTTGACGTGGAAAACCAGCACTTCAGATGGACACAGAAGTCTGCTTTTGGAGAGCCCTGGTAGCTCTGCTAGCCAAGAGTTAGGTGAATGGAAATGGAACTGCCCTTGCGGTTAAAGGACTCCTGTGTCAGAGCCATAGACTCTGTTGGCTCTAAGCTGAAAAAAACCCTTCACTCAGTCCAGCTTCCCAAGTAACCACCACTGTTAAGGGACGGCCAAAGAGGGTTAAGTAATATTGCAGGCAGGGCTATCAATTTCCTTTCAGAGATACCACCTGCCTTCTATTCAGGCCAGCTAGGTAATGAAAGTCAAGAGGGTGCCTTCCCTGAGGAGGTTCACACCTCCCTTATGATGTCTCTTCTGGTACCCCATGTGAAGAGATAAATAGGTCTAGGCCTCATATAACTGGCCAAGCCTTAAAGCCAATCTGATTATTAACAGGCCCTTTCTGTCAGTTTCTATTTGCCTCTCAATGGAAAAACTTGCACATGGTTTAGACAGCTAGGTCCTCTAATAATGACTCTGTCCTTTGTTTTACACCCTGTGAGTTTAATCTGCTTGTTAGATTCCTTTTCTCCAGACCTGAAAGAGTGAAATTCTAGACGGCCATGCACATGAAAGCTCGATGGAAGCAGTTTCTGCAGCTGCTGTGATGCCATCTCCTGCTGGAACCTGGCAGCTGCTCGTCCCAGTGACGCCTCTTTTCAGCATGAAGCAGCCAGAGAGGTCATCGCCCAGTCCGGCTAACAGACATTAGAGTCTATTCTTCTTGAAGGGATGAAATGTGAGGTGTCAGAAAAAAAGGAAGACCTAAATGGAAGATCTCTGCGAATAAGATGTGGTAGATCTGTTTTCAGATTTCTGAGATCTACCACATGATCCAGGGATATGTAAAATTTTTACAGATTCTTGAGCTAAAACAAGTTAATTTTTTCCCTTTAAACTATAAAAATATGGTTTTTTGATCTTGGACCATATTTATAAATTTTCAAACTTCTAAAGCATCAGTAATTTTAAGCTAATATTTTATATTTGAACCTTATATATTAATTATGGAAACTCTAGAAGTCATTGCATTTTTCAATTGTCTTGCTTCTCAATTCCATCAAGAATATGGTTTAGGAGTACAATAGTAAATTCACATCTTTTTCATTTATATATGCAAAGTAGGGTCAAATAATACTGACACTGTAGCTCTATCTGCAATCATGACACAATATTTCTAGCAAAATCCAGAATGCTTCTCTCTAGAACTGAATGATTAAGGTCATCATAGGTGTAACCACAATATACCCTATTGATACCTCCCTGAAAATACAGACTTTGCACAGGTTGAGAAATCCCACACACTGCAACTTCAGATGGGCACAGATGGTAACCTTGGAGACAAGCTAATGCAAAGCTTTATATGTCCTTTCACTGCAGTGCAGCTGTCATTTTCCTTGTTTTAAAGCCATTTCATGGGAGGTATTGGTATTCAATTGAGCATATCAGTAATTGGTCTAAAGCATTTATCACAGAGACTGGGTTATATTCATGAGTATTCTAAGCATCTGCTTTAGAAATACTGCTTATGGAAAAATTGCAGCAAATATTTACCATTGCCAAAGACACAAACGGTTATGGACATTAGAGTAAGTTTTAAAATCATCATCACTTCACAGAAAGATTACCCTAAAACAGTTTGTTTTCTCCAGAATAAGTGATTATATAAGATGTTGTAATTTTCTGATAGAAACGCCTTTTCTTCTCCTAAGAACCGCAATAACAACTTTTCCACCTGTGCATTGATCTCAGTTTCTCCTGAGCCTTAATCCAAGCCTACTTTTCTCTGTTTACACTTTTTATGTCTTCTTACTGGTTCTTTCCCCTTTGTGTCCCTGATTCTTTAAAGCCTCTCCTTGCCTCAGCCAGGACTTCAAACTATCCTTTTTAAAAAATATATTTATTTATTTATTTATATGAAAGTCAGGGTTACACAAAGAGAGGAGAGGCAGAGAGGTCTTCCATTTAGTGGTTCACTCCCCAGTTGTCTGCAACAGCTGGAGATGTGCTGATCCAAAGTCAGGAGCCAAGAGCTTCTTCCAGGTCTCCCACATGGGTGCAGGGGCCCAAGGGTTTCGGCCCTCTGCTACTGCTTTCCCTGGCCATAGCAGAGAGCTGGATTGAAAGTGAAGCAGCCAGGACTTGAATCGGTGCCTATATGGGATGCCAGCATTGCAGGTGGAGGCCTTACCCGCTACACAGCACCACCACAGCGCCAGCCCCCTAAACTATCCCTTTCATCCACTTCCATACACTGACAAACTCCACAGTTTAATTTACCACCCTTGCCTTCTCTTTATATTTCCCACTTCTGTTTTCTGATTTCTACCCTAGTATGCTCATCATCAGTCAACGGGCCAGATTTCACCAGTGATGACAGTAACCACCTGAGACTGCACTGTGTCCACTTTTTTGTTTCCTCAACTTCCAGAATGCTGAAGGCATCCCCTGTCACTGTTCTCCATCCATCCAGTGTCGCTACTGTATATGCTGATATACTTCAAAGGTCTCATTTGATTTTCTCAGTAGGTAATCTTTAAATCTCTGGCTTTGGAGTTGTCTTTTATTTGAACTTCCAGAATAATTTTCCTAGTTATTTATAAACAGTTGCCAGATCTTGTATTCATTTTGCTATGTTTATTACCCAGTCATATACCTTCAAGTCTTTGCCCTTTGTGTTCCTATTGCCACCACCAAAGTAGAAGTTACTATCTTTTGTCATGACCAGTTTTTTTCACTTTTTTTTTTTCCAGACCTTCTGAACTTCATTTTAAATGCCTTTGAAATGAAGCAACAGCCTAATGAGAAAAAAATTACAAAAAGATTCTTTGGGCAGTTTAAAATCCTGGGAGCTTGACTGGAAACATGTCAGTGTTCGGCCTCTCCCTGACCACTAGTGTTCTCTGGAGCACAGTTTGCACAAGACTGGAAATGACTGCATTGATCTTTGAACTTGTCTCTAATATTTCAGGCTACATTACAAGTTAATTTCATTAAGGCAAAGTGTTTATACATGCAAACTCCTTGTTTAGCAAACCACTGATGACTCCCTACCATATATTACCCTTGGGTCACCTTATTCAGCTTATCTCACTCATGCTGTCTTACTACTGCTCAGAATTTGTCTGCACCCCCTACCAAAGGTCCGGCACAGCACTCTCCTCTTTGGAACTTGCCGAAACTAAACTGAATTCAGCATTCAAAACAAACATTTCTCAGGTGCCTATTACTGCACTCAAGGATAGTACTAAATAAGCAAGTCCTATAAAATGTACCATACATCCAAATTGTCTAAGGTTTTAGAATTCACAACACATTTTTGATGAGTCACTAAAGGTTCAGTCCCATGTGGATTGCCCAGGAAAAAGGAGTGCCAACACTCAGTTTAATTAAAAACAGAAAAGAACAAAGCAGCAGATTGAATTTTTTAAAAATAAATTATTTGAGTGGAAAAAAACACTTAGACTTCATGAATCTTCTTTAAGACTCAGAACAAAAGCATTTTAATGTGCAAAACTAACTTGGGGGAAGTGGGGAAAACCGTCCTATAAACACAATGCAATCAGGAAGTATAACACACCTTTATAAATGGGTTGTTTTGTTATTTCTCTTTTCCTTGAAGAACTTCCAGGCATTGCTTCAAGGCCCTTCATTGCACACCCAGGTTACCTTGTAGATTCTCGTCTTAACCTATTCCCAGCTCTCCTGCCTACTAAATCCTCTCTATTCCCTCTGAATAAACTTAACACGCCTTTGCCACCATGTTTTAGAATTAATAGACTGATCTTTATGTTCCCACTTTCAGGAATTTTTTTCTTTTTTTATTAGAAAATTATTATCTCACAAATTCCAACTCAAATATCTATTTACAGTCCCTCTAATATATATTTATTTATAGATCTTTTATAACAAGTATAAAGGCTGGGACACTGTGGTATAGCAGGTTAAACTGTCACCTGTGACATATGTCAATTCATGTTCCAGCTGCTCTACTTCCAATCCATCTCCCTGCTAACTGCCTGGGAAAAGTACTTGGGCCCCCGCCACCCATGTGGGAAGGCCAAAGAAGCTCCTGACTCCTGGCTTTGGCTCCGCCCAACCTGCCCATTGTAGACATTTGGGGAGTGAACCAACAGATGGAAGATTTCTTTCTATGTGTCTCTCTGTTACTCTCTCTGTAACTCTACCTTTCAAATAAATAAATAAATCTTAAAATAAAATAATGTATAAAAGCAAAAGAAATCCAATAGTTATTTATTAACTTATTTTATCTGGGTCCTATTAGTTCCTTGAGAGTAATAATTACCTCTCAAATTTTTTCCTTAACCTCTTGTATAGTTTTTAAATATTTTTCAGCATCCAGGACTTGCAGGTGAAATTCAATTTCTTTACCAAACTCTCTCATGTCCTTCAGATTTTCAAAGATGTTGAGTGCCTTCAGTAGTATCTACATGGTTCTGATGGTTACCTATCCACTCTATGAGAAATGTCTCTAATTTCTCAAACATACCATGCTATGCTCAAGTAGCACAGTGAAGCTTTCAAAAACCATAATCATGGGGCCAATGTTGGGGTACAACAGTTACACTGCCACTTGTGATACAAGCATCACATCCCACAGTAAAGTGTCATTTCAAATTATTCTGGTGCACTTTCAAACTGGCTTCCTGAATACTTACTTACTTAATTCTACACATATTTAAATACTTATATGAGAGACTTCATTGTATGTACCAGGAATGCAGCAGAAAACAAAAAGCTATTGTCACCATATAAATTATATTTCCACTCAAATGGCAGACCAGGATATAGTTCCTGGCTCTTGGCTTTGGCCTGACACAGACCTGGGTGTTTCAGCCATTTGGGAGTGAACTAGCAGATGGAAGATTCTCTCTCTCTCTTCTTCCCTCTCCCTCTCTCTCATTCTTTTAGGAAGTGGGAGGAAAATTAGGAGAAAATGTCATATAGATTCATAGTTTGGAGGTTTTCAGAAACCAAGAGGTCAAGACAGCATCAAATATGGCCAAGAGGTCAAGTAGTAGGGAACATTTTCCACTGTTACTATAATACTTTTAGTAAAGCCAACAGCAGATGTCTAATTTTGGAGACCTGATGTGAAGTGAGGAAGCTGATAGGTTTAAAGTAGAAGATGGGTTTTTATTATTATTATTATTATTATTATTATTATTATCTCTATTTGAAAGGCATAGTTACGGAGAGAAGAGTAGAGACAGAGAGAGAGAGAGAGAGAGAGAGAGAGAGAGAGAGCAAGCTTTTACCCACTGGTTCACTGCTCAAATGGCTACAACAGTCAAAGGCAGGCTAGGCCAGGCCAAAGCCAAGAGCTTCTTCTGGGTTTCCCACATGGATACAGGGGTCCAAGTACTTGGGCCATCCTCCACTGCTTTCCCAGGTGCATAAGCAGGAAGCTGGATCGGAAATGGAACAGCCATGACATGAACAGGCACCCATATGGGATTCTGGCACCGGAGATGCAGGCTTAACTTTCTCCGCCACAGCAATGGCACCAGTAGGCTACTCTTTTTACGAACTTGATTTTACAGTAAAGTGAAGGGCTAGAGCAGTAGTTTACAGCCAGTGCTAGAGATGGAAAGGGGAATCTGGATTGTAGCATTTGCCAATTTCCCTCATATAAATAACTCACTATAGTGGAGGCAATTCCAATTTACCAGTGCTACCTTACAGAAAGCAAAGAGGGAAAGAGATGCTCACAGTCAGCTCTTTGGAGCCAAAATGCTGTGAGCTGGCCACAGCACCTAGATGAACTACAGAAAACAACCCACAGCTGGGATACAGAGTGTGGGAAAAGGGACATCAGAGAGAGGGAAAGCTAGCAAAACATACAAAAAAATGCAGAGAGAAGCAAGGAAACTGTTGTGGTGAGGAGATCATATCAAGGATATAGATGGAAGGATGTGCCTAGGACAGCAAATGGTTAGGAAACCTCTTCTGAGGCTTAAGAAAAGGAGGTCATATTTTAGATAGATGAATGTCTGTAGCACAGAAATGGAAAGTGTGGTACTTATTACTAGGTAAAATTGTAGTCTTCAATTCCTTTGAGAGACAACAGGCAAGATCATTTGCTTAATGGTCAGATGGCTAGAGACAGAGCTTTCAGAGGAGAGCACACATGTGTGGGAAGCAGGTAAATGGTGAACAGCGGACAATACTGTATGTGTTTGTGTGTCTGTGGACACTCACATGCATGTCTGATATTCTATCTTCCCTGAGCAGATTCAGTCTTCCAATAGGGGACAGGGCTGTAGTTTAACAGGTAAATCCACTGCCTGCAGCGCCAACATCTGTTAGGGCACCTATTCAAGTCCCAGATGCTCCTCTTCCGATCCAGCTCTCTGCTATTTCCTGGGAAAGCAGTGGAAGATGGCCCAAGTGCCTGAGTCCCTACACCTGTATGGGGGATCCAGAAGAAGCTCCTGGGTCCTGGTTTCTGATCAGCACAGCTCTGGCCATTGCAGCCATTTGGGGAGTAAACCAGCAGATCGAAGGCCACTCTTTCTCTCTCTCTGCCTCTACCTCTCTGTAACTCTGCCTTTCAAATAAATAAACAAATCTATATATTAAAAAAAAAAAACTTCCCTGTTTATTTCTGTTTCAGTAATATATATTCTATCCTATTTAGGTGTCTTTTAATTTTATTGCTGTATATAGGCAGATTCTCTGATAGAATAGTGAGAAAATATAAATGTAGATAATCCTAAAATAATATAATATTTTAAATGTCTTCCTTTTTCCTCAATCTCATTCATGGATCATTAATTTCTATTTATATATATTTATGGCATCTGTTCTTTAGAAATACTGAATAATTCTCTAGAAAACAGTCAACTTAGCTCAGATATATAACTTTAAGTAAAGGTGATGGTTATGAAATAGATTGTATAGACAGATATAAAAAAATGGCATGCTCTCCTTTTTTTTTACAGAAATGTTAAGATAAGATTAAGTAGCAATATTTTTCAGTATTTTTAATGTTCTTGTGTCAGATAAGATGTCTAAGCTTGTGTTTATCAGTTAATATCTTCATGCACTGTATATTTGCTTATCTTTGCTTTATGAATAATGGGACTTTACCTAGGATATCTTCGAGCTTACAGTAAGATTTGCTATAAATGTTTTTGCAAATATCAGTAAATGCTGACTAATGCAGAGGCTTAAAGAGAAAAAGTTTGAGTTTCCTAAAATTGCAGTTGGTAGTATAAATTTAAGCTATTGCCTAGTGCTGTGTTTTTTGGTGCTTTTGTATTCTTCATTCATTCATTCAACACATATTCAAATGCACATTATATGAGAGACATCATTGTATGTCATTTGAATGTAGCAAAAAACAAAAAGCTATTGTTACCATATAACTTATATTCTAATGGAAGAAAAAGACGACACAAAATAATAAAGGGATATACAATATCATGCAATCATAAATGCAAGAAATAAAACTAAAGCAAGGTCAGGAACTAGGAGTTGATGAGGGCTATTATTTTAGATAGGATGATCAGGGAAAGCCTATCTAAGTAGATGATACTAGGTAGAATATACAAAAGGGAACAATTTGAAGTTTTCTTAAATACTTGTGGATTTTGAAGGGTTTTGGAGTATTATGTCAAAAATAAAAGTAGAATATTCAGCACTCAAGGTTAGCTTTGTAGAGTATATTATCACACATGCCTTTGCTTTCTGAAATAGAATGAACTAAAGATAGTTTAAGCACTTCTGGTGACTTGAGGTGGTAGGTCATTATTACAATCTGTTTAAATCAGAAGCTTTTCCTTTTTCCCCTTCACCAACAGCTGCTCCAATCACAACCCATCAGTTGACTGCTGCTAATCATTACGGTATGAAAATCAGAGCTTTGTTTAGAAGGGATCAGAACAAACAGCTAAAATTTTTGAATGATGGCTTTAAGTCTTGCCTACAAAAGAGCTTTTGGCTGTAGACTTACAGAAATCTTATCAGCCTAGAAAATTGTGTTTTGTAAACTGACTTGGGGAAGAGCAATATTTACAAGCAAAAAAATTATTCATGCATCAGATCATAAGAGCTAATACTTACTGATTTACACTCAAATACTATAATTTTACTGACTTATACACTATAATATTTATAGTACTGATCATAGTTTAGATTTTTTCTAAGCATTTTATCACATCCAGTCCTTCAAAACCTAAGCTTTCTGCCTCAGTTTTATTTTATGTAAAATAGGTAAAGAATTAGTATTTTCCTCAAATTTTACCAAAAAGTTTATGATCTAAAGTATATATATTAAGCAGAGAAAGAAGTATACATTTTAAGAATGAAAAGAGAACAATGCACCAAGGTCTTGAGGCAAAAATGAACGTGGAGTGTTTTTTGGTACAGCAAGGCCAGTGTGATTTACTGTTAAATACAAAAAGTCTTTTCATTGTTTATTGAACAAATTATGGATTTCTATTTTTTGCATCCAAATAAACCTGTCTTTATAAATGCATACTCTTCTCTAAAACGATTACCAAGTACCTATTTTATCTATTTTTTTTAATTTTTCTTTCTCTATAGCCAAATAAAAATACATACAATGCGGAAATTATCCCCGAAGAACAATATTTCAAATGAGTTTCTAAATGTGGAAAGAGAAAAATGTAAAACTTTTATTCAAGAGAAATATGAATTTCCCTTTAAGAAGAGATGCAAATTTAAGAACTAGAAAAAGATCACTTTTTTACTTAGATAATATATGCAAATTCTTTCTTTTGATGAGAGCAACTTGAGGAGAAAGAGTGTTTACAACTTCATTTACTAACTAATCAGATTGAGATCAGATAGTAAATTAGAGTGACAGAAAGTAGGTGATAAAAGGCAAATACTTATTTATCTATCAAATAGTAAACCTTTGACTAAACATCAAGAACCACAAAATGTGTTTTAGAGAACTACCACTTAGGAAGCATTGACAGTTTAGGATACAATGACAGTTCATGAATTATACTTGTAGTCACTTTACATATAACTGAATTTACAATGAACACTCTGAGATTTCCCATGGAAGAGTTCAGAATTTGTTCTCTTACACGTATAAAAAGCCAAATTAGTTCTTAGCTTTTCTGATAGCTATTATAATTTTGTCTTTATTATGCACAAGTTTAATTACTGAATTAAAACTTCTTCTCTTGAATTCATATGCAACATGGAGTTCAGTTTATACTTGAACACAAGGAAAACTGAGTTTCTGAGACTTTATACTTTCACTTTCTTTGTCGGGAGAACATCTTATTTTTCCTTCACACCTTGAAGGAAAAGATATAAATTCAAGAAGATTTATGTTCAGAACTATCACGTATTTAAGTCTTTACCTAACAAATTCTGACAATGCTTAAATAATTTTTAAGGTGAAATCAACAGACATCCCAGAGGTTCTTCCATATTGAGAGTGTTCTGCAAATACTGCATTACAGTGTTGACAGCTTAGAGACTTGTGTTCTACCCCAGAATTTTTGTGGACATAGGGCTGCCCACTGAACAATGACAAACTTAGTCTGTGTTTGTGAAACAATGAAGATGAAGTAGATCATCTCTTTGTGACACAATAAATGAAATATTTCATAAAATTTCACACATTTACTGACTTTTCTTCCTTCCCTAAGTATTTATCAGTTAATTTCAGCATATATTTTATATAGGCTCTTAGTTCCAGTTTTCTTGGTGTAGTCAGTTAAGTTGATCATATGCACTACACAACTAGACTATAAAATTAAGTTACTAATTTCTCTGTTTTTATTCATCAAATATGCCATAACATGAAAATATTTTGGCCTTAATAAAGTGCAATTAAAATCTCATCTGGAAACAAGGAGAATATTCATGAATTATATTTGTACTTTTGTGCCAATTATAAAAATAAATATTTTAAATCATGCTTTATAATTCAGAGATATTTCCTAATTAGAATACTGACTAAGCACAGCTGAGTTGATATTAAATTTACATTTGCAAAATATATAGTTATGCTTATTAAGAGTTTATAATATCCTATCACTGTGTAACAGACATTTGCCTAACAAAGTTTGAATTAGCCTCATTGTCTAAATGACTCTTGATAACAGCATAAGCCATTGGTTTATGTCAACATTTCTGGTCTTTAAGGAGACATTATGGTCCAGTGTTTATGATAGTTTATGATATGAAGTATTAGGAAGCTTTGTCAATCTGCCAAAGTGCTAAAAATTCTATTTGGTATTCTCCTAAATTTGGCTGCAGAAGTTAAAAAAAATAAAACACCTTTGGAAGAGGAACCTGAATACTCGAAGACTTGCCATTGCCCCTCTTCAAAAAGTAATGAACCTTCTGGAGGTAAGGAAAATAATACATCACTATGTTAGCAAAAGATGGCTGGCACAGCTTAATTCCAATGCATCACTTTGAACACAAGTCTCTATTTGAACTGTGAAAGTGAGAAAAATATATTACAAGGTTTGGTAAGTAAGTTACGCCTGGGCAACCCAATCCCTGAATGATGAGAGTGGGGACTATAGGAAATGACTCAAGGACCATCACACAGGGCATCCGGCTGGGACATTCCCAGCCTTGGAGTCTTGGAATTCTGGATCCACCAATAAAACTGCTGCTCTTCCCTACACCACACACTAACAGGTTCAGCATCCTTGGGGATGAAGAGGGTGCCAATGTCTATGTCTTTTCTGTATTCTCAGTGTGTACTTTTCCCAGCCCCAATAAACCGTGATCCTTTAACACCCTTGTCAGTTAGCCACATCACCCTTGGTTTTTCCCCAGTGGGTTTTAGAAAATGAGATTGACATTTAAATTGGGCTTTTATGTTTATATATATTTTGAGTTTGTATTATCAGGGTAAAAATTAATTTTTTAGAGAAAAAACAAAGACATTAAATTCCTGTTCCTGTGTATTACTTAGATTAGTAATCAAGTAATAAATAAATCATTTAATTCAAATTATTTTCCCCAATTTTGCTTAAAATTTACTTAAACAGTGTACTTTAGTGATTGGAACCAAATGAACACAATGGCCTGCAGGCAGACTAATGGAAAGAAAGGTCCAGGTTGTCACATCCTCCCATGGATAAGAGTCTGAATAAGGCTCAGCCAAGAATATGACGATAATCATAAGCACTGATTCAAAAAATTCTGAGCATCAATTATATACCACTGCTCAGCTACAAATCAAATAACTTGATCTCAAGGACCTCAAGGTATAGGATGGGTGATAGAGATGTAAATAAAGTAGAATACAGCATGACTGTTATATTCTTGAGGATACCTGACATGTTTATAAAGTGTTTAGGAATGGAAATGCATGAAGTATATAGCCTTGTGGGTGAGTATGTGTGTACAGGGTAGAGCATGAGACAAAGTAGGGAAGCCAGGTACGATGTTTTAGGAAAGGTCCTGCTGTGACACACAAAGGAGATTGTATTTGCTGTAGAAATTGGGGCAGAACCTTTGAAGGATTGATCAGAAGTTGTAGTGTGGTGATCAAATATGCATTTTTTTGACATCAGCATGGAGGACAAACTGGAAGACACAAAGGGTGATTCCAATAAAATCATCTTTAAATTCCTAAATTAAACTGAGTAAAAATGAATATAGTAAAAATAAAGAGTGCTAGCATAAGAGTTAGTGAGTTACTTTCTTGGTGATTGCCTTGGAGATTACCATAGATATCTTAATTTGTAACAATTTAATTCAGATTATCAATTTTATTTTAGTATTTTCCAAATTTCATAGAAAACATCATATTTGGTAGAATACTGAAATTTTTTTGCCAAGATAAGTAAGCTAATTTTCATTTCTTTTCAGCACTATACTGGCAGTTCCATCCACAAGAAGCAAGGAACATAAAGACAAGACAGAGAGAGTAGACTTAGCCACTGAGGCAATCTGGGGAACAAACCAGCAGACAGAAGATATCACTTGCTCATACTTCCTCACCCTCTAACTCTGACTTTCAAATAAATAAATAAATAAATAAATAAATCTTTTAAAAATAGGTGAAAATACAATCTATTAAATGGGAGAAAATGTTTTTCAAATCATATATCTGATAAGTCTAGTATCTATCATACTCATAGGTAAAGAACCCTTATAACTCAACAATTAAACAAAAAAGAATGACATAGTTAAAACTTGAACAACCACCAAATTACAATGTTGGATAGATTTTTAAGAAATTTGAATTCCAATACACTATAAGAATGAAGAATGGGATAACTGCAGTAATCATTTTGGCAAATTCTCAAATACTTAAATATAGAGTTACCATAGGATCCAATAACTCCACTTCTAGATATTAGGTATATAAGCAGATGTTCCCACAAAAACTTAAATATGAATGTTTATGGCAGTGTTTTTATAGTAGACAAAAAGTAGAATCAATTCAGTCTATCAACTGTTGTCCGAACAAAATGTAGTATACCCAAACAATAAAATATTATTCAATTACAAAAAGAAATGAGGAAATGATCCATGTTACAGCATGCGTAAACCTTGAAAGCATTTTAAAAAAAGAAATAAGCCAAGAAAGTCCTGATTGTACAATCTCATTTACATGAAATGGCCAGTGTAGGTAAATACACAGAGATAGGATTCAGGTCATTAAGGTGATGAGGGGCTGGAAGCAGGAGAAATAGGGAGTGACTACTAATGACTATGGAGTTTCCTTTTTGGAATGATGGAAATAATATAAAATGAATAGTTTTGGTTGCACAGTTTTCAAAAATACACATTTCACTAACTTGTACACTTTTAAGGGGTACTTTTATGGTATATCTAGAATTTATTAAAGATTTAAAGTATCACCAAAGGGAAGATAAACAATGCAGACATACATGGTTGGCCTGTCAATTATAAGGTACAGCTATCCCACATCCAATCTTGCTCAGTTTTCCCTCTGGTTGGCTATTGTAGTTTAAGTCTATGCAGCTGCCTACCAAAAAGTTGCTTAGGCATTGGAAAAATCTAATTCATAAGTATTAATGACTTAAAGTAATCAATAAATTACAATAAGTACAGCACATTTCTTAACTACATGATAAGATCTTAAATGTCAGTTTTCTTCTGTTAATATTTAAGAAATTGTAGCTTCAATTGGCAAAAGCTTCAACCAAAAAAGAAATATTGCAGGGATTCTTAAATCAGCATGTACATAGCTCTAATTTTAAAGCTTATTATTTATCATGTGATCCTAATTTTTGCTTGATCTCATATTTGCCTCTCAATTTAAACACATAATTTTATTTCATAAATTCCCTCATTTATTTTATGAAAACAAAAAAACTAGTGTGTATGTGAAAAATGGAGGAAAGCAGGTAGTAGATATATAGACACATACATGGTGATTTTTCTAAGAAATAAATACAGCAAAGGGATTCCAAAGCATGCCTTTAGAGATACTCCATATGTATTTCCTGCCACCAATTACAATGAATAACACATTTGTGAAAATGGGATTTATGGCATCTCCTTCTGTGGTTCATCATAAATAACTTCAAAGCCATCATTTATTACATTTATATTGTAAAGCTAATACAAAATCTGTTAAAATAATGTTATAATTTATTTCAAAGCCATCTCTAAAACTTTGCAATTACAATAAATCTGCAAAGAAATTAAACAAATCTATATGCATTTCAATGACAAAGCATCAATGGCAACAATAATTTTAATTATTAAAAGCATTTGAGGCAATTTTTCAAACATTCCATTTTAATAAAGTAGTGGAAAATATCCAATAATATTTGCATAAACTTAATTTTAAATGTTTTGTTGACATTTGACCATTACAACGCATTACTGTTTTTGCTACTGGATAACACATCTGTTTACTTGAGGCTTGAAGACAAAGTGAACTTAAATATTTATAAAGTGGGGTAAATAGTGTTAGAGTAGTCCTTGATGCACAAACAAGTAAAAAAACAGGTCTTGAGCAAGACAGTCATTTATTATATTGAAGTTATTATTCCAGGCAGCTCTCCAACACAAAATCACCACAATATGCAAATAGAGTAACTTCAACATTTAGAAGATATTTACAGTGAACACTGGTTGCTCTTAGCCCTTCATATTTTTATCCTTCTCACTATAATTTTTTAAAAACAGTCTGGTCACCATTTAAAAAGACCGGCTTAGAGAGATTGGAAAGGAATTACTTTGAGCCCTTTAGGATGAATTGCCAAGAAACTGTCACATATTTGTAGAAGAAATGTTTCAAATGTACACTATCATGATCAAATAACCCTGCTGGAATGTTTGAATGCTGATTAAGATGAGAGTTCCAAAAAGTCTTCCTACTATGGCACAGCAGACAGCCTCCTAACAGATACCTGCACTTATAGTCATGTTACAGTTATAGACGTTGTAGACCTGCAACATATTGTAGGTCATGTTGGTCCTCCACAATGCAGAAAATGCGTTATCTTACACAAAAACCATGCTCAAGAAGGAGCTCTTCACACCCAGAGCTATCAACACTATACATGTGAGAAAAGATGAAAAAAAAAAAAGTCCAGAGAAACTTCTAACATGAGACAACTTTTCTCTTATAAAATGAGCAAGTTTTCCTTTTGAAAGAGTCTAAAGTTAGCTTCAGTTGGAACAGATTATCCAGAGAAAATTTTAAAAGTCCATCAATAAATCACTTCACTTAGGCCAAAGGACACGTCCTATAAATAACTGCACACTCTGAAGCTATGGTGAAATAATTTCCTCCAAAGCGGCTTCTGCCATACTCCACCGAGTCTCAACTAAAGCAAATATACGAAGAAGACAATTCTAGCTTGAGCAATGAACTGTGGTCCCTGTTCAACAGTACGTGTTATAAGCCTTCAACTAAGTGTCTGCCATTTCACTAAGCACTGTAAATAAATGCAGGTAAGACAAATTGACTAACCATCAACTCTTCAGTCTACTGTTTGAAGCAGGAGCAGTAACATGTATCAAAGCAAGGAAGTATACCAGAGAATGGAAATGCAGGAACCAAGAAGCTTGCCCGGGTTCTATCAAAGGGCATATCTGAGGAAGTATCCAGGGACTGGGCTATGGGAAGAGAGAGAAGTCACTGTGGCCAATGCTTATTTAAAACACATGCACAATGCTAAGACAAATATGACACATACTTTTTCCCTCATGTATACCCTATAAACAAATCTATAAAGGCCAATATTATTCTATGTTCCCATTAAAGATGAAGAAAGAACAATACAGAGAAGTACAGATACGGACTAACAACCATACCTATATGTTACCCAAAATAAGTAGGAGGACTTTGATTCAACTACAGCTGCCAGATCCCAAATCTCACACCTATCGTTAAGTCTTGTGTACAACACAGACATCTGAATTTTGTCCTGTAGTTAAGAAGGTGTAACTGATGAATATTAACACAGTTAAGCACCACAATTAGTGTTGATTTCAGAATGGTGAACCTGAGCCAGAGTCGAACATGGATTGAGGGGACAGGCCATGAGCAGGCAAGATAACTAGAGAACCAATGTAGCAATCCAAACTGGAACTGACAAAGTTGTGATTTTGGCAGCCAAAATAGAAAAGGTTAACAGAACTATCAGAGCAATGATTCAATTGGAAATATTTTAGATAATGACTATGGAACTCTCAGAGCATCAGCTCAGTTACAGATATCCTAAATAATGACTATGGAATTTAAAATATGCTTGTGATAATCTCTGAGACTCATTAAATGCCTTGGTCTAAGATGATGTTAGGTGATAAGGAATCTTGCTCTCATACTCTTCCAGATCAAGGAGTTCTCTTTTTTTCTATTAATTTTTTCCTTTTTGGTCTTTTATTCTTCTCTTTAGAGCAAAATCGCCATGCTCTCAGTATATGAATCCCACAAACCAGGCTGACTGGCATTGAAGTTTAACGTGTCCCAAACAACTGACTCCCAGAATAGTTGTGCCGTGCTCCACAGCAGATTACCAACACATCCTAGAGTAGATATGTACCTCCTTTGCTCATTAAATTTAAACATTTAAACCAGGCTTTTCTTAAGTCCAAAAGGAGATTTTACTGAACAGGAATAAAAACAAGAATAAATATGCCATCATACTCTTTCTCTTTATTATGAAACTAACACACAAATATCAACATTATCCTTCATATCTCAACAACTCAAATAGGCCCCAAAATACTCATATCAGGATACTGTCTAATGATCCAGAGAGCAACAAGAGCACCATCTTTGATACAACTTGAATCTCAACTTCCTGGCACTTTAATGCTATTTAAAGAACGTACACACTCAATACACTTTACTCCAATTTAGTTTGTATGAATTTCTCTAGGCATAATTAAATGAAAAGATAGCCCTTCATAGGAGGAAAACATGTTCCTTCATCTCCAGAATAGCTATATACATGGTTCTTAGAATATCACCTCAAAGCAGTTCTGAAACTGAAGTCACTAATAACCTGAAGAACTGTTAGAATTCACTAACATTTGTCATCAAACAAGACTGGATTAGTGAGCTTTGTTACTGTTGCTGATCATCTTGCAGCACCAACCTGAGAATCTCCCATCCCCTGTATATGCCATTTCAACTCTAATAATGGGTATTCATCATATACTGGCTTCCAAATATTTGGAGGAATATATATCCAGGAGTATGCACATGGCTAAAAATGGATAACTATAGTTCTTTTACAGAAACTACAAACATTAAGAAGGCAATCATGTCAGCCTGAAACTGGTAGTAGACCAAGTTACTGCAATATGTTGCCTAACAATGATGCTAATATCAAGTTTATAAAGGTGAGAGAGACACATGGACCTCCATGTGTCAATTCTGTGATATTGTTTGAATCTATAAATTCACTAGCTTTGAATCTACCATGCATACTCAGATCATCCATTCATTTTTTTTTCTAAAGAAGCTAATTAGAGTTGGCTTTCTGGCACCTGCAGCTCAAAGATTCCAAATGCCAATAAAAGAATAATAGTTAACTATTTTCTTTCTTTTAAGGATACAAAGCAAGACATCACAGTTTAAAAATAGATGCCTTGCACAGGGAAGTAAATTTATATTTTGTTTACCAAACAGATCAACTCAAATGATGAGCTAGTATTCATAATTCCCTTAACACCGAATAAACAACTTACAGAGGTACAGAGCCAAATAAGTATCCATTTTAGAAGAAGCTTTTATAAAGAAAGCCAATCAATGATCAAGCAGATGAGAAGAGATTTTTCTGAAAAGTATAAAAACAGGAATCTGAAAATTTCAACAGCATTTAAAACAATGTGAAGAGCTGCATTTAGCAAGGCACATTTCAAAAGAAGATGGAACACATGAGTGCATGTCTTTCATGAATTATGCATTGTATCAGAATCTCATTTGGTAATCATTCTGACCTCTGCTATTTCTGTGCTGTGTCTGTTGTACTCCCAATTAATCAGAAAATGAATTAGCATGGTAGATAATAGGTAATGTTAGAATTAAAGATAGGAAGTTAAAACCCTTATAGTAATTTAACATTTAAAAGCATGAAATTACTTTTGAAATTAAAATGAAATCAAAGAGCAGGAACAAGAAGTAACCTCTTCTTGGTTCAAACTATAATTTTTAAAAGGACAGAAAATTGCTCACTCCATTTTTATTCTCCACAAAGTAGTTAACTTTCTTTTGTAAAACTCTGGAGAATAAAAATATAATGAACAAATAGGTTGATGCATGTAGGGTCTACAATCAAACTGAATATAGCACATTTTAAAATAATCTGGGAGTCTATTAAGGAGAAAACTTTTACATAGGACACTTAATTATTCAAATGATAGGAGAAAAAATCTTATATATTGTATATGTGTGATATTTTAAAAAATCAAACTTCCAATTTTCTCCAAATAAAACAACTAAGTATGCTCAGAAGTGAACCTTTTATCTCAATATAAACAGCAACACAGCTGGCGCCGCAGCTCAGTAGGCTAATCCTCCACGTGGCGCTAGCACCCCAGGGTTCTAGGTCTGATTGGGGCGCCGGATTCTGTCCCAGTTGCTCCTCTTCCAGTCCAGCTCTCTGCTGTGGCCCAGGAAGGCAGTGGAGGATCGCCCAAGTGCTTGGACCCTGCACCTGCTTGAGAGACCAGAAGGAAGCACTGTGGGGAGCAACTCAGACTAGGCTGTTACTGGAATTAAGACTTATTCTATGCATCTGCTCTCCCACAATATGGCGCTGGGAGAGGAGGAAACAGCTTCTACACAGCTGCCTCCAGTTCAACCAATAAACAGCAGGACCTGCTCCTGATTGGAGGAGAGCAGCATACTCGGCGTGTGGGTAGCAGAGTTGGGATTGGTGGAAGAGGACTATAAAGGAGGAGAGAGACAACCTGCACCAGGAACATCTAAGAGGAACACCTGTGCAACCCCCGAGAGAGCCGGCCGGCGGTGTGCCGCTCCCCCGCGGAAGTGGGGAAAGTGGCAGGGGGAACCGCCCTTCCACGGAGGTGGAAGGGATGGTAGCCAACCCGGGAAGAACTAGCAGCAAACCCGGGAAGGGCCGAGCAGACGAAAGAACAACACAGGGTCTTGTGTCGTTCCTCCACGAAGAGGGGGAGCGACATAATGGTGCCGTGACTCGGATATGAAGCCTAGGCAGGGTTTAGTGTCGTTCCTCCATGAAGAGGGGGAGCGACATAATGGTGCCGTGACTCAGATAGGAAACTTAGGAGGGAAGAAGCGGGAAGAAGTGGGAAAATACCCGGGAGAGAGAGACTAGCAAAGAGACTAGGGAAAAGCCGGGTGGAAAAGGTGCCGGAAGAAGCTATCAAAAGCCTAGGCATAGACTCGGATATGGACTACAGGGGGAAGCTGGGAGAAATCTCTAAGGTTGAAAGCGAAAGTGAAAGCTAGAAGAAACTTAGACTTGGATACGGACTGTGGGGAGAAGCCAGGAGAAATGAGAAGGGAATATTGTTGGAAGAAAACTTAGGGAAATATACTGGGTAGAGAAAAATGTTAGGGAGGATGCAGCCGCGGGGGCAGGCTGAGGCAGAGACGTAAGCTATGTTGGGATTCGTCAAGTCAGCCCGGGGAACAAAAGGCGAAAAGCTAAAACCAGAGGCGGAGACATAAGCCAGGTTGGAATCCGTCAGATTAGCCTGGGGAGCAAAAGACGGGAAGCCAAACCGAAAGGCAGAGACGTAGGCTAGGTTGGATTTCGCCAGGTTAGCCCGGGGAACTTAGACTGAATACCGGTGGCGGAAACGTGAGCTAGGCTGTGTGACTCACGGAAGCCGCCGCGCGCAGAGAGAGCGTGCGGGGCACAAACGGGGAGAGTGCAGGAGGCGCGCGAGAGAGAACGCGGGGCTAGCGCGAAGGCCGTGGTGCGGGCGCAAAGGGCGCGGAGACCGCGGAGCGCGCGCGCGCGAAGCCGGGAAGCCGCGAAGCCGCGCAGATAAGAGAAGTGGGCTGAAGCAGCACAGAGCCGGGAATCCGCCGCGGGGCGAGGCGCCGAGAAGCAGCCTCGGGGCGGGCGCTGGGAAGCCGCGGGGATAAGAGAAACAGAAGTTTAGAAGTAAAATGAGAGAAATAGGAATGCTGGCAGATAGAAGTAAAATAGGAGAAATAGGAATGCCCGGAGATAGAGAAATAGAGAAAAATAAGGCCTCCCCACAACACGGCAATGAGAGAGCTTGGATTCGGTCTGCCTGATTAGTAAGACGATAAGCACCTGTGGGCGGCTGCAGGTCACTGAAGACAGGCACGTTATCAACACCAATAAGTCTCCCCACAAGATGGCAATGAGAAAGCTTGGATTCGGTTTGCCTGATTGATAGGGCTTGTAAGCACCTGCAGGCAGTTCTAGCAGAGCAGAGCATGCACTGCAGGGCACCGAACACAGGCACGCATCAGCGCCTAAAAACCTCCTCACAACATGGCGAAGAGAGGACCCAGACTCGGTTTGCCTGATTGGTAGGGCTTGTAAGCACCTGTGGGCAACTCCAGCAAGCAGAGCACAGTGTGCGCCACGGGGCACCGAAGACAGGCGCGTATCAACGCCAAAAAATAAAAAGAAAGGGGGATCTGTGGGGAGCAACTCAGACTAGGCTGTTACTGGAATTAAGACTTATTCTATGCATCTGCTCTCCCACAATATGGCGCTGGGAGAGGAGGAAACAGCTTCTACACAGCTGCCTCCAGTTCAACCAATAAACAGCAGGACCTGCTCCTGATTGGAGGAGAGCAGCGTACTCGGCGTGTGGGTAGCAGAGTTGGGATTGGTGGAAGAGGACTATAAAGGAGGAGAGAGACAACATGCACCAGGAACATCTAAGAGGAACACCTGTGCAACCCCCGAGAGAGCCGGCCGGCGGTGTGCCGCTCCCCCGCGGAAGTGGGGAAAGTGGCAGGGGGAACCGCCCTTCCACGGAGGTGGAAGGGATGGTAGCCAACCCGGGAAGAACTAGCAGCAAACCCGGGAAGGGCCGAGCAGACGAAAGAACAATGCAGGGTCTTGTGTCGTTCCTCCACGAAGAGGGGGAGCGACATAATGGTGCCGTGACTCGGATATGAAGCCTAGGCAGGGTTTAGTGTCATTCCTCCATGAAGAGGGGGAGCGACAAAGCACCTGGCTCCTGGCTTTGGATCAGCACAGTGCTGGCCATACCGGCCATATTGGGTGTGTGAACCAATGGAAGGACGACCTTTCTCTCTAATTATGCCTGCCAAAAAAAAAAAAAAAAGCAACACACAACACAAATTGTGGAAATATGTGATAGAGAAAAAACCCTAGAAATAACAATGCCCCTTATGAAAATAAAGATGTCTTCGGTTAAAATTTTGCTTTCCAACAGAAGCAAAAATCAATGAGTAACTACTCTTTTTAATTTTCATTGTCTAGTAAAAGAACCAACTTGTACTGCCAGAGGTAGAATATAGGCTTTTTTCCAATACATTTTCCATCTTAATCTTTTCCTTGTCTTATTGGAATTGCACTGCAGGCAGCACTAACATTTAAGCTCCATTTAAACACAATAACATTGCCTAACGAGTGTAAGACAACATTCCTGGATGTCATTTTTCCACTTCAACACACTTGGGACCTTCTTCTATTAGGAAGACTGGTTCACTTTGGAAATGCCTCACGGGAGGGTGAAAGATGGAAGCAGACAAGTGCCAACAAAATGAACTTTGACAGATAAAATCAGAAATGATACATCCCTCCAAATACTATAATTATCAGAGATCAGTCCACCAAACCTATTCCAAAGATGCCAAAATAACTGACATTATATATTTGGTATGCCAGACTCTAAAAGCTCAGCAATATTGATGATTACTGATGGTTTTATTTACATCTCTTTTCTATTTTTACTTGATAAACAACAAAAATGAATTGCACTTAAATAACATCATCAAAATGTATTATTTTACAGATCCTCAATATACCAACATGTTCCCTTTTAAAGAGAATTTTACCCCATATAAAAATTTTAAAAGGCATTCTTTTTATAAGGTACAATTAAAATGAAAATAATCTATGTGTATTTGCATTAATAATGTGTAAAATAGGGGCTGGTGCTGTGGCGCAGGGAGTTAATGCCCTGGCCTGAAGCGCTGGCATCACATATGGGCACCGGTTCTAGTCCCGGCTGCTCCTCTTCCAATCCAGCTCTCTACTGTGGCCTGGGAGAGCAGTGGAGGATGGCCCAAGTCCTTGGGCCCCTGCACCCATGTGGGAGACCGGGAAGAAGCTCCCGGCTCCTGGCTTCAGATCGGCGCAGCTCCGGCCATTGCAGCCAACTGGGGAGTGAACCATTGGACGGAATGCCCCTCTCTCCCTTTCTCTCTCTCTCCGCCTTTTCTCTCTTTGTATAACTCTGACTTTCAAATAAATAGTTTTAAAAAATGTATAAAATATATTTTAAGGTTTTCTGTTATGTGTATCTCCCTAAAACATTCAGATCCAAGGGGAAAATCTCAGTCAAGTAAAATAAAGGTGAATAGCAAATTTGGGGTTGGCCCAAGGAATGATCTGTTTTATCAACAGTAGTGAAAAGGGAAATGGATTATGTGTATGAGAGCAATGGGCAAGGACACAATGAGAACTTGCATGTATTAGTTGATGTAATCTTCACAGCCACCCTGTTATAGATTCTATTACTGTGACCATTGTAAAGTTGAAGAAATGAAGCGCAGAGAAGTTAAATTGTTTGAGAAAGATGGATAACAGAGTTGAGTGTCAAAATGCAGGAAATCCCATTTCAGCCCAGGGGCTCTTAACCATCACACCACATTACCTCTAATGAACAGTATGTCCTCTGGAAGAAAAGTGCACAGATAAACAAAGGGAACACATACAAATCATTTCTAAAGAGAAATAAGAGAAATTTTGTATATTCAGGGAGACTATTAACAAAGCAAAGACAGCCAATGTTTCTTTGTACTTTAGCTGAATATATTACATGATAATATATGAGTTAAGCAAATGGTACAGATACTTTATAGTTCAGTTTGAGGGAAGAGATTTCCATGACATGTATTTACATTTAAAAAGTTATCTCCAAGATTTCTTTGCTCATTTATTTTTATTAGTTATCTTCTTCCTAAAGGGTCTGCTATCTCCTTATAGATGATAAATGCATCTCTTTTTTTGAGCTACACAATTGCCTTTACAAAAAAAGAAGGTACAATATTAGTAGGACTTGTAGAAAGAGCATAAGATTTGAGGTCAAAGGACCTGAATTATATTTCTAATTCTTTTTTCTTTCACTGTGTGATTTATATTTTAACACAATATGGATTGCTTCATGGTTTGTTTTGCATTACATTGGCAGAGATGAGTAATTGTAAAACAGACCATTTAGATGCTAAAAGCATCTAAAATATTTACTATCTGGCCCTTTACAGAAACAACTTACCCATTCCAGGCTTGTGTAGTAAATAAGAAAATGTGCAGGTGAAACACTTACAGTATCTGGCAGATGGTGACTACTAAACAGATGCGAGCTCAGTATCTGGGGCAGTGGGTGGTTGACGTTCATGGAGTGCACTAGGTGCTCTTAAAAGAAGAAGGAAACCTCTCAGTATCCAAGGACAAACCCAGGTTCAATGCAGGAACTGGCAGTGATTTCTATAGCATTTTTCTTTTGTGTGTGTGTGTGTGTGTGTGCAGAATCCTCTTACCAATCAAATATTATGCTGAAACTCAATAGGCAATACAAACAAAAGCAACACTGATCTAAGGGTGGGGAAGGGAGATGGCAGAGCTACAATTTGAGCATAACGGGTCTCAGCCTCTTGTTTCTTTTCTGCATCATATACAATTCTTTCATAAAACTGTTTTGTTATTGCTGAGTTTTTATTTCATTGAGTAACAGAGATACATAAGTTGTAGGAATAGGTGTTATAACAAACTGATTTCCCAAGCAATACACCAGAGGCTTCACACAAAGGTTGATAATAAGTTTTTCAACATCAAACATAATAGATTTTTGTTGGTTTCCAATGAAAGAGGCAATTGTTTTACAACTGTGCCACAAATCATCATTCTAGAAAAATACCCTTTTATAAGGGGAAGTAAAAGCAATTTCTCACATTAATTAAAATGAAATTTGGAACAGAATCTAGGGAAAAGCTCAAATGTGAAAGGGAAGCTACACTGTAATTTCTCCTCTATCTTCTCTATCTTACTATGCATCCAAGATGTTTTCAAAAATAGTCTTAAAAACATTTAGAAACTGGAAAAAAGTTCCATCTTTTTTTAAGATTTATTTATTTATCTGAGAAACAGAGTAACCGAGAGAAGGAAAGATCAAGAGAAAGGTTCTTCCATCCTCTGTTTCACTCCCCAGTTGGCTGCAATGGCTGGAGCTGAGCTGTTTCGAAACCAGGAGCTTCTGCCGGGTCTCCCATGCAGGTTCAGGGGCAAAAGCACTTGGGCCATCCTTTACTGTTTTTCCAGGCATAAGCACAGAGCTAGAACAGAAGCGAAGCATCCAGGAAATGAGCCAGCACCCTTATGGGAGCCAGCACTGCAGAGGGAGGCTTAGCCTACTACACCACAGTGCCAGCACCTGAACGTTTCATCTCTAAGTAAAAGGGAAGGTTGCTTGGCCCTTCTGTGGTCTCCACCCTACTGTTTCCACCCCAAAGTCAACATCTTCCTCTTCCTTCAGCCTATTACTTTTTCCTGTCACAACTTGGACCACTTATTCTTGCCATTCATAGACACCTGCCCTCACTACAAAACTTGATTAATTACAGTAGAAAAATAATTGGTCCAAAAGTCAAACTATAAAATATGTGATTTTTCAAAATATGAATAGTCAACTCAAAAGATTTAACATAAAAATATTTGATGTCAACATATAAAATTTTTCAAAGTTCTATTTGTAGGATTTTTTTTCCCAAAGAAACCTTTTTATTTGAGGAATACAAACTTCATCCATTTAATTAGTACAACATTAGGAATATAGTGATTCTTTCCACCACACCCATACTCCCACACACACTCCCACACTTCCTCCTCCTCTTCCTCCCATTCCCAGTCTCATTCTCCACAAAGATCCATTTTCAATCAACTTTATACACAGAAGACCAACTCTATACTAAGTAAAGAGTTCAGGGCCAGCACTGTGGCACAGTGGATTAATGTCTTGGCCTAAATCGCCAGCATCCCATAAGGGTGCTGGTTCGAGTCCTGGCTGCTCCACTTCCTGTCAAGCTCTCTGCTGTGGCCTGGGAAAGCAGCAGAAGATGGCCCGAGTCCTTGGGGCCCTGCACCCGAATGGGAGACCAGGAGGAAGCACGTGGCTCCTGGCTTTGGATTGGTGCAGGGTGCCGTAGCAGCCATTTGGGGGGTGAATCAACAGAAGGAAGACCTTTCTCTCTGTCTCTCTTTCTCACTGTCTAACTGCCTGTCAAATGAAACAAAAAAAGAATGAGAAAGATGAGAGGGAGGGAGGGAAGAAGGGAGGAAGGGAGAAGGATGGGATGGGGGAGAAGGGAGAAAAGGAAGGAGGGAGGAAAGGGTAAGAAGAAAAAAGAGAATAAGAATTCCAAATAGAGATTTCATGCTTGTCACAAAGCAATTATTTGGGAAAAGGAGTAGTCTTTAGTATTATATATATGAAACATGAGATCTGTTCTCTTTTTTAAAAAAGAAAAGGAATACATGCGCATAAAATTCTGGATTGATAAAATAATATTTTGCTGTAAATCCTAAATGAACTTGCATATTCAATTAGCACTATTGTAGACAAGGCAAGAAATCACAGGCCTACAGAACACACTACAATGTTAAAGTACAAATTTTCATAACCACTTTCACTCCCCCCCCATGAGAAGGATTTCTGATATATCATCTTCATGGATTAACCTTGGGTAAAGAACAGAAAGAAATACTTGTCAGAAATCTCTGACAAGGTCCTAACGCAGAGTGGACAGCCGCTGAGAGAAGAAAGCATCTGTTAAGACAGTGAGGGGGCCAGCGCCGTGGCTCACTAGGCTAATCCTCCGCCTGCGGCACCAGCACACTGGGTTCTAGTCCCGGTCGGGGCGCTGGATTCTGTCCCGGTTGCCCCTCTTCCAGGCCAGCTCTCTGCTGTGGCCAGAGAGTGCAGTGGAGGATGGCCCAAGTCCTTGGGCCCTGCACCCCATGGGAGACCAGGATAAGGACCTGGCTCCTGCCATCGGATCAGCGCGGTGCGCCGGCTGCAGTGTGCCGGCCGTGGCGGCCATGGGAGGGTGAACCAACGGCAAAGGAAGACCTTTCTCTCTGCCTCTCTCTCTCACTGTCCACTCTGCCTGTCAAAAAAAAAAAAAAAAAGACAGTGAGGGAATGAAGACAGGGTGTGGTGCGGAGTGTGTGAGAATGTTTTGAAGAGCGATTTGGTCACATGGGGGACAGCTCCAGAAGAATTTTAGCGAGCCTTCCTATGTGATGTGTGATTATTACTGCTCCAAGATCTGCAGCATGTGTGGCAGTTTTCTGACAAAGAGGTACAGTATATATGAGCATGTCTCTGATAGTTTGTTTCACAAACCTTCTAAGCTTCACTCCAGGTTACTAAAAGGTCACCTCTCAAATCGCCTCGAACTTGAAAATGTAAAAAACAAATCAGCTACAAGATCCCACCACTAGATTTTAAGTAGGACCAAAAACAAAATGAAAAAATAAAAAAGAAATACTGCTGATAAGTAACTGTTCATAATCAAAAAGTTTGGTTGATTTTTAACTTGGTCCACCCAGCCAACTTACAGAAATGCCTGCACTATGAAAAATAAAGTAGCACCTTTATTCTTCCTGCCCTTGGCTAGTGAGGAACCCATTTATCTTCAGGGAGTAATTCCCTCAAATATTCCCTCAGAATGCTGCCCTAGGGGAAATGATGACAGCTGCTTCTTAATGCAATTTTTGTCAAGAAGATAAGTTTCCTCATTGAAAGGGTAAATGGAAGAAGAAATGGCTTCTGCTAACTGTCCTATTTCACAAGAAAAAGGCCTTAGGAAATCCCCTTAGAGTTGGGTTTTCTCTAACAGCTGGAAAGAGCTTTAATTGGTCAGCAACCAAATGGGTGAGATGCTTTGTTTCCTCAGCCCAAACCTAGACAAAAAGTTTAATTCTCTGAAAGGCCACTTCTTTTCTCTTAACTAGCTTACCTTCTGGATATAAATCTGGCCAATAACTGGGCTGAAAACAGGCTGCCTTTAGTGGAATGTGATTTTCTTTAGTCAAAAGAAACTCACTTTTCAGCTTGACCTTAGGAAGGGGTAGTCGTCAGCTCGTTTCTCTTTTTCTCTAGACAAAGCTCTACTTCAGTGTCACTGGCTACACACAGAAGAAGGCTTCTGGATGGACACCAACCCCGAATTACTTGTGCTGGATGATCTTACAGAAATACAAGCTTGTGTACCAGTCAATGTCAAGGAAGTCCTCTGATATACTTTGGCTAAGTTAATTTTGGAAGAGGGCTTTACAAAGCCCACAGGTTAGGATTAAGGCTGTTGTCGAATAGGGAAAGCACTGTAAATTACTCTGAGAATATAGAAGCTACTAGAGATAGCAATTCTCCAAGGAGTCCATCCATGCAAACAGTAACATGAACATATCACATAAAAAGGAAGACATTTTGGATATTTTCACCTCATTTATTAAAATAACTGCTTATAAATGAAGATTGATATATGATGTGATTTATTCCTTCGCTCCTTCATCATGTCAGGCTTTAGTGAAGAAAGTACATTGTCTATTCTATATTATACCTACTCTCCAAAAGACCAAGAAACTATGAGAGTAAGGATATTACAACAACACTGTAAAATATACAAACTTCTGATATGAATAAAGAGATGGTAGAACATGGAGGAAGTCAGTAATTTGTCTAGGAGTCAGAAAGAAAAAGGAGCAAGAAGCTTTTGCTAGAAGTGAGATTCACGCTGACCCTTAGAACAACAGGAATTTGCTAGTCAGTGAAAAGATGACTATCTGGAACATATGTGCAGAAACAGGGTGAAAGGGGTGGGAGATAAGGCTGTGAGAGCGATTTTTGTAAGGCATTGAACACACACAGAGAAACTGAAACTCTTTGAGCCTCTGAGGAGCTGTCAAATTTCTGAGTGAAGAAATTTCAGGCAGAACTATCAGCCACAAAAATTACAATGAGTTTGCCATCTGATTAAAGTTAAAGCAAATGATACTGACAATAAACATGCACTATAGTTTTTAAAAAGCACATTTTCTTACAATTAGATTCTAATTCATCAGTTGTGGGTGGGGGTAACAGTAAAGAAACAGTAGCCAATTATTTAAGTATTTCATTTTGTGTTTGGGGTAACAGGAAAGAAACTGTATCCAATTATATAAGTATTTCATTTTGTGTTTATACTAAAATAACAAAGCCATTGATGTTTTTAAAATTTATCAGTTTTTATTTTATTTTTCCCCCAAAGAAACTCTTAATTTAAGGAATTCAGACTTCATGCATTTCATAAGCACAACTTTAGGAATATAGTGATTCTTCCCACCATACCTGCCCTCCCACCCACTCTCCCAGCCTTCCTCCTCCTCCCTCTCCCATTCCCAGTCTCATTCTCCACTAAGATCTATTTTCAATTAACTTTATACACAGAAGAACAACTCTATACTAAGTAAAGAGTTCAACAATTTGCACGAAAAACAAACAAACAAAAAAAACCTGTTCCTCAGCATTCCACACAAGGGCTGTTCAAAGTCATTGCATCTTGAAGTTACTTTCACTTTTTTTTTTAGAAACTTAATTAACTTTAAAAAAGCACCCAAGAATGATACATCTATTACCGTCATTTTTAAGGCTGAATTTCTGTTTTGAGATGTCTATGTGGATAAGCATTATAAATGACTCATAAACTTAAAGTAAGAGGGACTAGAATCTAGCTGTGTAATCATTATAAAATATTAGGGTAGTTTGGAATATATTAATTTTCTCACTTTAAATTTAGCATTATTCTTTACCTAATGGGTTTATTTTGTTTGGTTATCTTTTGTATCTCTTATCATGGGTGAAAGGGAGATTGGAATCTTGATACAGTTTATGGTAGCTGAAGGCAAAAAAAGAAAAAGTATTTTCTAAGTTTTAATTTTTAGAAGAACCATGCAAAGTCCTCAGTTACTTTTTGGAAATGTAGTTTAAAAAGATGAAAAAAGAGAAGAAGAGAGCGGTCTCCTACAGAAAGTTATTCTGAGGCTCCCTGCTGTGTCAGTTAGATCCTACAGCTGCTCAAAATAGGAAATATCCGGAAGCACTGTGCTGTGTAATGGGAGAGGAGTGCTCATTTTTTTGGCTGACTTGCTCCAATGGTGTCCTAACAGAAAAGTCATCTGGGAGCATGTGCCCAAGAAAATATTCATTAGGGTTACAATTTATGTAAAAACGCATTATTAATGTGATGAATATTTGAAATTAGATCTCAAAATTAGAATTTCCACTGGTATTTGTATGTGTGCATATTCAAATATTCCTTAGTCAAGTTTACACAAATCTTAATATAAAAGAATCCTAAGGCATGTTGCTAATTTGGTGGTAAATTTGCAGCTAAAAATTTTACTGTGTCTTTTGAAAGAAAAGACAAATGCACAAAGCCACTAACCTTTCCCAACCTAATGCTTTACTTAAATTTTGAGGAAAGAAGTTAAGTATTAAATCTTTACAGGGATCCAAAAAAATGAAGAAAAAAGGATGTGTTATAACACTATAGTTTCATTTATCTTCCTTTGAAGAAACTTTTAAGAACATTGTGGGTGAATGGCTAAAACTCTCAATGACCTAGCAGGTAAGAAGATGGCAAATACATGCAAAATATAATGAGACAGGATTATCCAAGAAGTTCTGCATATCTTCAGTGTACATTCTTTTCAACAAAGATTGTGGCAGCCTTCAAGGCAGAATTATGTCATCACTTTTCAGATATCTCATCCTGGGAGACTTGACTCTATTTTTATTGTCCCATGTTTGTATATATATAACAATGAAAAAAAAGAAAGTTTGAATCATATATTTCATAAATGTACCCTCCTGTAACCAAAGCAACAGATAGGTTTACATTAGGATAGAATTCTCTAATATGGATACCTATATTTCTCCAACTGCCAGATTTTTCTTTATATACTCTGTTACCAGTGTTGACTCACACCAGTGATATGAATGTACTGCTTATTCATTAACTAGGTTTTTATTTGACAAAAATTATTATAAATTATCAAAAACATAAAGCACTCGAGACAATTTGCCTCTTCAAAGGCCTTGGGAGAATTACATTTCATGATTCTTCTTTAGGTTGTGTCAGTGTTTAAAAATAATACACACAGTGAGAGTTTTTTTCTGATCAACTGTACATGACTTTTGTGTCCAATATGGCACATTTTCATTTATTCTTTCTGAAAATAAGAGCTGGTCTGGAATTGAAGTGGACATGACATTACCAAAATATGGAATCAGAGTCCTCCTCCAATCATTGCCACATGGGTGAAAAGAACAGTTCATGTATGAGATGGAGAAAATGATAGTTCATGTATGTTAGATGTTAATTTGTCTTCACTACATAACCCATATTTCTACTATGTTTCTTTGATTCCAAGATGATATCAACTATAAGTCTTCCAGTGAATTAATAATGGCTTTTCTGAACATTTATGAAATATTAAATGAGTAAAAATATGAGTTTTAGAATCAAGAAAGATGAATTTTAAGGCACATTTTAGCCAGTCTTTACAGATACCCAACTATAAATTAGTTTGTCTGGAGAACATTATTTAGTTACCTTACCCACTTTAAGTGGAACGAAATCCAGGTTTTAAAAGAGGTTAAGGAGCCAGTGCTGTGGTACAGCAGGTAAAACTTCTGCATGCAATGCCAGCATCACATATGGATGGGTGCCACTGCCAGCCCTGGCTGTTCCACTTCCATTCTAGCTCCCTGCTTATGTGCCCTGCGAAAGGAGCAGAAGATGGTCCAAGTGCTTGATGAAACTCCTGACTTCAGCCTGGCCCAGCCCTGACTGTCCCAGCCACTTGAGGAGCGAACCAATAGATGGACAATTTCTCTTTGCCTCTGCCTCTCCCTTTGTCTCTCAAATAAACAAACTTTTTTTTTTTTTTTTTGGAATTAAAATATATGTTTATTTTGGAACAAACGTTTTTGAAATCCATTCATATCCTTTTTATAAAATGTATTTCCATGATTTGAAGACCCCTTGTACATATAAATTTCATAATTTCTGCATTAAAATAGACAGATTAATTCTATATTTCATAATGTTTAAGTGATCTCATACACATTTCCGTCCTGCTGTGGTTCACGGGCTTAGAGGAACTGTACTTCTGTATCAGTCTCTCTCTTCCCCGCCTTGGAAACAAACTTTTTTAAAAAATAAGTTAAAAGGAAAAAAGAAGCAATCAAAATAAGGTGTCTAATAAGTAGCAGAACGGCAAGTCAAAAACTCCAAGACCATTCTCATCACAGTCCCTCTCTAAGAAATACCATTTAGACAAATTTACCAAAAATAGAATCTGACAAAACATATTCACATATGTCTAAAACAATTTGCTTAGACATGCATCTTTTATTTCATCCCAATCTTACTCTTCAGGAATATTTACTAAGTATTAGCATTAAAACCACTGTTACCTCAGAGAGAAAATTTTGAGGATCTATATTGTTACTTTCTAATTAATGTCATCATTTTTAAAATTCAGGTAAGACAGGCTGTTTATGGATTTTCATATAAATCAGGATGCTTTTTCTCTAATGAGACTCATCAATAGATTATTAGAGTTTTATCTCAGTCTACACTTGCCAGGAGGAATTTAGGAGCCTGTATGAAGACAGACTGCACTGGGACTGAGTCCTCGTTTCACTATGTCCCCAGCCATGGAACTCTGGACCAATTACTAAGCCTCTTTAAGCACAATCTCTCATCATTTATGAGTCCATGTTCGCTAAGCTCTTAGCCCACAGTTTGGCATGGAGTAAATCCAACTGACTCATTCCATAAATATTTTAAATGCTACTGAGGTACATGGCCTATAAAAGGCAATTCAAATTCTCAACACATTTAACTTCAGCTTAGGCAGCGAGCAAATTGCACTCAGTGTCTTATATATAGAAGTAATTAAACCTAATTTTAAAGTCAGGCATATTATATTCAGTTTCATCACCAATTAACATATCAGATATTGCCTTCCTTTTAGAATTAGAGAAGAACCAGTGAAAATTATAGGGTGGTCAATAAAACCCACCTTTTAGAGATTACTCCTGGATCAAGTTTACCTTACTTTGTTTTTGATATTCTTAAGTTTGCAATAAATGAGAAATACCCAAAATGATGTATTCCAGAAGCTAGTCTGTAGACACTGACCTTACAACATAGAAGAAAAAAAATTTCCTTGTAATCTGGGATTCACATTAACTATTCCCTTTTGCTGATACACGCTGGGCATTCGCTCAGCTTGTGATGATCTTCAATAAGGAACTATGTGTAACTCTGTTTACAGACGGACAGTTTCCCAGATCTGTAAAATGACCAATTGTTTTTCTCTATTTGACAGCTACTAAAGCTACTCCTGGGAAACACAGCTCAGGATTCCACAGCTGTCTTTTGAATCTCCAATGAAAGGATTATAAAAACAAATTTTCCTTCAATCTCTAGTAAAAATAATGGTATTATTGATCTCCTTTTCAGTTTCCCCAAAAATCCTTCTACAGAGGGATGAAGGTACATGGTAACATTTCAGCTAATTCGGTTGTGGCAGCTGCTGAATGAGAATAGCATATGGCAATGAATGTTAGACTTCTTACCTACACAAAGTATTTTATAGTTCCTTTAAAATTTTTTATTTATTTTGGCGATGGATTCTTGCCACAGAAATAATATAGCTCTAGGCTTTGATATGGCTAGAAGAGTTCATTTTGGCCTACAGAGAGACAGGAAAAAAATCTATATTAAATTAGGGGTATGTCCTCAACCACAAAATAACAACATGTCTCTTGCAATTGACAACTGTGCTTATTAAAAGGGGAAAAAAATAGTTCTCCCACAGTCGAACATAGCGTCCACTCGCTGGTCACCAGATTAGAAAAATGTCATTGAATTCAAAACACCAAAATGAAAAATCAAATGACCATGGAAAATAACATTCCTCATTTGCATGTTTCTAAAATCTACTGCAATACAGAGTATGCTGTGCTCTATATTGACTTCTAGTGAATTTATAATTGGAATTTCAACTTTCTCCAAAAAGAGCATTTATGCTGGCAGGGAATTAGAAAATTTCCAAGATTGAACCTATAGTTCCAACAGCATGATTTAAAGCAAGAGTTAATCTTTACCAAGCTCAAAAGTAGTCATGATAATTCTCATTGTAACTGTTTCTCGACAGGAAGAGACTATTATTCCATTATCATGAAGTGATATTTCACATAGCACTACAACTACGCAGTATTAGGATAAAAAAACAGAAATGTACAGAAAGCAAAAAGTTCAAGAAAAAAATCAATATCCTCTAAATGCTCCTAAATTTCACACTGTTGATTAGGGCTCCAATGCACTTAATGATCACATGTATCAAATGACCACTTTTCCAAATGAACAATACTTCCAAAATATATCCTACACAATTTATAGGATTAGCCTTTCCACCTTACCCTATTCAGGTGATATCTGATTGACTGGCCTACTCAGATGCAATATCAGATGAAAACATGGGTACCTTTTATTAACATCTCATGGGGTATTATATTAATCTTAAAAAATTATTTATTTGAGAGGCAGAGAAACAGAAAGCTTCCGTTTACTAGTTTACTCTCCAGACACACACAACAGCCAGGGCTAGGCCAGGACAGAAGCTAGGAGATGGGAACTCAATCCAGGTCTCACATGTGGGTGGCAGGAACTCAGCAAATTGAGTCATCAGCACTGCCTCTCAGAAAGTACATTAGCTAGAAGTTGGTGTCAGGAGCCAGGAATCAAACTCAGGTATTACAATGTGAGTCACAGGTGTCTTAACAGGCATCTTAACCAGTGTCTTAAACTCTACACCAAACACTTGCCTTTGATGGGCCAGTGTTAAGATGAACCCATTTATAGAGCCCTAGTTATCTTACAACTGAACTCAGAATACCCAACAAATTACATAGGTTGACGGTTAATGTAAGCTTCATCAATAGCTTTCAAGAAACTATTGTAATTTTGGTTTTTCACAATTAACATCTTAAGATTTAATGCATCAGAGTGCACCAATCTGAATCACTCAAGTCTGAAGATGAGAATGGTTTAGTAAGTGAGGGAACCTGAACCTGAACCTGAACCTGAACCTGAACCTGAATAGAAACCTAGGGTAGTAACCAACTTTAGGTATGACCCTACATGATTTTTCCTCCAGGTATTCATGCCTCTGTACCTCTTCTCCCAAAAAAGCTAACTGACCTCTGTAACTAACAGAATATTGAGGAAATAAAGCAATGTGGCATCTGGGCCTTGGTCATAGATGGCATTATGGTTTCTGCCTGGTTTTCTTGGCTTGCTCACGCTGCTGGAAGCCAGACAACATGTTGTGAGAACACTGAGGCAGAGAGAGGCCCAGATGGGGAAGAACTAAGGCCTCCTGCCATCCTAAACCAAGCCTTCAGATAAATTTATTCTTGCCTGGAAAACAGCCTGAATCTCGCAAAGACTTCAAGTCAGAAACATTGGATCTCTTGGATAAATCCCACTTGATTGTGATGTAGTATTGTAGTTCAGTTTGGAAATATTTAGTAGAGAATTTTTGTGTCTATGAAGACCAAGAATATTGTAGTTTTCTTTTTGTGTTCTTTGTTTGGCTTTGGTATCAGAGTGATACTCTGTAAAAAGAGTAAACAGAGTTTCACAGTTATATCTTTTTAAATACTCTTTGGAGTTCAGAAAGTATTGGAGTTAGTCCCCCTTAAAATGTTTTGTAGAATTCAGTTTTAAAACCATCAAGTGGGTGTGTTTAGATTTTCTATATTTGCTAGATTTAATCTTAGTAGATATATGGATTTAGGAGTTTCACCATTTCTTTAAAGTTTTCCAATTTGTCAGCATACAATTAGTTGCTCATAGTTTCTTAGGATCCTCTGTATTTCTGTAGTTTCCTTTTTCCCTTGTTAGTCTGGCTGAAGGATTATCTATTTTGTCTAGCCTCTCAAAAAACTAAATTTTTGTCTTGTTGGTCTTTTGTGTTTTTTTATTTCTGTTCTGATTATTAGTATTTCCTACATCTTTCTAATCTGTGTTTGATTCATCCTCATTTTTCTTAGTCTTTGAGATGAATCATTAGATTTATTCGAATCATTAGATTTATTCTATTTTTTAATATAAGCATGTATCACCATAAATTTCTCTCTTAGTCCTGCTTTTGCTATATCCCACAAGATTTGATATGTTGTGTTTCCACTTTCATTTGTTCCAAGAAAGTCTGCATTTCCTTTTTCATCTCTTCAGTGATCCACTGGTCATTCAGCAGCATGTTGTTTCATTTCCATGTATTTGTAAATGTTCTATTGTTCTTCTTGTTGATTTCTAGTTCTATTCCTTTGTGCTCTGAGAAGATATAAGGTAAGATTCCCACTTTGTAAATTTACTGAGACTTCATGTGAGGCCTAATATATGGTCCATCCTAGAAAACGTTCCATGTGCTGATGACAAGAATGTGTAATCTGTGCCTACTGAGTGAAATTTCTGTAAATGTCTATTAGGTCCATTTGTACAACAGTACAGTTCAACTCTGATATATCTTTGTTGAATTTCTGTCTGGATGATCTTCCCAAAGAAGAGCTTGTTGTTGAAGTCCCCATGGGGGCATTATTTCTAACCTATATTTCTTTGTCCAGTGAAATTATCAATCAAATGTGAGATTAGAATAAAGACATTCTCAGGACACATAATACCTCAAATATGTACCTCCCCAGTTATATCAACTTCCTGTGGAAGTTATGGGAAGATGCCCCTAATGAAAATGATAAAGAGAATTTAAAGATGGGTGAGGAGAGGGAAATCCCAGACAAGAGAGAAGGAGAGGCTGGCGCCACGGCTCACTATGCTAATCCTCTGCCTGAGGCACCAGCACCCTGGGTTCTAGTCCTAGTTGCTCCTCTTCCAGTCCAGCTCTCTGCTGTGGCCCGGGAGTGGAGGATGGCCCAAGTGCTTGGGCCCTGCACCTGCATGGGAGAGCAGGAGGAGGCACCTGGCTCCTGGCTTCGGATTGGCACAGTGCCCGGCTGTAGCGGCCACTTGGTGGGTGTACCAATGGAAAAAAGGAAGACCTTTCCCCCTCTCTCTCTCTCTCTCACACTGTCTAACTCTGCCTGTCCAAAAAGAGAGAGAGAGAGAGAGAGAGAGAGAGAGAGAGAAAGAGAGAAGGAGAAGGCATTTTCAAGATAATAGTAAAGCAAAATTGTGTATGACAATTGTACAGAATTCCAGAGAACTTATTCAGAACAGAGCAAGAGGATAGAAAATATCACTCACAGGGGTATTTTTATGTGAAAAAAAAAATGATATGATACCTAATTTAATGAAGTTATTGAAGAGAAGTTCACATTTTTAAAAATATGACGCGGGAATACACTATTTATTAACTTAAGGCCAAATAAAACATTATTCCGTAGAGAAATGTAATCATATAATTAACTATGAATAACATTTTCATTGCAATAATATGAGCACCAGATGTTAATTTATTTGAAAATTGAGATAACCAAACGTAAAGATAGAAAATTCTAAAAAAAAAAATATTATTCCCAACTTCCAGAGCAGAGAATAAGATAGTATGGTATTTAGAAACACTGCATTAAACCCAAGGACAAAGCAGAAAAAAAATGTTGAACATGGGGTACGCATTTAGTCTAGCCCCTTAGTAAGATGCTGGTTAGGAGAGCCTGGATTTAATCTCTGGCTCTAGATTCCTGATACTGCAGACTCTGAGAAGCAGCAGTAATGATACAACTAATTGGGTCCTTTCCACCCAAATGGGAGCCTTGGTTTGAGTTCCAGGTTCCTAGGTTAGGTCACTGTCCATTCCCAGTGACTGTTGGCATTTACATGGTAAACCAGAGGCCAGGAGCTTGCTCTCTTTCTTACTGCCTCTCAAAGAAATCTTTTTAATTAAATGGTGAGCACTTTTGCATAAGAAATAAGAAAAGGATGAGGAGGAGGATGAGGCCAGAGCACTGCTATATTTTGTTATACACGTGTAAAACCAATGACCTTTAAATTAGACATGTATATTAATTTGGTTAAAAAAAGGAACTTAGGTTTTCAAAAAGCAAAGCTAATTGGCTTCTCAAAAGAGTACTAAAAATTTTACATCTAATAAAACACCATAAAAATTCCTCCACATATGACTTTAATGGGAGACAAACAAATTGCACCTCCAAAGGAAAAAAGTTACCTTTACAAAAATCAGAAATTTATTTTCTCCATCTCTTTTCCAATATAACTGATTAATAACTTTTTATACATAAAAATTCCTCCACATATGACTTTAATGGGAGACAAACAAATTGTACCTCCAAAGGAAAAAAGTTACCTTTACAAAAATCAGAAATTTATTTTCTCCATCTCTTCTCCAATATAACTGATTAATAACTTTTTATAGTAACACAAATCCAGAAATAGCTTCAAATACTAACATAAAACTCAATAAATAAAATGTATGTCTATTAGAAGAGGGTAAAAATTAGTTCACATGTACCAGAATCATAAAAAAAATTCGTTTGATGTTCCCAAAGGAGAACCATTTTGGTACAAGGAACTGGTTAAACTAATCTGTATAAAAGTATCAACATCAAAATTCAGGGCAATCAGATTCATATTGAACTTAATGAAAAATCAGCTCAAAAGATATGAGGAAACAATGTGCAAAGGAAGGTAATTTTAGAATAGGAAATGACCTAAACTTTGTTTGTTAAAAATCTAATTCTATTGTAGAGTCTATCACTTCTAGGTGTTTTATAGTGGAGAACAATCCTCAAATTTTGCTGTTTAGGATACAAATTGACTTTGAGTTACAGCAGAAAAGAGGGTGGCATTTGCCACAGAGGGTGAGCAGGTCACTGGGGATGTGTGCATCCCACATCAGAGTGCTTGGTTCAAGTACCCAATATGCTTCCAATTCCACCTTCCTGCTAATACACACCATGGGAGGCAGCAGGTGATGGTTCAAGCACCTGGGTTCCTGCCACCCACATGTCAGACTTGGGTAGGGTCCCCAGGTTTCTGGCCTGGCCCAGTCCTGGTTGTTGCAGGCATTTGGGGAATGAACCAGCAGATGGAAGAGTACTCTTCATCTGCCTCATTATGTTTCTTTCTCTGTCTCTCTGCCTTCCAAATAAAATAAAAACAAAATTTCAAAAATCTTTAATAAAATCCTCTATCTCAGTGACAGTTTACAAAACAAAAGAACCAAGTAATATAATTATACAAATGGTGACAAAATGAAAACACATTAGGGAGAAATAAAATGAATCTTAGACCTAGACACTGCTAAGAACAGATACTAGGCCTACAGAATTCAAGGAGTACATTACTGATTTAAAAACATGAGTAGCAGCCATAGCATTTGATACTGAATATATGTTTTGGGAATGTTTGAAAATAAAGCTGTATAGAGGAAACTATCCATCCACCCAACTAAGTAATTAATTAAATCTCACTTAAATCTAATGTATCTCAAATAAATATAATTTAAAAATCATTTTATTATGGTGAGTGTACTATGAGAAAAGTCATGAAAAGAAAGCTTTATAACTAACTGCTTCATAATTTAAAAATATTTAACTGGAATATTGCCTTAAATATTAACACTTAAAAGTAATTATTTACTAAATTTGATCCCCTGAATAGGAGCACTTTCACCCATGTTGTCTAAAGCTGTCTGCCTGTAAAAAAAAAAAAATACATACAAACTTTTTGGCTATCTTTTTTCATAAGATGTATTTTGAAGATTAAGGGGAAACGTTAATACAACACAGAATTTCCTACAAAATAAAATCATACAACAAAATAGTTAACATACAAATAAACAATGATTAGATTAATTGATGGGGTGAAAGCAGAAGAAAGTACTGTAACAACTTTAACTACAACAAATAAAATATTTTTCTATATAATGATTTTACCCGAGACTAACTAACAATTTCCTCTCATTTGAAAAAGAATAACACACATAATCAATTAATCTAGTTTTTATTCTTTTCTGTACAAAAACGCTATGCTACATAAAATGGCATACAGCAAAAGAAAGTTAAGTCTGGTACAGATTATTACACTTTTATTGCAACCAAAAATAAAGAAAATAAATTTAAACTATGTATTTGTTCATCCCTCTCTCTCTATATATATATAAAAATACTTATTTATTTATAAGTGTGTGTGTGTATTGAGTTGTTTCTTCTTGTGAATTACATTGTGATCACTTCCAACAATTAACCCCAATAAACAATGAATCTGAAAATCAAAGGAAGAATATGCCAAGATACTGAGATGATAACATTTTTGACACACGGGTAAATGAAGTGTATTTCTGAAAATAGTTTCACCTATTTCTTTTTGCTTTTTTAAAAGCTTGCCACTAGAAAATGCTAAGCTGTATATGTAGCTCACATTACCTTTCTGAACAGCTCGGATTTAGATATTTTAAAACAGAGAACCTTGTTTTAATGGATTTTTGGAATTATACATTTATTTGACTTCAAAGTAGGATGCACAATAATTAAATCCAACCTTTTTAGATGAACTCATAAATTTTTCACTCATAAGGCATAACTCTAGACTGTGACTTTAGGAAGGAGAGAAGATCAAATTCAAAATACTTATTCACAAGAAAATGTGTCTTCAAGCAAAAGACATAGAATGTACAAGGGATGAAAAGAGTTCACTTGTTTTTAAAGGAAATACGTGAAATAATTAGGAATAGGAGGAAATGAAACAAGAGTCTAGTTTAGCAAAGAAATTCAGTTTCCATTTATAGATTAGAAAGAGATTAAATAACGGCACTGTAACAAACTTGGGAGGATTTTACTTAAAATGTCACATATTTAATCAGGATTTCCAAGCATTAATCAGAAAGACTTATTGGAATCAATTTCCCCACAGAAATAATTAAAGTAATGTATACTAATGTGCCCAATTTTATTTAGTGAAACATATAAGATATTTTAGGGTAATGATTTGTACCATTTATAGATTAATCTGCACAGCTAAAAAAAGAGACATGAATAATGGTATTTAAGCTTTTTTCCATTTTTGTAAAGATGATTGAAATATATACTTGTTAAATCATTAATATATATTTCAATTTTAGAAGGTGAGTCATGTACTCAAATACATTTACCTGAAGTGTACTGGAGGGAAAGCCATACCAATTTAAAAATATTTAGTTAAACGTTATTTTTAAAATTTGATTTAAGAGATACAAATTTCATGTATTTCCTATGTACAGATTCAGGAACACAGTGACATTGTCCACCTTAACCTTCCTCCCACTCACGATCCCACCCTTCTTCCTCCCTCTCCTATTCCTGTTCTTAATTTTCACAAGGATCTATTTTTCACTTATTTTTTTAAAGATTTTGTTTATTATTTCTGATTTATTTGAAAGTAGAGTTACAAACAGTGAGAGGGAGAGACAGAGAAAAGGTCTTCCATCTGCTGGTCCACTCCCCAAATGGCAAAGGCCAGAGCTGGGCTAATCCAAAGCCAGAAGCCTGGAGCTGGTTCCAGATCTCCCATATAGGTGCAGGGGCCCAAGCACTTGGGCCATCTTCTACTGCTTTTCCAGGCCATAGCAGAGAGCTGATCAGAAGAGGAGCAGCCAGGACTAGAACCAGCACCCATATGCAGTCAGAAGCTTAACCTACTGTGCCAGAGCTCCAGCCCCTTCATTAACTTTATACTCATAAGATTAACCCTACACTAAGTACAACAAACAGAATGAAGAAAATAACACTGTTCCTCAACAAAGTAAAGGCTATTAAAAATCATCACAAAAATTTAATTAAAACAAGTTGATATACTATAAAGATTTATTTAAAATATGTAAAATATTTCATTAAATAAATATTTGTATTTTTAAGTATGTGTACCATACAGGCTACGACAACAAGGACTTTTATTTTTTTTTTTTTTAAACTTTTATTTAATGCATATAAATTTCCAAAGTACGACTTATGGATTACAATGGCTTTCCCCCCATACCGTCCCTCCCACCCACAACCCTCCCCTTTCCCACTCCCTCTCCCCTTCCATTCACATCAAGATTCATTTTCGATTATCTTAATATACAGAAGATCAGCTTAGTATACATTAAGTATGGATTTCAACAGTTTGCTCCCACACAGAAACATAAAGTGAAAAATAATAGATGATTTTTTTAAATGATGATGAAATCAGAGCAGACCTATTGTCATGTTTAATCCCAGTGAGAGTCAAGTTGGGAATTGATAATTTCTTTCTTTTTTTTTTTTTTTTTTTTTTTTACAGAGGATCAGTTTAGTATGCATTAAGTAAGGATTTCAACAGTTTGCACCCCCATAGAAACACAAAGTGAAATATATTGTTTGAGTACTCGTTATAGCATTAAATCTCAATGTACAGCACATTAAGGACAGAGATCCTACATGAGGAGTAAGTGCACAGTGACTCCTGTTGTTGACTTTACCAATTGACACTCCTGTCTATGGCATCAGTAATCTCCCTATGCTCCAGTCATGAGTTTCCAAGGCTATGGAAGCCCTCTGAGTTCTCCAACTCTTATCTTGTTTAGACAAGGTCATAGTCAAAGTGGAGGTTCTCTCCTCCCTTCAGAGAAAGGTACCTCCTTCTTTGATGGCCTGTTCTTTCCACTGGGATCTCACTCGCAGAGATCTTTTGCCAGAGTGTCTTGGCTTTCCATGCCTGAAATACTCTCATGAGCTTTTCAGCCAGCTCCGAATGCCTTTAGGGCTGATTCTGAGGCCAGAGTGCTATTTAGGACATCTGCCATTCTATGAGTCTGCTGGGTATCTCACTTCCCATGTTGGATCACTCTCCCCTTTATTTACTCCATCAGTTAGCGTTAGCAGGTACTAGACTTGTCTATGTGCTCCCTTTGACTCCCAGTCCCTTCACCATGACCAACCGTGAACTGAAACTGATCACCTGGAACAGTGAGATGGCATTGGTACATGCCACCTCGATGGGATTAGATCTGTAATTGATGCACAGTTATTCTTAAGTGTTGAAAATTAACTGAAATGTGATCCCTGTTAAACATGGTGGTGGGAATGGGAGAGGGAAGAGATGTATAATTTGGGACATGCTCAGGCTGACTTGCCCCAAGTGGTGGAGTTGGAAGCATACCAGGGGATTCCAACAAGGACTTTTAAAGCTACTTTTTACTCTATATGATTAAGAGAAGTAAGGTAGACAAATGTCCAAGTTTCTTGCAGACAAACATTCAACAAATTTGATTCTCTCTCTAAAAATGAGCAATGTACAGATGTTTACAATTACAGAAAAACAACCAAATCAATGCAGAAAAATTAAGATATTAGGGTAATTCATTCAAGACTTTCCTTTTCATATTTATAATTTTTTTTTTTTGACAGGCAGAGTGGACAGTGAGAGAGAGAGACAGAGAGAAAGGTCTTCCTTTGCTGTTGGTTCACCCTCCAATGGCCGCTGCGGCCGGCGTGCTGCGGCCGGCGCACCGCGCTGATCCGATGGCAGGAGCCAGGAGCCAGGTGCTTATCCTGGTCTCCCATGGGGTGCAGGGCCCAAGCACCTGGGCCATCCTCCACTGCACTCCCTGGCCACAGCAGAGGGCTGGCCTGGAAGAGGGGCAACCGGGACAGAATCCGGCGCCCCGACCGGGACTAGAACCCGGTGTGCCGGCGCCGCTAGGCGGAGGATTAGCCTAGTGAGCCGCGGCGCAGGCCCCCTTTTCATATTTATAATTTAAAAGGAAGTATGGGAGCATGAGTGGGAGGGAGGATAGGGTGGGAAAGATCACTATGTTCTGTATCTGTGTATATGAACTACATGAAATTTGTTCACCTTAAGTTAAAAAAAAAGAAAAAAAGAAAAACTGAAATAACTAAATATTACATGTCAAGAAAAAGACAAAAAACAAAAGACAGATTATTTTTTCTTGTTTCCCAAAAGTATTCAATTTATAGCTTTTGGTCTCTCATTGAACTTCACTGTCTTAGTTTCCAACTGATTCTCATTTTTTTAAGGCCTGTGGCCACCCTTGACTACTAAATTCATTGAACTGTGCATTTAGGAAAAAACATATTGCTGAATTCAAATATGGTAGGAAGTTCTATTGACTGAAGAATGATTCTAGAACCTGAAACAAAGACTTAACAATAAACTAGAGGAAGGTTACAGATGGCCATGAGCTCTTTATAAAAAGTCATGATTCCAATATTCCCAGCTACAAACGTTGCTATATATAGTTAGATCCTTCCTTAACTATTCCTGTATTAGCCATATTATCAGTAATTTAACAAAATTAATTTCCTTTTTGTCTACTATGCTTTTGATTTTCTCATGTGAGCAACACTACTGTTTTCTCTTAGAAGGGAAGGATGGCCCAGATTACATTTTTACTTCTTATTACAAAAAGGGTATAGTTCTACCTGTAATGTAATCAAAACACTGGGGATATCTGAGTCCTTAAAATAAAGATCATGTAACTTTCACGGAATCTTTAAAAAAAATATGCTAGCACTTGCTGCAAAGGCGATCCCATATCTAAGTGCCTGTTTAAGGCCAATTCAACTTAGAGCTAGTGTTTACCCACAGAGGCAGCAGATGATGTTTCTTTCTTTTCTTTTAAGATTTATTTATTTACTTGAAAGAGAGAGAGAAGAGAGGCAGGGAGAGGGAGAGGGAGATATATATATATATATATATATATATAGAGAGAGAGAGAGAGAGAGAGAGAGAGAATCTTCCATCCGCTGGTTCACTCCCCAGTTGGACCCTAGGGCAGGATCTGTGCGGATCTGAAGCCAGGAGCTTCTTCCAGGTCTTCCACGCGGGTGCAGGGGCCCAAATACTTGGGCCATCTTCCACCGCTATCCCAGGTCATAGCAGAGAGCTGGATTGGAAGTGGAGCAGCCAGGACTCACACCAGCCTCCATACAAGATAGTGGCACTGCAGGTGGTGGCTCCATCCGCTACACCACAGTGCAGTCCCGATGATGTTTCAAACACTTGGGGCCCTGCCACCCATAAGAGAGACCTGGACTGAACTCTGGGATCCTGACTTCAGCCAGCTCCAGTTCTGGCTATTGTAGGCATTTGGAAAGTGAATCAGTGAATGGAAGAATCTTTGTCTCTTTCAGATTTTCAAACAAAATAAAAATAAATAAAAAATTAAACAAGTCTTTTTTGAACTTTCAGAAACTAATTTATTTAACTTGTTAACAGATCTAGAAATTAACTTCAAAGAAGTTATTATTTAACTTGCCCCAAAATCAGACAGGTACTATATTTCTTAGGCTGTAAGGTCGACTTACTTCACTTTTTCAACTGTATTGTTGAAATCAGGATACTATTTACAATTCACAGTGTTATTATTTTACACAATTTTCCAGCAAAAGCTTCATAGTAGAAATTCAGACCTAGGTTTCTTCAAAAAAACAAAAGAAAACAAAACCCTGCTCCTACATGATTGCATTTCAATAGTTAGGTGGATTTAAACCTGGAGTTCAAAATCATCCTGAGCTCCTGCTCCCTATAAATTCCAAAATCTGAGCATATGTTAAAATTGGTTTCTATTTATTGGGCACTAAAAACAATCAAAATTTAGTAAGATTATTGCAATAAATGTTAAATATTGTATATTGCATGTATAACATGGAAGCCACCTTCCATGAATGAATGAATCAAATGACTCAATTTTCTAAACAAATCAGTACATAAATGAAACAAAATGACTGTAAAAAAATAGTACCGTATCTGTGACAAGCATTGCTTCCTCAAATCTTGTGATTCCAAGAATTCTGCCCATTACTTTAATTTTGGACAATTTTACAAATATGGCCGAGCAAGCAGATGTCTGGATGAGTGTAAATATGTTGGTTAAAAGGCACTACTTGCACATCAGGGTATCTGGGTTCAATTTCCAGCTCTGTTCCTGACTCCAGCTGCTTCCTAATGCAGACCCTGCAGCCGTGATGGCTCAAGTCATTGGGTTTCTGTCATCCACATGGGAGAATGTCTAAGACTGACTCTCCCAGCACTAGCTTTAGCCTCAACCTGGCTCAGGGCCATTGCAGGCATTTGGGAAGTGAACCAGCAGACCAGAGCTGTTACTGTCTTTTTCTTTCTCTCTTTACTTCTAAAATATGTAAGTAAATGAGGAAAATAGTTGTAAAAATTCAAAGCAAAGGGGCTGGTGTAGTGGCATAGCAGATTAAGTGGTAGCCTGCAGCACCAACATCCCATTTGGGTGCCAGTTCAAGTTCCAGCTGTTCTACTTCTGACCCAGCTCCCTGCTGGTGTTCCTGGGAAAGCAGCAGAGGCTGGCCCAAGTCCTTGAGCCCCTGCACCTATGTAGGAGACCCATAAGAAGCTCCTGGCTCCTGGCTTTGGCCTGGCACAGCCCTGGCTATTACTGCCCTTTGGGGGAGTGAACACTTTACCTACCTCTCCATCTCCCTCTCTGTCTCCCTCTGTAACTCTGTCTTTCATGTAAATAAATAGTTTTTTAAAATTGAAAAGAAAAATTCTTGTGTTATTAAAGTCCCAGATTGTATAAGACTTCTGTTTTATCACTTTAAATTTTTAGACCTAACATTGTCACATTTTACAACATACGGAGTTAAGGGGTCACTACGAAATATTTCAGTTCTAAACCCAAACTATCATCTTACATCCTAAACAGAGAAGAAAAAGAATGTTGGGGAGAAACTGAGATTTTCCAACACATTTCTACAGAAATATCCTGGTAGGAAGTATATGAAGAGATTGTTTTTTCTCTTGGAAGACGAAGTATTGAGACACAGTGTTCCCATCCTCAATTCAATCGAATCTCTTCAAACACAAAATACTGACGAGTTCCTTTCTCAATACCTGTACCACTGACTCACACGAAAGAGTAACTGAAGCAGTGATGTCACTCACGGGTTACCTTCTGATCTGCTACTACAGTGTCTGTGCAGCACAGTCTTGAAGCCACAGACGACTCACTGAACACTTTGGGTGGAAGATTTGTAGAGCATCATAAAAACAATGACTCATGCATTTCATGCTGCAAATAGCTCAATTTGTTGAATTAATTCGTGTTTCTAAACATATTAACTATGTGATCTATGTAAAACAGGGTACACTGTACAGGTCTAACAGAAATTGGGAAATCAATGGAACAAAGTAATGTGGAGAAAGGAAATATTTTGCTTAAGATTTATGTTAGTTTGAAAGGGAGAGCTGCAGAGAGAGAGAAAGAGGGGGAGGGGTGGAGAAGGAGAAAAGGAGAGAGAGAGAGAGATCAATCTTCCATTTGCTGGTTCACTCTCCAAATGGCTGCAATGGCTTTGGATGGGCCAGTTCAAAGCCAGGACCCATGAGATTCATCCAGGCATCCCACATGGGTTCACAGGCCCAAGGACGTAGCCCATCTCCCACTGCTTTCTCAGGCACAATTAGCAGAGAGCTGAACCGGAAGTGGAGGAGCCAGGACTTGAATAAGCACCCATATGGGATGCTGGTGTTGCAGGCAGCAGCTTTACCCATTATGCCACATGCCGGCCACAGGAATTCTTTTAGGTCACTCACTAGACCTAAAATAAACTATAACACAAAGTGGCTTAAATACAAATCTTAGATTGACATGAAATATGGAAAAACCAGGGCCCAAATAATCAAAGTAGTGGATGCAAAGACATCATGGTTGGGGGAGGGGAGGGTAGTATTTGTAGCACAGCAGACATCATGGGGCTCAGTTGGGGACGTGCTCAATTGAAAATCTGAATATATGAAACAGGTCAGAACCATGGTCAGGGTGCTAAGCAGAATACTGAGAGGTTTAGGAAGACTGACTGTTCTCAGTAGACATGATGAATTTATTAAATAACTCTGTAATTTCTCCTAATTCAATATATACAGTCTTATCTTCATGCCTTCCCCAAATTCTATACCCCAAACATAAACAACTACTATTTTTATCTCTCTCAAACATGCTTTAGATTTTTCTGTCTCTTTGGTTATGCAGATTCTTTACCTACAAGGCTTTCACCTCACTTCTTTCTCATCATTTGACGAAATCCTATTCATCTTTCTCAAAACAGGTGACATGTCATCTTAGTACCATTTTAAAATTGTTCCAAAGCAGTTCAGAAAATCTTCAAAATATGTCTCTTCCTGGAGGAACCTCCTGGCTCCTGGCTTCAGATCAGCCCAGCTCTGGTCATTGCAGTCATCTGGGGAGTAAACCAGTGGATGGAAGACCTCTCTCTCTCTCTTTCTCTCTGTCTCCCCCTCTTTGGAACTCTGCTTTAAAATAAATAAATATTTTTAAAAAGATGTCTTTCACAAAACTTTCATCTAGATTCATTCACCCACTATTGAACTTCATCAACATATATTTTATATGAATTAACTATTTTATCTAGGCCATAAATTACTAACAAAAGGTGTTTCTAAATGAGACCAAGGTATGGACAAGTGTGTTGTAGACTGCCTCAATAGACATTTGTTGATGCCAAAATATTGGGAGTGATCCTTACAATATAGAAATAGTGACTCAATGTTGATATGAGAGAATCTGAGAAAGTCATGCTCTTACTTATCACCCTACCTCCAAACACCTAGAAAAAACACATAAGATTGGATGGACCAATTTTCCTGGGTACAATTACATTCTGAAAATTACAACACACACCATTATTCTTCCTGACAGAAACAGTATTATTTGTATTATATTCCTCTCTAATGTGCTATATTCTGCAATAGCCTGCATTTACTAAAAACTATTTTTTGCAAAAGGATTTTTATATACTTGTCCCACACTGATATTGACTTATTTTGACCAATGACTTGTGGAAAGAACTGATAAGTGTAAGAGAAGCTCTTGGACCTATTATGAGGTCTGACATGATCCTTTTTACTGTGTTATGAGACAGGTAATATTCTAGATACAGGACACCATGGGTCCACAGTGAAATGAGGCTATGGAAAGTTGCAACTAAAATGCACAGATATGTAGCATGAGTGAGACCTAAGCTTTTAAGGTTTAAAACACTGCATTTTAGAGGTTAATTGAACATACAACAGTCTACCTTATTCCAATTCATTTTATGTGCGTATAAATACACGAGGTTAAAGAAATGTATTCCATTTAAACACGCACAAACACACATACACACATCTTTCTTATGTTTTGTTTCACAGTCGCTGAGAAAGAAGGGAGAGCGTCAAACTGTACAGATTAGAAAAGGTTCTCAGATTCTATTCTATTCATTCACCTTTAGGAAATACTGCAGAAATCACAGGAATTGCAGAGACAGAGACTAAATTCATTATGATCGATTCCTCCTGTAAGGAGTTATTTTCCCCCAATCCTTAGTTGATATACATCAATATAAAGCAATGAATCTGATAGAAAAGGCAAACAAATAATACTTATTATAAAAATATTTTTTGCCTTTACAGAAAATTTCATTGCCATATTTCTTTGCTAGATTTATACTTGGTGCATGGCCAGATCACTGCTACCCACAATGATACATTTTCTGTGTCTGCCAGGGCACTAGCTTACCAGAAATGATCTGTTCTCCATGTTAAACATCTGCTCTGTATTCATTAAGTATCTAAATCAGTTTTTGTTTTTGTTTATGTCCTTCATCTTGTACATTTCTACTTTTTCAAAATGTGCATAGGCAAATTTTTGCACATATGTGAAAATGCATTGTCAATTCATATTTATTCTGAATCATAAGATTAGTAAAGAAGAAAAATGTGTAGTATAAGGCAATATAACTGACCTAAGACAAAATAAAACTATATCATCAGACACATAAATTCTGAGTTTATTTGTCTAATGTCTTCTCAGTTATAGGATTTGTCACTTCATGTAGATACCAAAGGAATGAGTGATGCAGCCATCAGTCATGCAGATTATTGAAAACAGATTAATGCACTGATAATACTGTAGAATCACCCTCAGGAGGTTTGTATGAGGATTAAATTATAACACACATGTGGCTTAGCCGTTTCAGGCGCAGTAACCTCTGTATGTCAGGAAAGACATTGAGCATGGGCACCATCAGAACTGAACATGTGCTTGGATTCCTAACGTACAAAAGGACAATATTTTTTAGGAAAACTCTACTGGCAGAAACAACATTAATGACCTACTCAGTTCAAAATAAATGAATAGAAATTATAACAAAAACTTTAGGGGTAATTGTATCAAAATGGGCTAGGAATTAGCATCAGAACCTGAGATTACTATTATTCCAGCATTTTCTTTCCACTCTTGAACCTGCCTGAGTCTTTGATCCAATTTCAAGGACTGTAAAGACAAAAAGTTACAGCCTGTCCAAGGACAGAATGCACACTGGCCTCACCACTACTCATCAATATAATCCATGTCATGATTAGTATTTAATCAATCATGGGAAGCTAATGAGAAAACCAGAGCTCAAAATGGATCTAGTTTTATATGTATCTCCTACTAGTAAGAACTGAAGCAAGTTACTTAACTTCTCTTTGCCTAGATTACTCGATTATAAAATTGACTAATAATGGTACCTTCCCTCCATAAGTGTTATAAGGAATATAAGAGAAATCACCTGCAAACCACTTAGGAATGAGCTTATAGTCATTATTATCCAGAAGAGTTGAGGCAATCACGAAAGTCTTTTCACACCTGCATTTAGGAACAGCCCTGGAAGGATACCTTTAGGGAACTCATCTGTGGCTAGGCGAAAGTTGAGATATTGATGGCTTCAGGTAAACAAGGAAATGAAAGGAAGTAAGGGTAGAATGCAAGTTGACAATAAACTCAAGAGAGTATAAGAACTGCCGACTGCAGCAACCAGCAGGAGACTGAGAACAAGACTGGTTTTGGAAACTGCTACATGGTTGGACTCTTCCTTGTCGAGTAAGACACTTAAATGAACAACAATTTCAAGAACTAATGAAAGCAGCTACCTCCGGGAACAATCACTAGGAAAAAGCAACATTACAGGTCAGGTTAGAAGACTTTCTGGCTGTGAGATTGCAACCAAGGAAGCCTGACTCAATCTCCAGAGAAAAGCATTTAGTTTGCACTATCCTTTAACATGCAGAGGAATGTGCAACTAAACAACTGATAATACTTCATTTTACACCTCCCTAACAATAAGACCAATGACTAATTTACCTATTTCTCCCACATTGTCTAGTCTTTTAGCTGTATCTAATATTTTTTCACATGATAGTTGCTCAAAAAATCTTTTGCATGGAAAACACATTTGTTCCAAATATTCTGACTTGTTAAGAATCCCAAAATCAGCAGATGGTAACTGGTCAGCCTGTAAAATGTAATCAAGTCTTCAGATTTTTGGAGGATTTTGCCAAGTACCACATCTGCACTCAAAAAAGCAAGAGAAATTACTAGATGCCACCACCTCCAATCACTGAAGACACTGTTATATAATGAGTCATGGAGTCTATAATGAGGTTATCATATACACAGTAGTATCTTTCATTTTTGAATTGGTATCACTCATGCCAGGTGTTCTCTTTTAATAGCTATGGTGAAGTTCAATGTTTAACACTTATTTAAAAATTTAAAACTTTTTTTTGTATTTGAAGCATCAACTAATGCCATTTCCCTCAGATTTTGGTAAGCCTATTAAGTCTGCTTTGGTAGTGACCCCATACTTTTATGTTAACCATTGTATCCGCAGGTATACATAATTATCTTTTTGTTCTTTGAAATACCACATGGCTTATAGAAATTTAAATTACCTATCTACAGTATCTCAGGCCTGCTACCCAGTGTGGGGGTTCTAGCAGTCTTCTATTTCCTTACAGTCCAGGAGAAGGGAGACAAAAATTAGTCAACAGCTCTTGATTTGTAGTATTGCTATGCTAAGGGTAAATCACACAGAGTTATTAGGAAAACAGGTAAGAACACTAACATCAAAATTTGGAAGGTTTCCTAAAAGATGGAGCATAAGTTAAGCTTTAAAGAAGTAGTAAAGGTTAGTTTTTGTGACCCTGTGTGTTGAGTTCTTTTTTTTTTAACTTTTATTTAATGAATATAAATTTCCAAAGTACAGCTTACAGATTACAATGGCTTCCCTCCCACCCGCAACCCTCCCCTTTCCCACTCCCTCTCCCCTTCCATTCTCATCAAGATTCATTTTCGTTTCTCTTTATATACAGAAGATCAGTTTAGCATACATTAAGTAAAGATTTCAACAGTTTGCTCCCACACAGAAACATAAAGTGAAAAATACTGTTTGAGTACTAGTTATAGCATTAAATCTCAATGTACAGCACACTAAGGACAAAGATCCTACATGAGGAGTAAGTGCACAGTGACTCCTGTTGTTGACTTAACAAATTGACATTCTTGTTTATGGCCTCAGTAATCACCCTAGGCTCTTGTCATGAGCTGCCAAGGCTATGGAAGCCCCCTGAGTTCACTGACTCTGATCATATTTAGACAAGGCCATAGTCACAGTGGAAGTTCTCTCCTCCCTTCAGAGAAAGGTACCTCCTTCTTTGATGACCCGTTCTTTCCACTGGGATCTCACTCGCAGAGATTTTTCATTTAGGTGTTTTTTTTGTTTGTTTGTTTTGTTTTTGTTTTTTTTTTTTTCCCAGAGTGTCTTGGCTTTCCATGCCTGAAATACTCTCATGGGCTTTTCAGCCGGATCCACATGCCTTAAGGGCTGATTCTGAGGCCAGAGTGCTGTTTAGGACATCTGCCATTCTATGGGTCTGCTGTGTATCTCACTTCCCATGTTGGATCATTCTCTCCCTTTTTTATTCTATCAGCTAGTATTTGCAGACACTATTCTTGTTTCTGTGATCCCTTTGGTTCTTAGTCCTATCATTATGATCAATTGTGAACAGAAATTGATCACTGGGACTAGTGAGATGGCATTGGTACATGCCACCTTGATGGGATTGAATTGGAATCCCCTGGTATGTTTCTAACTCTACTGTTTGAGGTAAGTCAGCTTGAGCATGTCCCGAATTGCACATCTCTTCCCTCTCATTCCCACTCTTATATTTAACAGTGATCACTTTTCAGTTAAGTTTCAGCACTTAAGAAGAATTGTGTATTGATTGCAGTATTCAACCGAAAGTATTAAGTAGAATAAACAAAAAAAATACTAAGAGGGATAACATATTAAGTTGCTCATCAACAGTCAGAGTGAGGGCTGATCAAGTCACTGTTTCTCATCGTGTTCATTTCACTTTAACAGGTTTCCTTTTTGGTGCTCAGTTAGTTGTCACCTATCAAGGAGAACAAGTGGTATTTGTCCCTTTGGGATTGGCTTATTTCACTCAGCATAATGTTTTCCAAATTCCTAACAGGGATCACTTTTCAGTTAAAATTTAAACACCTAAGAATAATTGTGTGTTTATTACAGAGTTCAATCAATGGTACTAGAACAAAAAAATACTAAAATGGATAAAGTATTACATTGTACATCAACCGTCAGGACAAGAGCTGATCAAGTCACTGTTTCTCATAGTGTCCATTTCACTTCAACAAGTTTCCCCTTTGGTGCTCAGTTAGTTGTCGCCAATCAGGGAGAACATATGATATTTGTCCCTTTGGGACTAACTAATTTGTTATTTGGAGAAGTCTAATATGCACACTTTCCTATATCTGTCTACTTGTCAAAAATAAAATTAAACAAAGCATATGAAAATCTGGAAATCATACTTTTAAGACAGTATTACACCCCAAAGTAATTTATAATTTATCTGTGTGCAGTTCCATGAAATGTTGGCAAAACAACAGGCCTGTATGAATTCAATAAAACATGGTGTACCTGGATAAAACTGAGGACTTGGTAACAATTGACTTTTACTGATAACTTCATCTAAATCAATGCTCCAAAGTGAGATCTATAGATGAGCCTGCTCTGGAAACACTTTCTGGTTTGTGACAAAAAAAAAAAAAAACAAAAAAAAACAAAAACAAAAAAAAAAACAACAACCACCTTGCGCTAGAATAAATATTGAGGCATTGTTTCTTTTTTTTTAATTTTTATTTAATGAATATAAATTTCCAAAGTACAGCTTATGGATTACAATGGCTTCCCCACCATAACGTCCCTCCCACCCGCAACCCTCCCCTTTCCCACTCCCTCTCCCCTTCCATTCACATCAAGATTCATTTTCGATTCTCTTTATATACAGAAGATCAGTTTAGCATACATTAAGTAAAAATTTCAACAGTTTGCTCCCACACAGAAACATAAAGTGAAAAATAGATGATTTTTAAAATGATGATGAAATCAGATCAGACCTATTGTCATGTTTAATCCCAGTGAGAGTCAAGTTGGGAATTGATAGTTTCTTTTTTTTTTTTTTAACAGAAGATCAGTTTAGTATACATTAAGTAAAGATTTCAACAGTTTGCACCCCCACAGAAACACAAAGTGAAATATACTGTTTGAGTACTAGTTATAGCATTAAATCTCAATGTACAGCACGCTAAGGACAGAGATCCTACATGAGGAGTAAGTGCACAGTGACTCCTGTTGTTGAGTTTACAAATTGACACTCCTGTTTATGGCATCAGTAATCTCCCTATGCTCCAGTCATGAGTTTCCAAGGCTATGGAAGCCTTTTGAGTTCTCTGACTCTTATCAATGGAAAAAAAAAATCTTGCTATGAGAAAAAAAATTATCAATTTACTTTTTGACACAGACTCCTTATGCTGTCACAGAGCAAGTAGCAAAGTTGCAAATCAGTACTTTAAGTAGCACTAATCTAAATGAGGATCACCCAAATAGGACAGTTTTCTTCCTTCACACCCAATATTGAATCCATCAGTAAATCCTATGTGGACGGCAATTTTGTGCACTAGCATCAAAATAAATCCCAAATCCAGCTACTTTTACCACCTCGACCACTACAGTCATAGTCCAAACAGTCATTATTTCTTTTCCATCTCTGGCTCTGCTCACTCAATGGTCTCTCTACCTCTGCCCTTGCACTGCAGCAGTCCTACATCCTTGGCTACCAGAGACAATTTCAATGCACCAACTGCACCGAAGGGTATCTCTAAGCTTAACTAATGACTTTAATAATCTCTGAGGACCACTCCTCTGTTTTCTTGCTACTTCACTGGCTGCTCATTCTCAGCACTCTTCCCTTGCTCCTCCTTACCATCCCATCATCTAAATGTTGGTCTACCCCCAGGTCAACCCTTGGGTTCCTTCTCTCTTTTCTATCCACATCCTATTATTGTTCCCCATCCCTCACACTCAGACTCTGTTACATCACTGGAATGTATCTCCTTCATTTCATTGTTTTTATTTATGCACATGCTTAATTGCTGACTGTCTCTATAAACTAGCATGCGAAGTCTGTGGAAGCAGGAATTTCTTTGGATTTAGTCACTTTTTTCCACTCTTTGACAGAGTGAACTACACACACACATATAATTGTGTGTGTGTGTGTGTGTATACTCAATGAGTAAATGAACTGGAAATTCTTGAAACAGAATGAAACTGACAGGCAGTTTATTATGCAGGTACCTGAAGTATATAATGCAAAATGTATATTTGATTAAGCAGGGTCCTATCTCAATTCTGAATAGACTCTCACTCATGACAGCCTATAGGGAATGTCTGGATCTTCATTCTTCCTTTGTCACTGGATATTTTTACCCCATACTTCATGTTGTTCTGCATCATAACAGTCTCTTCCTTATATCAGAGTCTGTACTGCAAATAACAGTGAATACTCAGGCATTCTGTGAGCAATCCATGAAGAACAGTGTCCATGTACTTAGTGTTACTACTTGGACTTCTGCAGGACTCTCTCTCTCTTTTCTTAATTTCACATGGCCTGAAGGAGGCTCTCACGTCCTCTAATACATATCACTTGGCATGACTAACTGCTAATTGCCCAGGAACCCCATCTGCTTGCATGGCCCACCAGTACTAGGCTGCAGCTATAGATGCTAACTAGTAACCTCTGAATTCTGCATTGAGGTGGCCAAGGCAACAAGATGTACTTCATACCTCACTCCTTTTGGTAGAAGAACTTTGGTAGAAAACTGAGGCACAGGAAACTCCACCATCACATAGAAGTGTGGACCCCACCCACCTCTCATATTGGATAGGAAGCCTTACCTGATGGGTCCTGCTCAGAAGAGCTCTGTTCTGTTAACTGTGTCTGCTAGAAACAGACATTGATTAAAAAAAAAAACTTGGAGGCAAATTGCCAAAGTAAATGTGCATATTAATTCTGTTTACCAATCTCCTATGGATACAAAGTGAGAACTATTTTGTTTTGCCACCAAGGCCATAGTTTTTTAAGCCATCAGTTCCTTAAATACAGCACAACAGAGTTCTTTTATGCTCATGTTACTTTCTTTTGTACAGAATTTTGTAAAGGGACACTTTCCCCACTACAATTCCTAGGAAGGAGAAACCTGTCTTTCCTATTATATCAGCACAAGTGACAATACACATCTTAGGACATTCTGTGATACATTCTGAGAAACTGGTGTTTATTGCATTTTCTCCTCTAAATGGAAGTGAGCTAACCAAGACTTCTCAAAAATGTACCTGCAGACCACTCAGACAACACCTTCCTAGGCAATGTTTTCTGGTGACTGAATTACAAAAGGCAGAGCACCTCATCTTAAAGCTTAGTAACCAGTGCCTTTTTTTTTTTTTTTTGCTAAAAGGGCTTATCTGATAACCCTTCTCAGAAGAAATTATTATCCATGCGATAGGCATCTATCTAAAATAAAGTGAGTCTTAATAGTATCATTAATACCCTTACTTCCTTTAAGCCATGAACAACTGTTATTTATGAATATTTCATTTATTTCTTCAAAAGACATAAAGAACAGACTACTGGGATAAAACTGTACCAGAAACATGATTACATTAGCATTCCTATCACTCATAGTTTCATTGTCTGTGTTTTCGGTTACCTGAGGTCAACCATGGTCTGAAAATATTAAACAGAAACTTCCAGAAATAAACAGAAACCATGTTCACAGTTTTATTATAATATATTCTTATATTCTATTTCATTACCAGTTACTGTTATTAATATTTCATGATGTCCAATTGCTAAACTTTATCATAGGCAGAGATATGTATGAAATAACACAGCACACACAAGGTCTGGCGCTATCCGTGGCTGCAGGCATCACTGGGGACTTGGAGGTATCCCCACAGATTAGGAGAGACTACTGTATAGTTCTTTTTATTTTCTGCCTTCTACTTTGGTGCACACTGCACTTAAAATACTCAATTTTTTTTAGTATTCTGTGTATTTTCTGCTGTAGAAGGAAATGTCTGTAAGAAACTGATACCTAGGAGACCAAAGGGAATGAAGCTGTGGTAGAATTCTGCATCCAAAATGACTGGCTCATATTTTCTAGCTACTTAACATCCAAACAAGAACATAAATGACTTTTCTTGCTGAATTACTAGAAAAAGAGGATCCACAAGATAATTTGTCTTTTATTATTTTTACCACTTGTCCTTCCAATCTTGTTATTCATGTTTGACACCATTATTGGGGTTGTAATACCCATTTGGTGAACAACAGACTCTAGAATTCTGCATGCTAAAAGCAAATACCTGACAAAGAATTGCATGCGTGGACTTAAATGGCAAGGCTGTAACTAGGATTTGGCCAGCTGAATACATAGCAACACACAGTCTCTCTTTCCAGTATACATGAAAAACTAGGATTCCCTTACCTCAGAATATAGTTTATAAAACACCCAATGCTATTTAGAGGAAATGGCAATGGAAAGAGAAAGATACCACATCCTCTGGCATCGCTTCTAAACTTTCTGGCTTAGGGAAACAGAAAATCTCCCATCTTTCACACGTATCCCAGACACCATCTTCAGACTTTTCTCTTCCTGCTGCCTCAGGGTAAGCACAGTTTGTAGGAAGCATTTATGTTTCAATTCCTTTCATTAAAAGAAAATAAAACTAAATTGAATTAGCTTGTATGGAAGTGGGAAACACTAGGTTCACACAATGAAACATTCAGAAATCACACTGGTTTCAGGTGACGTAGATCAACAGGCTGGAGTGTGCTTTTGCACTTGCTTTGGTTTTCCTTGGACTAGCTTCACTTTAGCTCAGGCTTCCTCCATTTAATAAGAAGATGGCCACCAGCGGCTCCAGACAGGAATCCTAACACCTTTGTAAGTCCCATAAGAAACACCATCTTTTCAGTGTGCTCTCAAAGTTGCAGGGAGCACTCTCATCATCTTTCCAACGCAGATCGCCTATCTACACCTGAACAAATCGCTGCAGTGAGAGGTGAGAGTTCTTTGGCTGGCTAGATCACAAGCCTACCACTAAGAGAACAGGGGCAAAGGAGACAGGTCAGTCCTACATTAATCACAGGACAGAAAAAAAGTGATAGGAGTGGGGAGCAGAGCAGTCCACAGAGGAATGTTGCATACACTGAGACACATAATTACGTGTGTTCTCACAAAAAGAATCTGCTGGAGATGAAAGCCTTTCATATTATGGCTCAACTTCGAAGAGTGTGTTGACGTCATGTTTGAAGATGCCAAACACACAGAAAAATAATTCTGTGTAACTGTCCTGTCATCTAATCTCTGTGTCCACAGGCCTTTTTAGAGCCCTTTACAACGCAGAATCAACAAGTATCCTCTTATATCTTCTGCCTCCTAGATAATAAGTAGCTAAGTACTAATTCTGAGCCCCTTGAGAACAGGCAGAGGCTGGCTGTTTCTGCACACAGTCTTGGCTTTGTGTGAAATGCTTCAGAAATTGCACATGTGGGAACACACAGACCCTTGGTTGCAGCATTAAAGGGGGAAGTATACTTGTTAATGACCAATGCCCCTAGAGTATCTGTAAATAAAGTTTGACTCTGCATGACAATAATATAATAAGCTGTTAACTAATTAATATTCACTAGTAGCTAACACTAAAAGGGAGTTAGGGCTGCTCAATTACTCTACAGATTAAAACTTTGCTATTTCAAAAACTACATACATGAAATGAAATGTACATCTGACATTCTTACTCAAATGATCAAAAAACCATAAGGATTTATAATTCAGTGGGCCATCAATACATCAGTGTCCAGTATGCCTGTGGCTTATATTTGCTAGTCAAATGGGAATTCCAAATTTTTCTATAAAATCAAAATTATCTGATTACCATCTGCAAAAAAGGTTTTTTTGCAAGTGAGTTTAGTTCAATTACAGCACTAGTACTCCCAGCCTTTTATAACAAAGTCCAAATGAAGACACAAATGATGGCAACTAAAGTAGCAAGCAAATATCTGAATTTTTAATGGCCTTTATTTTGTAAAGACTGAAGTTAATGATAGTAGCTTTTTGCAATGGAAACTTTACAAAGAAGTCCCCAATCCCAAATGACAAAGGCAAATGGTTTAGAATTCCCTCTATTCAGATCCTCAAAGAAATAAGTAATTCAATCTTAGCACTGAAACCAAAACCTTGCTAACTGAAGGAAAGGCATATTTGTCAAAATGTTTATGTGCAGTGTTACATGTATCATGCCCATTCCCTTTAAGTAAAGGACTTTTTCTAAGGTACTTTTGCTTAATGCTATCTTTTCTCTAAGGAAATATGGTTACCTCCATCCTAATGAAGGGCAGTTGATCAAGTCACTTCCTGCTTTAAAGACCAAAACCCTTAACCTCACCAGGAAGACTCCTGGTTTCACCCTCACCCTTGTCCCAGCCACTGTGGCCATCTTCATTTCTTCCTGTGGACTAACCTACTCCCCACCTCCACCCGACCCCGCCTAGGAGCCCCTCCTTTACCACTCAGGTCCTCTGCTGCATCAGCCCGTGCTGCCCCTTCCCAACATTATACCCAGCAGCCATCACCCTACACACACACAGGGTCCCCCTGGCTCTGCAACAGCTGCTTTGCTCCTTACTGTATCCTCAGCGTTCAGCCAAGGGCCTGGTACAGGGACTTCATGCATGGGGGGAGATGTTGGTCAAATAAGAAACACAAAGTTCCCTCCACCCCAAGACTGCTGCTTCTCAGTAAATATGTTTGTGCCAAAACACATGTGGATCTGGCAGACTTCACTGTGATCTGCATTCCTTCAACCCACCAGAAGTCCAAGTAAGAGCATTTTGGTAAGTTCAGGAAATTCCAAGATAATTGTGAGGTTTCACAGATCAGACTGGGGTCAATTATAGAGTTAAATAAAAGTAAACTTGATGCCAAAAATAGACAAAGCTTCCTACCAAGGAATCAAAAACTGAAGGAGCTATCTTGAGATATTTAGAAGGCTTACCATTAGAATGGATGTGTATTTAGCTGTAAAATGAAACCCCTGTGCAAGCAACCTCTTCACTCCTCTGAGGTACAAGCGGGTCCCTATTAGCTGACTACCAGCACTGGCATTTAAGTTGCTTTGGTGATTCACTCTGACATGACAGGCTTTATCATAAATAAAGGCAAGCATCTGAGAACCTGGAGGAGACAGCCTGTCAAGAATGGAGCCAACACTTAGAAAGCAGAGCCCAGCAACTGCAGTGGGAAAACAAGGAAGTAGTAATAATGGTTTAATCTCTGGATCAGGTCCTACCTGAAATCAGATAAGACTCCCTCCAGTGACAGTCATGAAGTCTCTTATTTTCCTCCAAGCCACTTGAGATCAGGTTTTCTGATTCCTGACAGTAACAGAATCTAACTTATTCAAGCATACACGATCTCTTTCAAGGGTTTAACTGACGTATAGTGATAACTGTAGAGAACAAGGACTAAGAAGGGTGCGCCAGGCATCTGTTAAGAATTTAAGGGAGGTCAGCACTGTGGTGTAGTGGATAAAGCCACCGCCTGCAGTGCCAGCATCCTGTGTGGGCTCGGGTTCAAGTCCTCCCTGCTCCACTCCAATCCAGCTCCCTGCTGATGCGCCTGGGAAAGCAGCAACAGATGGTCCAACTGTTTGTGCTCCTGCACCCACATGGGAGTCCCAGAAGAAGTTCCTAGGCTCCTGGCTTCGGATCAGCCCAGCCCCAACCACTACAGCCATTTGGGGAGTGAACCAGGAAATGGAAGATATCTCTCTCTTTCTCTCTCTCTCTGTAACTCTACCTTTCAAAATAAATAAATAAATCTTAAAAAAAAGGTTATTTAGAAAAAAAGAACTTTAAGGCCTTAGCTCACTCAATTATCACAGGAAACATCCTATAATTGGCAAATTTGATTCTCAAGAGGTGGCACACAGTAGAAAATCAAGCAATTTGCCCAAGTTTTCACAGTTAATAACTGGAGAATGGAGACTTCAATTCAAATTTGTCTGACGCTAAAGGGAATATTCTTTCAAAGTTGCCATCTGTTCTAATTTATAATTGTTAATTGTTCCATTATAGATTACAAATAGGACAACATACATTAATATGCTTTGTCGCTAACAAAGTATCTGTAACATACAATAAATGGATTTTTACATTTTTATTGAATCAGTAACTCACAATAACACTGAACTGATTTTAGACTATTAATAACAGAACTATCAACAAAAGCAAATCTTCAATTTCCTGAAAATCATATATTCTAGTAAGATGACACTATCCATGCATTTATTTTTAAGATATCTTTTACTTGTACCTAAAGCCCTAGTTATGCTCATCCTGACCAAGCAACAGTAAAATGGTCCTCATTTTGATCATGAAGATGAACATTTGAATTGAACTCCTATGCAAATGCAATTAGAGACCTATAATGTAATATGCATATATATTATACTATATATTATATAGTATATATTATATATAAAGCCATAGTTGTGCTTATATATAAGCATATATACACATATATAAGCATATATGTGTATGCTTATATATTATATATATATAACATATAATATAATAATATAATGCCTGTAGACCTATCATGTAACAACAGAAGAAATAGTTGGGCTGAATATTCAAATTCTATTTTTTAAATAAATAGAAAAAGTATAGACCTAATCAAGAAAACGTGTTCCCAGGGCTTGCATTGTGGTATGGCAGATTAAGCCACCTCTTGCAACACAGACATCCCATATGGAGAGCTGGTTTAACTTTCTATTGCTGGCTTCCCATCCAGCTTCCTGCTAATGTGCCTAGGCTCATTGGATTATGGATCAAGTGCTTGTGCACCTGCCACTCATATGGGAGACTTAGATGAATGGATTTCCAGGCTCTTAGCTTTGACTTGGCCCAGCCTTGGCTGTTGTGGATATTTGGGGATTGAACTAATGGATAATACACACACACACACACACACACACACACACTTTCTCTCTCTACCCCAACCCCATGTGCTGCCTTTCAAATAAATAAATTCTGTTTAAAAAGAGCAAATGTGTACACATAAGAAAGTAGGATGCATATTTTGAAAAATGCAGACCCCATCAAAATGATGCAGTGACTACTGAGCTCAAGCAAATCACCCCATAATCCTGAATCCCAAACCATTGTTTCTCAAAAGAGAACATCATCCTCCCTCACTTCCAAACTGTTTTCCAAACCTGTGATCAACCTATGAATCTTTTCCAACTTATTTTGCACACAAAAACTATCCTTTGAACTCTGAACCCTCTCTGGTCCCCTTGTTCTGGCAATTAACCATTAAAATCCCAGTCCCAGAAGGACACACACAGCAGCAACAGCAAGTGCTACTGAAAACTCCATGGACTCCTAGAACCAACACTACAGAGAAATACCACCACTTTACACGTGAGGACATTGAAGCCCCCTGACGTTAGAGAACTTGTCACAGGTCACTCCTGCTAGTAGGAGTGGCAGAACTGACTGCAAAGCTCTTGGTCCTCCCCAAACCCCGGTACCTTTTCTTTACTAATGGTAGTAGTATTCTAGCTCTCCTCAGTGAGTCTTTTCCAAACCCATTAAGTGATTGTTAAGCTTGGTCACAACACTGTTGTTGAAATAAAAAAATTGTTCAAATCAGGAATCATAATCCAGAAGGCTGGGATCTCTGTTTTGGTTCACGTGGTCCCAGGCCAAGATCAGGTAACATGCAAGTTCCTGTGTACATATACTACTGCCAGCCCCTGCACTCTACTTCCAATGACAAATGGAATGCATTTTTTACCTTCTTTAGGAGAACAGATACAACAGAAAAATCACAAAATTAGAAGGGACTTTATCAGCCATCTTAATCCAGGATTCAGATTCCAAATGACATCACATAATGAATATCCCAGAGATAGAAGAGATATACTATTTATAATGCAGGCTGAAAGCTTCAGGAAATATTCCAGGCTGTTTGTTTCTTAAGATGAATATACATGTATAAACAAAATAAGAGCTTCCACAGGCAAAGTTGCCTTTTTCATTCATTGCTATTGCTCATTCTTAGCAATGCCAAGCTAGAATGAAATTAAAACTGAAACTTTGTCTTTGCTAAGCATAAATTTCAAAAATCTTGCTCTGTGTATGTGCTGCTGCAGTCCTCATGGAATTTAGCAAATGCAACACAGTGATAAAATCCCCCCCCCCAACACACACACTATCTTCCTTTCAGCTGGAATAATAACCAACACATCAGAGTAGTAAATCTGAATACTGAGGTAAAAGGAGCTGCTTTATTGTTTCCTTTAAATATACTCTTAGATAGGTATACTCTGGTGGTACCTAAAACATAAACATATTCAGTCCTGTAGCGATTGTGGTAGGCTCATTAACACTTGAAATGAACTGCTCAGTCTCTGAAAGGATGTGTTCACAGACTCTCCTGCACACATTTGCACAGGACAGACTTGAAATCCCACTCTTCTCTACCCACTCTACAGTGCAGCTGTAGCCACTGTCTGCTACCATTAGGGCTATCAGAGGCATAAAGGGCACACAGCCATTCAATAAGTTATCTGCAGGGATGCAAATCATCTCTCCCAGCTCACACATCAAACAAAATCAACAACCATTCCCAAAGAAAGGAAAAGACAGACTTTCATCCTTTTCCCCTCAAATTTCTCCCTCCTTGTTAGTCTATACAGAAACCCATGCAATGAATTCCATTTAATGAGTTGTTCTGCCTTCTGCATTTCATCAATTGTCTTTATAGTCTTTTCAAGAATCAGGACATATCTCTGAAGCTGTTGAAAATTCAAGGAAAATAAATACCCATTTTACATTTCATTTTACATACAGAATTTTATAAACATATATAAAAATACTTGTATATTACTCCAAATTAATTTGGTTTTGCAAACTGGTTGCAATGCACAAGGCAGCTGGGCACTGCAAATCCAAGAGTCCCAGTGCCTGGAACAGAACCTCTTCCTGCTGAATTTACAAAACGCTTATTGAATTTACAAATCTGATTATCACTGGTACAAATCATACTCCCTGAGCTTTCCAAGAGACCGGTGATAGCTGCTCTCCATCAAAAGCAGTGCTGCTCACACTCAAGTCCTTTTTCCTTCCCTTCCTGCACATTTCCCTGGGGAAACAGGAAGCCTTCTCTAAGGCAAAGCTATGCAACTGAGCCTACAAAGGAAGGAAGCAATTCAGTAAACATCTAAGAGGGAAAAAATGGAAGTGGATTTTGTTTAAAACCCACTGCCTTCTTCCTTGAGACTCACCAATCTCCATTCTACCTGGAGGCAGGAAAGAACTGTTTGTGTCTGTACACAGAGGAGTAAGGGAGAGGTTGCTGGGGGCCCCAGAGACTTAGCAGGAATATGAGTCTCTTCTGCTGCAGAGGCCCTTAGGGACAGGAAGGGCCAAAGTGGAAGGAATGGTTATGAGACCAAGAAAGGAAGCAAGCGGCTCTCATGATCATCCTTTTGGAATGAACTCCGAAACAAAGTGACAAACAGAAAATAGGGGTGAGAGGGAGGGATAGGGAGAATGGGCAGGAACACTGACCAAAACCCCTTACTTTCTCTAAGCTTCAGTGTAACAAGACCAGGCTTTTACCTAGTAAATGCTGAGTTCCTGTATGCAGGCAATATTAGAGCAGTTCCCAGATCTTATTACAGTTATTAGAGTAGGCTATTGTTCTGCCTTTCTAGGCAATGTATTATGCTACAAGCTAGAAAGGTTTGTTGTTTCTCAATACATGTGCAACTGTAGATTTAATATGGAAACCAATACATGAAAACCTAAGTGGAATTCTTATCTTTCTGCATAAATGTCTACAAACACTAAGGTTTTATTTTGTAATGTTTCATGAGGCTTCTAATAAATGCTCATCAACATTTTTCTCTGATTCTGTTCCATTCCTCACCGAATGAAGAACTTCCTGGTTGTAATTTTAGTTAATTTTAAAAATTAACACTTTCTATTTAAAAATTCAATTGCCAAAAACATTCAGCAAACAATACTGCAGAACAGATTCATGTTTTCATCAAAACTGTTCATTGAATTCACATACATACAATGCATAGAACCAAATGTTAACAAATTCCCAATATATTTTAGTAGTTTGTAAAAGAATGAAAATAAGTATTGTAAAAAGGAAATCTTAAAATTTCCTTTAAAAAACGTGCTACTGAAATTGGGACCATTTTGCAAAGAAAGTCTCTTAATAACTCCTCTTAATTTCCAGTATGGAAATTCAATTGGATATTTAAAAGTATTTTAAAAGGGGTTACCTTCGATTCTAAGCAAGACTTGTTGAAAGCCAGGTTCTCAACATCAGCCCTACTGACATCCGGGGATAGAAAATTGCAAGTAGGACATCATTGCAAAAGCACCCCTAGCCCCACCCACAGGAAGCCAGTCTCACCCCCTTTCCAATGCTGTGACAATCAAGAACGTCTCCAGGCTTTGCCTGTATCCCCTGAGGAGCAAAACGTCCCCCCCACTTGACAACTGCTGTTCTGTCAATGAGATCCATTCCCTAGGTGAGAGAAAGCGATTTCTCTTCTTCCACTTTGACTGACATCTCTATCTCTCAACCTCCCTCATCAGGTCATTAAATCAACTTTTCTTGTAATGCCTTTACCTTAGGGTAGCAAAGATTCCCTGTTTCTGAGGCTTACCTGGGTTTAGGGAACAGTTCTCCAGGCACATTATTGTCAAGTTAAGCTTCTACTCAAGAATCAGAAACCAGTGCAAGGGCACAAACCTTTGCATTTCAAATACAGAAGGTAGGGAATGATGGATGCTCTCTTTTCACATCAAATTTAGCAGAATCGAAATGAAGCCTTCACCTCCATATACTCACAACATCTCCACGTGCCTAATTTCTGCCTTTATTTAACACACTAAGCAATCTGCCCACCCCCTCCTCCTCCCTGACCCTCAAATAAAACAACCCAAGCGAACACATCTGATTATGTTTTATTTGAACAGCCACCTGGCAAGAAGGGAACACACGGCTAAAATGATCTTTATTTCACGTCTACACGGGATATAACAAATTTATAAAATCCAGGCATGGAAGCAGATGAGAGCAAAATCCTTACTCAGATCTTACAGATGTTCTACAACAATGAACTTAAGCCAAAGGGTGTGTTTCAACGGTGTGCAGGGAACCTGGGCCAGCCACTGGTACATGGAATAAAAGGCTGTGTCCTGGCCACTAGACACTTGCTGTCTCTGCTGTGTCCCCAGACACCGGCGCTATCACCGTGCAAGACAAGCTTTGACACCGTTCCCCACACGTGGTTACAGATGTTTCACTTTATCTGGGTCGTCCCCTGCAAGTTGATGTCTTCGGCCTTTGCCGATGGCCTTGCAGCTCCTCCCATGCAGGAGACAGTCGGCACGGTTCTCCCTCTCTGTGTTGGGAGCCTTCCACAGATGGCTCGCGTTTTTCCAACATGGCCTTCATCCTCATCGCCCACACCTGGGAAAGCCTTTCTTAAAATGTGGCACCGATGAGAGAACACAGCTTGAATGGAGCCTGAGGAGCCCCCACCACCGTGACAACCCCTCCCCTCTTGCAGAAGCCTCTGGTTTCCCTTCGCCTGTGGCTGAGATCCTGCCTGGTCAACGTAAGCGTTTTTGCATTAAAAATAAAAATGCTTGCACTTATTTATTTTACCAACTCGGTCTTTCCCTTTCTCAGTTATTTACATGCGAAGGCCCCCTCCCGAGAATCAGCAAGTGCTGGTCACTGCCCCATCTGTCGGCCTCGCCGGCGGTCTGGAGCCACCTCGCTTCCTGAGTCACCCGCAAAGTCCCCGCGTCACCTGCAGGGGCAGCAGCGCGAGCCGCGGACCCCCGGAGACACCGCGGGGAAGGCCGGTGGATTCCCGAGCCCCTCTAAGCGGCGGGACTCCGAGGATTCCCTCCCGCAGAGGGCGTCGCTGGCGCGAGCAGCGGCGAAACACCGCGTCCTCGGAGGACGTAATGGGGAAAGCGGCGTCAGGTTTGGGGTGAGAGGAGACCTGGGGAGAGAGGTTGGCGAGAGGCATCATTGGACGAGCCAAAGAATGTGACTCTGGGGAAAGGAGGCAGAGACATGTAGGAGAGCACGTTTGCCTTAATCCCCTCCCGCGGCGCCCGTGGGCCTGTCACGCAGCCAGACCGCAGAGCGCCGCGACCCGGCCGGCCACGCGCACTTCTTCGCCCCTCAGCGAGTTGCGCGCGGCGGACTTCCCGCGCGTCCCGGCTCAGCCAGCGCCTCCGAGGAGACCCCGCGCATCTCCGTGGCCCAGAACGGACCCTCCGCCACCCCGATCCCGGCGGTGCATGCGTTCAGACCTCACACTGTCACACCCCAGGACCCCCGGCGGCACCCCAGTACACGGCGACCTTCCCGGCTGCCCGGTCTCCCAGCCTCCTCGGAGCCGGTCCCCGGCGAGCCGAGGTGTGTCCAGGACAGGTGGGCGGCGGAGGAGCCTGGACTGGCAGGGAGCCCCGGAGAGCCGCTACTCAATCACCACTCAGGGGCAGGGGCGGGCAGCCTTTGGTGCCACCAGTAGCCGCGCTCCGCGCTCACCTTCCGCCCCTGCACCCAAATCCCACAGCGATTTCCAGCCGGCCCTCCCAGGCCACTTTCAGCGGCTTCCCAACATGTGGCCTCGCGCGCTCCCTTCTAGAAACTGATTCAGAAGGGCTACCTCTCTCCATCATTCTCGCTCCCTGCCCTGGTGCGGAACCCCTAAAATCACCCGAGTCCGCGCGCCCGGCCAGAGCCCGCTGTCCCTCCCACCGGCGTCCTATGCGCTCTTCAAATCCGCTTTCCCCGCGCCCCACTTTCCATGCGTCTTCCCTCCGCTCGGTCCCCCACGCCGTCCAGCGCTCTCACCGCTTCCCTCCGACCCCCAGGACAGCCCACTTCCCTCCCCTCTGCGGCTGTGCCCGGCCAGGCTGGCGCGCCCCGAACCCCAGCCTCCCCATCCCGCATCTGCTGGGTCCCCTCTCCCTGGCTCCGCGGGAGCCTCTCCTCTCCCCACGTCGACCCTGTGGCCCCCGCCCGAGCCAGTTGTCCCCTCCTGCGCCGCCCGTCGCCCCTGCGCGAGCACCCCAGTGGCCACCCGCTTTCCGGCTGGGCACGGAGGACACACGCCCGCCGCGCCCCCGGCTCCGAGCCCTGGCCCCACCGCCCAGCAGCCTCACAAACTTACTTGCGGGTCGCCAGGAGGGGGCTGCGGTGAGCGGCGGCTGGGCCCGCGGCGGCGAGTGCGCCCCTCTCGGCGGGGCCGGGCGGCGCGGCGCTGGCACTGCGCTCCGGCGGCCGCGCGCTGACTGGGCTCAGCCTGACGCAGCCGGGCTCTGCCCCCGCCGCCGCCGCCGCCGCCACCGCCGCCGCCGCCGGGGCCGCCGAGCGCTTCCAGACATGCTCAGTTTCCGGACCTGCCCGCGTGGAAGCTACCAAGCGCGAGCGGCGGCGGGGGAGACGCAGGAGCCCCGAGCTGGAGGCTACCACGCCGGTGGCCGGGGGGGAGGGGGGGTGGAGAACGGGTGGACGCGCCGTGCCGCTAAAAATAGCTCCTGCGGAAGCCGCTGGGCTTGACGCGCGGCCCCGGTCAGCTGGCGTCCCTGCCTCCAGGCCTCGGGCTCCGGCGGCGCTGGCTCGCGCGTCCCTCGCTCCCTGCGGCTGCTCCAGAATCTCGCCCCGGGGAAATGGCGCCCTCGTTTGCAAGCACTTGCCCGTTTATTTCCCCAGAGCTATGCCCGGGGCTGATCGGATTTCGGGCTGCTGCCTGCCGGGGAGCCTTGATTTGGGGTTTTCGCCAAAGGAAGCTGAGGAAAGTTGGGTTATAACATGAAAAGGAAAAAAAAAAAAAGCTTTTCGCTCCAGACTTGAGGAAAAATAAAGTTTTTTAGATACTTGGTTTTGTTGGAAGGAAAAGGGAGGCAGGGCGACGTCTGGCAGCCTGGAGAGGGCGCCAAGGGCCAGCGTGGATCGCGCTGAGGCGGGCGTCTGCACCGAGCTTCGCAAATAAATCATTCTCAGGGCGTTCGGAACTCCGCATTCCGCAGGCTCTTCATATCCCTGACACCCGTCTTGACCTTGAAGATTCTGTTCCTGTTACCTGAACTATAACTTTTCGCACCTCCTGCCTACACGCCTTCCCTCTCCAACCCAGCTTTAAATTGTACCCCTATCCTGCCCCAGAGAAAGGTCCGCAGATTCCCAGACCGGAAGTGGAACTTGGCTGTTCCCTAACCTTGAAGTACCAGGGACTAGGTCCTGTTGCCTTAGGGGCTGGATGTGCTCCCACCTCCCACTCCCTACTCTGTTCTGAGCATCCCACAAACATCTTCAGCCTAAGGGCCTCTCAGACTGCCAGACTTGTAAGTCAGCTGTTTCCTACCATTAATTTTCACCGCATTCTGCCTTAATTCCGCATCACTTACAATTGTCATTCTCTCCTGTAAAGTGAGAGGTACCGAGGTTTGCTGAGTCAAATTACAGCCTTATTTTTTTTTTTTTTTTTTTTTTGACAGGCAGAGTGGACAGTGAGAGAGAGAGAGAGACAGAGAGAAAGGTCTTCCTTTGCCGCTGGTTCACCCTCCAATGGCCGCCGCTGCAGCCGGCGCACCGCGCTGATCCTGGCAGGAGCCAGGAGCCAGGTGCTTTTCCTGGTCTCCCATGGGGTGCAGGGCCCAAGCACCTGGGCCATCCTCCACTGCACTCCCTGGCCATAGCAGAGAGCTGGCCTGGAAGAGGGGCAACCGGGACAGAATCCGGTGCCCCGACCGGGACTAGAACCCGGTGTGCCGGCGCCGCAAGGTGGAGGATTAGCCTATTGAGCCACGGCGCCGGCAAATTACAGCCTTATTTCTTTGACGTCTTACAATAACCCAATTAGAGAATCATTATCATTCTTTTCTGAGAAATGGGGAGTTTGAAGTTCAGAATTGCTCACCTCTCGTCTGGAATAAATATTGTTTCTAACTCAGGGTATCCAGAATAGAAACTTCCATAGTTTATGCGTAAGCTAACCCTCTGAGTAGTAGCTTTACCTGACTGAGGGAAGGGCTCAAGAAGTTTAGCAAGTGTTCTCAGTGGAGCAGCAATGGTCAAGAAAAGCTGGTGACGGATGTTGTTCTCTGCTATTTCCCCATTACTTTGAGTATTCAAAGCTTAGATTTTTATGTGTTGAGAGTGTCTGGATTTCAGCTTCATTCATTCAGAAAGAAATGATTGAAAATCCTCTCAGTGCAATCCATTGACTAAGAATGCATTTTTAAAATATTTCATTGTTCAAACTGATGAAGCTACTTTCTTTTTGCAATTTGTTATGAATAGTGAAGTTTTGCTAGTCTTACTAGAGTAACGTAGGTGTGCTTTCCCCCCCAAAGTGGAATGGTATGTATCTATCTGATTCAAGATACTCTTCCTCCTGTATTACCCCCTTCTATCCCGGTTTACAATTTAATGCCCTGTCCATCAACAGATACACAATTGATATTTGATATTTTTGAACGGGGGCTGCAGATGTTATGTATGAGCCACTTTGTTATGCAAAGATCAGTTTCAACATTTCCACATTTGATAAATTGTGAAGATAAAAATAGAATTTCCTAGGGTATCAACACAACTCCCCTATTCCTTTCTGTCAGTAATGAAAGAGGATGATGTGTGCATCCTACCTGTTTCCCTTCTTCCTTTTCAGTAATCATATTAAGGTAATGTGATGCTTTGAACATCTTCATACTAGAGCATGCATATTATACATAATTGTGTAGTAGAGCAGATTTTGATCTCAGAGAGATTTTGGTTTCCTAATAAATGTGTAGGTCAAGGCGTATTGTAATGGGTTGATGAAACTCATCTCTAACTATCTTGGGCAAACAAGGAAAATACATGAATTGTCCGCAGAATGAAAAAAATAGGCATAGGCTCATCTCAGACTTAGCAGCATCAGGAAAAACATGATATTCTCTCTCTCTCTCTCTCTCTCTCTCTCTCCCTCTCTCCCTCTCTCCCTCTCTCCCTCTCTCTATCTCTCTTGCTTTCTGTGTAGCTTCATTCACTTCATTCACAGTCAGATTTTGTCCATAGTGCAGTTCCATCCTTACACAGATGACAAAGTTTGCAGTCTTGATTTCTTTTGACAAAGAAATCAAGCTTCTTGCTCCAGTGAGCAGATCAGTGTTTGACGGACTCAGATTGGCAGTCCTAGCTCACAGGAAAAGCCTTGTGCATCCTTCTAGAGGAAGAAAGATTTTCAAAAGGAGGGGAAGTATCCAGTTAGCAGAAGAAGGGATATGGGATTCTGGCCAGATAGAAATAATAGATATCCATTGCATCCATGGAGTGTCTTTTTTCCTTCTAGACAAAAAAGGAGAGCAAAGCTGGTGAGATATCTGTTGGTTTGAGCTATTCAGAAAGGAGCCAAAGAATAATGATGCTTTGAAAAGATTTTCCCCTCTCTTTTAAGATGTAGATACTTTGATTTTCCTAAGGGTACCAGTCTCCTCTTTGTTGCATTTTTATCTTTATTTCTGGGCCTCTGTTACTTCCAAGCAGGTGGCATTCATTAATCTAATGAGCCATCAAGCCAGGTGAGGCCTCTGTCCACACTCACAGTCTACAGGAAAAAAGATATTTTCCATTATCAAAACCCATTATTTTATGGGTTAATACACTTAGATCATTATGTAAGTCATTAGATAATAAAAGTAGGATTTTCCCATTTTGCCTCCAAAGCAGAACAGATGGTCCTTATAACTATTGTGTTATTTCTTCCATAAGAATTACTAATAGAGTATTTATATAGCTATTTCTCTTTATTCTTGATTCGCATGTAATTCACTTGCTGCTTCCTTTAATATTTATTGATGAATAAATGCAATCTATGAATCACTTCATTTAAACTACATTTGTAGTTATGTCAAAATTATCACATCCAGAATCTTTTCCTTAAACTTCCTTCCCACTGACTTATTTTTTTTTTGAAGATTTATTTTATGTATTTGAAAGACAGAATTACAGAGAGAGGTAGAGACAAAGAGAGAGGTCTCCCATCTGCTGGTTCACGCCCTAGATGGCCCCAGTGACCGAAGCTGCACCTATCCAAAGCCAGGAGCCAGGAGCTAGGAGCTTCCTCCAGGTCTCCAACATGGGTGCAGGGCCCCAAGGACTTGGGCCATATTCTACTGCTATCCCAGGCCACAGCAGAGAGCTGGATCAGAAGAGGAGCAGCCGGGACTAGAACCGGCGCCCATATGGGATTCCAGCGCTTCAGGCCAGGGCTTTAACCCACTGCGACACAGCGCCAGCCCCCTCCCCACTGGCTTATTTGCACATCATTTTCTAGGAACTTCTCCCTTGCTCCTGCCACACATTCTTAACCCACACCTCAGATTATTCCTTTCTTTTTTGTGGTTTCTTTTATCTCACTTCTGTAGCTCTTTGTCCCCCTCTCACATCCCTCTCTATTTTCTTTTTAACTCTAGGTCTTGGATTTGTTTATTTGCAAGTCAGACTTACAGAGAGAGAGAGGAACACACACACACACACACACACACACACACACACATCTTCCATCCACTGTTTCACTCCTCAAGTGGCTGAAGCCAGGAGCCAGGAGTTTCTTCCAAGTCTCCCACATGCGTGCATGGGCCCAACCACTTGGGCCATCCTCTGCTGCTTTCCAAGGCACATTAGCAGGGAGCTGGATTGGAAGTGGAGCAGCCAGGACTTGAACCAGCATGCCTATGGGATGGCAGCACTGCACAAGGTAGCTTAACCCACTACACCACAGTACTAGTCCCTTGTGTTAGTTTTCTACACCACTCTTCCTCCCTCATTGAATAGCAAGTAAACAGAGGATTGAGACTAAGGCAAGTTTGTATTTGTGTGTATTTTATCTTCTTCAGCACTCTATAGATGCTTACAGTGAGCATTATTGGATTAGAAGAGGAAGGTGAATGATTAGTCTAATACAAGAAGGCTCATGCATGAGTACTATGTCACTTGGCTTCAAGGAGTAGAGGAAAGATGGAGAGGTCTGATCCTGGAGGTAGCAGAGCATGCAAATACAGACTTTGCCTATTTCACCATTGTGTCTCTGTAGTCCCCTCCTCCCTCCCTTGGTGTATCCTACCAAACTCCCAACTTTAATTCCTTCACTGTGATATGTGCTGTATGCCAAACATCTCTGATAAATGGCACTGACCGCTGAGCCTATTCTTCTGTTAGGCAATTGGGCACTGGGCTGCCTCTCTATTGCACTTCCTTCTTCAACAGCAAATCTGCTTTTATAAAACATAACTAAGTTAGAAAGAGAAAAGGAAATACAACACAGCTTCAGTCAAGAGCTACTCAAAGTTTATCTTCTTGATAGATCATATTTCACTCTAGGAAAACAAGTAAATATGGAGAATTAAGTGGGAGTGATTCAAAGTTACTAACGCCCAAGTTATTATTTCTTTCATGACTATAGATAAATGTCATAACAGATCAACTCATAATATGGACTGAAGGTATAAATGTTCATTTTCCTCCCTCTGCTTGCACTGCTCTAGGTAATAGTCATGGGACATTAAGTATGCTCACAGTATTTGTGAATCAAAGATGCTTCTTGACTAAAAGACTTAGCTCTGATGGTCCTTTCCTCAGGGAAGCAGAACGTGAATAATTTCATACTTCAAATATCAGACTGCTCTTTTCTTACCTCTAAATCTAACAGAAACATGACTTAGTTATTGGACAAGCAGCTAGGTCTTGAGAAAATTGAAACTCTTCCCTCTTTGAGTCCAATATCACACTAAGAAATATTTTTAATATGCAATCTCAGATTCTCAGGTGGTATCAAGAAATCCATAATCATTAATTTATTTCCATAATGCTTTTAAATGTATTATAATCTGTATAAATTTGTAATCATAATAGCCAACATTTATTGGTACCTCTGTGTCTCCCTCTGTGGTAGGCACTCATTTTGAGTGCTCCTAATTTAGTCTTCACAGCAATTGGATAAAGTAATATGTTACTTAACATATTTTATAGTTGTCCATATAAAAATACAACCTAAAGAGTCTTAGATGAAAGGGATATTTTTCTGGTACAATGGAAGTGCACAATATAACCTCCAAAATGTGCAGGGGGCTTCTCTAAGACTTGGGAAGTAGAAAAGGTGCCACAACTCTACTTCACATCAGAATCATTCTGTTAGCTGTATTGTCCCATTTGCAGGTAGGCTTCCTCAACAACCTGCATAGTCTGAGCAGTCGTGCATTAATTAATGACTGAATCTATCCCATTTGTTTTGGTTTTAAAGTTCCCAGAGAACATAGTGACTTGTTTCCAAAGAACAGGGTATGAAAAGCAAAGAGTAGCAACTTAACCGTGGAGAATGGCAGACTCCAACTTCACCAAGTGATGCAGGTTCATACCATCATTGATGTCACATGGGTATCCCTTACTTCCTGTTGTGATATGATGACAAGGCCATGTCATTTATGTGGAATTCTTTCCAAAAGCCTACAATTCCAGTCCAATCTTGAGAAAAATATCTGCAAACCCAAACTGAAGAACATTCTACGAAATACTGGGCTGGTACTTTTCAGAACTGACAGTTATAGAAGATAAGTAAAGACCAAGAAATTTGTATAGCTCAAAAGAGACAAAAGAGCCCTAACAACAACCCAATGTGGTACCCTAGATTGGAGCCTGTAGCAGAAAGAGGATACTAAAAAACAAACAAACAAAAAACTGAACACTGAAATCTGAAGTTTAATGAATAAAAATCTTAGTAATGATAATTATAAGAATGTAAGATGTTAACTATAGAGTAAACTGAATAAAGGATACACAGGCACTCTCTGTATTATCTTGAAAGATTTTCCATAAATAAAAGATTTTTCCAAAGTTTCAAAAAATATGCTTTAAAATGTAGAGGAAAAATCCCAGGGAATAAAATCCTGAACCAACCTGTATAGATTAGGTGCCCATTAAACATCAATTAATGATGAGCAGCAGGCAGTGTCATCTGTCAGAAACATGGTCCTTTCACACTTGTTATTGCAGCCATTCCAAGAGAATGCAAGCAGTAGGAAAGGAAGGAAGAAGAGACTTGTGAGCCAGAAAAGATTCAAGTTGCTGAGTATCAAAAATTAAAATGCCAAGGATCAACAGATGGCTATACTTTATTCTAAAATAGACTGCATTTTAAAATTAATAAAATTAAAATACATTGTTTCTTTGTGACTTGTCAACATGTTTTAGGTTGGATGAAATATAGATTGTTTATGAAGATAGTTAATGATGAATCCCAGGATTTCAACTCAGATTCTTAACTGTCACATGGAGACCAAATGACATAATACATGTTTTGACTATTACTCTTTCAGGTTTCCTTCAATATTGACCACACTGCCTTATAGAACCAGTACTAATAAGATCAACCCAAACTACAATTCAAAAAAACCGTGACATATTTGACCTAACAATTTATTACTCCAATGAAGTCATCAAGACATAGGTAGAGATGCCAAATCAGATGGCATTCTGCAAATTTAGGGTAGTCAAAGACTGAATTCAGGCTATCTTACATGTACTATACAAAGTAAATTGTAAAAGTCTTTTTTAGAGATTCTATTTTGATTTTTCAGATGAAGTTTGATATAAAGAAGCAAGACAGATATAAAATACATAGCTTTTCTTAACCGTGTACCTCATTAGTTTAATAACATCTCACAAAACCTGGAAACGTTTATGTGAAATTTATGTTTCACACATTCAAGAGATGATAAAAATACTCTCAGAAAAATAACACAATATTGCAGACTCATCCATTTCATTTTTTCATCATAATAATTTATTTTACACCTGTCATTAGCAAAGAATTGTAGTGATCTTTTTAATTTTTATTTTTAAAAAGAGTTTATTCCTGCTTTCATTGAGCTTGTAAGTAGAGCATGAAAGAAGGCTTTTTTATTAATTATAACACATATTATACATTAACAATACACATATTGTTAATTATAATTTTGTATTGATTATACTATAATTTTATAGTCTAATTACAAGTGAGGCAGGAATTTAAAAACTGTTGAGGTTTTGGCAGCATATAGCCAGGAAATTTAATCTAGTCCAGATGGACAAAAGTAGTCTAAGGAATTGGTGCTTAAACTGAGTCTAAAAAACAAGCACAGCCTTTATTGATCACTTACTGTGTGCTTAGCACTACATTAGGTCTTTTCCCAACCTGACAGATATTTCTCCATATGGCCAGCTCATCATGTGTTCAGACATCTTACCAGAGGTTTTATGGTAGGCAGAAGTAGAAGGCTGAAAATCCACCTTTTCCAAACTTCCTTATAGCTAGAGTACTAAGTACAATTTAAGTTTCACCAATCAGAAGCACCAATGTAAGATTTTATATATACACGTATATGTATACATATATATGCATGTATATTTGATACATAAAATTTTACATATTTATGGGGTAGCACCTGATGTTTCCATGCATGTGCACATTGTTGTGTAATGTCCCATCAAGGCAAACAGATCTCCTCAAGCATTTATCATTTTTACGGTGATATATTTGAACAAAGTGTATGTGGGGGGCCCTTGAACACGAGACTTACTAACACAGCAGTTTGTAGGTGTACAACTTCATGATGTTCCGCTCCCCAGAGCACAGGTTACATGGTGTTCTGACAACACCCAGCCACAGCCGCAGTGGTGTGACTCTTGAGCTGGCAGTGGCACCAAGCCTGAATGAAACCTAACATCCTCATTGCAGAGATGTGTTCCCCTGATGGGCCATTTGTGTGAGGTTTTTCTAAGTTCTTCCTAGAGGCCCAGTGTCTAGCCTGTTCTCACAATTCTTCCTAACGATTTTTGTAAGCATTAATTCTATTTATAATTTCCTCTCCATAAAATAATGAGTGGCTTATTCTATCTGATATGGCTTATAGGTTATTTGGGGCCAGAAATGGCTGCAGGCCATAAAGGGAAGGAATTTTATCTGATTGGGCCCATGAGAATGAGATACTAGAAGCCCACAATAGTCACTTGTGAAGTTATCTACATTCTAACTTGGAATTACTTAAATAGTGACCTGTCAGTAACTGAAATGAAGTACCTGTTGGAAGTCTAACATCAGTGTTCCAGATAGCTGTTGCCATGACATCATGATAGGGATGGGAAATGTAAGAATGGTAGTATGCTGTGTATAACTGTATCATAGCTAGAAATTCTCAGCCTATGACTTGGTCCCAGAGAAGCAGAATTTCTACCATTCTTCTAATAAAAACACTTGTATCTCACACCTAGCTGCTGGATTTACATAATGAAGCATCTTGTGTAGAGTCTAATTATATGAATCAGAATTACAACTTCATGTGAATGTATAGCCTGAAAATGAAGGGACTGATTAGGAAGTGTGTAATCACAAGGGTAGAAATGATGGCATATATGACGACATTCAGGAGAATCTGGGCTACTCCATATTTCCTGAGCCCCCAAGTCCCCTGAATCTTGCCTGCCTGCAGCAATATCTTTTTTTTTTTTTCTTTTGGCCTTACTTCTTGTTACCACTTTCATCTTTTACTTCATGTGAGGTAGTTGCCTACAAAGATTATAAGTATTCTCCTTTGATTCAATCCTACCAACTTACTGGATCTCTAAACCTACAGCGCAGGGGCTGGCATTGTGGCACAATAGGCTGAGCCTTGCCTGAGGCACATGCACCCCAGTATGGGTACCAGTTCTAGTCCTGGATGCTCCTTTTCTGATCCAGCTCTCTGCTTATGACCTGAGAAAGCCATAGAAGATGTCCCAATTGCTTGGGTCCCTGCACCCACGTGGGAGACCCAGAAGAAGCTCCTGGCACCTGGCTCCTGACTTCGGATCAGATCAACTCTGATCATTGTACCATTTGGGGAATGAACCAGCAGATGGAAGACTTTTCCCTTTGTTTCTCACTCTCTCTGTCTATAACTCTACCTCTTAAATAAATAAATAAGTAAAACCTACAGTGTGAGTGAAATTTCAGCCTGCTGTGGAGGTGGGGGAGCTAATGTGAGTGCTGTTAGGTAGCAGCTGATGGTTCCAGTTGTTAGGTCTCTGATGCCCACATGGGATACCTGGTTTGAGTTCCAGGTTTCTGACTTCAGCCTGACCCAACCTTAGTAACTGAGGGCAGGCATTTGGGAGTGAAATAGCCAACAGGAGTTCACTCTGTCTCTTGGCCTCTTAAATCATAAAATTAATAAAAACTAATCACTGCAATGACTTTCCTCTACCCATAAATGAAGATGGCAGATACTGTCATTGAGATATTTTCTAGATTTAATGGAAATGAAGGACTATTTGAATGTAGGAGGCTTAACTACAGGAATCAAGGTGGGTATGATTATCTTAGTAGGTGGTAGGACTGATGTAATTATTAGGAAGGTGTGACCCACAGAGAACTGTGAAAGTGGCTGATGGAACACAGGACCCTTAGTACTGGAAAACTGTATCACGCTAAGGTCCTGTTTACCTTAAACAACCAAGACAGCTTTAGTTGTGGTAACCAAAGGTCTACTTAAGCCATCATTAATAGTCATGATCCCCTATCTAATTTCTAGACCTGGGATAGGTTACTGGAGTCTGGGTACACTCAGTCTTGTGATACAGGGGATCCTTGATTCCTTCTGTTTGTCTTCCAACAAAGAACCTGCAGTTATTTACAAGGAGGCCTATATCTTGAGAAAAGGGAAGTACTCAGACCTTTCTGGGGACTGTTGTTTTGTAACGCTGACCAAAAATGCCACCGTGGTACAATGGAAGCTGTGTGATAAGTCAGCATTGTGGGGGCTCAGTGCTTCCCTTGGTGAAGCACTGCAGTAGGTATACTCAACAACTGGTATAACATTCTGAATGTTGTACCTTGGCAGAAAAGGAAAATAACAACAACGAAGCAAAACCTTCCAAGTGTTCAATAGGTAGATGTGTTCTTTTCCATATGCCCTCCTCTAAAGAATGGTAAATAATTTGTTTATTTATATTAAAATGTATTTATATATATATTTTTTATTTGACATCTTCTTTTACATTTTATTTAAGGTATACAAATTTCATGTGTTTCATGTGTACAGATATAGGAACACAGTGATACTTTCCACTCTACCCAACCATGCTCTCACTCTTCCTCCTTCTTTCTCTCCTAGTCCCTCTTTACAGTTAACTTTTACAATGATCTACTTTCAGTTTACTTTATGCTCATAAGATTAACCCTACACTATGTAAACAGTTCAACAAAGAGTAAGAAGAAAAAACCCTGTTCCTCAACAGTAGAGACAAGTGCTGTAAACAATCATTGAAGCTCAAAATGTCAATTTCACCACAATACATTACATTTTTGATACTCTACTAGTTATAGCTATACAGTTTGTCATTTTCTTTTTTTTAACTTTTATTTAATGAATATAAATTTCCAAAGTACGGCTTATGGATTACAATGGCTTCCCCCCCATATATTTGAGAGAGAGAGAGAGACCACAGAAGCCAACAACAGCCATGTCTGGGCCAGGCCAGTCACAGTCCTGGAATTTCAATGTGGGTCTTCCACATGAGTGGTTGGGACAAATTACTTGAGCCACAATCTCTTTCCCTCCTAGATGTGCATTAGCAGAAGCTGAGTGAGCAATAGCTAGGACCCAAAGTGGGCACTCAGGTACAGAATGAGGTTGTCCTAAGCGGTGTCTTAACTGCTGTGCCAAATGCCTGCCCTGGTAAAAGTTTTATAACTGCTAGACAGATAGAGATGACATTTTTACTGCTAGGCATTATAATTCAGAAAGGTTTTGGATTCTGCCAAAACAAAATTTGATGTGAAATCATTTGGAGGAAGAAGCATGGTTTAGAATAAGTAATAAACATAAATTTCCTAAATTCTCAGTGACTTGTGTTTGAAAGAACTTTCACTTATGAAAAAGGACAGAATAATTACTTTGAGAGACAGTAGGAAGATATTGGTCACAGAGGGCAATTATGATTTTCAACTATATATTTGTTGTTTTCTATTCCCTCTTAATATTGAACAAACAGTTTGTGAAACATGAAAATGATGCATATTTAATAAGACAGGAGGTCAAGGAAACAGAAGAAAGGGGTAAACAAAAATGAACTATCACTAATACATTATTTCATATCAGATTTGATCAAAAGAAGTCATTAATGGGGAAACATATAATTGTTTTGCATCCAAAAGAGATTTGGTGAAAAACTCTTTTTACTAGATATAATATTTGATTTTTCAAAAGCTTTTAGGAGAAGATAGCAGAATAGAAATACACCTTATTAAATAATAAATTCACTGTTGCAACAGAGAAGCCTCTATGCAGGAAAGCAGAAATGAATGGACCATCTCCAAGCCACGTTTGGCTAGTGTGGAGAAAATGAACTTGCTTTACCTACCCACCTCTCAGCAGCCATCTACAGTCAGCTCCTCCACCTCACTTCCCTAATACCCCGTCACACAGAGCTGGGCTGAACGCTCTCCTTAAATACTTCTTTAATATCATGCTCTACTCATTCACTTGTAATACTCAAGAGTACTGTCCCTTTCTCTCTGTCTCTCTCTCTCTCACTGTCCACCCTGCCTGTCCAAAACAAAATTTACAAAATTTTCAAGATTACTGTTGCCTGTTTTATTATCTGCTGCTCAAACTGAGGCAAAGGGCTACAGCCATCTTAGATGTATCCAGAACACTTGCACAGTTCTTGAACATTTCAAATAAAAGTTGAACAGACATGGATACAATCGACAACACTTGGAACTCTCTCTAATGCCAGATTGCTTTCTGGATCTGAAGTCAAGTTGTTCCTGATGACGATATTTAACTTACAAGAGCAAAGGTAGAAGTGAGAACTAACTCAAGGGTTAGAAGGCCCACAGTCTGGACTTGTATTTTTTACTGAGAGTCAGAAACATTTTCACCCTCTCAGAATTGGGAGAAAGGCCTATATTTTGCCTGCCTGTAGTGCAAACTCCTGTGTAACAAAGAAACTCATGCAGTGAGGTAAGAGGGTTTTCTAAAGCATCCTCTAATGTGGAGATAGAGAGAGAGAGAGAGAATCAAGTTCTCTCCTCATTGCCTGAAGACTGTCATAAATTTTTTTATGGTTTGTGTCTTTATATCCTGTGTATGTCAAGGTCATAAGGACTTACGTTTTCTAGTGTTATTTTAAATAGTATTGTTACCTTAATTTCATTTTCAATTGTTTGCTAATGTATAGAAATGCTGTTTGCTTTGTTTATTAGAAGTGAACTTACTTGTTCTAGAACACTTTTCATACATTACTAAGGATTTTCTATGTAGAAAAGTCTGTCATAAGCAAATAGAGCTAGTTTTGTTTTTTGTTCCAATATTTATGTTTCTTATTTATTTTTCACTCCTTGATGTGGTGGCAATTGCAATACAATGATGAATAGAAGTGACAAAGCAGAAATCCTTGTCTTCGCTGATCTTAGATACAGTATATCTGGCTTTACTATTTTCACTTTTCTATTCTTTTACTGTACTATTTCTATTTTTCATGCAATATACATCATTTATAGACAACTTGTATATGGATATTGCTTTTTATTATTTCAATTTCAGGTTTTATTTCACTTATATCCACTATTTTGGCAATGGCTTGGTTTAAGCCAACTGCCTTCCTACTTATGTTCCACTTGTGATTTTGTTCCTGTGTTATGTCTTACTTGTCATTTCTGCAGTTAATCAAATTATTTTTATTTTTATTTTGTGTTTTTTGTTTTTTTTGTTTTTTTTTTTTTCAAATAGCCACAACGGCTGGAGCTGTGAGATCCAAAGCCAGGAGCCAGGAGCCTCCTCCAGGTCTCCCACACGGGCACAGGGGCCCAAGGACTTGGACCATCCTCCACTGCCTTCCCAGGCCGCAGCAGAGAGCTGGATGGGAAGAAGAGCAGCCAGGACTAGAACTGCCCCCATATGGGATGCCAGCACCACAGGCGGAGGATTAACCTACTGCGCCACAGCGCCATTTCCCCCTCAAATGTGTTTTAAGGTCATATTTTATTTCCTCTATTGGGTTCTTAGCTGTTTCTCTTTCTGGTTTTTAACTAGTTGCTATATTGCTATATTCCTTTTTATTATATATTTTTAAAATTATTTATTTACTTATTTGAAAAGCAAAGGGAGGGAGGGAGACAGGAAAGGAGGGAGGGAAGGAAGGAGAAAGAGAGAGAAAGAGAAAAGAGAGTTTTGCTCCTCAGATACCAGAAAGGCCTCTAGCTGGAGCCACAGCCGAGAGCTGGAAACAGCTCAGTTCCCCCACATGTGTGGTAGGGACTATGCTATGTAATTCTTCACTGTTGCCTCCCAGGGTCCACGTTAGCAGGAAGTTGGAGTAAGGTGGTGGAGCTGGGGATTGAACCCAGGCCCTCTACTGTAGTGTTTGGGAGTCTAAGCTAGCATGTTAGATGCTAGGCTTAACACCTATCCTAATGTATTTTTTTTTTTTTTTTTTTGACAGGCAGAGTGGACAGTGAGAGAGAGAGAGACAGAGAGAAAGGTCTTCCTTTTGCCGTTGGTTCACCCTCCAATGGCCGCGGCCGCGCTGATCCGATGGCAGGAGCCAGGAGCCAGGTGCTTTTCCTGGTCTCCCATGGGGTGCAGGGCCCAAGCACCTGGGCCATCCTCCACTGCACTCCCTGGCCACAGCAGAGGGCTGGCCTGGAAGAGGGGCAACCGGGACAGAATCCGGCTCCCCGACCGGGACTAGAACCCGGTGTGCCGGCGCCGCTAGGCGGAGGATTAGCCTAGTGAGCCGCGGCGCCGGCCCAATCCTAATGTATTTTTAATGGTTGCTATACCTAATAAAATGCATCCTTATCTTACCAAATCTAATTAGCATCAGTGTTGTACCACTTCACACTGTCATGGATACTTTATACTTCCTAGTTTATACTTCGAACTTTTCACTATCTGCCTGATACTTCCCATATTACAAATATAATAACCTTAGAACACTGCAGTTTTATTTACTTATCAATCTCCTAAACTTTGTATTACTGTTTAATGCCTTTTTTCTTCTATGTATGTTATAAATTTCACCATATATAATTGTTTTGCTTTAAGCAACATGCTGAATTGTCATTTAAGGAAAAATGAGGAGGAAAACCCAACCTCTTATGTTTACCTCCTTATCTGCTATTTTTCTCCATATGTTAAACTTTTAACCTGAAATCCTTTTTTTAATATGTAGCATAAAGAACATCTGTTTCCATAGTGCATTTATGTCTATATGATTATCTGTGTCCAGTTCTCACGAGTGACAACATAACTGGCCGAGCTTGCCACTTTTGGGTTCGTTGCTTCGCGAATTTGGCACTGGTTTACAGATGAACTGCCTTTTTGTGATCAAAACACACTTGACTGCTAATCAACATTAGACGAAGCTTAAGAATGGGTCACACAGAACCAAATATTGCTGGCTCTAGGTGATTCTTCAACAGAAGCTGAAGTTATAATACTTTATCCTTGAATTATGTTAACATTGACTACAATTTACTGAGAAGTTATGAGCTGACAGTCCTATGTAAGTGGTTAACAGAGATTATTTCATCCAATTCTTTTAATTATGTTACAAGTTTATTTTTTATGCCTCGGATATTTTAAAATAAATTCCCCATACTCACAAGGTCACTTATTGTGGCTTTGTAATTGGAAGCCTAAGCTTCCAATGATCTCTAAACAATGCTTACTTCTCCCATAATACAATGCTACTTCTTACAAGACTATCCAGTTTCTAACCTTTCCTAAATAATTCTCTTAAAGATGTGCTATGGAACGAAATAATGACAACTATAAAAAATTCCTCAAAAATAATGAGATTTTGGTTGAAAAATATTAGTGCTAAAGTTAGTTAGACATTTAGAGCAACGCTAATAATTGCTTTACACACAGGTACAAAACTGATTATAAATATGTTTCTTACATGGATGATAAATATGTAAGATAAAAAAAAGAAGACAGTGATTATGATTATATAAATGTTCCATTTTTTTCCATAAGAGAATTTCTAGAAAGTTTTTGAGCTTCTAGATAGATAACAGAAGAAGGGAAAATGGATCAGATCAGAATGCCAGAAGGGGTGATTTCCAGATGGTGACATTATGTCATGTATATTTTATATTTTGTTTGTATTTTTTTAAAATAGAGGGGTAAACTTTATTATACATATATTTCCCTCTGATGTCATGAAAAGCCTAACTGGAAACTTGAAGTAGCTATATTTTGACTTCACAAATGTTTCTGTGCAAGAGATGGTTCCTTTTAGCCAACTTAATCCCCCCAGACTGCATGGTAGGTGGGAAATAGTCATTGACACCCGTGCAACTCTCCTCCCTAACCGAGTCCTGCAGAAGCCCTGATTGTTGAATGAATAGAAGAGCATATGTGGGCTCCACCTTTCATTGACCCAATCTGCTTAATGCTCAGCTGGCTGCTGTCCAGAAAGACTCAGGTCTTTGAAAGCCAACAGATCTCTCACAATCTTGGCATCCCGCACGTAGGAACCTGCTCTTTTCTTGTGATCCTCTATTCATAGAATTTATACATCTCTTCTGCTTCCGAGGCAATAGCCAATTATGTCTCCACTGCTTTCCACACCTCCCTCTTAGCAATTACTTCTTTTCCCTTTCCTTGTGGGATGATTCCCTTTTTAGCAAAGGCTTTCACAAAACACAGAAAGAGACCTTGTCTTTGGGCATTTTTTCATATCTCCATTTTGTTCTTTGTGATGTGTAGACAGCCAAGGATTTTTGGCAGTCAGTGCAGAGCAAAGCTTTTAGATAGGTACTGAAGTTAAAAGGAAGTCACAACCCAGCTGAGCGGATAGGCCACCCATATGGATAAATAATCAGCCGAGCAGGGCCAATGTGTAAATGTTAAGTGTCAGTTGGGGTACAGCTTTCATTGTCATCTCCCAAAGCCTTTAAATGTTTTCCTCATCTTTCTACTTGCTTTTCTTTTTGTGTGTTTTTTTATCCTTTCACATGTCATTAGTCACTATCCTTTGTCCTTTCCCCCAAATGGAAGCAGACAAATTTCTTCCTTCCTACACAGTTTGTCAGTATGTCATAAGAGTTTTTGTTTTCATATAAAGCAAAGGTAAGGTAGACAGATGTGTTAAAAGTTCTTGCCAGGTAGACAAAGAGAGATGACTCAACATGTACACATAGGAAGCGAAAAACAATTCAGTTCTATTGTATTTGGGGAGAATAAATCTCCTAAATTATTGTTCTGAATTATTTCAACAAAATCTTTATCATTTCAGAGGTTTTTCAAGAAACACTACCTTGTCTAAAAAAAAAAAAAAAGCAGAGTGATATCACAAATCAACTGACTGGCTCTCTCCTTTCACCCCATATATCATTTTTATGAGCACGCCTGCCTCTCTCCTTTCCTTCCATACTTCTCCACTTCCCTTTCCCTTTCCTTTTTTTTTTGGAATTAACATGTAATACTCAAACATTTTGATGGAGTACAGTGCAATCTTTCAACCCGTATACACAGCGTAAACTGATCAAATCAGGTAATTAGCATTTGCATTTCCTCTTCTATTCTTTATGTTCAAGGCCTATGAGTGCCTTTCTTCAGTTCTTCATACTGTATATCATACAGTATGATGACTTATTGTCCCATGGTGATGTGGACACTAGAACTTATTAATTCTATCTAATTATATTCTGGTATTTATTATCCAACCCCTTCTCCCTCCCCTGCCTCCACCCTCCTCAGTCTAGTCACTATTCTAAGTTCAGACAGACTTTTCTCAACTTCCATGTATGAAAGGGAACATGAGTCTGGCTTATTTCACCTACAACAATAAGCTCCATTTCCATCCATTTTGCTGCAAATGTCAGGATTTCAATTTTTCCATGGCTGAATAGTATTATATTATATATCATATTTCCAAATATATATCACCTTTCTGTACCCATTCATCCATTGCTAGACACTTAGGTTGATTCCATATCTTGGCTATTGTGAATAATGAACAAAGGAGTGCAGGTGTCTCTTCAACATGTTTCTTTCATTTATTTCTTCTCTTAATATGCCTTCTTAAATAAATAAAAAATTGTCCCACAATAATTAGTTTGTTCAATACAGTACAACTCTGTCTAGCTTTCTTAGCCTCTATATTCAATCCATCAGAGAGAAAAAATGTGGAGGAATAAAAAGAAGCAATATCAAGTCACACTCCTCGAATCCTCAAAGGTTGGAATGAAACACAAAGACAGGCAGTTTTCTCCCTACTTGCTTTGCCAATATTTGCTCACACTCACCTTTCTTACACCTCCTGGTATCAGTTCGAAGCAGACATTGATTCTTAAAACTTTCTACTTTCAGGATCCTGAGAGACACACAAATAGTGTGTACTAAAAGCATATTGTATTATGCATTACTGTTCTGAGTTCAAAACTAGGAAATAAAAGCTGCCTTCTTGGACATCACAGTTTTGGTGTGAAAATACTTGAATTCTGGTTCTATTTTTCACTTTTCTACTCAAACCAGTGATTTCATAGGAATGATAACCACTCTGTGTTTCAGGTTCCTCATTGGCAGAATGAGGCAAATAATTGAATCTAGGAATAAAAGGTGCTTCAGAAACATAACAGCGCATATAATATGGAAAGTACATATTTAGAAATTTTAAATACTTTCTTGAAGATAAAGTAAAATTAGCTTATGTGTTCTATTTAAAGGTTTCAGAATAATCTGTAGATTTCGCCTCTTTTTAGATATACAAAGTGGCCTTTAAAAGTGCATAGAAAATGCAATTTATCTTTTAATTAGAGTTTTCTTGAGCGTCTTGCATATATCAAATGTCACAGGCAATGCTTGAAAAGCTTTGAGAAAGGCTTTTAAAAATAGCATAGTTCTATAATCTGTAACACTCATGTAACTTGCTTCTATTTATTTTTAAGTTATATTTTATTAGGATAAGCATACTTGACATAAGATCCAATTCTCTTAACTGATTTATTAGTGTTTAATTCAGTATTGTTAACTATAGGTTTATCCCATGTCTGGAATTTGATATATGCTTATAACCTGACTGTGATATATGTCAGGTATCACCTGCTCTTTGCCACTGCTTGTAAGCCCTCGCCCTGACTTGGCCATGTGCTTCCTGGCAGTGACGTCTGGCAGAGTGTAAGACTGTGCTTTCCAATGGGACACAGGAAGTACCTGACAAGCTCTTTTGGAGTCAGAGTCAAGGGAAGAAGTATTAGTTAGATAATAATATGAAAGCTTAGTGCTTTGTAACTGTATTTCTTTACTTGTTTGCCTCATTTAGCTCTTTTCTTCAAAAGCAATCAAACCAGTGAAATTCTACAGACGTATAATGAAAAACAGATCACATTTGAATTCTGAAAAGCACAGGAGCCTTATAGTGACATCTGGGACAGAATTTTTAACTCTGAATATCTGTTATTTATTTATTTGTTCATAATTTTACCCATTTCAGGTAAACATTAATCAAACGACACTCTTCAGGGATAGATCCAAACGGCTGAACAGTGAAAAGCCTCACTGAGCTCAGCCACAGAAACTTGTCAGAAAAATAAAGGAAGGCAGATATTCCCAGGGATTGGATGAGGGACATTTTCAGTAGAGAACTGACAGAACAGAACAGGGGCACCAGGGAGCAGTGAGGATAGAGGGAAGACTCTCCCCCGACAGCCACTCCTGCATCTACACAGCTGGCTCCTGGCTGAGAAATGCCATTTTGCCAAGACAAGGTAGGAAGGAAGTGTTGTAGTAGCCCACCACCAGCAGTTTTAACTGAAGCAGAATTCCACAATTCCCACTAACTTCAAGTCTAGCTTTGGGGGAGCTGACAGGGTTCTAAGTGACTATCATGCTCCCAAAGGGAAGCCATGTTGCCACACACACCCCCCACCCTGCAAAGTGCCAGACTCAATTTGCTATGGTACAGTCACTGCTGAACTGTTCTGATTTGGGGGTTGATGAGCTGTTCCTTTGCTGCCAGAGGCCACTCGATCCAGAGACAGGGTCTTTGCAGGATGGAAAACAAAATCCTCATGCTCTGTGACTGTGGGAGTTTTGGGTCTAATCCTGGGAGCTAAGAAAATCACAGGTTGCAGTGGGTTCCCAAGCACCCACCCAGTCCGACTGCAGAGACTCAGTTCTCTGCACATTGGGAAAGGATCTCTCTGGGTGGGGGGTGGTTTGGGGAACATACTGCGGAGTGAGTGTGGCTCTGGATGGTGTGCACACCTGGGTGGATGAAGTGCTCTGGCACAGTGAGTTCACTCTATGTGGTTCACTTTAGCATGAAGAAAAGCTGGTAGTGCTAACATACTGGCCAGCTTCAATATGCCCTCCCCCCACTACCTGCAGGCACAGCATGCCACCACACTCATCTTGGATGTCACTCTGCACTCTAGCCCCACCCACAGAAAGCAGTTAAGAGCTCCCTGGCTTCACCCAGAACATATCTCTGGAATGGAAGTGTAAGGCTTAGGTATTCCACTGAGCCACAGAGACACACTTTCAGGAACAAGGCCTTCAATTCAAAAATCAACCCATGGCTAGCACTGTGGCTCAGTGGGTTAAGCCACCTTCTGCAGTACCAGCATCCCATACAGGTGCTGATTCGAGTCCTGGCTGCTCCACTCCATTCTGGCTCCCTGTTAATGTTCTTGGGAAAGCAGCAGAGGATGGCCCAAGTCCTTGGGCCCCTGCACTCACATTAGAGACCCAAAAGAAGCTCCTGACTCCTGGCTTCAGACTGGCCTAGCTCCGGCTATTGCAGCCATTTGGGGAATGAATTAGTAGTTGGAAGATATCTCTCTATAAATAACTCTGACTTTCAAATAAATAAATCTTTAAAAAATAATTCACAGAGGAGATAGAAATAAGAGACCCCACTGATGTGCAAAAATCAGTGTAGAACAAAGGAAACATGAACAATGAATGTTATATGACTCCACAAAAGGAGCACCACAATACAAACATATTAGGTGGTGAAGAAGGGCAGATTGCCTGAAAAATAATTCAAAAGAGTTATTGTAATTTTATACAAAAGCACAGAGAAACAGTTAAACGAAATTAGGATGTAAGTACATGACACAGCAAAAAATTTCAGCAATGAGATAGAGGTATTAAAGAAAAACCAAAGAGAAATATTAGAGATGAAGAACTCAATAAGTCAAATAAAAAGTACAGTGGGAAGCCTTAACAATAGACTTTGTGAGGCAGAAGAATGAGTGTCCAATATAGAATACAGATTTTTTTTAACTATCTCAATCAGGACCAAAAAAAAAAAAAAAAAGAAGAAAAATTAGTACTGAAAACAGTGTTTGGCATATAAGGGATACCATCAAATGACCAAGTCTATGAGTCTTAAGAGCTATGGAATGTGGGTGGGGGGGAATGGCATAGAAAATCTATTAAGTGAAATAATATAAAAAAATCCCTATTTGGAGAAAGATCTGGACATCCAAATACAGGAAGCATATAGAATCCTAAATAGGCATGATCAGAAAAACCTCACCATGATGCATAATAGTCAAGCTTTCAAAAACAAAACATAAAGAAAATATCATAAAATTTTCAAGAGAGAAACACCAAATCTCCTTCAAAGGAACTCCCATCAAATTGTCAAATTGACAGCAGATTTATAAACAGAAACCATACAGGCCAGGAGAAAATGCAGAGATATAGTCCAAGTGCTAGTAGGAAACAACAACAACAAAAAACCTGCCAACCCAGAATATCCAGCACAGCTCTCATTCTTAAATTAAGATGAAATTTCCAAGGCAAGAAAAAAATCAAAAGAATTTTTTACCACCTGGACATACTTAAAAATAATCATTGAAACTGAGAAAGAGAATTGGCATCATGAAAGAAAGCAGAAATATTTCTAGTAAAAGAACAAAGAAGATTCAAAACAAACAATAGGGATACTTGTGGAAATGTCAGGACAAACTCATTAGTTATTAAAAATATCCTTGAATGTTAATGGAATAAATTCCATAATTAAAAGAAACAGACTATCTGGATAAAACACAGACCCATGTATATTCTATCTACAAGAAGCACACATCACCAATAAAGATACTCACAGACTGAAAGTGAAAGGTTGGAAAAAGATATTCCATGAAAACAAAAATCAAATGTGAGCATGAGTAGTATACTCATATCAGCCAAGACAGACTTTAAGACAAAAGCCATTAAAAAGGACACAGTTGTTATGAAATGATTAAAGGATAATTTCAACAGGAAAATCTAACTATAGTAAATGTATATGCATCCAATGTTAGGGCACCAAGTTTTATAAAACAATTTTAATGGATCTAAAGGGAGACATAAGCTCCAATACAATAATAATGGGAGACTTCAACACCTCACTTTTATCTTTGGACAGATCAACTAAATAAAAATCAACAAAGAAACAACAGAGCTAATCTACACTATAGACCAAATGGATCAAATAGATACCTACAGTATGTTTTATACATTCTTTTCAACAGTGCCTGGAACATTCTCTGTGATTGTTCATATTATAGTCCATAAAACAAAGCTCAAAAAATTAAAAAAATGAATTTATATCCTGTAACTTTTCCAACCACAGTAGAATGAAGCTGAAAATTAACACCAAATAAAGTGGTAGAAAATACACAAACACATGGCAACTGAACAACTTGCTCCTGAAGGAACTATGGGTCATAAAGGAAATCAAAAGGAAAATCAAAAACTCCATTGAAACAAATGAAGATAAAAACACAACATATCAAATTTATGAGACACATCAAAAGCAGTGCTTTTGATTAGCACTAAGCAATAAGCGCATTAATTAAAAAATTGGAAAGATACTAAAATGATTTAATAATGCTTTCAAGCACCTAGAAAAACAAGGACAAACCAAACCCAAAATCAGTAGAAGGAAATAAATAATAAAAATTAGAGAATAAATAAACAAAATAGAAATAAGAAAATGTTCTTCAAAAGATCAGAGAAATGCAGAAATTTGTTTTTTTTTTTAAAGCAAAACTGATAAACCATTGGTTCAACTAATCAAAAAAGGGATATGATGATCCAAATTAACAAAAATCTGAGATGAAAAGGATGTTAGAGTATGACTTCAGAAATACAAAAAATCATTAGAAATTAGTACAGTTATAAGTCAACAAGCTGGATAGTTTAGAATAAATGAATAGATTTCTAAACACAAATAATTTACCAAATTGAGGCATGAGGGCATAGAAAACTCAAACATACCAATAATCCAGCCCAGAAACAGATGGCTTTACTGCTGAATGTTCTCTCTCTCTCTCTCTCTCTCTCTCTCTCAAGATTTATTCATTTATTTGGACTTAGAGAGAGGTTCTCTCTCTCTCTCTCTCAAGATTTATTCATTTATTTGGACTTAGAGAGAGAGAGATCAATCTTCCATTTGCTAGTTCATTCCCCAAACGACTGCAATAGCCATGACTAGGCCAGGAAAAGTCAGGAGCCAGGATCTTCATCTGGGTCTCCCAAGAGGGTGAAAGTGATATAAGCATTCAGGCCATCTTCCACCGATTTTATTAACAGGGAGCTGGATTGGAAGTGGAGCCACAGAGACTTAAGTAGGTGCTCATATGATCTGTCAGAGTTGCAGGATGTGGCTTAACCTACTACAACACAATACTAGCTCCTGCTGAGTTCTTTTTAGGAAGAAATTTTTAACTTTTATGAAAGAACTAATACCAGTTCTTCTTAAACTATTCAAAACAATTGAAAGGGGGTGAACCTTTCCAAATTTCTTCTTCGAGGTCAGCATTACCTTAATTCTAAAACCAGATACACAACAAACCAAAATAGAACTATAGATCAATAGTTCTCATGAGCATAAATGCAAAAATCCCTAACAAGGTATTAGCAAATTGAATTCAACAACATATTATCCCAGGGATGCAGGGATGGATCAACATGCACAAATCAATAAACAGGATACATTATAACAACAGAATGAAGACTAAAAACTATTTGATTATTTCAATAGATGCAGAAAAATCATTTGACAAAATGCAACATCTTTTCATGAAAAAATATTAAACATAAGTATAGAAGGAACATGATAGAAGTGATTGAGGCATGAAGATATAGAAAACCTGAATATACCAATAACCAAGTCTGAGACTGAATTTGTAATGAATAGCCTTCTAAAAAGAGGGTAGGAGGGAGAGACAGGAAGGGAGGAAGGGAGTATCATTATGTTTTTAGCATTGAATCTACAAATCACATTGGATTTGTTAAAAACTAATTAAAATTTAAAATTAAAAAAAATTATAAAGCAAAGCTTTAGTGAAGTATTGGAAATACATAAACAGAAACAGAAACACAAATGAAAAGCCTCCCCAAAAGAAAAGTTCAGGGTCAGATGGATTTACTGCTGAAATCATTTTTTTAGATTTATTTAGTTATTTGAAAGGCAGAGCTGGAAACAGAGGGAGAGAGAAAAAAATATGAAAATCTTCCATCTACTCATTCACTCCCCAAATAGCCTCAAAGAATGAGGTTGGGCAATGCCAAAGCCATTAGCCCAGAGCTTAATATTGCTTATAAAAGCAACACATGATAAAACCATAGCCAGCATCATATGGAATGGAACAGATTTGGAGATATTTCCCCTAAGATCCAGATAAGGATTCCCTCTCTCACCACTGTTATCCAATATAATCCTGGAACTTTTAGCGAGAGCTATTAGGTAAGAAATAGTGAGAGCTATTAGGTAAGATAAATAAATGAAATGGATATAAATTTGGAAGGAAAAAGTGAAATTATCCCTATTTGAAGATGACATGAGCCTTTATATAGGGAAATAAAAACATTCCACTGAGACTATTAGAACTCATAAGCAAAATCAGCAAAGTTTCTGCTGAAGAAAAAAAAAGTGGAAGGCTAGAAAAACAAATAACAAAAGATAAATGCAGAGATAGATATATAATGAAATTAAATGTTTAATTCCAAAGTATAGCAGCATAAAAGTGAATTGGTTAGACTACGGCAAAATTCATAAGCTCAACTGTGCACTAAGAAAGGCAATACACAAGGCTGCTAAAAAGCACAGAAGAATGTTCATGTCAGACATTATTGGATCCAGGTGCTCAAATAACATTATCAGGCTCAATAGATGCTCTCTGTTCAGCCTGAGGGCTGTGCTTTCTTCTGCAGTAACCTTAGAGTCACAGAAGCTCCTGAGGCTGTGGCTACATTGGCTGAGGGTTGTGCTAAGCTCTATGACATGGACAATCTAACACAGTAGAAGCAGATTCTGGGAACAACTTTTTGGTTCTGTTTGGAAATGTCTGAGTTCCCTGCCTATGTCTAAGTCAATTACAATGGCCTACTGAACATGCTTCTTTGGTTGACTAAGGCTGCATCGTGTGGTTATGCTCAGTGCTCAAGAACAGAGTCAGCCCCAGTGGAGTCTGAGAATGGGGAGAGGTGTTCACCATGAAGAGCCAGGCTGACAGCACTCACAGGATGACTGAATGGCAGCTTAACCCACCATGCTCCAATGCTGGACCCTCATGTATGTTTTGGAAAAAACAAATAAACCTTAATTGGTGCCCTTTAGCACAGCTGAGGAGGAATAGATCATTAGGAAACACTAAGAAATAAAGAGAAATAAATGTAAAGTAATGCAGATGTTGAATTTCAAAACAAAAATAGCCAAAAATAAAAATCACAAGAGTAGGGAGACTACTGGCCCCTCTGCTTTTTCCATCTTTCTCAAGAATGCTCAGATTTTGATGCTCTTACTCACAGCCCCTTAGTCATGGTCATGAACATCAAAGGAAGCTGAATGCTTCCCCAGCTCCAAAGGAGTTGCTATAAATGTCCTGGTCAGAGGGCATTAGACTACATTCAGACAGGTAAAATGGCAGGAAATGTTTCTTGGTGTTTTCTAAGTTTCCACTCTCTTAAGAATGAGTCTCCAGGGCTGGTGCCGTGGCTCAATAGGCTAATCTTCCGCCTGCGGCGCCAGCACACCAGGTTCTAGTCCTGTTCGGGGCACCAAATTCTGTTCCGGTTGCCCCTCTTCCAGTCCACCTCTCTGCTGTGGCCAGGGAGTGCAATGGAGGATGGCCCAAGTCCTTGGGCCCTGCACCCGCATGGGAGACCAGGGGAAGCACCTGGCTCCTGGCTTCGGATAAACACTGTGCGCTGGCCGTATCGGCCATTGGAGGGTGAACCAATGGAAAAAGGAAGACCTTTCTCTCTCTCTGTCTCTCTCTCTCACTGTCCACTCTGCCTGTCAAAAAAAAAAAAAAAAAAAAAAAAGAGTCTCCAGAAGAAACACTGTTTCTTTTTTTTGTCATAATGTATGGACATTAAACTTGGGTTTGTTACTGTTACTTTGCTATGAAAATCTCCTCTTTCCCACCTTTTCTCCTCCTTCCTCTTTCTCCACCTCTTTCTCTTCTTCTTTCTTCTGTTCCCTGTTTTCTTTCTCCTTATTTTCCTTTTTATTTAACAACAATGACAACAAACCACTTGGAGGGGAATTTTCAAGGACTACTAACTTTTGGTGTAAGAATTTGAGTTGTTTAACCTGAACAATTGAGTAATACCTTGAGTATTACCTCAAAAAGGAGCAGAATATGACCATATACACCAGGCATTCGGCCTAGTGGTTAAGGTGCCTGTGTTCCACGTCAGAGTGCCTAAGTTCAAGTCCTGGCTCCACTCTCAATCCAAGCTTCCAATTAATATATGCCCTTTGAAGCAGCAAGAGATGACTCCAGTAGTTGGATCCCTGCCACTCACATGGGAATCAAGATTGAGTTCCTGGATTCCAGCTTTGGCTTGGGCCATCTTTGGCCATTATAGATATTTGGGGCAATGAAGCAGTTCTGACTCTTGTCGGTCATTTGTGAATCTTTCACTGTCTCACCTGTCTATGTTCTGTCTCGTAAATAATAAATAAATAAACAAACAAACAAGTGAAAAAGAACACACCACTACAAACTCAGTGGCCACTGATGTTTCCCATGTTGCTGGGTTCCTTGGAGCATGCCTACAGCTCAATAAACATGGCCCAACTATTTCATCACCAATTGGATGTGGGCTATTCATTCACAAAGATCTTCAAATGCCATTGGCTAACACCTAAGTCATGGCCACATTTGTTTCTATGTGTTTTTCTGCCTTCAAGTAGATTAATTGCCCAATTACACCCAGTTACATAAAAACACTTGTTGACCTTTATGTAAGTTTTTTCGTGATAGGTGTTCTGAAAGGTAGAATATCTTAACTTTTTTGGCTTTCTCTTTCATTTGAGTCACTGTTGGCAGCAAAGTGTCTGCTTTTTGGTGTAGAGCTGATGGACATTGCAAAAGAGAATGGAACAGAATGTGAAAGATAAGGTCAAATTCATCTTGCTTTATGATGATGAAGGGCTAGGAAAGGTTGGAAAATGTTGTTCATTTGATGACGGTGCTATTGGCTATGTGATATGTTTTCATTCTAGTGTGAAAAGTTGTCCAAAGCTTGATGAGAATAAATAGGATCTAGCAAAATTGACACCACAGAAGAGAATGCTTCTCCACTCTGGATCCTTCTTTACATGTGTAGAAACACACAGTGTGAAACCCAATATATTTTTCCTAAATTGCACATGGGGCCCCTCTGAAACAAACAGTGTGGTCTAATACTGACTAGTTTTTAATAATGACTCAACAGAGGCCCAATTATAGTAGCTGCTGCATTCTTTTATATCTACAGTCTTATTTTCTTTCCAAAAGATTGCAAACAATTTTTGTATGTGAAGGTATGCAAATACTCAAATAAACGGCTTCAAGTTAATATCCGTTAATAGAATCATAACCCTTTACTGCCCATATTAGTTATTGTTAGGTTTTTAGAATGTTACATTATAGTTTACAAATTAAGCCCTATATAAGAATTTTATGCAAAGGCTATTCCTTGTACTTTGAGATCTGAAATAAATCAATATATTCTCTCTCTGGAAAAAAAAATTCTGTTGTCATTAGTTTAAGAAACAGCAGGCATTCACAAAGCAGAGTACTCTGTATCACCTTTTGGAGCCTCTACCAAGATAAGGGGAATGTGTATGAGGACTCTCAGGGAGAATGGATCTCCTAGGTAGCATTTGCCTAACTTCTCTGACCAGCAATCATTTTGGTAATGAACATTTTAGGAATATTGCTCTTCAAATTATGGGAAAAGTCATTACAAGGCATTTTAGAAGTGAGGAGAACAAGAATTATGCACTTCTTTCCCTTTGGTTGGGACATATTGGTCATATACTAAATAGGTAAATTCTGTGTCTCCAAATTCATCCACTTCATTTTCTTATTTACAGCCACTCAAAGGTCCAAAAAAAAGTTTTATTATCAGGGTCTGTGCTGTGGCGTAGCAGGTAAAACCACAGCCTGCAGTGCCAATATCTTATTGGGCACTGGTTCAAGACCTGGCTGCTCATCTGATTCAGCTCTCTGCTGTGACCTGTGAAAGCAGTAGAAGATGGCCCATATCCTTGGGCTCCTGCACCCATGTGGGAGACCCAGAAGAAGCTCCTGGCTCCTGGCTTTGGTGGCTTAGCTTCAACCCTTGCAGCCATTGGTGAGTGAACCAGTGGATGGAAGACCTCTCTTTCTCTCTTTCTGCCTTTGCCTCTCTGTAACTCTGACTTTCAAATAAATAAATAAAATCTTTTAAAAAATTTATTATCAGAATATCACATTCTAATATCTTAGGGCAATTAAGAAAAAGTCTTATAAAACTCTACCAATTTTGAAAAGTTCAAAGTAATGGAAAATTTTAAAGAAAATTATGCTGAATTTTCAAAAATTCCTGAAAATATTGGTAACAATGCACTTCATATGCAGTATATTTTAAATCATGGAAGTAATATCTGCACCAACATCATGATCTCCAAAGTATGTCCAGAAGAATTCAACAATGATCTATGCAAAAAGCAGAAATACCATTTAAATTTCTAATCCCAATAATAATGATATATGGAGTGAAGTGGCATTTAAAACTTTCCGACTTTTTAAAATAAATCAGAAAAAAAATCTGTAATTTCACATTGAACTTAAAAGAATATTTATCAAAAAATTTTGAGTCAGGTGGCAGTTAAAAGGAGAGAATGGAGAGACACAGTCCAAGTATTATGAGGAAAAAAATTGTAACCCAGAATACTATACCCTGCAAAGCTCTCATTTATGAATGATGGTGAAATAAAAAACCTTCAAAAAAAACAGAAGTTGAAAGAATTTGTCGAGAGGAGGCAAGATGGTGGAATAGGAAGGGAGCACACTGATAGTCTGGGGAGAGACAGTTTAATAAAAGTGGAGACACTGCAGGTTCAAGGAAGAGTAGGGGAAGAAACAGCAGAAGAAACTCTTCCGGAATGAGTGATTCACAGTGGACCTGCGTGGAGAGCATGGGAGCCCACAGTTCAGGACACCAGCGGCAGACTCAACACACCAGCGCTGGAACGCGAGGTGAGCTGAACCTCAATAGCCCGAGAGGGTATAGGGTAGTATTTAAATTTCTACCTAAAAATATTCAAGATTAAAATAGCTACCATTGTAATCAATGTTTTTATACAAGAAATATTCCTATAGTAACAAAGAAGAAATACCTATATTTTTGCCATTTTCCAGTTTTATTGAGGTATGATTAAAAACTGTATACATTGAAGGTGTAAAATATTATGTTTTGATGAACATACACATTGTGGAGATCTTTCCACAATTAGGCTGATTAACAAATCCATCACTAGAGTTGTGATTTTTTAATGTGTAGAAAGAAACTTTTGTTTTCACTCTGTTAGCAAATTTCCAGATCACAATACATTATTGTTAACTATAACTATAATCACCATGCTGTATATTAGGCCTCCAGAAACCTAATTGTAATTGTAAATGGACCTCTCAGACCATTTGATTATATTTTCCCATTTCCTTCATCTTCTAACTCTTAGGAAGCTACCCTTCTAATCTGTTCCCTGTAAATTTTGAGTTTGACTTTTTATCTTTAAATTATTTATTTATTTGAAAAAACAAAGACTGTGAGAGCGAGAGTGACAGATCTTCCATCTGCTGGTTTACTCCCCACATGCCTACAAAAGCTGGGATTGGGACAGGCAGAAGCCAGGAGGCAGGAACTCCATTCTAGTGTCTCACATGGATCCAGGGACTCAAACACATGGGGCATCTTTCACTACCTTCCCTGGCATATTAGCAGGCACCTGGATCAGAATTAGAGTGGCTAGGAATAGAACCAGCACTCTGATATGAGATACTGGCATCAAGAGTGACAGCTTAATATGCTGTGCCAGAATGCCAGACTCTAACATAATCCTTAATAGTGAGAAACTGGAATCTGAGAACATCAGGAGTTAGGTAAGGGCTGTCCAACCCTCACCTCTCCTTTTTAATAACATATTGGAAGTTAACATAATAATATAATAAAAGGAAATTACTTGAATCCCGTTTAGGAAGAAAGAAATGATGCTATCTTGGTTCACAAATGACATGTAGAAAATCTGAATACACGAATAAAAAATTCTTATAAGTAAATATAACATTTGTAGGATATAAGATTAATATATTAAAGTCAATTATTTTTGTGTATACCAACCATGAATAAGTTGAATTTGAAGTTTAAAACATAATATTACTCATATTAAAGTAAGTATAAAATAACAAAATATTTAGTAAGAAAATATGTGTAGGTACTATATGAAGAAAACTACAAAACTGATGAACAAAATCAAAGAAGTAATTACATGTAGAAATATTCTATTTTCATGAATATGAAGAGTCAAGATGTTAGTGCAATCTCAATCAAATTTTCAGCAAATTATTTTTATGAATATTAACACACTGTTCTAAAATGTATGTAAAGAGGTAGAGGACCCCCAATTCACTATCTTTTACATGTTACTGAGGAGAAGAACAAAATTAGAAGACTGAATGTACATGATTTCAAGACTTGCTAAAAAGCTACAATAATCAAACTCAATAATGACAAAATAAAGAATTCAACAAAAAAGAGCAAAGGACATGAACAGGCATTTTTCAAAGAATGAAATTCAAATGGTCAACAGATACAAGAAAAATGCTTAAGATCCCTAGTCAAGATAGAAATGCAAATCAAAACCACAATGAGGTTTAACTGCATCCCAGTTAGTATGGCTTTCATACAGAAATAAAAAAAAAAAAAAGAACAATAAATGCTGGCAAGGATATGGGGAAAAGGATCCCTAATACACTGTTGTTTTTTGTTGTTGTTGTTGTTGTTGTTTGACAGGCAGAGTGGACAGTGAGAGAGAGAGACAGAGAGACAGAGAGAAAGGTGAGAAAGGTCTTCCTTTTTTCTGTTGGTTCACCTTCTAATGGCCACTGCGGCCGGCATGCGCTGCGGCCAGCACACTGCACTGATCCAAAGCCAGGAGCCAGGTGCTCCTCCTGGTCTCCCATGCGGGTGCAGGGCCCAAGGACTTGGGCCATCCTCTGCTGCCTTCCTGGGCCACAGCAGAGAGCTGGACTGGAAGAGGAGCAACTGGGACAGAATCCGGCGCTCCGACCAGGGCTAAACCCGGTGTGCCAGCGCTGCAGGCCGAGGATTAGCCTAGTGAGCCGCGGCCCCGGCCCCTAATCCACTATTCATGGGAATGTAAACTGGTACAGCCATTGTGGAAGGTAGTATGGAAATTTTTTGGAAAGCTATAAATACATCTACCATATGATCCAGCCATCCTACTCTTAAGTATTTATCCAAACAAAATGAAATTAGCATATGAAAGAGTGATCTGTACATTCCATGTTCTTTGTAACTCAATCCACAATAGCTAAGATATGGAATCACCCTGGATGTTCATCATTTGATGACTGGATACAGAAAATGTGAAATATATACACTATAGAACACTACACAGCCATAAAAAGAATGAAATCCCATCTTTTGCAACAAAATGAATGCAAGTGGAAATCATGCTAGTGAAATAAGCCGGTCTCAAAAAGATTAATATTATATGTTTTCTCTGTTTTATGTGGCAGCTAATATAGAATACAAAAAAGTATAGGAATGAAATGGTCACTTTGGGATATGATTTTCATTTTTAGCTTATGTTTATACTCTTTTGGAGCTGTGGTCTTCCTACTTTTGACTTGTTGAATGTTATGATTAGTGGTGAATTAAGCCTGTGAACATACAATGGATTAAAATTACGTTCTCAAAAAAGCTGACAAAGAAAGAGAATTTGAAAAAGGGGTGTCTGGAAGGTACAGGATACTGAGGAAAGTGTGGTTGTCTTCTTGGAACAGTACCTACAGAATGCAAAAAATCTGTTCTCTTTATATTAATAAATTTTTTTAAAAAATTAAAAATACTCAAATCAGTATGGTATTGGTTAAAGAATGGAAAAAACAGATCAGTGGAACAGAACAGAGAGAAAAGAAATAGATACGCACAAATATAAACAGCCAATCAATTCCAAAAGAATATAGCAGTTCTGGAACAACTGAATATTCACACATGCACAAGAAAAAAAAAAGATCCTGTGTAAAAAAGTAATATAAACACAGACCTTGAACCTTTCACAAAAGCGACTATTGGTCTCAGTTTAAAATACAAAGCTATTAAATCTTTGGACAATAATATGGGAAAAAAATCTAAGTGATCTTGGGTTTGTCAATGTTTATGTAGAGCACAAAAAGCACAGTCCAGGATATAAACAATTGATAGGATGGATTTCATTAAAATTAAAACTCCTATTCTGACAAAGACATTGTCAAGTTAATAGAAAGACATGCCATAGACTAGTAGAAAATACTTTCAAAAGCATACATGATAAAAGACTGTTAACCAACAAATAAAGAGAACTTGTAAAGTTCAACAATAAGAAAATGAATGAGTCAAAAAATAAATAGGAAAAAAACTGATATTTTACCTGAGAACATATCCAGGTGAAAATATATAAAAAGATGTCAACATAATATGTTACTATGGGATTAGACATTTAAAAATGAAATACTTCTACATATCTATTCAAATGACTTAAATCCAAAACACTGATTAAACTAAATGGTGGCAAGAAGCTGGAACATCAGGCCCTTTCATTCATTGATCATGAGACTGCTAACTAGCACAGACACTTGGGAAGAAAGTTTGGCAGTTTCTTAGAAAATACACTCATATGAATCAGCTATTTCTTTCCTTTGGATTTACTTGAAAACGTATGTGCACTCAAAAAAAAAAAAAAACCAGACAAAATGCTAATAGGTTTTTATAGCAGCTTGAATTATATTGCCGAAACTTGTAAACAATCAAGAGGTCCCTCAGTAGGTGAATGGATAAAACAAAGTATGATATAGCTGTACAGTGAAATATTATTCAGTGATGAAAAGAAACAACCTATCAGATCATGAAAACATGTGGAAGAAACACAGGTGGTGTGTTAAATAAAAGAAGCCAGCTTGAAAAGTCTACATACTATATTATTGTAACTTTATGACAATAAGGAAAAGGTAAGACTGTGGAAACAGTAGAAAAATTAGTGAAAAATTAGTGGTTACAACAAGGGATGAATAGGCATATCACAGAGGATGTTAGGGCAGTATAGCTAATCTGTCTAGATACTGTAGTATTTGATAAATATAACTTACATTTGCCAGAACTCATAGGATGCATAATACCATGAGTAAATCCTAATGGAAATTATGGACTTTAATGATGAGGATGCATAATTACAAGTTCAGTGATTTTTAACAAATGTTCAACACTAGCACAAGGTTTTGATCATATGTGTTAATAGTTCGTGCATATGTGAGTGCAAGAGAGCAAATGAGAAATGCCTGTACCTTTTTATCAATTTTTCTGTTAATTTAAAATTGCTCTAAAAATGCAGTCTGTTTCAAGAAAAAAAAAATTTGACTTAGACCCAGTTTCTTTAACTGCAGAATAAAAACCACAAAGCAAATCTTACAAGGTTGCTGGAAAGATCAAATGAGTCAAATGAGAAAACTCTGGCACACAATTGGCATTCAATAAATATAAAATCACCTATTAAAGTCTCTCATTGAGCCTTGGTGAAAACCCCATGTACCCTTCCTCAGTTATTTCGTACTTCCAGTAGAAGCAGAATGGTCAAAATTATCGTCTGGTTATTGCATTTTGAACCTCAATTCAACGAAATAATCAGGAATTTATTTTGTAACTATTTACAGTAGAATTCATGTGCACTGTACTGAGGATACTATGTAGAATTTAAGAAAAAGCCTCTATTCTCTAGAAGAATCATGAAATCTATTTGGCATGCTAAGAAATCAATAACAAAGTATAAATCTACATATACAATTAAATGAAAAAATAAGTGCTATATTAAGGGCTGTGGAATTATTAAAAAACTGGAGATTAGAATAGGAATATTTGGAGAGGCCTTTTGTAATAAGTTAGCCACTACAAAGGATACTTGTGGTAAATGGCCCCTAAAAACTATTTGCCTTTTCTGTTTCATGCTTGATGTTTCAAGCATTCTGTTTGATTTTCTGAATATTATCTCTAATTCCCTATGTGACAAAATCAAAGGATTGCTTCTTAGAAGTCAGATGATTTTCAATTCTGTGAAAAAAATAATCATTGTGCTATAAAAGAAAGGATTGTCCTGAAAAAATTGTTTAAGCTGTAAAAACAGAAAAGAGACTGTTGTAATGCAAAGGTTTTTTCCTAGGGGCTGGTGCAGTGGCACAGTGACTTAATCCACTGTCTGCAGTGTTGGCATCCCATACTGGCACCATTTCGAGTCCCTGCTGCTCTGCTTCCAATCCAGCTCCCTGCTAATGCACCTGGGAATGCAGTGGAAGATGTCTCAAGTCCATGGGCTCTGCACCCATGTGGGAGACCCAGAAGAAACTCCTGGTTTCTGGCTCTGGTCTGGCCCAGCTCTGGTGGTTGTGGCCATCCGGGTGGTGAATCTGTGGATGGAAGATCTCTCTCCCTCTCTCTTCTCTATAATTCTTACAAATAAATAAATAAATCTTTTAAAACTTTTTTAACAATTTTTAAAAACTTTATTTTTAATGATGTTACCTGATTATTATTTAGAAAGTACCAGATTTCAAAGCTTTAATGCTGATTCTCTTTTGTTGTTAACCATGCATTCACTTATTCAATCAAATGTGAGGCTCTTCAAAAAGTTCATGGACATGCATATTATGGAAATATTATGCATGGATTTCAAATGTTTTTTTTACCAAAATAAACATCTTTTGGTTCCATTTTTTTCCCAACAGCTTCTTGGAGTTCCCTGTTAGTGTTAAGTGTCACTCACAAATTAGAGATGTTTCCTGGTCCCTTGGAGCCACAATTTATAATTTAGTGAAGATGGCAGACATTTCAGCACAAATTTATGCTAAATAAATAATCATAAATTCTAATGAGGTATAATGGAGGACAAGAATGGCTACTTTGTGAGACAGAATAGTAAGAGAGACTGAAATGGCATTTGAGAACAAGTTGGAGAAGGTCTCTCATGAGAAGTGGCTGGTAAACTGGAACCTACAAGTTGAGCAGAATTAGCTAGCGAAGAGTGGGGGAAAGAATTCCCGGCACTGAGATCAGCCCAAGCAAAGTCTCCAAAATTCGGAAGAACCCAGTACATGGATTCAAGACATTTGAAAAGACCACTTAGGGGCCAGCACTGTGGCCCAAAAGGTTAACGCCCTGGCCTGAAGCACAGGCATCCCATGTGGGTACCAGTTCTAGTCCCGGCTATTCCTCTTCTGGTCCAGCTCTCTGCTGTGGCCTGGAAAGCAGTAGAAGGCAGCGCAAGTCCTTGGGCCCCTGCACCCACGTGGGAGACTTGGAAGAAGCTCCTGGCCCCTGGCTTCGGATCGGCGCAGCCCTGGTCATTGTAGCCATTTGGGGAGTGAACCATCGGATGGAAGACCTCTCTCTGTCTCTACCTCTCTCTGTAACTCTTTCAAATAAATAAAATAAATCTTTAAAAAAATAAAAAGACCACTTAGCTAAAATCAAAAGAGAAAGGCAAAGTGGCATGGAATGATATTGAGGAGGAACAATGGGATCACGGGTAGGGGTCTGGATGTCATTTCTGTAAAAGAAATAGCTGGGGCCTGCATTGCGGGGCAGTGGGATCCTGTACTGCAGCGCCAGCTTGAGTCCTTGCTACTCCACTTCCAATCCAGCTTCCTGTAAACGTACCAGGGAAGGCATCAGAAGATGATACAGATGCATGGCCACCTGCCACCCACATGGGACACCAGGATAGACTTCTTGGCTTCAGCCTGTCTTAGGCCTGGGTGTTCCAGGCTTTTGGGGAGTGAACCAGAGGATGGAACATCTCTCCGCCTCTCTTTGTCATTCTGCCTTTCAAGTAAATCTGAACAAAAATATGATACTTTGAGAGCATATTTCTTGAATTCCAAATTTTAATTCTGTCATTATCAACAGTGTGTATTTGGCCGGCGCCGTGGCTCAGTAGGATAATCCTCCGCCTTGCGGCGCCAGCACTCCGGGTTCTAGTCCCGGTCGGTATGCCGAATTCTGTCCCGGTTGCCCCTCTTCCAGGCCAGCTCTCTGCTGTGGCCAGGGAGTGCAGTGGAGGATGGCCCAAGTGCTTGGGCCCTGCACCCCATGGGAGACCAGGAGAAGCACCTGGCTCCTGCCATCGGATCAGTGCGGTGCGCCGGCCACAGCACGCCGGCCGCGGCGGCCATTGGAGGGTGAACCAACGGCAAAGGAAGACCTTTCTCTCTGTCTCTCTCTCTCTCACTGTCCACTCTGCCTGTCAAAAAATTAAAAAAAAAAAAAAACCAACAGTGTGTATTTATTCAGCACATACCATCACAAGTATAGACAGATCCACATTTGGGGAAATTCACCCAGAGCTGATTGTTGAACTCAGCTGACATTCTACACTTTAATTAGAAGTAGCAGCAAACATTCAAAGATCTACTTTGGATGTGATTTTAGAATAAATAAAAGTGGACAATTCCAAAAGGTGAAGGAGGGAGTGATGTTAAGACCTCATTGACTCTCGGTGTTGTTTTTATGGTCACAGATCTTTCAGAAGGTTCGATTGGCTTCAGTTATATATAGCTGCTGTTAAATTCAATAGAAATTTTCTCTTAACCTTCTAAATGGTAAACTCATAAGTTTATATTACCTCCAAATTTTAATTTTTAACTAATTTGCTAATTTGTGCCATGTAAACACTATGATTTCATTTTCATTTATCCAATATTATTACAGTCTCTATGGCTTTGCCTTTTTAAGAGTGTCATATAGTTGGGATCATACAGTATACATCATTTTCACATTTTGACAATATCCATTCAAGATCTCTCCATGGTATGATAGCTCATTTCCTTCTTACTGAGTAATATTCCATTATATGGAAGTACCATCTTGTGCTCATCTATTAAAGGACATCTTGGTTGCTTCCAAGTTTTGGAACTGCTACAAATATTTATATGCAAGATGTTTAGTGGAGGTAGTTTTTTTTTCTTTGCATTATGTCTATTTTATTAACTCATATATGGAGCATAGCAACAATTCTGTATCTCTTTTCTAATACAACTTTCATGCATTTCATAGAATTCTGATAACCATACTTCCCTCCCACCCTCCCTCAATTCCCTCTTCCTTCCCTTTTCTCCTTTCCTTTTTGTAATAATGTAATATCAATTTACATTATAATCATAGGCTTAATGCATGACTAGACATAATGTTCAGTAAATAAAAATACAAAGATCACAGTTTCGTTTTGGTATAGAGAGGGCTAAAAACAATAATCAAATTATAAGATGTCAATTTCATTATTATACTTTTTTGCATGCTTTTTTAAAGATTTATTTATTTATTTGAAAGTCAGAGTTATACAGAGAGAAGGAGACACACACAGACACACACACACACACACACACAGAGGTCTTCCATCTGCTGGTTCACTCCCCAGTTGGTCACAATGGCTAGAGCTGTGCAGATCCAAAGCCAGGAGCCAGGAGCCAGGAGATTCTTCCAGGTCTCTCATGTGGGTTCAGGGGCCAAAGACTTGGGGTAACTTACTTTCCCAGGCAATAAAAGAGAGTTGGAAAGGAAGTGGAGCAGCTGAGACTCAAACCGACACCCATATGGGAATGCCAGCACTGCAGGTGGTGGCTTTACGCTCTACACCACAGCACAGGCCCCTACTCTTTTGTATTCTATATTAACTATCATATGCAAGAGAAAGTATATGACATTTGTCTTTTTGGTACTGGCTTATCTCACTAAGCATAATGGTTTTTAGGTAGCATCATTTTGTTGAAAACACTGGATTTCATTCTTTTTATGGCTGAGTAGTAGTCCATTGTCTATATTTAACACCTTTTATTAACCAGACATTAGTTTATTAACATCTAAATTGATTATATATCTTAGCTATTGTGGGCAAATAACTGTTTAATATGCTGACATCATTTCCTTTGGATAAGTTCCCAGGAGTGGGATGATTGGTCATATGGTAGATCTATTTTCCAATTTCTGCAGAATGTCCATACTGTCTTCCATGATGGTTGCACTAGTTTACATTCCCACCAACAGTGTATCAGGGTCCCTTTTTCTCTAGTAAATACAAAGTAAAGCAATTGCTTTATTATATGCTACGATTATGTTTAATTTTGTAAGAAACTGCCAGATTGCCTTCTATAGTGGCCTGCAGAAAGCTCATCAGAAATGAATGAGAGTTCCTGTTATTCAAGCCTCTCACCAGTATTTGGCATTGTCACAATTTTGGATTTTAGCACCAGTAATAGTACTAATGCTAAATACTACTAGTGTGTAGTAGTATTTCACTGTTGAAGTTCTCAATACACTGAAATCCATGACGACATATGATGTTGATCATCTTGTCATCTTTACCATCTGTGTATTCTCTTTTCTGAGGTGTCTGCTCTCATCTTTTGCCTATTTTTAGTTTTCTTATTGTTGAGTTTTTAAGAATTCTTTGTTTCATTTCATTTTAATTAAATTTATGTGTTTGGGGTTAGTCCTGACCTCCCCAACACACAGACACACACACACACACACACACACACACAGAAACAGGTAAGCTCGGTAAAGACAAATATTTTATGGGTTTACTACCATTTCAATTATTAGTAGTAAATCAGCTTCTGTATTCTCACTAGCCGGTGTACCAAAAATATACAAATTTTACTGTTTTTCTAGTTTTAGCTCAGCTCTATTTCTGTTTCCTGTAAGAGAACTTTTAGATTTAACAGTAAGGGAGGGAGATGTTATTACCAGGATATCTTGGATTAGTCTACTTTAAGATCAGAAGGTATCATTTACAAATTTTAAAGCTATAGTATATTAAAGTCAAATTATGAGAGGCAATACTGCAAATCAATATGGGATGCAGATGCACCAAGAAGTATCTTTATTGCTGTACATGTCCCTGTCCTAAGATTTAGATTATTCCTTTGAGTTTTTTCACCGTTCTATTAATTGATAATACTTGGTCTCTGCAACCAAACGCTGGGTGTTGCACCTACAGCCTGATCCTTCAGCTATGGGTCCTGAAGCTAGCTGTTCTCACCTCTTCTTTTTTTAGGGCAAAGGTTATTATGCACTCCTAGTGTTGCTAGTATCAGGGCATTCACCATGCATTTTTTGTTAAAATTATCTTTTCTTATACCTTATGAATAGTTTCTCTATTAAACTTATTTAATTGCCACTTTTGTGAGTGCCACATGTTTGTTTCCTGTGGAGAATGACAGATGGAATTTGTCTCAAAAAGACAGCTAATAACACTGTACAGAACTGTGAAAAGTGAATATTAAATATGAAGAATCTCAACAGTAGAGACAAGGGCTGTAAACAAGAATCAATCCTCAAAATGTCAATTTGCTCATACACATTACATTTTTTGTACTCTATGAGTTACCACAGATTATTCTTTGTTGAATCCTTACTTAGTAGAGGGTTAATCTTATGATTATAAGATAAACTGAAAGTATTTCATTGTAAAAAGTTAAAGAGAGAATAAGAAAGGAAAGAGGAGGGATGGTGGGAGTGTGGGTGGGAGGAAGGACAGGGTAGGAAGTATCCGTATGCTCCTAAATCTGTATCACCTTATGTAAATAAAAAAAGAAAAAAGGAAAAATACCTTTGTAGTAAAATAACAGAATAATGAAGGCTCTTCTGGGACTAGTGACCAGGCATTTCTCTCCTTGGAGGAGAAGATGTAAGCATGAGACTATGCCAACAGAGCTGATTAAATACCCCCTCTGACAATAAAAGACAAAATTACCATGCCCAAATTGGGTGTAACCTTCAACACTCCCCTCACTGGGGAGCACTGGACAGAACTCCCTGGCTACTCATCAATGTGTTCACTGAAAGAACAGACACTTCACTAAGCCACAGAGGCATAGTTCAAAGTTAAAAGCTATCACAGTGAAAAAAAAAACCTTCACAAAGGGCTAAAAATGAATGCTGCAATTCAAGAAATAAGAATAAGGGAGACAACACGACGCCCACGAAAAAAACACAAGCATACTTCAATACTACAGTGTGAAGGAGAGATTGAAGAAATGCCAGAAACAGAATTCAAAAGAATTTATTACAGGATTACTTAGAAGTAATCAGAAGCAAATCCATGAATTAAAGCAATCCGTACATGACATGAATGAAAAATTTCCCCATGAAATTGAGATTATAAAGAAAAATCAAAATGAAATATTAGAAATGAAGAACAGATCAAACAAAAAATGCAGTGGAAAGCCCTAACAACAGAGTCAGTGAGGCATAAGAAAGAATATCCATGTTAGAAGACAAACTCCGAAAATTTTAAGTCAGACCAAAAAAAAAAAAAAAAGAAATCAGAAAACAAACAAACAAACAAAAAACAGTATTGAAGATTTATAGGATAATATCAAAAGACCCAACATAGGGGTCTTAGGAGTGCCTGATGGCCCGGAAAGAAATAATTAGAAGGCCTTTCTAGTGAAATAATTACAGAAAAGTTCCCTAATTTGCAGACTGAAAGGAACATCCAAGTATAGGAAAAACATAGAACTCCTAATAGGCATGACCAGACACGATCTTCACCATGACACATTGTAGTCAAACTCTCCACATATAGAAACATAAAGAAAAGATTCTAAAATGTGCACTAAAGACATGCCAGATTACTGTCAGAGGATGTCCATTTAGATTCATAGCTGACTTATCAGAAACCCTACTAGCTAGGAGAGACTGGTGAGATATATTCTAAGTCTTAAGTGAAAACAACAATCAATCCAGAATATTGTACTTTGCAAAGCTCTCATTTATGAATGAAGGTGAAATAAAGACCTTCCAAAACAAATAGAAATTGAAAGAATCTGTCACTGCTCATCCAGCCTTACCAAAGATGCTTAAGGATGTGCTATGCACAGAAATACAGAAACATGGTCATCACCCTGAAAGAAGGTAAGGGCAGAAAATCTCTTAATAAAAGTACGAAGAAAATCCAAAGTAAAAAATAGGAATATTTATGGAAAAATGGCAGTTCCATATCATTACTTATCAATATTAACCTTGAATGTAAATGGCCTCAACTCTCTGGTTAAAAGATCAGACTAGATGAATGTATTAAAAAACAAAATCCATGTATTTGCTGCCTACATGAAACATATTTCATCAACAAAGATACATACAAACTGAAAGTGAAAGGATGGAAAAAGATATTCCATGTTAACAGAAACTAAAAATGAGCTGGTGTACCCATTCTAATATCAGACAACATAGACTTTTACATAAAAACTGTTAAACAAGACGAAAAAGGGTACTGTGTAATGATTCAGGTTTCAATTCAACAGGAAGGTGTGACTATTATAAATGTATATGCACCTAATTACAGGACACCTGGCTATTAAAATAAATGTTAATGGATCTAAAGAGAAACATAGACTCCAATACAATAGTAATAGGGGGACTTCAGTACCACATTTTAGCAATAGACAGATCAACTAGACAGAAACTCAGCAAGAAACAACATATTTAATTGACACTCTAGACCAAATGGACCTAATAGAAATCAACAGAACTTTTTTTTACAGATTATATTTATTTATTTGAGAAGTAGAATTACAGATAGTGAGAGGGAGATATAGAAAAGTTTTCCATCCACTGATTCACTCCCCAAATGGCTGCAATGGCTGTAGTTGAGCCAATCCAAAACCAGGATCCAGGAGCTTCTTCCAAGTCTCCCATGTGGGTGCAGGGGCCCAAGGACTTTGGCCATCTTCTATTGTTTTACCAGGCCATAGCATTGAGCTGAATCCAAAGAGGAGCAACCGGTATGTCGCTCCCCCATTCGCGGAGGAACGACACAGGACCCTGCACTGTTCTTTTGTCTGCTCGGCCCTCCTGGGTTTGTTGCTGGTCCTTCCCGGGTTGGCTGCTGATCCTTCCACCTCCGTGGAGGGGTGGTTCCCCCTGCCACTTTCCCCACTTCCGCGGGGGAGCGGCACACTGCCAGCCGGCTCTCTCGGGGGCTGCTCAGATGTTATCCTGATGTTCCCTTTAGATGTTCCCTGGTGCATGTTGTCTCTCTCCTCCTTTATAGTCCTCTTCCACCAATCCCAACTCTGCTACCCACACTCCGAGCACGCTGCTCTCCTCCAATCAGGAGCAGGATCAGCTCCTGCAGGTTATTGGTCGAACTGGAGGCAGCTGTGTAAAAGTTGTTTACTCCTCTCCCAGCACCATATTGTGGGAGAGCAGATGCATAGAATAAGTCTTAATTCCAGTAACTTAGTCTAGTCCGAGTTGCTCCCCACACCGGTACACAAACCAGAACTCACATGGGATTAACCTATTGTACCACAGTGCCAGCCCATGCAAACTTTTTATTCTTCAGTTACAGAATACACATTCTTCTCACCAGTGCATGGAATATGCCCTGGATAGATCATATTCTATGTCATAAAACAAATCTCAGCAAATTCAATCAAATCAAAATCATACCATGCATCTTCTTTGACTACATGCAATTAAGCTAGAAATCAACAACTCAAGAATCACTAGAACACAGAAAACACATGGAGACTGAGCAACATGCTTCTGAATGAACAGTGGGTCATGGAAGCAATCAAAAGGAAATAAATGAAGATGACGATACAACATATCAAAACTTATGAGATACAGCAAAAGCAGTGTTAAGAAGAAAGTATAGCAATTGGTGACTACATTAAGAAAAAGAAAAGGCATCAAATAAATGCATCTCAAGGACCTAATAATAATAACAGCAAAACAAAGTAGGAGAAAAGAAATAATTAAAATTGGAGAAGAAATAAAGAAAATTGAAATGCAAAAAGCAACACAAAAGATTAATGAAATGAAGAGCTTATTTTTAAATAAAAAAATTGACACACTGTTGGCCCAACTAACCAATAAAATAAGAGGGAGACCTAAATCAATAAAATTAGAGATGAAAAAGGAAATGCACCAACAGATACCACGGAAATAAAAAGAATCATCAGAAATTACTACAAAGAGCTGTATGCCAACAAATTGGGTAACCTAGAAGAAATGAATAGATTTCTAGACACATAAACCTACCTAAGTTGAGCCAGAAAGACATAGAAAACCTAAAGAGAGCTGTAACAAATATGCAAATTGAATCAGTAATAAAGATGCGCCCAAAAAAGAAAAGCCCAGGACTGGATGGCTTCACTGATGAATTCCACCAGACATTTAAAGAAGAACTAACTCCAATCATTCTCAAGATATTCAAAATAATTGGAAGGGAGGGAATCCTCCCAAATTCCTTCTATGAAGCCAATATCACCTTATTCCTTAAATCTGAAAAAAGATACAATAGAAAAAGAGAACTACAGACCAATTTCCCTGATGAGCATAGATGAAAAAAATCCTCAACAAAACACCAGCCAATCAAATCCGACAACACATCAGAAAGATCATTCACCTGGACCAAGTGGGATTTATCCCTGATATGCATGGATGGTTCAACATTCAAAAACCAATCAATGTGATACATCATATTAAGAAATTGAAACAAAAACAATATTATCTCAATAAATTCAGTCTTTTTATAAAATACAACACTCGTTTATTATGCAGACTTTAAGCAAATTGCATGTAGAAGAAATATTCTTCAACACAATCAAGGCAGTTTACAACAAACCCATGGCCAGCATCTTACTGAATCTGGAAAAGTTGGAAGCATTCTGACTAAAATCTGGAACCAGACAAGGATGTCCACACTCACCATTGTTATCATTATATCCTGGAAGTTTTATACAGAACCATTAGGCAAGAAAAAAGAAATCAAGGGGGATACAAACTGGGAAAGAGAAAGTCAAACTATCCCTATTAAAAATGACATGATTTTATATATATAAGGTATCTGAAAGACCACACTAAGAGACTATATTGGAATTTATAAAATAATTTGGTAACATTGCAGGATATAAAATCAATACACAAAAATCAATAGTCTTTGTATACACAGACAATGCCATGGCTGAGAAGGAACATGTAAGATCAATCCCATTCACAATAGCTACAAAAAAATAACTTGGAATAAATTTAACAAAGTATGTCAAAGACCTCTACAATGAGAATTATGAAACTTTAAAGAAAGAAATAGGAGAAGACATAAAAAGTGGAAAAAGCTTCCATGTTCATGAATTGGAAGAATCAATATCATCAAAATGTCCATACTGTTGAAAGCAATTTACAGTTTCAATGCAATACCAATAAAAATAGCAAGGACATTCTTCTCAGATATAGAAAAAAAATGATGCTAAAATTCATATGGAAACACAGCAGGACCCGAATACTTAATGCAATCTTATAGAAAAAAAAATGAAGCTGGAGGCATCACAGATTTCAAGACGTACTACAGGACAGTTGTAATCAAAACAGCCTGGTACTGGCACAAAAACAGATGGATAGACTTAAGGAACAGAGTAGAAATGACAGAAATCAATCCACACATCTAAAACCAACTCATCTCTGACAAAGGAGCTAAATTCAATCCCTGGAGCAAGGACAGTGTCTTCAACAAATGGTGCTTGGAAAACTGGATCTCCATAGGCAGATATATGAAGCAAGACCCCTACCTTACACCTTACACAAAATTCCACTCAAAAATTGATCAAAGACCTCAATCTATGACCAGATACTATAAAATTGTGAGAGGACATTGGGGAACCCCTACAATACATTGGCATAGGCAAAGATTTTTTTGAAAAGACTCAAGAGGCACAGGCAGTCAAAGCCAAAATTGATGAATGGGAATACATTAAATTGTGAAGCTTTTGTACTGCAAAAGAAACACTCAGCAAAATGAAGATACAACAGACAGAATGGGAGAAATTATTTGCAAAGTATGTAACTAATAAAGCATTAATATACAGAATATATAAAGAGTTCAAGGAACTCAACAATAAAACAATTTAGTTAAGAAACGGCAGAGGACTTAAACAGGCATTTTTCAAAAGAGGAAATGAAAAAATTCTCAGGATTACCATCCATAAGGGAAATGCAAATCAAAATCACAATAATCACAATGAGGATTCACTTCACTCATGTTAGAATGGCTTTCATACAGAAATCAACAAACAACAAATGCTGACAAGGATGTAGGGAAAATGATACACTTATCCCTTCTTGGTGGTAAAACCACTGTGGAAACAGTATGGAGATAGCTCATAAATCTGAATACAGACCTACCATATGACCCAGCCATCCCACTCCTGGGAAATTTACTCAAATGAAATGGAATCAGCATATGAAAGCGTTGTCTGTACACTCATGTTTTTTGCAGATCAATTCATGATAGCTAAGATATGGAATCAACTCAAATTCCCATCAGCTGAAGACTGGATAAAGAAATTATGGTATATGTACACCATGGAATACTATACAGCAGTCAAAGGATGAAATCCTGTCATTTGCAACAAAATGGGCACAGCTGGGAAAATTATACTTAGTTAAATCAGCCAGTCCAAAAGGACAAATACCCTATGTTCTTCCTGTTCTGTGGTAACTAATGGAGTACCTAAAAGGTAATCTATAGAAGATAAATTGACACTCTGAGTTGCCATGACTTTGAACAGCCCTTGTTGCAACTGTTGAAGAAGTTTTTTTTTTAAATACTATTTGTTGAACTCTCTACTTAATATAGAGTTAGGCACATGTGTATAAAGCTAATTGAAAATAGATCTTAGTAAAAATATTCTGCCTTTAAGATAAATCTTTTAAAAAACAGTAAAAATAAAAGTAAAAAACCTATGGATAGACACCAAAAAATTTATACCAAAATAAATGTGTCATTTAATTCTACTTTCTCATGAACTTTGTGATATATTCATGTGTGTGTGCATGAGAGAGAGAGAGGGAGGGAGAGAGAGAGAAAGATCTGAAACTGAATGAATTTTGAGCTGGGGTAAAAATCAATAGATTCTCAATAAAATCAATTTTCTTTTCTTCCTGGGCAAATATTGAATGCACATATCATGGCCCCATTTGCAACTGGATGTGGTCGACTTTTTATTTTTTTATTTTAAAGTTACAGAGATAGGGAGAAACAGGAAGAGGAGAGGGGAGGGGAGGGGAGGGGAGGAGAGGGGAGGGGAGGGGAGGGAAGGAGAGGAGAGATCTTCCATCCACTGGTTCACTGCCCACGTGGCTGCAATGGCCAGGGCTGGGTCACAGTAAAGTGAAGAGCCAGGAGCTTCATCCAGATTTCCCATGGAGGTGCAGGGACCCAAGCACTTGGGCTATCTTCTACTACTTTTCCCAGGCCATTAACAGGAAGCTGGATTGAAAGCAGAGCAGCCAGGCTTGAATTGACACACATATAGGATGCTCGAATTGCAGGTGGTGACTTTATCTGCTACACGAAAACACCAGGCCCTGGTGAAATTTGGAATGGGAGAAGAATTGTTGCAGGAGGCTTGCCCCATAGAATCTTCCTCTGTGTATCCCCCACGGCCTTTCCTCTTTATTGCTAAATGAAGCAGCAACCATCAAAGCAATCTTGAAACTCTTGAAAGTAGCAGGGCGGTCATATTATCTGACCTGATGCTTCCAAAATCTCACTTACGGGGACAATATGTTATAGTTTGGTAAACATTACTTTATTTTTCTTTCAGTTTTAATTACAGATTAAATTCTAAATAATAGTCATAGTGACTTGATCTTTTTGTACTCTTTTTACTACTTGACATAAAATTTTCCCAATTCATATATATCATTTTTTGATTTATTTATTTGAAAGCCAGAGTTACACAGAGAGAGGAGAGGCAGAGAGAGAAAGGTCTTCCATCCGATGGTTTACTCCCCAGGTGGCTGCAACGGTTGGAGCTATGCCAATCCGAACCCAGGAGCCAGGAGCTTCCTCTGGGTCTCCCACAGGGGTGCAGGGGCCCAAGGTCTTGAGCCATCTTCCACTGCTTTCCCGGGCCACAGCAGAGAGCTGGATTGGAAGAGGAGCAGCTGTGACTAGAACTGGCACCAATATGTGGTGCCAGCGCTTCAGGCCAAGGCATTAACCCACTGCACCACAATGCCAGCCCCAACATATATATCATTTTGATATGTGAGTAGTATTTTTTTAATTGATACAATTTTCTTAGCCATTCTCTCTTTTGTGGGCAGTCAGATGGTCTTTAGTTTCTGTAATTCAATGTTACAATAAATATCTTCCGTGTGCTTTTCCCTTTAACCAAATCTTAAGCAGAAAGCATTAAGTGAAATTATTTAAGAAACATTGTTATGATACTCAGCATGTTTTTCGCTTATATTATTAAAAATTGTTCCAATGACAACACAGGACAGAGTTCACATCCCCCTCTCCAATATTTTGACTTACATTTTCAAAATGAATGCAATCCATTGATCTTACAGTAATGAACATGAAAATGAGGTCACCCCTGTATAGTCATAAGGACAATAACTCAGCTTAGTGTTTGCATGTTAAAGGGCTCAGTAAGTACTTGCTGATTGAATGCATAAATAAATGAGTATACTGTACCATTTATATTAGTTTTGATATTATGTCAACACATTAAATGCTCAGAGGTATTTTAAAAAATTATTCATCACAGGAATGGGTGGATCATCATACTAGTATACATGCAAGCCAGTAGAGCTGGACTTCCAGCAATTACTTTGGAGGTCATTTATATCATGCAAGACAATCCAGTGAAGGAGAAAGAGAAAAGGGTGTATGAGATAAAAATCTTAAAACCATCAAGATTCAAGATAGGCAGTTCCATGCTACAAATGCAAAGCCTGGAGTGGTGGGGTCGTTTGTTATGGACGGGTTCTCATGGCCCCACTTAAAGGTTCTGCCCCTTGTTATTTCCTACTCTCCCTGGCATTGTTGATTTATGAGAGGGCACATGAGCTACATTAGACAAGAGAGTCATTTCCAGGGAATTGGAGCATAACATGAGATGAGATTAGTTTCTCCACTGGAAACTGTAGCTTTAAGTCCCAAGATGGTGGCCCCTAGGAAGAAGGCAGCCGCGGAAGATGTCAATGTTGCTTTCAAAGATCAACAACAGATAACCAATTTGCACAGAATACAAGTAGAATCACAAAGCTAACAGGAGAAATGAAGTAGAAAAAAAAAAACTCCAAAATTTATAAAATGTTTCTGATGACATCATGCTTACAGATGATGACTGCTTAATGATATCTTATCAAATTGCTGACGTTTTCATAAGCCACTCACGAGAAATGCTGGAAGAGTCAAGGAAAAATTTGCAAGACAAAATCGAAGAATCCAGAGAGGAATCAGTTCAACAGGTGTTAGCAGATTTGAAAACTCAGTTACATGCAAAATTTGGGAGCAACATAAACCTTGAAGCTTGTGAAAGTTAAACATTTTCTAAAACTTTTTATAATTGGCTTAACAAACTTGAATATAATTTAAAATGATAAAAAGAGTAAATCACATAAGTTGTGGAAGTGCAAATTTTCCCAAGGGAAATATTATATGAGAGGGTCTTTTTAGGTTGGGAAGAATTTGGTTCTGGTGAGGGTCCAAATAAATTCCCAAGTTACTCTTATAGAGAAACAAATAAAAAGTTAAGGATGTCAAAAATGTCAATCAGATAAGATTTACAACCCAGTCCCTTTATTTTCTATTCAAATAAAAATGCATAATACTTTGATATTTTACCCTCACAGGTTTTTCAGAATTCTGTTTGTGAACTCATTCTCCTTAAACAATTTTAAAATTTTAATCAGAATTCCATTAAAATGGACTCTCACCAAGCACCTGTTTCAGGAGGGGAGAGGTAGACAAACAATGGGTCTTGGATATCTTCCCATCACAGCATCTTCCTCTTAAGAAAAGCTGTCTCTTCTTTGCTCAACATGATTGACAATGATGTTGGCTCTAGTGGATTGTGTTTGTTTTTTGCCAATGAGGTGAGTCTATCAGGCCTTTATCCACGAGATTTGTCCTTGATACTCTTCCTTCTGCTTGCTCCTTGGTTGTAATGTTTGTCATGGTTCACTTTAGTCAATGAAATGCGAGTGTAGGTGATGCATGCCATGTCTGAGTAGAAAATGTATGAACCATCGTGAGGTTCAGAAATGGTACCTTTCTGCCCTGTGACCAGCATGCTGCCAATATGGGATTCTCTTACTGTGGAACATGCCACAGGGAAGACCAAAGAGCCGAGATACAGCTGACCTCTAGGCAACAAATGATGTGAATAAAAAATACACTTTATTGCTGTAAGAACACTGACATAACATAGTGGAGTCTGACCATGCAATAGCCAGTGACTATTTTTCCCTTTGCAGTTGGGGCACTGATAGTCTTCTTTCATTCTTTAGTACAGGAAGACAAAATAGGTACATGCAAAAAATTATCAGAATATTGTTCAAGACTGAAAATTAAAAGATACCTTACTCTTTTGTTCTACTACCTGTGCTAAGAATTACATAAACTATTTCCCAGGGAAAAGCTGGGATAAGGCTTGCTGTGCCAAATCCTCTTAATGACAGTTTATTAATTCCATATGTTCAAAGAGAAGGAGGACTGAATTCAGGTGACAAATGGCTCAGACCTCTCACAGTTCATTTAGGCAGAAATGGCCCAAAGATCACTGCATGTTCCACATATCATATTTTTTCTATTGGTTGTGAACAGATGGGAGCTGTATTATTTAAGGAATCCTGGTATCTGGCCATTATCCAAAGCAAATGAAAGAAGGGTGGCATTTGACTGGCTCAGAAGGCAACTAAAAATGGGCATCCAGGCCAATCAAAGCAAGGCTACAAGTTGCTGGGCAGGATCTCATGTCTCAGATGGCTACTAATTTGGCTAATACATTTAACCTGTTAAGTGTTCTCATTTAACATTCACCTTATGGCTTCCCCATTTTATGTTAACTTGCGATACAAATTAAGATGATTTACAAAGTAAAGTAGGTCCAGTTTTTCGCAGTCCATTGTGTCCAACTGATATTTTTGGCTCTCAGAATTTTCTTCCAAATGTTATTACTTCATTCTGAGAAGCATCATTTTTATTTAGTTATAAAAGTCACACTGTTAATTAGGGCCACTGTAACCTTAAAGGTATGAGCCTGTGAGAGCTACTTACATGACTTTGGATGCTTTAATTAAGTTGCCACTCACTCATGTGTTGAGCAAGTACTTTGGCCTGGCCCAGCCCTGGATGCTATAGGCGTTTAGAGAATAAATCAATGTAAGAAAGCGCTCTCTCTATGGCTGGCACCGCGGCTTACTAGGCTAATCCTCTGCCTGTGGTGCCCGCATCCCATATGGGCGCAGGATTCTGAATGGGTTGCTCCTCTTCCAGTCCAGCTCTCTGCTGTGGCCTGGGAAAGCAGTGGAGGATGGCCCAAGTGCTTGGGCCCTGCACCCGTATGGGAGACCAGGAGGAAGCACCTGGCTCCTGGCTTCGGATTGGTGCAGTGTGCTGGCTGTAGCGGCCTTTGGGGGGTGAAGCAACGGCAAAGGGAGACCTTTCTCTCTGTCTCTCTCTCTCTCTCACTTTCTCTGCCTGTCAAAAAAAAGCGCTCTTTCTTATGCATTCTCTCTCAGTCTGTCTCTTTCTCTTTGTGTGTGTGTGTGTGTCTGCCTTTCAAATAAGATAAAAGTAACAATTATAAGAAAAGAATCGCAGCTTTCCCCACAGACAGTAGCATATATAAGCTTAGTGTTTTCAAGGATGGTTACTGTTTAGAAGAACAAAGCTGAACCTAGACTCCTGAGGCACACAAGTGGCTCTTGCACCACTCTCAGCAGGTCTCACTTCTTCATACATATTCGAAATGCAATTGATAAAATTACACCTTCAAGTGAAATAAACAAACTACAAAAATGCAAGACACTATTGAAGAGACTGACAAATGTGAGATCAAGCCAAAGAAGCCAAGAACAAAAGAATGTGTGGTACGTTTACAAACTTCAAAACCAGGTAAAAATAATCTATTTTTTTATACAAAAAATGTCAGCTTGTCTTTGTACAGGAATAAGAGGCTAGAAATTGGGAAGGATCACTGGGGAAACCTTCAGGGATAGCAGTTGTATTTTATTTCTTAACTGAAGTTGTGGTTCCCCTAATATGTTCCGTTCATGATAATTCATCAAAATGTATACATACAACTTGTGCACTGTTGTGTGTATATGTTACTCTTTTTTTAAAAAAGGAAAAAAATCATACTCTACAACTAAAGGCACAATCTTGCTGAGAATGTCTTACTAACTGTGTAGCTATTATTCATTCTTCTTTATATGGGAACTAGTAAATTATATATCATAACTATTTCAAAACATTTCTTTGTATTTAAGTTCATGAAATCAAGCTTTATTCTTCTGCTGTTTTTTCTAAGAAAATTAACAACTTACCAGACAGGGAGGCACAGAGAAAGAGAGAACTTCCATGTGCATGTTCTATTGACAAGCGCCTGCAATAACTGGGTTTGGGCTAGGTGGAAGCCAGGAGACAGAATCCCCAGGTCTTTTAGCTGGAGGGCGGGGACTCAAGTGCTAGAGTCATCACTGCTGCCACTCAGGGTGTGGGTTAGCAGGAAGCTGGAATGGGAAGCCGAGCTGGGACTTGAATCGGGGCACTCTGATAGCATATGGGTGTCCCAAGTGGCCTCTTCACTTCTAGGCTGAATGCTCTCTCCTATAAATTCATTCTTTATTTGGATGACATACTGTGTACCAAGTATGGATGTATTCTTATTGTTATATATATGAAAAGATAGTCAACCTCATTTATAATAAGAGCAATGCAAGTTATAATCAAACTTGAACCTATTTTTTCATATACAAGTAGCAATAGCAAACATTTAATAATATGTTAATCACAGAAGGAATGTAAATTGTTACAACTTATATGGAGTATAATATAGCAACAGTTATTGAAACTGCAGTGTGTTTATAAAATGACCTTTCATTTGTATTTCTAGGAATTTATTTTACTGATGTACTTGCAGTATATAAAGTATATTCCTTGAGCCATTATCATTGTAATGGGAAAAGACTGAAAGTAGCTCAAAAGTCAGTCAATATAAGAGAAATTTTATATGTATAAATATATATATATGTATATATATAAACAGAGAGAGAGTGAGTGAGAGAGAATGGTACATTTGTGTAACAGAACAATATGCAGATATTTAAAAATGACAAGTTTTCCATGTATTGTATCAGAATGATTTTCAAAATACCTGTGTTACTAAAGTAAAATTCTGAAGCACGTATGAATTATACTAATATTTATGCAAAAAGAGCCAAGAAGAAAGAGCATTTTGCTAATTTAACACATTTCTGGTAGAATTTATGAAAAAATAGATAATGCCAGTAGCCTTGAAGGAAAGTAAGTTGGTAGCTGGGGGAGGGGGGGACACAGCAACAAAGGAGGAATTTTTGTTGTATATTCCTTTCATTAATTTTAATTTTAAAGTATATGAATTCATTACCTACTCAAAAATTAAGCAAAGCCAGAAAAATAGAGTGCATTATGAACAGTGACCTCATTCAATCAAAACTTAAAATGTCATCTTAATATTAGAAAGAATACCAGGTCCAAGATAACTGCAGTTGGCACAAGTTCATTTAGCTTCCAACATGTCCAGGGCATCCACAGCACCTATCCATCTTCATCGTGAACAAATTGGCGATGTAAAGGGCAAGTCAGTTGGATGGATTACCCCGCTCCTCTAACACTCAGATCCCACTTGTAATTTCAATTACTCCTTCTGGGTCCTGGTACATTTCATATTTATACTTGTAGTAGGGTAGAGGAGCGCTGGAATTTTCCATTTCACGCCCTGTTATCATCTTGCTTTGCACCTGCATTGCACCTTCAGGCCAAGCTCCAGCTTTCTGCGTTGCTACACTAAGGAAGAGGTAAACCCACTGTAGGGAACATCGTTAGTGCTTTGTGTTGAAGAGCAGGTAATACAACTCATAAACTCTGACTCCACACTTCTCAAGCTTCTTAGTTGCTCTAAGTCACCCCTTTTATTATTGTAGAATTAGCATTCCCTCAGAACTAGTATCTTAAAGCCTCTAAAATTTTTATATATTTTTCTTCAAAAATACCTGGACTCTAACACAGGATTAATGTCTTCCCAGAAAGGCTTAATATTGCTTAGGGAGAGAAGAAAATTGGGCCATTTACCCTTCCCCTTAGATTGATTAGGCCAAAGAGAGTAAATGGAATTTAGTTTTCCTTAGCATTGCCCTTTAAAATTGGAAGGAAGAACTAGTACAATTATTAAACCACTTTTCTCTTTGCTAGATATGCACATGTGAAATCTCATATGTGTATGTGTGCAAAACTTGCATTCAGCCTCATGAAACCTGTTTCTAACCCATACTAGGTGCAGCAAGAACTGTGTGGCTTTGGTGAAGCAGGGAAAGAAAGTTGTGCAGTTTGGAATTCACTCTTTTCAGATGACTGGCAACTCAGTAGCAGACCTGGATCTTTTGGAAGAGGCAACATGGACCTCACAAGGACATCTCCTTAGTGACTCCCAAGCAACAATCTTCCTCTTCAGACGTCTACTACCTCCTCTCCCCTTAGTCCTAGGAGGCTTTGTACCTCTGCCCCAGATTCCCACTTTGTCCACGCCTCTGGTGCAGTGCCCTGTTTAGCTCTGTCAAGTCCCACACTGGGTGAACAAGGCCCTGTGGAGCAGGGATCCCTGCATCTTGCTGGCAGGCTATCTATTTTATAGAATCAAACCTCCAACCCAGGCCCCTACAGCATCTTAGGAAGTTAAATTGCCCCCTTTTCATCCTCTACATTGGAATACATTACTAAATGCTGCCTTTTGCTTTCTGATTTTAGTACATGTTAGAACTGGAGGAGAGGGGAAGTACTCACTTTGCTCTCTATCACTTTTTTGGAAGAAAGTGATACCCAAATTTTAGTCCTAGTTGGAAAGTTTGGCTGTTTATCTAAAGTAAAATTAACCAAATCTCTTTAGCTTTGCCTACTCCCAACTTCTGCTTGTTCTTTATGTTTCTGTTTTGCTCAAGAAAAGTATCTATCTTCATTTCCAGTTTTCCCTCAACTCAGCTCTTTACTTAATATGAATAATTAAAATTATGCAACCCAAAACATCAGAAAGCCTACAGTCAAGCTAATTTATTTTAATTAAAATTTGATTCACAGGATTAAAACTTGTCCCACTAGGCAAAAATATGCAGCCAAATTCAGAAAATGCTTTGGGAGCTGAGAGAAGGTTAGTCAGCATTTCCAAGTACCAACACAGGCTTACTTAAGATCATTGAAATGACCTCAGGGGAAGTGAATAGCAGTTTTGAGACAGATAGATATAATATTAATGTATATTCCAATGTTTGGTCTGGCACAGCCATAGACTTATCTGGGATTATAAGTTTAGAGATATTCACAGATCTGGGTAAACTATCTATAAATATCTAAATATATGTGCAAAGCTGAAAACTTTTGTGGTCTAAATTCATGTTAATGTAAAAAATGTACAGCCTGTATTTTAGAGCAAGAATGGCATGCCTCCATTATATGAAAAAGAAATTATTCTATAATTCAATCTTTAAAGGACCATCTGTACAGTAATTGCATATTAAGCATCAGTCATGCTTACTGGAGTTTATTTTGTTACATATCATGTCCTAGATTTTCCACCAATTTATTCCAAATCCTTTTGGCAGTATTAATCAATCAGACACCCAACTCTCTCATGCTCTTGGCATTGTCTACTAATCTTAGGATAGTATATAATTATTTTACCATATTTAAGATTGCTCATAGTGAGTATATCTCTCTCAGCCATGGCATGCCTTGTTAACTTGCCATTCCCAGAGTAACTGCGTGTTTCCGAAGTAGCTGTCGCCACCTTCAATTGAGCAGAATCTCCCTGCTTTTGATTGGCTTTGCTTCTAGCAGGTTATTAGAGAGGGAAATTAACCAGATGTTGGAAACTTCCTATTCGTATAGCCTTAATTACTGCTGCTGGAATACACCAAGCATTAAAAGTATTAATATGTTTAAATGAAGGTTGGATAACTATCTGATGAGGAATATCAATTACACTTGTTGTGCTTTATGACTTCCAGACTAGAAACTGTACCTGGATCCTTTGCTTTCATTTGCTACTTTGTAAAGTACCAAATGAAAAGATAGCTATCTACCTTTAATCTGGTGGAAGTAGGACAAGAAGAAAGAGAGAGAGAGAGCAGCTGGCATAGTAGGTCAAGCCACAGTCTGCAGTACCAGCATCCCGTACGGGCACCTGTTTGAATCCCAGCTGCTCCACTCCTGACCCAACTCTCTGCTACAGCCTGGAATAGCAGTAGAGGATGGCCCAAGTCCTTGGGCCCCTGAACCCACATGGGAGACCCAGAGGAAGCTCCTGGCTCCTGGTTTTGGATTGGATCAGCACAGTGGCCATCTGGGGGAGTGAGCCAGTGGATGGAAGACCTCTCTCTGTGTCTCTTCACCTCTACCTCTCTGTAAATCTGCCTTTCAAATAAATAAATAAATAAATCTTAAAAAAAGTGAGAGAGACCATAGCTAACTTAAAAAATTAATGTACAGGAATTGCTGTGTAAATGAAGTTACATTTACACAAACACAAATATATTCTACTTAACTAATAAGAAAAAATTAGTTGAGGCAGAGAAACAGGAAAAATTAAAGATGAATTACACTAAAAAGAGAACTGTGGTTAATGCTCTTCTGAGTGTTCTTCACTGTGGTATCATCCCAAGAGCTCTGAAAAGCCTTTGAAGATTTTAGCAAGAAGTGGTAGTCTTTACTGAAATTCACCACTTAAAAAGACTGACTTATTACTACATGGAAGAAAAAGTAGCTAGCACAGGCTAAACTGATGTATGACCTGACATGGGGGAGATGCAGATTTCATCTCTCCAAGACTGTAACTTTCTTCAGGATCATGGACTTGATCTATCTGCTTACTGCATTCCCCAGGGCCACATTATAAATTTTGTGAGTAGCAGATACTTTTGCCTTTGTGGGTTCCCTTCTACGTAAGAAATAGAAAAAAATTATATTTTTCAACTGTTATAAAGCAAGTAAGTTAGTATTTTATGTTATATAAATATGATAATATGTATTAAAACATTTTCTTCAACCTACACATGGTTTTCTCATCTGATTTAAAGGAATTCAAGCACTGTGTGAGCCCTTAAAGCAATGTAGGCCCTGGGCACTGTGCTTCCTGTGCCTCATGGATGTGTCAGCTCTGTTCTTCCCAGTGAACCATCTGGGAGGAAAGATGACTCAGTGTTCGAGCTGAAAGAAACTTTATAAGTTCAATATTTCTTAGGTACTGGCAAAAATTAATGTTATATTGAAATAAAAAAGAAACAATCAGAAATACTTCTACTTTGTGCAATCCAAAGATATCTTTACAGATTTTAAAGCCATCTTAAAGCTAGAGTTTTGCAAAGGACTAGCAGTAAATAAGCATATGTTAATTAAACATCCTCAACACCTTTGAAACTATGATTTGCACTGAAGTATAACAGATGCAGCAAAGTGCACATATCAAAATGAACAGCTCAATAAAGGACCATAAAGTGAACATTCTCAAGTAATGGTACCAGAAAGTGCTTTAAGCATTTCAGCACAGAGAACATAAAACACAGACTTTACAATTTTGGGCTTAGACAATAAAAACATAGTTTAATACATTTTATATTTGATTATAAAAATATGTAAGTATTTGGTTTTATTTTATGGTATAAAGTCATGTTAATAACAGATACCCATCACTTTGCCATTGAACTCCACTCTACTGATTCTTAAACCCAGCCCTGGGCCCCATCTTTGTTCTGCACATCACCCTTGACCTTCCTTCCTTCATCACTGATATCGCTTCTCCTAACATGTACACTGTTTCATCCATTCCCAAATGCTTGAGGGCCGACAATTTGTTAGCATGCTAGCTGCTGGGTATGGTAGTGAACAAGTGTATGCCGCACTGGAGCTTCCAAGTCAGTGCCTGAGATATAGACTCACATTTCATGAATAATTTCCAAATTCAATTCTGATAAATAATAAAAAGGAAAAGAGTAACATGCCATGAGAGTGAGCAACCTTGACATGTGTTCTAATTCTTAGGGAGGTTTATTTATTCTTTCCCTTTATTATACTAAATATGGTAATGTCATACTAATGACAAATGACAGTGTGATTATGAGACTCTTTAAAAGAAGTGTAAAGGGTTCCACATTACACAAAGAATGAAATTATTGTAAACTCTTATGTGACTTGTTGGTGCTAAAATATTTGGATTTTGTTTCTTTAAAATTGAAGCATCAGAACGAAAGTATTTTAATATTCATGGTATCCAATTCAGTGTGTCAAATGCTCTTCCATATCTATTCTCCCTCTCCTCCTTCCCCTCTTACCACCCCTACCCATCTTTCTACCCCTCCCCCTTCCTCTTCACAGAAGATTCTAAAATCACAATTTAAAGCAGATGTCAGACCTCCATAACCTATCTGTTTATTGTAATAAACATGACAGATTTAAAAATTCTGACCACTTAAAATCTTCATGGATCTCTTCTAGCAACATAATTTGTAAGCCTCCAGCAGAAGCGACTTCACAGAGGCGCATATGCATCTTGTGTATTTACTCAATTGTCTGAGCTCCACCTGCATTTCAGTTGCTCAGTGAGCAGGTGAGGCAGGCCTGCTTGGATATTGCTGCCGTTTATGCCTGCAACCAGCCCCTTGCTCTCAGAGGCAGATGCATTCTCAATTTTTCATTCTTTGAATTTTTATTTCATTTCTCCGAAGTCTCCTGTTTACAAAGGAATGCTTATTCTTTCAGTTCTTGAGTTTGTTTGCCTTCCTCTTCAGTTTCAACTGGATTGATATCTACCATGATGAAGTGAAAGCCAACCAGGCACAATGATGTGTCCTGACCTTGCCTTACTCTGAAGCATAGCTGTGATATGAAATACAAACGTGAACCCCAATATTCCACCCATTTCCAAGTACAGCTTTGTTAATTTGCTTCCATCTCCCTCTCTCCCAAATATTAGACAGAGGTCCCTGCATTTAGGATATTTTGAAATATATCTTTCTTCCCAGTATCTAGCCAGCACCTGATACACAGCAGAACTCAACGCCAATGAGTGGAATTGTTTCTGCTCCCTTCACATTCATTAGGCCAGCATGATTTCTTTTTCACAAATCAGGTTAACTTAGATTAGAAATTTGAACACATGCAGTAGCCCAACCTCTGACGACAACTCCTTGGCTGTAATTCCATAGTCTCCTGGAAGACTCTTCTCATGTTTAGGACCTCATTGGCAAACTCGAATCTTCTCACATCATTGTACTTGTAAAGAAAGGTTTTTTTTTTACCTCCTGGCTAACAGTTCAACAATTTTATCCTTGGATTAATTTAAAATATTCAGGTAGCTGCCATCTGGTCTCACAGATTTAACTGCATTTAGTTAGTTCATAATTTCCAGAATAGCCTGGACACTTTCCAATGTTTGCTCGTGTACGTCCAACCTGTACACTTCAAAAAGCAATTTGGGAGTGAGAAAACTTTTAATAACTTCCTCCCTAAAAATGAATGTTGACAAAAATGTTATTTACTCTCTCAGGTATCTGTTCTTTTGTTTAATATGCTCAGTATGCCATGATCATCAAGTACGGGCAAATTGGGCATGTGGAAAATGATTATATAAGTTAAAGGGCTGGATAACGGCTGGAAAAATTGTGTCTAAGTGCTTTGAACATAGAAAGCACCAAATAATTAAGGGATTCAGTCAACCTTAAGGAGACTATCTGGGGTCAGCCCAGAGGACTTGGAAACTGACCTTACACTAATTGGATAACAATTCACATGAACAACTCAAGTAATTCTGTGCTTAAAAAAACAGTAGTATATGACTGAAAAGAGAGTCAAGCTTTGTGGCAAGTCATGTTAAAGCACTGCTTGGGATACCCACATCCCACATCACAGCGTGTTGGATCAAGTCCCAGCTCTGCTTGTGTCCAGCTTTCTGCTAATGTGTACCCTGAGAGGCAACAGGTGATGGTTCAAGTACCTGGGACTCTGCTACTCACCCACAAGGTCTGAAGCTGAACTTGAACCTGTGAGGAGACTGCTGACCATCTCCTTTCTTTACCAGTAGATGCAAGCATTTTGTGCTGGAGGATCGTTTTTACAACTGACATTGCTCGGGAGGCTGTGGAAGAGGCTTGTGGTTGGCCGATCCACCTCCATCCTCACTGTCCTCTGCTGACCTCTTTCTAGGTGTCAGACACAGAAGGAGAGTCCCATGGGGATATTTCTGTAAAGTCTTTTCTTTCCTGATACAGGCATCGACACCCACTCCTTCTTCAGGACTAGTTATGAAAGCTGATGATGGAGCTGCAGCAGCTGCTACACAGCCATGAACGAGAGCCCTGGGGGACAGCAAAGACATCAGCACCTGGCAAGCACTGGCCACCTATTTGGCAAATCATGTCTGCTCAGACTGCTCTGTTGCCAGCGGCTGAAAGCCTTCCACACTGAGACATGATCCTTTAAGATCCTTCCCCTTGGGAATCTAACACTTGTCATATGACTGGTTAAATATACCAGACAACTAATTCCTTAAAGCAACTATCATTTGTCACTGAGAAATTTAAAGAACCCATTGGCTGTTTAGGTAATCACAGAATCTTAAGGGAATCTTCAAGCTTATCAAAATTTTTGAAAAAAATCTCATAAGTATAGGAACTTTCCTTTGTATCAGGAACATTTTCTGATAAATGTTGTCTTAGTCCACTTGGGCTAATGTAACAAATGTCACAAACTGGGTAGCTTATAAGCAATAGATATTTACTTCTCACAGTTCTGAGGTGTGGGATAGTCAACAACAAAGTGCTGGCAGATTCCATGAAGATGAGGATCCACTCTCTGGTTCACAGAGAGATACTTTTGATTTTGTCCTTACATGGTAGAAGGGTCGAGGAGTCTTTTTTTTTTTTTTTTTTTTTTTTTTTTTTTTTGACAGGCAGAGTGGACAGTGAGAGAGAGAGACAGAGAAAGGTCTTCCTTTGCCATTGGTTCACCCTCCAATGGCTGCCAGTGCACCGCGCTGATCTGAAGGCAGGAGCCAGGTGCTTCTCCTGGTCTCCCATGGGGTGCAGGGCCCAAGCACTTGGGCCATCCTCCACTGCACTCCCTGGCCAGAGCAGAGAGCTGGCCTGGAAGAGGGGCAACCGGGACAGAATCCAGTGCCCCGACTGGGACTAGAACTTGGTGTGGTGTGCCGGTGCCGCAAGGCGGAGGATTAGCCTAGTGAGCCGTGGTGCCGGCTCAAGGAATCCTTTGAATTTCTTCTCATCAAGCAAAAATTCCTTTAGTGAGCTCCTCCCTCAAAACCTAATCACCCCCAAAAGGCCTCATCCTAATTCCGTTGAAATGGAGTTCAGATTTCAACATATGCATTTTGACTTTATAAAGGATAATATTTAAAAAAATACTTTGTTCTACAGAGTGTGTGATTTCTAGATTAGTTATTACTATCATTTATGTGTAATTATTTGTCACATTGGAAACCACATGATCTTTGAAGCAGGATAACTTTCAGAATCTGTTGGCCCTGCCTCTTCCTAACTGGGTGAATTTGGGTGAGTTATTAGGGTAATAATTCTCTCTTTGCTCCCCACCTCCTCTCCCTCTCCATGCTGAACTTTCATGGCGCACCACCTCAACACCCTTGCCTTCTGGCAGTGAGTGGCCTGAGTCCTGCTTAATGGGAGCATAAGCAGGACATTGGAGGATGGAAGGATCAGAAGGAGAGGATAGGGTATTTGTTCCCTTTGTAGACTTCCTTTTCCCAGTGGTTGTGCCCGTGGCTGTACTCCTTTGTGTTATCAACTCCTTTAAGGTGTCCTTTCATCCTTTAGACCTTCACTATCTAATAACACCCATCTCTTCCCTTTCCCTGGGGGTCTACCTGTTGTAGTGACTCCTTGATCTGCACATCCCAATTGACACCATTGTGTGTCCTTTTCATGCACTTCATAATCCCCTATAGGTTCCTTTTTTTTCACTATTTACACCTTGAGAAAACTATTGTTGTTGAATTTTTTTTTTTATTGGGAAGGTAGAGTTATAGACAGTGAGAGAGAGAGAGAGAGAGAGAGAGAGAGAAAGGTCTTCCTTCCATTGGTTCACTCCCCAAATGGCCACCACGGCCGGCGCTTCACCGAGCCGAAGCCAGGAGCCAGGTGCTTCTTCCTGGTCTCCCATGTGGGTGCAGGGGCCCAAGACCTTGGGGCATCCTCCACTGCCCTCCCAGGCCACAGCAGAGAGCTGGACTGGAAGAGGAGCAACTGGGGCTAGAACCTGGTGCCCATATGGGATGCCGGCGCTGCAGGCAGAGGATTAACCAAGTGAGCCATGGCGCCGGCCCCCTATTGTTGTTGAATATTACACTGGTTTCCTGAGGTTCTTCAATCACCATGTTATTGAATCTTTCTGAGCCTCAGTTATTGCATGTACATGAGGATACTAGCAGCTACATCAAAGAGTTCACTTGGGAGATTAAATGAGATTACCTCTGCAATGCAGCCCAGTGTTTGGCACATTATAAGTACTTCACAGATGTAAAATTATATTAATATTACAGTTGAAAACACAATTGTCATGGTAAGTAGTGCAGCAGGAGCAGCTTTCTTCCCAGTTTTACATACAGGCAGTGACTTTGTTCTCACAGAAATAGAGCCTAACACATGGGAGTTGAGAGAATGTACAATAATATCAATAACTGCCAGTGTAAAGAGGAGCACTGCTCGATTCTCACTCTCCCCTACCAAGCCTATCTGTCTTTTTCACCCTGGTTGTTTGCTCATTCCCGGATGAGTAATAGGTATTACTCCACATGCTGAAAGCATGCCACCCCTAGTCATTTCATGACAAGTATAATGACCTGACCATAGACAACTTAAAGTACTATATCACTATCATTGATTCTTTTTTATATGAGCTTGTATTTTTACCTTTTCTCTATCATTTGAAATGTTAAATGGAGTGTTTGCTTGCATGTGCATACTTTAACCCTTATATAATTCTTCCTTTACAATTTGCACATATATCTATCACTTACGAAACTGTTTTGTAATCAGTTGCCTTCAGATTTCTCTTTTCTGTGAAACTTATAGGTTGCCTTTCACATAATAGGCACTCAATAAATATTTGTTGAATAATGATACATGTAATGGGTAGCAGGGACTACTGGTTTTATTTAGGATCCAGAGTGAGACACAGATGGCTCAACAGATGGCATGCAAAGCCATGCAATGTCTTCCCAGGGAGCCTGAAATTATTTGCAGAAAGCCATTGCATCACCACTGTGACCAGCTTGAGCGCTCCTGTGAAACTGAGCAGACATATTAGCTAGCAATAGAATGATTAATAAGGGAGAAATCAACATCCTGTCCGTTGCTGCATATGCACAATATTTTAAAAATAATTGCCCAGGGACATGACTGTAGGTCAATATGAGACACATCTTAAGTTGAAACCCAATCAGGGTCAAGCATACAATAAGTTATGTAGCACTTTTTTTCTTCCTATCTGAGAGCTTTTGGGATTAGATGTTGAACATAATAAAGTATAGACGAATAAGAAACAACAAATTTACCCAATTTGAAGTTATGGATGAAAACATACCATCAAACAAATCCAAGGTTTATTGAAAATTGCTTCATTGAGGTCAGGTTATTTTGTATTGATTGGCAGCATCATCCAAAAGATATGCAATGATTTAATGTGACTTACACAGTATTCAATACTTCTTGACTGGTAATAGTGCAAAGGGAATAACTTTGTAATTTTTATCCTCCATACTTTCATTTCTGATGGAAAGAAAACTTTAATACCAAATGCTTTATAGTGCACTGAACATTGCTGAGAATTATGAACCTCAATTTCAAAACTAGGTTTGAAAGTCAGAGGCTCTCCTGAGTATCATGAAAGAGAGCCCTACCTCCTATAGCAGGAAGGTAGACAAAAAAAAAGGACCAAAAAAGGGCCAGGCCCAGTGTTGAAGAGTAGCTGTGTGTTCCATAGAATGTTTAAATCCTTCCAAGGCAGGTATACTTCAAGATCAGGGTCTTGGTTAAAGAAGCTGGAACCATGACCCGAGAGATGGAATTGATGACTAAAAATATTGAATTTCCAGATCTCCTTCCCACGTCTTCCAGTCCTTCAAAAGGGGATTATTTCTCCCAATTAAAGAATATGAATCCCCCATCCCACCACTTGAAAATGTTGCACAAGCCTTTGTCACCAAAGACAATGTGTGTTCATTGATTTCCTCAGCATTTCTCCTTAACTCCCTTAAGTCTATTAGGGCAATGGTTAGAGTTGGGTTATCACATATCCTCAGTGATGTACATGCTGGACCTGATAAGGGAGGAAAGTGGCTACAACCCCAAGTTGCTGCAGAACCTACTAACACCATGAGGAAATGGGATTATATAATGGTTCTGTATTTGGGGGATACTTCATCAATTTGGGCAAGATCTAAAAGTTGGATATGGGAGAGTTTATTTGGAATCCTTCCCTGATTACACATGATTTAACACCCTAGAAAGAACATGGGGACAGGATGAGGAAAAAACTCCTTGCTGTGGACCACACATGAGAAGAAAATGCCAGAATTTCTGTTAAATATTTAGTGGGGTTGGCATTGTGGCACAGTGAGCTAAGCTGCTGCCTGTAATGCTGGCATCCCATTTCCTCCTAATTATGAAGCACCTTTTCCACAATGAGAAACACTTATCTTCATATGCTAAGTGAAAACACAAATCTTCTCAAATCCTGATTATAAAGTAAAAAAGCATTATGTCTTCACAGTTTGGGGAAGATCTTGACATTAGGATATCTCTTCTTTTTGGCAAAGAGCACAATGATACCTACTTACAAAGGCTTTGTCTATTCACAATATTTTCTTTATTGGCTATTTTTCAAGTCATCCTTAGCAGAGATGTAACTCAGCAGTGGTATCAGCCTATGGAGCAGACTCATCCCTAAGCCACATAGTTTTGGACGAAGGAGTGGGAAATGGTACACCAGGGCTTGACACATGGGTCCAAGCTTTGAGACAAGAATTTGGAGTTTTACCATCTCACTTATCCTTCAACTGAAAACTGCTATTGAAAGCCCTCATTTCATCACTCCTATACTCATTAATACCTCATGTTCATCATAGGCCATTGGTGACACAGACCTCCAAAATCTTGTCTTTGGGGATATTTCATTCCAAGGGAACCTAGGGGATAATGCTGGTAGCTAGTTTTCCATAGCGGGCCAACAGCTACCAGTTTTTGTCCCTTAGGTGTGACTGAAGACTTCTTACCCCCCGGATTTCCTGCAAGTTCTGTACTAAAACCACTTCCAGTACAATTTTCTATAATTTCATGATTCTTCTTTACCATCAGCAGAAGCCAGCTTTGGCAGAATTAAGCTGAAAAAATAATTTATTGAGCAGGTATTGGATAACTTAAAGAACTTTGGTAGAAAAAAGGAATCATCTCAGAAAATAGCTAAGTACAAAAAGATGAGTGTATACCCAGAATCAAAAAAGAAATCTGTATTCTTAGAAGCAACCCAGTGAGAAGAGTTCCAATGCTGTCTCCATACATGATCATTGCAGGTTGTACCCACACTGTCAAGGACCCCGGGCATTGGCTGTTACCATTGCAACAGTGCTTATCCTCACTCTGGACACCTGATGTTACTGTTGCTGCTGCTTCTACAACAGAAATAATTCTTCGGTATTCTAAAGTCTGTATGTCATTAGCTGCAAATTCCATCTCCATAGCAGATGAGTTTGACTTACTGAACCTGAATCATATAACTATATAGTAACTATCTTAGGAAAGCAATGGACTTGGATTTTTTTTAGTGCATGATGGACTCTCTTTCCTATAAAGACTCATGTTAGGAGAGTTTACCAAATCCAAAAAGGAGATATATTTATTAAAAAAGGTAGAAAAGACAATGTCATATATATAAGACCCCTCTTTCCTTTTTGTTCCTAGTCCATTTTCCCCATCAAACTATAGCAGATGTGAATTTTTAGGAATCCATTTGTATTGCAGAATTTGAGATAATGCATTTCCTGATCTTGAATATATTATCCTGTATGCTGAACTTCTAACATATTTAGAAGAATAACAAAGCAGAATAACTAAGTGAGGAATTACATTTGTTTGTGTACAGATCAAGAAATTTGTACAAGCAGACTTGTAAGTTAAAAAAAAATACATTTGCTTTGAGTTATTAAAGTTTCAGTAACAAAGTCCACCATCAGTTTTACAAGGTGGAATCTGGCACTATGTTGTATAAATGAAAATGAATTATAAAAAAGACTTACATAAGAGTTATTAGAAATGAAGTTATAAAATTGAGATTAATAAAACAGATTGAATGCTTTGAAGATATTAGAAGCTGAACTTAAGGTTTTTCATAAAAGACTGAGTCATAATGAATGAAAAAATAATCTTACATTTTCTGAGAGACAACTTCAAATGAGATGTCAAAATATAATTTGGCCTATGGCCTCTTCCTCACATATGGGTCATACTAAATTTGGAAAAGAGCTAAAAACTTGAATATACACATTATGATGGACAGAAAAGAGAGATTTATGAAAATACTTTTGCATATAACTTATGGCATTAGTGACTACAATAAAATTGCCATAGATATAGTTAAAGGCTCTGCATGCCTTTACTATCCTATTGCAAGCTGGGGTGTTGGCCAAAGAAGGAGGAAGGACAATTACACAGATGGGTGTACATGGTGAATAGTTGGGTGTTGGGAAATGTCATGATGCCCTTCAGTATGCTTGCCAAGTAAGTACCATGTGGTGGTCTTTAAACACAGGTTCTAATGCCTACAAGGTTCTATGCAGGAACTGTAGATCATCAATATGCATTGCACCATTTAGACTCACAGAAACTATAGAACCTCAAAGGTTATGCTTCTAAGGTCTAATGAAGCAGCCCTCACCAAATCACCTAACAGTGGTACATTTTCAATTTCATCAAATATATATTACTGTAAGATTCTCTCTTGTTTTCTCATCTATATTTTCCTTTTCTGTCTCCTTCCTTCTTTCCTTCTACCTTATCTCCCTCCCTCTATCTTTCTGTCCTTCCTTGTCTTTTTTCCCTTTTTTCTTCTTTCCAGAGAAATTCAACCACTAACAGGAAACAGCCGCAAAATAGTGAACCACTATGTATTCATTTTCCAGTTTCAGTAATGATTACTTTGTGGCCATTTCTATCTTCCTCGTGTTATTTAAGAAAATGTACAAACATATAACCAGATTTGCATATATTTTAGTAAGTAATCTCTAAAAGTTAATACATCTTTAAAAAATATAACCACAATACTATTGCCATAAATAAAACTAACAATATTTCCCAGTGCCATTAAATATCTGGTCAGTAGCCTCATTTCCATTTATGTCATCTGTCATAAACATGAGTGTATCTTGAGGGAAAAGGTAAAGTCAACATCCAGATAAGGTCAATGCATGATTATTGATATATTTCTTTGGCCTTTCTCTATCAGCAAGTCCCCCTTTATTTCTTTCTTCCTCTTCGGTCTTGCAACTATTTGTTGGAGAAACCAGGTCATTTGTCCTGCAGAATTTCCCACAGTTGGGATCTGTGAAATTTTGAACAAAAAATAGTAAAGCATGAGGTGTGAACCTTCACAGCTTTGTGCTCCTGGTCCTAAGAGAAATCTGATTTTTCTGTACCAGTTCTTGGGGATTTTGCCACAGAACCTGGACTATAACTGAAAGCAACAGACTTGAAAAAGGTGAAGACTGGTGAATTTGTCTTGAAACTCACAAGATGTGCTTGCCCTGATGCAAGGAAGAAAGAATGATTGTGAAAAGAGAAAGGGAAAGAAAGAGAAGCACTAGAAGTGGCTTAATCTGTGGTGAACAGCTGTACTTGGTAAATTTGAAGGGAGGTTTGGTTGACAGCTGACATTCCGATGGGTAGTGTTGAAGTTGCAGAACTAGAAAGAGGCTTCTGCTTTTTCAAATACTTTGCTGTAAAATAGAAATATATTCATTGGGGCCGGCGCTGTGGCACATTAGGTTAATCCACCCCTGCAGCGCTGGCATCCCATATGGGTGCCAGTTCTAGTCACAGCTGCTCCTCTTCTGATCCAGCTCTCTTTTATGGCCTGGGAAAGCAGTGGAAGATGGCTCAAGTGCTTGGGCCCCTGCATCTGTGTGGTAGATCCAGAAGAAGCTCCTGGCTCATGGCTTCGGATTGGCCCAGCCAATTGTGCCCATTCAAGGAGTGAACAAGGGGATGGAAGACCTTTCTCTGTCTCTCCCTCTTACTATCTGTAACTCTACCTCTCAAATATATAAGTAAAATATTAAAAAAAGAAATATAGTCACATCAATTCAACCTTTTTGTGAGAAGCCAAGGAAATTAGGGAATTATTATTATTTTTTTTAATCCGCTAGTTTTTAACATGAATAGAAACTAGAAGTTCACACTGGCGCCCTGTCCTCTGTTTGTTTCTTTGTTTGTATTTCTTCACCCTGAAGGAAGTCCCGGGATGGTATTTTCATCAACTCTCCATGGCCATGGATGCTGATGGGAGGCCAACGCTTGACCCTCAACTCCTCCTTCTGACTCCACTTGTCTTAGGGATGCCCCATATCAGTTGTGTGCTTATGGCTACAAGTAATGAAAATCTTAAGTCCTTACAAATGAGGAAAATTTATAATCTCACACAACAAGAAGTTCTGTGTTAAGGATACCTCTACAACAGCAATCAGTTTTATTCTTACCAAGCAAACTTTGCTTTCCTTTAGCACTTTGCATGGTCAACATGGCTGCAAAGTGTCAACAATCACACTGTCACCAAGTAACATCCATAGACAAGAAACAGTAGGCTTTTGTTTTCTCATGTTTCTTTTTAAGAGAAATTTTTTTTTCCAAAATGTATGACTCACTTATAATCCTGCCTCTCATATCTCATTTTCCAGAATCAGATGCCAAGACTTTTCCTAAGACAATCACTGGGAAGGAAAGTACAATTTCCATGACTCCATTGGTTCAGACTAACCAAGACTCAACATCTTGAGCCTGATGTCTTCCTTGAGGAGGGAAAATGTCCGAAGAGGGCTGCTGCCACCAAGGAAGGGTGACATGAGGTGAATCTGTGCTCTTTGCCAGTTAACACTGTATGTATAAGCCTTATCATATAATAGACATATGGAAATAAGAAAGTATTAGAGAATTGAAGATATTTCTTGCTGCTGTATTGTGCCACAGCAAATTAAACTGATACTTGCAATGCTGATACCACATATCAGAGTGCCAGTTGGAGTCCCAGCTGCTCTATTTCTGATCCAGCTTCTTGCTAATGCACCTGGAAAGACGGTAGAACATGAGTCAAGTGTTTGGCGCCCTGCCTCCCCTGTGCGAGACCATGATGGAGATCCTAACTCTTGCCCACAGCATGGCCCAGACCTGGCTTTTCTAGCTTTTTGGGAAGTGAAACAGAAGACACAAGATCTCTCTTCACCGTCTCTCCATCTTTCTGCCTTTTAAGCAAATAAATAATTTTTTCTTAAAAATAATAGAGACATATCTATAGAAGAGAAAGTTTCTTGTTAGAGAATGATTGACATCTTCTTTCTTGTAAGGTTTTATACTGAGAATTCCCTCAGTTCAGATTTTTTTTTTTTACAGGCAGAGTGGACAGGAAAAGAGAGAGAGACAGAGAGAAAGGTCTTCCTTTGCCATTGGTTCACCCTCCAATGGCCGCCGCGGCCGGCGCGCTGCAGCTGGTGCACCACGCTGATCCGATGGCAGGAGCCAGGTACTTCTCCTGGTCTCCCATGGGGTGCAGGGCCCAAGCACTTGGGCCATCCTCCACTGCACTCCCGGGCCACAGCAGAGAGCTGGCCTGGAAGAGGGGCAACCGGGACAGAATCCGGCGCCCCGACCGGGACTAGAACCCGGTGTACTGGTGCCGCAAGGCGGAGGATTAGCCTAGTGAGCGGCAGAACTGACCTTCAGTTCAGATATCTTAAAACTATAGCATATAAATAATTCGTTTTTGGGAATGAAGTGATTGAAATGCCTTTTAATTTTATCAGAGCAGTGTGACAAGGGATAAGACTAGGGAAGGCATGTTTTAGGCTGAGAGATAGAATGTTTCTGCCTAGATAGTGCTTTTCATTCTATAGAGGCAGGAGGGACTCCGTGAGGCTCAGGAGGAAGAAATTTAAGTTCAGATGGGTAGAAACCTTTCTCATTACACAGTCACACTCAGCATGAGGCATGTGAGTTTGGATGGATTATTCATTTTCTTTTATCTCTTAGAATCTTGGCATTGTGGTTAGCAGTTGGATAGCGTGGAAAACTGCTGAGAAGAGGACGAACTGATTCCCGAATTCAGTGTCCATAGAGCACCTCAAGAGGAGGAACCAAAGGAAAAAGATTAAAGTTTTGACAAACAAGCTTGATTATGCAGGCCTTCAGAGTCCACAAACAACATTTAATATTTTCCCATTCATTAACAAGAGTCTCAAAATCATTCTCTTACTATCTGTACCTATGTTTAGTTTAGTTTTCATAGATAAAGCATAGACTATTTCTGCTATAAGCTAGGAAGATGTTTGAATACATCTAATTATTCTCTTTGTAGAGCATTCATTACCTATAATCCTGAAGAAATCATGTTCCTTGAGACAAAATATGATTTTCCAACCTGACTAGAGTATTCAGATATTTGCCAAATAAGAACATTTCCTTAACTGACTCTTTTCTCTGGCTACAAGTTTTCCCTGAATATATTCACTCATGCCTAGTTTTTAAAATATTTATCTATTAGGAAGGCAGAGTGACAGAGAGAGAGAGAGAAAGAATGAAGAAGAGAGATATTTTGTTTATGAGTTCACTCCTCAAACGCTTTACTAGCCAGGGCTGCAGGGCTGGACTGGGCTAAAGCCTAGAGCCTGGAACTACATCTGGGTCTCCCACGTGGATGGCAGGGACTCAAGCACTTGATCTATCACCTGCTACCTCCCAGATACATGTCATCAGGAAGATGGATCAGAAGTGGAATAGCCAAGATTTATGAACCAGGTGCTTGAATATGGTATGTGGGTTTCCCAAGTGGTGGCTTAACCTACTTTGTCATAATGCCCATTCCCATTCTTAGTTCTTAAATTGCTATTTACATATACTGGTATATTCATCCAAACTTCTTTTTGATCATCAAAAACCTTTAAACCAATAGCTAAGTGAAGATTTCTACCTGAATACATCACAGGCTTCTCCTATTTTCCCTCTCCAAATTGGATCTCCATAATTTTTCCCTCTTCCCAAGCTTTCTTACAACATCAGAATATTCAAGGGGTTGTCAAAAAGTTAATGGAGGATCTGCATTATGAAAAAGTTATGCACACATTTCAAAATGTATATGCACCAAAATAAACTCATAATAAATCATGCTAACATGTCTGAATGGGGTCATTTTGAGGCACTAAAAAGTTAAGACAAAAGTTTGAGAAGAGTTCCCTCAGAGAAATATGATATCATTAAAATTGAAGCAAAAGGGGCAGAGCAAAGATGGTGGAATAGTGAGGGCATGCACCAATAGTCTGGGAAAAGATAGTTTAATAAAAGTGGAGTTACTGTAATCTCAGGAAAAGGCTCAGGAAAAAATTGAAGAGGAAACTCTTCCAGATCTAGTGGATGTGACACGGAGGACCTACAGGGAGAGCAAGGTCGCCCATGGCGTGGAAGCCCAGCCACAGAGTCTGCGTGCCAGCGCTGGAAGGGGAGGTGAGACAAAAACCTCAGTAACCCGAGACATTGGTGGGGAAAGGCAGAAAGAGCCTAGAGGGAACGAGGCCTGCAGTCCTGCTGGGGAAAGTTCACTAGGCTGACTACAGAAGAGAAAAAAATGAATAAATAAGGGGAACTGGCATGGACACTAGCCTTTCTCTCCACTCACCTTACAAAGCTGAGCAAGACAAAGAGCAGGTGCCATTTTGGACATACATAAAGCGGCACCCGCCATCAGCCAAGCAGAAAAAGCTGACTCTAGTGGGGAGAAATAACAGGAGGTTAGGACCTAGTGAAAGTGTGGAGCTAATGAACTGAGACTGTGAAAATCTGAGGTGGGGGAGAGAATTCACTGAGTACACAAACTCGGTAACCCTGGCAACCCGGTGAGAGTCTGCGGAGAAATTTGAGACCACACTGAGGACTGCATGAACTCTTTGTGTGGTCCCAGGGGTAGAGCAGATGAATACCCACAGGGGCCAGATTTCATACATCAACTACCCTCAATTCCACTCATCTGTGTGGAATTACTTCCCAACTGAGTTAAAAAAAAAAAAAAAAAAAGAGACGGCGAGTGAGGGAGAGAACAATCTGGGTGAGTCACCTTTGACACACCCTTAACCCTGAAGAACCAAACAGAGCTCTCTGGCCACAACCATCACAGCCTCTAAGGATCCATCAAAAGCAGACAGTCCACTTAATCTAGAGTCATAGTATAATGAGAAAAAAAGCACCACAGCAAAGAAACCAAAGAATATCTCCACAATGCCAAACAACAAATGCAAAAACCAAGGTAACAAGAACAAGGAAGACACTATGATGCCCCCAAATGTAAAAGACACCCCAATTCAAGATTATGAAGATGATGAGATAGAAGAAATGCAAGAAGCAGATCTCAAAAAAATTGATAAGAACATTAAGAAGTTCTCAAAAACAAATTCTTGAACTACAGAAATCCTTAGTGGACAGGAGAGAAAATCTCTCTTGTGAAAATGAAGTATTAAGGAGGAATCAAAATGAAATGAAACAACTAGTAGAACATGAAACTGTGATAGTGATGAGAAATCATAATGAAATGAAGAATTCAATAGATCAAATGACAAACACGTAAGAGAGACTTAAAAACAGAATGGGTGAAGCAGAAGAGAGAATATCGGACTTAGAAGACAGAGCACAGGAAAGTATACAGTCAAACCAAAGAAAAGAAGAGGAAATTAGAAATCACATCTTTCCAACAAAGATACATGCAGACTAAAAGTGAAAGGTTGGAAAAAGATATTCCATGCCAACAGAAAAGTTGGTGTATCCATATTAATATCAGCCAAAATAAACTTTAACACAAAAATTGTTAAGAGAGACAAAGAGGGATGATTAAGGGTTCAATTCAGCAGGAAGATGTAACTATTATATATGTATATGCACCTAATTACAGGGCACCAGTTTATTAAAAGGTATGTTAAGGGACTTAAAGGGAGACTTAGATTCCAATACAATAATACTGGAGGACTTCAATACTCCACTCTCAGAAATAGACAGATCAACTGGACAGAAGATCAACAACGAAACAGCAGATTTAATCGACACTATAGCCCAAATGGATCTAACAGATATATACAGAACTTTCAATCCTACATTGAAAGATTTTACATTCTTCTCAGCAGGTGCATGGAACCTTCTCTAGGATTGACCACATACTAGGCCATAAAGCAAGTCTCAGCAAATTCAAAAGAATTAGAATCATACCATGCAGCTTCTCAGAACACAGTGGAATGAAGGTGGAAACTGGCAACTCAGGAATTCCTAGAGCATATGCAAACACATGGAGACTGAACAACATGCTTCTGAATGAACACTGGGTCACAGAAGTCATCAAAAGAGAAATCAAAAACTTTCTGGAAGTAAATGAGGATAACAACACAACATATCAAAACTTATGGGATACGGCAAAAGCAGTGTTCAGAGGAATGTTTATAGCAATAGGTGCCTACATCAAGAAATTGGAAAGGCATCAAATAAATGAGCTTTCAACACATTTCAAGGATCTAGAAAAACTACACCAAACCAGACCCAAATCTAGTAGGAGAAGAGAAATAATTAAAATCAGAGATGATATCAACAAAATTGAATCCAAAAAAAAAAAAAAACAATACAAAAGATCAGCAAAATAAAGAGTTGGTTTATTGAAAAAATAAACAAAATTGACACCCCATTGGCCCAACTAACTAAAAAAAGAAGACCCAAATCAATAAAATCAGAGATGAAAAAGGAAATGTAACAACAGATACCACAGAAATAAAAAGAATCATCAGAAATTACTACAAGGACTTGTATGCCAGCAAACAGGAAAATCTATCAGAAATGTATAGATTCCTGGACACATGCAATCTACCTAAATTGAACCATGAAGACATAGAAAACCTAAATAGACCCATAACTGAGAAAGAAATTGAAACCGTAATAAAGGCCCTCCCAACAAAGAAAAGCCCAGGACCAGACGGATTCACTGCTGAATTCTACCAGACATTTAAAGAAGAACTAAATCCAATTCTTCTCAAAATATTCAGAACAATTGAAAAAGATGGAGTCCTCCCAAATTCTTTCTATGAAGCCAGCATCACCTTAATCCCAAAGCCAGAGAAAGATGCATCATTGAAATTAAATTACAGACCAATATTCCTGATGAACATAGACGCAAAAATCCTCCATAAAATTCTGGCCAATAGAATACAACAACACATCAGAAAAATCATCCACCCAGACCAAGAGTGATTTATCCCTGGTATGCAGGGATGGTTCAATGTTCACAAATCAATCAATGTGATACACCACATTAACTAACTGCAGAAGAAAAACCATATGATTATCTCAATAGATGCAGAGAAAGCATTCAATGAAATTCAACACCTTTTCATGATGATAAATCTAAGAAAATTGGGTATAGAAGGAACATTCCTCAATATAATCAAAGCAATTTATGAAAAACCCATGGCCAGCATCCTATTGAATGGGGAAAAGTTGGAAGCATTTCCACTGAGATCTGGCACCAGACAGGGATGCCAACTCTCACCACTGCTATTCAACATAGTTCTGGAAGTGTTAGCCAGAGCCATCAGGCAAGTAAAAGAAATTAAAGGGATACAAATTGGGAAGGAAGAAGTCAAACTATCCCTCTTTGCAGACGATATGATTGTTTATTTAGAGGATCCAAAGAACTCTACTAAGATACTATTGGAACTCATAGAAGAGTTTGGCAAAGTAGCAGCATAAAAAATTAATGCACAAAAATCAACAGCCTTTGTATACACAAGCAATGCCACAGCTGAGAAAGAACTTCTAAGATCAATCCCATTCACAACAGCTACAAAAACAATCAAATACCTTGGAATAAATTTAACCAAGGACGTTAAAGATCTCTATGATGAGAATTACAAAACCTTAAAGAAAGAAATAGAAGAGGATACCAAAAAAATGGAAAAATCTTCCATGCTCATGGATTGGAAGAATCAACATCATCTAAATGTCCATTCTCCCAAAAGCAATTTACAGATTCAATGCGATACCAATCAAGACACCAAAGACATTCTTCTCAGATCTAGATAAAATGTTGTTGAAATTCATATGGAGACACAAGAGACCTCGAATAGCTAAAGCAATCTTGGACAACAAAAACAAAGCCAGAGGCATCACAATACCACATTTCAGGACATACTACAAGGCAGTTGTAATCAAAACAGCATGGTACTGGTACAGAAACAGATGGGTAGACCAATGGAACAGAATAGAAACACCAGAAATCAATCCAAACATCTACAGCCAACTTATATTTGTTCAAGGATCTAAAACCAATTCCTGGAGCAAGGACAGTCTATTCAATAAATGGTGCTGGGAAAATTGGATTTCCATGTGAGAAGCATGAAGCAAGACCCCTACCTTACACCTTACACAAAAATCAACTCAACATGGATTAAAGACCTAAATCTATGACCTGACACCATCAAATTATTAGAGAACATTGGAGAAACCCTGCAAGATATTGGCACAGGCAAAGACTTCCTAGAACAGACCCTGGAGGTGCAGGCAGTCAAGGCCAAAATTAACTATTGGGATTGTATCGAATTGAGAAGTTTCTGTACTGCAAAAGAAACAGTCAGGAAAGTGAAGAGGCAACTGACAGGATGGGAAAAAATATTCGAAACTATGCAACAGATAAAGGGTTAATAACCAGAATCTACAAAGAGATCAAGAAACTCCACAACAAAAAAACAAACAACCCACTTAAGAGATGGGCCAAGGACCTCAATAGACATTTTTCAAAAGAGGAAATCCAAATGGCCAACAGGCACATGAAAAAATGTTCAAGGTCACTAGCAATCAGGGAAATGAAAATCAAAACCACAATGAGGTTTCACCTCACCCCAGTGAGAATGGCTTACATTCAGAAATCTGCAAACACAGATGCTGGCGAGGATGTGGGGAAAAGGGACACTAACCCACTGTGGTGGGAATGCAAACTGGTAAAGCCACTATGGAAGTCTGTCTGGAGTTTCCTCAGAAACCTGAATATAACCCTACCACACAACCCAGCCATCCCACTCCTTGGAATTTACCCAAAGGAAGTTAAATTGGCAAAAAAAAAAAAACAAAAAACAAAAAACAAAAAAAACAAAAAAACTGTCTGCACCTTAATGTTTATTGCAGCTCAATTCATAATAGCTAAGACCTGGAATCAACATAAATGCCCATGAACAGTAGACTGGATAAAGAAATTATGGGATATGTACTCTATAGAATACTATACAGCAGTAAAAATAATGAAATTTGGTCATTTGTAACAAAATGGAGGAATCTGGAAAACATTATGCTGAGTGAAATAAGCCAATCCCAAAGGGACAAATATCATATGTTCTCCCTGTTTGGTGACAACTAACAGAGCACCAAAAAGGAAACCTGTTGAAGTGAAATGAACACTGTGAGAAACGGTGACTTGATCAGCCCTTTCCCTGTTGATGAACAACTTAATACATTATCCCTCTTAGTATTTTTTTTTTGTTTGTTCTACTATTGGTTGAATACTGTAATCAATACACAGTTATTCTTAAGTGTTGAAACTTAACTGAAAAGTGATCACTGTTAAATATAAGAGTGGGAATAAGAGAGGGAGGAGATGTACAATTTGGGACATGCTCAAGCCGACTTGCCCCAAATGGTAGAGTTAGAAACATACCAGGGGATTCCAATACAATCCCATCAAGGTGGCATGTACCAGTGCCATCTCACCTGTCCAAGTGATCAATTTTTGCTCACAATTGATCATAATGATAGGACTAGAGCCAAAGGGATCACATAAAAAAGACTAGTGTCTGCAAATACTAACCGATAGAATAAAAAAGGGAGAGAACAATCCAACATGGGAAGCGGGATACACAGCAGACTCACAGAATGGCGGATGTCCTAAACAGCACTCTGGCCTCAGAATCAGTCCTTAAGGCATGCTGATCCGGTTGAAATGCCCATGAGAGTATTTCAGGCATGGAAAGCCAAGACACTCTGGCAAAAAAAAAAAAAAAAAAAAAAAAAAAAAAAAAAAAAAAACCTAAATGAAAGATCTCTGCAAGTGAGATCCCAGTGGAAAGAACAAGTCATCAAAGAAGGAGGTACCTTTCTCTGAAGGGAGGAGAGAACTTCCACTTTGACTACAACCTTGTCTAAATATGATCAGAATCGGTGAACTCAAAAGGCTTCCATAGCCTTGGCAGCTCATGACAAGAGCCTAGGGTGATTACTGATGGCATAAACAAGAGTGTCAAATTGTAAAGTCAACAACAGGAGTCACTACAACAGGAATCACTGTGCACTTACTCCTCATGTAGGATCTCTGTCCTTAATGTGCTGTACATTGTGATTTAATGCTATAATTAGTACTCAAACAGTATTTTTCACTTTGTGTTTCTATGTGGATGCAAACTGTTGAAATCTTTACTTAATATATGCTAAACTGATCTTCTGTATATAAAGAGAATTGAAAATGAATCTTGATGTGAATGGAAGGGGAGAGGGAGCAGGAAATGGGAGGGTTGTGGGTGGCAGGGACATTATTGGGGGAAGACATTGTAATCCATAAGCTGTACTTTGGAAATTTATATTCATTAAATAAAAGTTAAAAAATAAAAAAATAAAAAAATTTGAAGCAAGAAAAAATCAAACTTGTGATGAAGTTTGGGTGTAAGAATGCTGACATCATCAATATTTTATGAAAATTTATGGAGACAATTCCCCAAAGAAATCATCAGCTTAGAAATAAACAACTTGTTTTAAAAAGAAACAAGATGATATTGAAAATTAAGATGTATTATCACACCATCTAAATTTATTTGTGAGGAAAAAAATTCATCTTGTTCATACTTTAATTGAAGAAAATCCACAATTATCAGTAGAAATAATACCCAACATCATAACCATTCCAACTGGTTTAGCTTACATAATTCTGACTGAAAAATTAAAACTGAGCAAACTTCCTGTTTTATAGGTGTCAAAACTATTGTACCAGCTGGCGCTGTGGCTCAGTGGGCTAATCCTCCACCTTGCAGCGCCGGCACTCCGGGTTCTAGTTCCGGTCGGGCCACTGGATCCTGTCCTGGTTGCCCCTCTTCCAGGCCAGCTCTCTGCTGTGGCTAGGGAGTGCAGTGGAGGATGGCCCAAGTGCTTGGGCCCTGCACCCCATGGGAGACCAGGATAAGTACCTGGCTCCTGCCATTGGATCAGCGCGGTGCACCAGCCGCAATGTGCCGGCCGCGGCGGCCATTGGAGGGTGAACCAACGGCAAAGGAAGACCTTACTCTCTGTCTCTCTCTCTCACTGTCCACTCTGCCTGTCAGAAAACAAAACAAAACAAAACAAAACAAAACAAAAATAAACAACAACAACAACAAAACTATTGTACCCCGATCAGCTGCCCACAAGAGCAGAGCTTTCAATGGAACTGTTTAATAAGTAGGTTCAATATTCTGTAGCATGGTGGGTGTTCAGCAGTTAGGAGGACACTTGGAATCCTCCATCCCATATCCAAGTGCCTCGGTTTGTATCTGGCTCTGCTTCTGATCCAGCTTACTGCTACTGTACACCCTGGGAGGCTGTACGTGATGGCTCCAGTACTTGAGTTGCTGCTCCTCGGGCTGGAAACCAGGATGGATTTCTAGGCTCCCAGCTTCAACCTGGACCAACTCTAGCTGTTGCAAGCCTTGGGGAGGAGCCAGCAGCTGGGAAATCTCTGTTTCTGTCTTTCAGAAAAATATAAAGTTAAAATTAAGAAAAAGTTATTTTTTAAAAAAGAAAGATCTTGAGGCAGTTCTTCAACAAATTGGAACAGGATATGAAACATGTCTTTACCAATAGTATCCTGAAGAAAAAGCACCATCAAATCATGAGCACCAAGAAGTGAATGAGGTCCAATCAAAGGTCTTGCTAACAGTTTTTTTGGGATGCTCAAGGTATTTTGCCTGTTGACTTTCTGGAGGGTGAAAGAATCATAACATCTGTTTATTAAGATTTTGAGAAACTAATAAAGCTTTGGCAGAAAAATGCCCAGGAAGCTTCAAGAGAGAGTTCTGTACCGGAAGGCTCCAGCTCATTCCTCTCATAGACAAGGGCAACTTTATGAATCTCCATAGGGAACCATTAGCCATTGGCCTTACAGTCCTGATTTCGCTCCTTCTGACTTCCTTTTGTTTCCTCATCTTAAAGTCTCTAAAGAGCATCCACTTTTGTTCATTTAATGTTACAAAAAAAAAAGACTGTGTTGACATGGCTAGTTTCTTGGACCCTCAGTTCTTTAAGGATGGTTTAAATGGCTGGTATCATTGTTTTCAACTATGCATTGAGCTTAATGGAGCTTATGTTGAAAAATAAAGTTTACATATTTTATCTTTATCTTTTACTTCACCCTTCAATGAACTTTTTGAAATCTCCTTGTAATATAGTTATTAGCTCATTTATTCTACCAAGTGTGGTGGTAGATTATTTGAGCAATTAAACAACACATATACCATGCTTCCCTTTCTTATGATATCATTCCATGGTTTTTCTTTATTAAAAAAAGGAGGTATAGAAATCTGTGATAACTTTGTTTTCTGAAATCCTTCATTCTTAGCTGCATATATAAACTGGTGTCTATTTTAATTAGCATAAGTTAAAAAAACCTTCTGTTTTCATATCACCATACATAGATTCATTATGGAATTGGGGTTGTGCCAAATAAAGTAGATGACTTAAAATTAAAATGGCAGGATGGGCATTGCGGTACAGCTGATAAAGCTGCCATTTGGATGCCATCATGTTCCTGCTTTTCTGCTTACAATGCAGCTTCATGCTAATGAATCCTTGGAGGTAGCAGAAGATGGCTCAAGTTTTTGGGCCCCTACTACACATGTGGGAGAATTACATGGATTACTGGGCTCCCAGCTTCATCTGGCCAAGCCCAGGAAGCTGTGAGCATTTGGGGAATAAACCAGGGGATGACCAGGGGATAAAACATCTCTTTCTCTTTCCTTCTCTCTTGCTCTCTCTCTGTTATTCTTTTGAATAAATAACAAAATATAATAAATGTTAAAGTTTGTCAAAAATAAATAAAATGGCATGATGAAAATGCCATTTTTTAAAATCAATATGATTGGTTCAATGAGTAGTAACCTTGAAATAAGGCCTCATGAAGCTTTTAAGGTGACAAACATTAGTGAAATAAGATAGAGAAATCAGTGTCTTATATTACTAAATGGAGAAGTGTTTTCACATGAGGAAAATTCAACTGGACCAAAAATGAATTTAGAAAGAAAAATTGGATCACATAATTAGCTTTCAGAGAACAGACTACTTTCTCATCTGGTAAAATCTTCCATGATGATGTGCTCAGTATCCTATTATTTCTAAGTTTAAAAATTCCTATTGTCTAGTTTCTTAATGTATATGACTTGAGGATCATGGTTAACTTACAATGTCTGTGGAAAGTTTTTATAAATATGGGTAGTGATAATCATAAAAAAGTGATGTGACTAAATCATAAAGACCAGGAAAAGGGGCACAGAGACTACACTTTAAGATTAGAAATTAGTAGGTAAATTCTACATTATATTCAGAAACTTTTTCTATAAAAGTTAAATTTTGATGAATTGTACAAAATGTGAGAGAAGTTTATGGGAAATGGAATTAAAAGATAAGTTAATTATGGTGCAAAAATTTGAAATCCAGGCATGAGTTTTCCATGAAGTATTAAAAGCCTCTCATCCTGAATGGATTTCAAAATTCATTTTTACCAAAATAAACATCTTTAATTTCATATTCCAATACTTTTTAAAAAGATTTTTATTTGACAGGTAGAGTTACAGACAGTAAGAGAGAAAGATCTTCCTTCCATTGGTTTACTCTCCAAATGGCCGCAACAGCCGGAACTGCACTGATCCGAAACCAGAAGCCAGGTGCCTCTTCCTGGTCTCCCATGTGGGTGCAGGGGCTTCCTGCACATCCTGAACATCCTCTACTGCTATCCCAGGTCACAGCAGAGAGCTGGACTGTAAGAGGAGCAACCGGGACTAGAACCCACCGCCCATATGGGATGCCAGCACACAGGAGGAGGATTAACCTAGTGCTCCATGGCACCAGCCCCCATATTCCATGACCTTTAAAATTATGCTCATGCCAACACAGAACTAATAGGGCTCCAATAAAGGCAGATCATATTTAATATCAGGGACAAGGAAATTATGGGAAAGAAACCACTTCAGCTGAATAATGAACATGGGCTGAGCAGACAGTGTTGGCTGGTATTGAGCCCACTCACTAGGCACTTACACAAAGATTGTTGAAGTTGTGGGAAAGAAAGCAAAGAATGTACTTTATTCAGAGGGGAGCTTGTGGAGATTGTTAGGAGAAAAAGAAGACAAGAAGGATCAAGCAGTGGTTAAATTATGCAGGAGGGACAGGGAATACACAAACTGGGAAAATGATCTTTGAAAACTCAGCTTCACTTGAGGAAAAAGTTAAATTTCAAAGTAGAACCTGTATAATTTGGTACATGCATGAACATGACAACAATACAAGTTTCTTAATAATTATGACTAGAGACATTATTAGCCATTATTTTGTTTTTGAACTTCCAAAAAATACTGAAAGAATTATTTTAGCTATTTATTTATTTTTAAACTTTTATTTAGTAAATATAAATTTCCAAAGTACAGTTTATGGATTACAATGGCTTCCTCCCCCATAACTTCCCTCCCACTCACACCCCTCCCATCTCCCGCTCCCTCTCCCATTCCATTCTCATCAAGATTCATTTTCGATGCTCTTTATATACAGAAGATCAATTTAGTATATATTAAGTAAAAATTTCATCAGTTTGCACCCACACAGAAACACAAAGTGTAAAATACTGTTTCAGTACTAGTTATAGCATTACTTCACATTGGACAACACATTAAGGACAGATCCCACATGAGGAGTAAGTACACAGTGACTCCTGTTGTTGACTTAACAATTTGACACTTTTGTTTATGCCATCAGTAATCTCCCTAGGTTCTAGTCATGAGTAGCCAAGGCTATGGAAGCCTTTTGAGTTCACCGATTCTGATCATATTTAGACAAGGTCATAGTCAAAGTGGAAGTTCTCTCCTCTCTTCAGAGAAAGGTACCTCCTTCTTTGATGGCCCTTTTCCTTCCACTGGGATCTCACTCACAGAGATCTTTCATTTAGTTTTTTTTTTTTTTTCTTTTCTTTTTTTTTGCCAGAGTGTCTTGGCTTTCCATGCCTGAAATACTCTCATGGGCTTTTCAACCGGATCCAAATGCCTTAAGGGCTGATTCTGAGGCCAGAGTGCTTTTTAGGACATCTGCCATTCTGTGAGTCTGCTGTGTATCCCGCTTCCCATGTTGGATTGTTCTCTCCCTTTTTTATTCTATTGGTTAGTATTAGCAGACACTAGTCTTGTTTGTGTGATCCCTTTGACTCTTAGACCTATCAGTGTGATCAATTGTGAACAGAAATTGATCACTTGGACTAGTGAGATGGCATTGGTACATGCCACCTTGATGGGATTGAATTGGAATCCCCTGGTATGTTTCTAACTCTACCATTTGGGGCAAGTCGGCTTGAGCATGTCCCAAATTGTACATCTCCTCCCTCTCTTATTCCCACTCTTATATTTAACAGAGATCACTTTTCAGTTAAATTTAAACACCTAAGAATAATTGTGTGTTAATTTCAGAGTTCAACCAATAGTACTAGAACAAAAAAAATACTAAAAGTGATAAAGTATTACACTGTACATCAACAGTCAGGACAAGGGATGTTCAAGTCATGTTTACTTAGAAATTCAGTATCTTGAGCAAAAATACCAAAAATTATAGATGCATTGTTCACCTGAGGTCTCAGCTTGGTTGGGATTAAACAGAAACACAATTTGGGCTAGAAAAACCATGGAGGGAAATTTTACAAAGCTAGGATTAGAAAACTGGAAGAGAAAAAAATGATAAGATTCTGTACTTCCATCAGAGACACTGTCTTAGTTATCTGAGAGTGCCTACCAACCACCTGGAAACTTAATGACCTAAAGCAACAACTATTAGATTCTTTCCCATGATCATGTGGGTTGCCTAGGCTTCGCTGAGTGTATCTCCATTTGAGATTGGCTAAGGGCATAGTCATCTGGGGAGTCTTTTGAAATTCAGTGTCTTTGATTTCTTACTTATGTGGCTGGAAACTAATGGTGACTCCTAGATGAGTGTTCACCTAGGGCTGTCAACTGGACTACTTACGTAAAGCTTCCCAGGTTTCTTGAGCTCTCATAGTGTTGTCGATGGGTACTGACATGAAATGGTCCAAGAGTGAGAATACCAAATGGGAAAAAGTAAAATCTTCCACCACATTAAGAATAGACTACAACAATTACGTTGTCAGTATACCATACTCTAATGTTAGGTGGCTCCATGACAAGTGAGAATCAAATAGAGAGGAAAGAGTTCACCTCTCAGTTGGAGAACAAGAAAGAATTTGCAATCAACTTTAAATTGCCACAGAAATAAGTTCTAAGAAGCAAAAAATATAGCAAGAAGAAATGCTATATAGGCCATTAGCAAAAGTCAAGATAGAAAGTTTTTCTCTTAGTTTTTTTACTGTTTATATATACTGATCTTGAACAAAGTTCTGAAATATACAGAAATTCATGGGAAAATCCCTTGGGTGAAGGTCATCCCATGTCTAAACCAGATCTGATCAGGAAAGCAGATGTTTCTTCCTGACAGGACCACTCTTTTCTTTTTTTTTTTTTTTTTTTTTTTTTTTTTTGACAGGCAGAGTGGACAGTGAGAGAGAGAGACAGAGAGAAAGGTCTTCCTTTTGCCATTGGTTCACCCTCCAATGGCCACCGCGGCTGGCGAGCTGTGGCCGGCGCACCGCGCTGATCCGATGGCAGGAGCCAGGTACTTCTCCTGGTCTCCCATGGGGTGCAGGACCCAAGTACTTGGGCCATCCTCCACTGCACTCCCAGGCCACAGCAGAGAGCTGGCCTGGAAGAGGGGCAACCAGGACAGAATCCGGTGCCCCGACCGGGACTAGAACCCAGTGTGCCGGCACCGCAAGGGGGAGGATTAGCCTAGTGAGCCACGGCGCCGGCGACCACTCTTTTCAAAGCATAGCTTTAAGTTGAGCAAACAGAAAACAAAAATCAGTTTTTTTCTGCACCAGTAGAGGGAGTAAATCCTTGGGACAAAAGTAGAGGAAGCTGTGTGCTAGGTGGCCCCAGTAAGACTGGAGCTTTGAACCATTTCAAAGTTGGTTGTCAAAATGAATTTTTTTGAGAAGTGAAACAGAATTTGATGTGACTCTTATGTATGCATTTTGTTTCTGACTGTGGATTGATGCTTTTAGCACAAAAGCAAGGCATTGCTACAGCAAAAGTGAAGAATATTATTCTTATGAAGTTAAACCATGAATAGAATGGTCCATTTGGGAATTGAAATAATTAATCATTAATTATTTCACCTTTTACCTTTGTGTTTTATCATTTAAAACATTTCTATTTTTAATATTTATTTAATTTATTTGAAAAACAGAGTTACAGAAAGAGGTAGAGCCAGAGAGAGGTCTTCCATCCACTGGTTCACTCCCCAAATGACTGCAAAGCCCAGAGCTGAGCAGATCCGAAGCCAGGAGCCAGGAGCCTCTTCTGGGACTTCCAAGTGGGTGCAGGGCCCATGGACTTAAGCCATCTTTTACTGCTTTCCCAGGCCACAGCAGAGAGCCAGGTGGGAAGTGGAGCAGCTGGGCCTCAAACCAGTGCCCATATGAGATGTGGGCACTGCAGGTCAGGGTTTTAATCTGCTGCACCACAGCACCGGCCCCTAACATATTTTTAATATTAGAAGCCAGATGTGATGTGATTTTTTTTGAAAGGAAACTCATTAATCATTTTTAATCTCTGAAAAATATCTTCAGTAGGACTGATCTGAATTTAAACTTTGGTCTCAGTTCATAGGGTACATTAGTTCACCGGGATACCACATACATTCATCTCCAAATTCAATAAGAAATCAAGCTATTCATTCATTCATCCACTGAAACAAGTCTTTGTGAGTATCCTGTATGGAATGTACTGGGCTAGCCCTGTGTATACATTGTTGAGTGGACAGTCTTTTTTTCCTGACTTCACAGAGCTGTAGTCTTTGGGATTCAGGTCATTATATGGATAATAACACAAATCATTATAATTAAACTTTTAATGAAATGGATCTGGCCTAATTCTAAAAGAAATTATGCAATCAATCTTAAAGAATGGATTTATGCTTTCACTTCTTTTTTAATCCTGTCTCAAGTTCTCAATATCTTGGAACATTATGTTTGTTTGTGGAGATAGTGTTCTCTGCAAGATGCCTAGGAAAACTTTTAAAAGCTTGTCATCTATGCTGCCTTTGGATTCCATCACCATTTCTGCCTAGCTGCTTCATCATTTATAGTGCTTGGCACCCCCTCCCAGTTCCCTAAGTGCATTTGTGCTTCTCTTTGTCCTAATGACACTCAAGAAACAGAGACTTATCTGCTTTTTGGTCATCCTTTCCACTTATGGTCAAAACTTATCTTTCAATGAAGTTAATAATCAATAAATGTTAGTAGTATCTTCAATTGCTTTGAGTAGACAACTCTGGATTATACAATTCTAGTTGAGATCCTCCTATGCTCTACTGTAAGCTCAGTTGGCTTGTTCCCATTTCCCTTGTGTACCTCAAGTCCATTTTTTAAGTGCTAAATTGATTCCTCTACCACACCTGTAGCTTCTCCTGAGATTCATGTGAACATTCAGTGGACATTTGTGGAATATCTACTACAGTCTATGAAGTATGTTAGGCTCTAATCATATCATATTTTAGCTGACTGACTCTATACTTGTCAACCTCCTTTAGCTGTCCTCTGGTATAAAAAGCACTGATTTTCCAGGTTCTAGTGCAGGTGAGAACACTAATCTTTTTACAAAAGAATATGAACAGATTTTCCAGAGAACTATTCTCTTAAGGATCCTGGTACTGGTATGTAATATCATTTTTAATTCTCATTCTTCACTTTCTGGGAGCTTTGCCATTTATAGTTATCTCAGTTTGTCCGTCCAGCTCCAGAGACCTTTACCAGGTGACCTAGTTTATACAGTTAGTAGGTATGCTGATTGTCAAACTATTTCAATTGCTAATATAGTATGATATTTAACCATAGTTCCTTGCAGGTAAAAGCATAGAAAAAATGCTCAACATTATGCACCAAGAAGGAACTACCCTCTGTCAGTTATTCATAAAATACCACTATGAAAATAGCTTTTAAGGGATCAGTGTTGTGTAGGCCTATCCACAGGGATTCAAGTTAAGGCAATATGATACAGGCTGGGAAGAATGGAACTGCTTTCCAAATGTTATTATCAGTAAACAAAATATAGAAAAAACTGCACAAAATTGGAATCAATCACCTTTTATGCTATAACTTCACGAATTAGATAAAGGTAACATGTTGAAATTTTAAGTAGAAATAAAACATGCAGATGTATTTATACATGACAATAAAAGAACAATCTTTCCTTTGGTTTTCCAGTGCAATGATTTGCTCATGAAATTTGAAGAATCTGTTTTCCTTTTTTAAATCCATGCTGTAGGAAATGTTTATTGTTTAATGAGAACCAAAGCTCCCTAGGCTAATCAGTGAGATATATGTAGAAGGATATACTGTTTAGATAATTCATTCTGATTGTGACAGTTAATTTTCTTAGGATGTTATGATAAAGATCTTGGTACCATCTAATTTAGCTTATTTATTTTGCTATATTTAGAAGGAAAAAAAAAGAAATGAGAGCTTAAGTAACTAAATGAAATGTCCAAGTTGACCCAGATTATTCAAAGGGAGATAATGAGGCTGTGGGCATCATGAGATCAGAGAGCTTGTTTGTTTTATTCACTTTTGTGTCTTGAGTGTCTGCCACATTGACTGGCATTGGATGAGAAGTTGCTACATCTCTGTAGAATTAATGAAAGAATATTTTATTTCAATCTTCTTTATTCTTTTCCAAAAGTAGTAAGTACCTGAATTCTCCTTAATTTCCAATACATGCATTTGTGTTTACTTATTTTTTATTATAACTAATGTTAAAAGGAAAAGTGGTCAGAACAGATTCTAAAGAATCAAACTGGGTGATAAAATTATCTCTTGCCAATGGACAAGGAGGAAACAAAAATCTGTCTGCCTCTGAGAACCCAACAGCCAGCAGCATGAGGCAATGAGGAAGAAGGGAGTCCTACAGAAAGAGAGTTTGAGAGCATTTTGCTTGACAGCATGCAGAACAGATACTAAGGACGTTTGGAAGCGGATGGTAGGTTAAGGTCATCAGCTGGTTATTTCACTCCTTAGCCACTAGTCTGGGATTCTTCTTCCTAAAGAATCATAGATCTTCCTCTGATTATCAGAGAGGAAAAGAAATTAAAATTCTAGTTCGCCTAACCAGTGCTGAGCACTGAAAGACCCCAAAGGGACTGAGCCACTGAAAAAATAATGAAGTTATTGTTCTTGAACTGAATGTGAACAACCAAAATTATAAGTAGGTTAAAGTTTTCACATAAACTTTAGGCTCTTTTAGAACATTTTCCTTTTTTGGTCACACTTTAAGCAGAACATGTTCACAGGAAGGAGCTGAAGTGTTATCCTTAGCACAATACAGTATTTGGTAAGTAGGAGCAAACAAAAAACGTGGCAGATTGATGACCAGCACTGCTGTTTCCAGTCTCCTTTTATCCCTCTAATTTATAGAGAAGTTTCATACTGAGAATTCTTAAAAATTCAAAAGTCCTTATTTCTTTTATGTGTAAGTTCCCAAGAAGAATTTTATAACTAGAATTTTTGCAACATAATGCTTTGAAAAATGAAATTATAATGTTCTCAATGAATTTTACAGACATAAAATTTAGTTATCATAAATAGATTATTAACTTAAACCCATTAATGGGTTGTTGTGCAACATAGATGACAATAGACATTGCATGGTACATACTTACTAATCCCAATATCAAAATAAATCCAGATTTATAAGCCAAGGTTTTAACTGAACAACAGCAGGCAAAATAGCCCAATACACTTTCCATTTTCATTTTTCCTTTCCTTTCCTTTTACCTTTTCTTTGCTTTGGTTGTTGGAAATTGTTGCCCTTACAGAAATTGTTTTGAGTATGGAGTATATCTTTAAAATACCTTCATGGAGAACCAACACAATATGCTTCTAACAAATGCTGCTTATTGATGAAGTAGATGGCAGTAGTCAAGGATTACTGATCTTCTAAGATACCCAGGAGTGAGGGGAAAACTCTAAAAGGAAACAAGATAACTTAAGGCCAGATGCTGACATCCTTGTTCCACAATGATCTGGTTATTACCTGGTACTGATCTGATTAATCTACAGATTTTTCTGTCTCTTTGTTTCTATAGGCCTGGCCTGAATTCACAGTTGCAGACAAGACCAAAAGCTTTTAGGTTAGCAATACATGGAGAAATAGAAAGATTTACCTGCTCTTTTCCCTTGAACTGTTTATCTTTACAGAGACACCAGTATTACCACCTGTAGGCTTTGCCTCAACTAAGCTTCTTAGCCCATTTATTTACATGCTGTTATTTAAGGAACCCTAGTTAGTGCCTTGGTGGGAAAGAATCATATAAGCCTTCTATCTAGGCCTGCTTTAACACTGACCATAATTCTAGATCCTAGCTTTCATTGTATTCTTTGTGTGAACAGGAGCCAACTTGTGCTGCAGGTACTTGTATTGGCATACATCTGTTTGCCGGAGAAAGATTCAGGCTCAAACAAGAATAAAGATCCAGTTACAAGAATTGTGGTCAAAGGTGGGAATTCATTTTAAGATTGTAAAGAATAAGATGACAATCCAGTTGGAAGAGCTGGACCTAAAATCTGCCTGAGTAGAATCACGAACATATTTTCCTCAATGCTGAGTGCTCTGAGGATTAACAAGGATCTTTTTATTCCATTCTGTGTGAGGAGCATAGAACTGGGCTATAAGGAAAAAGCGAGCTTTCTCAACACTGAGGAGGGAAAAGTAGTTGGTAAGGTGCCAAACAGGCACTGGCATACTTAATACAATACAGACTTCCAATTCCTTGTTGAGCTGTAGAGTGGTAAAAATATTGAAAAAATGTAGCTATTCTGTACTACACTTGATCTTAGCCAAAAGGCCGAGAAGCGATTAAAATTTAGCCATTCTGAATCTCAGCTACACAAGGCAATGAAACATCAGTAAATGACAGAACGTGGAGGAGACCAAACGTGCTATCTTTTAAAAAGATTGCTTAGATAATTCTCAAAGCCTTTTCTGCCAATAACCAAAGGCATAGTTATTAGAGATTACTTCCACAGTTATTTTAATCAGCAGTATCTACATGCATATGTGCATGAATGTGTATTTTTCTCCCTTTTGGAATTTTCCTTTTTATATGTGGGGACATATTTGTTTACAAAATTTATTAAAATTAGAATGCCTTCTAAAATCTGTTTCTTTTTTCTTTCTTTTTAGCTCTACAGTTCTGACTGTCAAATTCTTCATGCTGAATTTCTGACTTGCCTACTTTAGAGGTCATTATTTTCCTTTACATATTTCACATATGAGTTTTCAGTAATACAGAAATCCCCAAATTGAGTCCATAGTCCATGTTAAGCAATGGAAGCATTCAGTGATCAATTGTATTCACAAAATGTTGGGCAGGATAAAGTTGAACAATTTTCTTTATTGTAGGATTCTGCAGAGTCTCAAAAATGCTAATAATTGTTATAAACCTCTTAGAATAAGTAGAGTGTTGGCTCTTTGTTTGAAAACAGAGCTTTTTAGTTTTTGCACCCATGAGAAGCTCTTAGAACTCATGTCAGAGCACTTCTGGGAAAATTACTGTAGAACTCAAGAGAAAGAGATGAAATAGCTATTTTTATTCTCTTAAGTTGATTCTTCCTTTACCACTCAAAATAAATCAAGCGGAAATGCTTCTTGTAAGACAAATTTCATGGGATGAGCAAAAATCAGACCTTCTCTAAAGTCTTCACTTTCTACCCCTACGCCTGTGTCTCGCCCTGACTTCTTCGCGTTGGGGCACAAACTCTCCTTGCCTAAAATAGAAAAAGTTGCTGCAGAGAAGCACAATCATGATTCTGCAAGGCTCATATTTAGTTGCTATTGTTTCATAGACATGACAGCTATGTGCTAAAAACTACTGGAGGTAGCCTAATAAAAACAACCCTTGGTAAGGTACTAGTGCTGGGTGTTTGGTATGTTCATTTGAGGTCTAAAAATTGCATAAAGATACATAGACAATAAATAATGGCAGGGTAGCTAAAGAATAATATGAGTTATAAATTAATGTTAATTAATCTGCATGACAAGAAAGGAAATACCAACCTATAAATTATTACAATGCAGAAGTGGGTGAGTATTATGGGGAATTTTTATGGAATTAATAATTAAAGATTTTGCATTAATTATTATTCAATTAGACTCTAATCTTTATTTGTTTGTTTTGAAAATCAATTTTTTGTTACTGACAGCAGTAATAAATATCTAGTGGGGCATTACATATTATAAAATGTAGACATGTAATTTACTCATATTTCAGTGATACTGATGATAAATCTTTTAGATTATAATCTTTGAAATTCCTTCCTTTTATTCCCCTTGTTTTTCCTAAGTTTTTCTACTTTACTTCATTAGAGAAAAGGCAATTAATATAGCATATGAGATGACAGAGAAGCTATTCATTAAATTGCTAATACAATATCCTGAATAATTTTGTACTATATTGTTGTTACATACTTGGTTGTCCAACAACCTGGAGAGCATAGAGATGTTCTGCCACGTAATCCCAGAGGAAGTATCGGAAATCTCCAGGATTAAAAAGGAATTATTCACTATGTGAGAAAAAGTTTTTTTAAAAAATCAATTTGGTCTCTAGCTGTTTCTGTCTTCCTTTTAAAGGATTATGACTATGTAAAATGCAAGCTCATGTTTGCACACCTAAAACACCAACCATGACTCTCACTTGGGATGTTTTCACTTCCCATTAGCTCTTCTGTGTGGGTGGTTCATTAGGCTATGGTACTCTTGTCCCCATCTGGCACATCCTCTTTGACATGAGGCTTATTTTCACCTTCACAGCACAGTTCTTGCTTTCCTCCTCTCTAAGGACCTCAGCTCTACTGTATTCAGCTTTTATGCCCACCTTCCACTTTCCGGCCATCATGGCATGAACAGGAATCAGACACATAATATGGACAAAAGATTATATAAGAATTTGAAGTTAAACTACAATAACACCACTTGAGCTAATGAACTGGGAGATTCATTAATATAACAATGAATATTACCAAAAAAAAAAAAAAAAAAACCCTCCTTGGGGCCAGAGCTGTGGTGCAGCAGGTTAACGCCCTGGCCTGAAGCACCGGCATCCCATATGGGCGCTGGTTCGAGACCCAGCTGCTCCACTTCCGATCCAACTCTCTGCTGTGGCCTGGGAAAGCAGTAAAAGATGGCCCAAGTCCTTGGACCCCTGCACCTGTGTGGGAGACCCAGAGGAAGCTCCTGGCTCCTGGCTTTGGATTGGCACAGCTCAGGCCGTTGCAGCCAATTGGGGAGTGAACCACTACATGGAAGATCTCTCTCTCTCTCTCTCTGCCTCTCTTTCTCTCTCTGTGTAACTCTTTCAAATAAATAAATAAATATTTTTTTTAAAAAATCCTCTTTGATCATCAAATATTTGTGGTACTCTTATTGTTCCCCAAAATGTTCATTTTAGAGATACAGTGATGAACTAGTCAGATATGATTGAATCCCTTCAGCAACCTCTACTGAATTTGTTGTTTAGGCCATCTCCAGCGTTCATAATGAAAGACAAACCGAAGACTAAATTATTTGCTTGACAGAAAATCAAGAACATAGGTTCTTGAAATATATTGGTATTCCACGAAGATTATAACATATTTAAGTCATCAAATTGATCAAAATAAAAGAATGAAGGAGGAAGAGACAGAGAAAGTAACATGACTAGATTATTAAGTATATCAGTATTACTACAGTGATCTGTGCCATATAGTTAGATATCTAAAGATATAGCCAAATTTGAAGATTTGCAAGCCAATTGCTACCACTGAGTTTCCTTCTTGCAAGTGTGTGCCCTTCCTTCCTTCCTTCCTTTCTTCCTTCCTTCCTTCCTTCCTTCCTTCCTTCCTTCCTTCCTTCCTTCCTTCCTTCCTTCTTTCTTTCTTTCTTTCTTTCTTTCTTTCTTTCTTTCTTTCTTTCTTTCTTTCTTTCTTTCTTTCTTTCTTTCTTTTGACAGGCAGAGTTAGACAGTGAGAGAGAGAGAGAGAGAAAAGTCTTCCTTCTGTTGGTTCAGCCCCCAAATGGCCACTAAGGCTGGTGCACTGCACTGATCCAAAGCCGGGAGCCAAGTGCTTCCTCCTGGTCTCCTATGGGGTGCAGGGCCCAAGCACTTGGGCTATCCTCCATTGCCCTCCCGGGCCACAGGAGAGCTGGACTGGAAGAGGGACAACCCGGACAGAATTGGCGCCTCAACCAGGACAAGAACTCGGAGTGCCGGTGCCACAGGCAGAGGATTAGCCTAGTGAGCTGTGGCACCGGCCCACCAAGTGTGCCTTTTCAAAAACTTGTCCAGGCTCTCCATGGTAGGCATGAGGCAGATGATAGAATTATTTCTTCCATTTCTCACAAGAGACTTTATATTTGCATTTCTTCTTCCCACTACTGTTGTTATCAACATTTAATATAAATGAGAAGGAAGTCTTCTTTCTAAAAAGTTCTTTCAATTATGATAATCTATAGTAATTATTATATCTTAAATATACAGTCGTTTTGAAACATTTTAAATAGGTCTGTCCCTATCAGATCCATTTTCTGTATTGATTACATCACCTGCTTTTAGAGCTATACGTAACTTCCTATCTGCTATAAATGCATTTTTAATATACCACATAGGCTCCCAGGGGAATAAAATGACATATAATAGATTCTTCCTAAGATGTATTGATTAATTCTCATTAGATTTATTCTGGTTCTTTTTAGGCTGAAGACACATGCATTGCAGTTCATTTCCATGATTATCACCAAGTAGGATTTCATAACCCTTAAAAATATCTCCATAAAGTGAGTGACAAATAATTTATTGAAGAAAAAGCTGAGGCACAGAAGAGGTAAGGTCAGCACAAAACTTCACAGCTTGACAGTCAGGAAGGAAGTGAATTTCCATCCTCTCTGATTTTCTTTTTTAAAAGATTTATTAATTTATTTATTTGAAAGAGAGTTACAGAGAGCCAGAGGAAGAGACATAGGGAGAGAAATCTTCCGTCCGTTGGTTCACTCCCAAAATGGCTGCAATGGCCAGGGCTGCGCCAGGCTGAAGCCAGGAGCCTGGTCTCCCATGTGAGTGCAGGGGCCCAATAAGCACTTGGGCCATCCTCCACTGCTTTCCCAAGAGCATCAGCAGGGAGCTGGATCAGAAGTGGAGCAGCAGGCATCCATATGGGATGAACTGGTGCCAATATGGGATGCTGACGTCACAGGCAGCAGCTTTACCTGCTACACCACAACGCCACCCTCTCTTTCTGTCTTAAAGCGTGGCAGAATATGAGAAGCATGATAAGTAAAATGAGTATTAGATTTTGATTTAGGAGCTTGAGGATTAAATCCCAGTTGTGCCAGTTACAATATATGTGAACTTGGTAAGTTAAGTGAACTCTCCGGTCTCTAGATTTATTACCTTTTTCGTGGAGATGATACAATTAATTTGAGAGTTCATAGGAAGATGAAGTGAGACAGGAGATGTTAAGGTAGCTGGCTTCTATAGGTGCCCAGTAACTGTTAAATTGTATTTGTAGATTTCCAGTAACAAGTTTTATAAGGGGGAAATGACATAATATGCCTTATTTATGTATCTGTCACAGGGATATATACATGGTTATCAAAGGAGAAAGTCTCTAGATTATAACAAGAGATTGACATGTGTATTCAAGCAAATTAATAGTCCAGCCCAGAGTCCCACAGTGTGAACTGGGAGAAAATATCTGTGCTGAGAATCTGTCTTAATATAGAACAAATTGTCTGGACAGTGCATCCCAGGAAATAAGGCCGACACACTGGGTGATTTAAAAATAAATAAGGAAAAGAGAAATTAGGAAAATTTATAAAAGACTCATAGTACTTTTTCATAGAAGGGAAAAATAGTAATTAAGGCAAGGAAATGCAAGTGAGAAAAGGGGAAAATGCCTCTAAAAAAGAGGAGTCAGGAAAAATCCTTCTGCAAGGGTGTCAGTATGGACAGAGGCATCAGAACAGAAGAGACTGTAAAAGGCCCCATTGTCTACATTGGAAACCTGTGGTGAGCTGCCTGGCCCGCACCTGCCCCTGCTGTTGGAGTCCTCATTACAGGAGAATGGCCTTGAGCCAGGGCTTTTTATGTTGCAGCTTTAATAACTGTCTGGTCCAGAAAACCTGTAAAGGGGCTATGGAAAATTGATCTTACAAAGGGTGAGATTTAAAATGAAAAGCATCCAATTTAATTTATTTTGTTGAAGGTAAACCACTGAAATCAGGCTTGAATTGTTGACATTTGTAATGTGACAGTACCCTCCAGTCTAGTAGCCTTGTAACTGCTCAGCAGGGGCATATGTTGAATTTGAGAGTCCTTCGGACAGGAAATAATGAAAGATTGAAAAACAATTGAATTCAAGTGAGAAAGTGACATCATTGCCACACGCCCTTTCACTATTGTGGAGAAAAAATATTCATACTACATGACATTTGATGGTTTTTAAAAACTTTCTTATTATTATTTTCCTTTCATTTGAAAGATCTTCCATCTGCTGATTCAATGCCTCAAATTTCCCTTGCAGGGTATGCACCAGGAAGCAGCTGTAGGGGTAGTGGTGGCCCCAGGCCATAAACCAGGCACTTGAGTACGGCATGTAGGCAACCAAACTCATCTTAACCTCTGCACCAAATGCCAACCCCTACACTTCATTGATTTGGTTCATTACAGAGAATTAAGAAAGTCTGATGTTATATTAAATATTTAATACTATTATGTTGAGGCATCTCTTTCCTTTCTTGATGAATTTTAAAGCCAACTTCAAATTATGAACAAATTGGAAAAATGACAAAATTTTTTATCCTGTGAAATAAGTTTTAATTTTGGGCAAGCATTTGCAGAGTCATACCACATGACCGACAATTTATATAATGTCTTGTGAGTCACTGAGAGAAGCTGGCATAGTTTACTTAAATGTTTTTGATGCGCAACAAGGGAGACTAGGCAAGCACTGTAAAGGTATCTGGAAACCCACACTAAATTCAGCACATTCTCTTCAAGATCTCGTTTGCAACATGTGATGTATTACTGTTAACTAAGATTAACACTGAATCTCATTTTTCCTGTTTTTCTCATTCTGATGTTCAATAAAACATATGTAAAGAGCATAAAACAATGCTTTAATAAAATATAAACAAAGCAATAGAAGGCTATAAACCCATTTAGGATAAATAGGGTTTTTTGTGGTTTTTATTTGTTTATTTCTGGATTGATGCTTTTGGCTCCAGGCAATGTCAATTGTTTTTCAGGAATGCATGAAGTTTCTTAATCTAATAATTTATATACCCTTGGGAACTGCCAATAAGAAAACCTCAGCTATGAAAGAAGTAAGGTTTTTAATTGTGATGGATTTCCGGAAATGTCACAAATGTTATAAATGTTTCTCAAGAGTAATTTAAAAAATTCTGAAGTATCCACATTAGAAAGGGAAAATCTTGCCCTTAACCTTGCCTTTCCTCTCTTGTTGAAGATGTGTGTTCTCAGGAAACATTTAAAGTATTAATCCAATCATATGAGGAACTTTCAAAATGTTCACAGAAATGTACTTTATCTTTTTAAAATGCATATATTAATGAGAGAGAGAGAGAGAGAGAGAGAGAGATCGAGCGAGCACTTCCAGGTTCTGGTTCACTTCCCAAATGACCAAAGGGCCAAAGAAATGATTTGGGACCTCAGTCTGCATGTCTTATGTGGGTGGGTGGTTAATCCTCTAGATAGAATTATTTTGTACCCACATGCTTTTTTTTTTTTTTTTTTTTTTTTTTTTTGACAGGCAGAGTGGACAGTGAGAGAGAGAGAGACAGAGAGAAAGGTCTTCCTTTGCCATTGGTTCACCCTCCAATGGCTGCCGCGCTGCGGCCGGCGCACCGCGCTGATCCGATTGCAGGAGCCAGGTACTTATCCTGGTCTCCCATGGGGTGCAGGGCCCAAGCACTTGGGCCATCCTCCACTGCACTCCCTGGCCAGAGCAGAGAGCTGGCCTGGAAGAGGGGCAACCGGGACAGAATCCAGTGCCCCGACCGGGACTAGAACCCGGTGTGCCGGCGTCGCAAGGCGGAGGATTAGCCTAGTGAGCCGCGGTGCCGGCCCCCACATGCTTTTAATCCTCCATGTATTCCTACTAGATGCACTGTTAAAGAATCATGACAGTTCAGCGTGGGAATGATACTGGATGAGGCAGGTAGAAAGATTAGGGTCACTAGCTCAAAGCCACACCTCCCCTGCCCTATGTAATCCTATCTACCCACATGTCAATTAAATGACCCCTTCTCCAGGATGTATCTCTCCTTACCTGGGACCTGGGGTGCCATGTAGGCACTCCCCTTTCTAAGCTCATAAGAAGCCTGGCAAAGGGCAGGTGCCTTTCTCTGTTTCCTTCACAAGGACACAGAGCAAGTAGGGTATTGAGATCTCTCTCTTTTCTCTTCCTGGCCCACAGTCCCTGGACAATGCCTGTGTGTGTGTGTGTGTGTGTGTTCTCACATTTTAAATATACTTCATCATTTTGTACGTTGTATTTTTGCCTGTACTTAGAATGCTTCCCTAAGCAAGAGGCAAGAGCATAGAATAGGAATTGAGGCCCAATCTAGTCCACAAGAGCAAAGGGGTTTTGGTAGAAATCTGGTTCTTGGTTCTTGGTTAATACCACTACCAAGTGTTTGATCAGTTTGTGTTTGAATACTTCCAATGATGGAGAACTCAAAATTCTCTAAAGGCAGCCTGTTCTATCTTCCAGTGGTCTTCCACAGCATGAAAGATTTTTCTAAGAAATCGAAAGCCCTGTCATATGGTTTTAGCAACAATAGCTCATGTGTTATCAATGTGAAATCTAAGGTAGAGGTTGGTTTTCATAACATTGCCCTGCATGGGTATAAATTAGTTCAAATTAATTGCTAAATGGAAACCTTATATGTGTTACACTTCCAAAATCTCAGATTGGATGTTTGTTTTCTTCTTGGATGACCAATGGTTATACACTGTGTCTACTTCTAGAATTCCTGTCATTCCTATTATCTGTGACTTGACACATTATATTATCATTGTATGCTATTTTCTGAGAACTGAGGCATTCATTGAAGGCTACATAATTACTTTGAAAGACATCAGTTAGGATGAACCATATTTGTTTATTAAGGAGTGTATAAAATTTAACTTGATTGGATATGTTAAGGGAGATAGGAAATGATAAATTACAAACATTAATTCTTAAATTGGGACTAGGCTAGAGAATAGGGCAGCTCCTTTTTCTTGTTTTTTTTTTTTTTTTTTTTTTTTTTTGGCATTCTAACCCCTGAATAAGAATGTTTTCTTATTTGGTATATTTAAGAAAGTCTAGGTAGTTTTATTTGGATTGTTACAGATTTCTTGCCTTTTTTCCCCTAAATTGAAATTGGGTTACTTAAGATGTACATATTTGAGTCTTTACTCTTTCATCTCTTGAGAGCTTTGAGTCAGCAAGTCTGAAATTGGGGGGAAGCCTTATTCTCTCTTGGAAACAGAGTAAAATGTAGGGGGTGGACAGGCCTCCCTCTGTTTTTCTCTCCCCTCTGAGTCAGACATTAATTCTTACTGTGGTCACTCTGGTCTAATGTTCATTAACCAAATACAGGGAATCTAATGTGCCAATTGCTGTGGGATAGTTTTACCTGTTTCTTTTGTTTGCTTGTGCTATAGTCCAGGTAAGTAAAATAGTCACATAACTTTAGTGCTGGATGAAACAATTTCAGAATTTTGGCCGTGTTTTCTTTCAGTTTAATAAGTTCATGAAAGTAACAGGGAGGTCTGGAAGGCAAGATTCTGGGGAGGAATTACCTAAAGGAATTCAGCCCTCTAAGTTGCTCCATGACTGTATTTGGATCAATTTGTAGAAAGGCTGCTTAAATGAGAGAACAAGTGGCAAAAATTACTGAGCTTTCATAAAGAAGTTAAAAGGTTATTTTAGGTTTCTCCTAAAAAAAAGTAGGAGAAACCTAAAATAAATGGCTGAAATTTCTACTGAAAAATATTTATATCTTGCAAAATGAAGGGGCAAAAAGTCAAATAGGAAGAAATCCTTTGTCAAAGTCATCTTTAAGTTTCTCAGTTATCACCATCTGAAAAGAAAAAACTGAATCCTAACCACCAAATTGCAGTGATCAGTACTATGGATCCTTGAGAAAATTTCATGGTCAATGCAGTACAAAATAAAATTACAGACAGTGGAGGTGGAGGAATACATAAGATTGTTTCAAAAGCTCATAGAAAATGGAATTAAAGTGAAAATTTATTTTGGTGCAAGAAAATTGAAATCTGTGAGAGAGTGGTCTATTAAAACTTAATGGGGCTGGTACCATGGCTCACTTGGCTAATCCTCTGCCTGCATCGCCAACACCCCAGGTTCTAGTCCTGGTTGGAACACTGGATTCTGTCCCGGTTGCTCCTCTTCCAGTCCAGTTCTCCTGTGGCCCAGGAGTGCAGTGGAGGATGGCCCAGGTCCTTGGGCCCTGCACCCACATGGGAGACCAGGAGGAAGCACCTGGCTCCTGGCTTCGAATTGGTGCAGTGCGCTGGCTGGAGCGGCCATCTGGGGGGTGAACCAACGGAAAAAGGAAGACCTTTCTCTTTGTCTCTTTCTCTCTAACTGCCTGTCAAAAAAAAAGTTAATGAAAAATGCATACTATAGGCCGGCGCCGCGGCTCAATAGGCTAATCCTCCACCTAGCGGCGTCAGCACACCAGGTTCTAGTCCCGGTCAGGGCACCGGATTCTGTCCCGGTTGCCCCCCTTCCAGGCCAGCTCTCTGCTATGACCCGGGAGTGCAGTGGAGGATGGCCCAAGTGCTTGGGCCCTGCACCCACATGGGAGACCAGGAGAAGCACCTGGCTCCTGCCTTTGGATCAGCCCAGCACTCTGGCCGCAGCGGCCATTGGAGGGTGAACCAATGGCAAAAGGAAGACCTTTATCTCTGTCTCTCTCTCTCACTGTCCACTCTGCCTGTCAAAAAAAAAAAAAAAAAAAAAAAGAAAGAAAAAAAAAGAAAAGAAAAAGAAGGAAAAAAAGGAAAAATGCATACTATAAAAAAACTATGCATAGACTTTGAAATTTTTGTACTAAAATAAACTTTCATTTATTTTTCTTTTCCATGATTTTTTCTAAATATTCTAAATTCTAAATAGAATATTTTTGATTTTTAAAAGATTTATTTATTTATTTGATAGGCAGAATTACAGAGAGAGGGGGAAAGACAGAGAGAGAAGTCTTCCATCCACTAGTTCTCTCCCCAAATGGCCATAATGGCTGGAGCTGGGCCAGGCTGAAGCCAGGAGCGAGGAGCTTCATCCAAGTCTCCCATGTGGATGCAGGGGCCCAGGGACTTGGCCACCTTCTGTGGCTTTCCCAGGTGCATTAGCAGGGAGCTGGATCAGAAGTGGAGCATACTGGACATGAATCACTGACCATATGGGATGCCAATGCTTCCAGTGGAGGCTTAGCCTACTATGCCACAGCACTGGCCCCTCTATGAAATTTTTGAAGTACCCTGGTAAATATATATTCTATCTCCATCACTTGCTACATACATGGGAAGACAACATTGAACTTCTCTTAGACTCAGTTCCTTCATTCACATGCAAGGGGTAATTATATTTCTTAATATTTTAATCTTTTATTGTTTGGAGAGATTAAATGACATTGTCATGAAGACAAATGAGATAGTCTATGATTTAAAAGTAATAAATCTGATCAAGTGACTTCACTCCTCCCAAAACTTTCCAAAGCCTTCCAATCATAACTATATTGGAATCCAAGACTATCTCCAATTTAAAAGGGTTTTAGATAATTTGGATCAAAGATCATTTTCCAGCTTTCTATTACAATGTTTATTCATGGTTTTTATACTCTAGCCATGCTATTCTTAAAACACAACAAAAACCTGAGTGTGATATCCTGAGTGTGATAAAAGCGTTATTTCTACCTCAGAGTATTGTTCTCCTTCTTCCTTAAATGGTCTTCCCCCATATATTCCAGGACTCATTGTATTCCTGAAAATATGAAGTTCCAACCCCTCATATAGTTTTCCAACCTATTTAAAATTGAACCTGTCCCTCCAGAGAGTGGGTGGAAGAATAGACCAGAAGTCTCAGCAGGATAGAGCTGAAGCTTCCTAAATCTATCAAGACTGAGAAAATATTTAATCTGGGCATCCAAAAATACACATGGATGGCCACACTCTAGGAACAATGGCAAAATGTGGTATAGGAGGCAGAATAAGACCCTACCAACATGTCTGTATCTTCATTCCTGGGTTCTTTGAATGGACACCTTACATGGCACAAGGGTTTCTGAAGAAATGATCAAGCTAAGGATCTTGAGATAGAAGATTACCTGGGTAAACTTGGCATAATCCAAAGAGTCTTTGAGTTAAAGAGGGGATTTTGAGCAGGCAGGATGAAGGTGAGGAAGAAAAGGAGAGAGGGGGATGGGAGAGAGATGCAGGCAAGCAAAGGTGCTTGACAAAATCTAACATGCATCTATAATAGAAACACCTGGGGCTAAGAACAGAAAGTAACCTCATCAATCTGATATAGAAATTTTATGGAAAACCTACAAGTAACCTAACACTTAAGAAATGAAGTATAGAACTTTTACTCTGTAATATTCAGAACAAGGCAAAGATTCCCACTCCATCACTTTCATTCAAACACACACTGTTGTTGAATAAGAGAGAATTTTATACACAGCACTAGTTATCTACTGTATCAGATTTTCTTTTTGTTTTTATAGTTCTTATTGGATTTTGCTGTATGTATGTGTGAAAGGGCATCCTTTCACCTGTTTTGTTGGTCAAGTCCTGCCTAACAAAAATGGAGAAGGAAGAACCAAGTCATAGAAAGTGGATTTGTCATCCTAGCCAACTGATAAAGATCAGGATGAAAATATAGTTAGATTTTCATGGAAGCCCATTGCTACTGCAGGAAAAGCAATTGCAAGAATATAATGAGAGGCAATTTAAATGATTTCATTTTTAGAGGGGTTACGTTTTATGAAATATTAGGTTATTTTGTTTGCATCCCAGTTGGGACAGAGAATGTTTTTTTTATTTCAGAAAAGAATAAAAACATTACAACTTCTCAGGTACAAGAGATATAACATTTTAACATCGATATGGCATCTTTCAGCAAAATTGCATTTAGCTACCTGCCTACGTCAAGTCTGGTGTAACCTAACAATTATAAGACAGTGCCTACCTGTAATTCTGCTTTAGAAGCCTATTATCTTGCAAAATGATGGTGAGGGGCTACCATATGTTGTAAGAAGTTGAGACAGGTGTGAGACCCAACTGTTCAGTTGTTTTGGGGCATTCTGAATTTACCAGGTCTAAGATTTAAATTTTTTTAAAAAGTGTTTCTCTGCATTATGTTTGTGTAGGAGGCACCTGTGAACAAAGAACATTTCCAGATGCAAATTGTTAGGTAATATATAATGATAGCAATATGTTTTGCCCTTCTGTCACTGCTATTCTCCCTACATCCTAAATGACAGAACAATAGAGTTCTGATACTGAAGTGTCTTGAAAATCTATTCTTAACCTCAGAAACATTATGTTATTAACCTAGCCTAATTTAGAAGCCAGGATTTGGGACACAATCTATAAATGTTATTAGTTACTTTGTACTTGATTTCTTTTTTGTTTACATTGAAAATGTTCCAAGAAAATGTTTTAAAATATTCCAATAAGGTCTCTGCTAAGTTGTGTTTTCTCCAGAAAATGAAAAAAAAAAAAAAACTAAGAATAGGGGTTTTTAGGTAAAATGGGTCCTTTTGCTTTGCTCTTCTTTGATGTCCATCTTTCCCTCTGGCTCCCTCCAACTATGTCAGCTTTTACTACTCTGTATGTCAGACTCAGGGGAAAAGACCTTGGACAATAAGTGTGATATGTATTACTGCAGTCTCCTCTCCTGTTCATGTCAATACCATCAAGAGTAACAGAGAAAATGAAGGAAGAGAGAAAATGTATTTTCTAGAAATGAAGTTCACTATTGGCCCATCCTAACAGCAAATTCAGAAGCTAAATAAACATTTTTAGTTCTGGGATAGACCTTAGGGTAATGTTTACTTCTTTTTTTTAAAAAAAAAAAAGAATTATTTTATTTATTTGAAAGAGTTACAGAGAGAGGTAGAGCCAAAGAGAGAGAGAGGTCTTCGATTCCACTGGTTCACTCCCCAAATGACTGCAATGGCCAGAGCTGAGCTGATCTGATGCTGGGATCCAGGAGCTTCTTCCAGGTCTCTTATGTGGGTGCAGGAGCCCAAGGACTTGGGCCATCTTCTACTGATTTCCCAGGCCATAAAAGAGAGCTGGATAGGAAGAGGAGCAGCTGGGACTTGAACCGGCTTCCATATGGGATGCCAGTACTGCAGGCTGGGGCTTTAAACCACTGTGCCACAGCACCGGCCCCATGGTAATGTTTACTACTTAAGTCTGACACTGATTGAAAACATTTTGAAATTCTTATAAATGCCACCACTTTTGGATTCATTTGGAGATGAATGAGTAGCCTTTTAAAAGATAAAATGGGATTTTAGTGGAAAGAAGGTGAGGTAATTTCTTATTGAATTAATTAGTGAATTAATAAGAATAATTAGTGAATTAATTAGAGAATTAATAAGAATTGGATAATGATTACATTGAGGAAATAACATTGGCCAGAAATAAGTTAGTTTAGAATCACCTATTTTTTTCACATAAAGAATTTCTGTCTGCAGAATTTCCAAATTAAAAGACAGATGAGATTGTAAGAATAGACCACGAATGACTTATCAATAATGAAGATTTATGTTTAAGAATCAGAAAATCTAAATCTATAGTTTGATACCATCAAATTGCCAGAGAATCTTGGAGAAATCCTGCAAGACATTGGTATTCACAAATATTTCTTGGAAAAGACCACTGAAGCACAGCTAATCAAGGCTAAAATTGACAAATGGATTACCTCAAGCTGAGAAGCTTCTGCACTGCAAAGGAAACACTCAGCAAAGCGAAGAGGCAACCAATAGAATGGATATTTGCAAACTATGCAATTGATAAAGGATTACTATCCAGAATCTATAACGAGCTCATGAAACTCAAAAACAACAAAACAAATAATCCAAATTAAGAAGTAGGCAAAAAACTTGAATAGACATTATTCAAAACAGGAAATTCAAATGACCAACAGACACATGAAAAAATGCTAAGGATCACTAGCCATCAGGGAAATGCAAATCAAAATCACAATGAGGTTTCACCTCACTCCAGTTAGAATGGCTCTCATACAGAAATCAATAAACAATAAATATTGTTGAGGATGTGGGGGAAAAGTTACCCTAATCCACTGTTGGTGGGAATGTAAACTGGTTACAGCCATTTTAGAAGATAGTATAGAGATACCTCAGAAAACTGAAAATAGTTCTTCCATATGACCCAGCAACCCCACTCCTGGAAATTTAGCCAAGAGAAATGAAATCAGGATATGATAGAGTGTTCTGTAACCCCATATCTATTGCAGCTCAATTCATAATAGCTAAGATATGGAATCAACCCAGATGTCCATCAAGTGATGACTGGATAAAGTCATTATGGCATATATACTCAGCAGTTTAAAAAAATGAAATCCTGCCTTTTTCAACAAAATGGATGCAACTGGAAACCATCAAACTTAGTGAAATAAACCAATCCCAAAAGAACAGATACCATATGTTTTCCCTGATCTGTGGTAACTAATAGAGTATGTAAAATGTTATGTATAGTAGTGAAATTGACATTTTGAGACTGAATGATTGTTCACAGACTTTGTTTCTACTGTTGAACATTAGTGTGGTTTTTTTTTTTTCATACTATTTGTTGAACTCTTTACTTATTGTAGGGTTAATCGTAGGAGTATAAAGAAAACTAAAAATTGATCTTTGTAAAAATTAAAGAGTGGACATAGTAGAGAGGAGGAATAAGGTGGATGTGTGGGCAGGAGGGAAGGTAGGGTGGGTAGAATCCTTATGTTCCTAAATTTGTATATATAAAATGCATGAAGTTTGTAAACCTTAAATAAAATTTAAAAACACAAAATCATAGCATTTCATTACATCTGGTACAATACTCGCAACTTATGAAATTGAGTCTCAAAAATGTAGATGATATGCTCAAAATCACAAAGAAATTTAGAATAAGAAGTAGAACTAGTTCCCAAGTTTTAACTAGCTCAGTGTTCTTATCATGCCTTCAGACTATTAAGAGGATATAAATAGTTGCCAAAGCTATAAAAGAAGTAGATTCAAGAGAAATAAAAAATGAGAATAAAATTCAGAGATGTGGAAAAGGATGTATATCCCTAAGGATTTGGGGACACTTATAAATGAGTTACGTATGCAGAAAAAATGAGCAACACAAATGGCGGACCAGTGATGAGGGAGTGGACAGAAAGGTAGCCAAATTATTTCCCTAGAAATTAATCATGAAATATCTTTTTAATTTTGTATTTATTTATTTTCATTTAATATTTGCATGGAGAGACTAGGAGACAGACATGTAGAGGCAGAAACTTTGCAGCCATTGGCTCACTCCCAAAGACTCACAACAGCGATGACTGGGCCAGATCAAAGGCAGGAGCCACTCAATCCAGGTCTCCCACACGAGTGGCTGGGACCCAAATACTTGAGCTGTCAACCTGCTGCTTTCCAAGGTACACATTAGCAGGAGTAATTAGGAGTCAACTAGGATTTGAACCCAGAAACTCCAGTATGGAATGCAGGCATCCCAAGCAGCATCTTATTGGCTGTACCAGATGTCCATCCCAACCAATGCAATGTTGCTTAAATTTATATGCCTAGGAAATGTAATAACTGAGTTTTAAACTCAAGAAATATATCTCTGAAGGGCATGTTCTGAGACACTGCCTTATACTGCCCATTCATGGAACAACTATTTATTCCAATTAAAGATGTTTACTTTTTGTTATTTTGTGTCTATCATAGTTTGTACTTGTTAAGATTCTAAGATTCGCATGTTTATATTTTCTTTCAAAGAGTTTGGGACCATTGTTTCATCTTTTCTCCTTACTCACCTCTCTCTTTCTCATCTGGGACTTCAATTATCCATATATTTTAGAACTTGTTATTTATTCATAGTTCACCAGGGCTCAATATCTCCTTCTGGTTTTTTCACTTTTTCCCCCTTTTTGTGCTTCAGTTTGACTAAGCACATTTCTATGTAACTGTCATCAAGTTCACTGATCCATTCTTCTCCCATGTCCAACATGCTCTTAAGTCTGTCCAGTGAATTTTTCATCTCAGAGCATTTCATTTCTTAGTTCCAGAATTTCCATATGGTTTCTATAATTCCATCTATTTGCTCTAATTCATCTTATGTTCACTCATTATATCTATATTTTACATTACTTCTTCAACTATACTTAGAAAAACTGCTTTAATCTGCTAGCCTGGTAACTCCAACATGTTTCTCTCTTAAAGTTTGGTAAAAAAGACCAAAGAAATAGTTTCCATCAGAGCAAAGAGGCTAGGAGTCTGGTGTGGTTAGAAAGTGCTTTGACAGGAGAGTTGAATAAGTCATTTACTCAGTGGATTTGTATTTAAATATAAAAATAAATAACCTAAACATCAAAATGGAGGAGTTTTTATAAAATTATAGTGAAAGCCCTGCACCCCGTAGGAGACCAGGATAAGTACCTGGCTCCTGCCGTCGGATCAGTGCGGTGCACCAGCCGCAGCGCGCCGGCCGTGGCGGCCATTGGAGGGTGAACCAATGGCAAAAGGAAGACCTTTCTCTCTGTCTCTCTCACTGTACACCCTGCCTGTCAAAAAAAAAAATTATAGTGAAAGAAAAAAAAGCAAGTCACTGAGGACTTTTCAGTGACTTTTATTGTACCTTCCTTAAATTTAACACAGGCACTATCAAAGAGTATATGGTTTTAACATATGTAATTGCAATAAACAATAGAATAAAATACATTCAGGATACAATTTTTCCTATTGTGAATAGAATAGTTGGGGCATTGAGGGAAGAGAAAATGAGTAGATTTAAGATATAGGTGGGCCAGTGCTGTGGCTCACTTGGTTAATCCTCCACCTGTGGCCCTGGCATCCCATATGGGCACCGAGTTCTAGTCCCGGTTGCTCCTCTTCCAGTCCAGCTCTGTTCTGTGGCCCGGGAGGGCAAGTGGAGGATGGCCCAAGTGCATGGGTCCTTGCAACCGCATGGGAGACCAGGAAGAAGCACCTGGCTCCTGGCTTCGGATTGGTGTAGTGCTGGCTGTTGTGGCCATTTGGGGAGTGAACCAATAGAAGGAAGACCTTTCTCTCTGTCTCTCTCTCTCTCACTGTCTATAACTCTACCTGTCAAATAAATTAAAAAAAAGATATAGGTAAGATTTTATTGTTGATTTGCTTAGCGATTTTATGTATAAATATTATAAAATAAAAAATGAAATGTATAAGATAATGAGAAAATATAAAGGAGATTCAGCATATTAATGATAAATGGACATTGTGAAAAATGGATTATGATTATGCCCATCATGAGAGCAGTCACTTAAGAACTACCCACATTCTGGGGTCCAGGAGATTCATGGGAATCACACACCTCCTTCATCACCCGACACATGTGAAATGTCCAACTGCACGCTCATGTAGCCTCCACTTGCCTCTCTGTATTTTTTACTTCTTTGCTACGAATTATCCCCACTCCCTCTATCACTCCTCTTGCCTCCACACACATACACACACACAGTGGCCGCTGTTGACAGTGCTGGGCTACTCATTGGTTTCTATTACTAAATTCTTTCTATTCAGGCTTCTGAATTTCTCAATTCTCTTTCAAGCCTGAATGCTTCCCCAGGCCAAGAGTCCTGCTTTCTCTCTTCCATGCCGATCTGTGGCTCCAGCCCTGGAACTTTGTTGCATATTCTCAGCCTTGAGGCAAGGTCCTGCCACCAGTATGACTCTCGGGTCTATTTTCTCTCCTCTCTCAAACAAGGTGTCCTTTTGACCTTGCCTTCTACAGGTTAACTCATTCTTTTGGAGACGACTCAGGTGTGTTCTTGGAGCAGTCATTGCTGTCTGATAGGCCCATTTCCTCATCCTCCTGGAACTGACCCCTCAGCAAGGAAGTTCCTTTGCAGTTTGTATTTGAAGGCCCAGCATGTCCAATGTGTGAGTATTACCAAACTGTCTACCCAGCCTTGTTCCAGTTCAAGTACAATTCCTTCTTTGCCAGCCTATTTTCCTAAGCTTTTTCTAGAAGTAATTATGACAAAAGACACACAGGTAAGGTGACAAAGGCTGCAAAAAAAAAAAAAAAGTCAGTTTCTGGTGTTTGCTTTTGTGATGTAGAAGCCTATAGCAGAATAAAAAAAACAAAAAAAAAAAACCCAAAAAACAAAACAAAACAAAACAAAACCTGAAAAGCACCTGAATTTGAAAGCAGAGAGAAAAACTGAAAAGCCACCTGAGAAGGCTGAGAAAGAATGCTTAATGATTTAGCAAACAACCAGCTGTAAAGCCTTTGCAGAAAAAGGGAGAATTTCAGTGGACAAAAGAGGAAAATATTTTTGTGGATGTTGCCATAGGGTACAAATTGAATTTCTCATAATGTTTTTCAAGAAGAACATATAAAGGCTGGAACTGCTTTTGAATTGCTGTCAACTACTTAACTGTTTTCTTAATGTTGCTCCATAAAAGTCCTAGATTTTGGGGATATGTTGGGTTTAAAATTGTTTGTGGCCCTTTGAAGCTCAATTTAGACCCCATGAAGGCAGAAACTAGGTGCCCGGTTTCCAAACTATGACTAAGCATATATGTATTCTATAATATTGGTTGAGCATAAAATGTGTTGAGATTTATGTTCTAGGCATAAGAATGTGTTCTATTCTGAGTACAGTGGAGAGGTATTGAAGCCTTTCAAAAAAAAAGACAAACAAACACTAGACAAATAAATGCATTTGGTTTCTTTCAGAATTGGTAGCTATGGAAACAATGTGGAGCTCATTGGGTTATAGGAAAAGAGTGCTGTGAGGCTGCTTGTAAGGTTATAACAATGGGCAATGAGAGATTTTATGTGGGCTTGAATTAAGTCTATCAGAATAAAACTAAGTGGATAAACACAACAGTCATTGTGTGGGCAAAGTTGTTAAGGCTTCAATCAACTTGTAGGCATCTTCAGGAAGCTGATTCTTGGTCTTTGTGTCTGACATATTTTCTGAGAGGGTTTCTTATGCTTATTTAGAGTCAAGTCAAGGTTACAAGGGCCAGGAACAAATAATGAACTAGAGAAATAGACAAAAACACTCATATTATGAATCAGAAATCAAAACGATGGTGTGGTCATTCATTGGGGCCAGAAACACAGAAGGAAGGAGCAGTGATAGAATTAAGATGTAAGATGATGTGTTCTATTTGAAATACTTTTATTTTTATACTACAGCAACATAGGATGTATAGGAGGGTATCTGGTTTGGAGCTTCAAAATGCTTCAGGGTTTGAAACACTTTATTTGAGAATTATCTTCAGGGAACTGAACTGATCATGAGAATTGAGGGAATGGTATTTCTGATGGGATAGTGCACAAGATCATAGTGAGAAGTGTGATGTACTGAGGTATATACTTAGAGGAACATTTATATTTAAATGTTAAGCAGATAAAAACAGAAAGACTGAAGAAACTAGAGAAGAATGAATTAAATGCAACATTGATGTTTGGAAATATGCCAAAGGAGTTAAAAATTTTAAGGGGGATATAGCCAATAATGTGGGACTCTTCAGAGGTCAGCATAAAAAATTGAAGAACATAGCTTCAGAAAAGACAAAGAATGGAAGATAACTAAAGACATCAGTGGGGCAGGCACCGCGGCTCAATAGACTAATCCTCTACCTGTGGCGCCGGCATCCCATACGGGCACCGGGTTCTAGCCCCAGTTGCTCCTCTTCCAGTCCAGCTCTCTGTTGTGGCCCAGGAGTGCAGTGGAGGATGGCCCAAGTCCTTGGGTCCTGCAACTGCATGGGAGACCAGGAGAAGCACCTGGCTCTGGGCTTTGGATCACCGTGGTGTGCCAGCCGCAGCATGTCGCCTGCAGCGGCCATTGGGGGGGTGAACCAACGGTAAAGGAAGACCTTTCTCTCTGTCTCTTTCTCTCACTGTCCACTCTGCCTGTCAGAAAAAAAAAAAAAGACATCAGTGGTCTAGGAGCTTGAGACTTAAGAAAAGTCCATTCAGTATAGCACAATATTATCAAGGCTTAATGGAGTGGTTTCATTAGGAGGTGGCAACAATGCCAAGATCATAGGAGTCAATACAGAGAAAGAAAGTGAAAGAATGCAATAATGATACTCTTTTTGAGACATTTTGAAGTCAAAAGAAGAAGCTAGCTACATCAGGGAGGAAGAGGAATTGAAAGTGTAAATTTGAAACTCTTTACAGTTTGGAGGAATGGAGGAGTGGAAAGGGAGAGTTTGAACATTAAGGATATGGAATAGATGAATTTAGCAAGGTTCTGGAGAAGGCAGAGAGAACTGCAAGGTCCTGTAGCAGGTGGGCTGCTTTAGGGCATGAATCCTTCTCAAGGGTAACATTCGAGGGAAGGGAGGTCAGACAATTCATTTTAGATGGTTTCAATTATTCCTGCAAAGGAATATTTTGATTACCTGCCAGGTGATGTATTCTGGTAGTGGGTTTAGAGTTTTATAGTAAATAGAAATAAATTCAATTTGTCTATTTTCATATGTTTCCAGAACATATTAGAGGCTGTTGACATTTCTTTGAAGTCTTTTTAGACTCTTTGGAGAAAATATAATCATGCGTGTATGTGTGTGTGTATTCTTTTATTTTTAATTGACACAGTAATTATATGTATTTTGGGGGTAGAGTGTGACATTTTAATGCAATGTATAATGATCAGGTCAGGATAATTGGCATACTTACCACCTCAAACATCTGAGTATATGCTTTCTTTATGTTGAAAACACTCAAAAATATTCTCTACTGGTTGTTTGGAAGCATTTGTCATTAACTATAGGTATTCTATTGAGCTATAGAACATGAAAAGTTAACCCTCCTATCCAATTGGATCCCTATGCTCATCATCTATTATCCATTTACCCTTCCCACATACCATTCCAAGGGTCTGGTAACCAATATTCTATTCTCTACTTTTTCAAGATCAACTTTTTCTTGTCTATACATAAATGAGAACATGCACTATTATTTTTATCCGTCTCAGTTCTTTCACTTAACACAACATCCTCTTATTCCAATCATGTTGCCACAATGACAAAATTTAATTTTTTTATGGCTGAATGATATTCCTAGTATATAAATAGACCATATATTCTTTATCTACTCATTTATTAATGGGTACCTAGGTTGATTCTAAATCCTTGCTATTGTGAATGGTGCTACAATAAACATACAAGTGAATATGTCAATGTAGAATATACAAGTTCAGTTCCTTTGGCTATATACCCAATAGTGGGATTGTTGGGCCATATGATAATTCTACTGGTATACTATGAGAAGCCTTCAACTATTTTTCCATGGTGGCTACACTAATTCACATCCACACCAGCCTTATATGAGTGTTTCCCTTTCTCTACAGTCTCATCAGCACTTATTTTTTATCTGTTTGGTAAAAGCCATACTAACTGGGTTGAGATGATATATCATTGTGGTTTTGATTTGTATTTTAGTAATGATTAGAGACAGATAACATTTTTCATGTGCTTGTTAGACATTTCTATAGCTCTTCTTGAGAAATGTCTATTCAGGTCATTCAGCCATTTTTAAATTGGATTTTTTTTGGACGGATAGTTCCTCAATTATTATGGAAAGTAACAAGGGTATTGCATATTTTGTAAAGATGAAATATTATATTTAATTTCTTTTACCCTCCAAATGGATTTATAACTCTTTGCTTACCTTGGGAACTTGGAATTTGGTTACCTTGAATCTATTATGAAATAGCCATTGCAATCACATTGTTGTCTACCAGTGGTAATTAGCCTCTCATCAGTTTATTTCCTGCCAATGACATTTTGCAGTGAGTTTCCTGTGGCAGCCTTGGGTGAGTGAGTATTCAGGCAGGAGCAGGAGCAGTTCCAGGCCAGGCTGCCAGCAAACTGTTTCCTACCCAAATGTCAGTGCATCTAGCAATCAAGGCTCATCATACATCATTTTAAAAGGACAATTCTCTGTGCATCAGATCAAAGTCAGATAATATTATTCTAGACAAATAGCCTAGATTAAAATTGCCATCATATTCCCAGGAGTGTTATATATGTGAATGAATCCTATTAGTTTTTTATGATTAATAACTGTAGCCAAACAAGTCTTTTAAAGCAAGTCTGTACTATTACCCTTAAAGATGTCAATAGCTTTTATTTTGTGTAGGAAAGAAACTACAGGGTGGTCCTGGCATTTGGATTGGAGCTGAAAGCACCATGAAGTACTGCCAAAAACCTGAGTGAAATTTGTCCTAATATCTTGTGTGGATAAATTAGATAGGTTTCACTTCAAGTGTGAGTGATTAAACAACCAACAACAAGAAAAACAGTGGTAAAAAGAGGATTAAAATGTGTTTCTTTCTTGTTCAAAAGTCCAGAGGTATGCAAACCATGGTTGCTATTAGAGTTCTGTTTTGAGAAGTCTTCAGGGACCAAGGCTCTGTCCAGCTCAACTGGGCTCTAGGCTCATAATCCAATATGGAAGTATATATTCTAAACAGTATGATAGAAGAAAGGATAAAGAGGAAAGTGGACAAGAAATTCATTTGGGAGAGCCAACGTAATTTGCCACACCATTTTTTTTTTTTTTTGTTGCCAGAATTAAGTTACATGGCCATACTTGGCTTTAAAAGAGAATGAGTAATACTGATTTTTCCCCCTAGGGCCTGAGATATTAAATCAAAATGTAGAAATTTCTGAGCTCAACTAGGAGTCATAGCCACAGCGAAATCTGCTCTGCTTAAACTTCCCTGAAAGGCAATATTCACAGCATGATTAGCAAGAAAGTGATCTACTGGATTATAGAATAGAATGAAAAAGTTTCTTTAACCAGGAAATAAATGAAAATAATTCTATGCTTCAAAGCAGAATGTCTCCTTCATGATCCTTTTCTAAAAAAAAAAATTGCTTAATGCTGTCTTTAGGGTGACTCTCACTTTTATAAGTGTGATCTGAAGTTACTAACTAAGATCATCAATGATTTGCAAAGACAACCAAAGACTCCTATATCCCATTTGGTAGTGACTCAGCTACTGACAGAAGCTGAATACTAACTCTGAAGTGACAATTTCGTGAACATAATTGTTAAATTAGAAACATATGCTCTATGTATACTCATATAATAATAGCATGAAGAATCCAGCATCATTTGATTAGCAATTAACTTGGGCTTGGGAACAAAAAATATATGCAAGATATTAATATTCTTGTGTGTTCTAGTATTTTGCATCCTTCGAAGATCCTTTACTGTGCACTTACTCCTCATGTAGGATCTCTATCCTTAATGTGCTGTACATTGAGATTTAATGCTATAACGAGTACTCAAACAATATATTTCACTTTGTGTTTCTATGGGGGTGCAAACTGTTGAAATCCTTACTTAATGCATACTAAACTGATCCTCTGTAAAAAAAAAAAAAAAAAAAAAAAGAAATTATCAATTCCCAACTTGACTCTCACTGGGATTAAACATGACAATAGGTCTGCTCTGATTTCATCATCATTTAAAAAAATCATCTATTATTTTTCACTTTATGTTTCTGTGTGGGAGCAAACTGTTGAAATCCATACTTAATGTATACTAAGCTGATCTTCTGTATATTAAGATAATCGAAAATGAATCTTGATGTGAATGGAAGGGGAGAGGGAGTGGGAAAGGGGAGGGTTGTGGGTGGGAGGGACGGTATGGGGGGGAAGCCATTGTAATCCATAAGTCGTACTTTGGAAATTTATATGCATTAAATAAAAGTTAAAAAAAAATTGACTCATAGTTAAACAAGTAGTAAACTAATATTTAATAATTAGATTGTATCCTTGACACATGGAAAACTTTTGGTAGCAAAAGAGGTGGTGATATTTATTGCATTTCATCAGTATGTTATTTAAGTGCTCCTTAGTAATTAGTTCTTTACCATCCAAAAGACAATGAGTCAGTTCAGATTCATCAATATTTTGTAAAATACCATATAGTCAAAGGAGACATAGGAAGTCTCAGAACCCTTTCATTTAGTGCTTTATTTTTTCATCATTATTGTCTCAGTCCTTACAATTGGCTTGTCACTGACAAGTGAGAAACAGATGAGTTTGCAAGGGGGCACAGAATGATGAGTAGAAATCTATAGTGCTCGTCTTACTATTGATTATTTTTCTGATCCTGCTTTGCAGGCTGACTCACCAGGCTGACAGGCACTGCTCATCTTCACTAGTGCCAAACCGCAAGATCAATAACATCTCTTTCTTCCTTTATTTCATCCCTCCCCATTACTACACTCCTTCCTTCCCCTCTCCTCTCCTCTTCTCCTTCACTCTCACCTCTACTCTACTCTCTCCTTTCCTCTATCCCTCCCCAATTTATTTTCTTCCTTCTTTCATTCCCCCTCTCTCTTCCTCCCTCCCTTCCTCTACCTCTTCCCTCCCTTTATTGCTGCTCTCAACCTTAAAGGGAATACATGCACATGGCGATGACTCAGACTTTTCAGTCTAAAGATGAATCTGAATTAAATTCTAGACGTATACCTTTAAGTTCTGGATGTGTTCAAAGATTAAATTGCTTAGGCAATCAATGAAAGCAGATTCAGGTATTCAAAGAGACAGAAATAAAGAAGAAATCATGACACATACAGAAAAGACAGGGAGTAGAGAATCTTCTATTTCAAAGAGAAAATGAGGTTTATACAATGGCAGTTCAGGCAATAATCCATATACTTTTTCCCAGTGAATCTTATCAGCAAAATTTTTGAGCTCTCATTTCCAATATATGTATATTTGTAAGTTTAACAATGATATATGCTAATATTGAAATGCCAAAATATTGACATTTAAAAGGAGTAGTTCAGTGCTGGCATCATGGCACAGTGGGTTAAACCACTGCCTGCAAAGCCAGCATCCCACATGGATGCTGATATGAGTTCCAGGAGCTCCCCTTCTGATCAGTCTCCCTGCAAATGCACCTGGGAAGGCATCAGAAGATGGCCTAAATCCTTGGGCCTCTGCCCTCACATGGAAGACTCAGTGAGTTGGAGTTCTAGGCTTCTGGCTTTGGCCTGGCCCAGCGCTGGTCATTACAGCCATTTAGGGCATGAAACAGCAGATGGAAGATTTATCTCTTTCTCTCTGGTTTTTCTCTGCCTTTCAATTAAATAAATAAAACAAAATTAAAAATAGTAGTTATAAAATTTATAAGAATGTATTTTTTTTCATAATCTTACCACTTTCCAGGGGATTCCTCTCTCTTTTTACCCACTGTGCTTAAAACAATGGTATATAATGTGTGGTGAGTACAAGTTCTAAAGAATCTTTAACTTCCCAGATTCCAACTGCTTGAGGTTTCAAGCCTTCTTGGCATATATAATTAAGAATGTTCCATAATAGCCTCTAGAGTCCTAGAGCTTAACTGAGAAGTTCAGAACAGTGGTGGTTATTTAAATGTTGTTCTTTGACCACTACAAGGCAACAAGAAGAGTAGGTTGTGGCACTTGTATCTGGGGGTGGAGGATGGTAGGTTAAGACTCCTTAAGGTTCAACACATAATCCACATATCTAGAAAAGTCATCATTAGTGGGTTATGAGCAGCTCCCAAGTGAAACTTGATTACAATATCTGTGCATTGGGTACAAGAGGACTAGGCAGTATAGACAGTATTCAGAAAATTATCTGTAGGATACAAAATAAATTCAAGACACATTTATTGTCTCCTTTTCTGTTTTACAAATTCCATCAGATGCTATGGGAGTAATAAATAATTGAGTAAGGCATTGTTACATCATGACTTTACAAGTAATAGAGGAATTAGATATGAAAATACAAGATAATATGATCCATTAATGAATACCTTTCAAAAGAAGCAGAAAAAAGGTGATAAATTCCATGAAAAAAGATTTTAGAGAAGGTTATACCTAATTGTGGACTTGTAAGGTTCAGGATGTAAGAATAACATGGTTTGGGTTTTAATTTCATTATGAACTACTATTGACTTGACCACAATATTTACTTAACTGTACTTTCATTTTATAGTCTTTAAAGTTTGTTATTTTGACTTGATGGTTTTAAGAATTTGAAAAATACATTTGTGTTTCCATGAAATTTTAGGGGAAACGGCAATAAATGAGATATAGTAATTTTCCTTTAAGAGTTTTCGATCTATTAGAGGAAAAAGACAATTAGATCTTTCGAGAAATCTGACAGCCAAGAGACTCAATGAAGAAAAGATAACAGGATAGCCCAGCAGCAAAAAGAGGACATAGAGGTCGGTCAGATTCATCTCAGAACTAATGATGAGCCGGCGCCGCGGCTCGATAAGCTAATCCTCCACCTAGCGGCGCCGGCACACAGGGTTCTAGTCCCGGTTGGGGTGCCGGATTCTGTCCCAGTTGCTCCTCTTCCAGGCCAGTTCTCTGCTGTGGCCAGGGAGTGCAGTGGAGGATGGCCCAAGTGCTTGGGCCCTGCACCCCATGGGAGACCAGGAGAAGCACTTGGCTCCTGCCTTCAGATCAGCGTGGTGCGCCGGCCGCAGCAGCCATTGGAGGGTGAACCAACGGCAAAGGAAGACCTTTCTCTCTGTCTCTCTCTCTCACTATCCACTCTGCCTGTCAAAAAAGAAAAAAGAGAACTAATGATGAGGATGATGCTCATGGTAACAATAACTAACATTTTTCGAGTATGTGTGCTAGCCCTACACATATCACTCAAACTACCTTGCCATACTCACGCGAAAAGACAACAGGATTTTTTTCTTTATTTTTCTTCTGCCATCTTCTCCTCCCCTTCCTAATCTTCTTCTTATAGTTACTATTATCCCTATTTTATGAAAGAAAAACAACTTCGGGCAGGTTGAGAGAGAAGCATGTTCAACTAACAAAGTAATTAGTGTTAAAGTTCATGTTTGCATAAAAACAAGTCAATGCTGGACTCCCAACATCTTAATCACTCCACTCTGTTGCTTATTTCATCCTGCTCCATCCTTCTAATTATGGGAACAAGTCAGGGATTTGTTGAAAGATAATTTGGTAGGCAAGTGATCCACATCAGAGATACTCAGAGTTAGTAGGTCCTAACCACAAGATCCATGGCTAAAGCTCAGGGCATTAGGATCTCTATGGATTGGTAGAATCGAATCTAGAGAAGTGGGTAAGACCATAAAGTCAGGATATACACTTCGTGAAAGGAACCAGAAGCCCGTTTACTGAAACCAGAGTTCCAACGGAAGAATTAACTACTAGGAGCAATATATAAGCCCACATCCTGAAAAAGATGAAGAACTAGAGCAATGCCAACATAGAGATTTGTGGCAAAGGGAGCTTGCTATTCTGCCTCCAGGTGGTGGCCCTCTGACTGAGGGCCTAATTGAGCTTAGCATCTGGAGATTATATTTTGTGGGTGACAGTGTGACATGTTGGTAGATAGCATTTGCTTGATGATAGGTAGAGGTGTTTTGAAATGCCATTTAAAACACTTAGTATCTGTAAACAAGAAATTTAACTTCTCTTAGCTTCAGTTCTGCTCTCTATAGAATAGGTAAAATACCTTTTGACTTGCTGCGTCATATCACATAATAGATATAAAGCTGCTAGTTTGGAACACGGTACAAAGTTAGTGATTAGTACAAGTTATTTCAGTAGCAAGTAACAGGAAGCCCAGCGTATGACATAATATGTTGGAAATCACTTTCCGCTCACAGAGATGTAGGAAAGCTAAACAAGATAAGAATCGGAGAACTCAGAGGGCTTCCATAGCCTTGGAAACTCATGACTGGAGCATAGGGAGATTACTGATGCCATAGACAGGAGTGTCAATTGGTAAAGTCAACAACAGGAGTCACTGTGCACTTACTCCTCATGTAGGATCACTGTCCTTAATGTGCTATGCATTGAGATTTAATGCTATAACGAGTACTCAAACAATATATTTCACTTTGTGTTTCTATGGGGGTGCAAACTGTTGAAATCTTTACTTAATGTATACTAAACTGATCCTCTGTAAAAAAAAAAAAAAAAGAAATTATCAACTCCCAACTTGACTCTCACTGGGATTAAACATGATAATAGGTCTGATCTGATTTCATCATCATTTAAAAAAAATCATCTATTATTTTTCACTTTATGTTTCTGTGTGGCAGCAAACTGCTGAAATCCTTACTTAATGTATACTAAGCTGATCTTCTGTATATTAAGATAATCGAAAATGAATCTTGATGTGAATGGAAGGGGAGAGGGAGTGGGAAAGGGGAGGGTTGTGGGTGGGAGGGACGGAATGGGGGGAAGCCATTGTAATCCATAAATCGTACTTTGGAAATTTATATTCATTAAATAAAAGTTAAAAAAAATAAATAAATAAAACTGAAAAAAAAAAAAAAAGGAAAGCTCAGAGTGAATGTGGCAGCTTCAAAATCGATAAGGATCCAAAGTCATGTTCTTATTATGGCTCAAGGTGTATAAGGTCTTGGGGCTAGCACTGTGGTGCAGCAGTGCCCACATCCCATATGGGCACCAAGTCCAAGCTGATCACTTGTGATACAGCCCCCAGCTACTGTGCCTGGGAAAGCAGCAGAAGATGGCTCAAGTATTTAGGCCTCTCCACCCATGTGAGAGACCTGGAGGAAGCTCCTGGCTCCTGGCCTCATTGTAACCATTTGGGAAGTGAACCCCCTGGTAGAGGATATTCTCTCTCCTTCTCTCTCCTTCTCTCTGTCTCTCTCTCTCTTTCTATCTCTCTCTTTCTCTCTCCCCCTTCCTTCCTCCCTCCCTCTCTGTCTCTGCTCCTGCCTTTGAAATAAATAAATTTTAAAAATTATATATATATATATATATATGTGTGTGTGTGTGTGTGTGTGTGTGTGTGTGTGTGTATCTCCAGCCATCATCTCTGCATTCCATCCACCAGGAGCAAAGGTAAGCATATTTTATTGGAGCAAACTTAGTCAGATGGCTAAACTAGTCACAAGTGATTCTGGGGAAATGTCTTTAGAACACATGACCATGCCACAGTAGATACTGGCAGACAAGTCAAGTTTCTCACATGGATTGTGTGTAGTAACTGAAACCATCAGTTGAAGTACTTTAGACATTAGGCTACTTAATTTGATAGTAGTAAAACATTCCACTTGTAGAAATTACATGAGAACTCCACAAGGAACTGGAATTTTTAAAAACCATTCCTGGAGAAGTTCATATCTTAGATATAGCACTTTTATTAGAACTTAAGAATTGAGGGCCGGTGCCATGGCTCACTTGGCTAATCCTCCACCTGCAGGGCTGGCACCCCGGGTTCTAGTACCAGTTGGGGCGCCAGGTACTAGTCCCAGTTGCTTCTCTTCCAGTCCAGCTTTCTGCTGTGGCCTGGAAGGGCAGTGGAGGATGGCCCAAGTGCTTGGGTCCCTGCACCCGCATGGGAGACTGGGAGGAAGTACCTGGCCCCTGGCTTTGGATCAGTGCAGCGCTGGCCGTAGTGGCCATTAGGGGAGTGAACCAACAGAAGGAAGACCTTTCTCTCTGTCTCTCTATAATTCTCTATCTCTCTCTCTCATTGTCCAACTCTGCCTAGCCAAAAAAAAAAAAAAAGAAAAAAAGAAAAAAGGTCAAGAATTGAAATTTTGATGACAAAACTGTAATGTCAGAGAGCTAATCACCAAACTAGTTTCCTTTATTGAACTCTAAGTTAGAATATCCAGCTGTACCTCAAAAAGTTCATGGAAATCAAAATGAAAAAATAAGTTTATTTTGGAGCAAAAATCATTGAAATCCATACATACTTTGTCCATAATTACATTATTTTCATGAATTTTTTGAAGACCCCTTTTGTGTATGGATTTCAAATTTTTTTCTATCAGAATAAACTTATCTTTTAATTTCATTTTCCGTGAACTTCTGGAGGCCAATTTGCAGTTAGGGATGGCTCTGGTAGGCAGTTTTAGCTGATGAAATAAGAGCAGAGGGAACAGGCCCTTCAGAGGACTGGCACATGACAGTTTTCCACGTGTGAACTTCTGGTTTCTTTCACCTTCTACGATAACTTAAGAAGTCGTTTGTTTAAGATAGCAAGGACACGAAATAGAAAGGCCTGGATTCCTGCATCACTGCTTGGGTGACAGAATTCAGGAGTTTTCTTTGTGGAAATAACGTTTTCTCATTTTCTTGCAAAAACCTTCCAATGGCTTTCCAGTGTTTATGTTAAAATGCAAACTCCCAAGCAGAGCCCCAGAAACTACGTAAAGCCGTCCACATCTGTATCTAGAACCACTCCTCAGTTGATTCCCCTCTACTGCCACTGTTGTGTCTAAACGGATCATTTGTTTCTCAGATGTGTGAAACTCATCCTTTTTGCAGAGTTCTCTCCCTTATTATTTCTTTGTGGCTAATAACCTTCTAGTCATTCAGGTATCAGCTCTAGAATTCTTTCCTAAAATCAGTTGTTGCTCCTTGTACCCACTCTCTATCTTCCCTGCTACTTAAAATTTTTTCTCCTTAATTTTTATTTTTGTTATCTAGCAGAATCTGTCTATCTAGCTCTATATAGATATGTCCACTATCCATCCATCCATCCATCCTCCTGAAATTAGGGCATAATACTCACAATATTCACTATGGCAGAGACCTTGTCTATTATGATATATATTTGCAATTAGCAAGGTTCCTTATTATTTTGTCATTTATTATTCTGAATCTCAAAACTAAGATAGATTGCAAATCTTCAGTAAATATTTATAGAAATATCCAGGAAGGAATTTTGTAAGTTATTTTTTTAACTGAAATTTTCCCAGTATCAAATGGAGTAATTGGTTTTCCTTCATCATGGGACTTAAGACCCATGTTATTGAAATGTGAGTAAATACTTGATAAATGCTATTTAAATACTGTATGTTATATTGATATATACAAAATTAGCAAACACTATAGTACAGATATATGGATACTGTAAAAATGAATTGGCATAAGATGTAGAAATTTCCATCAATTGATCTTTCCTATCTGTGGCTTCCAAATCCATGAACTCAATTAACCATGGATCAAAATATTCTTAAAAAACCCATCCATACTAAGCAGGTTCAGCCTTTATATTATTATTCCCTAAACAATTCCTAATAACAAATAACATTTTATTAATTATTGCAAATAATTACGAATTGTATTCCTATTATAAATAACATTTTATTAATTATTACAAATAATCTTGAAATGCTTTAAAGTATACAGATGGATGTGTACAGGTCATATACAAATACATTTCACACAGAGGATTTGAGTATCTATGGTTTTTGGTATTCTATGGGAATGCTCTAGAATAATCCCTAAGGATACTAAGGGGCAACTATGTTATCTCCTCATCTAGGCTTCACATTGCTTGCCATCAGTGGCCACTTCTACATTGTTGTATCTTCTCAGTACATAATGGTGAGTGATTGTTATTTGAAAAAGTGTATTTATTAACTGCAGAAGCAGTCTTTACCAAGAGTCTATGTTCTTACAGGACTACTTAATTATTTCCACCAGAGAGGTCACTTTCCTGGCTTTCAGGTTCTCGAGAGCCTTAATTTGCTATTTTCCCCTCTAGGGTTGAGTCCCAGTGATGATCATACCCCTCATACTTGCAGTGCAAAAAAAAAAAAAAAAAAAAGGTGGGGTGGGCTAATATAGTACAGAGGTTTCCAGAGAGTTCAGACATTTTATCCTATGTAGAGTTAACTAACTGGTGGGAATGACTGGCTTATGTGGTTGATAATTTATAAGTAAAAAGATAATCATACTGAACAAATGAGACAGATATTTATTCCTAAAATAAATTAATATTAAACTGACAAAATTCCAAAGAAATAAAATTGCCCACAAAGTTGCCTAGAAGGATTACATACCAGACAGGATATCAAGTGTCCACATTCTGTGCAAAAACCTTACTAACAACCAGAGTTGTCATACACAGACCACTGCTTTCCTGGCAATTCTGACTTTCCACTTAGATTAGTAAATGATAGTTTAACAGTTTGGTTTTGCAAATACTTTGTGGTATATTAGGTGTTACTGCTATAGGAGTAGTATAGCATAAAGTGGACAGCTTAACCTGGCAAAAGGACTATAATGTTCCTGTGTCCGCCTGGGGGTGAGCTTATTCAAATAGAAAGCTAATAGGAACAGTCATTTAGCCCTCCTTTACTCTAGTGACTCCAAAACATCTGCATCTGCCTTAAGAATGCATCTTATGCTAGTAACAAGAGGGTTGGCACAGTTTAGACACTCAGTTGGCAGCTTTGGATAAATTGTTGAGAACAGCCTATCTGCAGTATATCAGGCTCTATCCGTGAAGCTAGCTCTTAATGGTTCCTAAGTTTAAATGGACATATTAATCACCATGAGATCCTTCGAGACTGAGACTCTGACTCAGTCATTTGGGGGTGGTGTCTGAGATTTAGGACTTCTTATTCTAGGTCAAGCCTATGATGCTGTCTGTCTATGCTCAGCAGTTTGAATAGTGAGGGACAGATTTTCAAACATGGATACATGTTGGAATCACTTAGGGGCTTTGAACATATGTACTCCTAGATTACACTTCTAGATATTTTGGTTTAATTAGAGTGAGGGATGGTCTGGCACTGGGGTTTTTGGACAGAAGACACGTCACAGTAAACAGAACAAGTAGGTATGATAGAAGTATACAGTTGAAAGACCAATTTATCATAAAAAAGATTCTTTTCTTTAATGTATATGAAAAGTTACTAGTAAAAACAGTCCAGAACATTTTGTCATTTTCACCTTTGGATATATCTGTTATGAACAAGAATAGCTATCCTCTGTTAAGACAACAGTACCACCTGTTCGCTGGATCTGCACCTGTGTTTTTGACTGGCAAAGAACTTAATATTTCTAAGCTCCCTAAGTGAAAACAACAAAATAATTCTCTAAAGTGCTTTTCATTATCTTATAAAAAACATGGTCATATGTTGCTAATCTAATTCTAACTATATGGTTTCCTGAGGGCTACGTAGGTTTATTGGGAATCTGAACTCACATTGTTCCTGAGATAAATGCAAGCATCCCATTTTGCCAAGGAAAACACACTAGCTTAACAAGGAAGCCTTCACTCATTTTTAATGGGCCAAATGGAAGTCAAGGAGTCACTAACATAAGTGAAACTCTAGACTTATCTGATGATAAAAAGAAAATTCTGACAATTCTATGCAGAAAGGCTTAACAAGCTTCTGATTTGGAAACATCTTTATAAGCATAAATGCAGTACAAAGAATAATGAAGGAAAATGGAAATCTCTCTGACTATTTAATTGAAAAAATACTATTTGAAGATGAATATCACATTCACTCATCCACTCCATAAGCATTTAAAGATAGCTTTATTTCATTTTTGCAGGCAGGCATTGTACAAAATGCTTTGTATGTAATGCTAGCAAAGTAAGCACAGTTCATGCTATCTTGGACTATAAAAATATTTACAGGAAAAGAAAAATTTTGAAAAAAATACTTAGGAGAGGAAAACTGGAAACGTAATGAATGAAACAACTCTCTCTCATCTCCCTGTTCCTGTACTTGTAATGTAGATCTACAGAGACAAACGGCCCAAATGGTTAGAGAATCCCATAGCAGATGTTGCAGTCGATGGCATCCTGCTGGAGTAACTGATACTGGGATTTCTTCCCCTACAGGCTTGACGAGCAGCTGGAAAAAAGCACGAGTGCCTCATTGTGAGCCGATAGCAGATCCTAGGAGGAGTTGGTACTAACAAAAGTGTAGCCACTTATACAGTAGGCTTTCATCAACCCTACAGTAACTCACCAGGTCTGCACCAATGAATGATCTGAATTTTCTCCTGGAGAGAGAGAGGACATGAACACCAAGAACAAGGTATCTTCCTACAGGGGCCTGTGCAATGAACTGGTTTATATCCCATCAACACATTGGGTAGATGTATTGTCTTCTATCAACTATGCCCATGCTGCTACTCAGGGATCTTTAATATTGGAAGAGCCTTCATGAGAAGATCAGGAAGAACAGACACCCATCTACAGGGACCAAAAGCCAGAAAATTGAAGATCAATGAGTACAAAGAGAGCCCATTCCAAGGAAAACAGAACTCATAGAGAGGACAAAAAATGACTTGAACAGAAAAATGAGGGTAAAAGTTACAGTGGAAATAAGACTTTTAACAACTACAATTCAATATATATAATAAAGAACAGGATGGTTTTGGGTGAAACTTGAATTATTAGTCTGAAGATTAAATTCAGGAAATACTCCAAATCAGAGGAAGTATGGAGGACATAAGATGGAAAATATGAGACTTAGTGGGCAGATCCAAGAAAATTAAAAAATGAAAAATATGGATTGCAGGAAGAGAATGGAACCAATACAGAAGGGGAGTAATTTTTTAAAGCTGTGTTTTCTTTTTTATGAGCTAAAGAAGATCTAAGTTTCTTACTGGAAAAAAAAAAAACTTTAGTAAACACAAGACAAGATTAATAAGAAAATGCACTCACCTAGATAAGTTTTGGCAAATCTGCCAAGCATTCAAATATTCATTCAGACAAACAAGTAATGTAAAAAGGAATAGAAAATCAAATTGATTCTGGACATCCCACGGCTGAATCAAAATACAGTGAGCTAGCAGTTAAAGATTACCAAGAGAAAAAGAGCTAACACACAAAAAACCAAACACAGCTAACCTGCTACTTATTTATTATGGCAAAACAGTTGGGGGTAGTACATGTTTTTGAACAGTAAGACATACTATCAGGGCCAGCATTGTGGCATAGTGGGTAAAGCTGGCACTGGCAATACCAACATCCCATTTGGGCACTAGTCCTAGTCCTAGATGGTCCATTTCCAATCCAGCTCCCTGCTAATGTCTGGGAAAAGCAGCAGAGGATGGCCCATGTCACTGGGTCCCTGCTACCCATGTGCAAAATCCAGAAGAAGCTCCTGCCTCCTGGCTTTGGCCTGGTTCAGCCCTGGCCATTGCAGCCAGCTGGGGAGTGAATCAGTGTATGGAAGATCTCTCAATCTTTCCCTCTGTCTCCATAATTCTGATTTTCAAATAAATAAATCTTTAAAAAAAAAACCACAATATCATAACATACATTTTTGAGAATTTATAAATTTTATGCATTTAAATTTTTTTAGAATCTTAAGTACACTTTACAGAAAATAGGACAAAATGACTTAAATATATATTAAATGTCAAAATATGGCCAAATATACAAATTTGAATAATATGTATAACAATTTCCACATTGAATATCATAGTACAAAAATAAGTTCTTTGTCATCATAATATTGATACTGGAATAACCAGATTGTGGAACAAAATAGAAAATTCAGATACAGACTTATTATAATATGAATTTATCACTTGTCAAAAGTGATAACTCAAGCCAGTGGGGAAAAAAGATGAATTATTTATTAAACTCTTCTGGGTCAACTGGCTGTTCATCTTGGAATAAATAAAAGTGAATGCATCTTCCACCATATACAGTGTCTTAGAGGACTGATACTTGATTGGAAAGATCAACATAAAAACATTAGACATTTGCAAGAAACATTGTGAATTTATATGAAACCAATGCAATGCTTTCTTAACCAAGATAGAGAAAGCAGAAACAAGCTAATAAAAGATACACACACTTCGTTATTGAAAATTCAACAGGTGGCATTGTGGTACAGCAGGTTAAGCTGTCAGTGGCGAGGCCTGCATCCTACACTGCAGTACCAATTCAAGTTTCAGCTGCTCTCCGTGTGACCCAGCCCCCTGCTAATGTGCCTGAGAAAGCCGCAGAAGATGGCTCAAGCAATCGGGTCCCTGTTGCCCACGTTGGAGATGTAGAGGGATCAGCTTTGTCCAGATGTGTGGATGTAAGAGTTCTCCTTCTCTCTGTCATTCTGTCTTTTCAAAAAAAAATCTTAAAAAAAATAACATTCAAAATTCTTATAAGACACAAAATACCTTCAATTCAACATGTAACTATTATATTTGGAAAAAATTACAATGCATGTGCCATACTGTGGGGAGCAATCCGGACTAGACTAAGTTACTCGAATTAGGACTTATTCTGTGCATCTGCTCTCCCACAATATGGCGCTGGGAGAGAAGTAAACAGCTTCCGCACAGCTGCCTCCAGTTCAACCAATTAACTGTAGGACTTGCTCCTGATTGGAGAGCAGCGTACTCGGCGTGTGGGCAGCCGAGTTGGGATTGGCGGAGGAGGACTATAAAGGAGGAGAGAGACGGCATGCACCGGGAACATCTATGGGGAACATCTAAGGGAACCCGTGCAGCCCCCGAGAAGAGCCGGCCGGCGGTGTGCCGCGCCCCTGCGGAAGTGGGGAATGCGGCCAGGGGGAACTGCCCTTCCACGGAGGTGGAAGGGATAGTAGCCAACCCGGGAAGAACCAGCAGCAAACCCGGGGAGGGCCGAGCAGACAGAAAGAACAGCGCAGGGTCCTGTGTTGCTCCTCCATGAAGAGGGGGAGCGACACCATACAAAAGTCTTCTACAAATTGACAAAGAAAAACAATGAAAAGGAAAATAGGAAATATGGATGCACAGGTATTACATAGAATAAATCCAAATAATCAAGAAATTCCTAGAATTTCAACTTCATTTCAGAAAGGAAACTGCAAACTAAAATTATGATGTCATTTTTACTCTTATTATTGTAGAATATATCCATAATACCTACAGCTGGCAGGTACTTGAGGAAATGGAACTCTATATATTGCTTCAAGAAATACAAGATTTTACAGCTTTTTAAGAACTTGACCTGAATATATTTGCAACAATTTAAAATACATGCATTCTGAAAAGTAGTATCTAAATCCTTGGGAACTAGCATGGGCACATAAAACAGGCATTTGTAAGGATTCTATTTTTTTAAGATTATTTTTTTTTTATTTTGAAAGTCAGACTTACACAGAGAAAGAAGGAAAGTCAGAGACAGAGAGAAGTCTTCCATCTGTTGGTTCACTTCCCAGATGGTGTAAGGGTCAGAGCTGCACTGAAATGCAGCCAGGAGCCAGGAGCTTCCTCCAGGTCTTCCCACGAGGGTTTAGCGGTCCAAGGACTCATGCAATCTTCTACTGTTTTCCCAGGCCATAGCAGAGAGCTGGATTGGAAGTGGAGCAGCCGGGAATTGAACCAACTTCATATGGGATGCCTTCACTGTAGGTGGCAGCTTTACCTGCTACACCACGGCACTGGCCCCTGTAAGGATTGTATTTTATCACTAACTAAACTGGGAAGAGGGGGATTAGGGAAGGGCTCTGGTGTCTGGGATGGAGGGGTGTCACTCTCTGTGGCTGGTGCCAGAGCTACCCTGGGTCCACACTCAGTCACGTGGAGAGGGCAGAGCCACTTAGGCTGGTGTGAATGGAACAGGAGGTGCTCAGAGCCGGCTGAGGCAGCACAGGACGCAGAAGCACCCAAGCCTGGCCTGTGAACGATGCGCAGCCAAGGCAGTAGCTGGAGACCTGAACCCACTCAGGAGCAGACAGGAGGACTGGCGGCAGGGGAAGAAACAGATCCGGAGGCATCATACACCACGGTGCCCCTTTGTCGGCTCTCTTGCCAGACTACCAGACTTGGAGGATCAGCAGTAGTGGGTCACTCATCAAACCAGATTGAAAACATGGTATGCTTTAAGGGTTGTACCATTAAAATTCCCTTAAAAATGAGTTATCTATTTATTTGGAAGTCAGAGTTACAGAGAAGAAGAGAGAGAGAAGAGACAGAGATAGAGATAGAAAGAGAGAGAGATCGGCTGGTGCCACGGCTCACTAGGCTAATCCTCTGTCTGTGGCGCCGGTACTCTGGGTTCTAGTCCCGGTTGGGGCACCAGATTCTGTCCCAGTTACTCCTCTTCCAGTCCAGTTTTCTGCTGTGGCCCGGGAGTGCAGTGGAGGATGGCCCAAGTCCTTGGGCCCTGCACCTGCATGGGAGACCAGGAGGAAGCACCTGGCTCCTGGCTTCGGATCAGCACAGTGCATCGGCTGTAGTGGCCATTTGGGGGGTGAACCAAAAGAAATAAGACCTTTCTCTTTGTCTCTCTCACTGTCTAACTCTGCCTATTATTATTTCTAGATTGTTTGGCTAAAATTATGGAAAAAGATATTGAATCCAATATATTCTTAATGTTTATAAATCTATAGAACTAAATTCCTTGTTTTAAAAAAGAATTTAGTATTAGAATGCCATAAAAAACCTCAGTTGGGGAAACTTCCAAAGCAGTGAGAGAAATACTGATCATAGAGCTTAATAAATGACAATTCTGAAACCAGTCAATATGAATTATGAACTTTTATTCTTAATATGGAAGTGAAAACATTAGGCTGGTCTGTATTGATGAGAATATTCTACCTTGAGTAACAGAAGAGGTCAGTTTCATTTGAGTTTCCAAAGTATAGATGTGGCCAGTCTTGGATCATAGGAATGATAAACTAGGACATGCATATTTCATGTGTGTGTGTAATAATGATACTTTCATATGCATGTAATTATAGAGATAATCCATGTATAATACATACATAATTAGGTATTGCACACATTTAAAATTTTTTCCAAACTGTCTTTCAAAACCTTGACCATATATAAATATACCCACTGATGCTAAGGAGATTATCTTCTTACATATAATATATGATAAAAATTTCATAGTAAGATATACATTTTAGCATTTTATTTTCATTTTTATCTAGTGTGCATTTCTTTCTTCTCCTGCCCTTTTTTTTATTTGAAAAAGTTTTAAAATGGATATAAAGGGAATGAATTTCATGTGTTTCATATGTTTCATGTGTTTTACAGCATAATGATACTTCCCATCCCATCCTTCCTTGCTTACCCCCTCCTTCTCCTGTCCTCCTTATTTTTCTTATATTTTTTTCCAATGCCATGCTTTCTTTTTTTTATTTGACAGATAAAGTTAGAGAGAAAGAGAGGGAGAGGGAAAGGGGGGAGAGAGAGAGAGAGAGAGAGAGAGAGAGAGAGAGGTCTTCCTTTTGTTGGTTCACTCTCCAATTGGCCGCAACGGCTGGAGCTGTGCCGATCTGATGCCAGGATCCAGGAGCTTCTTCTTGGTCTCCCACATGGGTGCAGGGACCCAAGGACTTGGGCCATCTTCTACTGCTTTCCCAGGTCATAGCAGAGAGCTGGATGGGAAGTGGAGCAGCCAGGTCTTGAACCGGCGCCCATGTGGGATGCCGGCGCTTCAGGCCAGGGAGATAACCCGCTGCTGTGATACAGCACTGGCCCTGCCATACTTTCAATTTATTTTATAATCACAGGCTTGACCCTCCACTAAATATTCATATCGGACATTTTTTGTATGTCATTTAAAATATTTGCGTAGCTATCTCTTTCTAGTATAGAAATGTGTATTTATGTTATAATACAGCAAAATAATATTCATATATGTGTTCATGTTATCTGCCTTTGTATTATTACATGGAATTAAATCTCATGATAAAAATATTTTGTGGAGTGCCTATGATATATAGATAGATAAGACAGAAATGCACATGTATATTCACATACACACATATGTACATATCTATGAATATTTCCAAGTATATTTAAATTACATACTTTTTTAAAGATTCATTTATTTATTTGAAAGGCAGAGTTAGAGATGCAAGGCAGAGAGGGAGAGAATGGTCTTCCATCCACTGGTCCACTCCCCAAATCACCTTAATGGCTGGAGCTGGGCTGATCTGAAGTTAGGAGCCAGGAGTTTCTTCCAGGTCTCCCACGTGGGTACAGGAGCCCAAGCACTTGGGCCATCCTCCACTGCTTTCCCAGGCCATAGCAGAGAACTGGATGGGAAGTGGAGTAGCCAGGACTTGAACCTGTGCCCACATGGGATGTCGGCACTGCAGGTGGCACTTTACATGCTATGCCACAGAGTGGGTCCCTGAGTTATATATATTTTTAAAATTAAATTACAAGTATTTAAGTATTAATACTTATACATTTAAACATCTTTGTGTAGAACAGATAATAAAGTAGTAGTTGGGCATAGATGTTGAAAAAGATTTTAAGTGATTAGCAAATCCTTTGCATATATGTAAATACTGTAATTAAAGTAATTTCTTTTCTTTTGCAAATTCTCCCCATTAATTGGATGACCTTAAATTTTAAGCAAATTCAACAGTTCACTTGTTTATACTACTAGAATATAGCAATTTAAAAATATTATCTGTAAAGATAAATTGCAACTCAACCTGCTTGTTCAACATAAATTAATAGAGACAGAAAATAATGAGAATTTGCTGAATTATGTACTAGCTTTTTATACTACAGTAGTTTGGTAAATGGATTCTTGATAATAATTCATTATGTAGATTTCAGTAAATATCAGTGGGATAATGTTAGACTGGGTGGAGAAATTTTGAAAGCAAAGGTTTTTCTTGTCATATCAAATTTACAATTTCACATCAAAAACTAGCAATTAAAATACTTGACATTAAGTTTACATTGTGTTGACTTGATGTAGTATTTTGAGATATATGGCAAATGATGGGATGTTTACATTTCAGCTTACCTAGATTTAAGATTATTCACATTCATTTTGCAATGCAATATTATATTAACACTTCAGAACCCAAAATATCTTAGTGAATTGTCTAAGTCATCACTTTTCTTGCTCTTGTTGCTGTATATGTAGAATCATGAAACTGGACCAAATATAACAAAACAACAACAAAAACCTTGAAAAGTTGTCCGTAGAACTGAAGAAGGTAAAACTTAGATTTATCTGGAGAAAAGAGTATTTTTCGGTCTGGGCCTGCAGTCTGATTATTTTTAATGTAAATATTTCTGCTTTTATCATTTTTGGTGGCAATGGAAGACATTTTCTATAGGAAGAATTCAGAACCAAATTTGGAAGCTGGCACACTCAGAATATTACAGGTGAAAAGAGACCTTTTAGATTCTCTGGCTAGTGCTATTAATTCTCAAGTGAAATGTTAGAGCTGACTCACTTTTATTTGCACAGCAAACGAACCGTAGAGGTAGAATTTGAGCCAAACTTTTCTTACTCAGTTTCATTTACCTTCTTTGACAAAAATCAATTTGTTCCATTTATAGACAGGTGTACTCATATGGATCAGTTATTCTATATGTCACCCAGTATTAGTGGTGACATGATGAAATGATTTTACTTGGTGAGCAAATACCATTTATTTGAATATGTTAGAAAATACAAAAGCATTTAAAATTGTGATTTCACTGATGTTGCGTAGGATGAGGCTAATTTAACGTTATCATAAGCAAAAAGAACCAAATAACATTTAAAAATAAACATGCTATATTTTAAAATATATTTTAAATATAGTCAGCACAAAGAAACAAAGTTCTAAAATTTTCTAATTTTTCTCATCTTTGATGATACTGGAAAACAATTTTCATTGGAAGGAAAGCTTCATGATCTTGGTTTTTGAATAATTAAAATCTGAATTGCCATTTTATGATAAAAATGACCTTAGAACTCTGATGACCATCAATTCTCTAAAAATCTACATTACTGGATCAAAGATTAAGTAAAATACTACTCAAATTATTCAGTTAAATTAATATATATTCTTTAGTTTTGCCAAGAGTATGCTTTTTAAAATGAAAATAGTAGCCTTCTTTTTACTGTGGAAAGTAATTGTCTTCTCATAGCCTTTAGCTCAGACTCTCATAATTTCCATGTTGGATTAATGCAAAAGTCTTAGAATTATTTCCCTGCTTCTCTTCTTGGTCCCATCCAATTATACACTGCAATATGGTGAGAGTATTTTACTATGAAACAAATCTGATAATTGTAATTTCCCACTGAAAAGCACATCTTGGAATGGCATCCTTCGGCTTGCAGAATAAACTCATGAAGTGAAGCTAATAAGTGTGACTCCTCTCCAATCTTCTCATGCTTTGTCTTCCCATTCCCCTGTTGTTATTGCTTCATACACACGGGGGAGGGAGAGATCAGGTGGTATAAGAATTAAAATGGGAAACTTCTACACAGTGCAAAGGCAGACTGCAGAATTGACATTAAGATTAGATCTAAACCCTAAAAGGTAGCTATATTCATTTCCTATGGATGCTCTAACAAATGTCCAGAAATGTAGTGCCTTGATAACAGCACAAACTTATTTTTTGAAAGATTTATTGATTTGAAAGTCAGAGGGATTCATTTATCAAATGCCCACAACAGCCAGGAGTAGACCAAACCAATGTAGGATCCAATAACTCCATCGGGGTCTTCCATGTGGTTGGAAGAAACCCGCATGCTTGGGCCCTCACACTACCTTCCAGCCATTTTAGCAGGAAGCTGGATGGGAAGTAAGGGGTAGGAAGGACTCAATTCAGCACTCTGATATGGGATATAGGTGTCTGAAAAGTGCCTTAACCCACTGCACCACAATGCCCATGCTCACAATCAGTGTTATGGTCCTGGAGGTTAGAAGTCCAAAATGGGGGCCCAGCACTATACGTAGTATAGTGGGCTGTCTCTGCCTGTGGTGCCAGCATCCAATTTGGGAGCCAGTTTGAGTCTTGTCCACTCTGCTTCTGGTCCAACTTCCTGCTAATGGTCTGGGAAATCAATAGAAGATGGCCCAAGTGCTTGGGCTCCTGCACCTACATGGGTCCAGAAGAAGCTCCTGGCTCTTGGCTTCAGCCTGGCCCAGTTCTGGCTTTTGCGCCCATTTGGGGAGTGAACCAGTGGATGGAAGACCTTTCTCTTCTTCTCTGTATCTCTGCCTCTCAAATAAATAAACCTTAAAAAAAAGAAGAAGAAGAAGTAGTTCAAGACGGATGTTAGGGGCTAAAATCAAGATGGCGCAGGGCTGCATCTTTGTGGAGTATTTAGGAATGCGTCTGTCCATGTGTTTTCAGATGCCGCCCTCATTCCTTGGCTTGTGTCCCTCGTCCTTTCCATAGCCACTAGTCCCATCACTCTCACTTCTGCTTCTGTAGAGTCATAGCTCCTATTTTACCTTCCTCCATCTTTCCCATAAAGGTACCCTTGTGTTTACCAAGGGCTCAGCTAGTTAATTCAGAAGCACTTCCCTAGCTCCAAAGCCTTAATTTTGTCATGACTGCAAAGTGCCTTTTGTTTTGTGAGGGAACAAAGTCACAGCTTCCAGAGATTAGAACGTGGACATCTTTGGGTGAGAAGCTACATATCTGCTGACAGTATCCAACCACCAATCATGTACTCTGGGTTGGCTTCCCCAGCCTCCCCTACCTGGTGCCCTTTCTCCCCGTGTTCTTTCCTAGAGCACTGTGCTGTTCTACCTTGTGCTATACATAAAGCAGAGCTCTATTTATAAAACTGTCTCCCTAACATTTTAGAGGGCAAGGTAATTCCTACCTAATTTTCAGATTCCCAGCAGCACATGGTGATTGACACACAGTTGGCATTCCAAAATTACCAGTTAAAAAGAAATACATTGAGTTTTTTTCAAAACATTGTGAATGCTGTCACCTGGTTGCTGACATAAATAAACAAACATCAGCAAATGTCTGGTTTTCTGAAATGTAAAACAGGGCTCATAATGGCACTGAACTCCTAGGGATGTGGTGAAGATTAAAGGAATTAATGATGTAAAACTAAAACTACTGTATGAATTACTAGCTGAGACTCTTAGCATTAACAAATATGTATGGAGTAATGATTATAGTTATGGGAGGGATTTGATGGAAAACTCTAACTGATCACTGTATAGCAAAATATTTCCTCTGTTCCCTAGCAACGTCACTGTATTAATACCTCTTTCACAAGAAGGCTTTAAACACTTTGAGAACTGTGTCAAGCACCTATAAGTATATGGAGACAGAAGTTCAATTTAAGTGTTAACAATTTTTACTCGCAAATTAAGGTTTTAAATATACTTTAATGTAACAACTGGTCTATAGCCAATCTTTCACATTTCCAGATAAATAACTTGACTATGTCAGAAATTATCTAGCATTTTATTATTTGATTAAAATTAATCCCAGTGATTAAAAATATAGTTTTGGTGGTCGGTGCTGTGGCACAGCTTGTTAAAGCCACAGCCTGCAGCTCTGGCATCTTATATGAGGGCTGGTTTGTGCTCGGGTATTCCACTTCCAATCCAGCTCCCTGCTAATGCATCTGAGAAGGCAATAGAGGATGGTCCATGTCTTTGGGCCCCTGCACCCACATGGGAGACCCAGAACAAGCTCTGGTTTTAGTCTGGTCCAGTTGTGGTAGTTGAGACCATTTGGGGAGTGAACGAGCAGATGGGTGATCTCTCTCTCTCTCTCTCTCTCTCTCTGTTTTTCAAATAAAATAAAATCTTTAAAAAAGTTCACTTTTTCAGGCAAAAGGTTGGGTGGGTGGGGGAATGTGAGGGACATTTCATTGCCCCAGAGAACAAAGCTTTATATATGAACTGTCTTTCAAAGGTTAAAATACTATTTCATCTTGAGTTCTATGCTCTGCATGAATGTTTCTACCCTCTTTTAATTGGTGCTGTTATACTTTTCTTATTTGTAGATAAATTACATTTTACTGTGGATATTTCCCAAGATTTGTGACTAAGCTCCATGGTTTATTATGTGCTTTCAGTTTTCTGTCAGGTTTTATATCTTTTAATCTTCAGAATTTCAACAGATGGTGACTCTTTCTGGAGGTTAGATGAGCAATTAAAATGCTGTCTGGTTGCTTTGTGTCAGTGCATATGCTATTCACATTTCATGCTAAATGTGAACAAACCACACAGTCTTCTTTCTGCCTTACTTTCCTCTTTGGGGATTTAGGAATAGAAATACTCATTCTTCCTGACTGCTGTGAGGAATGAGTCATAGGAAAGATGTGACATCTAGCTCATTTAATATCCACCAGAGTGAGGCAAAACAGATCTTCTAACCTGCATCTAAAAGTAGTTTTACCCAAGAATGTCCTCAACAGGGGTTCAAGGCACACAAAGGATGTTAAAAATGCAGGCTACAAATTAACCTTCAGAACAAGAAAGCAATCAGCCAGAAATACTCCTGTTTGTGCCTTAAAGAGAAAGGTTTCTAGTTTAGATATTTTCTGGTACTTTGCTAATAGTTGATATTGTCAACTTTGATGAATATTATATTGACTGTATCTATAGATAGAGGTATATTGCTTTCATTCTGGACTCACTACTTTTGGACTCTATTAAAAGTCAAATGAAGTACTGAATTGTACAGGAACCACAAAGGACTTCAATTAAATTCAACAAACTTTTGTTGCATGGCACATTCACAAAGGAAAAAGCTCTGTTCTTAGCATGGAAGGTCAATTTGGGAAATCAAAAAATCATGCAATCTTTTGCCCATTAGGGATTGAAACTTAGTTTAGTACAGAAATATATTGCTTCTTCCTTGATGACACTCAACAAATGTTTATTACACAGTTGTTGCATGTTCTACAGGAGAAAAGCATTGGCATTGGCGCATAGAGTAATTATGGATTTTGAAGAGTCCTAGGGAAGACTTGACAAAATGGGGAAGATTTAAGATTTATTTTGAACAAAGTGGATTTAGCTCTTGAATAGAAAGGTTCTCGGTATTAGGGCCAGTACAGTTTCTATCAAAGATGAGGAAGATCATTTGGCACATTTAGGGAGATGTAATCAGCTTAGTATTGTTGGAGATTATGGTATACAGGCCTCAGAGAATAGTGAAACATTGATCCCAAAAGGAATTTAAGGCCAGATTATAGAGGACTAACATGCTGAAGAGTTTGGAATTTAGGTGATGGGAAATGCCAACCTCTGTAAATGCAGGCATGGCATGATGGGAAACTTCTTGTCTCATAAAAAGGTCTGATTTGTTACGTTTGCCAATTTTCATAGTGTAAATTCTCCCACTATGACTGATTTCAAGGTGCCAGCCAGTGGGTGGGAGGGAAGTATTGGCGGGGGGGGGGGGGGTAGCCATTGTAATCCATAAGCTGTACTTTGGAAATTTATATTCATTAAATAAAAGTTAAAAAAGAATATATAATAGGCTGTGTACTTCAACAATAAATATGCAGATTAAAAAAAAAGAGATGCGCATAATCAGCTCCTGCCAATGGGTAGGAAGTGGCTCCAGTGTGCTCTAGACATAGTTTAGCATGCTGACATATCTATTTGGGGATGTTTATCTTTGCCTCTGGTTAAGGAATAGCCTAGATCCAGAAGTTGATTAGTTGAGAGAATAAACTATAAGTCAAGTGCAAGATGACCAGATCTGAAGCATGACATGGGGAGGCAAAGCTGAAATATAACATAGAGAAACCTGTAGCATAGCAAGTTTTTGAGTCTAGGGTCAAAGATGAGCTCTAGGGTATCCGTGAATTCCCTACATCTGCATAGGCACTATTTTGTAAGAGTGCCTTTTGGAGGGTGAGTGGTTATTAGATTTTCTTTTTTTTCTTTTTTTTAAACTTTTATTTAATGAATATAAATTTCCAAAGTACAGCTTATGGATTACAATGGCTTGCCCCCCATAACGTCCCTCCCACCTGCAACCCTCCCCTTTCCCACTCCCTCTCCCCTTCCATTCACATCAAGATTCATTTTCGTTTCTCTTTATATACAGAAGATCAGTTTAGCATACATTAAGTAAAGATTTCAACAATAGGTCTATTGTGCCCTTAAAATTGAAGAGGTTCCATTTCCACATGGGATAGACAGAACACGACAAGCAGTTATACATGGCACAAAAGATCAGGTGATAAAAGAAAGTAAGCAGAGCTGCAGAGGAGTGGGACGTTTATAACTTGGGAAACTGGAAAGAAAGGATTCGATTTTCTGAGTCAAAGGGTGAACAATAAAATATTATCAGAGTAAGAAATGTGCGTAAATGTGATATTTAAGAGGATTTTATAAGAAAATAACTTGGGATATAGCTCAGCATAGTAGCTGAAGCACAAGAAAATTGAGTGCTAATATCAATTTTATTACTAATTACGTGAGTCCAACCATAGGATCCCAGTATAGGGTTTGCTGTAAAAAAATGATAATTTTTATTACATCTCCAGGCCAACTCCAAGACCATTTTGATGAGGAAGAAGAAAGTAGGAGGAAGTGGAAGAGAAGATGAGGAATATGGAAGGAAGAAGAAAAGGACAAGGAAAAAATCCCGAGTCCTAATTTGTTTAAAGTTGTTGGCTTTTTTCCTTTTCAAGCAAAATGGGGTAAGAGGCCTTAGATTTTAGAGGAACTGAGGTAGAGTGGAAAAGCACAGGCTAAGAAGTCAGTGGACATTTAGTTTATATCCCATTAGCTTTATGAGCTCCGGCAAGCAATACGATGTCTCTAAATATCATGTTCCTCATTTCTAAAATGGAAAGATTAAAACCTACTTGCAAAACTATTTTAAGTATCAGATAATGATGATTTGAGATATTGTTGTTTCGTAAGCTATTTATTAAATCACAATTCATTCTTTGCTATTTATTGCAATGGAATCTGATTCACATATTTACACAAACACATTTATCACTTCATGCATCATAAAAAAGTTGTAAGCAAATAAAATTTTGTCAGATGTATATGTGTGTGTGTGTGTGTGGTTCATTACTTTAACTTTTGATGTTAAAAGGAATTTCTTGCAACCCAGATTGGTGAGACTCATAAATGTCTGTGATTCACTGGGAGATTTAAATGCAAACTGACTTCATTGGTTGATAATCAATAAGCAGTTAAGCAGGAAGTAGCCAAGGGCTTAGGATTTGAGTCATATCATTTTTAATGATTTGCCTTAAGTCTTCCTTTGTCTTATTAAAAGATGACTGTTTAAAACAAATCTTAGATAGTCTTTACACTAAATAATAAAATGTGGCTGAATTCCAAAGTTTATTTTAACTTTTATTCATTTATTTTCATTTTATTTGAAAGGCAGGGAGACATAGAGGTACAGAGACAGAGACAGAGACATCTTCTTTCTTATTCACTCTCCCCGTGCCAACACATACAGTACCTGCAGCATCCAGTGCTGGTCCTGCTGAAGCAAGGAGCCCAGCACTCAGTCTAGTTCTCCCTCATGGGTGGCAGCGATCCAAGTATTTGAGCCATTATCTACTGCCTTCCCAGGGTGAATTAGCAGGAAGCTGGCTTAGAAACAGAGGCGGGACTAAAACCAGGGACTCCGATGTGGGATATGGGTGTCTCAAGTGTCCTACTAATCGCTACACCAAAGGCTGTACTCTTGGACATATTTCAGAAGTGTAAAAGTGTGAATTTGAGACGAAAGTGGTTCAAGTGGTTTCCTAGGGCTGCCATCACAGATCAATACAAACCCAGTGGCTTAAAACAACAGAAATGTATTGTCCCGCATTTCCAGAGGGTAATCTCTCGAATCACGGCATGTACATGCTGGGGAAGAAGCTGTTCCGTGCCTTGCACATCTGTTGGTGCCTGCCGGACTCTCTTGCTATTCCTTGGCTTGTGGTCCCATCGCTTCAGTTTCTACCTCTAGTTCACTTCACTTTCTTCTCTGTATGTGTGCACGTGTGTGTGTATGTGAACGTGTGTGTGTGTGTGTATAACATCTCTTTCTCTCATTCTCCTAATGATGCTGTATTGGCATTCAGGCCCCAGAAAAATCTAGAATGATATCTTTGTCTCAAGATCCTTAACGTAATCATATCTACAAAGATGCTTTTTCCAAACCATATTCTTTGTTTTGACATACAACGTAATGTTTACATGTTCCAGGTTTAGGAAGTAAATATTTATTTGCAATGGAGAGTCATTTGTTTTCAAACTACCAGAATAGTTTCTATCAATTTGATGTAAAGAGAAATATTTAGTATAAATTATTTTTAAAAATAACTGTTATGAATAAAACATAAATCATGTGAAATTACAAAAGGTATTAGGAGTTGACATAGCTTGCCGGCAGTGCAGGGCTGAAATACATCCAGCTTAATTAGTTAATTAATTTATATTATTTATGCAGGCCAACATGTGCCTTTCACTTACCTACCACCCTCGTTGAGATATTTTGGCTTTGCAAGGGAGGGTGGAAACATGTAGCACTAGTAGGAGTCATGTGTAGAAGACAGTCAAGAAACAGTTAATAAGGAAACAAAAATTTTAGATCTAAAAGCTAGTCTGTGATTAAGAACTTTGTTGTAACTATGTTAAGTTTAATTTTCAAACCCAAGTTGAAAAAAATTCAAAACAAGTAAAAAAGTGGTAGAAAGGAAAAATAAAACTAAAGACTGATACTTTTAAAGGTGCAATAAAATTGATATAAGTGTGATAATCCAGACTGAGAAAACCAAGAAAGAAAGTGAAAATATTGAAAGAGGATACACTCATAGATTTAGAAGTAACTTCAGGCCAGCGCTGCGGCTCACTAGGCTAATCCTCCACCTAGTGGCGCTGGCACACCGGGTTCTAGTCCCGGCCGGGGAGCTGGATTCTTTCTAGCTCTCTGCTATGGCCCGGGAGTGCAGTGGAGGATGGCCCAAGTGCTTGGGCCCTGCACCCCATGGGAGACCAGGAGGAGCACCTGGCTCCTGCCTTCGGATCAGCACGGTGCGCCGGCTGCAGCGCGCCAGCCATGGCGGCCATTGGAGGGTGAACCAATGGCAAAAGGAAGACCTTTCTCTCTGTCTCTCTCTCTCACTATCGACTCTGCCTATCAAAAAAAAAAAAAAAAAAAAAAAAAAAAAAAAAAAAAAAGAAGAAGAAGTAACTTTAGAATTACAAGAGATTATTTTTTGCAACTTCATGTATCTTTAAAAGAATATCTGACCTTTGAATTTGAGAATCTAGAAAAAAGAACAATTTCTTTTTATTTTTAAAATAATTACTACAAAAAGTGGCCACAGGGAGGGGCCACTTGGTTAATCCTCCGCCTGAGGCACCAGCATCCCATATGGGCGCCGGGTTCTAGTCCCAGTTTCTCCTCTTCCAGTCCAGCTTTCTGCAGTGGAGGATGGCCCATGTGCTTGGAAACCTGCACCTGCTTGGGAGACCAGGAAGAAGCACCTGGCTCCTGGCTTCGGATTGGCTTAGTTCTGGCCGTAGCAGCCATTTGGGGGTGAACCAATGGAAGGAAGACCTCTCTCTCTCTCTCTCTCTCTCTCTCTCTCACTATTTAACTCTATCTGTCAAATAAATTAAAAAAAAAAAGTGGACACAGGGAGAGATAGAGCCTCTGAATATATCAATCACTGTTAAAGAATTTGTAAAGAAAATTGAAAGGTCACCATTTCAAGAAGTGATAAGCCTGGTTTTGTGAATTTGCTTGACATAACTTCTTATAGCATTTAAACTATTGTAGACAGCAGAAGAAAATTTTACAAAGCATGAATGTAATACAAATACATATTATGTACTAACTCATATATATTGAGTTAGCATAGAAAACAGATCAATTTCACTTATAAATATGCATAAGCTCTAATACCGATATATTAAATTCATTAGTGAGTTGGATTAATTCAGTAAGACAACATATGGTTTATTCTAACTTTGAGTTAACATTAAAAAATAAATCATCACTGTTAATATAATTAAATAGATCCACAAACAATAGGGGCCACGAAATTGATGCTTATAAAAGCTAGTAATAAAAATGCTTCAAAAACAGTAGATATTTCAAATGAAAATGTTGATTAAAGTAGGAACAGACTACTATCCATGATAAACCTTTATCAGGATATTTGCATTGGTTAAGATTTCTCAATACTTTTTGTGTATTTTGAAAATTACATTTGAAATTTTAAAAAAGAATACAAATATTGAGATACAATAAAGACTATCTGTGAAAAGCAAAAGCAAATATTATATCCAATAGTGAATGATACAAAGCCACTGTCATTAAAATTGGGAATAAGACAGAAATACTCAAAATTATGTTTTATTATTGAAGGTGATTATTGAAAATGCAATAAGAAAACATTTAACTATTACAAGAGGATAAATAAATACTTTTATTTGTGAAATATATAATTATACAGCCAGTTGATCTAAAATAACAAATAAAATAAACTGAAAAATTAGTTGGGGACTTGTTAACTTCATTCAAAACTTAATGGCTGATTTGACATTGGGATAGGTATAAATAAAAGTATTTTGGGGAACATAAGCTATCTTAAAAATATTTTAATTATATATGGAAATGGTATATAACAAAATTGAAATTTTAATTCTGTTGGAAATATGATGAAATATTTAGTAAAAGCATTGATATAATTGCATTTCTGGGAGAAAATAAAGATGTATCATATCATATCATTTACAGCGTTAAAGACCTCAAATAGTTAAAGCAATCTTAAACAATAAAAACAAAGCTGGAGGCATCACAATACCAGACTTCAAGACATACTACAGGGCAGTTATAATCAAAACACTTCGGTACTGGCACGAAAATATGCATGAAGACCAATGGAACAGAATAGAAACTTCACAAATCAGTCCACACATCTACAGCCAATTAATCTTTGAGAAAGGACAGTCTCCTCAACAAATGGTGCTGGGACAATTGGATCTCCACAGGTAGAAGTACAAAACAAGACTCCTATCTTACACCTTTACAAAAATCAACTCAGAATGGATCAAGGATCTAAATCTACAGCCTGATATCATCAAATTACTAGAGGAGAACATTGGCGAAATTCTGGAAGACATTGGCATAGGCAAAGACCTCTTGGCAAAAGACCCTAGCAGCACAGGCAATCAAAGGCAAAATAGACAAATGGGATTACACCAAGCTGAGAAGCTTCTGCGCTACAAAGGAAACCCTAAGCAAGGTGAAGAGACAACCAACAGAATTGGAGCAAATATTAGCAAATCATGCAACTGATAAAGGATTAATATCCAGAATCTATAAAAAAAATCAAGAAAACAACAAAACAAACAATCCAATTAAGAAATGGGCAAGGCCAGCGCTGTGGTGCAGTGGGTTAAAGGCCTGGCCTGAAGCACCAGCATCCCATATGGGCGCCAGTTCGAGTCCTGGCTGCTCCTCTTATGATCCAGCTCCCTGCTATGGCCTGGGATAGCAATAGAAGATGGCCCAAGTCCTTGGGCTCCTGTACCCACGTGGGGGTCCAGGAAGAAGCTCCTGGCTTCTGGTTCCTGGCTTCAGATCAGCCCAGCTCTGGTTGTTCAGGCCGTCTAGGGAGTGAACCAACGGATGGAAGACCTCTCTATCTGTCTCTACCTCTCTCTGTAACTCTGTCTTTCAAATAAATAAAATAAATCTTAAAAAAAAAAGAAATGGGTAAAGGGCTTAAAAGGCATTTTTCAGAACAGGAAATTCAAATAGTCAACAGACACATGAAAAAATGTCTAGGATCACTAACCATCAAGGAAATGCAAACAAAAACACAATAGTGTTTTGCCTCACCCCAGTTTAGAATGGAGCTCATACAGAAATCAACAAACAATAAATGCTGGTGAGATATAGGGGGAAACGAACCCCAATCTATTGTTGGTGGGAATGTAAGCTAGTCCAGCCATTATGGAAGATAGTATGGAGATAGCTCAGAAAGCTGAAAAATACCATTGGCCAGCCATCTCTTGGGAATTTACCCAAAGGAAATTAAATCAGCATATGAAAGATTTATCTGTAGCCACATGTTTATCACAGCTCAGTTTACAATAGCTATGACATGGAATCAACCCATATGTCCACCAATTGATTACTGGATAAAGAAATTGTGAAATATACATATTATGAAATAAAAAAGCCATAAAAAGAATGAAATTCTGTTTTTGCGACAAAATGTGAAATAATCAGTCCACAAAAGACAAATACCATGTTTTCCCTGATCTGTGATAACTAATGATTGAGTACAAAAAATGTAATGTATATGAACAAAATTGACATTTTGATATTTGATTATTGGTTACAGTCCTTGTCTCTACTGTTGAGGAACGGTGTTTTTTCACTCTTACTATTCGTGAAACTCTTTACTAAGTGTAGAGTTAATCTTATGATTGTAAAGGAAACTGAAAGCAGATCACCGTAAAGATTAAGAGAGGGAATAAGAGAGGAAGGAGGAGGAAGTTTGGGAGGGTAAATGTGAAGGAGGATAGGGTGGAAAGGATCACTATGTTCCTAAATGAAATACATGAAATCTGTTTACCTTTATTAGAAGTTTTTTAAAAATACATAAAATGAAAAATAATTTAAAAGAATGAAAAATAATATGAAACAGATTAAAAGATACAAAAAATCAGTAGGATGAAGAGTTGGTTTTTTTAATTGGACTAAGAAAAAAGAAGATTCAAATAAATAAATCAGAGATGAAAATAGAGATATTGCAATAGAAATATAAAGGATCACTAGGACTATTATGAACAACTATCTGCCAAAATATTGGAAAACCTAGAAGAAATGAATACATTTTTAGATACAAGTAACTTACAAAAATGAACCATGAAGGCATGCAAAATGTGAATAGACCAGTAATAACTAATGAGTTTGAAAGAGCTATAAAGTCTCCCAACTAGGAAAAACGAGAAGCCGGCACCGTGGCTCAATAGGCTAATCATCCACCTAGCAGTGCCGGCACCCAGGGTTCTAGTCCTGGTCGGGATGCTGGATTCTGTCCCGGTTGCCCCTCTTCCAGGCCAGCTCTCTGCTGTGGCCCAGGAAGGCAGTAGAAGATGGCCCAAGTGCTTGGGCCCTGCACCCCATGGGAGACCAGGATAAGTACCTGGCTCCTGCCTTCGGATCAGCGCGGTGCGCTAGCCGCAGCGCGCTGGCCGCAGCAGCCATTGGAGGGTGAACCAATGGCAAAAGGAAGACCTTTCTCTCTGTCTCTCTCACTATCCACTCTGCCTGTCAAAAAAAAAAAAAAAAGAAAAAAAAAAGAAAAAAAAAAAAGAAAAACGAGAACCAGATGGCGTTATTAGTAAATATATTGGACTTTTAAGGAAGGAATAGCATCAATTCTTCTCCAACTATCCCAAAAAGCAAAAGGGTAAGAACACTTTCGCAGTCATTCTCCAAGACCAGCTTTATCCTAATTATATAATTAGTCCAGGACACAAAACAAGAACAAAAGAAATCTTTAGGCCGGCGCCGCGGCTCACTAGGCTAATCCTCCGCCTAGCGGCGCCGGCACACCGGATTCTAGTCCCGGTCGGGGCGCCGGATTCTGTCCCGGTTGCCCCTCTTCCAGGCCAGCCCTCTGCTGTGGCCCGGGAGTGCAGTGGAGGATGGCCCAGGTGCTTGGGCCCTGCACCCCATGGGAGACCAGGAAAAGCACCTGGCTCCTGGCTCCTGCCATCGGATCAGCGCGGTGCGCCGGCCGCAGCGCGCCGGCCGCGGCGGCCATTGGAGGGTGAACCAACGGCAAAGGAAGACCTTTCTCTCTGTCTCTCTCTCTCACTGTCCACTCTGCCTGTCAAAAACTAAAAAAAAAAAATAAATAAAAATAAAAAAAAAATATTTAAAAAGAAATCTTTAGACCAATACCCTATGATGAACATAGATGCAAAAATTCTCAAAAAATACTAGCAAAACAAATCCAACAACACATCAGAAAGATCATTAATCATGATCAAGTGAGATTTATCCCAGGATTGTTCAATATACACAAATCAATAAGTATAGTACATCTGTAGAATAAAGGACAAAAAATAAACGAACTGGTCTTTTCTTCCAGAGAGTCTACCAATGTCTACTCCTGAAAACATACATCCAGTGCATTTGCTGACTTTACTAAGCATTTCTTCTTTTTTAAAGATTTATTCTATTGTATTGAAAGGCAGAGTGACAGAGAGGAAGAGACAGAGAGAGAGAGACCTTCCATCAGCTGGTTCACTTCCCAAATGGCTGCAACAACTGGGGCTGTGTGGGTGACAAGGGCCTAAATACTTGGGCCATCTTCTGTTGCCTTCTTAGGTGCATTAAAAGGGAGCTGGGTTGGAAGTGAGGCAAAAACACTCTGATATGGGTTTTCCCTGCTGTACCACAATATTGGATCCCTAACATTTATTCTTATTCTATGTTATGCCTCCTACAACATAGAGTATTTTATATCTTCGTATTTTTTCATTATCTTTTCAGCACTTATCTACAGAAAGTTTTTGTCTAAGGTAGGAATAGGGTACATATAGAAATAACTAGAATACATTGAGGCAAATAGAAAAATACAACAGAGGCTCCTAAGAGACAGTTTCAAACAGTCACTACACATAAATATTCTTTTCTTAATGCACAGGTTAGAGAAACTGGCCTCCCATGTGCAGATTAACAGCAGCACTGTAGACTCTGCAGTGATGTTATCACTCCCATTTGTGTCTTGAGCTTTTTGGTCTTCGCTTTTTTCTGGTCACCTGATCCACCAACCTCGTTAGAGATTTGTCACTTTTATGGATAACCAGCTTTTGGGTTCACTGATTTTATCTACTGCTTTTCTGTTGTCTAGTTCCTAGATTTCAGACTGACCTTAATATAATTGTTGTTTTCTGTTTGGTATTTAATTGCTTCTTCCTTTTCCTAGCTTCTTGAAATGGAATCTGAAATAACTGATTTGAGAACTTAATTGTGTTTTTATAAGGCATTTTTATATAAATTTCTCCTTATTTATTACTTCATCAGCATTTAATAGATTTTGACATATAGCATTTTAATTTTCATTCAGTTAAGATACTCTGTAACTTGCCTTTTGATTTCTTCCTTAACATAAATTATTTTGAAAGGGGTTATTTAGTTTTCTAATTTAGAGGGATATTTCTCAGGAATCTTTCTGCTCTTAATTTCATTGTGGTCAAAGAAAATACTTTGTATGTCACAATTTATTTTGAAATAGTATGAAACTTTTTATGGCCCAGAATATGGTCTGTATTGGTAGATGTTTTATATGTACTTGTAAAGAATTTGCATTCTATTGTTGTTGAGTACAATGTTCTATGTATGTCAGTCTGAATTATTCTTCATACAACTCTATTCTTGATTTTATGTTGTCAATTTAGTGTCTATTGCTGCTTCTAATTTCTATATTGACTTCTGCTCTTTAAGTTACTATGTACAGTGCCATATAGCTCCCTCTAGTGACTAAACTAAAACTTTTATATTTTCAAAATCACTTTTCTGAATGTTTAGAGAAATGTATTTAATTTAAAAAATAGCAAATTCTTTAGGGCTTACAAATTGTTTTCAGATGTTTCTCATCATAATTTAATTTGTTACAAATAATAAAACCTTTTGATATCTACATACATATATACAGTGAGTTAAATTTTTTTTCATTATGAGGGTCTAATCATTTATGCCATCTTTCCAATCTTTTTTGTCAATTCATGTACTGTCTAGAACTTTTATGTTTAAAATAAAAGATTTGCCTCCAGAGTAACCAACTGAATGATTGTGCCTTTTCTTCTACATCTACCTAGATTATATAAATTTGTCATTCCCTAAGTCAGCCATTTCATATGAAGTAATTGAATATCTATTATGTGCTACTATTATGAAACTGTGTCCCTGGAAAGTTGTATATTGAAGCTGTAGTCCTCAGTCCTTGAGAAGGTGACTTTATCTGGGGACAGGTTCTTTACGAAATCCAAACAAGGTCATCAGGATGGGCTCATACTGAAAGTGATTTCTTTTTTACAAACAAGAGAAACTTGTTTATATATACACATATACAGGAGGAACATCATGTGAACACAAATCCAGTCTTCTACAAGCCGAACACAAATGCCTGAAACTCACTGTTCTCTCATAGCCCTTACAGTTTAAAATTACAGAAGCAAAACTGCTCTTGAGGGCATATTTCATTGAGATATTTTAGATTAATTTTTCTTGGTCAGAAATGATTTCTCCTCTTCAATTTTACAGTATGTATAAAGAACTTGTATTTAAATTTGTTTTATGTACCTTAATACACTCAGATTTGGTAAATGATTTTTAAGCCTTTTTAATTATTTATCTGAGAGAGTGGGTGAGTGAGTATCAGAGAGAGAGAGAAACGGAGAGAGAGAGAGAGCGAGTATGCTTGATCAAGCACTCTCTCCCATTTGCTGGTTCATTATCCAAATGTTCCCAAGTGGCTGGGGAAATTCAGTCCCAAGAAAATCAAGGATTTTAGATGATTAAAGTTCACGCCTGCAAAGGAAGGTTTGCTGCTTCACAAAGAACATCAGAGGTTCAGGAAGAAATGATAGCACAGGTGCATTTTATTCCTTGTGTCTGGAGTCCCTGTCAGATACTGAAAAGGAGAGTCTAAACTGGCCAAATACTTCTAAAAGTAGGGCTACTAAGCCATGTGGAAAACCACAGTATCAGTAAGTATCACAGTTTGGTTTTGCTCCTGGAGGCAGACCTGGCTATAACTGTTTCGGATTCCCTTCCTCTATTCTTCTTGTACCTTCTGCATATTTTGTCTTAATTCTGCATGCAAAGATTTCTTGAATTATCATTAGTTTCTAATGTTCCTTGTTTTTAATTCTGTGTACTGCTTCTTAAACAGATGGGAGTTCTCCCAGTTATTTTTAGATAGAGAATAGCAGAGAGGAGAGGGATTAAAATGACTCCTCTATTGGATGTGTATTTCAAGTTGCTTTGATTCTCTCAGGTGCTTTAGGGAGAGCTATGAATCCTTCTTCATTGCTAGTTCTCTCACAGTCCTGTTCACAGATCAATATTCATAGCTACTTCTGTCACAGATCAATAAGCAGTGCTCTCAGGCATACTAACCTGTTGGCATAATCAGCTTTCTTGTTCAAACACGCCATCTGGGCTTCACCAGGGACATCTTGCTCTCATGAAACTCGCAATAGTGACAAAGTTCATTTGAATTCCCAACCCTCATAATCATCAAGTAATCGGAGGTTCTCTTTTGGTAAACATAGCCTCCTCTTCTTGAGAAACTCCTACTGACTGTTACAGTAAATCAAGGTTCGCATTTGTTTTTTGTGCTGAAAAGCAATGCCTCATGATAGTTCATGTAGACCTCTGATTGCTTTGCAATGTTTTCCTGTATTGCCCCTAATCAGCTTCCTTCTTTGCCATGATGCTTTTCCTCCTAAATCCACTGACACAGAACTGAAAGAGATTGTCTAGAAATTTCTATGGGAGCTGTCAGGGCCATTCTTCAATCAGACCTACAGGCTGCTGCTCACCACCTGGAGACATTCATTCTCTGCCCAGGGATTAAGTATGATGGGCTCAGAGGAGATGTGCAAGGAACCATTACAGCCGCCTGCAAACACATGCTACATTTTCACAGGGTGATTTCTACCTCTACTCTCTGAAAACAGCAAAACAAAGAGATGAGCCCAAATAGCCGGCCCGCGTAAGCACTGTGTCTAAGTATGTATCAGGATGGTTTAGGATGCTGCTGATAAAAAAAAAGTCTCAGTCTGCCTTGAGGTTACAAAACACAGATTCCAATGGGTTTTCTTATATTTTTGTTTTTGTTTCTGTTGTTTCTATATTTAAGAAGGAATAAAATATTGAAATGCTGTTGAGGATAAGATTTTTTCCCTTTGCTTGAGTTCTAAATCTCCCAGTATTTCAAAGGCAAATTTTTAAAAGGATATCAATTGCAAGACGTGAGATTAACCTCCTTGGATAGTCCCCAGAGCAGCAGGAATGATTAGTTAGTGAGAAGAAGAGATTCTGTTTTTGTTTTTCACAGTGTATGAACACTGGCCTTTGTTTCTTTTTTTTCTTTTTCTTTTTGACAGGCAGAGTTAGACAGTGAGAGAGAGACAGAAAGATCTTCCTTTTCCGTTGGTTCACCCCTTAAATGGCCGCTACGGGGGCTGCTATGGCTTGTGCGCTGCGCCAATCTGAAGCTAGGAGCCAGGTGCTTCCTCCTGGTCTCCCATGCGGGTACAGGGCCCAAGCACTTGGGCCATCCTCCACTGCACTCCTGGGCCATAACAGAGAGTTGGCCTGGAAGAGGAGCAACAGGGACAGAACCAGTGCCCCAACTGGGACTAGAACCGGGGATGCTGGCACCACAGGAGGAGGATTAGCCTAGTGAGATGCGGCGCCAGCCATGGCCTTTGGTTTTGTAAATTTTTGCTCCACTTGTAAAGCAATGAAGCCTTCATGTCTCCACTGCAGATAACTGCAGTCGTCATTTTGGGTATTCAATGTTTATCAACTGTGATGTCAGGGTAAATGCTTATCAGCCTCAAAAATTCTGTAGTATGAAAAACCTTTCACTTTTCACTCATACTTCCCCCTAAACGTTCTCAACTTCCAAGAATATGAAAAAAAAATGAATGACATGTTTATTACTGTCACTTTTAGCTGATATTTGGCCATTCATTAACACATTCTAAAATATTGAAAAAGTACCTGACAAATGTGAGGTTATATATTATCATTGATACTGAATAGGAAAAGTATGTGAATAAATATACAAAATTATTCTTAATAACTATGCTTGTTATTTTATAGATCTTTTTCTAAAATAGTGTGTATATAAAATTTTATGAAAATTTAAACTATAAAACATCTTTTTCCCTATATATACATATTTTTGCAGATGTACATAGAATAGATAAATATATATACACATACACATGTAGTATAAAGTAATGGACATCTTGTACCAACATCTCTCTCTATATATAAATATTTATATAAAACATATATCATATATATAACATAGTACATATAAACATATATAGTATACACATATATGTGTGAATATAATATGTATCATACTATATATAACAACCTAAACTAGATGTAACCTAGAGTTCAACTTTTCTCAGAATACTTAGAAGGATGCATTAATCATTTTAAGTATTCAAAAACTATTAGTCAGTTGATGCAAAATAATGATTCAAAGAGGAGAGGCTAGGTATGAGGCTTCAGTCAGGAAGTCCTCCACTAGGTTACTTAATGCATATAGTATCTTTTTAGAGGAATGCACAAAAAATTTGAAAACAGAGTTATTTTATATTCCACTGAGTATAAATCTATATTCACATTTCCTCTCTGAAACAATAATTCCCATGAAAGTCACACAAGTAAATGTTCATTTTCATCTCCAGAATCCCAATTATATGCCTTTCTTTCTTTAGTTAGACCTATAGGATTATGGCCAAGTTACTTAGGGATGGTAAGCAACTGTCTGTCTCTTTAGTTTGAAATAAAGAACAGAAAATAAAGTCATGCTTTTCTTAAAGAATTTATATTTGGCAAAGAAGGAATTTCCTCCAAGTGAGTTATGAGGCATTGAGCAAGCATAACCATGCTGAGTTCTGGCATATATGTTTATCATTGGATTCTCAATGTTGTGCTTCGATCACTTGTATGCACATTTAATTCCCCACAAGGATACAGATATGTGCTGCTAGGCAGAAAGTAGCTATGCCTTATTTGGGCTTCTATTCCCATATACATTGGAAGCTTTCTCTGCATTTGCGATTAGGGTGAGGATTATTAAGCAAGCCTGGGTTCAGTTTCCTTCCTCCCACACAGAAACATAAAGTGAAAAATACTGTTTGAGTACTAGTTATAGCATTAAATCTCAATGTACAGCACACTAAGGACAAAGATCCTACATGAGGAGTAAGTGCACAGTGACTCCTGTTGTTGACTTAACAAATTGACACTCTTGTTTATGGCATCAGTAATCACCCTAGGCTCTTGTCATGAGCTGCCAAGGCTATGGAAGCCCCCTGAGTTCACTGACTCTGATCATATTTAGACAAGGCCATGGTCAAAGTGGAAGTTCTCTCCTCCCTTCAGAGAAAGGTACCTCCTTCTTTGATGACCCATTCTTTCCACTGGGATCTCACTCGTGGAGATCTTTCATTTAGGTTTTTTTTTTTTTTTCCCCAGAGTGTCTTGGCTTTCCATGCCTGAAATACTCTAATGGGCATTTCAGCCGCATCCGCATGCCTTGTGAATAGTGTTCGCGACAATAGCCCACTCCTGGGAATTTACCCAAATGAAATGAAATCCACCTATCAAAGAGTTATCTGTACCTCCATGATTGTTGCAGCTGAATTCACAGTAGCTAACATATGGAATCAACTCAGATGTCCATCAACTGATGATGGGTAAAGAAAATGTGGTGTATATACACTATGGAATACTATTCAGTCATAAATAAGAATGAAATCTTGTCTTTTGTAACAAAATGGATGCAACCGGAAACCATACTCTTAGTGAAATTAGCGAGTCTCAAAAAGATAATTATCATATGTTTTCTCTGATATGTGGTAGTTACATTGAATATCAAATAATGTATAAGAATGAAATGGTCATTTTGGGATATCACTGCTGTTCTTAGCCCTTGTTTATACTCCCATGGAACTATGGTCTTCCTATTTTTCACTTGTTGAATATCATGATTAGTGTCTAATTAAGCCTGTGGATATGGAGTGGATTGAAATTACATCTTTGCACTGATGAAGAGAGAGGAGAGAGGAAGGAGGATTGGGCAGGAACAGGGAATGAGGGAAATGTGTTTGTCTTCTTGGAACTGTACCTATGGAATGAATACATAAAATCTGTTCTCTGTATATTAATTTTTAAAATGTAAAAAAAATAAGTAATCTGTCCTATACAGCTTGATGTTAATGAACTCCTTTTATGGGTCTTAATCTGTTGCATTTCCTGTGACTCAGCCAAGCCTCCCACTCTGTTGAAAGGAGTTATGGAGCATTTTTAAATAGTTTGAAAAATGCACCATTTATGCTTTAATGACTTCAAGGTTGTTATATTTGGCCACTCAAATGCAAACATTTGCCCTGGAATTGGCCATACCACCCCCTTTCACCAAAATAAAATACCACTCATCATCCAGCAGTTAACTTTCACTGATCACTCATTGCGGGTAGACACTTGTCTGAGCACTTGTCATCCATCAGCTCATTTGATCCTCTTAATACCCTTCAGGAATAGATACTATTATTACTCTCATTTTTCAGATGAGCAAACAAGAGACACAGAAGGCTGAGTAACTAGCTGAAGCTCTCACAGAGAAACTGGGATTCTGAAACAGGCAATCTGGCCCCTTGATTGCTTTTTGCCTTCTCCTGCCCCAGCCCACTACCTCCTGGTGCATCACATTTATCTGTGCTCCAGCCACACTGGACCACTTTCCATTTCTACAAACACATTCCTATTGCTGCAGTCCTCTGTTAGATTCTGTGTGAATGCACTGGCATCACCCCCTCTGTGATTGCCATACTTCTCTCTGGGTTTTCTTTAAAAAGCCATATCCATCTGCCTTTAAGGCATTAAGTAGACCTATGGAGAAATTTTGCAGCTGGGGCATATTTGGGAAGATATTCAAAAGGGTGTGTCAGCTTACTCAGTTTGTACCAGCAGTTGAGAGGGAGGAAGCTAGAGAAAAACATTATAGTAAAAAGGTAGGTTAGAGTTCCCCTTCTATGCTAAACCAAAACTCCTTACTTGTCTGATAATGGAGAAGCACAGGGTACCATGGCAGGTGTCATGGTATGCAGGGGGAACTTCAGTGAAATTTGAGAATGCATAGGGTATTATGGGAGGAGCCAGGGTATAGCCGAGGATTTTAGAGAAATTTGGAACAGCGTCTATGATCAATGGATGTGACATTATTTAAATATTTAACATGTAAATATTAAGTATTCAACATTTAAATAATCAGTGGGACCCTGTTAGTGTATCCAAAAACTGTTGTATAGGTCATCTGTATGACATTCTAAAATCTCCAAGTTCTCTATTCATTTCTCCCCTTTTCCTTTATCACATACAGGATTATTTTTAAGTAAAAACTGATTGATATTCTTGCATCAAAGCAGTGGGGTAATCTGTAACACTTCCCTTCTGTTTTTCAGAGCACAATACATTGAACACTCTGATTGTCTCATCTAAGGGCCAATATGTTCAGGTACCATGTTCACAATACATTTCAAATTCTGTTCCTGGGTCTTATTTTAAACTCATTCAGAATTATAATTTCTATTTTCTGTGTTGGAAATAAATTGTGTTATCTTCCTGATAATGACATATTTAACGTCATCTCTCAGGGCTGGAAGGTTAAGAACTGAAACCTAGTAATTCAAGTGCACTGTTTAGCCTGTACCCTCTGCCTCCTATCCTTTCATCTACTTTATTACTTCCTGCCTTCAGACATCTGGGTCTTCCTGCATCAGACACACTACTACTCTATAGAGGTATTAAACCCTGGTTTTCATATCTCTGATCTTTAAACAAATGATCAAACATTAGCCTCCGTATCCTCCAGCTTCAGGACATCATAGGAAGACATCTCAACAGGATTAGCATTGCTTTCAGCATTGACCTTCTCATCTCTAAATAATTCATTTATTTTTTTCTCATTTTATGTGAAAGAGAGGGAAGAGAGATCTTCCATCATCTGGTTCACTTCCCAAATTCCCATAACAATTAGGGCTGGACCAGGCCAAAGCCAGGAGCTCCAAACTTAATCCAGGTCTCCCATGTGGGTGGCAGGAACCCAAGTACTTGAGCCATCATCTACTGCTTCTCAGGATACACATGAGAAGGAAGCTGGACCAGTGGGTCCAGTGTCATGATTTGACCAGCTAAGGCACTGCTTGTGATATGGGCTTCTCATGTTGGAGTTTCAGTTTGAGTCCCAGCTATTCCACTTCCCACCCAGCATTCTTGCTCATGTGCCCAGGAAAGCATCAGAAGATGGCCCAAGTGCTTAGCCGCCTGCCGTCTGATGGAGTTTCTGGCTCCTGGCTCTGGTATCTCCCAGATGTGGCTTTTGTGGACAGTTTGGGGAGTGAAGCAGTAGATGGAAGATCTCTCTCTACTCTTCCTTCCTCTCTCTCTCTCTCTCTCTCTCTCTCTCTCTCTCTCCTCTGCCTTTGAAATAAATTAGTAAATACACAAATATTTAAATTAAAAAGGCACAAGAGTCAGGACTGGAATCAAGCACTCTAACAAAGGGTGCAACTGTCCCATGTCTACTCTGAGCTTCTGTGACTTAACAGTCTCCAAATTTCCATTCTACTCCCTGGCGGCTCCTTCTTAGCCTCTTGGCATTTCAGCCTCCTTGGACCTTTAAAGTTTGCTATGCCTCAGGCAGGTCTCTGTGCTTTCTTTTTCTCACTGAAACATTCTTCTTGCTTGGTTATCAAACATACATTAGATGGAACCATGACATTTCAAGGATCCTACATGAAATAAACCAGGTTTATTTCAAAGATAAGTAAAACTCAGATGAATGTCATTTTTTCTCAATTTGAGCTAATATTTCCAAACTAGATCTGTTCTCTGAGTTCCATGCCCAACTGCTCACCTCAATCTCCCTTGGATGTCTAATAGTTATCTCACATAAAACATGTCCAAGATGGAATTGTTGCATCAATCCATATTTTTTCAATTCCAAGCTTTTACTGTCATTAAAGGCTACCAATTAAGAGTCATTCTGGATTTATAAATTTTTCTCATTTCCAAAATAAAATATATCACCTAGTCATTTCTTTTTTTCTATCAATTCATATGTTGGGCTTCTTGTTCCGCTCTAAACTGACCAGCCCAAATGACCTCACTACACAACTGAACACTGTTATAAGCCACTCACTGTTTTTCCTGCTTCCATTTCAGTTCCTAGCACCATTCTAATCTCCACACTGTAACAAGAGGAATCATTTGAAAATATATCGCCATTTTTCCTTTTGCCCTGGATCCTCTTGCTGCCCTGAACTACCCACTCCATGCCTCCTGGCCTGCTTGCTCCTCCACATGGCTGACTCCTGGTGTTTGGTACAAATCTTTCTTAGATAGGGTCCTCACTCTCCTATGCATTTCTCTCACTGAATAAAAAGCTTAAAACTTATCATGCTGCCTCTTCTCTGAATATGAGGCAAGAACTCATAGGCTTATTAAGATTCTGAACTATTAATAAGTACCTGGTAACCTAAATGGTATCCTGGGTGGGACCTTGAAGGGATATTTAAGAGACTTTCAAAATTTATTAAAAGAAAAAAAGTAGGCAACATGATAAAAAAAGAAAATATATAACAGATTCTCATATTAAATAAATAAACAGGCAAAAATATCAACAGCAAAAATACTTATTTAACAACTTCCTAGTACATTCAGATGAATGCAATATCCTTACTGCAGGGATCCGCAAACTATAGGTGGCAGGTGACACAGGGTTCACTGTTTGCTTTTGTAAATAACTTTGTTTAGACAGAGCCTTGTTAGTTCATGGGCTGCCTATTGCTGCTTCTGTGCTACAATGCATACTAAGTCATTGCACTTGGCCTGCAATATCGATAATGTTTGCTAACTGAATCTTTACAGAAAATATTTGCTGATCCCTAGCTTACATGGTCTTTCACAATCTAGTTTCTGTCTAGCTTTAAGCTCATTCCTAGTTATTCTGCTCTTAGCTTATTTATTCCTCTTTCTGAAAAGGTTTTATTCCTATTATAGCGCCAGTGCTGCTGATTCATTGTCAAGAAGGATTTCTTTACATTTGTTTTCCTTCTGTAGGCAAGGCATCCTCATTTTCTGGATTTTTTACTGATACTTTTTTATTATATACCTCTCATCTCTGTGGAGAGAAGTATTCCTTGACATCCTATCTAAGGCTGCCCCAAGTTGCTCTCTATCTCATTGCACTTTTTGGAACATTTACTTTAAAGTACTTATCATAGTTTGTAATTAAGTTTAGAGTTTTACTCACCTCTCCTCTTTTCCTACAATAGAGGCTCCATAAAATAGGAGCCTGTCTTATTCATTGCCTGTCTTATCCATTGCTCTATCCCAGCAACTATATAGAGTTGGATACATTATATGTGCCCAATAAATACTTGTAAATGAATGGATTGGATCACCATCTTTGGCTTCCAAGATTAGTTTCCACCACAACAATTTCCTACCAGGCACTCAGGAGCTAATGCTGCTGTGCTACTGCAGATTCCCTAGTGTTCTTAGAACCCCAAAGTAGCATTTCAGGCTAATCCAGATAAAATAAAGCATGGTCATTCTCCTGTTTTTATGATTACATTTTTTGTCTAGGTCTTGGAGCATTGTTATTAATGCCACTGTGTTTTATGTCATTTTTAATGAAACATATTTGTATTTCTGCTCCTAGCCCGCAGCCTCAACCAGGACTGGTTATCAGTCCTTGATGTTCAGGGACAAGGGATAAATCCAGATGACAAATACATGCTCCATTAAGAATCAGCTTAGTTCCAGATGCTCACAGTCTTGTGCCTATACCAACATTGTCTCATTGAACTTGTTTCCCCTGGGATGAGTTCTTATCAAGGAGGCTTCTAAACTACTCTTATAACTAGTGTTCTTAGAAGTCTGCCTTTAAAGCGTGAGATATCCCCTTCCTTTAACAATCAGTTATTAAGTCCCTACTGCACCGGACTCTGATCTAAATGCTAAGAATGCATGGGTAAACCCAATGGGTATGAAATGTGTTTAAAGTTTTGATATTATACTCTGGCATGACTGAGATCTTTGACTCTTAGTTTCTTCATTTGTAAGTTGGGATGTAATAGCATCTGTATTATAAATTTATTGTAGGGATTATATAACATATATATAATACTTAACATAAAATCTTACACAAGCAGGTACATAGAAAATTGTAAGTATTAATTATCTATTCTATGGTTTGCCAGTGGGAAATAAATACTAACAATCAACTAATACTTCTTGGATATTTCTATCATTATTGGTTTTCTTACCCAGCTCATACCTGAACATGATGCCCCTACAAGGACAAACTTTCTAACATTCAAATTATAATTTTATGATATTGTCAAAGTATTCTTGCAATATAATTGTTATATAATGATTATAAAGTGTGTTTTAAAACATTTATGTATGTATGTATGTATGTATTTGCTAGCCAGAGAGAGGGGGAATCATGGAGAGAACTCCTATCTCCTGGTTCACACTCCATATGCCCACAATGACCCTGTGCAGGGGCTGAAGTCAGGAGCAAGGAACTCAATCCAGGTCTGCAATGGGTGGCAGGAACCCAGTCATTAGAGCTATCACTACTGCTTCTCAGAATCTACACTGGCAGGAGGATGGATTCTGAAGTGAAACTGGGTATTGGGTTGAGGCATTCACATATGGGATACAGGCATGTTAGCTGGTGTCTTAATCAATAGGCAAAACATTCATGCTAAAGCATCTAAATTTTAAAATGTGTCCTTGCTGTGTTAGTGCTCACCTTGAGAGTACCAGTATAGGGCAACCAGGATTTCAGGAACTGAGTTCTGAATTTCCAATCTCAGAGAATAGTCATGAAGACAGCCTTGTCTTCTGCTGTATCCTGTCCTAACACTTCCACCCAGTGTTTTGGCTATGTGGTATATTGGCAGCAAAAAATGTTATTTCTCTGTATTTCACAATGAAATGTTTCCCAAACAGTAAGAAATAATGTCAGAGAATTTTGGAGAGGGTAGGAATTAAACAAATAAATGGATGTCATTGTTTAAACAATTCATCTCCAAAATTCAGGGCTAGCCAGTGTGATGGTATCAAGGTGGGGGGTACTTTTAAGAGGAAAGTAGGTCATGAGGGCCCTTCCCACATGAATGGGATAAGGAGCTTTATAAAGGAAACTTACCCCCATCCCTTCTGACATTTGAGGACACAGCAAGAGACCCGTCATCAGACACCCTATACTGATGCCTTAATCTTGAACTAGAAGTTCCAAGTCTTTGGAACTGTGACAAGTAGATTTCTGTCCCTTATAAATTATCCAGTCTGTGGTATTTTGGTATAGGAACACAAACAGGCTAAGACAATAGGTTGTAAAATTTGATATTTGAGAATGTTTTCTCAGATGGCCCAGATGTTTTAAATCAATGTGTTTGCTGTCCATTTCTTAAGCTTAATTTATTCCTGGATCTTTCTACCTAGCAGTGCCATTTTCTAAATATTCAAAGAGCTTTGAGTTTACTGAAGTTATTGTTCTATACTTTTAATCCACCATTATAATTCTTTTGGAAGGTGAATGCTAGATTTAATATTTATTTGTATTTGAGTATTTGCTATATAAAATTGAAAAAGGAATACAGGATGGACATTTGGTACAACAGGTAGCTGCCACAGGGTTGTCCACATCTCATACTGGGGTGCCTGGGCTTGAATCCCAGCTCCACTTGCCATTCCAATTTCCTATTAATGCAATCTGGGAGGCAGTAGATGATGGCTCAAATAGATGGGTCCCTGCCACTCATAATGGACATCAGGATTGAACTCCTGGTTCCTGGCTAACCTGGCCCAGTCTGACTGTTGTGGGGTATTTTGGTAGGAATCAGGGATAGGAAATTCCTCTCTCACTCAATTTCTCTCTTTGATGTCAAACAAATAAATTTGTAAACAATTTAAAGGAATATTTCAAAAGCTGAACTAGTAGATGATGAATTTCCCTTCTGTAAAAGAAATTAAAGGCAACTCTATTAATATTTTATACTTCTTTTGATTATTTACATCAAAATAAGCATAACTGAAACTTTAATTCCAGGTTGCCCCTCTTCCAGGCCAGCCCTCTGCTGTGGCCCGGGAGTGCAGTGGAGGAAGGCCCAAGTACTTGGGCCCTGCACCCCATGGGAGACCAGGATAAGTACCTGGCTCCTGCCATCGGATCAGCACGGTGCGCCGGCCGCGGCGGCCATTGGAGGGTGAACCAACGGCAAAGGAAGACCTTTCTCTCTGTCTCTCTCTCACTGTCCACTCTGCCTGTCAAAAAAAAAAAAAAAAAAGAAAAGAAAAGAAAGGGGAAGTTCTTATAAACACACACTCTAGATTCATAACTCATTACTGCTTAAATTTAAAGAGGCTTCCTAATAACAATTGTATTTTATTTAAAGCATTATTTTTAATTTATCTATCGTATTTAGTGGACCTCTTTTCTCTTTTTGGCACATATTTAACACTCACACATGCTATCAAGGGAATTGGTTAAATATTCAGAATAAGCATTGTAAGCAATAACTTCAAGTTAAAAATCATGTCCTGTGTCTGTTTGACACAAATTTAATTTACTTATATTGTTAATTTATGGTTTTGTCTTTGTAGAGGAACCTAACTGACTGTAAACATGAAAATATTATTTTCCAATCTACAAGTCTGCTGGAATTCCACAGTTCTGTGTTTGCCCCTTGTAGGCAAAACTCATTCTATTTTCACATGAAAAGACCAAGAATCTACCACATTTCTATTTAAATTTTGAACTTTTAGAAAGGATGAAGAAATATCATAAGTGAATTCCCTAATTTTTATTCACCACTACCCAACATCTTGTTGACTGACAAGGAAATATATGTGCAAGAATCTGGGAGCTGGTGTTGAGAACACCTTAGAAATGTGAAGGAATGGGAGTTTGGCCAACCAGGATTTGCCAGTGATTAAAGTTTTGGGTACCTTTTTCTTACAGGGCTACATGTTGGCAGAAGCCATGCATTCTCAGTGATTGTTTCTCAGTGCTTGACCTGACCACAAAGTTACAGCTGCTGCTTCATCTTTTGCCAATATCCAACAGGGCAAAACTTGATTACAGTCACACTTCACTGCTACTGAATAGCTCAGATTGCTTTTTCAGAGTGGTTGATAGCCAGTCTAATGTGCTTCTACAACACCAAGTTTCTGCTATTGTTAAGTAAATATTATTCTCCAAGCCCCTCAGAACATTACATGGACCCATTATATCAATGACATCATGCTGACTAGATACAAGAAAAAAGCATGCTCGGAGCCTTATAACACTTATGTGCTGTTATGGTTGAAGATGAAACTATGAAGATTCAAGAACTTGTCATTTTAGAAAAATGGTTAGGGGTATAGAGATCAGGGTTGTGCTAGTATATGTCCTCCAAAATTAAAGGGAAATTGGTGCTTCTTGTTTCTCCTACCACTGAAAAGGAAACTTTGGTTTTGGGTTTTGAGGCAACATTTTTGATGTCCAGCAAGACTGTTGTGGCCCAAGAAGGAAGCTAGCTTTGAATGGAGCTGGGAGTAAGAGACAGCTCCGAGGCAGAGTACAAACAACTGACCCCACAGGACAAACAACATGGCACACTCTTTGGTGCTGGAGGACTTGATGGCAGGAAAAAATGAAGGTGGGGTCACTAGTAAGTATCAGTGAGAGAACTAGATTCCCTAGTAGACATCTGGACAAAGAAGAGGCCAGACCCAGGAAAGTTACAACTACAGAGACCATTGTGAAGGAAAGAGTTTGACTCCACGAAAGAGAAGGAGGCTATAGATGCTGGAACCTGATGAGCAATGCAGAGAAGGATGAGATGAGGTCTCAGCTGGAGAAGCCTCTTAAGAGGCAGTAAAGGAGTTGAAATTTTATTCTGAAAACAAAGCAGGATTTGAAGGAGAATAATAGTAAGATAAGATTTACAGTTTTCATATATCAGTCAGTTGCTAAAAGTGAGTGCATTATAGGAGAGAGAAAACTTTACCTTTACTACTTGGGCTTCATGGTGGGATTCAGGACAATAAAGACTTCCCCTTGAGGATACAGTGAAATTGCTGGATACTCAAGTTCACGTGCATATCACAATTTGAATAGTCAAATAGCTCTGACTTATATTCAGCTTAGAATCCTAGCCAGATGACTTGTCATTGAAACTGAAACAAAAAAAATCTACCCAGCTATTCACTGGATTTTTCTCCCCAACTTACTGGTTTTTACTTTGGCCTAAAGTTATGTCTAATGAGGAGCAGGGGCCCTGGAGCCCTTCTGGCCTTTGTACCCCGTGATCTGAGAAATCAGAATGAGAGAATCTCTGGTGAGGGTGTGGCTAATTCTCTGTAGCATCACATAGCACAAGTTCCCATTAGCACTCCACTTAGATTTGGGAAGTGCTTTTTCTCATTATGCATCCATATTCTCCATATCAGGAATTTCTTTACATTTTTCTTCTTATAACTGATTAGTACTCTTTATGAATATTGCCTTGAAGCTAAATGGGTTGGAAATCATTCATGCAGCAGATAATACTTGGCAAATCATTATTTAGTAGATGGGTATATTTGAATAATTAATGCAAATAATTAACATACTCTAAGATAATTTTTGCTGTATTGGGATTATGGAAAAAATTCCTTTAACTATCTATGAAAAATTTGTATTAGACAAGCATCCTTGATGATTAAAATTCAATAAAAATCTGACTTGATTTTTTTGCCCCCTTTTTTAAGAAGATAAATGTTTCTGAAATGATTCATAAACTAAAAAGTCTGCTTTATGCTATCCAGCATTGAATTTATACTTGTGAAATATGCAAATATCTTCAGGGTAAAAATTTTGACTGTTGTTGAATTCAACGGAAGCACTATGATAAATGAAACTAAAATAACATAACTCCATTTTTCATTTTAACAACCTTAGCTAAACGGCTTCTCAGAATTAAGGTTCTTGAAGTAAATCAGTTTTAACAACTATGATCCCACTTTTCCAGTTTAATATTACTGGGCTTCAAGGGAACAATATCATCCTTCAATGTCAAACAGAACCAGAGGGCAAAGCCAGCTATGTAAGGAAGTCAGGAGTCAACCCAACAGCCACAAATTCAGCCTTATTCATTCCTTTGTCTTTTTAAAATTTAACAACATTTAATAAAATTTAGCATCTAAAAAAAAAAGAACTGCTAAGCAAAATCAAAGAAATCACAATACCAAATTTCTTAGAACACATGGGACAGTTAAAATCAAAATAGACTGGTACCGGTGCAAAATTAGACACATCGACCAATGGAAAAGAATAGAAGCCCTGAAAATTAAGCCGCAGATCTACAACCAACTAATCTTTGACAAACAAGCTGAAATCACTCCCTGGAGAAAGGACAGTCTCTTCAACAAATGGTGCTGGAAAAATTGTATCTCTGCATACAGAAATGTGAAACAAAAACCTTGTTTTTTTCTCTTCTTTTTTTGGTTAGTTGAGCCAATGGTGTGTCAATTTTATTCATTTTTTCAAAAAAACCAGCTCTTCGTTTGGCTGATTTTTTGTAATTTTTTTGATTTCAATCCTGTTGATTCCTTCTCTGATTTTAATCATTTCTCTTCTCCTACTAGATTTGGGTCTGGATTGCTGCAGTTTTTCTAGATCCTTGAGATGCAGTGAAAGCTCATTTGTTTGGCGCCTTTCCAATTTCTTGATGTAGGCACCTATTGCTATAAACTTTCCTCTCAGCACTGCTTTTACTGTATCCCATAAGTTTTGATATGTTGTGCTGTTATCCTCATTTACTTTCAGAAAGTTTTTGATTTCTCTTTTGATGTCTTCTATGACCCAGTATTCATTTAGGAGCATGTTGTTCAATCTCCATGTGTTTGCATATGCTCTAGAGATTCCTGAGTTGCTAACTTCCAACTTCATTCCACTGTGTTCTGAGAAGCTGCATGGTATGATTCTAATTCTTTTGAATTTGCTGAGACTTGCATTATGGCCTAGTACGTGGTCAGTCCTAGAGAAGGTTCCATGCACTGCTGAGCAGAATGTAAGTTATTTAAATGTAGGATTGAAAGTTCTGTAGATATCTGTTAGATCCATTTGGGCAATAGTGTCGATTAAATCTGCTGTTTCCTTGTTGATCTTCTGTCCGGTTGATCTGTCTGTTTCTGAGAGTGGAGTATTGAAGTCCCCCAGTACTATTGTATTGGAGTCTAAGTCTCCCTTTAAGTCCCTTAACATATCTTTTAAATAGACCAGTGCCCTGTAATTAGGTGCATATACATTTATAATAGTTATATCTTCCTGTTGAATTGAACCCTCTTTGTCTCTATTAACAGTTTTTGTGTTAAAGTTTATTTTGTCTGAAATTAATATGGCTATGCCAGCTGTTTTTTGGTTTCTGTTGGCACGGAATATCTTTTTCCAACCTTTCACTTTCAGTCTGCATGCATCTTTATTGGAAAGATGTGTTTCCTGTAGGCAGTAATTAGATGGGTTTTGTTCCTTAATCTATTCAGCCAGTCTGTGTCTTTTAACTGGAGAGCTGAGACCATTAACATTCAATGTGACTATTGATAAGTGGTAACTTTGCCCTGCCATTTTCCCAAAGATATTTTCTAGTATATGCTTTGACTTCCTATGATCTTTTACTGGGAGGTTTTCTTCCTTTACCTTCTTTCATATTGATGGTCGAGTTTCTGTGTTTCTGTGTGTAGCACATCTTTAAGCATTTTTTGCAGGGCCAGACGAGTGGCGACAAATTCTTTCAATTTTTGTTTGCTATGAAAAGTCTTTTTTCACCTTCATTCACAAATGAGAGCTTTGCAGGATAGAATATTCTGGGCTGGCAGTTTTTTTCTGTTAGTACCTGGGCTGTATCTCGCCATTCCCTCCTAGCCTGTAGGGTTTCTGATGAGAAGTCAGCTGTGAGTCTAATTGGAGATCCTCTGAGAGTAATCTGATGTTTGTCTCTTGCACATTTTAGGATCTTTTCTTTATGTTTCACTGTGGTGAGTTTAATTACAACGTGACATGGTGAGGATCTCTTTTGGTCATGTTTATCAGGGGTTCTATGAGTTTCTTGTACTAGGATGTCTCTGTCCTTCTCCAAACCCAGGAAATTTTCTGCTAGCATCTCACTGAAAAGGCTTCTAATCCTTTCTCTCTCTCCATGCCTTCAGGAACTCCTAGAACCTGAATGTTGGTTTTTTTAATAGTATCCTGTAGATTCCCGACAATATTTTTTAGATTTCTAATTTCCTCTTCTTTTCTTTGGTTTGACTGTATATTTTCCTGTGCTCTGTCTTCTAAGTCCGATATTCTCTCTTCTGCTTCACTCATTCTGTTTTTAAGGCTCTTTAATGTGTTTGTCATATGATCTATTGAATTCTTCATTTCATTATGATTTCTCTTCACTATCACAGTTTCATGTTCTACTAGTTGCTTCATTTCATCTTGATTTCTCCTTAATATTTCATTTTCATGAGATAGATTTTCTATCATGTTCAGTAAGGATTTCTGTCGTTCAAGAATTCCAGTGCTGGTGTGTAGACTCTGCAGCTGGGCTCCTGAGCTGTAGGTGTCCTTGCTCTCCCTGTATGTCCTCCATGTCACATCCACTAGATCCGGAAGTGTTTCCTCTGCAATTTTTTTCCCTGAGCCTTTCCCTGAAACTACAGTAATTCCACTTTTATTAAACTATCTTTTCCTGGACTATCAATGCACGCCCTCACTATTTGGCCATCTTGGCTCCACCTTCCCAAGAACCCTATTTTACACCTTACTAAAATAATCAACTTGCAGTGATCAAGAATCTAAATGTACAACCTGAGATCATCGAATTACTAGAGGAAACATTGGTAAAACTGCAAGACATTGGCATGGGCAAGGACTGCTTCGACAAAACTTCAGAAGCACATGCGATAAAAGCAAAAATGGAAAAGGGAATTACATCAAGCTAAGAAGATTCTGAACAGCAAAGGAAACAGTCAAGAAAGTTAAAAGGCACCCAACAGAATGGGAAAAAATATTTTCAAACTATCCATCTGATAAAGGAACATGTAAGAAGTGCGAGAAAATAACAACAAAGCAAACAATCCACTTAAGAAATGGGCCAAAACAAGAACAGCAGTTTTTAAAGGATGAAATACAAATGGCAAATACATGAGAAAATATCAGGATCACTAGCCATCAGGGGAATCCAAATAGAAACCACAATGATGTTTTACCTCATCCCAGTGATAATGGTGATCACCCAAAATCAGAAAAATAAAAAATGCTGTAGATGTGAAGGATGTGGAGTACCAGGTACTCTATTACACTGTTTGTTAAAATGTAAACTATTACAATCATCATGGAAGACAGTATGGAGATTCCTCAGAAATCTGAAAATAGATCTATCATATGAAATAGCCATCACACTCCTGGGAATTTACCCAAATGAAATGAAATCAGCATATGAAATAGTTATGTTCATAGCAGCTCAATTCACAATAGCTAAGATATGGAATCAATTTAGAGGTCTATCAACTGATGACTGGATAAAGAAATGTGATTTTATATATATATATATATATATATATATATATATATATATCACACAATGGAATAATACTTGGATATATAAAATGAATGAAATCCTTTCTTTTGTAACAAAATGGAAGCAATTGAAGATCATTACACTTGCTGAAATAAGCCAGTCCCCAAAAGAAAAATATCATATGTTCTCTCTAATCTGTGGCAGTTAATATAGAATACCAAAAAACTATAAGAATGAAACTGACATTCTATGATTTGATTATTGTTTATAGCTCTTGTCTATATTCTTGTAGAACAATGGTCTTTCTACTTACTATTTGTTGATCATTATTGTTAGTGGCCCTTTAAGCCTGTGATTATAAAATAAATTGAAAATATGTTATTGCAAAACTTAAAGAGAAAATAAGGAAGAAACACAGATGGAAAGAAAGAAGGGATGGGGATTGAGGCAGGGAGAATGGAAGGGCATTATGGTAATCCTTTATAATTGTATCTATAAAATACATGAAAAATGTTGTCTTTATATTAATAAAAATAATTTTAAAAAGAAAAATTCAACGACTGGCATAATACCAAAAAACAATGATTCCCTTAATCTGATGAAGATTTTGAAAATGAAACTACTGCAAACAACTTAGTACAGGGTTACTACAGCCTTTCCACCTAGAAGCAGACACACCTGAAGTTACTTCTTATTTCTCTGATTATAGATATATTCCTTTTTTTTTAATAAATGACTCCTTTTAAAATGCAGGTGTCCCCTTGAAAAATGGGAGTTAAAACTTTGCAGTGTTTGCTTGTTCTTCATTGGTTGATTTGAAATAAAGCATTTAGGAGTGGACATCATGGTACACTGAATTAAGCTGCTACTTGGGATGCCTTTTTCAGTCCAGCATCCTTCTAATGTGCCTGGGAAGCAGCAGATGACAAGCCAAGTACTTGGGTCCCTGTCATCAATGTGAGGGACCCAGATGGAGCTCCTGGCTCCTGGTTTGGTTTGTGCCAACCCCAGCTGTTAAGGACATTTGGGGAGTGAAACAGAAGGTAGAAAATTGGAGATCTTTCTCTCTTTCTCTCTTTTTCCTCTCCTCTCCTCTCCTCTCCTCTCCTCTCCTCTCCTCTCCTCTCCTCTCCTTTCCTTTGTCCCTTTCTCACTCCCTCCCTTTCTCTATTGCCCTGCCTTACACATAAGAACATTAACAAATATTTTTTTAAATAAAGACCTAAACATTTTAAGTTAAGAAAACCTAACTGGGAGAATGGTATTTTGACTCTACCTGCAGGTATTTTCAAAAGTGAGTAGGAAAGGGTTTACTTCAGAGTTCATCACACCTCCTGGGAGAGCTGTATGTTGGTACCTGTATATCAGAATAGGTTGTGTGTTGGTACCTGTATATCAGAATAGGTAGGGGTGAGAAGGAAGAGCTTATGAGAGGAGGTACAAAAATTTGAAAATTTAAGAGGTACCAGTTGGGGTTTGAAAGAAGGAACTCTGGCTTGGGTATCAGGAAATCTTGATTTTTATCCCAGGTTTATAAACAAAGCCATCATGTCTACTCTAGAGTAATAGATTCAAGACAGACTTAGACTTTGCAAATTTTGGGGGAAGTTCTTGGGAGAAAATATTAAAATTATGAAAACAAAGCTGGGTCTAGAACCAGCCCTCACAAGGAAGCTCTCTTGCTGGCACCCTGATTGCAGACTCCCAGTCTCCAGAGCTGAGGACAGTACATTTCTGTTGTTGAAGCCCCCCACTCTGTGGTGCTTTGCTCTGGCATCCTTAGCAAATGAATTGAGGTGATTTTTGTCCATTTCCTTTACTGTGAGGCGAGAGTGGAAATATCCCTACGCTTTCTGTTTCTTCTCAGCCTCTGCTGTTCCCACAGACTACATAAATTGGGTGGGATGTATTTCTCTGTGTCCAATGGTCCACCATCTTTCCCTTCTTTCGTCATCTTCATTTCCTGATGTAATATGTGTCCATCAGTCGTTTCTTTTAGAAGGTCCTGTAGTCTTTGCTACAGCTCTCTCCTCTCTGCTGCTTGTGCTCAGGGGTCCTGGCTCCCTCTGCTGAATGAAGGAGATTAAGGCAACCTCTGCCTTCCAGACATTTCCACTACTGCTAAGCAGACTCAGGCTGATGCAGTAAAGGAGCTACTTAACCAGCAGATGCGGTGAGGCAAGTGTTAGCCTCTCATCATCTTACTTTTTCTCATTCATAAATTGGGGTAGTCACTGTTGCTGCTATGGTGATCATTAAATGAAACAAAGCATGTAAATTAGTATACTACATGTGCTCAAGACTTGATGATGATGATGATGATGACTATTGTAATCATTGCTGTCTCCAAGGGAGTTTGGTAGCACCCGCTTCCTTTTCTCCAGTAAAATACATTTCAGAATAGGGTCAATGACTTCCTAGATCCAACTTTTGGAAATAACGAACAGAAGATTAAATATGTTGGTCAGGTTATCTCCTGCTGAGAAATACTTTAATTGCAGAATCCATTCTTGTACTGATGTAATAATATAATAAATTTAATTCTTATGAACTTCTGGCTATATATATATATATACATACACACACATACTATATACTACTACAGTTTTAATGATTTTGCAATTATTTTAAATTTTACTTTTTATGAATGAAGTTGAACACCTTTTCCTTTGATTATTTTCTTGTCAGACTATGGTATTTATTTGTTGAACTCTTTATTTAGAGGAGGCCATAAGCCTTTGACTATAATATTAATTAAAAGCATGTTATATCCAGAAAATAAGCAAAATATTTTTAAAATCCCTTAAATGATTAGGAGTTCTTGAGAGATGTTTGTTTATGCTGTGATAGAGACCGCATTTTACTTCTTCTCTAAATAACGTTTTAATATATAATTTCAACAATATGTTTATAATAGGGATGCCACCAGAGAAATGATGACGCAGATGGAACGTTTGTGGAGCTCAATGTAATTAGGAGATTTTGGCAAGAAAAAAATCTTTGAAGAAATAGAATCCAGTTCTTTACCCATGACAATTTAATGTTGTGCTTTTAATAAGCTCTGTTATTATTTATGATTTTTGCTATACCCACATTTTGGAAAAATACAGAAAAATGCATTCGAAATAGAGTCACTGCCATATTTTATAATGTTTTGTTTCAATGTAATAAACTATCCACCATGCCTTTAAAAATGACACCAAATACTATAAGTTCTAAATGTTTCCCATGGAAATATAACTAATGATGCAATAGTTATTTGGCTCAAATAAGTCCTTTAGAATCTCTTACACATTACTAATGGTTTAGTTTGTGATGACTGTCCAAATGATGTAAATATCTTTAGATAAATCTAAATATAGCCCCAATCAATAGAGAGTAACAGTCTGCTTAGTTCAAACTTGAGAACTAAATGAAGCTTTTGTTAATTAAACCATGATACACAGGGACCCAAAGCATCAAAATCTCCATTAGATCACTATAAATATCCACTAAGTGACATGTTGCAGAAAATTTAAACTCAAATGCAGAAAAGTGAATACAGCATTTAGTTTTCTTTATTAACATTGATCTTACATTACCTTATGAGCCCTAACTATATGCCAATGCTTAGACTAATTGCCACCTCTCCTAGTGTCAAAAACAGGCATTTTAAATACTTTTAGAGTTAAAAATTAATGAGGGAGATGAATAATAAATAACAAAATTGCAAATTGTGATTTGTACTTTGGAATAAACAAAGAGAAAGAAATAGTGGATAATGAGGGGTTGGGATGTGGTTGGACTTAGATAAGTGACAGCATTTCCCAGGAATGTGACCTTGATGCTGATGTCTGAGTGGTGCCCAGGAGCACATCACCGGGAGAGAGACTGGGAGGAACACTCCAGCAGAGCAGAGTACAAACGCAAAGGCCCCAAAGTACACAAGAGTTTGAGCTAGGGAGAAAATTAAAGAGTAGCATAAGGTTAGTGAGTGAAAGGAAAAGGGGATTGAAAAGATTTCTGACAGGGAGACAGAAGTCATATTATCTAAACAAAATGGCTATTATATTTTACCCAATGTGCAACAAGGGCCCTTAATTTCTGAAAGGAAGCAGTGCTGCCCTTATTATAGAAATCACACATTGACTTATCTCTTCCAAATGGTACCTAATATTCTCCTAATTCACAGAGCAAAGCAGGAGACAACATATGAAAGGAGGTAAAGGATGAGGGGCCAGTGTAGTGATGCAGAACTACATAGGCTAGGACAGAAAGAGAACATGCATCGAGAGTACCGTATGTAATTTTGAGAAAAGACTGATGGATGGCTTTCAATACTGAATTTATTTTTAATACAAATACTACCCTTTCCATAGTTGGAAGACTGCACTTCCAATAGGGTTACAATTTGTTCAGCATATTTTTCTTCATCATTCAATATGTGCCAGGAATTCCTCAATTTGATAAGATTTAACTTAGATCGTTACTGCAAAATGTAAGTGAAGGATAGGGAAAAATAAAAACTTTTGGTGCACAGTCAGATGTGTAGTTCATTTGGGACACTGCATATCATGGATTTATTTGAAAAATATTTGTGTACTGAGCCTATGAGTCTGAGGGCAAACTTCTGTGCACTCTGGTGTGTATGGAGTTGGCTAGATGAAGATCCTTCCTTGAAATAGCTCACATATAATGGATTTGAGATAATCACAATGGAGTCAAACTTGATTTGATTTTGAAGATTTTCTGAACATAAGAGTTCCAATTAATTCACCTATCCTACAAAAATACAATTACTATGAGCAATTATCACTAATTCTTGTACATATCTGTTTTAGACTATTATTCCCTTATAGAATCTTTACAAAATGAAGGAACTGATATATTGTGTGGAACTTTGAGCCAATAGTATATTTATCCATAACAATACTTTGTTTATTCACACAATACTTTATTCACGCTCATGAAAAATTTATTACCCTCCCTTTTAGAAGGAAACGAAGGCCCATGGAATATATTTAATACTCTCAAATTAAACTAGATATTAAACAGCAGAGATGTAATGTGGATGTCTTTCTGATTCTAATGTCATCTTTACTCAACTCCTGGCTATTACTGGGTCTTTGCTTAGGAAAAGAAAGTGCTTTTTCTCAGGAAAATGTGACATGCTTTAATGCAAATTATAGAACAATACATTTAAGGTAGACTTATGTGACCAGATGTAGAAAGATATTCAAAACATAATAGATAAGTGGAAGACAAAATACAATGAAACTGAAAACATATTAATTTATTAAATAGTAAACCTCAAACCCAATAAAATAAAATTGCAAGAATGTGAAGGGCAGATACTTAATGTTATAGACAAGTTTGGTAACCAAGTTTGCCCTTAGAAGGCAGTGAAATTAAGTGGAAAAGGAATTTTGACCCTGTACTCTGTGTGGTTTAAATATTTTTCATGACCATGAATCCTTGTGTTACTAAGTAATTAAATAAAGCACGTAAATGGGCATAAAAAAATTTTTGTTTTAACTACAATAATTGTGTGATGACTTGAGCAATTGTGTTTCCCCTGGGGCAAAGCAGAGTTCAAGACCTACCCGCATCCTCTGCAGAAGCATTCATTCTCTGGATGTCTAACGGATGAAGAGATTAACATCACACAACAGGTCTGGTGGCTGTCAAGTGCGTTACATCATCACGGCTGTCTGAGCTGTTCCTACAGACAAACTCGGGCTAAAGATTCCCGATCATCACAAGATCCTCAACAGAGCACATGTCAACTGGGAGGTTAGTTGCCACAAAGCTTGCTCTGGGCCTGGATTCATTCCTTTGGATCCAGGGTTGTTATTCCCTTCTGAGCAGCTAGCAAAAGCCTTTGTTTTTCCCCACAAGCACAGACCCTTACCTTCCCTAGTGTTTGCCAAGCACTTCTTCTGACTGTTAGTTTTCAGATGTTTTATACACCCCTTGAGAGAGCTGGTGTGCCGTTTCCATGACGACTCTCCTGAAGAGTTCTTTTGGCAACTGTACAACCTGCATGACGCAGGGGCTTTTCAAGTCTTCTGTAAAGCAGGCTATACTTGAGATGAAGCTCTGATTGCCAGGGAACTAAGTGGATCACATGTTCTGGGTCTGATACTTCTGTTAATATCACTATTTCCTCCTCAAAGCTTTTTCCAAAATAATTACCACTGGATCAGAAGTCTTGTACATAATTATAGCAGCAGATCCCATGAAAGGGAAACACTCACCCAGCACCAATGAACGTGCTAAGTTGACAAAACACGAACTAGAACTCCTAACTCCGACTTTAATGCAATTTCTATTGAAACATACCATGTTACTTACATGTGAACGTGTGTCTCTTGCTTACTTTGACTCACCCAGTCGTCACACAAAGACAAAACAAATGTGCCTCATAATCCACTTGTAGCAATAGATTTTTGAGATTTAATACGGAAATAGCAAAAAAAAAATTCTCTTTAAAATAACTGCACAAGAAGTTAATTTCTGCTACACATCTTTATTTGTCCTTCTGAAAAGCCCTCCCCACTGCCACCCTTCACATTATTTTTCCTTTTCTATTCCACCAAACTTCTCAAAATTCCCTTTACGTCACTGGCAACTCTGCTCTTCCCACACGCGCATCTTCAATTCAGGGGGGCATCTGAGCAGCTGCCAGATTTCGGTCGGTATTGAGAAACCCGTCCCACTCCAGCATGCCTCCTGACAGCCTCTTTCCTCCTCATATTCTCATTTTAGTCCTTGATACCGACAGAGAAACCTAACTGGGTTCAAAGGGGATTTCTCCATACAGATGAAAACACCAAGACCTAGGTCCTGACTGGGTAACAGCAAGCCCATTGAAGCAGAGGGCTGACTTCAGGGAATCTTGACACAGTCTAATGGTTTAGTGCTCTTTCAGCGGCACCATTCTCGACATTATCAGCTTCAATTTCATTGTCATAATTCTGCTGCTTAAAAGTAAATAAAACTATATTTGCTTCAGAAGAATTGGGCTTTACAATAATTGTGAGTTAGGCTTATATTGGAACTATGTGAAAAACCTCTTTCCTCTGAATATTTTTGTGTTTTTGATGGAATTGACTAAAAAACAGAGAAAATTTATCAGTGATTTTCGTTAGGGATAACCCTTCTGTGGGTCATGTTGCAAGAGTGTTTTGATAGCAACTTCAGTTGGTGTCTGAAACCCATATAGGAGGGCCCTGATTTTGGAAACTCAGTATATTTCGTTCTCAAATTGGTAGGATTACTGATCCTACAGGTAAGACAAAACACAGATAAGACACTGAAATGACTCTTCTGCATAAAACTTGCTCCTGCTTAAAAGGATGATGGTGACCTCTGTTGATAAGGTCCCTTGAACAACAAAATTGTTTAATCTCCTAGCAGAGTATATTATGAGCTGAAGTGGTTTGGGGAAGAGGTAGTGTGGAGTGAGAATAGGGTTTACAAAGAGGACTTATAAATGTTCGGTTCTAGGTCCCAGTCTTCTGATACTGAAAAGCCTGATAGGGAACAAGGGAGAAGAAGATGCTACCAGGAGTACACGGTGCCTTTCTGTGGCAGCTGCATCTTCCAGATACTGCTGTACAACAGATTTTATTGATGCTTCACAGAACTGACCTAACTAGTCACAGAAATAATAATTTTATGATTGATTGTCATTGAATTCAAAACATTCTTGTCACTTTGGACAAGTTTAAAAAGTCAGGATATAAAGAAAATAAATTGAATAATATACCAGCTAGAAATGTAGTCCCCAAATCAGCATTGCTTTGCCAGCAAAGAGATTCATAAAAACCCTTTCTGAAGTGTTGATTTCTTATACATGCACATACACATATTCTATATACGTATATTTATATGCATACACTTGTTATAAATACATGTATACAAATCCCTGATCGAGTCTATTCAGGAAGTTTATACACTACAATTCTGCCTTTAAAATATACAGCAAATATTTTACTCACACACACACACCCTGTTTTATGAGTATTCAACATGAGTTAAAGTTTGAAACATGGAAGTAGCACTGATTACCATCACTATAGCTTCTGGCTAATGAAGAAGGAATCATCCAGTTTTTATACTGAGGGGTAACTGTCTACTTTGGCCAAACCCTGAGTAAGGGGATCTTTTATACTATTTATTTATATTCTCACTCTTTATCTGTGTGTTAGTCAGATTTCTCCAGAGAATGAGAGCCAATACCAAACAGAGGTAGGCAGAGAGAGAGGGAGAGAGAGACCTATAGCCATAGACATACAGCCAGAGAGAGAGATTGAGATTGATTATAAGAAACTGGCTCACATAATTGAGAAGATGCCACATCCAAACTGCATAGATCCAACACCCTAGTTCGAGCCCTCCGGCCTGAAGCTGCAATAGAACCAGAAGACTGAAGGTTTCAGTTCTCAGGTGGTCGGGCAGGAGAATTCTTTATCATCTGGGAAAGGATCAGCTTTCTGTTCTCTCCAGGCCTCCAGCTAATGGTAGGGCCCATGCACAGAAGGCAGGGCAAACCTACTTTACTCAGTTTACTAATTTAAATGTTAATTTCATGCAAATATCCCCACTCAGAAATACCCAGGATATTTCCCCAAATACCTGCCCCCCCCCACACACACCTGCATCAAGTTGACAAATTAAACTTTACATTCAGGGGCCTGCACTGTGGCACAGTGAGTTAAAGCTCTGACCTCAAGTGCTGGCATCCCATACGGGCACAGGTTCTAGTCCCAGCTGCTCCGCTTCCAATCCAGTTCTCTGCTATGGCCTGGGATAGCAGTGGAAGATGGCCCAAGTCCTTGGGCCCCTGCACCTGCATGGGGGACCCAGAAGAAGCTCCTGGCTCCTGGCTTCAGATCTCGGCACAGCTCTGGCCGTTGCGGCCATCTGTGGAGTGAGCCATCGGATGGAAGACCTCTCTCTCTCTGTCTCTACCTCTCTCTGTAACTCTTTCAAATAAATAAAATAAATCTTTTTAAAAAAATCTTTGCATTCATTTTATGTATACAGCAACAGAGACACAGAGAATGTAACCCAAAAGCTCTGCCTAGTCAAGTCCTGGAATCTAGCTTTTCCCAAAATAAAGTTCATGGTATTTTCCCTACATAGAATTCCTGCTTTGGCAACCCCTGCACTCCAGAGTAAAAATCAGTGAACAAAATGTGTAAAACTGCACTTTCCACGTTTACACCTGGAGCTTTAAAAGCCAGCTAAGCCAATATAGTGAGTGGGGACTTCGACCCCACTCACCATATTGCAGTTACTGTCACACAAATGCTCTTGGATGAGTAATTTTTAAAACCAGTGAGGACTCACATACCACAGCCTGAGCTAGCTGAGCAATAGAGATTTCTGCTTCCCCACGCCAACCAGGACAAGACAGGGGGAGACTACGACATACCTCCCTAAAGGCCGGAGGGCACGAGGCTCCTTCAGATCTGCAAATTAAAACTGAAGTGCTTTTCCAATTGACTCCCAATCGATTATTCCAAGTGTTTGTGCTGCAGCGAATGTGATTTCTCCCAGGGACTTTGAAGAATAATGCTTAATTATTCATCATAAAATTTAATTTCAGAGCTTATAATCATGTAACTGTTTAAAATGGAATTTGTCATTGAAACATGTTGAGAGGAAACAGAGTATTATTTAACATCTACTCATCTCACTTCAAGACAGTTCAAACCTGGATGTGTTCCGTGATTTCACCACAACCATCAGATAAGGGCCACAAAAGCTAAACTCCTACATGTTTTCTGCTAATTTGGTTGATTTAGGTCATTTTGTATCATGAACTGAAAAGGATATTACAGATCAAAGGAGACAGACACAACCTTCTTCTTTCCTCCCAAGGGGCCAACTTCACAGAAACACAATTAAGTTAGGGTGAGCCATTCCTTGAGAAGCTTGGAAAAACATTAGCCAATAAATTAAGTCTAAGTTAATAGGTGAGGAAAGACTTTAGCTCCTTTTCTTACATGTAAGTACGAAGTAGCTCAAATAATTTTAATCTTAGTTAAGCAGAGCAAAATGATGCTTTCCAAGTTGTTATCAACTTCTCAAGACCACCAGGAAATGTTCTCATCACACGTCTCTTGTCTTAGGTTTGGAAGTAACCAATTATAGAATGAAGCATATTATATATAGCATAATATTTATATATTTATATCTCTCATAAGCTCTCTTTCAGGTTATAAATGACTACACAGAAAGCCTGCATGTAATATTATTGGAAAAGAAGTGTAGTGAAGCTGAACTGGAGGCATTTAATATCACCACTGAAGCATAAATAAAATGACAAGGTTCTACTGGAGTCAGGAAGAAAGGTGTCATTTTAAGAAAACTGACAATTATCTATCGCCTCATTGCAAATGTTTTTAAAAAAAATTCTAACTTTAGGAGGTTTCTGTTATCTGAGGTGGCAAGGTTCAATGAACAACGTAATTTTTGCAAAATAATAATGATCATAAACATTTTGCTCTATTGGATATTCTCCAAACTGTTTTCTGCATAGCAGTAAGAATGGCCATAGAGAACAGATCAGTTTACACATTTAAACCAGATCCACGTTTTTGTTTTTGTTTTTTTTCATGGCCAATGATGACCTGCTTCATCTGGAGTCCTGACAGTTTCTCTATCCTTATCTGATGTTATTCTGTACTTAACTTACTGGCCTCCCTTTAATACTTCACAATAACCATATTTTTCATTTGTTCCTAGAACCTGAAAAGTGCTATCACGTCCTTATCATGTGGCTGGCTCCTCTCCCCCACATCATGCAAGACAGCATCTCTAAGCTGTACCCACCCATCCTCCCTCCAATCGGCTCCATCATTACATTTTGTCTATGTTATAGTTCTTACTAACAATTTATTAGACACGTGATGGATAAATTGTGTAGTATCATTTATCTCTGTTGTGAGTTTCATAAATACTTTGGTGAGTGTAGGTATTTGGCACAGTGGTTAAGATGCCACTCAAGGCGTGGGCCCTATTTCACAGCAGGTTAAGCCACTGTCTGCAGTGCTGGTATCTCATATGACAGCCAATTCAAGTCCCAGATACTCCACTTCTGATCCAGCTCCCTGCTTATTTGCCTGTGAAAAGTACCATAAAATGACCCTAGTGCTTAGACTCTTGCACTTATGTGGGAGTCCCAGATGAAGCTCCTAGCTTCTGGCTTTGGCCTGGGCCTGTCCTGGCTGTTGTGGCCATTTGGAGAGTGAGCCAGCAGATGGAAAATATCTCCCCCGGCCTTTATTCTCTCTCTGTAACTCTGCCTTATAAATAAATAAATAAATCTTAAGAAAAACAGCAGATACCACTTGAGATGTCCCTATCCCATATCAAAGTGCCTGTGTTCAAGTCCTAGCTCTGTCTCTTGAGTCCAGCTTCTGCTATTGTACACCCAGAAGCCAGCTGTGACAGCTCAAGTGTTTGGGTCCCTGCCATCAGTGTGGAAGACGTAGACTGAATGATGGACACCTGGTTTCAGCCTGGCCCAGTACCAGCTATTGAGGGCATTTGGGAAGTGAATCAATGAATGGGAGATGTTTGCCTGTCCATCTTTTTCTCTTCATCACTCCATCTTCCAAATAGATAAATAAATGCTTTGTTATTAAATTTTATTTACCTGTACCTACCCAGTGTCTGGTAAACAAGATGTGTGCAATGAAAATTTAAGAAATCAATGAACTCAACTATGTCTTTTATCTCCATGCCTGTGCTTCACACATATTTATGGCTGATCAGCTAAATTTCATGTCTTTACAATAGAGTTCTAAAACTGATCATTGTTATACTGGGAGGATATAAAGAAAGGCATTATAGTTAAGTGATTTCTTCAAAGTTTATTAACCCTGATTCATGAGTGCTTTACTTTATCCTAGCAGTTGAAAAATACAGGTTTTAAGATAACAATCTCTAATAGCAAAAAGCTCATAATTTTTTTGGAACACTATTTTCACATGTACAGGCTAGACAATTAGACAAGCATTCAAGATACTTAAATCAGACACTGAAATAGTATGGAAACTAAAAGTGATTTTCAAAGATTTCAAAGAACTGAGAGAAACGGGACATTAATTTTACTAAAAATAGGAAGGGAGAGGGAAAGGCCCAAATAGGATATTTTACATGATGAGTAAACCTATGTAGCAAAAAGGAGGGCATTCAGTCCCGGATCGCAGAGTGATGGCTGGGAAGTAGTTCAGGCGGGATTGGGTAGACAGTTTTGCCTCATGGAGGGACACTAATGCCAGAATGAATTGTGTCACAGTGAGTTCTTGGTCAACAAGCTGTCACTGCAGATGTAATGCAGAAACATGATGTAACACTGGAGTTCTAGAAGAATCATCTACCAAGACAAAAATGTTAACTGTTAGCAAGCCAAACACGGAAATAACAGAAGCAATGCATAAAGGATGATAATTCAGATTTTTTAAAAAGATTTATTTATTTATTTGAAAGGCAGAGTTACAGAGAGGCAGAGGCAGTGGCAGAGACAGAGAGAAAGAGAGAGAGATCTTCTATCTGCTGGTTCAATCTCCAAATGGCCACAATGGCTGGAGTTGTGCCGATCAGAAGCCAGGATCCAGGAGCTTCTTCCAGGTCTCGCACGTGGGTTCAGGGGCCCAAGGACTTGGGCCATCTTCTACTGCTTTCCCAGGCCATGGCAGAGAGCTGGATTAGAAGTGGAGCAGCTGGGATTTGAATTGGCGCCCATATGGGGTTCTAGCATTGCAGGCCAGGGCTTTACCCCACTGTACCACACCACCAACCTCAATAATTCAGATTTTAAAAAAGGGATCCAAAAATATATTGAAGTTTATTAGCAATTCCTTTCAGGTGTAGAAAAGGTTTTATCATGTTGCAATATGTGATATAGATATTTTAGGAGATTTACAAAGTTGTATTTTATTTTTTCCTTACTATAAGAACGTAATAAAGAAGAAGGACAGTTGAATAACAAATAGCCCACTGATAACATTTGATATGAATTCCTCATTTATTTGCTACTGAGGGTTTAATCAGTTAGGATTCAAATTTAGTCAATTGACGTTGAAAATAAAGAAGCAAGAGGTTTGGATTAAAACTGCCTTCACGGAGAATGCCTCAAGCTCTATCTCACAGAATGAGCTTACACTTTTTAGCCTGTGCACAGCAGCTGCTTTATTGGCTTGGCCTTATTCTCAGAAGTCATCTCATACGTGCTCCTGTCTTTCATTACACCCAATTCCAAAAGACTTCGGTGCAAATTAAAGAAAGTACAAATGCCTTCCGAATGGAGACAAGCTACTGAGGAACACAGGGCTCTTCTGAAAACTTAGAGCAGGGCTCCTTGAACCTTTTTTTTTCTTTTTAGCACCCATCTTTCCTGATTTTATACTTCAATTCTATCTGAATTTTTGGTATGTAAAAGTTATTTGCAGGGGCTGGTGCTGTGGCATAGTGGGTAAAGCCACCACTTGCAGTGCTGGCATCCCATATGGGCAGTGGTTTGAGTACCAGCTGCTCCACTTCTGATCCAGCTCTCTGCTATGGCCTGGGAAAACAGTAGAAGATGGCCCAAGTCCTTGGGTCCCTGCACCTGCGTGGGAGACCTGGAAGAAATTCCTGGCTCCTGACTTTGGATCAGCACAGCTCTGGCTGTTGTGGCCATCTAGGGAGTGAACCAGCAGATGGAAGACATCCATCTCTCTCTCTCTCTCTCTCTCTCTCTCTCTCAATCTCTGCCTCTGCCTCTCTTTAACTCTGCCTTTCAAAATAAAATAAATATATCTTTAAAAAATTTTTAAGTTATTTGCAGAAAATAATCTTCAAGAAAAATTGTTCTTGGGTCTTAGAAAAAAATGGGCTCTTGCATCATCTGAAAGTATCATAAAAGGCACAGAAAAACTAGAAGACCAGGCAGAGATATTGCCTCTGTTCGGCAAAAATTCTTTTACTACCCATGCATTATAGACTATAGTGTCTGAAAAGGACTACAATAACAATAACAGCATGCTGCTATACTTTCAAAAGTAATATACTGCTATTTTTTAATTAACTGCATCAGATTTATCCCTATAATAAAGGCAACTCCATTCTTTTGAAGAATATTTGGTAAACACAGAAAAAACATAAAGAAGACGTAAAGGAGATGCTTTAGCCAGCGTTCACTTCTTGCATTTGTGATCCCACCATCTAAGTTAGCCACTTCATTTGGCTCTACATGTAGGACCATATATAAAGTGGAATCATACAGCACATTCTATTTTAGAAGTTGAGTTTCCACTTGACAGCATGTCAATATTTGCATACTTCTCAACCATTTTTAAAGGCTGTGTACTGCATCTTGGCACTTGAACCATACTTTATCAGTCTACAATTAGAAGCCTCGTGAGCTATGTTCATAATAAATGATTGTGCAATCACCATTCTTATGGCAGAAAATGTGTATTTCTTTTTATAAGGTAAATGACTAGGACTGGAATGGTCAAGTCAAAGAGCATTTATATTGTATTCCTTTTAGTACATTTTACATATTGTCCTTATAATATACATAAAAATGTATTTTTTTCTGGTGAACTTTCTATCAACAGCTGCTCATTTATGACTTCATCATGAGACTAGAGTTCTCATCTGCTTCATAGTTTTTGTTTTTGGAACAGGTTTTCAATGAAAAGTATCTTCTCAGGGCTGGCGCAGTGGCACAGCAGGTTAATACTCTGCCTGCAGTGCCGGCATCCCGTATGGGTACTGGTTCTAGTCCCAGCTGTTCCTCTTCCAATCCAGCTCTCTGCTGTGGCCTGAGAAAGCAGTAGAAGATGGCCCATGTCCTTGGGCTCCTGCACCCAAGTGGGAGACTAGAAGAAGCTCCTTGCTCCTGGCTTCAGATCGGCGCAGCTCCAGCCATTGTGGCCATTTGGGGAGTGAACCAACGGATGGAAGACCTTTCTGTCTGTCTCTCCCTCTCACTGTATGTAACTCTACCTCTCAAATAAATTAATAAAGTCTTTTTTTAAAAAAAAGAAAAGTATCTTTTCTTGGAGTTCTGGCACACGAACATACTGTGGTTTCATGGTTGTCTATGCCAAGGAGATCCAGGGGTATCATGATACAATATTATATTAAAGAGAGAGTGTCAGTGTCATATCATCCAGGAGCTGCAGATTATATTTAAGAATTGGGCAGGTACTGATGAATTATCCTATAAATAAAATATCTAGTCCTGTTTTCCCTCTCATATTCTAGAAGGGACAGTTTTTCTTCATTTTGCTTATCATTGTATGACTTTGAGTGGTTGAGCGTTTCTGTCTAGATGCCATTGATTAAGGGAAAAACTTAAGAGCTCATAGCTATATCTCTTTTTTCCTATTAAGTTTCCTTCTAAGGTCTCCAAATAACTTGATAAAATTTTTAGCCAAACATGCTGCATAAACCTGAAAATATATAGGGAGATGCTTCTTCCTTCTTGGTTAATTAATGCAATGTCAGTATCAGTCAGAAAACTGGGGAATTAATTCTTTGGTGTAAGGGTACTTTTTTGTTAATGTTTCCAAGGACAGAATTTTACCTATCCCCCACAGATGAGATTGCAAATGCTGGAAAAATACAGGAAAGGAAGTTGGAGTGGAGTGAATTTGACAAAAAGTGGAAGAGAGGCAAAATAGGAGGTCCCCTGTCACTTTATAATTTGTTACAATTCCTCAAGTAACCCATCCATTCACAATGTCAGAAAACTAATCAAAGTTCCCACAAGATAAAGCATTAGCTTCAATACATGCAATCCTGCTAGAAATTGGCATTTCAGGTATAATTTTTACTCGTTAAGTTCCACTCTTTCTACTCAGCAGACTCATAGAATGGCAGATGTCCTAAATAGCACTCTGGCCTCAGAATCAGCCCTAAAGCCATTCAGATCTGGCTGAAAAGCCCATGAGAGTATTTCAGGCATGGAAAGCCAAGACACTCTGGCAAAAAGATCTCTGTGAGTGAGATCCCAGTGGAAAGAACAGGTCTTCAAAGAAGGAGGTACCTTTCTCTGAAGGGAGGAGAGAACCTTCACTTTGACCAGGGCCTTGTCTAAATATGATCAGAGTCGGTGAACTCAGGGGGCTTCCATAGCCTTGGCAGCTCATGACAAGAGCCTAGGGTGATTACTGAGGCCATAGACAGGAGTGTCAATTTGTAAAGTCAACAACAGGAGTCACTGTGCACTTACTCCTCATGTAGGATCTCTGTCCTTAATGTGCTGTACATTGAGATTTAATGCTATAACGAGTACTCAAACAGTATATTTCACTTTGTGTTTCTATGGGGGTGCAAACTGTTGAAATCTTTACTTAATGCATACTAAACTGATCCTCTGTAAAAAAAAAAAAAAAAAAAAGAAAGAAATTATCAATTCCCAACTTGACTCTCACTGGGATTAAACATGACAATAGGTCTGATCTGATTTCATCATCATTTAAAAAATCATCTATTATTTTTCACTTTATGTTTCTGTGTGGGAGCAAACTGTTGAAATCTTTACTTAATGTATATTAAGCTGATCTTCTGTATATTAAGATAATCAAAAATGAATCTTGATGTGAATGGAAGGGGAGAGGGAGTGGGAGAGGGGAGGGTTGCGGGTGGGAGGGACAGTATGGGGGGGAAGCCATTGTAATCCATAAGTCGTACTTTGGAAATTTATATTCATTAAATAAAAGTTTAAAAAAAAAGTTCCACTCTTTCCTGAATTCAAGTACACAGAGCCAGAGAAATTAATCTCAGAGCGCTGACAGAGCCTCACAGATGTGTTTGATAGAATCACTTCCAGTAACCAATGAGAAAGCATAGCTGTCAGATCTTAAAGGTCCAAAGGTAAAGAAATCCAGATGCACAACCTCATACACGAGATCAGTTGTTGATACAAGTATCTAGGATCTACATTGTTCTCTGAGAGCAAGTAAACAATTCTAATCTGATTTTATTTTTAATAAAATCATTAAGAATGTAAATTATCAACTCCCCACATACATAGCATGTTTTGACATTTTCAACAACATTTTTCCCCAGAAACTTTCTATTTAGGGGATACAAACTTCATGAAGTTCATAAATACAACTTTAGAAGCAGTGTGATTCTTTCCACTGTACCCACCCTCCCACTGTTCTTCCACTCCCCTCTCCTATTTCCATTCTTATTTTTCACTATGATCTATTTTCAGTTAACTTCATACCCATACAATTAACTCAATACTAAGTAAAGAGTTCAAAAATAATATGAAAAAAAGAAAAAGAAACTGTTCTTCAACTGTCGAGACAAGGGCTATTCAAAGTCATTGTAGACTGGTGCCATGGCTCACTAGGCTAATCCTCTGCCTGTGGCACCAGTACCCTGGGTTCTAGTCCCGGTTGGGGCGCCGGATTCTGTCCTGGTTGCTTCTCTTCCAGTCCAGCTCTCTGCTGTGGCCCAGGAGTGCAGTGGAGGATGGCCCAAGTGCTTGGGCCCTGCCCCAGCATGGGAGACCAGGAGGAAGCACCTGGCTCCTGGCTTCGGATTGGCGCAGCGCACCAGCCATAGCAGCCGCTTGGGGGTGAACCAACGGAAAAAGGCAGATCTCTCTCTCTCTCTCTCTCTCTCCCTGCCTGTCAAAAATAAATAAATAAATAAAATTAAAAAAAATGGATCCAGAATCTAAACTTCAGACCTGACACAATAAAATTACTAGAGGAAAACTTAGGGGAAACTCTGAAAAACATTGAGCTAAGTCAAGACTTGTATAATACCATTGGAACACAGTCAATACAAACAGAAATAGACAAATGGGATTATATCTACTAAGAAGCTTCTGGGCTGGCGCCACAGCTCAATAGGCTAATCCGCCTCGCGGCGCCAGCACACCATGTTCTAGTCCCGGTTGGGGCTCCGGATTCTGTCCCGGTTGCCCCTTTTCCAGGCCAGCTCTCTGCTGTGGCCAGGGAGTGCGGTGGAGGATGGCCCAAGTGCTTGGGCCCTGCACCCTGTGGGAGACCAGGCTAAGTACCTGGTTCCTGCCATCGGATCAGTGCTGTGCAGTGGCTGCAGCCCGCCGGCTGAGGCGCACCGGCCATGGCGGCCATTGGAGGGTGAACCAACGGCAAAGGAAGACCTTTCTCTCTCTCTCTCTCTCTCACTGTCCACTCTGCCTGTCAAAAAAAAAAAAAAAAAAAAAAAAGCTTCTGAACAGCAAAAGAAACAAGAAAGTGAAGAGACAAGTGACAGAACAGGAGAAAACATTTTCAAAGAATGCATCCAATAAAGAATTAACATCCAGAGTATATAGGGGGTTCTAGAAACCCAACAACAACAACAAAAATAATCCTAGTTAAGAAATGGGCAAAAGATAGGAACAGGTATTTTCAAAGGATGAAATACAAATGGGTAATAGACAAACATAAAAAATGCTCAGGTCATCAGGGAAATACAAAATCACAATGAGGTACCATCTTACCCAAGTTAGAATGAGTATTAACCAAAACAAAAAATAACAAAAGCTTATGAGGTTGTGAAGAAAAAGTTATCCTGATATACTTTTGGTGGGACTGCAAATTGATACAAGCATTATGGAAAACAGTATGGATTTCCTCAGAAATCTAAAAATAGATCTACAAGACCCAGGTATCCCACTCTTGGGAATATATCCAAAGGAAAAGAAATCAGCATAATAAAGTGACACCTGCTCTCCCATGTTCTTAGAAGCTCAATTCACAATGGCAAAGATATGGAACCAACCAAGATGTCCACCCACTGACTGGATAAAGAAAATGTGGTACGTATATATGATGAAATATTACTCAGCCATAAGAGTGTATGAAATTCTTATATTGGAGATCATTATGCTAAGTAAAATAATCCAGACCCAGAAAGACAAATATCATGTTTTATCTTACTTATGGAAGTTAATATAAGAAGAGAGCATAAAATTTGTATGGATACCACAGTTATAAATATTGCTTTACTGAATCTACTGTGTAAATGACAACATACTCTTCTTTTCCCACATCTAAAAAAAGAGAAATGGATTTGAAGGAATACTGGAGACTCTTGGGGTACTAGTAATATTTTGTTCTTAATTTGAGTGTTGGTTATGAATGTGCTGAGAGGAGAAAAATGTTTATCTATACACTTATGTACATACTGTATTTCAATAAGATGTTTTTGAAAACTATCACAAATTTGGAGGCAAGAAATCTGAAAATCAAGGGGCTTTTACAGGACTCTACTCCTTCTGACATCCCTTGAGAAGAATCTTTCTTTGCCTCTTCCAGCTTCTGGTAGCTCCAGAAGTTTCTTTGTTTGTAGCAGCGTAACTCCAATTCTTGCCTCCAATCTTACATCGCCATCTTCTATCTGTGTGTCTTTACATGGCATTAACCCCTCCACGTGTCTCTGGCTCTTAGCCTAAGCTGCCCTCTTCTGATAAGTATATATGTCATATTACTAGCACCCTACTACCAGTGTGAGCTCAGCTTAACTAATTACAGCTCCAAGGATCCTGTTTCCAAATAACATCACATTCTAAGATACTTGGGGTTATGACTTCAACATACATTTGGAGGAAAACAATTCAATCCATGTGAGGTTAATGGAAAAAGCTAGAGGACCAAGTGCCACAAATTATCCTGACACTACAATTGATATTTAACTATCTCTTTGTTCCATCACCTGTTCTAGACTTCCTTCATACTCAGTCAACATATCGGTATATCAAAGTCATTTGCCTATTAGGGTGAAGAAGCCACAAATCCCAGATGGAGCTGAAGTTCTTTAGCTGATTTATAGTTTGCTGATGTCACTGCTCATTCATGATTATAACTGTACACAACAGCAATAAAAAAATGGCTCAAGGACTCATGAGTTCTAAGTATACTCTTTTTTATCAATATGGAGCAGCAACTCTAACTTTTCATGACAACCAAAGTCAATTGCTTTTATTTTTAAAGATTTATTTATTTGAAAGAGTTACAGAGAGGCTGAGGCAGAGGCAGAGGCAGAGAGAGAGAGAAAGTCTTCCAAGCACTGGTTCACTTTCCAATTGGCCAGAGCTGGGCCAATCTGAAGCCCCTCCACCAGTTCACTTTTACAAGAAACACAAAAAACCCACACAGAGGTGACAGCCAAATGTTTAATAAAATTCTTAATGTGTGCCCCAGTGGAAGTATTCCCCACCTCCTGCTTCCTAACTCTACCCCATCTCCTCCCAAGATCTCTAATGAAGTGAAGCCTAGAGTTGCAGGAAGTAATGGCAGGGGAAAAAAATTAGTTTCTGCCTTTGTTTGGGAGTTACAGTGAGAGGTTGAATTTTACTTTCACCATTCTCACTGCCCAGTCCAGCAAATTTTAGCTGCAGGGAACAAAGCATTTTATATTGGCTTTTGGTTCAGTATACGTGACACATCCTAGAAGAGAAAGCCTATTTACATCCTTCTCCTGTTAACACATCCTGCATTATGCTTTCAGTGTAGGTAGAAAAACCTGCAGTGCTTACATTTGATTTTTCATAAATATTTTAGGAAGAAATATCCTTAAAAGTTACTCCTCCTAAACTCTGTGTATTAATTAATATTCCATTGCTATAACAAGTACCTGAGGCTGGATAATTTGCAAATAATAGAGATTTATTTAGTTCATAGTTTTAAAAAAACTTCTATTTATTTCAAAGGCAGAATGACAGAGAAAGAGCGAGAGTCAGAGACAGAAAAGGGGGGTCTTCCATCTGCTGGTTCACTCCCCAAATGGTGGCAATGAATCCTGGCTTATGCTAGAGGCCAGCAGGTCCCAGGAGGTCTATCTTAATCCCTTCCATAGGCAGTGCCTACAGTAAGCTACTACCTCCCACTAGAACCCATCTCTCAAAGGTTTCATCACCTCAACACCATGGCCACCCTGGGATTAAGCTGGGACTAAACTTTTGGGGGACAAACCACACCCAAATCATGGCACTCCAAAATTTGATTTTGAAATCACTTCCTAAGTAAAACCTTTGAAAATTCGTATGGTATATATATTTATTTATTTTCTACTGCAAAAGTTTTAAAATATAAATTTTAGTACTACTCTTCTTGGATGACTGAATTTCCTATTTCAAAAACTGCATTCCATCCTGTTTTCAGCAAAAAGTAATTGAAGTCAAATACACTTTTCCTTGTCATAGTCCCACATGCACAGTTTTTAATTAAGCAAAATTAAAATCAATTTCTTCTGTCTTATTTTATATTCCCATCCCATATATTTTTGTCCCTGTTTCTATTAAAATATGTAATTTTAATAAAAATGGACTTTTGTTCCTTTCTCACACTGCTATGGTTTTATAGCTTTTAAATCCCTTATTATTGGGTTCAGGTGCTAGTGATTATTAAGGTCTCCATACTTTAGTCAGAACAGAGCTTAAAATAAGATAAAGGAAATGATGATCCCACCTAGTCTAGCCTTGAGGAAGAGGACACAGAATATTTGTGGGACTTTAGCTGGACTGACTCTGGATTTATATAGAAAAATTATTTACTTCTGCTGTGAATTCAAAACAAAGCATTTGCCAGGAATGCCTCTTGAAATCCTGAGATCGTCTGTGTACTCACAGACTCAGTCCACTCTAGGAAAATCTTTTTTCTAAATTAACCCCAAAACTTAGTTTTCCTCTAAAAAAGGGGGGGAGTGATCAAAGCAAATAGTTTTCTGTATGTTAGTGGTAGATACCAAAGCTTTAAATAGTCACTGTAGTTGGTTTAGACTTTGGCTTTGATATATGACAAATGAACAATGTGAAAGATTTGTTATTGTTTGTTTTTATAACCTATGATTCTTATATCTGTTAATTAGGAAAGAAAAAGAAGTTACGGGTTTGTCTCCCTCTCTGTCACTTTGCTTCTCAAATAAATCATTTTTTCAAAATACTATTTCGCCACCAAAGTAATGACCTTCCGGTTACCTTGATTCCCTCCCCACCCCTTCCTACGCAAGCCACCGTGATCACTGGCTCAGCTAAGCCCTGCAGTCTCACCATGACCTTGTTGGCACCTGCTCCTTGGTCCACCCCACCCCACCTGCTCCTGCAACATCACGTATCTGCTTTGGGCAGCTGTGTCAGTCAGGCTTCTGACAATCTAGCCAGCTTGCCCCACCTCTTCTGCGCCCTTGCTTTCTTGGCCCTCCGGTAACGGAGGCCATCCTGAGAAACAGCCACTCTGGCTCCCCACTCAGTGGCTGTACAGAACCCCCCACAGCCCAGACCCACCCAGGCCCACTCTCTCAGCAGCCTCGTCTTCCCTCATCTCCCTCACGCGACTCTCTCCCGCTGCCTCCCCGCCCCTCCATGAACTCTTACCGAAGGCAATTTTGCACCTCGCTTTGGAAGATCTGTGTACAGGCAAGGAACCCAGGTGGGGATAGACTTGATTTAAAAGAGTTGATCACTGTTTTTCTTAGGCTGTGAGCTTCAGAACAGGAAACATGGTAAAAAATAAAAACTGAGTAATTATCTGGAGAGACTGAATTGTGGAAAACCAATTGGAGAACTAAAACATGAAAATCTTTTCTTTAGTAGGAACTGTTTTGTCAAGATACTCAACTATTTATCTTAACAGTGTTTATCATTTAACTAGTATAATAACCATAAAGAATCTATGAATGTGATTTCAGTAACTGAAAGGAGATAATTTGTTTTGACCAAGAGTTCTTACCTATTCTACAAATTGGCTTTCCGGAGTAAGTAAACCTTCTGAATTTATACAAGTTCATGTTAACAGCCCTCAAAAATTTCATTTGATTAAGATTTCATTGTTTTTCATTAATCCACTTAGAATTATCTGACCCAAGGGGATTAGTCATGACTATTTGGTCTAAAATTTACCATAATAGTCTGTTAGGTGCCATTAATAAATTTAATTCCTAAAAACTGAATTTGTGTGCATTCAACTGCTATCTCATTTCCATATTTAGTAATACTTTAAAGATTTATTTATTTGAAAGGCAGAGTTACAGAGAGGGAGAGGCAGAGAGAGAGAGAGAAAGATAGAGAGAGGTCTTCCATCTGCTAGTTCACTTCCTAAATGGCCACAATGGCCAGAGCTGGGCATATCTGAAGCCAGGAGCTTCTTCCAGGCCTCCCACGTGGGCACAGGGGCCCAAGGACCTGGGCCATCCACCATTGTTTTCCCAGGCCATGGCAGAGAGCTGGACTGGAAGTGGAGTAGCAGGGACTCAAACCGGCACTCATATGGCATATCAGCACTGTAGGAGGCAGCTTTACCCACCACACCACAGTGCTGGCCCCATATTTAATAATACTTTAAATTAATATAATGAACATACTGCACTATCAAGAAACAAAATAAAAATAATACTGGCACTGGCCTTTTCTTTGGCTTAATTCTGGCAGAGAAATACTGAGGGTCGTTTATATTCACTCAGATGAGCAGTTCCCATATCCTCCTTCTGTGGCCTTCTCCTAAAGAAAGATACAGCTGCCAACAAACCCTAGCAATGGGAGGAAAAGTGTCCATGAGCCTACTAAAGACAAGCAAAAAGAAGGGCCTTGCAGACTGGAAGATGCAAAACCAAAAGCATCCCCCAAACCATTCATTTCCATTCCTTTGACTTGCTGTTTTTCTTCCTGTTAGTTAGTTACAGCTGTGTTCTTTCAACAGATGAGCAATTGTGCAATGCTGTTAATTTTAATTTAACCTGTGAATCATGGTGATTACTAGATCTATAACCCAGGCATGCTAATTAAGCCCTCTTTGTAACAGTGCTAGCAGTGGAAGAAATCTCTGGGTATTTATCAGATGACCTTGCTTTGTAAGCCTGTGCTCCCACCCGGCAATGATGACACTGCATTGGGTGTCATCCTTTAGTATCCGTTTTACATGATGTTGCTGTCCCTGTATGGCTTTTTAGAAACATCAGCTGAATTGGAGTGGAAAATAACCTAATGCAGTAATTTGTTGCTCTTTTTGAGGGACAAGAGGATATGCACGTAACCAATAAGACTGCCTACAGCACACATGCCAAGACTTACTTAAATATATGGAGTTTGGGCTGGGCATTGTGGCACAGCTATTTAAGCACTGCCTGCAATACTGGCTTCCCATGTGAGAGCTAGTTCGGATCCCTGCTGTACCACTTCCAATCCAGTTATTTGCTAATGCATCTGGGATAGCAGCCGCAGATGACCCAGGTGTTTGGGACACTGCCACCCATGTGGAAGACCCAGATGAAGCTCCTGGCTCCTTGCTTTGCCTCAGCTCAGCCCCGGTCTTCGAAGTCATCTGGGAAGTTAACCAGTGGATAGAAAATCTCTGACTCTTCTCTCTCTCTTCTCTCTCCTCTCTCTCTCTCTCTGTAACTCTCCTTTCAAATTAATAAATCTTTAAAATAAAAAAGGATATATAGTTCACTGCTGTCAGAATTCCTGCAGCTAGGAAGCATTATTGTCAATGCTTTCTTATGTGTATGAGTTCTTCCAAGCGCTTAGAAGATTAAATTTCAGTGTTATTAATGCAAAATTAGGAATTTTTTTCCTGAAATTGATTTTTTGATTAGAAAGACATTTCTATATATTTATGTATGTCATAAATTATACCTATATTTAAGGTTTCTAATGCTTTATAATTATTTCTTTTTCATATTATACCTCTCCTCCAATGTATAAACGCAGATACTCATTCAGAACTTAAACATAAAATAAAGAACAATTGTTTTTAGATTGACAGAAAAATACATTCATTTGCAAATGTTTTAAAGATATGACCAGAAATCACCAACTGATATTGATTTGTCATGGATTTTTCATAAAACAGGCATCTTTTTCTTTACACCTATAAAATACAATTCATTTTCCAGAGCATTTAACTGTTGGAAAAATCCACTGTGAAATTATATCTTTCGATCCACTGTGAATTATTTCTTTCAAATCATTAGCTAAATACTTGCAATTATATAAAATATTCATTTACATAAGTTGTATTGTTGGCTATTGATGAAATTGTTAGAAGTTACTCAGATGCTAAGTTTACGTCTCCACAATCATATCTACAACCATGACTAAGCAGAGCCACTAATTTACTCTCTAAGAGACACTAGATGAAAAATAAGCCATAAGGTATGCATCAATACCATCATTTGATCCAATCTAACTTCAAATATGTTCTACATCTGATTTATACTATATACATATTGTAATAAAGGAAGAAACACAGAAAGCATCATAGGAAAATGCAGTTACTTTGGTGCATATTTTTTCATAATTTTCATTTCCAAGAACTTTTTGAAGATCCCTTGTATACTACCTAAATGAGCATATAGTCACACTATACTGATGAAAGAACCTTACACAAGTACATTTTATTATCTGCATGCTGTGTAGTCACAATATATTGCTATTATTTTTCCTTTAGAAAAGAAGCTGACACATTAAAGCCCAGGAGCCAATAACAGGCTACAATAACTTCCTGAATCAAGTTTTACTGGAGACACCACATCCATGTGCTTATGTATTGTCTGTGGCTGAACTTGGACTGCAACAGCAGAGGACTTTTGTACCAGGGAGCAGAGAGACTACAAAGTCTAAAACAGTTACTGTTTTCTCTTTATAAAAAAGTTTCCTGATGCTATTTTAGTCAGTGATTTAGAGTGATTTAAGTTGAGAAAACAAATGCCTTTTTATTTATTCTAACCATTTCTAGAGTTTTGTGTATATATATATATATATATATATATACAGTTAAGTTTCTCTCTGGCCAAATATCCTAGGAAATTCTGCCACCTGAAGAATTCCTTCAATATTTGGGGGGATGCAAGTTTTCTGGTAATACATTTTCTTAATTTTGCCCAAAAATGTTTGTTTATTTTCACTGTTACAGAATCCTGGACTGAGTTGCTTGGTTGGTTGGTGGTTTAAAACAAAACAAATTTACTGTCTCACAGAAGTGGAGACAAGAAGTCCAAAATCATTTCACTGGGCTAAAGTTAAGCTGTCAGTTTGGTCCATGGTCCTGGAAGTTCATGGAGAAAATACACTTCCTTGTCTTTTCTAGTTTCTGTAAATTGTCTGTGTTCCTTGGCTCACGAGTCCTTCCTTATATCACTACTATCTCTTATTTCAGTTATCTGTTTTTACTTTCTTTCAACTTTTTTTTTTTTTTTTTTTTTGACAGGTAGAGTGGACAGTGAGAGAGAGAGACAGAGAGAAAGGTCTTCCTTTGCCATTGATTCACCCTCCAATGGCCGCCATGGCCGGCGCGCTGCGGCCGGCGCACCGCGCTGATCTGATGGCAGGAGCCACGTACTTCTCCTGGTCTCCCATGGGGTGCAGAGCCCAAGCACTTGGGCCATCCTCCACTGCACTCCTAGGCCATAGCAGAGAGCTGGCCTGGAAGAGGGGCAACCGGGACAGAATCCGGTGCCCCGACTGGGACTAGAACCTGGTGTGCTGGCGCCACAAGGCGGAGGATTAGCCTAGTGAGCCACAGTGCCGGCCTCTTTCAACGTTTTAATTATATCAAACAATTATCTTCTGAAGTGCATAATTAATGATAAGAAATCTTGCTTCTTTCCTTCTTTATGTGTTCCTTTATCCTCTGGCAGCCTTGAAGATTTACTCTATGGTTTTCAGTAGTTTAAATTTGATATGTATATGTGTTGTATGTGCGTATATGTGTAGAGTCTTTGTCATAGTTGGGGTTCTCTGAGCTTCTTGAATCTGTAGTTTGAAGTTCCATCATTTCTGAAAAATTATCTTACAAATCTCTTTAGTATTTTTTCTACCCACATATCTCTCAATTACAGATGAATTAGTCTCTGATACTGTCTCTTAGTTCTTGAATTTCCTTTTTATTTTTACTTTTTGCTTTTGTTTTTTTTTTTTATTTTACTTTTTTTTCATTCCTGGTTGTGTCAAACACATTCTATTATGTCTCTCTCTCTTTTTTAAGGATTTATTTATTTATTTATTTATTTATTTGAAAGCCAGTGTTACAAAGAGAAAGAGAGGCGGAGAGACAAAGGGGTCTTCCATCTGCTGGTTCACTCCCCAACTGGCTGCAACGGCCAAAGCTATGCTGACCTGAAACCATGAGCCAGGAGCTTCTTCTGGGTCTCCCTCCTGGGTGCAGGGCCAAAGGACTTGGGTCATCTTCTACTGCTTTCCCAGGCCACAGCAGAGAGCTGGGTAAGAAATGGAGCTGCTGCAGTAGGTTAATCCTCCGCCTGCGGCACCGGCATCCCATATAGGCACCGGTTCTAGTCCTGGCTGCCCCTCTTCCAATCCAGCTCTCCGCTAATGGCCTGGGAAAGCACTAGAAGATGGCCCAGGTTCTTGGGCCCCTGCACCCACGTGGGAGACCAGGAAGTGAAGCACCTGACTCCTGGCTTCGGATCGGCACAGCTCCAGCCGTTGCGGCCATCTGGGGAGTGAACCAGTGGAAGGAAGACCTTTCTCTCTGTCTCTCCCTCTCACTGTCTATAACTCTACCTGTCAAATAAATAAATAAAATCTTCAAAAAAAAATGGAGCTGCCAGGACTGGAACCAGTGCCCATATGGGATGCTGGCACTGCAGGTGACGGCTTTACCCACTACGCCATAGCACCGGCCCCATCTATTATGTTTCTTATTCCCAGAATACCCATTACTTTTTTAAAAAGATTTTTCACTTCCCTTATAAAATTTTCATCTCTTCATATGCTGTCTTCCTTTTCCATTAGAGCCTTTTACAAAATAATCATTGTTATTTGGTGTACCTTTCCCAAGAGTTCTAAACCTGAATCTGGTTCTATTTATCACTTTGTTTTTGATAGTGAGTCTCTTCCCTTCTTTACTTTTTGTGTATCTCACATCTTTTTCATTAAATTCTGGGCATTACATGTAGATACATGCCCAGAAATAAGCACACCTTTCTCTCTCTCTCTTTTTGCCAGACCACTAGTTTGGGGAGGTTGTGCAGTCTATTCAGGACTTGAGCTGGGTTTGAGTTTCCTTATCACTCAGGTTCTGCAGCATCAAATTGCTCTTGTATCACTTTTCAGTTGCATTAGGAGTGAGGTGGTGCACAGTCTTGCTCAATGTGCTGGTTTCATTCCCAGCTTTAGGCCTTCCTTTTGTGCCTGCATCTTTGAGGGATTGTTTTTGCATCCTGGCTGTCCTCCAGTGCTGGGAGATAGTTGGGGCTGTTTCTTGGAGCTTGCATGCACGTTACAAAGCTTGCCAAGTTTCCTTCGTCCTGTTCCTGCTCTAGTTCCAGGCAAGTCCTGTCTCCCTGTGCTTGCTCTGTGATCTTGTCACTCCCCAAACAGTAAAAGGCTTCTAGTGATGTGAAACCACAATCGTCTTCTTCCCTTCGCCTAGGGCCTGAGATTACTTCTCTTTTCCATCCCCTGAGTTTGCAATACTAAGGGAGGATTCTCAGGTCTCTTGCTCTTCCTCCATTTTTTTTTTTTTTTAAATCACCATTCAATTCCATGGATTCAGGGTGAACTCTCATAGTCTCTGAGATTCCCAGAGGTCTACGACCTCATATTTTAGCTGTGTTTTGGCAATTTAGCTTTTAGCAATTTCCAAAAATTTCACTTCCGCTCTCCTGTTTCTCAGCACTGTTTTTGTCTGGGCTCTGTCAAGGTCCGCCAGGGTTTACCGCTCATCTCATTCTCTTTCCTTGAATTGCCGGCCACTTGGTTGGTCTGAAACCTCAGCAGCCTGATGTGTTTAAGAAAGCTTATGATATTCGTAGGTTCCTCAGCTTTTTCTTGTTGTTAGCCAGGAAACGATCTCTGTATTTCTCTGCATCCTGGGCAGAGTCATAAATCTGGTCCTGACACAATTTGTCCTGCTGACTTGAAGATGCGTATTTCTGTCCAGCTTTAGAGAATTTTCTTAAGTGTTGCGTCATACTTCTTTACCTCTCTTTCCTTTGCCATTCTTTTGGGATTCCAATACAGTAACATTGGAACTTTTCTCCCCATTTTTCCAATATGTTACATTTCCTTGAATTTTTATTCTATTTCCTTAGGTATTATCTTTTACTTCAACTCTCCCTTTATATCTCATCTTGGCAATATATTTTAAAGTCTGGCAGCACTTTTTTGCTTTCTTCTTTTTCTTAGTGTCTTGTTACTTTAGGAAGCAAACTGAATTTCTGTGAGAATGCAAATTTTGCTTCTTAAGATATTTCCTATTACAAAAAAAATTTGATTTGTTTTGTTGAATTTATTTTTTGTTCTGAAGACCCTCTTGAAATATCTGGTGTGGACCAGCCAGTCATTCATCTTTAGGAAAGGAAATAAGGCTTCTGATTGGGGTCTTTGCATATAAGGGTGGTTTATTTCCTATTAGCTTTGGCGTTAGCAGGCAAGATCCAGCCATTGTGTGTAGGCCTTACAAATACCAGGAAACAGTGGCCCTGACTTGTTAAAATAACTTCCCTCTTTTTCCATAGACATAATCCTACTTTATTGAAAAAAAGAAACTCTCAAAATTTTGCCCTAGATAGGGATATGATCAATGCCCACTATTATCTGCATTATAAGAGACTTTATCTGAAATGTTTAAAAAGAAGAAGAGATTATTAAATAAGCCTTGAGTGCACCTCTGGGAATTATGCTTTATTGTTTGGGTTCCATTTTAGAAATCTATGGGGGCAGAGGTTAATTAACTTTTTTTAATAAAGAAGTAATCCCTGTCCAGCAGAACAGATAATCTTAAATTATAGTTTATGTTCTAGATGGACATTAGCAGCCATGCATGCCAGCTAGCCCTCTTACTCTATCATATTTTACATTAAATTGCCTTTTTATAATTTCATTTGTGCCCTCATATATTGAATCAAATATATTTGACATGCACTCAATTTTATTTATATGAGATCATGCTGTTACATTTTGGGTATTATCCTTTACCAGCTGTTAAAGCCTAACCAGTCACAAACCATCTGGAAGGAGTCTGTGGTCTGATAAAGCAAGATTTACTGATCTGTGGCAGGGGAGTGGGTTCCCAGGGAATTCCACTGCCACAAGGGGGAGGAATTGTCTTTCACATGGTTGGGGTTTCCAATGAAGGATTCTGAGGAGGAACCAGGGAAGCAGTAATCAGTTCTGGATTGTTACTCTTTCTGAAGCAGGATTAGAGGTGCGATTGATGAGGCACTGAGTGCTGCACTCAAGGAGGATGGGTTAGCAATCCAATATCCCCAGTAACAAATGAAAATTACAAAGTAGATGATCTGGGCCATCATTGGTTAAAAAAAAAAAAAAAAGGCAGCAGTCACTGTAAAAAAAAAAAAAAGCTGCTATAACACTTTGCAACACCATGGAATCTTGGGCATACAAATTTTTTCGTAGCTTTGCAGCTGGCCTTGTGTCTTCAGAGTCTGAAAAGTGACAAGGTATTCTTTCTTTTTTCAGTCCAAGCTGATTCTCATTCTTGTAGTCCCAGATAGGCTTCCACTCTTTCACAGCAGAAAAAGACAGGAAGTGGAAGGTGAGGAGGGTGTTTAACAGTACACAGGCCATCACGCAATCCTTCTTTCATATCCCATTTCTCTCCCTGGCCCTCTGTGCAGCGCTTCATTCCTTTTTTATATACTTTTATTTTCATTTATTTGATTGAGAGAATTTCATCTGCTGGTTACTCCTCAACAATGCCAGAAAGGGCCAGGACTAGGTCAGTGTAAAATCAAGAGCCAGAAATTCAATCCAGGTCCCTGACCTGAGTGTCAGAGACCAAACTACTTGAGCCATCACTTCTGCTTCCAAGGTTCTAAACATTAGCAAGTAGCTAGAGTCGAGGCCTGGAACCAGGAATTGAAGCCAGGCACTGACTTTCTGAACTGCTGAACTAAACTCCTACCCCAGCAATATTCCATGTCACAATCTAGAGCAAGGGTCAGCAGATATTTTCTTGTAAAAGGTCAGATGTTAAATGGTTTAGATTTTGAAAGATGGGCATAGTTACAACCCCTTAACTCTGCCAATGAAACAAAAAAGCAAGAAGGGGGGAAAATAAATAGATATAGCTATTGTCTAATAAAACTTTGTTTATAAAAATAGTTATCCATATTTGGCCCATGGACTATCCCTTTCCAATCCTGGTCTTGAGTCTGAGTTTCTTCACAGGTGATCAGCTACTTTTTTTTTTAAAGATTTATTTTTTTTAAAGATTTCTTTTTTAAAAAATTTATTTATTTATTTGACAGTCAGAGTTACACAGAGAGAGGAGAGGCAGAGAAAGAGAGATCTTCCATCCGCTGGTTCACTCCCCAATCGGCCATAATGGCCAGAGCTGCACTGATCCGAAGCCAGGAGCAGGGGCTTCTTCCAGGTCTCCCATGCGGATGCAGGGATCCAAGGACTTGGGCCATCTTCCACTGCTTTCCCAGGCCATTGCAGAGAGCTGGATCGGAAGTGGAGCAGCCGGGATGAGAACCACACCTGTGTGGGATACCAGCACCGCAGGTGGCAGCTCTACCCACTGTGCCACAGCACTGGCCCCAATCAGCTACTTTTTCTCAAAGTCCTCACAACAGTTTGTCTCAGCTGTGACTTCCTTTATTGAATCATCTGAATCATTTTGAAACATTCCCTTCAATTTTGGATTTTCTATAAGTTTGTTGAAAGCTATCATTTACTAAAGACCATTCTTTATTTTATTTATGGTTTTACTGGAGTCTTTTGTTGGTTGAGAGGAAAATTCTTATATTCAATTTGTCACCTTAAGCTGAAGCCAATGTAAACATTTTTAAGGGGGTGGGTGTTGTGGCACAGCAGGTTAAACTGCTGCTTGGGATGCCTGCCTCCCACATCACAGTGACACAGGGTGCTGGTTTGGGTCCTGGCTACTCTGTGCTTCTCATCCATCTCCCTGCTAATGTACCTAGGAGACAGCAGAGGGTGGTCTAAGTACATGTATCCCTGCCACCAACCAAGGAGAACAGGATGGAATTTCTGGCTCCTAGCTTCAGCCTGCACAAACCCTGGCTTTTGTAGGCATTTGCCAAGTCAACCAGCAGATGGAAGATCTCTCCCTATTCCCTGACCTGGCCTCTGTCACTCCATCTTTTACAAGCAACAACAAACTTTTAAACAAAGTTGACTCAAAATGAAGTCCTGTATTGGCCTTTAGGATATGCCTGGAATGACTATTCTATAATCTATCAGTATTTTTTAGGGTTCTAAATTTGCATATTGCCTGACTATTGAATAACACTGATGTAGTTCCCTATCTAAAAGATCTTCTCTCTCTCTCTCTCTCTCTCTCTCTCACACACACACACACAATCTGCAGAAAACTGGGAGTAGATTGTAAAATTATATGGCTAACCAATACTGATATCTGTTAAAGTATGAAATACCCTGCAAAACAAGCATGATTTTAATAACCTAAAAGTTTATTGTAGACGTAAAATTTCAAAGTAAAATATTTCTATTTGACTCCTAAATGTCACTTATCTTTTCTATGTTCTTTTAATGAAGATACAAAACCAAGATTCCAAATGGAGATCGATGCACAAATTTTGTAAACCGTGGCCCATTCAATCTCTAAAATACAGAGCTTTCGGAAAACTCTAGATTGGATCATGTACCTGGGATCTGATGCCAAGGGGAGAAGCTGCTACTACTTAATGCAAATCTACTCCTTGACATCCATCTGTGCGTAGTGCTGTGTTTTCAAAGTAAAAATACATGATTTATTCAACTGGTTGCAAGGAGAATTGCAGCCTTCCTCAGGAACTCAAAACAAGGTATACAAGCAATTATACAGAATGTCCAGGCTTGCACTGACCCTCTAGAAGGAGAAAAGGAGAGGAAGCCTGGGCTCATTATAGAAATGCATGAGTCAGGCATTGCAAGAGTAAAAGGGACAGTTCTACTTAAAACATTTTTTATTTATTTTAAAGAGTGATGAGTCATACACACACACATATGGGGGGAGAGGAAGAGAGAGTGAGAAAGAAAGTGTGAGAGAGAGAGAGGGAGAGAGAGAGAGAGAAACAGAGAGATAAACAGAGAGAATATAAATGAGATATTCCATGTTATATTGGTCTACTGCCTAAATGGCCACAACAGCTAGGTCTCTATCCTTCCAAAATCAAGATCTAGGTAGGAACTCTATCCTATTCTACCACATGAGTGGCAGAGACCCAAGTACTTGGTCCATCTTTTACTGCCTTTTCAGGTGAATTAACCAGAATGCTGGATCTGAAGCAGAGTAGCTGGGAACAGAAGAGGCACAGTGGTATGGGATGCGAGTGTCACAACCAGTGGCTTAACCCACTGAGCCACAATGCCAGCCCCAAATGTCCCTAATTTGGGGACATAACAATGTTACCTACTGCTAAAAATATCTGATTAATATTGAGTTAAATTAACTCCTACTTCCACCTTGGAGTAAAAAAGATATCAAAAGAAAAGGAAGGATTCTCTTCAGTGTTATCTGTATGGTAGAGAAAAGTAGAGATTATCTTATTTATGGTAAAAGAAGAGGAGGACAAGAAGAAAAGGGCTGCCTTACCCGTTAAAAATTTATTAAAGAAATCCTACTGTACTATTACATATATGCAACTAACATTCGATTAAATGTGCTACTTAACCTATAACAGAAATGCGATCCCTCAAATCTGTTTTACCTTCAAATATGCAGAAAATTCCACAAAGAAAAGGAACTTTGGAGATTACAAATAACTAATAAAATACCAGAGGGTGTTAAGGCATAAACTGGTCAACAATATGCCTATATTAATAGCCTGAATTTGAGAAGCTGATTCATTTGAGAACTAGCAAATGGCAGGCTGAAATCTCACAGAACTTTCAAGACATCTTCAATAGCACGTCAACAGATAGCAATTAGGTCCGGACCCCAGCAGCCTGCAGCTGAGGCTGTATCATCTGCTAAAGGATGCTTCTGTATCACAGCGTGACTCACTAAGGTAAAATAAAATGAGTCATCTTGACTCCTCGTCCTTATTTTGAAAAAGAAAAAAAAAGAAGAAGAAATGGAACAAGCTTCCACTTGAGGTAAAACTGAAAGTGAGGCACACTATGATAAAAGCAGTATTTTAAGGGATTTAATTTTATGAATGTAGCTGAGATCTAATCCAAAATCACAGACTTTATAAAGAGCCAATCAACCACTTAATTGCATTTCCCTCATTGATTCAATTCTGCATTTTGCCACAACTTTAATATAAATACAATACATACATTGCCTAGATAGTTTTTAGGTTAAAAAGCAAACACAAGAAAATAATTGAACTCTTTCTCTTTATCCACACTCATTAGTCATACATTGTAAGAACCAAGTATGCCATTTCATTGTACAAACTATTCACTTTTCACCCTTTGTTCATATAAAGTTGATACTGAGTTACTATCCAACACGTATTTACTCCTTGTCACTATTATACTGAATGGCTGTAGGCAATGATAATTCATTGAATTACTTTTTAAAAGTATGTAACAAGATTTTTAAATATATATATATATATAAGTAAAATCATAACTCTCACATGAATACAAAATAAACATGTAACAAATATTTTAGTTAGTTTATTAATTAGTGAGGAATTTAGTAAATGTGTTAAATATCAGGGAGAAGCAAAAGAGGAAACATACAAAGAAGTTCATTTCAAAAAGTTCATAGATAACATACTTTTTAAAAAATTCAATTTTCCATGAACTTTTACATACACCCTCACATAGAGACTAAAGCTGTGCTGAAATGATGTGTTTATAAATAGAACACTGTCTTCTTCCATAGAGGGTGTATGACCACTGGGGGAAAATCATTTGTGTCTCTATGGAAGGGAATGGTTGGGATGAGTGTAAGTTTTCTACAGTTTATAGAGTTATAAAATAACCCAAAAGACAATGAAATACGTGGAACTATCTAGATTCAGATAGATTGGAAAAGTAAATCCAAAGTGAGCCACTTGAAACCACTTTATTTTAACAATTCAGTGGGTAAGTAAACACAGATAGCAATCAAACCTGATTTTTAATGGGTGAAATGCAGATAGGTCAGCAGAGTTGGTAGAACAGGAATTACTGAGGCCACATGTGATGTAGAAGGTAAAGCCACGGCCTGTAATGCCAGCATATCATATGACCATGAATTTGTTCCTCTGCTGCTCCACGTCCAACCCCGCTCCCTGCTAAAGTACCTAGAAAAGCAGCAGCAGATGCCCCAGGTACTTTGGCCCCTACACCCACGTGGGAGACCAGGAAGAAGCTCTTGCTCCTGACTTGGAAACAGCCCAGCTCCAGCCATTGCTAACATTTGGGGAGTGAACCAGCGGGTGGAAGATCTGTATCTCTCTAACTCTGCTTTTCAAATAAATAAATAAATCTTTAAAAATAATCCACAGGAACTATCTTCTAAACATGTTTTAGAAGGTATTAGATTTTACCCAAAGGAGATTAAATTGGCAAGCAAAAAAAGCTGTTTGCACATTAATGTTTATTGCAGCTCAATTCACAATAGCTAAGACCTGGAACCAACCCAAATGCCCATCAACAGTAGACTGGTTAAAGAAATTATGGGACATGTACTCTATAGAATACTATACAGCAGTCAAAAACAAAGAAACCCGGTCATTTGCAACAAGATGGAGGAATTTGGAAAACATCATGCTGAGTGAATTAAGCCAGTCCCAAAGGGACAAATATCATATGTTCTCCCTGATCAGCAGCAACTAACTGAGCACCAAAGGGGAAACCTGTTGAAGTGAAATGGGCATTATGAGAAACAGTGACTTGATCAGCTCTTGTCCTGACTGTTGATGTACAATGTAATACTTTATCCATTTTAGTACTTTGTTTTGTTCTAGTACTATTGGTTGAAATCTGTAATTAACACACAATTATACTTAGGTGTTTAAATTTTAATTGAAAAGTGATCCCTGTTAAATATAAAAATGGGAATAAGAGAGGGAGGAGCTATACAATCCGGGACATGCTCAATCGGACTTGCCCCACATGGTGGAGTTAGAATCATGCCAGGGGATTCCAGTTCAATCCCATCAAGGTGACATGTACCAATGCCATCTCACTAGTCCCAGTGATCCATTTCAGTTCACAATTGATCACACTGATAGGTCTAAGAGTCAAAGTGATCACACAAACAAGACTAGTGTCTGCTAATACTAACTGATAGAATAAAAAAGGGAGAGAACAATCCAACATGGGAAGCGGGATACACAGCAGACTCATAGAATGGCAGATGTCCTAAACAGCACTCTGGCCTCAGAAACAGCCTTTAAGGCTTTCGGATCTGGCTGAAGAACCCATGAGAGTATTTTAGGCATGGAAAGCCAAGACACTGTGGCAAAAAAAAAAAAAAAAAAAGAAAACCTAAATGAAAGATCTCTGTGAGGGAGATTCCAGTGGAAGGAATAGGGCCATCAAAGAAGGAGGTACCTTTCTCTAAAGGGAGGAGAGAACTTCCACTTTGACTATGACCCTGTATGAATAAGATCGAAATCGGCGAACTCAAAAGGCTTCCATAGCCTTGGCAACTCATGACTAGAGCTTAGGGAGATTACTGACACCATAAACAAGAGTGTCAAATTGTTAAGTCAACAACAGGAGTCACTGTGCACTTACTCCTCATGTAGGATCTCTGTCCTTAATGTGTTGTTCAATGTGAAGTAATGCTATAACTAGTACTAAAACAGTATGTTTGCACTTTGTGTTTCTGTGTGGGTGCAAACTGATGAAATCTTTACTTAATATATACTAAATCGATCTTCTGTATATAAAGAGAATTGAAAATGAATCTTGATGTGAATGGAATGGGAGAGGGAGCGGGAGATGGGAGGGGTGCGAGTGGGAGGGAAATTATGGGGGGGAGCAATGTAATCTATAAACTTTACTTTGGGAATTTATATTTACTAAATAAAAAAAGAAAGAAAAAAAAGATGAATGCTTACAAAAAAAAAAAAAAGCATAAACAGTCCCCCACACCTTGGAATCTGAATTTGTTGCATCTTGTTTAGTTCTGCCTTTTATTCCTTAATTTTAGACCTCAACATAAAGGAATACATTGAGCTCTGGGAAAATTAACTAAGAAAAAGAAATATTGTCCTTTCTTCAATCCGTATTGAGGAAAAAACCGACTTGTTACACCTCGTACATTTGTGTCCTGTTATATTCATGCTTGTCTTTTAATATCAAGCATGGTTGTGTAATAATCGTAGAATTACTGTACATTTACCACTTCAAATAGGAATTTTAATCTGTTTGTATACAAATTTCATTTAAAAGGTGAAAATCCTGAAAAGTTACTAGTGGATGCTTATTTAATTTTAAATATTTAAAATTTACAGTATAGTTTATATGTAGCAGTCTAGATGGATTCATTTTTGTCATTATTCAGAGCTAAATCTGATCTGTATCTAAAATCTTCCAACAACTGTTTTGATTATCACGTTAAAATAAAGTAAGTTTGATATCCGTGAAAAAAAAAAGATTTTTATTTTTTTTTCCATTTTAAGGGATAGGAATGACTTTTAAAAGAGATTTCCAACTATATCTAAGTGCTAAAATTCTTTGTCTGTTCTGTTGACAGTATGGCAAGCTTCAGTTTGATTCAGAAGACCTTAGTGGAGTTTTGGTCCATAACATTAGCAGTGTGACTGGTCAAATTGCTTTGTTACTGTAAGTTATAGTCTCCTCGTCTGTAAAAGGGGTATGCAAATGCTAACAACCCTATATGCCTTGCAAGGTAACTGTTAAGAAACAGTTGAGCTTTCACACTAAACCAATAATTAATTGATAAAAGATTCTTCAAATACTACTAATAATAAATTCAATAGCTCTCATATCTCTACCTATACAAATTTTGCAATTACCAGTAATAGAAACTAAGAGTATCCAGAAAGTGCATTACCTTCAGTTGGAGACATTAGTAGAAAGTCCAAGATTTCAAACACAGCATGTTACCAGCAGGTATAAAGTTTTATATAGGTAGTTTCATGTAGGTAAAAAGAAATTCCTGTTCTCAGTTTCTTAGTCACTAGCCTACAAGTTACAGATTTGTCATATTTTTAATACAGTTTATGAGAAAATTCCAAGAGAGGGAACCTCAAAAGAGTTGAGGAAAACTTATTTAACATAGCAAGACAAATGTATTAAAAATTCATTAATTTTGGCTCTAGTTTGGAAGTACAAATATGCATGAATTTCCAAAATGAATCACAAATAATGGCTATTGAAAAGACAATCATTTTAAACTGTATCTCATTTAATCTAAGTAAATAACATACTTCTAAAAAAGGAAAACTGGCTGGCACTGCAGCTCACTAGGCTAATCCTCTGCCTGCGGTGCCAGCGCACCAGGTTCTAGTCCCAGCTGGGGCACCAGATTCTGTCCCAGTTGCTCCTCTTCCAGGCCAGCTCTCTGCTGTGGCCCAGGAGTGCAGTGGAGGATGGCCCAAGTGCTTGGTTCCTGCACCCGCATGGGAGACCAGGAAGAAGCACCTGGCTCCTGGCTTTGGATAGGCGTAGCTTTGGCCGTAGCGGCCATTTTGGGGAGTGAACCAACAGAAGGAAGACCTTTCTCTCTGTCTCTCTCTCTCACTGTCTAACTCTGCCTGTCAAAAAAATTTTAAAAATGGAAAACAATTAGTATTTTATTAAATGTCCATTATATGTCAGACACAGCCTTGAATTCCCCTGTGCTAGGTTAAACTTTGTGGAGATACTTTAATGACTTAATTTAAAAATTAAGAATCAGTTCCTTGATAATAGTTTTCATCTGGAAGTCTTACAAAGTAGAAATTGAGACAAGGATTTGAGTGTAAGAAGTTTATTCTGGAAATGAATCCAGGAAACATCTCCAGAGTGGAAGGAGACTGGGGCAGGGGAACAGGTAACTAAGGGTGCTATACTGAGTGGGTTATCTCTGTGGGCAGCCTAGGTAAAATGCCATTTGTGATGTGGATGAAACATGTCTTAGGGTTTTTGCCACTGATAGGAAGTTGGGGTATCCATTTACCAACTGCTGTCCCACACTGGTTAAGGATTTCTACTTGGTCACTAACAATTCAGAGCTTCAAGCCTACCCAGCAGAAGTGCTACATATGCCTGATACCAGAGAATACCTTAAGCAGAAAGACATGGGAAGCCACAAGCCTGTAAATGGACCATCTTGAAGACCGGTAGACTGCAGTTTTATGGGAAGGACATTGATACCAACTGCTATATTCAGTCAATGAAAAATTTGTCATTATGTTAATAATAGGAGTACACTAGGCAAACAGAAATCCAAATGCAAGCCTTGTATGAGTTGGATTCCTTTTAAGGGTTGTGTTTGACATATGCAGACCATGTATCAGGTACTGAGCAAGGTACTAGGAGTATAATGAATAATAAATCACAATACATGCCCTTGGGGAATTATGAGCTTCAAAGAATATGTGATAACATTCCAAGATAAAAAGATGTAGATTAATGGAGTTATAGAAATTTGGAGAAGATGGAACCATGGTTGAAATCTTTCAAAAGAAGCAAGCATGATATAATATCTACAGTAAAGTATTAAACAATATTCAAAAAAATTCCAAAAAATTAAAATTAGAGATGAATACACTGGAACATCAAACAAAATAGAACACTTATGTTTTAAAAAAAAATGGGCACTCAAAATATAAGAGAAATGTAACTAATATAAGCAGCAGCATGACCTGCATCAAAAAAAAAATTTGATGCAGAGTGCGTGTTTACCAATAAAAGGAAGGATTAAAGGCTATAAATTGGTTTTTCAAGGCAGGGTAAGCATAGATGCTAGATCTCTATGAGTTTAGATAGCATGAAATGAAGGCAGCACTGCAAGGATTAGCCTTATAGTGGGAAGGACTCCACTTTCCCTGAGACTGGAGGGAAGGGAAAGAACGTAGGGCCAGGACTTAGCATCAGTGGGAAAGCAAAAAGAAATCTCTGTAGCTGATTGCGCAATATTTCAAGGATGTTGATACAGCAAAACTCAGTACTTGTTTCTCCACTGCAGAAAGATTTCTACTGTTTCACATATATTTTAGTCGATTCAGCCCATAAGTATGTGGTTAACATTTTCCTCATGCTAGCTTTTAAGACAAGTTGGGAATCCACAGCTTTAAGGAGCTAAGAGTGCTCTAAGGTGGTTTATAGAAATGGAGAACTGAACACTTGAAGAACCAAGACTACCGAATAGTAAGAAGTCACACTGACCTCAGCCACAGAATGACACCAGAAAAACAAAAGTGTGGCCGGCACCGCGGCTCACTAGGCTAATCCTCCGCCTGCGGCGCCAGCACACCAGGTTCTAGTCCCGGTCGGGGCGCCGGATTCTGTCCCGGTTGCTCCTCTTCTAGGCCAGCTCTCTGCTGTGGCCCAGGAGTGCAGTGGAGGAATGCCCAAGTGCTTGGGCCCTGCACCTGCATGGGAGACTAGGAGGAAGCACCTGGGTCCTGGCTTCAGATTGGCACAAGGTGCTGCCCATAGCGGCCACTTAGGGGGTCAACCAACAGAAAAAGGAAGACCTTTCTCTCTCTCTCTCTCTCTCTCTCTGTCCACTCTGCCTGTCCAAAAAAAAAAAAAAAAAAAAAAAAAAAAAAAAAAAAAGAATGGCCGTCCCCCAGGGGACTGATTGAAAGAAATTTTCAGCAGAGAACTGACAGAACAGACTTCATGCTGCTAGCCACCCCTGGCTCAGCACAACTGGCCCCCAGTTGGGAAATGGCATCTTGACAAGATGGTAAAAAGAAGCTGCAGAAACCCCTATCACAGATTTGACTGAAGGAGAATTCCATGGTCCCCACTGGCTTTGAATCCAGTTTGGGGAACTGACAGGTTCCCAAGAAACCACTTTGCTCTGTAAGGGAAGGCCACATTGCCTCTCTCCCCTCCCACGCATTGAAATCCCACACTCAGTTTGCTGTGGTGGAGTCACTGCTGAACTGTTTGTACTTGGGGACAATGGACAGACCTGTTAATGCCAAAGACCACCAGAGCCAGGACACAACTTGCAAGGAGAACAGACCCCCTGCACCCTGTGACTGTGAGAATTTTGTGCATAAGCTTAAGCCGCAAACCAAGAAGATGGCAAGTGGCAACATCGTCAAGTGCAACTTCCCAGCCTGTCTGTGAGGAAACTAAGTTCTCCCTTCACACTGGGGATGGATCTCTTGGTGTGAGGAGTCAGATGAGTTAATAGGTAGTCAGGGTGGTCTCAGTGGAATTTGGGGGTGTAGAATATTTGCTTCCCCCCAAAAAGGTTATTCTTTTTTTTTTTTTGACAGGCAGAGTGGACAGTGAGAGAGAGAGACAGAGAGAAAGGTCTTCCTTTGCCGTTGGTTCACCCTCCAATGGTCGCCGTGGCTGGCGTACTGAGGCCAGCACACCGCACTGATCCGCTGACAGGAGCCAGGTACTTCTCCTGGTCTCCCATGGGGTGCAGGGCCCAAGGACTTGGGCCATCCTCCACTGCACTCCCGGGCCATAGCAGAGAGCTGGCCTGGAAGAGGGGCAACCGGGACAGAATCTGGCGCCCCGACCGGGACTAGAACCCTGTGTGCCGGCGCTGCAAGGCGGAGGATTAGCCTAGTGAGCCGAGGCGCTGGCCCAAAAAGGTTATTCTTAATAAGAACAAACAGGCCACCCTCCTTCCTCTGGAATCTCCAAATTTACCATGAGAATAGCAAGGGAGCTCTCCCTGAGCCCACAGCTTATTGTGAAAATAAGTTACCTATCCCACTCTTCTGGATGGTTTTTTGTTTTATCCTGAGCAGGCCAGTCAGGTCTTTTGATGGGTTTTGTCCCTGAATTCCAATCCGATTGTCAAGTTTTTTCCTTCAAAATTGTGTTTAAAAACCCCAATGCTATAGGGCCCTAGGGGTTTTTCCTCTCTTGGAAGACCCCTCTCCATGCTGCTCTTGTAAAATCAGAATCAAAATGGAGTGAGTGTGGCTAAAAGCTGATTGCAGATCTCTTGCTTCTGTACGTATTAGCTTTGCCAATGTGGGCCCAAATTCCCAGGAACAAGGTTGAGCCAAATGTGTCCTTCACTGTTATCTTACAACCATAGCTTGGATCTGTTATTGGGTTTATTATTGTTAACTGTTATCTTATAACCATCTTCTGGTTTTTCTTTTTATTGTCCACTGATTATCAGGGGTCCGGTTCGAAATTGTGAGCCCTAGTGGACAGAATACTATAAAAAGCTGTGTAACCCGCTCTTGGGGGCTGCACTCTGGTAAGGAGTGTCAGTCCCCATCGTTTACCTTGCTTCTCATTTGTCTCTCATTTGTGAAGTAGGCAGGCAGACAGCTTAAATTGATTAGGTTTGTGAGCTGGAAGAGCACACCTTCACCACGCCCCTGTGTGACCTCACGCCCTACCTGATACCTTCACCACACCCCTGTGTGACCTCATGCCTCTACCTGGCCACACCTGGGTGCCCACCAGCCAATCAGGTTAATTAACCACACCCCTTTGGAAGTGGGTTAAAAGCCTGGGACACAGTGTGTCCTGGCCCTTCTCTTCTTTGCCCTGGCCTCTAGCCAGGAGGGGGCTTGCTGTAACCCTGCGCCTCCAGGGCATGTGGCCTTTGGGCCACCCGCCCTAGGCTTCCTGACCTAGATGCTCCTTCACATGGCTGGTTCCTGGTGCTCAGTATGAACCTAGATTTACCTCTCTCTCTTAATAAAGTTCTCACTCTCCTATGCATCTTTTGCACTAAATAAAAGCCTAAAATGTACCACGCTGCCTCATTTATCTGTGCCGATATTTAGAATTCTTTAAATACTAGGCAAGAACCCTCTTGGGCTTGTTAGTATTGGGGATTTATTAATAAGCATATGGTGAAATCATGGCACCCCAAATTCTGGTAGCATATGTGGCATCCCCAGATAGATCTTCTGGGGAACTTTAAAGGGCCACCTTTTTATATGAATTTTAGGGGGTCATCTCCGATTTCATTTGCTTCTCATTTTCAATAACATTCATGTGTGACTGTCACTGGGTTTTTTTTTTTTTTTTTTTTTTTTTTGTGGATTGTCATTTTTTTTTTCTTTTTTGGACAGGCAGAGTGGACAGTGAGAGAGAGAGACAGAGAGAAAGGTCTTCCTTTTTCCCATTGGTTCACCCCCCCAATGGCCACTGCAACCAGTGCACCGCGCTGATCCAAAGCCAGGAGCCAAGTGCCTCCTCCTGGTCTCCCATGAGGGTGCAGGGCCCAAGCACTTGGGCCATCCTCCACTGCACTCCTGGGCCACAGCAGAGAGCTGGACTGGAAGAGGAGCAACCGAGACAGAATCCGGCACCCCGACCGGGACTAGAACCCGGGGTGCTGGTGCTGCAGGCGGAGGATTAGCCTATTGAGCCATGGCACTGGCTGGTTTTTGTAATACTCTATTTTAGCTGACGAGTGGATGCAACCCTCTGGCTGGAGATCTTTGACTCTAATAAATATTTGTAAATCTTTCTGCTTGTCTGCTTGGAAATTCTTCTTCCATGTAAGACAAATAACTGAGGTAAAATAATAATATATTATTATTATTATTTCTCTGTAGTCATTTTCCCCTAACATTGGTAACTGGAGACGCACTCCTGGGTGTCAGTGAAGTGCAATGGTGCCATGAACTCAATGTAGGCAGTGAATTAATTGGTTCAGTCTCACACAGAGAAAAGTTGGGACTTCAAATACACTAGCTGAGTCCAACGTCCACTCCTCCCATTGATTGAAGTCAGAGGCATTCCACAATGCCCATCTTTGGTGTTGCTTTAGACTCTTTTCCCACCCATAAAGAGTGGCCAGAGCTCCCTGGCCCCATCCAGTGCATACCCCTGGACTCAAATGTAAGCCTTAGGTACTCCACTGAGCTCCAGAAGCATATTTCCAAGAACAAATGCTTCAATAAAAGAAATCCCCCCAAAGAAAGAAATAAGAGTTACACAGTTCTATGTGTTTCATAGAAACACTAGAAACATGAACAAGGAAGTCAATATAACTCTAAAACCACACAACATTACATTAATATTGGACTGTAAAGAAGGGGAGATTGACAGAGTGTCTTAAAAGAAGTTAAAAAATATTATAAGTTTATTTAAAAATACAGAAAAACAATTAGATGAAATTACAAAATCAGAACATGACTTGGACGAGAAATTTACCAGAGGTAGAGCTATTGAAAAAAAAAGCCAGATATAGAAATGAAGTATTCACTATGTCAAATAAAAAAAATACAGTGGAATTTTTAACAATGGACTAAGTGAAGGAGAATAAAGAATATTCATTATAGAAGACATGTTTTTGGAAATAGGAAAAAAAAAATAAGAAAAAATCAGAACGTCTAAAACCAGTATTTGATATCTAAGGGATACCATGAAAAAAACCATATATACAAGTAAGAGTTCTGAAAGGTATTGAAAAAGAATGGATGAGAAAAGCTGTTTGGTAAATAGTAGAAAATTTCCCTAATTTGGAGAAAGACAGAGAGATCCAAATACATAGGCATGATCAGAAAAGTTCATCAGTATGACTCATTATAGACAAACTTTCAAAAGTAAAAAATTAAGAGAATATTCTAACATTCACAAGACAGAAGTGTCAAATCACCTTTTAAGGAACTCCCACCAGGTTGATATATTTGCCAGCAGAAACCATACTGGTTATGAAAGAATGTAGCAATATATTACAAATTCTTGCAGAAAAAAATTGTCAGTGCAGAATACTTTACACACTGAAGTTTTCATTGTAAACTATGGTTAAATAGATACCTTCCAGTCATCCAGTCAATCTTGCAAATGATTCTTATGGATGTATTATACAAAGAAATGGAGATAGACAATCAGCATCATGAAAGAATGTGAAGGAAGAAGACATTCCAGCAAATGAACAAAGGAAATTCAAAGCAAACAATGGAGATATTTATTGAAAAATGGCAGGGCCAATTCATTATCAAAAAAAACTTTAAATGTAAATGGACTAAGTCTCCCATTTAAAAGATACAGACTGAATAAATGGATTTTTCAAAAGATCTATTTTTATGCTGCTTACAAGAAACACACTTCACCAATAAGGATACAGAGACTGAACATGGAAGACTGGAAAAAGATATTCCACGCAAACAGAAATCAAAATAAGTATGAGTAGCTACACTCATATCAGACAAAATAGACTGTAAAACAAAAACTATTAAGATAAAAAGATAAAAAGGCCTAGCTGGTAAAGCTGCTGCCTGCAGTGCCGGCATCCCATATGGTCGCCGGTTCATATCCTGGCTGCTCTACTTTTGATCCAGCTCTCTGCTATTGCCTTGGATAGCAGTAGAGATTGGCCCAGGTCCTTGGGCCCCTGCACCCATGTGGGAGACCCAGAGGAAGCTCCTGGCTCCTGGCTTCAGATCAGCACAGTTCCAGCCTTTGCGGCCAAATGGAGAGTGAACCGGCGGTTGGAAGATACTTCTCTCTCTCTCTGCCTCTCCTTCTCTCTCTAATTCCGACTTTCAAATAAATAAAAATAAATCTTTAATTAAAAATATATAAAGAAAGTCATCAGTAATGATTAAGGGATCAATTCAACAAGATGTGACTAGAGTAAATACATATGTACCCGATGCTAGAGCAACCAAGTTTATAAAACAAATGTTAATAGATCTAAAGGGAGATATAAGCTCTGATACATTAATAATGGGGGACTTCAATACCCCCTTTATAATCAAGAAACATGTGACTCAGGTGAAAAATCAACAACGAAACAACAGAGCTAATTTACACTATATATATAGATCAAATGGAATTAATAGATAGCTACAAAACATTCCATCCCACAGATGCAGAATGCATATTTTCATCAGTTCAAGGAATATTCTCTGAAATATACCATATAGTTGGCCATAAAACAAGTCTCAACAAATTTTAAAAAGTGAGATCATATATCTTTTCTGGTCACAACAAACAAAACTGGAATTTAACATCAGAAAATATGCAAATATATGGATACTAAACAAAATGCTCCAGAAAGAAGAGTGGGTCATAGACCATTTATCAAAAGCAGCGTTAAAAATGAAAGTTTACGGTAATAAGTACCAACATCAAAATACTGCAGAAGTATCAAATAAAAATTCATTTCAAGGACCTACAAAAACAAGAACAAACAAAAGCCAAAATTAGTAGAAGAAAATAATAAAATTAGAGAAGAAATAAAATGATATTGATATATAAAAGATCAGTAAAATGAAGAGCTATTTTTTGAAAAAACAAAAAACCAAAATCAATAATCCATTTGCCCAACAAATGCCCCCCCCAAAATGGAGAAGAGGCAAATTAATAAAATTAGAGATTGAAAAAAGATATTACAACTGATACCATAGAAATACAAAAAATTTGAGAATTATTACAATAGCTATATGTCAACAAATTGGAAAATCTAGAAGAAATTTATCTCTTGACACACATAATTTACCTCAATTGAGGCATGAAGAAGAAAGCCAAAATGATCCCATAACCAAACTGAGATTGAGTCAGTAATAAAGAACCTCCCAACAAAGAAAAGCTGAGGACCAGATGGTTTCACTGTTGAAATCTACCAAATTTTAAGGAAGAACTAATACCAATTCTTCTAAAATTATGCAAAACAATTGAAAGAGAGGAAACTCTTCCAAACACATTCTTTGAGGCCAGTATTAGCTGCACATCAAAACTAGAAAAAAGACACAGCAAAAAAAGAACTATAGACCAATATCTCCGATGAACATACACTAAAAATCCTCAAAATACTAGCAAATTTAATCCAAAACACATAAAAAATCATCTACTCAGACCAACTGGAATTTATCCCAAGGTTGCGGAAAAGGTTCATCATGTACAAATTAATAAATGTGATATGTTTCATCTAATAAAATGAATAAAAACTGTATGATAATATCAATAGGTGCAGGGAAAGCATTTAATTAAAATGCAACATCCATTCATAATAAAAACCTTTAAAATTGTTATAGAAAGAACATACCTCTAAACAATTAAGACAATATATGGCAAACCCACAACTAGCATCAGGTGAATAAGGAAAAGTTAGAAGCATTTTCATTTATATACAGAACCAAAAAAGGATACTGCTATCATTCAGTATAGTTCTGCTATATAGATGTTCTATTTGTTCTCTTTCTTGTCTATGGTTACTGAATGACCAACACTTCTTTGTACACTGATTTCTATCTAATTAATCACATTTATTTTTCTGGGGTGCCTTCATGTGCTCGAGGGGATAATGGAAAGATTTTCTCAGGATCTAGGTCAGGCTCTCCATGTACTAGGGCATGTACTGGAAACAGAACAATGGGAGTCACAGCAATAATGGCAGATTGTTATTTGTTTTGCTCTATTAGTGATGTTCCTTTGAACGAATGCATTCAATTCTCCTTAGATCCTTCATCCGTTTTTAGACCAAGATGCATATCGTTGTTAGTGATAAAGTCCCATATGGTGACTGTCTTCTCAATTACTCTGAACTATATTCAATTACAACTTGCTTTGAGTATTATTGAATTATCATTTTAGAGTCTTCATCTTTTCATTTTCTATTTGTATCAAAGTCAAGACTGTTCTGTCCTGGAAGCAACTAAATCAAACTAGTTTAGTCTATGGAAAATATATATAATTGTTGAAATTCTAGAACATTCCCCGTGTTTAGTCGTACCAATATGAAGTGTCTAAGTCAGCACTGCAGGAAGTTTCAAAGGTCCACCACCATTTTTTGTTTCACGAGAGTGCTTACCAGGAGATGATGCTTTGTCTTGCCCAGCTCTCATTATTGTTGTTATCCATTATATAAAAAGAGGCCTTCAAACACATCATGGGGAATGAGTACTATGAAAACGCTATATATAGATTTCAAACTTTCTTAGCAGCAAAATAAAGTAAACATTTAATTCCATTTTTCCATGACCTTTTTAAATTACCCTTTAGTTTCCTCAGACAATTGTCATATGCTCAAGCCATTCAACATTTTGCAAATGAAGCTAAAATACACTATTATGACACATGAAAAATTATATTAAATATGAAACTGGCTATTGGATTTAACTTTGTTCTCTTGTATAATTTCTACCTTACTCTTTAGTAATTGCCTTTTACTTTTCAAATTTTTGATTAAAGAGTTATTCTTCATTGCCTTCGATCATTTTTACTCTTCTCAAAAACATTTTATTCCATCTGGATTTCATGTTAGACCTTGCAGTGAAAGCACAAATATAGTTGAATATTTCTGAAAGAAACAAAATTGTTAGGGCCTACTTTTGCCAAGGATCGTTTAACTCATAAATAGATATTATCACACTTCTAATTTAGAGTCCATTTCTTCTCATAAAAGCACAGAATGTGACATCAGAAGATATCATCATCCTTCTACACCTTGAGCTTTGCTTCAGGGAATCTTTAAAGAGTTCAATTTAGCATTTGAGAAATGGTGATTGGGTATAAAATACAGTGCTGGGTGTGACCTAGTTCTACTTATGATTTCTGCTTCATACTAGTGTGTACCGGAGGCAGCAATAATGACTCAAGTCCTTGATTCCTGCCACTTGAAGGAGACAGTGATGGAGTTTCTATCTGCTGGTTTTGAGTTGGCCCAGCCTGGGCTGTGGCATGGATTTGGAAAGTGAATCAGTAGATGGAAGAGCTCTATTTGTGTTTCTCTTGTTTCAAATAAAGGAAAATCACTGATAAAAACAAAACATACAGTTTTGCTAAAAACTCTACAGTTTTCTCTTAGTAATCAGGTGATCTTAATCTACATGACAACTGAGCTCCATTCTCCTGGAAAATGAGGAAAACAACTCTTACTTTGCAAGTTTATTTTGTGGACTGAAATAGTGTCTGGCTCACAAAAAGGATTCAAATGTTGGGGGCCAAGGTAGCATGAGCACTTTAATTCTAAACACTTTACATACTCTTTTCTACGTTTGCATTTTTCTATGCTCCATTCATTGGGCTTTTCATAAAAAATATCCAATAGGTTTTGTTGTAAATAACTCCTCTGTCATACTTTTTCACATTCCTTTATACCAACAATCAGTCCTTCAAAACATTTTATGATACATTTTATAAATTATTTTTCCAACAAAATTATTTAATCCAATTTACATTATGACTTACAACTATATGGGTTCTGATGCATATGGAATGCCCACACTGCGGGCAGAGGTTTAGCCTACTATGCCCCACAGCACCTGTCCCAATATTCATTTGTTTTTGTAACAACTGGCTTAGTAATTTAGTTGGTAAGTGCATTGCAAATAACCTTTCAATTAGCACGAAGTTTATTGAGGTAATGGGCAGTTTAGCTGAAGTTTTAGGTTAGTCATGTAACATAAATTATTTTCTTAGAGCCTTGGTTGTTACAAGTTCACCCAAGCTCTTTCCAGGTTGGGAAAAACATTATGACATATTAAAAAAAAAAAAAAAACACACAGGAAAGATTAACCAAAGAATTACTCATGCAGATGTGATGAGATTCTCTGAATGTTCATCCTGATCTCTGAGTGGTAACTATTTAGACTTAACAACTTGTTAATGTTTCAGTTTAAAAAAAAAAAAAAAAACAAAAAAAAAAACAGTTGGCATCGGGGTATCAAGAGAAGCATCTTTACCATTGGATAAACTATATCCCAGGAGTTGAACTAAAAACTGTTTTTTGTTGCTGTTGTTAAATAACATTATTTACTTATTTTTTTTAAATTTCAGCTCACACAAAAAGAACTATATTCAAATAGATTACTTCCTTAATATTAGCTACTTGTATAAGAATTAGATAATCACATGAATATTCAAGTTGAATCAGGAAGGCAGTCCTCCAATTAACCTTGTACTGAATGCAATTATAAGGTGAATATTCAAAACCAATGGAGATAGTCATTTATACATTGCAAGTGTTTTTATGTCAAGAGTGGAAAAGCAAGGCTCTGAAAGTCTGATGATAATACTTTGAATAAGCTTTAATTAAGAAGTAATTTTTTTTCACATCGGAACACTTCCTTCCTTGTTCATACAATTGATAAGTTTTTTAGAGGGATACTGTCTTTCTAACATAAACTCTGCTGCCTATACTGTGAACAAAACTGAACTGATCAGAACTTAAAACTATTGATTGGCTGGCACCGCGGCTCACTAGGCTAATCCTCCACCTGTGGCGCTGGCACCCCGGGGTTCTAGTCCCCATTGCTCCTCTTCCAGTCCAGCTCTCTGCTGTGGCCCAGAAAGGCAGTGGAGGAATGCCCAAGTGCTTGGGCCCTGCACCTGCATGGGAGACTAGGAGGAAGCACCTGGGTCCTGGCTTCAGATCGGCACAAGGTGCTGCCCATAGCAGCCACTTAGGGGGTGAACCAACGGAAAAAGGAAGACCTCTCTCTCTCTCTCTCACTAACTATGCCTGTCAAAAAAAATAAATAAAAACTATTGATCATAAAGAAAAGTCAATGCAGAGTCACAACACCTGCTACATTTAATTCATCAATGGAGATATTTTTCTGTAAACTCCACTCAAAGGTTTCTAGAGAAACTGAGTAAAGTAGAGGATATTTTTAGGTCTCATTTTCAATTTGGAAACCAAGTTTCAGAAAAGTAAAATGATTTGTCCAAAATGAGTCAGCTAAAAAGTAGCAGAGTTGAAATTTAAAAAATCCTGGTGTAATAAAGACCAACAGAAGGGAGTGATTTGAAGAGTTATCTACTATGCCGAAAGCTGTCAAGATGTTGGCTAAGATAAGACAAGAACTACCTATGGGAACTGGTAACGTGGCGGGTATTTGAAACCATATTGAGAGCAGATTGGCAGGAATGGGGAGTTGAAAATCGGCTTGGAACACATTGAAGAGGAACTGGGAAGTGACAAGGCAGAAACTCATGAGCATATCCACTTCAAGAAGTGCAATTATGGAGTTAAAATGGTCTAGAAATAAAGGCCATCAAAGTAGAGCAACAAAAAAAAATTGTGTCATCTTCTGGCAATTAACGAAAGTTAATTATGGAGACTTTACAGTGTAAGGGTACAAGAATGCGAAGCAAGCACAGCAACTTTCTCTTCACCTCTCAGAAGTGACAGCCTCTAGAGAGCAAGCCAACAGAAGTAGCATCTGTGGGTTTGAATTTAGTGAGGACAAGGAACAGTGTGAGAGAGTTTACTGTAGCATTCAGTTTGCCAAGAAGAACTAAAGGTAAGGCCTTGCCTTCTTGGTGTAAAATATTGTGATATATACATAAATATTGCATATGTATAGCCATAGCCAGAGGGACTTTTGGAAAAAATTGTTAGAGCCCATCTCGTGCTATTGAAAGGTATACAAAAACCAGGATAGATTGGTGGTGCAGGGAGGAAAGACTAAGGGATAAGCCAGTCTTTAAGGGGTGAAGAGGAGAAGAAATTAGCATCACAGTGCAAGTACTGCCTTTAGGTATGAGGAAGTTTAAGTTTTGCATATATTAGCTATTAGAGGTAGGCAAGTCAAAGGACCTATCGTGATCCAAAGAGTTTTACTCTACAAGATGCAAGAGTTGGTTTACAGTTTTTCTAATGTCCCTCCAAGTACCTATAGTCTATGATTCCATTCTCAACAAATTTTCACCTCAAAACTTGTATTATAGTTATAAGACTATTAAAATCTTCTTTCTCATGCATCTGTAGATTCAAGATTACACATATTTTCATTTATATATGAAACTGTCTTGAACAGTGCTTAGGAAATGTTTAAAATAGGTGCTTTGGAATAGTATTTGAGTGAGCTTTGACCTATTTTCTTTGGCTTGTTTGTTTCATTTTAATAATATAATTGCTTTTGGGTTTGCTCCAAGGAAAGCTTTATTTTCTTGTAACAAATAAAGAAGACAGTGGGAAAGTATAGTTCTCTAATGAAACTGCCTCTGTAATACATTTTCCATGGACTCCTATCGTCAAGGCCTAGCTTCCATAAACTGTTCCATGGTGTGCAGAACATGGTATGCAGAAGACAGTGGTCCTTCCAGGGTAAATTGATGCATCTCAACAAGAAAGGGATAATTAATATGTCCAGTAGTATCCTGGTAGCTTAGTAACACTAACTTGAATACAGCCTGTTACTATATGTTGAATAATTACTTTTTGAGAAGTATAATGAAGAACAGAATTGAATCCCACCAAAGTCTCAAAATCACATTGAAAACTATTCAATACATATACCCTGTAAGGCAAAATCAGAAAATACAAACTTATTTCTTTAATAAAGTACAAAAAATTGTAAAAAATAATTGTACCATAGGACTTCAAATGAACATTTGCCAACAGTCAAAAAATTCAATACAATTCTGTCGCTCCCTGTCTTCATGGAGGAACGACACAGGACCCTGCGCTGTTCTTTTGTCTGCTCGGCCCTCCCCGGGTTTGCTGCTCGTTCTTCCCGGGTTGGCTACCGTCCCTTCCACCTCCATGGAAGGGCGGTTCCCCCTGCCACCTTCCCCACTTCCGCGGGGGAGCGGCACACCGCCGGCCGGCTCTCTCGGGGGCTGCACAGGTGTTCCCTCAGATGTTCCCCTAGATGTTCCTGGTGCATGTTGTCTCTCTCCTCCTTTATAGTCCTCTTCACCAATCCCAACTCTGCTACCCACATGCTGAGTACGCTGCTCTCCTCCAATCAGGAGCAGGTCCTACAGTTTATTGGTTGAACTGGAGGCAGCTGTGCAGAAGCTGTTTCCTCCTCTCCCAGCGCCATATTGTGGGAGAGCAGATGCATAGAATAAGTCTTAATTCCAGTAACTTAGTCTAGTCCGAGTTGCTCCCAGTTGCTCCCCACAGATCCCCCTTTCTTTTTATTTTTTGGCGTTGATATGCGCCTGTCTTCGGTGCCCCGCGGCACACACTCTGCTCTGCTTGCTAGAGTTGCCCACAGGTGCTTACAAGCCCTACCAATCAGGCAAACTGAATCCGGGTCCTCTCTTCGCCATGTTGTGAGGAGGTTTTTAGGCGCTGATGTGTGCCTGTGTTCGGTGCCCTGCAGCGCATGCTCTGCTCTGCTAGAACTGCCTGCAGGTGCTTACAAGCCCTATCAATCAGGCAAACCGAATCCGAGCCCTCTCATTGCCGTCTTGTGGGGAGACTTATTGGTGTTGATAACGTGCCTGTCTTCGGTGACCTGCAGCGGGTAAGCTGCTAGCCGCCAGCAGGTGCTTATCGTCTTACTAATCAGGCAGACTGAATCCAAGCTTTCTCATTGCCATGTTGTGGGGAGGCCTTATTTTTCTCTATTTCTCTATCTCTGGGCATTCCTATTTCTCCTATTTTACTTCTATCTACCAGCATTCCTATTTCTCTCATTTTACTTCTAAACTTCTGTTTCTTATCCCCGCTGCTTCCCGGCGCCCGCCCCGAGGCTGCTTCTCGGCGCCTCGCCCCGCGGCGGCTTCATCCTCCCTAACATATTTTTCTCTACCCGGTATGTTTCCTAACTTTTTCTTCCAACAATATTCCCCTCTCACTTCTCCTGGCTTCTCCCCACAGTCCGTATCCAAGTCTAAGTTTCTTCTAGGTTTCACTTTCACTTTCAACCTGCAGTCTGTATCTGAGTCTAAGTTTCTTCTTGCTTTCACTTTAAATCCTAACTTCTTTCCCACAGTCCATATCCGGGTCTATGCCTAGGCTTTCCATAGCTTCTTCCGGCACCTTTTCCGTCCGGCTTTTCCCTAGGCTCTTTGCTAGTCTCTCTCTCCGGTATTTTCCCACTTCTTCCCGTTTCTTCCCTCCTAGGTTTCCTATCCGAGTCACGGCACCATTATGTCGCTCCCCCTCTTCATGGAGGAACGACACTAAGTCCTGCCTAGGCTTCATATCCGAGTCACGGCACCATTATGTCGCTCCCCGTCTTCGTGGAGGAACGACACAGGACCCTGCGCTGTTCTTTTGTCTGCTCGGCCCTCCCTGGGTTTGCTGCTCATTCTTCCCGGGTTGGCTACCGTCCCTTCCACCTCCATGGAAGGGCGGTTCCCCCTGCCACCTTCCCCACTTCCGCGGGGGAGTGGCACACTGCCGGCCGGCTCTCTCGGGGGCTGCACAGGTGTTCCCTCAGATGTTCCCCTAGATGTTCCTGGTGCATGTTGTCTCTCTCCTCCTTTATAGTCCTCTTCACCAATCCCAACTCTGCTACCCACATGCTGAGTACGCTGCTCTCCTCCAATCAGGAGCAGGTCCTACAGTTTATTGGTTGAACTGGAGGCAGCTGTGCAGAAGCTGTTTCCTCCTCTCCCAGCACCATATTGTGGGAGAGCAGATGCATAGAATAAGTCTTAATTCCAGTACCTTAGTCTAGTCCGAGTTGCTCCCAGTTGCTCCCCACACAATTCTTGTTTGCATCCTATGAGTAGATTAAAACAATTTCTGTGGAATTCTGGCCCTCTCACGGGATACTTTTTGTACTCTGTATTTGATGTCATTCTTTGGAGAGACTCAGTAAATTACATTAATCCTGACACCAAAGTATGTGCTATTATCTTGGTATCCTCATAGCCACTGGGACACTACAGTGAAATATGAGTCATGTGAGTAACTAGATGGTTAGTTGTCAGCTCATTTACTTCTGTTTAATAAGTGAATAGATGGCCGAATGAATGAATAATGTTATTTTATGTTGTCTCATGTTTTAGTAAAGGAAATGAATTATATATGTTCATAATGTGATTTTAATCATGTAAGAATGTATGCTGTCTTCAATTTTAAATGTATTTTCTCTCTCTTTTGGTAGGAGTCTTTATAATTTCATGGGCCTATCAGGCTGCAGTTCATTGCTGTAAACAAGAAGAGTCTCACCATGTAGGACCATTTATTCAAACAGTTGGTGAATACCTAAGTCAAACTAATTTAATATCTCCATTATTCACATATTTATTCTGTGTGTGTATCTATCTGTGTGTGTGTGTGTTGAAAATGTCCCCTTAACAAATCTCAAGTGTAAAACAGATTGTTATTAACTGTTTCCCTAGGCTGTATACAGATCTCCAGAAATTATTCATCTTAAAATTGCAAATTTGTGTCTTTTGACCAACATATCCCCTTTTCCCCTAATCCTGACCCTTGACAACACTTTTCTACTCTATTCATATAAATTGGACTTTTTAAAGATTCCACATAGAAGTTAGATTATGCAGTAATTTCTTTCTATGTCTGGCTTGTTTCACTTAACATAACATTCTCCAATGCCATGCTATGATAAATGACAGGTTTTCCTTGCATTACCAATATATATATATATATATATATATATACATATTATAAATATATATACATATTATTGCCACATGATTTATACGCATGTGTATATATGTATCTCATTTTCTTATTAATTCATCTTTTAACAGATACTTAGGCTATTTCCATATCTTAGCTACTGCAAACAATGCTGCAATAAAAATAGGAGTGCAGAAATGTTTTTGAGATAGTGATTTTATTTCCTTTGCATTTATAACCAGAAGTGGGCTTACTGGATCATATGGTAGTTCTGTTCCTAATTTTTGCTACAATATTGGCTGTACCAATTTAAATTTCCACCATCAATGTATAAGTGTTCCCTTTGTGTACTTATAAGCATTTGCTATATTTTGAATTTTTGATAATAGCCAGCATAACAAGTATGAAATGATATCTTCTGCTAGTAAGAATTTCACAATGTGTAGAGTTAACTTTATGAGTATAAAGTAAACCAAACATAGTTCTTTGTAAAAATTAAGAGTGGGAATAGGAGAGGAAGGAGAAAGAAGAGTTAGAGCATGAGCAGGAGGGAGGGAAGGATGAAGATATCACTATATTCCTAAATCCGTATGTATAAATACATGTAACTTGCATACATTAAACCAAATTTAAAAAAAGAATTTTATTCATAATGTGGCATGGTGGGTAAAAGCCACTGCCTGCAACATCAGCATCCCTTATGGGCCCTAGTTCAAGACATGGATGCTCCACCTCAGATCCAGCTCCCTGCTTATGTGCCTGGGGAAGCAGCAGCAGATGTACCAAGTGCTTGGGCCCCTGTACCCATGTGGGAGACCCAGAAGAAGCTCCTGGCCCCTGGCTTTGTCCTGGCCAAGCCGCAACTGTTGGGGCCATTTGAGGTGTGAACCAACAGATGGAAAATCTCTTTCTCTAACTTTGCCTTTCAAGTAAATAAATAAATCTTTAAAAAAAAATCACATTGTAAACATTGAGCAATGCAAGCTTTATTTTAATACCTCAATTTACCACAATACACCTCAAGTATACACAAGTTTTATTTATACCTCAATAAAATGGAGAGAAAGTGGCAGTGAGGCTAGAAACTGCATGTAATCGGAGTCTTCCATAGGTGGTAGAGTTGAAATTTATTTCTACTTTAACCAGAAAGTTTTCAAGACCTTGTAATTAGGGGAAGGGGCTGCATTGCTATCTTGCTCCTTGTTCTGTTTGCAGAAACCAAGAGGAAAATGAAGCACAAGGATTCAGCAACCTGGCCTCTGTCAGCTGCCTCTTTCTTCACATTTATTCGAGCATGGACTTGAGATCAATGACTTTTGCTTTTAATGTTGGTGTCTCTGAATGCTCAATGGCTATTTCCCTTAATTTACTCAGGGCTCTGAAACATGATAGACTAACTCTACTATTCTCTTTCATTTATTACCTTGAATAACTTAATAGGCAGGTACTTTCCCTCATCCACATAATTGCTTACTTAGTGGTATAGCTGATATTGGAAATGAAACTCAATGTAAACTATTTCCTTAAAGGTATCCAGTTTTTAATCTAGCACACTGATTTTATCCTCGGAAGGTGGCGGATTAGGTTTTGGTTTTGTTGTTAAAAAGTGTCATTACAAATATAGGATTGTTCAATTTTGGAAGATTTTAACAATTTAAAAATATTGACTGAGTTTCTGTCATAATTTTTATCCTTAATGAAGCTCAAATTTTCCCATCTTTTGTGAATGACTCTCTTAAAAGTTCTTTTATTTAATTATTTTGATATTTTATTTGCAATGTGGAGATAAATGAGAGAGAGATCCGTCTTCTATCTACTGGTTCACCCCTCAACTGTCCACAATAGCCATGGTTGGGCCTTACCAAAGCCAAGAGCCCAGAACTCATTCTAGGGTCTCCCATATGAGTGGCAGGGACTCAAGTTCTTGAGCCAACATTTGCTTCCTCCCAACATCCACATTAGCCGAAAGCTGGATCAGAAGGAGAACAAAAACGAGAACACAAGCAATCCAATCTGAGATGCAAGTATCCCAAAGGGTATCCAAACCACTGTACCAACACCTGCTCCTAGTTGAAGCTTCTTCAGATTTTCCTTGATTCTTTTGACATGATGTTAGTAGCTGTCTTTTTTTTTTAAGATTTATTTATTTGAAACTCAGAGTTACACAGAGAGAGAAGAGAGGGAGAGAGGGAGAGAGGGACAGAGGGACAGAGGGAAAGAGGGACAAAGGGACAGAGGTCTTCTATCCACTGGTTCACTCCCTAGATGGCCGCAACAGCTGGAGCTGTGGCGATCTGAAGCCAGGAGCCCGGAGTAGCTGTCTTTCATAGTTATCTTGCTACTGCTACAAGAAGCTATTACAAGCTCATCTTCTAAGAGTATATTTCTGCTCCATATTTAGAATCAGCCAAAGAAGGGTGTTAATGAGAATCATATTTTCATTTCGTCTGGCATGAGGGATGGTCATTGATACTGGGTTTCTTGTTGTTTCTCAGACTTACTTTCTCAGAAAAATGCTGATTATCTGTATGATAATTTTCTTTGCTTTTAATATTTACTGTGTACATTTTCTGTTTTTATTTTGAATTTATGAAAATCAAAAAGCTATGCTACGTTACCACTGCTGTTTTACCAGATTTACCTCAGCATCAGGTAGAGACCTTTCCTGTTATGGGATGGATTTGTTTCAGTGGGAATCAATGCTATCCTCAAGTGGGCCTATTGTGCACCTCTAAAAGTTACTGGGATCTTGAGACTGTGAGACTCAGGTGTGACCCAGCCTAGTGCCAGTCTGGGAGGCCAAGGGGCTGCCTACATCACGGCTCCTCTATCTTTAGGCAAAAGCAAGGAACCACAGGATTGTGTTTTGGGACTCAGTACCAGGCTGGTAAAGCCCATGAAATATCGAGTCTGAAATTCCTCTTATTATGACCTGAAACCTATTGCCCATGAATTTATCATGTGATTTGAGATTCAAGCTTTTTTTTGAAAAGAAAGGTTTTAAGTAGCTATAGTTTGAAATTGGAAAGTCCACCAGAACTAACCAGTAATAACGTTTAAGTCTTGACCTGGAAATAACAGCAAATGACAGTTTCTTCATGGCTTCAGGTCTTTAAAAACCTTGAAAGTGTTGAGAATTAATGAGACATCGAACTTCAGGGCCAGAGGTTTATTCCTCCCCTAATAATATATGTCTAAAAGCTTTTTATTTCAGACCAAAAAGATTCCCCAAAGACTCAAAAGGTCTCCAGGCTCTACAGAGTTTGGTAGACTTTCTTAGCATTGTCAGGTGGAAAAGATGGCTCTTGCAGATTTAAATGCTTGACTATTACAAAGATTCAAACACAGGCAAATTGTTGCTATGTGCCATTCATTCACTTATTTGAGAGAAAGGATAAGAGGAAGAGAGGAAGGGAGACACACACACACACATATACATACAGAGAGAAATGGGGGGGAGAAAGAGAGGAGAGAGGGTGGGGAGGGAGAGAGTGGGAGAGGGAGATAGGGGAGAGGGAGATGGTGGAGAGGGAGAGAGGTGAGAGAGAAAGAGAGGAAGGGAGGGAGGGAGGGAGGGAGAAGCTTCTATCCACTGGTTCACTTGCCAAATGGCCTACAGGGCTGGGCCAAGCCAAAGCTTCAAGCAATGCTGGCATCCCTAGTGTCATCCCAACCATTAGGTAAAATGCCTGTATCTGCTTTGTGTGTTTTGATGAAAGCAACATGAAAGTAAATGGGAGTTCTATGTATACATATATACACATGTATATTCAATTTCTGTGACTACTGAGTAAGAAATGATATTTACCATTTCATGCTGTAATTTTAGTGTGAATAAAACACTAGACTGGAACACAATCTTACAAAAGCATATGGAATATTTGTTACAATAGTCAACAGATTTAGGGTTCTTCCACAAAACAAACTGATGGAAGTTCCAAAATAGGAAATAACTGCTAAGTTTTGTAGTAGCAAGGAATGTGAATTTTTGTAGACTATATCTAATTCAGAGAAGAATATGTAATTTTTCTACACAGGTGTGCTTTATTCACATGTTAAACTTCGTTACTCATTCACCTGTCTTCACAAAACTAACATTGTATTTTGAACCTCAGAACCCAAGAATCCTAGACAGACATAATTCTAACAGGTAATGAGAATGTTACTGTCCTTTGTAGTATTACTGTCATTTAATATTAACCTGCAACCATCTGATCCCTTTCTGTAATGTATTTCTCTTACTTTGTTCTTTGCATAGCTTTTGGTTTTTGTTCTTTATCTTAAAAAAATGTCAGTTGTGTCCTTTATAACTTAACAAACTCTAATTTTAGGTAGAGATGCAAATACATGGACAGATGTGGTAAAGATATTCAGTTGAAATGTGAACACTGAAATAATTTTACTATTGTGCATGTTGAAATAACTACAGTGTAAAAACTCAGATTTACTACTTCAAATGAGTTGATTGTTCATTGTTATATTCTTTAAGATTTATTTTATTCATTTGAAAGAGTTACACAGCGAACTTTTATATTCTTTACAGAGACTGAGAAGATGGATTCTCCCAGTCAGCCATTTAAATAGCATCATTTTTACTGTTTCAAGAGCAGTGAGAAACTACAGAACACATCATACATCTTATCCTGTTTCAGTTGCATTTGTGGTTTAATTTTCAAATACAGGTGATACAATGAACACAACCATTGGGTGGGATGTTTAGCCCAGTGATGAAGATGCCTACATCCCCAAATGAAGTATCTGAGTTCAACACCCGATTTTTTTTGACTCCAACTTTCTTCTAGTGAGGACTCTGTGAGGTAGCTGGTGATGACAAATAATTCAATTCCTGACATCCACATGGGAAACCTGGATTAAGTTCCTGGTTCCTGGCTTCAGCCAGCCCCATACAGCCTCTTGTGGGCATTTGGGTAAAGAACCAGCAGATGAGGGCTATGTGTCTATCTCTGTCTCTGAAATAATTAAATAATATTTTAAATGAAATTATTTTTATTATAAAAAGAAATATACCCGAGCAGTAATTGCTTACTGTATTGTCACAGAATTTTTACATAAGCATTTCACATGATAAAAAATGAGATTTATACAGAAAGGTTTTAGTTTGGGGAAACTGGCATATTATCATTGATATCCTTTGCATATAACTGAGAAGGAATAGAAGATGACTGGAAAGTTTTTTTTTTTAAGATTTTATTTATTTTTTTGAGAGGTAGAATTACAGACAGTGAGAGGAAGAGTCAGAGAGAAAAGTCTTCCTTCCACTGGTTCACTCCCCAAATGGCCACAATGGCTGGAGCGGGGCTGATCCGAAGCCAGGAGCCAGGTGCTTCTTCCTGGTCTCCCATGTGGGTGCAGGGCCCAAACACTTGGGCCATCCTCCACTGCTTTCCCAGGCCACAGCAGAGAGCTGGATTGGAAGAGGAACAGCCAGGACTAGAACTGGTGCCCATATGGGATTCCAGTGCCACAGGTAGAGGATTAACCTACTACACCACGGTAAGCACCTGGAAAGCTTTTAGAACATGATATCCTAATGTTTCTAGGCTGCATTTGGTAAAAGATTTATTTCTTTATTTGAAAGTTAGAGTTAGAGAGAGAGAGCGCGCACAGAGTGCAGTCTTCCATCCACTAGTTTACTCCTCAAATGGTCAAAACGGCCAGAGCTGGGTCAGTGTGAAGCCAGGAGTCAGGAACTTCTTCCAGGTCTCCCATGTGGGTGCAGGGGCCCAAGGACTTGTGCTGTCCTTCACTGCTTTCCCAGGCCCCTGAGCAGGGAACTGGATAGGAAGTGCAGCAGCCGGCACTCATATGGGATGCCAGCAGTCCAGGCAGCGGCTTTCCCTGCTATACCACAACACCCACAGGCTGCGTATTTATGTTTCAGTCAGTGTGAAGGTGGTCATCTCCATGTGATTGTGCAATGAGCTAGTGAACTGAAACACGACGAGCTAAATGTTATGAGTTTCCTCTCCGTCTTCTTTTCTTAGTGATATAATCTTAGATTCCCTAAATTCAGCATATTCAATTATAATACATCTAACTATGGAGTTATATGTATACATATAACATACATACAAAACAGTCAAACACACATACATAGTTATGTGCACTATTTGAGAGAAGTGGATTCTTTAATGCCCAAGTAAAGAGGGAGAGATAATATGGCTCTAGTAGGGTACAAAGATTCACTCAGTTTCAACAGATGGACAGAAACCAGCTAACATATTTCATTAAATCTAAGAATCCTTAAATTTAAAATGAACATTTTTTACCACCAAAAAAAAACCTGCTTTCAATTATACCATAACACATTACTGATGCACCCCAATTTCAGCAATATTAAAATGTGAAAAAAAATCACCTTTGAATTGATGATATATACACTGAAGTTTTCGTGTCTTTCTTCTATTTTGAGCAATATCTACTTTTTAAAGTACTCCTTTTTTATTAGACCTATTTATTTATTTGAAACACAGTTACAGAGAGAGAGACAGACAGACAGTGAGTGAGAGTGATTGAGTCAGAGAGAGCTTTTCTATGTGCTGGTTCACTCATCAAGTGGCTCCTATGGTCAGGGTTGGGCTAGGTCTCAGGCAGAAGCCTGGAACTCCATCTGGGTCTTCCATTTGGGTGGCAGAGACCCAAGTACTTGGGGCCATCTTCCGCTGCTTTCCCAGGCATTAGTAGGAAACTGGGTTGGAAGTGGAGCAGCCAGGACTCCAACAAGTGCCTGTACAGGATGCAGGTGTCACAGGGAGTGGGTTAACCCACTGTGCTGTAACACCAGACCTCAAAGTACCCATTCTAAAGATTAACAATTTTGATTAACATTAAAGTCTTACTTCCAAGTTACTGAAATGGTAATTGAGAATGTTAATAAATTGCAAAAGTTTTCCTTTCCCAAAAGTTACCTATGAAGTCTAAAATGTGTTTAATACCCTGTTTCTAAGGAAAAGTCCCCCTTGTAAAGTAAGAGATTTGACAGAATTTATTTGATGGAAATAGATATGATAGAAATTATTATTCAATTTCTGGAATCTCAAGCATCTGAATAATTGATGCAAATATGGGAATATATTTGCCTATTTGTGATTCTTGTGGACAAATACTTGAAGGGCAAATCTCTAGTATCAGACTAATTCTTCCAAATTAGAGCCCTTTAACAAACTCGTCGCTCCCCCTCTTCGTGGAGGAACGACACAGGACCCTGCGCTGTTCTTTTGTCTGCTCGGCCCTCCCCGGGTTTGCTGCTGGTTCTTCCCAGGTTGGCTACCGTCCCTTCCACCTCCATGGAAGGGCGGTTCCCCCTAGCCACTTTCCCCACTTCCGCGGGGGAGCGGCACACCGCCTGCCGGCTCTCTCGGGGGCTGCACAGGTGTTCCTTCAGATAGATGTTCCCCTTAGATGTTCCTGGTGCATGTTGTCTCTCTCCTCCTTTATAGTCCTCTTCCACCAATCCCAACTCTGCTACCCACACGCTGAGTACGCTGCTCTCCTCCAATCAGGAGTAGGTCCTACAGTTTATTGGTTGAACTGGAGGCAGCTGTGTAGAAGCTGTTTCTCCCTTCTCAGCGCCATATTGTGGGAGAGCAGATGCATAAAATAAGTCTTAATTCCAGTAACTTAGTCTAGTCCGAGTTGCTCCCAGTTGCTCCCCACACTCGTTATTCAGTGTTCAAGACTAACTCATCGACCTACCTCCAATTAATGGAACTATTAGGCAGTTGAATATTCTTTTCAAACTCTCAGATTTTTAAATCTATTATATAATTAAGTAACAAAGTTTCACATCTCACTATGACATAGTCACAGTTTCTAGGTACCAGTATTCCTTTTTAAATCAGTGATAAATATTAGTTTTGCCACTTTAAGTGAAAATGGCCAAAGCCAGTTTAAGGCTTTCTGTCGCTCTCATTAATGGTATGATAGCCTTGAATTTTTTTTACATATTTTTGAGTTAGGAGTCAAATTTTTAAATTATAGTGTGGATCCCATGTTAATAATGCTTTTTGAGGTTTCTATGGTTTTTTAAAAAGTTGGTTTTAAAAAGTGGATATGTACATTGAGATTTAATGCTATAACTAGTACTCAAACAGTATTTTTCACTTTATGTTTCTGTGTGGGAGCAAACTGTTGAAATCTTTACTTAATTATGCTAAACTGATCTTCTGTACATAAAGAGAAACGAAAATGAATCTTGATGTGAATGGAAGGGGAGAGGGAGTGGGAAAGGGGAGGGTTGCGGGTGGGAGGGATGTTATGGGGGGGAAGCCATTGTAATCCATAAGCTGTACTTTGGAAATTTATATTCATTAAATAAAAGTTTGAAAGCAAAAAAAAAAAAATTTTAAAAAAAAGTGGATATCCAATTCCAATTAGAGTAAAAAGTTGAATAAGCTTATATGCATGCTGTTTCTTTAAAACTTCTATTTTAAAAATCTCAAACAGCTATCCAGTAAATTGAATCTATATCTGTCTGCTATATATAGTTAACTGTAAGACAAGCTCCCTCCTCTGAGCCAATAAACATAGTTTTATTTTGATGCCGATAGCTTGATTGAGACAGCTTCTCTTTGAGATCCACAGTGCAAAGGATACATAACTAAATTCCATTCTAAGACCTCAGCAACATATCTGTTGGATGTTACATGTCAAGAGAACAATAAATATGACTCTGTTGTAGTGGCTGCCAAGGTAACCATTTACCCTAAGTTAAGATGTATGTAATATTTGGAACTTCAGAGTATTCCAATTAAAAGAGCTCCCTTTAAATATTTTTGAATTTCTTTTGAAAATCAGCATTCAATATTCTTGTTTGCTGTATCATTCAATGTCAGATTTAATGCCTCTGCCCCAATTTCCTCATCTAAAACTACAAAGTGATACCAACCATTCTGACTCGTTAGGGCTGTTACATCAAATGATATAATACATTGGGAGATTCTTTACATATATGCCATAAGGCAATATGTAGGACACAATTTATGTAACTTGCATAAAATAATGGATCATATTTTCTCCAGGTTAATGAACTTACTGGGGTGTGCCCAGATAACCTCTGAGGAATTCTGTTCAAATCAGTCCATTTCTTGTTTATGGTTTAGTGCCACCTAGTGGCAGATCTGTCTTTTGGGTTAAGTGATTTTTGGAGCTACTATGGGTTCTGTGAGCTGTCGCTCTAGAAATCTACCTGCTATGTTTGCTCCCTTCATACCAGGCATTGAGGAAAGATAATAACGGGATTGGAAGATTCAATTTATTTGGATCTTCCAAATCTTCTACTGCTATTTTCCTACCTCATCTTCTTTTTCGCCTTCTTCAGACTCCAGAAGATAACATATTTAACCTTAGTTAGAGAACATAGATGAGTAAGTGGAAAACAAGAGCCATATGATAATCATCAGTTCACTTTTATACAAATATTAATAATCAGATTGCTTGTGTTCCTTTTAAGCTACAAAGTAACGTGGATAACATACTGCAATAACTATCAAAAATATATAAAATTCCTATAATACTTTTTACCTAAAAAAGACTGCTATAAAAATTTGTCTTTGCTTATTGATTTTTATACTCTTTATCAATTGAATTTCCAAATTTAAAAAGTTTGATAAATTCAAATTGGAAAAAGTAGCCAGTTGGGAGAAAATCCATCCAGATTACCTTGAGAAGTTTAAGTCAAAAAAAGTCTGGTAGAGGGGTGATATGGTTTCTTGTGTGAGAACAAAGACCTTGGAGCCAAATTGCAAGGGTTAATATCACAGCTTTGCGAATGACTGTTACACTACCTTCCTTAAGTCACTCAAATGCTCTGTGTTTTAGTTTCCTCATTTGTGTTACGGAGGTAAGATTTTTGCCTCATGGGAATGTAGGACAAAAAAGATGGAAAACATTTTTAAGAAGATATATTTTTTACTTATTTGAAAGACACAGAGAGAGAGAGACAGAAAGAGATCTTCCATCTGCTGTTTAACTCCCCAGATGGCCACAATGGCCAGGGCTGGGCTAGGCCACAGCCAGGAGCCAGGAGCTCCTTCCAGGTCTCCCAAATGAGTGCAGGAACCCAAGCAATTGGACCATCTTCCACTGCGCTTCCCAGGCACATTAGCAGGGAGCTGGATTGGAAGTGGAGTATCCAGGTCTCGAACAAGTGCCATAGCAGATGCCAGCATCATAGGTGGCAGTTTAACATGCTATGCCACAACACTGGCCCCAAAAATAAATTTTAAGAGTACAAGAAGAACTAAATAAATATAAATTTACAAATACATAAAATTTAACAATTTCATAGCTCAACTCTCAACTGATTGTAAAGTGAATGTTCCTATGTCTGTTATTTTTCTCTACACATGCTTTGAATCTTACAGTTGGAGAATCAGCCCAGAGAGCCAAACAATAGAGACTCTTTTCTCTAAATATACCTTAAACTTAAAAACTATTCTCTAATGAGTGAAAGGGTGGACAAAATTTCTTACACTGCCATAGGTAAAACCTTTAAATCCCTGAATATAAGAAATTCCTAAGTGATCATATAAATATAATAAATTAACCTTGTAGGATTTCCACAATTGACTATGTTAGCAGAGGCTCACTCTAACACCTGGATCCATGGTGTAGCGGTAATCTACACACAATTGTGTTTCTTGCTACCGCATCAGTCCTGGGTGAATGGACTGCCAGGCAGGGTAGTACATCCTTACACATGAGTCATATGAGGTGCCAAAATGATGAAATGCTTGATGCTGCTTCCGGTCCAGCTGGCCAGGAAGGAAAGGAAGTATGGAGGGCCTTACACAGACAATTTTTAGGGAGGTCTGTCACTTGCAGTCATGATCTGTTGGCTAAAACTCCGTTATTTGCCTTCATCTAAGTGCAAAGGACACTGGGAAGTTTATTCCCTGATATGCAGTCACTTGTTAGCAGTAATGCTTCCAACAGAATGGGAAGCTGACATTCAGTGGACAGCACATCTGACACACCTGCACTTGGCTGCAAGCCAAGATTTTACACAGTTGATGGGCCTTACACAGTGTCTTACAAAATCAAAAATTAACATTAAGCTTTTAGAGATTTTTTCAGAAAAACATTCATAATTTCAGCTTTTCTGAAAAATCAGACAATCTGGTAAAACAAGGTCCATGCTTCCACTGAGCAACAGTTGGTTGGAGTTGAGCAGCAGCTGCCTGCACCTCCCCAGGCAGCTAGAGGAAGTTCTTGCCCAGCCACACTCATTAATTAGCCTTCCTGAGGCTGTAGTCACCTAATTTATGACCCTTGATAGAACACAAGATGAAAAAAAATTTCTGAAAATTAGCAAAGTCTAAAATTTCAGGGCTATTTATTTTTTAAAAGGAAAGAAAGTCATTTAGTCTACTTTGCCTTTCTGCTTTAATATGTAAAATTGAGAACATGATAGGTATATAACATCCACTTTAAAATCACATTACAGATAAATGCATTTAAATTTAGGAGAAAGGGAGATGCGGAAGTGGAAGAGGAAAGAAGTAGAAGACAGAGACGGGGCAAAGTCTACAATGTAGAACAAATAGAAATTCTATACCATAGAACAAATAGGAAGTAAGACAACTTTCTCAAAGTAAGTGGATATGTTGATTGAAAACACTCAAAGAGTTGCGGGAAACCTAAAGAACAGAAATTTTCACAGTAACTCACGTATTTAGGAAAGTTTTTCCATCATGAGATAATAAGCTAATAATACATAATAAAACAAGATATATAGTGTTTGCTCTCTGTTAGCACTCTAAGTACTGTATCTAGATTGTTTATTTGTTCACTTGAGAATTATGTCCTAAAATCCACAAAAATTGATAATGGTTGCTTTCATTACATCATACAGACTTTGAAATGCAGAGATGTCCAATCCAATAAATTATCAAAGGTCTCCTCTCTCTCACCGGGAGGCTTAAAGAATTTCAATAAATTCTTCATTGGATACAATAATGGACAACAGAATTGATCAGAGCATCAACATAGTAGACATCCCAAAGTTTATTTCATAATTAATTACATATTACTTTTGAATAGATTGATCTATAAATGTTTTACTGAGTTAAATATCTACAATTTACTTGCTTTTTTTTGGCAAAGCCTTCTAATTTCTGATAATGATGGAAGGAGCTAAGATGATTCTAAATGTAGAAATCAGCCCAGAGACCAGTGTTGTGGCACAGCAGTTTAGACTGTTGCCCGTGATGCCTGTATCCTATATGAGTGCTGGTTCAAGTCCCAGCTGCTCCACTTCTGACCCAGTTCCATGCTGATGTTCCTGAGAAAGCAGAAGATTTCGTCCAAGTACTTAGGCCCCTGTACCCATGTGGGAAACCCAGATGGAGTTCCAGGCTCCTGGCTTCAACCTGGCCAGCTGTTAAGACCATCTGGGGGATGAAGCACTAGGTGGAAGATTTCTCTCTCTGTGTAACTCTGCCTTTCAAATAAATAAATAAATAAATCTTTTTAAAAAATCAAGCCAGGTGTCATCACTGTTGGGTATTGTTTTCAAAGACAACAGTCCTTGGGGGCCAGTGCTGTGGAGTTGCCGATAAAGCTGCTGCCTAAAGCACCAGTATTATCATATGGGCGCCGGTTCAAGTCCTGGCTGCTCTACTTCCAATCCAGCTCTCTGCAATGGCCTGGAAAAGCAGTAGAAGATGGCCCAAGTCCTTGAGCCCCTGCACCAATGTGGGAAGACCCTGAGGAAGCTTCTGGCTTCTGCTTTTGGATCGGCACAGCTCCAGCCATCGCAGCCATCTGGGGAGTGGGCCAGCTGATGGAAGACCTCCCTCTCTCTCTCTCTCTCTGCCTCTGTCTCTCTGTAACTCTGCCTTTCAAATAAAATGAAATAAATCTAAAAAAAAAAAAAGATAATAGTCCTCAAGTCAGAAGCTCAGAAATATGATGCCTCTACCTTTTCATCATTTCCTTCAACAGGTGGCTTACCTTCATGTTGGACAAATTTCACTAAAATTATTAGCCATTATCTAGGCATATAAGGATATATGTATGATTAATGCTAGGGTGTGGGTTTTTTATTTATTATTGAGAAACATAAGAACAAATTAAAATTTAGGTAGTAATCCAAAAATCAGTTTTCTTTTTTTCTGAAATAAACTCTGCTGCTTTTTTCTACTTAATGACATTTGGAATATAAATTCTCTGCAGTAACTTTAAGAAAAATTATTATTAGTCTTAGTTTTCTTGCCAAATAATAGCAAGAGGGTAAGCTAATGGATGTTGTCCTAAGTGACTGGTGTTATCTATAAACAAAGCAATAACTTGAATATTAAGATAATATTCCCAGAAGCAATAATTTCATGTTATTAAAGTCTAACAAAGTATTTTCAGCTAAGGAATATTGAAAAATTATGTATTGGATAAAAAGTTGCTTCATAAGATTCTTTACCTAACAGGAGTGACAGACAATATTAAGATTAAATAAAGACTCATGCCTTTTGCATCTTCATCTCAAAACCTTACATTATTATTTCTCATTTTATAAGAAATTTAGTTGAACTTAGTACATTGAGTATTGGATTGTCATGTGCAGGAAATAGTAATATATCACATTTTTAAAGTATCCCTTAATGGGTGAAAGCTGTGCTATGTTTGTTTATCCTAGCAGCTTAAAAATAAACTTGAAATAAAGCAACATACAAAAAATAGGGGAAGCTTGGTACGGATCATTAACTGTGACAAATATATTAATATGAAATGCTAGTAACGGGGAAGCTGAGTATGGGGTATAAGGTAACGCTGCACTACTACTTCAAAATTTGAGTTCTGTAAAAACTATTCTGGAATAAAACTCTTAAGAAAACAAACAAACAAAAAAAAGCCCTAAGCTGGGACTATTCTTTTTACAATAAAAACTTCTTTTGTTTCTGCTGAAATATTCACCAGATCCATAACAGATAGTTCTAAAGTGTCTCTGATTCTATTTTCACCACAAAATGTAGAACTATGTTTCATGCAAATGCACTTTTAGTACCTCTAGTTTGCTATAAAATGAGACATTTGTCACACTTTTCTTCCTCATTCAATTAATAAGCCACTGTGTTCTGATCTTCCTGGTGAACCGTAGCACGCATTTATCGCGATATCTCCCACACATTCAGAAAGTGTTGATCTACAAAGCTACTTCGCTGCAAAGCTGGATTCCTTGGCAGGCAGGAGAAGCATGGAGAATGTCTCACTTGCAGCTCTTCATCTTCAAGGCCCATCAGTGCATCCCAGAGAGTGGGCATTATTTCACTTGAGGATCACTGTTGTAGCTGAGAATCAACCATGACAAAGAAGGGAGAATGGGTAACCACATCAATCAAAGAGTACTCAGCTTCTCCTTAGGAACAAATTGGAATGGCAGGGGCAAAGTTAAAGCATCATGACCAAGTTGCTTATGGTCCCCATTCATTCTTTCTCACCATAGCTCTTGAATGATAGAAGTAACATAAGCAGAGACATACAAGCTCCAAATTTTAGGTTAAATAAATTAACAAAATTCAAATAGACATCAGGGAGGTTAGGCAGTTAATCTATGTCCATTTTTTAGTGTTTAACAACAAATGACAGGGGCTGCTGCTGTGACATAGCAGGTAAAGCCACATGCAGCGCTGGCATCCCATATGGCCACCAGTTCGCGTCCCAGCTGCTCCACTTCTGATCCAGTTCTCCGCAATGACCTGGGAAAGCGGTAGAAGATGGCCCATATCCTTGCACCCACATGGTAGACCTGGAAGAATCCTGGCTCCTGGCTTTGAATCAGCATAGCTCCGGCCATTGCAGTCACCTGGGAAGTGAATCGACAGATGGAAGACCTCTCTCTCTCTGCCTCTGCTTCCCTGTAACTCTGCCTTTCAAATAAATAAAATAAATCTTAAAAAAAATGACAGATCCAGGTAGAAATAGTTATGTTTAAAAATTAACAAAAGCAAACTTAGAAATCCTGGATGCATTAAGCATGGAACATAAAGGAAACTAGGAATAACAAGGGATGTTATATTTGCCTGATAAAAAGCACACGTATGGAGATTGTCTCCCCAGATAACTGAAGATAGATTGGATAACTTTACCTTGTTAAAGGGAATTATGTGAAACAGCAATTATCAATAAGATGATAGGTAAATTGGCTGGAACAAAAGAAAGTTAACAGGGAATGAATTAAGGGAAAAATGACACGATAATTTTAAAACTGCATTGAAAGCAGGACATGGAAGTAATAATATAAAAGACTCTGAATGGAGGACATATCTCTGAATATCAGACCATTCAAAGAATTGGATTGAACAGATGATAACAGTAACCAGAGACACTAGTGGAAATCCATCATTGACATAATAATCATGTTTGAATATGGGAAAAGAACAAATGCAAAAGACAAAAATTCAAAGATAGAATAAAATATTTCTGAATTGATGAAGACCTTTAAACTAGACTAATAGAGATTTAATTGTATGGAGAAAAATGTATGAAAAGCCAACCAGTGTCCAGAAACCGCGTAGTGGATTTTTTAAATTCTAAGAATAAGGAAAGAATACCTAAAATATTTAGACAGCAAGAGGAGGACATTTATAAGTTAAAAATGTAGTTCTAAATTGTCATCAAAAATAGCTATTAGATGGAAGATGGAGCAATCTTTACTGAATGATCACATACTGGGTCCATAGAGTCCTTTAGATGCAGATAACCAAGATATTATAAATTATGTGGCAATTTGGGAGTTAAAATCCATGCAGCTTTACTGATAACTTAAATGCATAATTTAGTGCAATGAAAATTAAAATTTCATGATAATTCTACTCCCTATATATTTGAGCCCAGAATGATAGCTAAATAGTTATGGTTATAAATTATGTAAATAATATATTTACACACACACAATGCTTGTTAAGAAGAAATTCTACATATGATAACAATATTAGGAAGATCAAAACCCTGTAGTATGGAGTAAGAAATCCTCCAGAAGGAGACAAATGAAAACTAGCAAGATTAAATATGCTAATTTCCTCATGTATCACTAAGGAAGAGAGTCACCGGATAATCTTACAGTGCAAAAAGCACATAAATTACAAATAGTAGGTTTAAAGGTGTTATTTAAAATTTTAATTATAGGGCCGGCGCCGCGGCTCACTAGGCTAATCCTCCGCCTAGCGGCGCCGGCACACCGGGTTCTAGTCCCGGTCGGGGCGCCGGATTCTGTCCCGGTTGCCCCTCTTCCAGGCCATCCCTCTGCTGTGGCCAGGGAGTGTAGTGGAGGATGGCCCAGGTGCTTGGGCCCTGCACCCCATGGGAGACCAGGAAAAGCACCTGGCTCCTGGCTCCTGCCATCGGATCAGCGCGGTGCGCCGGCCGCGGCGGCCATTGGAGGGTGAACCAACGGCAAAAGGAAGACCTTTCTCTCTGTCTCTCTCTCTCTCTCACTGTCCACTCTGCCTGTCAAAAATTAAAAAAAAAAAAAAAAAAAAAAAAATTACAAAGTAGAAAATAAAATTTATCCTTTATAAAACTTGGAAAAGGGAAATAAAATAATTATAAAATATAATCAAATCCCAATATAAACCAGTGTTTTCAAAATAATTGTTCAGACTCAGCGCTGTGGCACAGTAGATTAAGCCGCCACTGCTTGAAAGAACAGGCATCCCATATGGGCACAGTTCCGGTCCCAGCTGCTCCACTTATGATCCAGCTCCCTGCTAATGCACCTGGAAAAGCAACAGAAAATGACCCAAATGCTTGGACCCCTGCACCCATGTGGGAGACCCAGAAGAAGCTCCTGACTTTGGACCCCTTGATTCAGTCTGGCTCTGCCCTGGCCATTGTGGCCATTTGGAAAGTGAACCAGTGGATGGAAGATTTCTCTCTCTGCATCTGCCTTGCTCTCTACCTTTCAAATGAATTAAAAAAAAAAAATAGCTTTTGTAGTTTAAAAAAAAAAACACACTGATCAAATTGATTAGTTTGGGGAGAGAGAAACAGCTATAAGTAGCTGGCTTATGATCTGCTTTAAAAAATCCATAAAAAGAGGTTAAGTTCTAGGCATGTATTTTATACATACATACACCATAAAAGTAAAAAATAAAATGAAAATGTGGTTCATAAAGTCAGTCTTGAAAAAAGTTATATGTGATAACTTTATACTGATGGGAAGTTAGATTCACTACACAGAGGACAGGAGTTTTTATGCTTGTAAAATTATTATATAAAATATATAGAACCAAAACTTTTAAAATGCAAGTAGAAATAAGCAACACAGTAATGTTGGAAGGAATACTTAATTTATTCTTCTCAGTCTTTAACTGACCAAGAAGATAAAAAATATATAACGATATAGAGAATATCTCTTTATACATATTCTATAAGATATATTATATCAAATATACTTTCTTTTCAATCTTTTTATGAACTTTTAACTCAGTAAGTCTATCTCAATAAATTCCAAAAACTAGAAATGTTATAGACTACAAACTCTAAAACTCTAGAACACAATGCTACATGACCACAAATAAATAACAAAGTAGTAAAAGAAAAACCCAAACATAAGTCATTTTTAAAAATCTCTCCGAGTTCCACTTCTGGCATAGTCATGTAAGTCTTCAGAGACCACCCCTGTTTGCCACTGATAACACATAAACTCCGAACAAAACACCAACAATAAATGAACACCAACCAAACACTAATTTTGAATGAGGCAAATCAGAGAGGGAAGCCTACACTTGGAAAAGGGGCAGGCACAGACATGATTTCCTCCACTGTTCAACTTTACCTTGGAAGCAGGCCACAGTCCAGGAGGCTAAAACTCTGCTAGCCCATGTGCCTCTGTCAGCAGAATGAGAGAAAGAAGCCTGAACAACCATGGCCGACCTCCAGAGGAACAGGGGAAATCCTAGACAGGAGAGAGCAAGAGGAAGAGCTTCCCTAATTCTGTGCATGAACTTTGTACTCGTCTTAGAAACACCCCCACACGCATGAGACAAAGTAAGAAATCAAAGCGAGGCCAATGGTAAGACTGCATGCCTCTCCGTTAAGTTGCTCAGATTCAGAAAATGATATAACTAGGCTGCAAGAGGTAGTGGCCAATATTACCTGACAAATAAATGACTATGACAGGTATAGGTATAGGACAGAAGAGAGATGAGGATAATTCCTAGGATTTGCTTCGTAGGATCAGGTAGACAGCTTTGCGAAAGTGACAAAAAGATACCCTTTGAAGAAATGCTAGGTTTGTGATAGCTGTGAGACAATCAAGTGGAGAATTCTAACACTAATCGTAGAAAACAAAACAAACTTCAAAACGTTTGTGGGAAAATGGAATTAACAGTTAAGCCTATTTTGCTGCAAACATTTTTTGAAATGCATGCATGGTTTTATATAATATGCATTTTCCATTAACTTTTTTGAAGACCTCTTGTATACATGTCAAAGAAAGGTCACTGGAGACAGAAACTTGGGAGCCACCAAGTATAAGATATAAATGAAGCTACAGGGCTGGTGTTGTGACGTAGCAGGTAAAGCCACTGCCTTCTCTCTCTCTCTCTTTCTCTCTCTCTCTCTCTAACTCTCTAACTCTCTCTCTCTTACTCTGTCTTTCAAATAAAAAAATCAAAAAAGATGAAGCTACAGCAAACCAGAAATGTCCCAGGCAGAGGGACAAACATTGGTGAGTATCTTAACTGTGGACAGAAAGCATTGTCTGAGTCATCCATCCACACAGGCACGTATTTACCCGTTCATTCACTTGGGCACTGGTAGTTTGTCTTCTAGTCCCATACTAGGCACTATATAGATATGTGATGGCAAACTCCTTGTTAAATGTATTTTATTCTTCCTAAATAAGTTTTAGCGGTATTTAAATAGATGACAAGCAATTTCCTTTGTTCCTACATTCATTTTTAGTGTTGTGTAAAAAATTAATACATGTAGCAGTTTAAAACAATGCTGGCCCTTTATAGTCTCATGATTTCTGTGGAGCAGGAATATGGACACATCACAGCTGGGCCCTTCACCCAGGGTCTTACATTAAAATCATGGTGTTAGCTGAGCTGCACTGAGGCAGAATCCACAACCAAGCTACCTCATGTTGTTAGTGGATGTTATTTCCATGTCCTTGTAGGACTAAGGGTCTGGTTTCTTACTGGTTTTCAGCTGGAGACTACCTTCAGCTTTTGGAAGCTATTAGTAGCAGTTCCTATAGGTTGGTAGCATTTCATGAAGGCTGGCTTCATTTCCTATCCACTTGCCTTTTCCAACCTGGCATCATAGTCAAATCAGCAGGTGAGTCTCTAGAGAGCCCACCAGCCAGATGGGGCTTGTATAATGGAACAGGATCATGGAGTGGCAGGTTATCACCTTTGCCACGTATTGTTGGATAGAAGCAAGTCAGAGGCCCTGCCCATGCTAAACAATAGAAGACAGAAAACAGGGCTCATTGGGGACTCCTTAGAATCCATATGCTGAAAGCACCCAAAATGCACACATAAACATATGGTGCCCCAGCATTTTGAGGGAAAAACACCAGTATTCCAAAGAGCACACCCTGAGAAATGCTAGCCTGCAAGAAGTAAGGTGTGTATGCAACAAATTCATTTGAATCCCTGTATTCATCTGCTTCTTCCTCCTCGCTATTCTTTGAATACACAGAAATCTTATTAATATGACTTTATTAAAGGTCAAATCTTATTAAGCCAGATATCATAAAATTTTGCTTTGCTAGCTGCTCAGTGGAATCATTGCTTTTGCCATGGCAATTGAGTTTATTCCAGCTTTTTAAATGTTATTAAATGTTATTATTAACACTGAGGATAATAACTGTAGTTTCATGGGCTTGTGAGGTTGTTTTGACCCAATTTGCATGAAGACTTTCACTGTGAATTGTGTCCCGAGAGGCCCTTTTCCCCCGAGATCCTCCCCATCATTTCCCTCTTGAGTTCAGGCAGACATCCACCAGTCTGTCCTTTACTTTTCCAGAAGCAGTGATCTGTTCCTCTTCCTCCTCTCCAATACGTCAATTCATATTAACGGACTCACATAGGACTCTGGTTCCATTTGCTCCAGAAGTGGGCTCTCTGCTCACCCCAAGAAGTTAATGACTGTATCAGCTCATCTAAGATTCCTACTACACACTTTTACAACTATCACATTTCCATTGAGAATTGCTCTTCTATGGAGACTTCCACATAATGCAGCAATGCATCTAAAAAGGAAGAGGCTGGAGGAACATAATACCTCTAAGAACTACCCCCAAACCCAGAAAGAGGGAGGTATATTGGAAATGATAGCTATATAGTGTAATTGGTGTTAGACTGAATAAGGTGGGGTGACACAGGAGGACACTGGAATGTCCGTTCTCATTTTAGAAAGCTAAACTTCAGTCGTTTTCAAATTATGCCCCTGGTAGGTTCAGAAAATTTCCTTGAGATGGGTACTTGACCAAGTGGTTAAAATGACACTAGTGATGCCAACAACCCAGGTTGGGGTTCCTGGATGCGAGTCTGGGCTCCACTCCCAATTCCAGTTTCCTGCTAAGGCAGATCCTAAAAGGCAGCAGGTGGTGGTTCAGGTAACTAGGTCCCTGCCACCCAAGTGGAGAACCTGGGATGAGTTCCCAGCTGCCAGCTTTGGTCTGGCCCAGTCCTGGTCATGTGGGCACTTGGGGAGGGATCAGCAGATGGGATTTTCTTCATTCATTCACCCCTCTCTCTTTCAAAGTCAACAATTCAGAAAATGTTCTTGAAGTTGCTGCAAGGGCCAATTTGGGGATTGAACTAGACCACCCCAACCTCATATCCAGAGTGGTATAAGAAAATGTAAAATGTATAATGTTGTTAGATGTTGTGCAAGAAAAAATTGTAATGAACCAAAGTTAAATGGGCAAGGATGACTTTGTTCAGGCTATTATAATAGAAGAGAGAGACTAAACTCCACTATAATGAAAAGTAAAATGATTTTAAAGTACTGGGTGAGCTAGAGGAAAATACTGGAGGACAATCACTCCCCTCCTCCAACCCATTAGCAGGGAGGTTGATCAATAGAATGTGTTGTAAACTGAGTTATTCCTCAATTTGCAACTGTTGTTCTCTATGATCAGGCCATCTGTGTTTGCTCAATGGCACATACAGAAGTGAGGTTCATACTGTCCATAGTGACTGGAAGATAGAGATGTAGGTCCTTCCATGTGCACATTCCAAAGAAGTTTCCCAGAACTTAGAGAAAGACACTCTGGATTATTAAGCTGGCAGGAGCTTTTTCAAAAAGATTTACATCTCGAAGGGCCAGAGAAAGAACTAATATTTACAAGTTTTCCAAAATAAATGATCTAAATAACGGAAGGTCAGGGACCAGAGTCAGAAAGAAGCATGAGTGAAGTCCAGCCAAGTTAAAAAAGATGTCAAAGCTGTCTCGGTCAAGAGAGATAATGGATTGTGATCCAAATCAGAGGAACGACTCCCACAAAACAGTCATAAAGAAAAGCAGCTTAATTTTCGGAAGGTTTTCCCCTAAATCATAATACAGGGCACCGATAAATTCTGAAGCAGGAGACTTCACTCTTTCCCTTAAGCCCAAGCCTAACTTCTCACACTCCAGCAAACAAAGAGGGATATTGATGTGAGGCAGATGCCAGGAAGTGGGCTGAATGACCTGTGATTCTAGCAGAAGATGCATAGGTTGGGGAAGAGACAGAGGGAGAGCAACCCACATACCTGTGCTCTTTAATGACTCTGCTCATTAGCAAACACGCATTAATCTGGCCACTTGCATTTATGACTCTTCTTCCATATGGGAAGCTTGAAAGGGGGTAGAAAGGGAGTAATGAAAACAAGCTTAAAAAGGTTCTGTAGATAGCACATCATTTTTTCTCATAAATCATTTCTGCAGTTAAAAACAGAAACAGGAAAACCTGAGGCTGACACAGTTCAGAACCCTTTTAACTCCAACACTTCGTGCTTTGTCTTGTCTACTTGTCTGTCTCCTTTCACTGTTTTTCATCCTGTTTAATACTGCTTGAAAGGAATGGTTTACAAGTCAGCTTGAACATGTCCCAAATTGTGCATCTCCTCCCTCTCTTATTCCCACTCTTATATTTAACAGAGATCACTTGTCAGTTAAATTTAAACACCTAAGAATAATTGTGTGTTAATTACAGATTCAACCAACAGTATTAAGTAGAACAAAAAAATACTAAAAGGGATAAAGTATTAAATTGTACATCAACAGTCAGGATAAGAGCTGATCAAGTCACTGTCAAGCTGACTTACCCCAAATGGTGGAGTTAGAAATGTGCCAGGGGATTCCAATTCAATCCCATCAAGGTGGCATGTACCAATGCCATCTCACTAGTCCAAGTGATCAATTTCTGTTCACAGTTGATCATAATGATAGGTCTAAGAGTCAAAGGGATCACACAAACAAGACTAGTGTCTGAAAATACTAACTGATAGAACAAAAAAGGAAGAGAATGATCCAACATGGGAAGCGGGATACACAGCAGACTCATAGAATGGCAGATGTCCTAAACAGCACTCTGGCCTCAGAATCAGCGCTTAAGGCATTCGGACCTGGCTGAAGAGCCCATGAGAGTATTTTAGGCATGGAAAGCCAAGACACTCTGGCAAAAAAAAGAGGACCTAAATGAAAGATCTCTGTGAGTGAGATCCCAGTAGAAAGAATGGGCCATCAAAGAAGGAGGTACCTTTCTCTAAAGGGAGGAGAGAACTTCCACTTTGACTATGACCCTGTCAGAATAAGATCAAAGTCGGCCAACTCAAGAGGCTTCCATAGCCTTGGCAACTCATGACAAGAGCCTAGGGAGATTACTGACATCATAAATAAGAGTGTCAATTTGTTAAGTCAACAACAGGAGTCACTGTGCACTTACTCCTCATGTGGGATCTCTGTCCTTAATGTGTTGTCCAATGTGAATTAATGCTACAACTAGTACTCAAACAGTATTTTACACTTTGTGTTTCTGTGTGGGTGCAAACTGATGAAATCTTTACTTAATATATACTAAATTGATCTTCTGTATATAAAGAGAATTGAAAATGAATCTTGATGTGAATGGAATGGGAATGGGAGCAGGTGGGAGGGAAGTTATGGGGGGGGGGGAGCAATTGTAATCCATAAACTGTACTTTGGAAATTTATACTTACTAAATAAAAGTTAAAAAAAAGAAATAAAAAACAAATATAAACCTTACATAACAAGACATAAAAAAAGGAAAGGAATGGTTTACAATTCACAGATCATATTTTTCTGCAGTTTTGAGATATTGTTGGTTTTTTTAGGAATGCACATTGAGCAAACTCTTTACATAGTTTGACCAATCTAAAGTTTAGGGAAACATATCAAACAATATTTTTAGCATTGAGAATCACAGTGAGGTACAGCAACAAAAATCACATATTAAGAAATTGCATTGTGGGGGCCAGCGCTGTGGCATAGCAGCTAAGGCCACCACCTGCGGTGCTGGCATCCCATATGGGTGCTGGTTTGAGACCTAGCTGTTCCACTTCCATTCCAGCTCTCTTCTATGGCCTGGGATAGCAGAAGATGGTCCAAGTCCTTGGGCCAATGTACCTGAATGGGAGACCCGAAAGAAGCTCCTGGCTCCTAGCTTCTGATCAGTGCAGCTCTGGCCGTTGTGGCCATCTGGGGAGTGAACCAGCGATGGAAAACCTCTCTCTCTCTCTCTCTCTCTCACTCTCTCTCTCTCTCTCTCTCTCTCTCTCTGCCTCTGCCCTGCCTCTGCCTCTCTGTAACTCTGCATCTCAAATGAATAAATAAATCTGTTTAGAAAAGAAATTGCATTGTGATTAAGAACTAATGCTTTTATTTCCATAAATAATTTTTTTCATCCTGATTTTCCCCATTTAAATACTTGTCTATTCAGGTGAGGCCTGATAAGCAGCTGTTTAACTGAGCAGAATTTCCCAGATATGTAGACTCTGGAAGAGACTAAGTCAAATCACGTTAGACATGAGTCATCAACTTAAGGTTTGTAATATTTACAGCAAAGACCTTGTTTGAAACAAAACTGGTGACAGCAATTGCAGGACCAATACATTCCTTGGTAACTTTCTGGGTAAATTTAGCATACTTTAATACACTGGTTTCAAAATATAATTTAAATTGAATCTGGTGTAAAATAAAAGATGGAAGCATGATAGTTTTGGGAGAAATATTGATTTCACAATGACAAAAGATTTTGCCAAAATTTTAAAGCATATTATTTTGGATATTTGTTTTCACTTTTTCTTTTGTTTTCTATTAACTTTATTTCCTCATTTTCTGTGGTATCCCAGCCCTAATATATTGTATTAAACTAAACAAAATACAGTCTAGGGTCCACTATATTTTTTATTAGTTCATCTAAAATTTAGCTATAGGAACATTTTATTGAAACTATAATACATTGTTATTATAGTCACCATATTGAACTTATTACTTCTCAAAAATTTTGTGTATTTGACTTGCCATCGTCTCACTTTCCTCCATCCCAGCCTCTGTTGATTACTATTCTACTCTCTGCTTTCATAATTAAACTGTTTTAGATTCCACACATAAGTGAGATCATGCATTGTTTATCTTTCTATGCCTGGCTTATTTTGCTTAACATAATGTCTTTGAGATTTGCCCATGTTATTGCAAATGACATGCTTTCCTTCTTTATGTCTTCATAGAATTGCACTGTGTAAATAGACTTCATTCATTTTTTGGACACTTACTTTCACTCTCTATCTTGGTTGTTGTAAATAATGCTGCTCTGGATGCGGATATACACATATCTTGTCTAAAGCCTGATCTCATTTCCTTTGGAAATACCCCCAGTGATGGACTTTCCAGATCATATGCTATTTCTTTTTAGAATCATTTTAGGAGTCTTCTTTAAGTTTTCCATAACTATAATAATATTTTAAACAACTATGTGCAAAAGTTCACTGGTACTGGCCTCATGCCTAGAGCCGTGGGGGTGAGACTGGGGCTATGGAACCAGTCAGGGTCACCAAGTGGCTGCATGGAGGCTGATTTATAGGTCTGGCCTGAGTTCTGGGGCAGCAGGGGCCAGCTTGGATCCTGGGTCCACAGACATGGAGAGATGGTCCACAAGGCATGCTGGATTCTACTCTGATGGACCTGGAGCCTGGGTCTCTCATGGATTGTGGGGCTGCAGGAGCTGGCCCTGACATTGGGGCCTTGTCCATTGGTACTGGCCTGGGGCCTAAGGTCAAGGGTGCTGACCTGGCTTTGAGGTGTCCCTGGTACCTGGGCTATGTGGACCAACCTGACTCTGTGAGGTTTCAGAGTTTGACTTGGCACCGAGTAAACATTTATCCTGCAGGGGCTGGTCTGGAGGCAAAGTGTACAGGTACCAGCCGATGCCTAGTGCTGTAGCGATGGGCTTGGTCCTGGGATATGTTTGAAGTCTGGGACCATCGAGGTCAACTCAGTTTTGGGGGTGGTCTTGAGTCTAGGAAGCTTGGGACCACCTGGTGCTAGAGTAGGCCTAGCCCTGAGCTGTGCTTGGAGCTGCAGGATCTAGGCAAGTACTGGAACAAGCATGGACAGTCAGTACACATGGGTACAGCCTAGAGCCTGGGGCCTGCTTGGTGCAGTGTTTTACTGGGATGGGCTCAGAGCTGGAGAGTAAGTCACAGCTTGTGCTCTCTTCCCTCTCCTTCCCCAGAGTGGCTGATGGAGGGTGATGTGAGAAATACAACATGATCCTTCCTACCCTTTCCAGTGTACCTTTTTGTATTTCTGTGCTATGTCCAGGCACTGTAATTCCTCATTTTGTGAAGTTATTTCAAGTGTGGCCAGTAACTCAAAAGGATGTTTCAGTTGAGGTGTGAGTGCTGCAAAGTCTGATTCCACTATCCGGCTGACCTCTGCTAGATGTGCATTCTTTAGTTGGGTTGAGTATATTGTGAGTAATCTCCTGGGGTTAAGAGCATAGCTTATGGAGAAGGACTACCTGCGCTTACATACCACATTTCCACCTATAACATGGGCACGGGAAAGCTAGGTAGCCAGTTTCTCATTTTCCTCTAGTATGCAATGGGAGTGTATCGTTAAGTAAGGGAATTCAGCAAGATTAACAGGGCAGAGAAGAGGGCAAGTGCTGAGTCGGTGTTATATTATTTAGTGTCTACAGGTCTAGAGCCCCGCAAATCCATTATTAAAACTGTTCACCTTATTTTTCAAGGTTATTTGACTTTCACTTAAAAATCAGAAATTAGCTCTTTATACTTAGTTGTTTTAAAGACTTATTTATGTGTTTGAAAGGCAGTTATAAGGAGAACATTCCATCTCCTGGTTCATTCCCCCAAATGGCTGCAACAGCTGGAACAGGGCCAGGATGAAACCACTAACTCCATCCATGTCTCCCACTTGGGTGGCAAGGACCTTAGTACGTGAGCCACCTTCCACGGCCTTCCCAGGTGCATTAGCAGGGAGCTGTATCAGAAGGGAGCAGTGGGGATTCAGACTGGTGCTCTGATTTGGGATGCAGGTATCGCAGATGGAGGGTTAACCCACTGAGTCACAATGCTATCCCTACTTGCTATTTTCATTGTATCCATATTTTTGTATTTTGTTTGTCAGTAGCCACTTAAAATGTCTTTATCGTTATTAATGAACTCTCAGGGCCAATTGTGTAACTATAATATAGAGATATAATAAAGAGACATTTTCATCTGAATTACTCAAATTTCAGATTTAATTTTTTTAAAAAAAGATTTACTTATTTATTTGAAAGGCAGAGTTACAGAGAGAGAGAGAGAGAGAGATCAGCTGATTCACTCCCCAAATGGCTGCAACAGCAAGAGCTGGGCTAGTCTGAAACCAGGAGCCAGGAGCTTCTTCCAGGTCTCCCATGTGGGTGCAGGGGCCCAAGTACTTGGGTCACCCTCCACTGCTCAAGTCTGGCCCACAGATTTAATCTTGAAAAATGCAATTTCAAGAATTTGTTTGTTGGGGCCAGCACTGTGGCACAGAGATTAATCCTCCACCTGGGGCACCGGCATCCCATATGGGAGCCGGTTGAAGTCCCAGCTGCTCCTCTTCCAATCCATCTCTCTGCTGTGGCCTGAGACAGCAGTAGAAGATGGCCCAAGTGCTTGGGCCCCTGCACAACCCCTCCACCCATGTGGGAGACCGGGAAGAGGCACCTGGCTCCTGGCTTCAGATCGGCACTGTTGGTCCAACTGGGGAGTGAACCAGCGGATGGAAGACTTTTCTCTCTGTCTCTCCCTGTCACTGTCTGTAACTCTCCGTCTCAAATAAATAAATAACATTTTTTAAAAATAATTTGTTGACATAAATGGTTGATATTTTAACTTTTCATTTACTTTTCCGGAAAAACCATTTTAAATTGAAAAATATCACTGAGCCTTGACCTATGGGATGTTGGAAAGATAGAAGACCTGGGTCAGCATTGCTTTATAGCAGGTAAAGCTGCTGCCTGCAACTCTAACATTTATATGGGTGCCAGTTTGTTTCCCCACTAATGCACTTCCAATCCAGCTCCCTGCTAATGTCCTGGAAAGGCAGCAGAAGATGGCCCATGTCCTTAGGCCCCGGTACCCATGTAGGAAACACGGATGGAGCTCCTTGATGCTGGCTTCAGCCTGGCTCAGCTCCAGCTGTTGGAGCCCTTTGGGAAGTGAACCAGCAGAGGGAAGATAGGTCTCTCTCTCTTTCTCTTTCTCTGCCTTTCAAATAAATAAAATGAATCTCTTTTCTAAAGATTTTATTTATTTCAGAGGTAGAGTTACAAACAGTGAGAGGGAGAGATAGAGAGAAAGGTCTCCCTTGCGTAGGTTCACTCCCCAAATGGCCGCAACCAGGAGCCAGGTGCTTCTTTCCAGTCTCCCATGCAGGTGCAAGGACTTGGGACACCCTCTGCTATTTTCCCAGGCCACAGCAGAGAGCTGGATTGGAAGAGGAGCAGCTGGGACTAGAACTGGTACCCATATAGGATGCCGGCACCACAGGTGGAGGATTAACCTACTGAGCCATGGCACCGGTCCCAAATAAAATAAATCTTTAATTAAAAAGACAGAAAACCTTACAAAAGCTTAAGTTTGTTTAATTGAGTATTAATCAGATATAGGTTAGACTAGTGGGCTTCTTTCTAACTGTTTCTGAGGGATTTTTGTTTTGTTTTTCACAGTTTGGCTTCATTATTTTACTTGAAGTGATTTTCTAGAATAGTATAAACAATCATATTGAATATGAGCATAAAATATTCTCTAATAGAGCTTAGGCCACCTTATTTTTTCTTCTTAATGATATAAACCATGTGTGTTTTATAATTTCTTGGTTTGTGTCAATTATTTAACAATATAAAAAAAATGTATTCTAACCTTCTTTTCTCAATTCTTTCATTGTACGACCTTCTCATATAAGAACCTACAACCTGGCACCAAGTGCACAGGTTAATGTGACTTCTTTTAGCTTATTAATAAAAATAGAAGATTAAACAGGAATGGGTCCAAAACCAAATACAATGTAGGACTTCTATCTTAAAGCAACACAAAAAGAGAACTCTCCAATACTTGGGGGAGGTGACTGTGTTCTTACTCCTTCTTGCTTCTTGGAAAACGCTCCTGAAACATGGGAACAGGCAATGATGGAAACCCGTGACTCCGTCTTGTGGCCAAGCTGATTGACTCTGGAATACACGTCTGACCCAGATCTGGCTGAGTGGATTTCTTTCTGAAAGACTGCAAACTTAAAGTAAAGAGAGTGATGCACTAGAATCATTTAGAGCTGAGTTACGTCAATGTCAAAGGCCTAGAAAAAAACCACGAAGTCTCATCTTGCTCCTTACCCCCTCGAGTGATCTACTATGGGCATTGCATTTACCATTACCTAAATTTTTTTAAGTGCTAAATGTGTTAGGGTATTGCTGAGTGATTCCTGAGCATTAGGTCATTTAAGCTTTCCAACAACTGTATGAGGTAGGTGCTCATCACCTACATGTCTCCACACAAGTAAATCACTTCAGTGAAGTCCAATCAATAGTCACATATTCTACAGCTGGGAAGTGAGGGAAACACTACAAACTCAGATCCATTTCCTACCCACTGAATTATATGTCTCACTTAGCAAACTCTGATCAAACATGTTCTAAGAGGCAGATGGGTTTAAGAGAATGTAAACATACATAACAGTATGTTGAATACTTTTTTTAAAATCCTGAATTTTCTGTTCAAAATGCCCACATCTAAGATGTTGTCATGTAGATGGTTAGGAAAAACTTAGTTTTATTCATCCAAACCTTTGAATAATTTTTTAAAGATTTATTTATTTGAAAGTCACTATGTATTCTTCTTGAGGATGAATATTCATATTTATACCACAAAAGCAATAATGTGTTTATTTTGTGGCGCTTACTCAAACCATGGTAAGACTATAAAAATATAGATTTAGTCTATTCCACTGTAAAATTCATTTAAAGATTTGGGTTTTGAAATATAGCTATTCCCAAGAGTTTCAGACAAGGGATGATTAACCTAACTCTGTGTGTGTGTTTGTGTTTGCATGCATGCATGCACATATGTGTTGCTTATATATTTTGGTTATAGGAGCACACAATGTTCTGTTTACTCTTTTTATTTAAAATTTAATTTTCTTCAAAAAAAAAAAAAGAAAGTCAGAATTACACAGAGAGAAGGAGAGGCAAAGATAGAAAGAGAGAGAGAGAGAGAGAGAGAGAGATAGGTCTTCCATCCACTGGTTCATTCCTCAATTGGCCAGAGCTGTGTCAATCTGAAGCCAGGAACCAGGAGCTTCTTCTGGGTCTCCCACATGGGTGCAGGGCCCAAGGACTTGGGCCATCTTCTACTGCTTTCCCAGGCCATACCAGAGAGCTGGATGGGAAGTGGAGCAGCCAGGGTTTGAACCAGCGCCCATATGGTGCAGGTGGTGAATTTACCTGCTACGCCAAAGCAACCCCCCATAATTTTTTGATATCTAAAAAATAACAAATACATTTTATTCAATCCACCCATATTCTACATATAGTAAAAGCTATTTTTTCCCAAATACCAAAGCAAATGGTAGATTCCATAAGACCTAAATCAATCGGAGAATAAGTTTAGATAAATGATGGGAAATTAGCTACTGCTGTACAGAACAGTACACTTCAGAGAGGAACTCAGGGCAATTTGAGAAGTGCTGTAACCCATCTCAGCTGGAAAACAACAAAATAACAGAGCTATTTTGCAAGATGTGATAGTCCATATACTATCATTTGACTAGCTTATTATTTATTTTAAAGTACATGCAATTAGTTCCAATGTGTCTCCTAAGGCCAACAGGAAGTTACAATTAAAGCTTAGAGACATTTGCTTGGCATACTTGGACTGGAATGAAAAGAATTAAAAAGATACTGTAAGCTTTAGTTTGTGGTCACTGACATTTATTAGCTGGTTGAATAAATTTGCTTGTGATGAGTTCTAGTAAGTGCAGATGATCTCTGGTTACTAGGATAATGTTCATAGCTATTTATGTTATTATTCCAACTTCAATAGTAGTTTCTAATACTTGAAACGTTTAGACAAGAAAATTATAAGGTTTTATAAAAGTATTAGAGAGTAAGAGTGGAAGATAATTAATGGTCTTCAAGCATTTGCTCATTCAGCAATTACCAAGTAATTAGAAAGGTGATGATGCAAGCCATGAGGCAGTATTAAGATACGTGTATATATCTCTTTCTAAGCTGGGTTGACGATTAAATTGTAGCTAACACAATAACTATGCATCTGATTCAAACATTTAAGCTATGGTGGGAGGCTATGTGTAATTCTGTAGAAGTCATTTTTATAAAATAATCTTACCATACAGAGTCTGTCTTTTCAACTGTCAAAGAACAATACTGGAATTAAGTCCTTATCCAAATGAATAACTCAGGTACAGATTTTATTACCCTCATTTAGCAAGTTCTAAACAAGATTGATTATTTTATCGATTTAGTATTCTAAGTATAAAAGGAGCCAGCCATTCAATATTTTGCATTGATTCCTCCTCTTTGTCCAATCTTATCTATATTAGGATACTTCAAAAATTGCATGGAGATATTTAATTGGTGTGAAAACTTCTGAAACCTATGCGTAGCTGTTTCATAACACACATTTTCCAGGAACTATTGAATAACACACGTAAGTTCAGTATGTGCATTCTAAAAAAAAATTTTTTTAAGTGGAACAAAACAAATTGAAAAAAAAAACAAATAAGTAAAGGTAATGAAGGAAAGAAAAAGCTATGGGAAGAGAGAATGAAAAATCAAAAGGCAATGAAGTACATCAATAGAAAATTCTATGTTAAAGTAAAAATCTGCTTAGAGAACAAGAATAATATCAATGAATAATACTATGCTCTTAATATGAATTATTTGTTATTCACAGAAATAAATGAACTTAATATTATCTGATACCATCTCATATTTTGGTGGCATTATAGTTGACATTAAACTTAATGATTTTATATAAAAAATTGAAAAAATAGAGATGGATGATTTCAAAAATGAGAAAAAGAGTCATCATTACATTACCCAAGGAACTTCAGAATAGGGATAAAAATAGCACTTGATTTAATAGGAAAAGCAAATAAGTTACCACATTACAACCTAGCCATATTATCAAATTACCCAAAGGAAAGAAACAAAGAAAGAAACGTGGTTTCTCTTTTTTTTCTATATCTTCAAGAACTAAGTTATTACTGACTGTAGATGAATTTGTAGCCCAGGTGTTCTCAACCGGGTGGAGGATGAGTTCATGGAAAAAAAAGAGAACCATTTATTGTGGAAATCATGAAGGGCATGCTACCTGAACGTAGAGCCAGAAAGCCAGGGATCCTACCCATGGATGTAGCACATTCCCATGGAACGAAGAATCATCTCTTCCTCAATGCCATGGCATCCCATTCCAAGACTCTGGAGGGGTAATGCTTTCACTTAGACACAAACCTTAGATGCTTTTAACCCAGGATAGTAATGATGTCCAGACACTAAGTTCCACATCTTTTTTTTTCCCTACCTCTGTCAACCTGGGACTTGACTTTGCCCAGTACATGTACAGAGGTGACATTCAATAGAAATTTACTAACAATTGTGTAAAAAATATTAAAAGTTTGTAAAAAATGATAAAGAAGCAGATTTCAGTTCAGGTTGGACCTTAAGAGCATTTATTATTGTTGAGTGGACTTCACGAATAAAGAAAAATTCTTTGCTCATGTTTTCAAATTTAGTAACTGGATCACATCTGTTCACTGAGAGATGGTAAGGATTTGTGGGACCAAATTACATGAGCAAAATTCATGAAACTAAAAATCTGAGCAATTACATTCTACCTTTTGGAAAGTCCAAATGAGTACATGAAAAGCAGGGGTGTGCATGCTATGCACTGCACAATTCCTTGGAATTCCATCCACATAGACTACTGTGCAAACGATGTTCTTAGAGGTGGGCAACCTAATCGCAGGTAGCAATGTAAGAGTATGAAACTTAGTGGTCAAAGAAATAAAGAATGGCGATGTTCTTAAGAAAAATGACAATCAAATTATAAGCTTTTAATTGCCATTCATCATCCTATCAAAGTTTTCAAATAGTCAATAGCAATCATTAGATGTATGCCATTTTCAGAGAGTACTAGGAGGCTAACAATGTTTTTTCCTAGAATTCTGTAAGAATAACAAATACTTTTGAGTAGTTACTGGGGATTAATCTAACAACATCACACTTACAATAAATTTAATCTTCAGAAAAATAATATGAGGAAGTTGCTACATCACTTTATGGATAAGGAAATAGAGGTACGAAAAATCATTTGCTGTATCCAGCATAAAAGTAAGAAAGGTACATGAATAATAATGCAGTCACATCTATAACCTACATTACTGAATAGTACTTAGCACTTGGTTAGCTTTCAAAAAGGAAGTATGGGGGCAGGCACTGTGGAGCAGCAGGTTAAGCCATTGCCTGCACTGCCAGAATCCCCTGTGAGTGCCAGTTCCTGTCCCAGCTGCTCCATTTCCAATCCACCTCCATGTTAATGCACTTTGATAGGCAGCAGATGGCCCAAGGGCTGGGGGCCTGCCACCCATGTACAAGACCTGGATGAAGCTCCTGGCTCCTGGCTTTGGCCTGGATCATGCTTAACTGTTGTGGCTATTTGGGAAGTGAACCAGCAGATGGAAGTTCAGTCTAACTCTCTCTCTCTCTCTCTCTCTCTAACTCTGCCTTTCAAATACATTAATAAATCTAAAAAAAAAAAAAAGGAGGTTTGATCACAAAGAACTAATCTCAACATTTTTTACATTGCCCTAGTATTGATTTTATCATGAATGCTGACTATTTTCTGACTTCATTTATAACTTTATTTTTAAAGTCATGGGCAATTTCATGTTCAGAGTTTTTAGGTCCTTGTACACTGACAACAGTAAAACTTGGTCAATAATATAAATTAAACAAATGTTTGATTTGTATCTATGACCTTGGAAAATAAAACCAAATAGAATGGGTAGGATTTTAGTTCAAAATGACATGTACATTGGCTGGGGAGAAAACAAACAAAATCCATTTGTTGATCTTTCTTAAATAGAAAGTGAATGATGTAATCCTTAAGAGTGTTTTTGGCTTCTCTTGATACTTAACCTTGATGTGTCTCCAGAGTTATAGAAAAACTGAATTTCATTAGAGAATTGTGATGTTCAATGAACTGTCCTCTCACATAGTAGCTATTATCTTACCCAGACATTTTTATTTTTAAAGATAACATTAAAAGCATGCAAAAGAAACAACCATAATGAAAATGATAAAATGATGAATGACATATTCAGAAACAAATACTGGAAATAGTCAACGTATATTTCCCAGAATACATAAATCATATGAACTATGAGAGAACATATAAAGTATTTTTCTGAAAAATTAAAAAGTTTTCTGCTAAAGAAAAAATAGCTCCATCACTGGACCAGGAAGATAGATTTTAAAGTTCATTAGAATTTCTTGCCTTAGGGAAGCTTCTATGTACAAATCAAATTGGATGGCAAGCTGGGTTCCCAGGGGGATAGAATTAAAATTATAGGATCAGGGAGCATAACTACACAACTAAGGTCAAGGTATATATGTTTCTTGGGGAGAGTGGTGGGGTCTCAGCCTTAACTTGGATACAAACTGAAATCATTACAATTTCATTCATTTCACTGCCATTTTTTAAAACATTTAAATATGCATAATAAGCTTATAGCTTGCTGTTATATTAACCAAAGTGCAAAATGTACAACTTGATAATAAAGTTTTAACACTTAATTTGGTATCTACTATGTGCCTAGCATTATGCTAGGTTTTTGGGGTAAAACACCAGCCTTCACCTTGAAGAGTTCAAGGTTGAGAATAGACACTTACATATAACATACTGTTATTAAACTCTGTCCCCTTTGCCTCTACAGACTGAGCAAATTATGAGAATAAATTCTAAATGCAGTCCAATACAAACAACATCTCTGAACATAGCTGGTGGGCTCAAGAGTGAGTTCCTGATCCAAGCTGGATCTTTAGAATCCTTCAGCCAGTGGTAGCCCCATATGACAAAAGATGGTTTAGCCAATGCCTCTCAGGAGGCAGAACCTATGACTTCTGAAGTTCCAAAACTAGAAGGAAAACAGGAGCTTTGTTGAGACAGAACAGCTACCTACTTGAGATGGAAACCAGCCCTGAACATGAGAGACATTCTCCCCAAGGAGTTCAGTTTCCCACACATGGCACAGGTCAGAGTCATGATTTTCCAGGTGTGTCAGAGTTCTGGTTGAGGTCTTATCCTATCACTCTGTTGTTCTTCAGGCCCTGGTCTCACTCAGATGTGATTGGTTATCATCATCTCACCTTGATTTCTTTTTTCTTTTTTTTTTAAGATTTATTTATTTGAAAAGTTGAGTTGCACACAGAGAGAAGGAGGCAGAGAGAGAGAAAGAGAGAGAGAGAGAGAGAGGTCTTCAATCCACTGTTTCACTTCCCAGATGGCTGCAACAGCCAGAGCTGGGCTGATCCAAAGCCAGGAGTCAGCTTCTTCTGGGTTTCCCACATGGGTGCAGGGGCCCAAGGACTTGGACCATCTTCCACTGCTTTCCCAGGCCATAGCAGAGAGCTGGGTCAGAGGTGGAGCAGCTGGGATTCGAACTGGCACCTATATGGGATGCCGGCACTGAAGGCAGAAGCTTTTACCCTCTATGCCACAGTGCCAGCCTCTCACCTTGATTTCTAAAGGATGCAGTTTTCCATGTATCAACCAATCCTGTTCCTGTTCTATTCCAGTTAAGTCTCCGCCCCTCCAAATGTGCCAAGAACACTAACAGAATATTCTTTGCTTAAATAAAATCAGTTGGCAAGTTTTGCCTTTGGAGAAAAGCAATTAAACTCACACATCAGATAGACTACCCACAAGATTCACCAAGCTGTGTGCATTGTAAGTTTGCTGTGGACAACAGTGGGAGATAAGACACCTGAAACTACTCATCAGGTGTAAACTCTCCTCTCATATGAAAATCATCCTACAGCTCTAAATACTAGTAACTGTTTTAATCAATATTCAAGGCCTGAGAATACAACCAAAAAAAATCTGCCTTATACTGAAGCACTTTGTACCTCCTAAATGGATCCAAGCTCTTTGTAGTGTCAGAGCCTTGAATATTATAGAGAACAATATTATAGAGAACAAGTCAGACAATCAGTATTCTGCAATTTAAAATGGGTAATCACATCAACCATATCTTCTTTCTATAGCTGGATGAAGAGGATGCGTTTTGACAGTGGATTCAAGGGTGAAAAGCAACTGATTCATACTATCCAAGAGACTTCACATTTGTAACTGTATTTTCAGTAACAAGAAAGCTGCACAACGGTGGAAGAAACAAATGAAGCCAGTAGCAGAAGCGATGCCTGGCTCTTTCAGCCATGTCATAAATATATATTGAGTGACTATAATTTCCAGGGAGTCCCTGGTTGCATTCATTACCTGGATCCAGTTGCTTCTAAGGCCATTTCTGCTCTCCCTGAAACATGATTATTTACACTCTGTGTCATTCCAGAAATTTTTTTTTTTGCTTAAATGAATAGGTTTTTGTCACTTCTGGTCAAAGAAAGCAAGAGAATTCAAAGAGATGAAAGAAAGGAGAAATCCCTGCAGAGAAACCATAATTTCCATGGCCAGAAAACACAGATTCAGGGCTGAAGTTCCTAAACAGCACAGGATGGAGGAGAGCACTGGCTCAAAGGAGGGAGCCAAGCCGCAGAGCTCTGCCTGACCCCAGAGATCTTACAGGCCAGCGGCTGTCAAACAACCTTAGCAGAACAAGTGCCCAAATGAAATGCAATAACCAGCCCATCGAAAGTAGTTATAGCTGATATTTCCTTAATATACATTAATTTATAAACTCAAATTGGTAAATTAAAAAAATTCATAATTCAAGAGAGTATTTATTCTCTTTGAAGATAGATACTGTAACCAATGTAGATAATGAGTCTAATGAGTCTCTTTGATCAAAAACACATTTGACATTGAAGATTATAGATAACAGTTTTAGTTGCATCAGCCTCATGAAAATTAAATATTTTCAAATATGACTACAAAAAATATTTTGAAAATTATGGATCATGTCTAGCCTCTTCAATTTGCATCACAGGTACAGAATTAGAATAGACATCCCACTCTAACTAGCTCACATACTTTCTATACCATTACATGAGCCTCAAGGAGGATGGAAAACTCACAATAAAATGTATGCTATTAACTTAAGGTGACATCAGTATTTCTTGAAAAAAGTAAATGAATTGGCATTGTAAAATTCTGATCAAGAAAATGACAATACTTTTAAAAACACAGCAAAATTCTGAGTCAATTCAGATTCATATTTTGTGAATATTCATGGGTTTTAGCTCTTGAAATGGAATGGAATTATTAATCCTCATATAACTTGATTTTATCATGATCGATGTGAGACACATTTAAAATTTTTAGCTGCCTGAAAAAGTCTTTGAAACATGATTATAATAGAACTAGGTAAAGCTGTAAGTGAAGAGAACCAAAACTAATTTGAGGTCATTTCCAAGGGCATTCATTTGGGTTCTCCCTAAAAATCTCATTCCAGTTCTTTATTTTCCTCCCATCTTCTCTCTGCCTGCCTGCCTCCCTCTATCTCCCTCTCCCTATGAATAAAGGTGTATTCACCTCACTTAATAAGAAAACTTCCAATAGATATAAAACCTGAGCATGAAAATGGAAGTGTTTAGCCTAATAAAGTTCTATTTTTATATTAATCTAATATTTGTTATTCGATTTGACTGGATTCTTTAAGGGATATATTTTCCAGTATCTTAGACACCAACTCTACATGGAATTATTTACTTAAAATTAAAATTCAGTTCCTCAGTTGCCCTAACCACCTTCCAAGTACTCAGTAGCCAGAAGTTAAAATAACGGAACAAATAGACATATAACATCTCCATCATCATAGAAGTTCCATTGTACAGCACTGCTCTATAGGTTACTAAAATAGGAATCTCAGCACCCATTCTGGTTTTTTCTTAACTTAAAAAAAGATCTTTTGGGGGCCAGCACTGTGTTGTAGTGGGTAAAGTTGCCACCTGCAGTGCCAGCATTCCATATGGGTACCAGTTCGAGTCTTGGCTGCTCTACTTCTGATCCAGCTCTCTGGTATGGCCTGGGAAAGCAGTGGAGGATGACCCAAGTCCTTAGGCCCCTGCACCTGTGTGGAAGACCTGGAAGAAGCTCCTGGCTCCTGGCTTTGGATCCGCGCAACTCCAGTCATTGCAGCCAATTGGGGAGTGAACCAGCAGCTGGAAGACCTCTCCCTCTCTCCCTCCTTCCCTCCCTCTCCCTCCCCCCCCCCCCCGCCTTTCCTTCTCTGTGTAACTCTGAATTACAAATAAATAAATCTTTTTTAAAAAAGAAGAAAAAAAGATCTTTTTATTTATTTGAAAGGCAGTGTTACAAAGAGAGAGGGAGAGACAGATCTTCCTGGTTTACATCTTCAAATGGCCTTAATAGCCAGGGCTGGACAGGCTGAACCAGGAGCCAGGAACTGCATTTGGGTCTCCTAGCTGAGTGGAAGGGAACCAAGCACTTAGGCCATCTTCTGCTCTTTCCCAGGCACATCAACAGGGAACTGCATCAGAAGTCAACACCCATTCTTAAAGCTTGCTTTGCTTGGTTAGGAGTTTAAGACTAATAGACAGGAAGCCATAGGTGAATGGTGCAGATAAGTGTCAGTGACATGTTAAAACAGTGGCTCTGGCTTTAGGAACTGCTCTTAGGAGACAGTTTCATAGATCAGAAAATAATCTAAGGCAATTCAAAAAGGAAAGCAAATAAAGGAGTAACTGGATCAACAAAACCACTGTAAGACACAAGACATGTGGTTCACAATTGATCATAATGAAAGGACTAAGAGTCAAAGGGAGCACATAAGCAAGTCTAGTACCTGCTAACACTAACCGATAGAATAAATAAAGGGGAGAGTGATCCAACATGGGAAGTGAGATACTCAGCAGACTCATAGAATGGCAGATGTCCTAAATAGCACTCTGGCCTCAGAATCAGCCCTAAAGGCATTCAGATCTGGCTGAAAAGCCCATGAGAGTATTTCAGGCATGGAAAGCCAAGACACTCTGGCAAAAGATCTCTGTGAGTGAGATCTCAGTGGAAAGAACAGGTCTTCAAAGAAGGAGGTACCTTTCTCTGAAGGGAGGAGAGAACCTCCACTTTGACTATGACCTTGTCTAAACAAGATAAGAGTCGGAGAACTCAGAGGGCTTCCATAGCCTTGGAAACTCATGACTGGAGCATAGGGAGATTACTGATGCCATAAACAGGAGTGTCAATTGGTAAAGTCAACAACAGGAGTCACTGTGCACTTACTCCTCATGTAGGATCTCTGTCCTTAATGTGCTGTGCATTGAGATTTAATGCTATAACGAGTACTCAAATAATATATTTCACTTTGTGTTTCTATGGGGGTGCAAACTGATGAAATCTTTACTTAATGCATACTAAACTGATCCTCTGTAAAAAAAAAAAAAAAAAAAAAAAAAAAAAAGAAAAAAGAAAAGAAACTATCAACTCCCAACTTGACTCTCACTGGGATTAAACATGACAATAGGTCTGATCTGATTTCATCATCATTAAAAAAAAAATCACCTATTATTTTTCACTTTATGTTTCTGTGTGGGAGCAAACTGTTGAAATCCTTACTTAATGTATACTAAGCTGATCTTCTGTATATTAAGATAATCGAAAATGAATCTTGATGTGAATGGAAGGGGAGAGGGAGTGGGAAAGGGGAGGGTTGTGGGTGGGAGGGACGGTATGGGGGGGAAGCCATAGTAATCCATTATTCGTACTTTGGAAACATATATTCATTAAATAAAAGTTAAAAAAAAAAAAGAATGAAATGCCTTTGAACATGATGGTCAGTATTTCAAATGGATCTATGTGGAGTCGCTAAAGCAAATTACATGAAGTACATAGCTCAGCACTTAGGATAATGCTTGTACTGCTTAACAAATTTTAGGTGGCAGAGTTGGCAAGAATTAAAGAAAGTTGAACACAATGGTGCTTCTTATCCTCCAGCACAAACTGCGTTGTGAAAAATATCACCTTGTAAATTCAGAGACAGCTAGGAAAGTTTTCTGACTTCCATAAGGTGGTAGAGTTCATTTTGAAATCACTATGAGTAGCAACATTTGTTCTTGGAGATAGGAGTGCATGTGCGCTTCATGTGCACTTCCAGAGTCTAAAGCAACAAGTATCTGTGGAAACTGCAACTTTAGTCTATTTCTAACTCACATAGATCCAACATGTTGAAAAGTAACTACATTGAAAGAGCTCACACTTTCCTTGGAATTTTCTGAGATTCAAAAACATAGGCTACTGTTGCTTCCAGGGCATTATGATAAATGAAATTACTCAGATGTGGGGAAACATTGTTGGAGCACTGGTGAATAAAGACTAGACATACCTTAATATCAGGATAGTCAGGTTCGAGACTTGCATCTTCTTTGCTATTTTGTCAAATTAAATAGCCCAAGAATGGAACATACCATGATTTCTTGGTCTAGTTGGAGCAACTTCGCCCAATAAATCAAAGTAGAAACAAAATCATAAGCAATATTACGTATACATTTAGAACAAATATACATGAATGCTGCATGTCCTAAAACTAACTCAATCTGGATTAATTTTCTGAGACATTCTTAGCATCTGGATATCTGATTCTTTGACCTTGGACAATCTTAGCCTCTAGGTAGCTTGCTGAGTTACTGATGGACTGCTAAATTAAGGATTGGACAGACGGCTAATGAAGTGTAAAATTGGGTGCCTTTTTTTAAAAAAAAGAAAAACTGCTATTGTCCTAACATTGCATATTTCCCAATGAATGCATATGAGTGGATACATTTTGGGTAATTCAAATCACGCTTACTGTCTTTTAGGGAGTAGTTTCCATCTGTGTTTGTCTTCTCTTTTTTTTTTTAAGAGCAACTCTACTTTTCCTGGATTTCTGGTTTGGAGCGTGGGATTTGGAATCAGACAGGACTGTTAGAATTTTAACATTGGAAATTAATGGATGTGCTGTTTTCTGCAACTGAAAAAGTGTCAGTAATTGCATCCAGTTTGTAGAGCTGCAAAGACCAAGGGATATGGGGTATGTTAAGACATTTGCTACACAGTAGGAATCATATTTATGTATTCTTTCTACTTTATGATTCAGAGAATCTGCTTTAATATGTTGATGTTGTACAGTTAGAAAGGTCTAATTCACAATCTGTCAATAATTCTTTAGGATTTGAAAATTTGATTGGATGTTAACCTCAAGTATTTTTTATTAAGTCAGGCACTGTGGTAGTTAACTTTGCATTATGAAAAAAGGCCGGGGCCGGTGCCGTGGCATACTAGGTTAATCCTCTGCCTGCGGCGCTGGCATCCTACATGGGTGCCAGTTCTAGTTCAGGTTGCTCCTCTTCCAATCCAGTTCTCTGCTATGGCCTAGGATAGCAGTAGAAGACGGCCCACGTGCTTGGTCCCCTGAACCCACATGGGAGACCAGGAGGAAGCACCTGGGTCCTGACTTCGGATTAGCAGAGCTCCGGCTGTTGTGGCCATTTGGGGGGTAAACCAATGGAAGAAAGACCTTTCTCTTTGTCTCTCTCACTGTCTATAACTCTACCTGTCAAATAAATAAATAAAAATCTTTGAAAAAAGAAAAAAAGGCCAAGATCCAAATATCCATTTGCAATTGGGAATGTTCATGACTATAAGACTGATGCTTCAGTAAATAATTGTTCATTTACTAGTCTGCCAGTGAAGACTTGGAGTCTTTGTGTTGTGAAATGAGTGTGCCACACTGCTGGCCTCCTTCACTGGCTGAGTACCACAGGGCTCTACTCTCATATTTTGTGTACTTGGTCTTATTCAACTGAGAGTTATTTACCAGTTGATACAACTGAGCCAACGTTTAAGATCTAATTCACACATTAATTTTCAGAAGAAGATATGAAGAGTTCAAGGATGATTAAACAAGTTTGATGTGTCTGAACTGAAATCCATCTAATCTTCCCCCAAAGCTCCTCTTTCTACTGACTTTCCTGTCTTGAGCACGTGTTTAGGGATCATAGCTACTCATAACATGGACTAAGGAAGAAGTATCTTCCTCTATTTAGGAAATTTCAACGTTGTAGACATGCTCAAAGCTTTGGGAAGGATAACAAAGTGGTTGGTGAAGCATATCAGTCAGGTACACAGCACAAACCTCGTGGGTCAGTGTGGAGAGGGAAGGGCAGAACTTTCTCACCTTCCATTTTCTGTTGTTTTCCCAGGAGGGACTGCAATCCCCAGGGCTTGAAGCATTGTGTTGACCTTCCATTCTTTCCCATCCTCACCACTTCACTTAGTCATCTATGAAGTCATATGGCTACCTCTTGTCCAAAGTACCAGGCTTGGATCCTCTCCTTTCTCTTCCCAAGTGCAGTGCTTGGTTCATACCCTCATTACTAAAACAGTCTCGTAGCAGTTCTCAGTTCGTTCCCTCAATTCAATGAGCTGTTTGTTGCATGATTTTCAAATAGATAAATTACTTGGGCTCCTGTCACCCACGTAGCTTCGGATAGGCCCAGCCTTGGCTATTTTGGTCATTTCCCCTGCATTCCACCATCTCACTTCTAGTCAGAAATGTGTACCAACCCATTATATAAGAAATCAAGTAAAATTTCTTTATGATGAGGTTCTCAATAAAATTTGCAGTCAGACCCTATTTTTTGTTATCCACAATTTCCTTACTTAATGCTGTTGCCATATAGATAAGGGCACCAGTGCAGGTTTTTCTAGTCTTTACATTTCAGGAGCAAATTCTTCCAATCAATTCTATAAGCAATAATACTGACTTTCACGAACCATCTTACGTATCAACCCTTCTCATGAAGCTTTACATGACCACTCACACTTAAAATGTTTGGGTTTTCATTCAAATCCCCAGGGACTCCGCTCGTGCCAAAACACTTGATTTATAGCGTTTTCTATAGTTATATAAATTCTATATAGATTTTTGGCAATAGTTTACTTTTTCTCCCATTTAAATCCCTAACATCTGTTGCTTAAGACCAAAAATCATATTTTACATTCTATTGTTATTTAACATAATGCTTTGCACATTACAGAAGCCCCATAAGCACTTGTTATAGTGGAAATGGATGAAGATCCTACAAGTTTAAAGCAAATGCAGACTATTCTTGCTTATTTCTTAATCTTTAGGCTTCTGCTGCTTTTATTTGTTAATATCGATGGAAGACATGCTTTGATATCATGTAGTCACTACCTTTCTGTGATCTGTTATTTTACCTGATATCGGTGAGATAAATACTGGCAAACAAGAATCATCAATTCAAGCAATATTGATCCTCTCACATTGGAAGATAATATGATATATAGCGCATCAAATGAATGAAACTCACAATGGACCAAAATAGGCAGATTGAGTAATTTACTAATCTCACTGTATTTACTATCAAATGGGACAAATTTGGTTGGTTTTTAAAAAATATATATCCCAGGTATTTTTATGAAAGTGCTTTGAAATCATTATATTGTTCTCTAATAAGATACTATACTTGCACAGTCCTTTTCAAGTTGAACACATTTTTAAAGATTTACTAATTTTTTCATTTGAAAGGCAGAGCAGCAGAAAGAGAAGGAAAGATGAATACAGAAAGGGAGAGACAGAAAGAGACAGAGGGATCTTCCATCCACTGCAAAATGCGCAAAGCCAGAAACTCCATTTGGGTTTGCTATGAGGGCAACAGGAGCTTATCATCTGCTGCCTCCCAGGTGCATTAGCAAGAACCTAGGTTGGAAGCATAGAGTAGTTGGGAATCACCTTAGCACTCTGATATGGATGTGGGCATCCAAGTAGTGGCTTAACCCTCTGTACCACGGTGCCTGCCCTCTATCTCACATTTAACCGGCTGGCTCAGAGACATAGCCATGAGCATGAAAGAGAGAAAACATTCCTAATCTATGTAGCACAGGAATCCAAGATGTTTATTTCAAGTCAAGATCTTCTATAAAACCCTTGAAATATCAGTACTTAGCAGTCTGTATTGCTGGTGCCTAACACAAAGTCAAGAATACTATTATTTGAGGATGTTAATATGTTCTAGGCAATGCTCTTAGGAATTATCCATACACATTATCTTTCTAAATTCTCATGATCACCCCAGGAACCAGGAATTACTAACCTTACTCATGGATGAGGAAAATGAATAACAAATATTATTAATTTTCCCCAGATAATTTGTACATCAGACTATGGATCTGGTTAGAATTCAGATTCTTCCAGTCACAAAGCTTAGTCACTCTACTTCCTCCCAGACTTAGAAGCAAGTATCCAAGGTTCATTGGAAGATGCTTCAACAACACGGAACTTCTGTAATTTTCAGCAAACATCAAATTGTTACTTACATCCAGTCTTTGTACAAATGACTCCCTTATACTGGATTATTGTTTCCCTTCCATTTTCCCAGGCACACAAAACAGAACTAATAATCTCCCATGCAGTGCAATCCCCCATGTGCAGTCTCTTGCCCTGTGCACAATCTGTTCTGACATTCTAGAGCACTGAAATCATTTCTTTAGGCTCTGGTCTCCCCTTCTAGACCATGTATGACTTAAGAGTAAAAATAATATGTTAATGTATCTCTTACACCAGCCCAGTACTGCATATGTACATATTCTTAATAAATGTCAGTCTAATGCAAGTAGATATAATTAGCTAATTTTTTTGCATTGTAATTTGAATTTAAGGTATATATTAAATAATAACACAAATAGATTCCAATATTATACATTTCATGGAACACTATGGATAACAGGGTCCAGCATTGTGGCACAGCAGATTACAATGCCAGCATCTCATATCAGAGTGCTGGTTTGAGGTTTTGAGTCCTGGCACCTCCACATCCAATCCACCTCCTTGGAATGTACCTGGAAAGGCAGCGAGGGTGCCACCCAGGTGGGAGATGCAGATAGAATTCTTGGATTCTGGCTTTGGCTTGGCCCAGTCGTGGCTATTCTGGACATTTTGAGAGCTAACCAGTGAGTGAAAATTCTCTTCCTCTATCTGACATTCTCTCTCTCTCCCTCTCTCACAGACACTCTGCCATTCTAAAAAATAAATACATTTTTAACAATAAATAAGGTAAAATGGATAATAATAATGATGTATCTTGGTATTTTGGGTATCTTGGGTTTTGGGCGGGAGGAGTTTTACTTTAAAAAACGGTTGGATTTGGTGGCCAAATTAGACACATATTAATGATGCATTTTGTATATTTATCTGATATTGTAGTTACAACAGCAGAAAAACATTTTTATGATATTTAGTTGGAATTTTGGTACATTTGTAGGTTATCAAAGACATGATTAACTTTTCAGAGAAAAGTTTCTCACAAATACTTGTTCATTTGGCGATATCATTTATGATCTTAAACTCAAAATTATATAGTGTAAGAATAAATGAATGTACACAATGCAAGTTTCTATCTGAATCTTATTTTTATACAGTTAAGTAGTGGTTTTTGATGAGATTCCAAGATGGTGGAATAGGGAAAGTGCATACTGCTATAGGCTAGGGATAAATAGTAAAATAAGTAAATAAGTAAATAAATAAATGTGGAGGGTGTACATTCTCAGGGAGAGTTAGAAAACTGTAGTGGAAATTCTACAGAAGGAAGAAGGACGCTGTGTATCTCTGTGGAAGGTGCAGATGTACAGCACAAGCATGGACAAAACACATGACCCCAGAGGCCAAGATCTGGACAAAGGGGCAGCGAAATTGCCAGCTTTGGAGAGTGAGGTGAGATCAGACTGCAGCAGCCCTTGCCTCTGGTGAGTTAGCTGGAGGTAGAGCTTGGCTTGAGTATGGCCTGGAGCCCTAGGAGGGACAAAGTAATCACTAACCTAATTCTCTCTCCCCAACCTCTACCCAACACAACACAGCCTGGTAATCAAATAAAAGAGGATAGTTGCCAATTTGGACATAAGCAACAGCTGTGGAAGCTCGTGTGCTTGTGCCCAACAACTGGTCCAGATAAGAAGCCATCTTGTCAGCAATAGTGTCAACAGCAGCTGAGGTGCACACACCCAATAACAAGTGGGGAGAAGGCAACATTGTGAAATGAATAGGAGCTGCAGCTGGTAGCACTTGTACATACGTGTGATCCAGGGATTTTACCAGAGGGAAAAATTCATGATCCCCACTGAATCTGAGACTGGTTGGGAGGATTGACAAGGGGCTGGGCACCCATGTAGGACTCTGAGGTGCCCCAGCCTATCACATATCACAGGCTTTGGGACTCAAAAGCCTGGTGGAGCACTCACACACAGCTGACTATGGGAATGTCTCTGCCTGTCTTTGGACCAGAAAGGCAGGCTAAGTGGAGAATAGGTGACTATGGAAGCCTTTGTACTGAGACTCTGGAGCTCTGACTACACGAGAGGGCACAAGATATAGCTGCGCCTGTGTGGCATCACTGTGAGTGACTCCACATGGTCAGAGCTCCCTGATCACCTGGGGTGGGTCATTGCAATGGGATACGTGCACAAACTAAGGTCTGCACGGATCCTTTGTGCAATTCATATGGTAGTGCAGATGAATGTTGCTTAAACGATGGGCTAACACCTGGGCATTGATCCCCTTAGAATACAGGAGGTGAGGATGTGATCATGCCAACAGAGATGATCATACCCTCCTTTCTGCTAAAAACAGATCTACCACCCCCAACTTGGGTGTCACCCTGGGTACTTGCTCAACCCTGAGCACTGGCTAGAGCTCCCTGGCACACTCAGCACATAACTCTGTGTATTCACTGAAAGAACAGACACTCCACTAAGTCACAGACACAAAGTTCAGGATAAAAGATAAAAAAGGAAAAACAAAAAACAAGTATTTCCACAAATGCCTAAAAGTAAATGCAGAAATTCCAGAAACAAGAATAAAGAACATAATGCCCCAAAGGAACACAACATCATTTCAATATTAGAATGTGAAAATGAAGAGAATGATGAAATGCCTGAAATGGAATTCAAAAGATAAATCATAGTGTACTCAGAAACAATGAGAAGCAAAATCTCATATTAAATACATACATGACATGAATGAAATTTTTCCCATGTAATTGAGGTTTTGAAGGGAAATCAAAATGAAATATTAGAACTGAAGAATTCAATAGGTCAAATAAAAAGTAGTGGAAAGCCCTAATAACAGGCTTGGTGAGCAGAAGAAAAAAAAAATATCTGAGCTAGAAGACGAATCTTTGGAAATTTTTCAGTGTGAGACCAAAAAAAAAAAGGAAAAAAATTATAAAAATTAAAAACAGTGTTGGAGATTTATGGGAAACTCTCAAACAAGCCAACATATATGTCTTAGGAGTTCCTGAAGGTGCAGAAAGAATGGATTAGAAGGCCTATTCCGGGAAATAATTACAGAAAATTAACCTATATTAGAGAAATGAATGAAAGCACATAGAACTCCTTATAGATATGATCAGTAAAGATCTTCACCATGAACATTGTAGTCAAACTTTCAACAGTAAAACATAAAGAGATTATTAAATGTGCACAGGATAAATGGCAGATTACTTTCAGAGTATCTTTAACTAGATACGCAGCTGGCTTCTCATCAGAACCCTACAGGCTAGAAGAGAATAGAGAGACTTAGTCCAAGCAATAAAAGAAAAATTGTCAAAGCAGAACTCTGTGCCCTGCCAAGCTCTCATTTAAGAATGAAGGTGAAATAAAGACCTTCCATAACAGAAATTGAAAGAATTTGTATCCATCCATCCAGCCTTACAAAAGATGCGTAAGTACGTGCTATATAAAGAAAAACAGAAATAAAGTCATCATATTGAAAGAATGTGGGCCAGCGCTATGGCTCACTAGGCTAATCCTCCACCTAGCAGCGCCAGCACACTGGGTTCTAGTCCCAGTTGGGGTGCCGGATTCTTTCCCGGTTGCCCCTCTTCCAGGCCAGCTCTCTGCTGTGGCCCGGGAAGGCAGTGGAGGATGGCCCAAGTGCTTGGGCCCTGCACCCCATGGGAGACCAGGATAAGCACCTGGCTCCTGCCATCAGATCAGCGCGGTGCGCCGGCCATAGCGCGCCAGCCGCGGCAGCCATTGGAGGGTGAACCAATGGCAAAAGGAACACCTTTCTCTCTGTCTCTCTCTCTCTCACTATCCACTCTGCCTGTTAAAAAAAAAAAAAAAGAAAGAAAGAAGAAAAGAAAGAAAGAATGTGAAGGCAGAAAATGTCCCAATAGAAGCAAATAATAGGAATAGTTACAGAAAAGTAGCAGGGCCAAGTCATTGTGTTTCAATAGTAACCTTGAATATAAATGGCCTAAACTCTCCAATTAAAAGATATAGGCTGGTTGCAAGGATTAAAAATCAAGACCCATTTACTTGCTGCCTATAAGAAACTCACCTCACCAACAAAGATACACACAGACTGCAAGTGAAAGGATGAGAAAATATATTCCATGCTAATAGAAAGCAGAATCAAGCATGTGTGGCCATCCTAATGTCAGACAAAATCAATTTTAACATAAAAACTTAAAAGATACAAAGAAGGACACTATGTAATACTTAAGAGATCAATTCAACAGAGAGATGTTAACATAATAAATGTGTATACACCCAGTGCCAGGGTGCCTGACTATTTAAAATGAATGTGAATGGATCTAAAGGGAGATATAGTCTACAATAAAATAGTAATGGGGAACTTCAACACCCCACTTTCATCAACAACATCAACTAGAGAGATAACCAGCAAAGAAACAAAAGATTAAATCTACAATATGGAACAAATGGATTTAAGTGATATCAACATAACCTTTCATCACTCAGTTGCAGAATGCACATTCTTTTCATCAGTGCATGGAACTTTCTCTAGGATAGACCACATGCTAATCCATAAAGCAAGTCTCACCAAATAAAAAAGTCAAAATCATATCATGCATCTTTTCCTGACCACAATTCAATGAAGTTGGAAATCAAAAACTCAAGAATCTTTAGAACATATGCAAAAATATGGAAACTGGATAACATGCTCATGAATGAACAGTGGGTCATAGAAGAAATCAAAAGAAAAATAAAAAAAAAATCTGGAAATAAATGAAGATGACAATACAACATATCAAAACTTACGGGATACAGCAAAAGCAGTGTTAAGAAGGAAGTTTATAGCAATTAGGTGCCTCCATCAAAAATTGGAAAGGTATCAAATAAATGAGCTATCAAAGCATCTCAAGAAACTAGAAAAACAACATCAAACAAAACCCAAAATCAGTAGGAGGAAAGAAATAATTAAAATTAGAGAATAAACAAAATTGAAGCAAAAAAGATTTAAAAGATCAGTGAAATGAATAGCTGATCGATATATCATTGATCCAACTATCTAATAAAAAGATGGAGAAGACCAAAATCAATAGAATAAGAGATGAAAAAGGAAATGTAACAACAGATATCACAGAAATTAAGCAATCATCTGGAATTACTACAAATAACTCTATATCAGCAAATCTGAAAATCTAGAAGAAATGGATAGATTCCAGAACACATATAATCTACCAAAATTGAGCCATGGAGAAATAGAAGCCATCAATAGACCAATTACCAACACAAATTAAATCAATAATAAAAAAAAACCTCCCAACAAAGAAAAGCCCAGGACTGGATGCCTTCACTGCTGAGTTTTACCAGACATTTAAATATGAAATAATTCCAATTCTTCTCAAGCTATTCAAAAACAGTTGAAAAAAAGGGAATTATCCCAAACTCCTTATGTAAAGCCATCATCACTTTAATTCCTAAACCAGATAAAGGTACAACATAGAAAAATAACTATATACCAATATCCTTGATGAACACAGATGCAAAAATTCTCAACAAAATACCAGCTAATTTAATCCAACAACACATCAGAAAGATCATTCATCCAGATCAAGTAGGATTTATCTCTGGTAGGCAGGGATGGTTCAATATTTGCAACTCAATCAACATGATACCTCACATTAACAAACTGACGGACAAAGAATGTATAATTTGAATAGATACAGATAAGTCAGTTGTAAAATACAACATCTTTCATGATGAAAACCTTCAGCAAATTGGGATAGAAAGAACATTCCTCAAGACAACTAAGGCAATTTAAAACAAACCAACAGCCGGCATCCTATTGAGTGGGGAAAAGTTGGAAGCATTTCCACTAAGATCTGGAACAAAACAAGGATGCCTACTCTCATCAGTGCCATTCAATATAGTCCTGGAAGTTTCAGCCAGAGTCATTAGGCAAATCAAAAATCAAACTAACACAAATTGGGAAGGAGGAAGTAAAATTATCCCTATTTGCAGATGACATGATTCTACATAAAGGGGAACCAAAAGACCCCACTAAGAAACCATTGGATTCCATGAATGAGTCTGGTAATGTGGCAGGATATAAAATCAACACACAAAAATCAGTAGCCTTTGTATAAACAGACAAAGTCATGGCTGAGAAGGAACTTCTAAGATCAATCCCATTCACAATAGCTACAAAAAAAATCTAATACTTTACAATAAATTTAACCAAGGGGGTCAAAGGCCTCTATAATGAGAATTACAAAACTTTAAAGAAAGAAACAGAAGAAGACACACAAAAAAAGAATGGAAAAATCTTCCATGTTCATGGATTGGAAGAATCCATATCATCAAAGTGTCCATACTACCAGAAGCAATTTAGAGATTCAGTGTGATGCCAATCAAAACACCAAGGACATTCTTCTTAGATATAGAAAAAATGATGAAATTCATATGGAAACAGAAGAGACTCTGAACAGCTAAAGCAATCTTATACAACAAAAACAAATATGGAGGCATCACAATTCCAAACTTCAAGACATACTACAGGGCAGTTATAATCAAAACAGCCTCATACTGGCACAAAAACATACATGTAGACCAATGGAAGAGAATAGGAACTCCAGAAATCAATATGCATCCAACTTAACTTTGACAAAGGAGCTAAAATGGATCCCTGAAGCAAGGACAATCTCTTCAACAAATTGTGCTGGGAAAACTGGATCTCTGTATGCAGAAGTGTGAAACAAGATCCCTCCCTTACTCCTTACACATAAATCCACTCACAATGGATCAAAGACCTAAATCTATGATAAAATACCATCAGACTACTAGAGAATATTGAGGAAACTCTGCAAGACAATGGCATAGGCAAAGATTGCTTTGAAAATACCTCAGAAGCACAGACAATCAAAGCCAAAATTACAAATGGGATTACATCAAGCTAAGAAGCTTCTGTAATACAAAAGGAACATTCAGTAAAGAAAAAAGGCAACCAATAGAATGGGATAAAATATTTCAAATCTATGAAACTGATAAAGGATTAATATCCAGAATGTATAAAGAGCTCAAGAAACTCAATAAAACAAATAAGCCAGTTAAGAAACAACAAAGGACTTGAACAGGTATTTTTCAAAAGAGGAAATTCAAATGGCCAACAGACACTTGAATAAATGCTCAGGATCTCTAGCCATCAGGAAAATGCAAATCAAAACTACAATGTTTCATCTTACCCCAGTTAGTATGGCTCTCATACAGAAATCAAAAAACAATGAATGCTGGCAAGACTGTGGGGAAAAAGGTACCCTATTCCATTGTTGGTGAGAATGTAAACTGGTGCAGCCATTCTAGAAGACAGTGTGGAGATTATCCAGAAATCTGAAAATAGATCTACCATATGACCCAGCCATCCTACTCCTGGAAATTTACTCAAATAAAATGAAATCAGAATATCAAAGAGTTATCTGTACTCCCATGTCCATTGGAGTTCAATTCACAATAGCTAAGATATGGAATCAACCCAGGTGTTCATCAACTGATGACTGAATAAAGAAACTTGGTTGTACATACACACACAGACACATTCTCTCTCACACACCCACTCACACACACAAATACTGTGGAATACAACTCAATCATAAAAAAATCCCAAATCCTGTTTATTAAAACAAAATGAATGCAACTGGAAACCATTATACTTAGTGAAGTAAGCCAATCCCCAAAAGACTGATGCCATATGTTTTCCCTGATCTGTGGTAACAGAGTATCTAACTGTAATGTATAGGAGTGAAATGGACATCTTGCGATTCAACAATTGTTTACAATCATTGTCTCTACTGCTGAGAAACAAAGTTTTTTTTCTTCATACTATTTGTTGAGCTCTTTATTTAGTGTATGGTTAATCTTATGAGTATAAAGCAAGCTGAAAATAGATTTTTATAAAATTAAGAGTGGGAATATGAGAGGGAAGAGGAACAAGGGTGAGAGTGTGGGCAGGAGGCAGGTTAAGGTAGGGTGGGGAAAAAATCAATATGTTGCAAAATCTGTATAAATGAAATACAGGAAATTTGTAAACCTTAAGTAATTTTTTTTCAAAATATCCAAAAAAAGCAGCAGCTTTTTCTACAACTGAAACTTGTTTAAAACACTGTTAATTTGATTGCCTGTGCTTCTTAGGTATTTTCTCAGAAATCTTTGTGCCATTGTCTTGCAGTTTCCCCAATATTCTCTAGTAATTTGATGGTATCTGCTCATACATTTAGGTCCTTGATCCACTTTGAGTGGATTTATGTAAGGAGTAAGGTAGGGATCTTTTTTCACACTTCTGCATGCGGAGATCCAGTTTTCCCAACTCCATTTGTTGAAGAGACTGTCCTTGCTTCGGGGATTGATTTCAGCTCCTTTGTTGGATGTAGACGTGTAGATTGATTTCTGGAGTTCCTATTCTTTTCCATTGGTCTACTTAAGTGTAAGCAGTTTCATTTAACCTAAAAATGATACAGTCTATATTATCAGATATTTGGAGGAGTGTGGTATGAGCAATAAGAATATCATCTCTATTTTGTGCACACTGGCACATAAAAATCCCAGTCAACTTAAAGCTTAAAAAGAAGCTATTATGGAATTAAAGTATATTTCCTAGCTATCAACAGAAAAATATCAAAAGTATCAGAATTAAAAATTAAAAATATTTTCTGATTATGATTAAAAATCTATCTTATTTACTTGAGAGGAACAGAGATAGACATTTTCTACAGGTGACTACAAGGTACTCAGGAGATTTTACACTGCAGGTATGGATTCTGGACAGGTGGAATGCAGGCAAGTTCTTTCCTAGGTTCCACTGGGTAGATTTCAGTGGGTCTAAGGACATTACTATTGATTGTCTCAGTTTTGGTAATTCAGGTACAGTGGGGTTGTTACCCAGATCTCCCAGAGTAAAAGTCAGGGGACAGGAATAGTGGTAGCCAACTGTCTGAAGCAGAGCAATATAGATAGATCATCACAGATACCGAAAGTGAGTGCAAATTACTCCAAAGATTATAATACCAACATCATGGTTCCGATTCAACAAGGCACAGATGAAATTGCCCCCAGTTCTCACAAGGCATGCAAGGGTGTAGCTGGGGGTTGTATCTGAAGCCCCACACCATGAGCTATGAGATGCAAAGGGAACTTAAATAGAGTCAGATCTGGAATTTGTTGTTTTTTAGGGACTGCTGCTTATACTAGCCACAATAAGCTGAGGGGAGCATCGCTGGATCATGTAGAGTAATGACCACAGCTACAGAGAGAACGCCCCAAATTCCCTCATTTGCAGGAGCCAAGGGCTCTATTCTACATCCTGGAAGTTGTCCTGACTCTGGATGTGTGATTCTGCAATGGGGTCTGGTGCTCTAAGGAGTGCAGATGGGAGGAAAGCAAATTGGCTTCCCCTTCTCAGACCTCAGTCAGCTCCCCAGGCTGGAGTTACTAACAGCGGGTGACTGTGGAATTCTCTCTCATTTAACACTTCCAGTGTTGAGGCAAGCAGCAATTTCTCCCTACCCTGACTTGGGAAGATGGCAGCTACCAGCAGGCAGCTGGGTTCAGCAGCATCTCTTTCCTCTTTTCTCATGGTCCTATAGAGTCTTTGCTTCTGTCATATCTCCACTGAAAGTTTCAGTCAGTCTGGACCTAGAAATGTGGTCCTTCCTTTTTTTTTTTTTTTTTCATGTCCTCTTGTAGTTGAAGTTTATGTGCCTCGCACTCTTCAGACATCTTGAATCGCTCTAGCACTTATGTTCTATTCCAGACAATAATAGATATGGTCAGTGAAGGCTTCTCTGATCAGGAGTCCATGGAGTTGAGAGTTGAACTGACAAAAAGCAAGCCATATGGAAATCTTTGAAAAGAGCACCTCAGAGTGAAGAGAGCAAGGACCAATGGCTTGAGGCAAGTGAACACATGTATTCCTGGAACTCAAGAACCGTGCAGAGTGCTGAAGGCTCCTGAAGAAGCAGGCAGAGTCTACAATGTTGTTAGAGAAGGACAGACATCCATCCCTGATAAATAACGGACAGACAAGGTAGGTTACCTGTGTGATTGCTATGTTCAGCCTCATGAATTAAATCCAAGACATAACACCCAGTTCTTCGGAAGTTCAAGTTCATAAGAGAATAGGCTCGATCTTGTACTCAATCCTTATGGATACAGAATTAAACATTGCTTGGCACTAATGGTGGAGCGGAACTGGTCATTTCATTACATTCGTAAGAGATATCCAATTACATTTTTCTCCCAGGAATCAATTTTTCCTGTCAGCCTAAAAACTTAATGAATTTATATATCAAAATACATGCCATAAATCATGTTTCTAAGTATGTCTCCTCTAAATTATATAATGCTTATATTACTTTTAATCAGACTTTGATTATAATAAACTATTTACTCTGAGTAAAAATTAACATGAGTCAGCAAATATTTCCACAGGATGCTTTTTCTTAAGTAAATTTATAGCTGGGTATATTGAATTGGACCTCTAACTACAATTGCACTTTTGCAAAGGTTGCAGCAAAACAATACAATCTGATTTGCTTTTTTATTTTAAAGGAGAAATCAATTTTTTAGCCCAATAGATGACAGATTGTCATTTTGATTAGTGTCCCTTTAGCTACATTCATGCTGCTTAATTTCAGTAAAGGATGGCGAGAATATATCTTCAATGAGGAAATTTGACAGAACTCATAATGCTGCCATGGCAGAAGTAGCATTATTTTAAGGGGACTCTATCAGACCCTGACAACAACTTCACATTTCAGTGCCCTCCAAGGCAGGCTTCCGGGAAGCTGGGTAGACTTGCAGTGAGGATGGGGAAATGGTTGTGAACTTTAGTCAGAAGGCTCGGTTCTAGAGGCATGCTCCTCCTCGCTGTGAAAATGGGAACTGAATATTTTATCAGCTTCAACAATGGAGGTAATGATACTTCAAATTCTAATGAAGCATAAAAACTACCTTATATGATATGCAACATAAATTTGAAAGGATAACTGTGATTTTACAGGAAATTTTGAATTTATAATAAAAGACTCAATTAGAAGATTTAAACAGACTGACTCCTATTGAAGATCAATTTGTCAGAGAGCATTCCACCAAAATTACAAAACAGAGCTGGTTTCCTAGGCAATTTTTTTTTATTTGACAGGTAGAGTTACAGACTGTGTGAGAGAGAGACAGAGAGAAAGGTCTTCCCTCCATTGGTTCACTCCACAAAGGCCGCTCCAGCCAGAACTGTACCGATCTGAAGTCCTAGGCAAATTTTACCAAAACTTCAGAGTCAGTAAATATCAGTGTTATTGAAATTGTTTCTAAGAGGGGCCAGAGTTGTGCTGAGGTGGGCTCTTGGCTTTGGCCTGCCCTTCACTGGCCACTGTGGCTATTTGGGGAGCAAACCAGCAGGTGGAAGATTTTTTTGTCCATTCTCTCTCTCTGTAACTCTATCTTTCTAATAAGCAAAATAAGATAAATTTCTTTTTAAAAGTTGCTTGTAAGGATAGGAAAAACTTCAAAAATATTTTTGCAAAGTGAACATAATTAATGTCAAAACGTGGTGATGTTCGCAACTCAAGAAGAACCTATAGATAAATAGTAGTTGTGATGAGCATGAAATATATTTTAAGGGACCCTAGGAAAAAGAATGCAGCAGCATATTAAAATAATAATATATGTTAAAACAGTGAGATCTTTTTTCAAAAAATGTAAGGATGGTTCAGCACTAAGTAATCTAATAATCATTTTATAGAATAAAATGTAAAAATCTCTTGATCAATGCAGTAGATATTATAATGTCTTTTGACAAAGTTCAGTAAAATTCCTTGGTTTAAGAAGTTGATAAATTAAAAATATACAGGTCTTTCCTAGTGTGATACACATCTCAATAAAGACCAATATTCTTGCAAAAAATTTTGGTTTTGGGGACAGTTTTATGGCAAATCAGGTAAAGCCACTGCCTGCAGTGTTGGCATTCCATATAGGCACCCATGTGAGAGACTTGGAGGAAGCTCTTGGATCCTGGCTTTGAATTGACCCAGCTCTGGTCACTGCCACCATTTGGGGAGTGAAGATCCTTTTTTTAAAAATTTACTCATTTTACTTGGAAGGTGGAGTTACAGAGAGGCAGAGGCAGAGACACACACAAACACAGAGAGAGAGAGAGAGAGAGAGAGATCTTCCACCTGCTGGTTCACTGCCCAAATGGCCATGACAGCTGGAGCTGGGCCAGTCCAAAGCCAGGAGCCAGGAGCTTCTTCCAGGTATCCCACATGGGAGTAGGGGCCCAAGGACTTGGGATATCTTCCACTGCTTTCCCAGCTACATTAGCAGGGAGCTAGATCAGAAGTGAAACAGCAGGACTCAAACCAGTGCCCATATGGGATGCTGCCCTGCAGGTCGGGTCTTGAACCCACTAAGGGCCCCAGAATATATATATGTATATCTTACTCTGCCTTTCAAATAAATAAACCTTTTAAAAAATTTGTGTTTTAACTTTAAAATTTAACATTTTTTAAACATTTTGCCACATTCACTTCAAATGTAGAAATTATATACATATGTATATAATTTATATATGTATATAAAATGTAGAAATTATATGCATACACATATATACTATGTTTCTTGAAAACAGAGATATTAATATCAGAACATCACGATTTCGTAATAGTGATCACAGCATGGGGGAAGAAGGCTACATTGTCATGTACGTAGCATGAGTCAGTGGACCAATATTGCTAATGCAAATACCAGATCACTAAAATCATTTGGAATGATTATGTCCCATGGCTGTCTTGTGATTTTGGACTCTGAGCTCGTTTTTCTTTCCTTTTTTTTTTTTTTTTTTTTGACAGGCAGAGTAGACAGTGAGAGAGAAAGAGACAGAGAGAAAGATCTTCCTTTTTCCGTTGGTTCACCCCCCAAATGGCCGCCACGGCTGGCACACTGCACCGATCTGAAGCCAGGAGCCAGGTGCTTCCTCCTGGTCTCCCATGCGGGTGCAGGGCCCAAGCACTTGGGCCATCCTCCACTGCACTGCCGGGCCACAGTAGAGAGTCGGACTGGAAGAGGAGCAACTGAGACAGAATCTGGCGCCCCCACCGGGACTAGAACCCGGGGTGCCGGTGCCGCAGGCAGAGGATTAGCCAAATGAGCCGCAGTGCCGGCCTCTGAGCTTGTTTTTCCATAAAACGATCAGCTAATCTGTCAAGTAATACATAGAAAAAAGTCAAACACCAGTGCCAAGGAGCTCAGAGGGTGTCAGGGGAGAGATGGCCTGAAGAACCCGTGAACTCCACATACCCCAGTGCTAGGGTGCTCTCCTTTCTGTGACTGACCCCTGTGTAGTTCCTCTTCTTGAGTATGGACATGGAAGGTAACTTGCTTATAACAAATAGAAAAAGCAAGTGGGACAGGATGTGTGTGATTGTGTGTATGTGACTATAGACACACAAACAGCAATCGTCTTGCTGGAATTTCTTTCCTCAGCCATCTGTAAGGAGTCAGGCACCACTTTGTAACCACATTCAGCAAGGAACTGCAGGAGACATCTAGTGGCTGAGCGGGACTCTGGCTGACAAAGCAGAAGGAAATTAAAGCCCTCACTCCTATAACCATTACTCCCTGAATTTTTTTTTTTTTTTTTTTTTTTTTTGACAGGCAGAGTGGACAGTGAGAGAGAGAGACAGAGAGAAAGGTCTTCCTTTGCCGTTGGTTCACCCTCCAATGGCCGGCGCGGCCAGCGCGCTGCGGCTGGCGCACTGCACTGATCCGATGGCAGGAGCCAGGTACTTATCCTGGTCTCCCATGGGGTGCAGGGCCCAAGCACCTGGGCCATCCTCCACTGCACTCCCTGGCCACAGCAGAGAGCTGGCCTGGAAGGGGGGCAACCGGGACAGAATCTGGCGCCCCGACTGGGACTAGAACCCGGTGTGCCGGCGCCGCAAGGCGGAGGATTAGCCTAGTGAGCCGTGGTGCTGGCCTATTACTCCCTGAATTCTATAAATGACTATGGTGAGCTTGAAAGTCAATTATTCCCTAGATGAGCTTTAGATGAGACCACAGGACTAACCATCATCCTTATGGCTTTGCAGAGTTTCCAGCTAAGCCATACTCACACTCCTGGCTTCTTAGATTACATGTGTGTTTGCTTCACCGTGTTATGAGTCACTAATAGGAAATGCAGGTGGAGAACTCCCTGAATTATAAAACAACAGTCACTCCTCTTCCCATCTTCCTGAGCATGTCACATGCACATGACTTCTGCATGAGAAGTCTTAAACAGGCAGGTGTGAGTCAGCTGTTACTTCCCAGGGCAATAGCTAAGAAGTTCCCCTGTCTTCTCTTTAAAACAAAACAAAAAGAGCAACCTCAACTGGCTGTATTCTATCCTAAACCAAGACAATTACCCTGCATCCACACAGCTATTACCAGCCTTCCAGGACCAAACGTCAATCGAGATGTTACTTCAGTTTCTTCTTTTCCCTCTCTAGTTCCTGTGGAGTCAATGAAGGGGAAGGAACTTGCAGAGGAATTAGTTCTACCATTTTAGGCTGAACGAAGATGCTTCTTCCAGACCATTTTTCTTTGTCTTTGGCCTGGAAAAACCTCCATTACATTATTATTCTTGCATGTTAGCTATACTGTTTTTAAAATCTAGATTGGGAATTTTTTTTCCTAAGAATATTGGAGATATTAGCACAGCATCTCCTGGAATCCTAGTGTTGCTGTTGAAACATCAGCTATATGAAAATAATGATTCCCTTATGGGTAATGTATCCTCTTACCACCTCCGTCCCTGCGCCCTCCTGCAGCTTTAAGACTGTTTCTGTCTTTGATATCTACAGCTGGAATAAGGCATGTAGTATAAAGTGTATTTTATTACCCCTGGTGTTTGTTAGCTTTTCTGTCTGAAAAATGCAGTCCTTCACTGATTTTGGAAAATTGAGCCACTCTTTAAATTTCGCTTCTTCAACATAACCCTCTTTCCTTCCTTCTAAAACTATAATTAAATGCATATTAGATCTTCTTTCTTCTCACTTTATCTTTTCATATTTTCCATCTGTGTTTCTCAGTGCCCTGCATCCTAAGTAGTTTCCTTGAGTGTTATCTTTAGTTCAGCAATTTTTTCTTCATCTTGCATTAATCTGCAAAAAACTCATTTATCGAGTCTCTAACATCATTAATTTTTTATTCTTTTTCAGAATATTGTTAAAGCATCCTAGTTATTTTTGACAATCTCCTACTTATGGATCATACTTTCAATATCCACTTTGATTCTTTAAAGTTTCACTTTTATATTCTGAATTCGCTACTTTAAATTTAAATACCTACAGTTTTAATTTGAGTTTTTTTTTTTTTTTTAAATTGTAGATCAAGTTGCATGGAACACTTGTTTGAAGTTTGAAATTTCTTAGGAACTTGAGATTTTACATTTGGTTTTGGGATGTTCTCAGAAAGGATTTGCATTTGTTTACTTTTTCTATTTATAAGAAAAGTAAGGAGAACAAATATATGTTTTATATATATATACTTAAGTTTTTTAAGAATATTGCAGATATTAGCACAGCATCTCCTGAATCCTAGTGTTGCTGGCGAGACATCAGCTATATGAAAATAATGATTCCTCTTTGGGTAAGGTGTCCTCTTACCACCTCCATTCCCGTGCCCCACTCCAGCTGCTTGTAAGACTCTTTCCGGTCTTTGTTATTTTACAGTTGCAATAAGGCATATATATTTATAGGCATAGTGATACTTTCCACACTACCCTCCTTGCAATCCATACTCCCACCCTCCTTCCTCCTTCATTTTATCTTTTGCTTTTTACAATGACATAATTTCAGTTCACTTTATAATCATAAGCTTAACCCCCACTAAGTAATCAATTCAACAAATAGTAAGAAGAAAAAAAACCACTATTCCTGAACAGTGTAGACAAGGGCTATAAACAATAATCAAATCAATATGTCAATTCTGGGAATATAAATTGCATTTTTATACTCTATTAAAGACATCAGAGAGAATATGATATTTGTCTTTTTGGGACTGGCTTATTTCACTAAGCATAATGCTATGCTATTGCATCCAAAGCAAAGATGGCTTTTCATCCTTTGAAAAATGCCTGTTCAAGTCCTTTGCCCATTTCTTAACTGGATTGTTTGTTCTCTTGTACTGAGTTTATTGAGCTCTTTATAAATTCTGGATATTAATCCTTTATCAGTTGCATAATTTTGCAAATATTTTCTCCTATTCTGTCAGTTGCCTCTTCATTTTGTTGAATGTTTTCTTTGCAGTAAAGAAGCTTCTTGGTTTGATGTAATTCCATTTGTTTATGTTTGCTCTTGTTGCTTGTGCTTCTGGGGTGTTCATCAATAAGTTTTTACCTCTGCCAATGTCATGCAGAGTTTCCCCAATGTTTTCCTCTTATAATTTGATGATATCTGGTCATAAATTTAGCTCCCTGATCCCTTTTGAGTTGATTTTTGTAGAAGGCCTAATGTAGGGGTCTTGTTTCATACTTCTGCATGTGGCGATCTGGTTTTCTCAGCACCATTTGCTGAAGACACTGTGCTTTCTCTAGGGAATGATTTCAGCTCATTTGTCAAAGATTAACTGGTTATAGATGTGTGAATCTATTTCTAGGGTTTCTATTCTGTCCCATTGGTCCACATATCTATTTCTGTGCCATGACCAGGCTGTAAGAGACTATTGAAATTCATAAGAGTTCAGTAAAATTTCAGGACACAAAAATCAATAGCCTTTGTATACTCAGACAATGCCATGGCTGAGAAAGAACTTATAAGATCAGCAACATTCACAAGATACTCCAAGTAGCTAAAGCAATCTTAAACAACGAAACAAAGCTGGAGACATCACAATACCCAAATTGATTGTAACCACCCTGCAATATATCTTGAATTCTTTTTTCTACATCTGAGAAGAATGTCATTGGTCTTTTGGTCTAGATCACATTGAATCTATACATCATCTTTGGTAGTTTGGACATTTTGATGATATTAATTCTACCAGTTCATGAACATAAAAGATTCTTCCATTTTTGTGTGTCTTCTTTATTTCCTTTTAAATTTTTTTAAAATTTTCACTGTAGAGAACCTTCATCTCCTTGATCAAATTTATTCTAAGGTATTTAAAAATTTTGTAGTTGGCTGTGGGCTTGTCATAAATTGCCTTGATTGTGTTGAGGAATGTTCCTAGTATATTCAATTTGCTTAATGATTTTTATCATGAAAGTTGTTATATTTTATCAAATGCTTTCTCTGCATCTATTGAGATAATATAGTTTTTATTTTCAATTTGTTAATGTTATGTATTACATTTACTGATCTGCATAAGTTGAACCATCCCTGCATATAAGGGATAAATCTCAGTTGATCCAGGTGAATAATCTTTCTGATGTGTTATTGAATTCAATTAGCTAATATTTTGTTGAGGATTTTTGCATCTATGTTCATGAGGGATATTGGTCTATAGTTCTCTTTCTCTGCTGTATCTTTTTCAAGTTTAGAGAATAAGGTGATGCTGGCTTTTTAGAAAGAATTTGGGAGAAATCCCTCCCTTTCAATTGTTTTGAATAGCTTGAGAAGAATTGGTATTAGTTCTTCATTAAATGTTTGCTGGAATTCAGCAGGGAAGCCATCTAGTCCTGGACTTTTCCTTGTGGAAGGGTCTTTTTACGTCTCATAGGTAAACTCTAAACTACTAAGTCATAATAACTTAGACAGTAGAAACCCACATATTTAATTTCTCTTCCATGTGGAGACAAATCATGCAAGTGGCTCTGCTTTTTGTGTTTTTCTCCAGTTTCTACTGGAGATATTGACTATCTCTGACCAGAGTCTATGAATTTAACAAATACAAAATTGATATTTTCTTGCTTTTAGGCAGGATTTATTTAAGTCCAAGCTTGGGACTACCACTAATCAACAGATATTATTAGAACAGAATCTTTATATTTCATTTTTCTCTGGATTTGAATAGTTTCATCATTTTAAAACTGTTGTTTAGATTTATTTATTTAGAAAGACAGAGCTACAGAGATAGAGAGAAGAGACAAGAGAAAGCTCTTATATACACTGCTTCACTTTCCAGATGGCCACAACAGCCAGCACTGTGCCAGGCCAAATACAGGAGGTTCATATAGATTCATATTGGTGGCAGGGGCCCAAATTATTGAGCCATCTTCTGCTACTTTTCCTAGGCCATTTTCAAGGAGCTGAATCTGAAGTGGAGCAGTCAGAACTCCCATTGGTACCCATATGGGGTGCCGGCATTGCAACTGGCAACATTACCTGCTATGCTGCCAATATTGGCCCTTTTTGGAACTTCTAACCACTTTTAATTTTCTGCCAACTGAGAAATAAATTTGAAAACCTAGGAAACCAGCAGAATACGGCTCAGGTGCTTGGGCTCCTGCATTCACATGGGAAATCCCAGGGAGGTGCCTGGCTCCTTCCTGGCTTCAAATCCACTCAGCTCCAGCCATTGCAGCCATTGGGGAGTGAAGTTGTGGATGGAATAACTTGCTCATTCTCCCTCTCTGTAACTCTGCCTTTCAAATAAATAAATAAGTCTTTAAAGGAAAAGGCCATGGGCATATAAAGCTGATGACTCTCATGCAACTTGTCATGCCTGTGAGAGATAATGAACAGCAACAATTCAATGTGAAAAACACAATTGTATGAGGAAAGCAAGTGGTTCCAGAAGTATCTAAGGACATTGATTCAGAGCTTGAGAATTAGCAAAGATTTCCCAGAGAAACTGACTTCTAGCATTATTTTGAACAAAGCATTTTCTTTTAAATTTTTTCCCCATCTTTCAGCTTCTCTTTACTACCCTAACAAAAAGCCTCTTTTATTTCTATGTGATCCCATTGTAAAATCCTCTGTTTATATTGTCTTTCTTGGAGATTAAGAAATTATAATAGATGGATAAATAGAGATAGATAGATAGATAGATAGACAGATAGAGCCATACCTGTTATTTAAGAGTGTTTGATTTCATCTGTTTCATCTTCTGCAAATTCTTATCCTGTTGATGCCCATGGACGTGATCAGATTGCCCTCTGGAGGGGTAATTTAAAAATGGATTTTAAGTAAAAAAGCTTTGAAACACTAAAAAATAAGCAATTTTTCTGAAATGTAACTGAAGTTTGCAGGGAAAGATGCATAACTGTCCTAGTTCAAAGTTCATAACCTAATTAGCTATCTGAAAGTGGACCCTGGGGAACTGTGAATTTTCTTTTACACATTAAATTTAATTTGACTTCTATTTTGAATTGTAATAGATCTTAAAGAGGAAGTGAGCACAATAGAGGAACTATAAGACATGATTAAAAGGGGATATTTTTGACAGAGCCAAGCATGGGATTTAAAAAAATAAGACATCAAGTCTTTTACTTCTTATGTTTTAAACTTCTTTCAGATGGAAATTTCTAAGGAGCAAGGTAAAATAAATTTAATTTTAAGGTTATTTTTCACTGAAGCTGAATTGTATTAGCAAATTTTGTGCAAGTTTAACATGTAAAAAAAAAAAAATCCAGAATTGATCTTTCCTCATTTTTAAAACAAAGACTGGTAAAAGAACTTTCGGTAAATAACTAGTAACCAAAGATGACTAAGTTTGTCAGAATTGTGAACTATATTCATTTCATTAGATGTAAATGGTTTAGGACCCAAAAGGTCACACTGTATGAATGAATAAACTTCCATTGATGGCATGATTGAACAGCTGAAAAGGCAGAATGCATACAAGACTCAGATGCCCTATAAGTTCAGTTCAAATCAAGAATTTTACATTTTGCATGGATGGTCATTAACCTGAGGCTTGTCCTATTAATTAATAGAGGAATATTATGCTAGAGGAAAGTTATGGTCCACAGGGGCTTTGCAAAAAGTCAGATGACAATCCTGTAATATTGGAGGACTGCTAGTGAGGTGAAGTAGAACTTCCACATAAAATTATCATAAAACTCACTAATTTCTCCACTAATGATCCAAGTGTTCCTAAGAAGCATGACCTGTTATTAAACACACACTTGAAATGATAAATAAACTATCCAAGCTATCTAACCTAAAAGTATAAGAAAGCGGAAGGGCAATCAGCAGGTGTTGTGTTCTTGGAAACAGAGGATTTCTAACATTTTGTCATCATCCTTTTCTGTACCACTGGATAAAGATATTCAAATGGTTTCCAAATTAAAATAAATAAATAGATACAATGTCCCTAAATTTTTAAGCCAAAGACCACCATCCAAGTTGTAGCAGCATGATGGCAAAATCTATTTTGATAGCTCTAGTCTCATTGTGTTCCCACTCTATGAACTGTAACCTCCAATAGAAAAGAATTTTAAATGTAAACAAAACACAAACTCCCTGTGCAGGCTTTTACATCACATTTGTACTAGGTCTATGTATTTTAAATAATATTTCCAAGGTAACCACATTTGAAAAAGATAATTGACAAATTAATGTACTACTAGAGGATAAAAGACATGACGACAAGGCATTGATAAGCTATTATATTAGGAAATAGCTAAGGGAAAAAAGGGACATTAATTTATCCAACAAATATGTCTCAAGTACTGTTCTAGGATTGCAACATGTTTTCATGAATGAAACACATAAGAATTCTTGACTTCAGTGTAATCAGAGAAAACAAATAAAACACTAAATGATTAAAACATCTCATATGAGATAGCCATAGAATTGGGTCTTCTGCTCTCAGTGTGACACTCACAAGTTTCCAAGCATTTGTAAAAGCTTAAAAGTGTAGACACTGAAACCTTAGCAAATATCACTCACTGTATTGCATATGAGCTCAAGATGTAATTTTAACAGTCTTTAGAAAGCAAATAACGGAGTTCTAGAATGGTGATACTAGAAAAATTATCATTCAAAATGTGCACAATTAACATCATTTAGTAGTTGACATTAATTTTATTTAATGTGCATCCTTATTAAGAGGAATGTTAATTTCCTAAAAATTCATTTTAATGTTCAAATATCCATAAAAAGACAGATACAAAACCAAGCAGTTCTAGCTATCTCTCAGAGAAAGAGAAGATCTCTTTGTCCCCAAATTTCTTACTCTTTAAAATGCCACAGCACCCAAAATGTTGGTGTGAGGAGAATTAAATTAAGTGGAACATATGGTGGGTAAAAAAGGAACGGAGTAGAGATAAGGTGGTGAGCGACTCAACAGAAACATAAGTTATATGAATACCTCATAGCAATAAGATGGGAGATACATTAGAAAGATAGAAAGGCAAACTAATCCAATCAATCCCCTCCCCCAACCGCCCCACTCTCCACCTTCCCCAGAGGCTGATACTGGGCACAGGAAGCCCTAGTTAAGATATAATAGAGTTCTTTTGTATTCGCATTCAACTTGGAAGCAGTTGGATACTGTAAGGAATTCCATAGTATTTAGGGAAAGGTCATTGGCCTTGGTATCACACAAAACAATTAAAATCCCAACCTCAGTGTATAGCCACTGGATAGCTTTGCAAAAGGCACTTAAATTGTATGAAAGATAGAAAAGCTGGCTGTGATACCCAGTTAGATCATCAAGGCCACTAAGGGAAGCATATGCATGACAACTGTGCCTGGCATGTTACTAATGAATTGCCTGTTTATCCAAGTCTGAATAGGATGGTCATTAGTATCACACATGCACCTCATCACCTGTCATTAGTTTATGGATTATGCATGCATAAGGGCCTAATTTCAGAATTCAGAACTTTTTTGGTGGAAACGCTCATTGGATGATTCACTGTTTCCATGATTTTTCCCCACACAACTAATTCTCTCCTGGTGATGCAGATTCTGTGTTTATACAATGCTCCCTGATCCTCCTTTAGTTTTCGGCATTTATACAAATGGAGTTCAAGAGAATGCAACTCTAACTGCAAGAACATCAAGAAAAGGGAAAGCCAACAAAGAAGCAGGGTCAGCACTGAATGGTGTATTTCTAAATACTGATGAACAAATGTGTTTGAGTTTTTTTGAACCCTTTACAAATAAAGGAGTCACGAATTAAATGTAGAAAAAAATGAGGAAAAAATACAAGGCAAATTTGGACATATTTTCATGTCCATTCTTAGTTTCATTGAAATAAATTGAGCTTTGATTATTCCAACTATGCATTTCCAAAGCTGCATTGCAACTATTTGAAACATTTTCTTTAGATACAGTACAAAGGACTAGCATTCCCACATACCTTTGTTAAAAAAATTTATCATCTAACTTTGATCTACCTCTTAGAAAAATATGCATATTTACATATTTTTTCATTAGGGAAATATTTTATTCATCTTTGTGTATTTCCTTTTAAACCAAATTTGCAATTTGTTACATTTACATTTTCACATTTGTTACATCAATTATGAAAGAGAAGGTAAGGGCTAATGGGATTTGTTGGCTAATTTGTGCTCTTTCAGCTTCCTCTGAGTAGTTGTCCCAAAGCACACAAAAATACTGCAGAACCTTGCATAAATTGTAGCTGCACTGGTATCTTTTCTTCTCCAAGAGGGATTATTAATAGCAGAGAAATGCAAGTCTTCTTTTGCATTCTTACTGTGCCACATATGAAATGAACTCAGTAAATATTAGATTAATATGAAAATTAATGAAAGAATTCAGAAGGCTTTAGAGGTAAACGCCTGCGGTACATTGTTGAAAGTATTGTTTCCAAAAATCATAAACTATTAAACATTTATCATCAGAAAAAAAATTTTCATTAAGCTGAATTCCCCAATAAATCCAACTCACCACATATGATCCTCAATATTTTTAAAACATGGCTATTTCCAAAGTGTGTTACCTACTGCTATAACTGGAAGACACCATGCTAAACCTCAGTACCTGTGAGGTGCCATTAGACAACTGGTCTCCCAGAGCTCATTGAGTAGATGGGACTTCACTGCTGTGCAATGTCAGAATTCAAATCTCTTTCTACTCACTTTTAGATTTTTGCTTTATTTTCCCCTCACACTTGAACTGGAAGCATTTACTTGTGCTGCACTGAGACATGTCACTGGAAGACGTTGTTGAAACCTTTTCAGTGTCGATCACCTTTCACGTTTTTCAGTTCATAACAAGATCATTTGGTACTTTAGACTCTTGTGCAAGATGCCCTGGCATTCTAGTGAAGTGTAGGAACTCGGTGATGTCTCTGGTGAGGTGCAAGTCCCTTTTCACTTGTTTTGAGTGCTCAGCCACTTCGGACATTTGATTTTCCAGACTGGCGAGGATAATTTGAATATCCCATAGTTACCTTCCCCAGCTTCTGCTAACAAGGAAGGCAACTTAAATCATAGTAATTCTTCTCCTCTAAACTTACTTGAATAGGTCTATCTAACCCGGCACAGAGTTCCCAACTCACTGATTTCTCACACATGTTGTTTAAATGTGAGTTTGTGATTCCTAGGTTAAACATACAATATTATACATGATATGTTTGTGGAAAAAGACAAAAATTTATGGAGTAATAGTTCTTTGGGTTATTCATACTTACAACCACTCTGAACAAGGATTTTCCCTACTGCTATTTTACAAACAAGGCAACTAAGAATCAGAAAAGGCAAACATTTTCCCCAAAGCTAAGTAATTAGAAAGAAATGAAAGATAAAAATTTTCTTTTGTCTGTCTTCAGTAACTGTATTTCCCCCTGTCCACATGATCTGTGGACTTGAATGGAAAAGTTACAAGCATCTTCATACATACTTGTGAGTTTGTTTTAGTCCATTTCCTGCTGCAGTAACAGAATACCTGACAGTGGGGTATTTATGTAAACAGAGGTTTATTTGGTTCATGATCCTGGAAGCTGGGATATTCAAGAGCATGATATCCAGTAAGGGCTGATGTACTACCCCATCCATGGCCAAAGGTGAAAAAGCAAGATGAGGAGAGAGCAAGCAAGAGAGCCCCAAATTCATTTTCAGGACTAACTCACCCCCTGAATGACATTAATTCACTCATGAGAGCAGAGCTCCTGATGATCTCTTAAAAAACAATTCACTTGAAAGAGTTACAGAGAGAGGGAGTGACAGAGAGATCTTCCACCCACTGGTTTATTCCCCACGTGGCCGCAAGGGCCAGAGCTACACCAGGCTGGGAGCCAGGAACTTCATCTCCATCTCCCACATGGGTGGCAGGGGCCCATGCACTTGGGCTATCCTCTGCTGCTTTCCCAAGCCAATAGCTTCTGGATCGGAAATGCAGCAGACACAAACCGGCATCCATATCAGATGCCAGCATGGGAGGCAGCATCTTTGTCCACTGCACCACAACCTTGGCCCTCTGGTCACCTCTCTTTAGGCCACATTTCCCAACACTGCTGCATTGGGGATTCAGTTTCTAGAACATGAACTTTGTGGGCTATTCTAACCGTGGCAGTGTTGTTGCCTGAAGAGACCGGATTTTCTGGCTAAGTTCCACATTTTCCATTTTTAAAAGTTACTTATAGGGGACAGCATTGTGATATAGTGGGTTAAGATGCCTGTAGTGCAGGCATCCTATAGGGTGCCAGTTTGAGGACCTGCTGCTCCACTTCTGATCCAGCTCCCTACTAATGTGCCTGGGAAGGCAGTGTAGAGGACGGCCCAAGGGCGTGGTCTCTTGCACCCATGTGGGAGATCTGGAAGAAGCTCCTGGCTTTGGCTTGACCCAGCCCTGGCTGCCACACCATTTAGGGAGTGAACCAATGGATGGAAGATCTCATTTTCTGTCTCTCTCTCTATATATAACTCTGCCTTTCAAATATGTAAATAAACCTTTTTAAAAAGTTATTTATAGTACACTTCCTCCAGTGTTACTATGAAGATCTGTATGAAAAAACTACTTGAAGGAAGTGTGTAAACTATAAATATCCACAGTAGTTTTATCATTATGGTTGTACACAGAATAATTTCAACAGAGGGCATAATATTAAAGTTTTAAAGTTGTCAAAGTGACCATTTAAACAGACATTTAAAAATGACAACCAATCTAAACTGTGAAGTAGTCCCAAACTGAATTGACACTATTTTTCTTTAAGAATGATGGCCCTGGAGTAGTCAAGTCCACAACTGAGAAAATGAGGTACTTGCTCCAAGGCACACATGCTTCCTGCGAGCCTGTACCTTAAGCAATTGTGTGTGTGAACAAGAGACACAACCAAGGCTGTTCCCTTGCTTGGCTGAAGTGACTAAAACTCAGAAAGCGATACACATCACACCTGGACAACTTCAGCATTTCTCTGACAATGCTGTTGCACTGCTCGAGGCAGACCTAACCTACACGTCAGACTGTTGCTGCAATATCACCATCTGCTGATTTTTAGTAGAATTACACAAACTAGCTGACACTTCTTCAAGTGACCATTTCCTCTAAAGGAGTTGGTGAATTTTTATTTAAATGCTAAGGTACAGATATTGGAGATGGGAAAAGTGTACATGGAAAGAATCTGGGCCACTGAAGAAATAAAATATATGAGTAGCGGGTTCAGGACAAACTTTTCTTGTACTCACAAAAATTAAGTCAAGGAAGCTTAGAACTCAAAGGGAAATAAAAAAATGAATGATATGTGAAAGGTGAAATTTCTATGTGATACACAAGACACACAGAACGTTCTAGTCATCAGCATGCACATAAGCAGGCTCTCAGTTTACCTGGTACCTGTACTGTAGTTTCCATTAATTCACCCATTTACCCACTCATTCAAAAGATCGTACTGTGTACATGTTGTTGATGTACACATGGGAAGCTCAATAGTAAGCAATGTCCTAATAGCATCCATGTCCTAAGGGAGCTCACATTCTAGCTTGGGGTGGGTAGCAGGAGGGGATAAGACACAACCTCCACCAGCTGGAGAGGGGATGTGAGGATCAATAGGCAGACAAGGGGTGTGAGTACCCATGAGGACCACTCACAGGAGGAACATTTGAGCAAGGACATGATGTGTAGGCATGGGAGAAAGCCATACCATAGGAGAAGCATTCTGAGTGGGGAAGTAGTAAGGGCAAGGGCCCTGGGGAAGGTACAAGCTTGACCAACTCGAGGACCGTCAAGGAGGCCCATGTTTGTGAAGTGACCTGAGTGAAAGGTGACATGGTGGTGCATGAAAAGGGGCTGACAGCAAGGGGCCAGACTCCATGGAGTCCTTGGGAAAAGCTAGAAATTGTCCTTTCCTCTGGGTGAGAAAGAATCCATCAAAAGGCTTGGAGACAAGAAAGGCATGCAAGAAGGGGAGCTGCTAGCCACAGCGTATAGCACTTTCTGATTTGTGGGAATGTAGTAAGGGATTATTGTTGACAAATGGATGAATGTCTTACAGTAAGGGCTTCCTAGCTATGTGGTCCTGAAGCTTGCTTCCCACCTCAGCCATTTTTCTGAGTCAGTTTCCCACCTTGTTAAGCTTGGCTGGAAGCCCATTGGGTATAATTTTCAGTTGACCTGTTACGAGTCATCTAATCTTAATAAAACTAACTTTTATCAATGCCCAATTCAGAATTCCAACATACACTACCATCTCAATAGTAACAGTGTGGGTGCCTTGATCTTCTTAAGAATACACACTGAGTATTTCTATGTTTTTGACCTATGGAGGCAAAGAACACAGCACAGACCAATGTATTCTTTTCCACTTACTGAGCTCATGATACCCACTCCTGGCACCCGAGGCTGCTCTGCTTGCTGGGATCCCTAGTTCACGGCTCCACTTCTTACCCAGTTCCATATGGCAGAGAACTTGCAGTCAACTCTTGACACCTCCCTCTATAATACTCTATATCTTAATCACCAAGTGTTATTGAATCTTAAATTATTTATGCCTACTTTGATTCAGACTCTTTTCCAAGATCTATGTCTGACCCATCATTATTACTCATGTGGACACTGTAACAGACACATGTTGGAGCTCCCCCATCCATCCACGCTACTTACACTACATTAGCTTCACTGTCTACCCATAGTCAGATTTCTCACAAATACCGGAATATTTATGATGCCTCTATCTTGCTTAGAACCTCAATGACTTTCAATTATCCTAAGGGAGAAGTTCAAAATCCTTAATATTGCTCCTTCAGAATCACATATCCAGACACAGAAGTTTCCTCAATGTTTTGAACCCTTAAACTGTGAAAGATAAAAACCAGCTTACAGACTATAAAATTTTAGAGTCCATTTAATCAACAAAATTCTTTCCTAATGAATCCATTCCTTCTCTTGATTTTTAGATTCCCAAAACCCATTTTTTGAGAACCAGTCTCAAAATGCCAACATCAATAGAAATCTCAGCATCAACAGGCAATTATTTTGACTGGTGATAAGGAAAATATTTACTGACCCAGCCATTTATGTTAATGTAAGCTTTCAAGGATTGTGAGCCTCAAATCTGAAACAATACAAATTTTCAAGTGCAAACCTGAAAAGAAGAGCAGTCCTCACTTGTCCATCACTAGCTTTTATGACACCCAAACTGATTAATAAATAGCAGCACATATAGATCACATCTGTTATGACTTTGCTATTTAGGTTCCAATAAAAGTGGAAAGTCAAAGGACGACGATACAATTGAAATGGAAACCTATTGCCTAGTTCACAAATAAATCTCTATTGCAATGAATATGGTAAATCTGGTAAAAGAAGATCTAGGTGAGGGTCCTAAGTAAGCCAGTTATTATTTGCCATCAGAAGGTTATAAAATCTCTCTGAAATTCTAGTTCTTCATTTAAAAGGGAGAGGAGATCCCCCTGTACAGGATTATGGAAATAAATGACTTAGTATACATGAAGCAAACCATAAATAGTAAACAAATGTCAAACTTCCTATGCTCAACCACATATGGATCTTGGATATATGATTTAAGATCTCGAATTTTATAGAATGACATTTTTAAAATAATATAATCAATATACTTCTTCCCCATGTATGTTATCAACATTTAGTAGCAACTGGTCAAAAAAGAAAATCCAATGGGGAACTGTGACTGTTTGCTCCTCAACTGTTGAACTCCCTGTCTCTGCTACAGTCCTGGTTGGAGCTAAGCACAGGTGCTCTTGCAACTGAAGGGGCTGCTCAAACATGGCGGACTCACTGGGGAATGAAGGAAGCACGTGCTGCACGTTGCAGTTACACTGCAGGAGCAGCTGTTCTCACCTCATTTGTCTTCACTGAGCCCCCCCCCTCCTTTAATGGTAGACTTGATGTGATAGAAAATGGTATACCCTACTGCTTTCATTATGGTTCTGAACTTATTTTATCATAAATGCTTTTTTAAATTGCCCCATGAGATAAACTGCCATTAAGAGAAATTTAACAAAATCTTTAGGCATGCCACAACACAGGGTTTGTGTTTATTCTAACATCACTTCCCTTTTTCTTCCCCAAAACTACAGTGTTTGATAAAACAAAAATTCACTGAAATATAATTGAGCTGGGAATCGACTATGGGAAGAGCACCAGCATAAACCTGTCAAAGCTGTGGGACACACAAAGCTGTGCTTGCCAGGAACCAGAGCTGCATGTGACAACATTGGAAAAGAAGAAAGACTGAAGTTCAAAGTTTCCACCATACAAAGACAGATAAGACGAGCACATCAAACTCAAAGTAAGAAATAAGAAATCAGCCTAGTTAAAAAACAAAACAAAACAAAACATACAGGCAATGGAGAAAATTAACAAAGCCAAAAGCTAGTTCCTGGAAGAAATGAACAAAATTCACAAACCCCTAGTTAGACTTCAGCCTAAGAGAAGGAATGCAAATCATCCATAACAGGGACAAAAAAGGGGTTGCCACACCAATCCTACAGAAATGAGGAGAGTGAACGCTATGAGCAATTTTTAGGTCCTCAAATTTGACAACTGAGAGCAAGTGGACATTGTTCTCGCTGCTATCCCTGTAGAACAAACCAACATTTAGCAGCTTAAAACAATCATTTCATCACGTTCACAACTTCTCCGGGGTTAGGATTTCAGACAGCACACAACAGGGAAGGTTTTCCTCTATTCCAGAATGTCTAGGACCTTGGCTGGGAAAACTAAAAAAAACAGGGGTAACACCAAGGCTTGAGCCTTAAGTTATCTGCAAGTATCTACTCACGAGACCGGCGGGGAAGGCAGGCTGTGGCTGGCTGCTCAGGTGGGGAACCCCTCCGTGGAGTCTCCATGTGGCTGTGCTTCCCGGAAGTGCAGCAGCATTGAGCAGTGGTATGTAACACCCAGAGACTCAGGCCTCCAAGGGTAACTGTTCAGCAGCAAGGAAGAAACTGTGTTGCTTTTTCTGATTCACCCTGAAAGTAGTCGGCTTCATTTCCACTGTGCTCATTTTTGGTTCTGACTGGGTAAAGGGTCTATTCATCTTGGATTTGATCTTTGGCTTGCTAAGAGAAAAATTCTGTAGAACACTTACATTATTAGAGTTTATCTGAGCAAAGCAAAGCCAAAATGATTCAAATTGAGCAGGCTCTAAGAACTCCAACCAGGAACATGATCAGATAGTGCTTACAGAAAAATGAGAAGTGAGAAATAGAAAATAAATTAACTGGCTAGAGCCTAAAGTCAATCAACCAATCAATTGCTTATAGCTTAATAGTTGTTTACTGTCTAACCAGTTAATTGGTCACAGGCCTTCCACAACCAGCCAAAGCTCAGTTACTGTGATTAAACTATATTGTTTTGGTCTGTTGAGCCCAGGGCAGGTGTTTAGCCCAAATCCATAATCTCCAACAAAATACTATTTAATAGCCTTAAAAGGCCTTCTTACTTTAAAAACACTTTACAGCTGAAAAGATTGGCCTGGACAGTTTCTTTTCCATTACAAGTGAGATTGGGGCCCTGCTAAGTCAGCTGATAGTTTTAAATTTTAAAAAACCACAAGAAATTCTTGCTGAAGGCTTGCTATTAATTTTTATAGTAAGTTTCTTACCAATTATACTACTTTGAGTTTGGTTCCTTTGTAAACAAGTGTTCCCTTAGACAACATATAAACAGAGAAGTAGGTCCAGGTGGGAGGGATCGGTGAGTAGATGAACCCGGAGAGGGGAACATTGGAGCCAGAGGAAATCGCAAGTGCAGAGAACAGGAGCATGAAAATAGATTGTGCTTTGAGATAATGGCGGGTAGTTTGGAATGGTTGGATCTAAGGATGCTTATGGAAGAATAATGAGAAAAATGTATTGAAAGGTAACACTAAGACAGTTACAAAATATCTTGTGTGCCAAGCCAGAGATTGTGGACCTTATCCTAAATTTGAGCCACTGGGAATCTATTATTTGATTCTTAATGAGCATCGATTCTTTGTTTTTTAAGATTACTTATTTGAGAGGTAGAGTGGACAGAGGGACAAGAGAGACAGAGCTCTTCTATCCACTGGTTCACTTCCTAAATGACCACAATGGCCAGGGATGGGACAGGCTAAACCCAGGAGCCAGGAACTCCACCCAGGTATCCCACATGGGTGGCAGTGGCCCAAACACTTGGGCCGTCTTCTGCTGCTTTTCCTGGAGCATTAGCAGGGAGCTGGATCTGAAGTGGAGCTGTCCAGGCTAGTACAGGTGCTCTAATATGGGATGCTGGCATAGCAGGGAGCAGCTTAACCCTCTGTGCTACAATGCTGGCCCAAGGGTATTGTTTCTATACACTTGTAATGTGTATTGGGTAGGCTCTAGATTAAAGTTGTCAGTTGAGGAATCACCTGGCCCAGTTTCTTTCCTGTTCCCATACTTGGAGTTTATTTACAAAATATTACACAATGAGAATAAAATGATTATATGAGCAGAGAATGTTTACTGCACACTCCACCTATATTCTTTTCCAGATGGAGAAGTTCCACCAAGGTATCCCTGCACCTCTACCACTGTACCCTTTGAGATGTGATGACTTAATTGGCGAATTTGTTCAGTCTCTGTAAGAAGGGGTGCCATTTATTGGGCCTTTTTAAAGACCCATATTAAGTAATACTAAGTAATAAGCATAACTATATACCCAATACACTGTGTAACAGAATATTGGGTGACAGAAATGATACCTTACTGGGTTTATCTAGGGCACTGGGTCTCATCACCCTTTAAGAATATTCGCCCTGGTAATATAATTGTGACCTTTTAGGAACACTAGGAGCTGTGTAGCTGGCTGTCTTGACTTTCTGACTCTGTGGACAGTGGAGCCTTGAAGAATAATAAAGCAAAAGGACAATGAAAGCAATGGACACTCAGCAGAATGGGGAGCAGCAAGCGTTCCCTGTATTGTATGAGAAATGCCCACCACCACTATCAGAGCGATACGTGGGGCACTGTAGACTGTATACTGTACCTCCAAAGCATTGGGTTCATGGACTATGATAAATGAGTGGTGCTTCCCAGAGTAACACTACACAACTGTTTGTAATGCAGCAGCTCTGCCACTGCCATCAGGACAGCCAAGGAGAACAACTGGAGTGGGACATCTTGAAATACAGCTGAACTTAATACAGCTGAAACACAGATGAACTCAATTCATCTGAGTCTATGACTTTATTATCTTTCATGCTAGGTAAGAAATCGTGTAGATTTGGGACATTGTGATTTATGGTAATCCTACAAAAAGGAATACCTTTAGAACAGATGAATTATACATATAATCATGTATAATAATTTATCATATAAATAAAGCCTGTTTATCTGTAAAGATTTTATTGATAGTCTTACTGATTTAATTACCAGATGTGAATTGTTTCAGGAGCCTTTAATTTTGCCTTTGAACTTGATCTCCTGAGATCCTTTAATTTCTTAAGCATTATTGAGTGGCATTTATGCATTGAGGTGCCAGAGTAATATTAATCAATAGGAGATTGAAGAAGATAATTCATTGCCACTATCTTAGTAACCAAAAGAACAGGGGAGCTTATATCTAAAAATCTATTGTTAAATGATGGTAACAATGTATAATGCTTTAAATTTACAATGTATATTTGTATACATGATCTTATGTGATCTTCCCAATTAGCCAGTGAACCAGTTACCACCCCATTTTTATATGTGAAAATTTTTACAAAAGGTATTTGCCCAAATTTACAACTAATAATTGGCCCATCAAGGCTATATGTCAGGTTCCCTAATTGGAAACTTTTTGTTCTTTCCATGGTGTAAACAATTCTGGAGTCAGCATTTGGCCTAGTGGTTAGGACACTGGTTGGAATGTCCATGTCCCATATTGGAGTTAATACATTCAGTGCGTGGTTCCTCTCCTGATCCTACATTCCTGCTAATGCAGATCCTGGAAGGTGGCAGATGATGGCTCAAGTAATTGAGTCCCTTCAGCCCACTTGGGAGAACTGAATGGAGTTCCCTGCACCTGGCTTCAGCCTGGAGGAATTCTGGCCTTTCTGGTCATTTGGAGTGTGAACCAGTGGATAGGAGTTCTGTCTTTCTGCCTCATATATGCATAAGTAAGAAATTTAAGAAATTCGATATAATCACGTTTTCTTTGTAAACTGTTTGACTAGGAGGCCAGCACTGTGGCATAGCAGGTGGGGCCACCATTTCAGTGTCAGCATCTCATGTGGGCACTGGTTCAAGTTCCGGCTGCTCCACTTCAGATCCAGCTCTCTGTTATGGACTGCGAGGGCGGTGGAGGATGGCCCAAATCCTTGGGCCCCTGTACCCATGTGAGAGACCCGGAGTAAGCTCCTGGCTCCTGGCTTTGGATCTGCACAGTTCTGGCCATTGCAGTCAACTGGGGAGTGAACCAGTGGATGGAGGACCTCTCTCTCTCTGTGCCTCTCTTGTGTAACTCTGACTTTCAAATGAATAATAAATAAATCTTTTTTAAAATGCTTGGCTAAACAGATTCATAGATAATACGATAGTTAGGATTGTCAGATTTTTTTTTTTCTTTTTTGGACAGGCAGAGTGGATAGTGAGAGAGAGACAGAGAGAAAGGTCTTCCTTTTCCACTGGTTCACCCCACAATGGGCACTACGGCCAGTGCACTGCAGCCAGCGCACAGCGCTGATCCGAAGCCAGGAGCCAGGTGCTTCTCTTGGTCTCCCATGCAGGCACAAGGCCCAAGGACTTGGGCCATCCTCCACTGCACCCCCGGGGCCACAGCAGAGAGCTGGTCTGGAAGAGGAGCAACTGAACAGAATCCGGCACCCCGACCAGGACTAGAACTGGTGTGCTGGCGCTGAAGGTGGAGGATTAGCCTAGTGAGCTGCGGCGCCAGACAGGATTGTCAGTTTTAAAGGACAGTATTTCACCAAATTTAAATATTCACATTGTATAGGTCCTTGCCATCTCTACATTGCAGTAAAGTCTTCAAAGGATAAGGTGAAAGAATAGATATTTCAAATATGTGTTAACAGAAATATAAGAAGAGGGCCAGACCGCGGCTCACTAGGTTAATCCTCCACCTGCGACGCCAGCTCCCCAGATTCTAGTCCCGGTTGGGGCTCCGGATTCTGTCCTGGTTGCTCCTCTTCTAGCCCAGCTCTCTGCTGTGGCCTGGGAGTGCAGTGGACGATGGCCCAAGTCCTTGGGCTTTCACCTGCATGGGAGACTAGGAGGAAGCACCTGGCTCCTGGATTTGGATGGGCGCAGCACCAGCTGTGGCAGCCATTTGTGGGGTGAACCAACGGTAGGAAGACCTTTCTCTCTGTCTCTCTCTCTCGCACTGTCAAACTCTGCCTGTCAAAAAAAATATATAAGAAGAGGAGGAATAAGAAGTAATTATTCTCACTGCCAAGTATTTCTTCAAATATAGAAAAGTTTTCTGTAGACTCCATTGAGTAACACTCATTAAATGAACATTAATTCATTAAAATTAAACTTTCACAAAACTTAGTAGAAATCATACAGAGTTAAAAAGAGGCAAAAGCAATGAAGAGGCATCTGGTCTAAATACAGTTATTGCATATAGTAAGATGACTTTATAATCTCTTTAATTCTAAATTATTTATAAACCATTTGCATTTGCTCTGTTAGTGTTCAAAGAAACTGTGATTTAATTGATTTAAATAAAGGCTTACTGAGTACAAGTGTATGCAGGGCATGTATGTAGTAAATGGAAGTGTGTGTAACTGCAAAAACTCATGGCACCTATTCTCTAGTGACAATACACTAGGTAAATACTCATGGAATGGCAGGTTTCAGCAGTAGCTGCACTAGAAGTATGATATGAAACAGAGGAACTGGGGAAAAAGAGATTTAATCCAAACTTGAACTGAGAACACTTTGAGGAGGAAATTTAAGTGAACATGGTCTTCAAATGTTGAAGGATAATGAAAACATGTATTTCAATTTAAAGATGATGCATTTAACTGTCTTTTAAATCTTGATTTGTTAAGCTCAATTTTCTAATCCAATCTCTCAGCAGTAGCTATAATTAACTATAAATCTATTGACTGTTAATGGAATGTGCATATGAATTATGACCAATATGTTAAGCTCTACAAGAGTTTTCAATCAATAGCACCCATCTTCTCCACTAAACAAAATGTGAGTGAAACAAAGAGTGAAGACAAGTTCAAACAAACCTCATAATACTGATGGAGGCCAAGCTAGAGGGTGGCTGATCAACGTGTGAACAAAATGCACCTATTAAGCACAGCTCAGAATAAGGAAATTCATTCAGCAGTCACCACAGTTCTGGTTTTTCTACCAACATTCACCTTCTCTCCCAGAGCAGAGCAGAGAGAAGGGAACAGTGCTCTCTCTAGGCAGGCAGCAGACTCTCAACAGGAGGAAGTTGAACATCCTGCTAAGCATAGGAGGTTACCTTACCTAACTCATTGGCAAATAAATCACTTCCAACACTGGACCAGGAGAATGGTGAACGAAAAGAACAGGAAGGGCCAGGAGTGCTGAGAGAATGCGCCTCCTCAAAGAAATCAGGAGTGGGGAAATTGTGATCTAACTTTAATATCCCACAAGATGAGTCTGATTATTTTGTGTATTATTTGTAGTTTCCCTGTCATAAATTACCCATTATTATACATTTTTAAAGAATGGTCCATTTTTCTACAATGTGCACAGTTTTCTTTTGTGTATTTATTAGGTCCCAAACAGTAATATGGCAGATGTAAGGGTGAGAGGTATAGTTAGTACCTGTTGCCTCCAACATGCAGCCTCCCAATTCATTGTTCTTTACATTTTATAATCTACTTCTCCTCCTCAGTGGAAATAGGCTTGGTTTCTATACGTGGAACTAAAAGATAAAAAGAAAAAGAATAGGTGAAATAGAGAAAAGTAGCAAAAGAAAAATTGGTATGGAGGAAGTCTAGAAACAAATTTTAGCATTTTTCCTACATCAGTGAGTGACTGAACAGATGAATAGGCATCCAGCAGGCCAGAGTAGTGGTCATGTTCATTGGCTCCACAGAAATGTTAATGAGATGACATAAGTTGCTTCTTGGAGAATTTATATATTTCCACATTGTTCATCTATATGGACTACTTGTTTCAGTTCTTTCAAAATTTTACTTCCTTAATTTTTATTTATTTGAAAGAGTGATGGAGGGAGAGATGGACATGGAGAGATACAGAGAGTGCTCTTCCAATGTTGAGTCACTCTCCAAATACCCAGAACACCTGCGGCTGGACACAGCCAAAGCCAGCAGCCAGAAATTCAGTCTGGGTCTATCACATCAGTGATAGCCATTGCTGCTTCCTCCTAGGGTACACATTAGCAGGAAGCTGGAATTGAAAGTGGAGCTAGAACATAAACATCAGGTATCTAAAGGATCCAACATGGATAAGGGTATTTCAAGCAGCATCGTGACCAGTTTGCCAAATGCCCACCCTTAGTTTTGGTTCTTTTATACAAAACTGTCTTTTATATGCTGACTTGGACCATCACCATTTGTATCTAGGGACTGAACTTTAGGAATTCTCTTTTTACTGTATGAATTATCCTTATCACATTCCAATATGTGGCAGCAGGTAAGTCATGATCAAGGGAAGCTCATAATTTTATGCTTGTCTGAGGGATTTAGCCATCAAGTAGAATATTCGTAGAGCAAAGAGAATCATGATAGGGCAGCGGAGGCAGGAAATAGAATACATTAGGACTTTTAAATCTTTGGCCATTCAAATATCACCACCAAAACCCCTATTTCAGCTTCTGTTGATGGTGTTCTTCACACTAGTGCTTACTCACCTGCCGCAGCTTAGGTAAACTTCTCCCCGAGTGAACACTCACACCAGCACAATGTGTCCCTTTTCATAAGGAAAACAGACATTCTGGCTATTTTCAAAGAGGCATTATTTCTAGGACTAAAAACAATGAATTCTACAGTGATAGATTTTGGTTATTGTCTAGTTTTTCAAGTCAAAGTTCCACTTTAGGTAAAGCTTTTATACTTCATGAGCTGTTATCACTCTCTGTAGCTTGCCAGTATGGGAAGAATTCTGGCAGAAAAAAAATAACCTTGCTGGCCTTGAAAATGTGGTTGTTCTGCTTAGTGGAGGATGGTGACAATTTGTGCCACCTGGGAAATGTTTATAATTCCTTCCTGATGTGATGAACATTACTCCCCTGCAATCAATCCTCCCAAATCAACTCACACTATTTTTAGATCCATTCAAACTGGCTAATTACGAGAGTTTGCATGAATGATGTGACAGTGTTGTCCAAGCAGCCTTTTATTTTATTCATATGAAAGGCCAAAATAGAAAGAGAGACAGAGAGATCATGTCCATATCTGTCAGTCAGAAAGACAGATTTCCCATCCACTCATTCACTCTTCAAATGACCACAAAAGCCTGCTGGGTCCGGCCAAAGCCAGGAGCCAGGAACTCAATCTACGTCTCCCACATGGGTGGCAGGGATCCAACCCTTGAATGACCACTGGCTGCCTGAGCAGGCCTTAACAGGGAGCTGGAATGCAAAGCAGAGCCAGGAGTTGAACCCAAGCGCTCTGATAGGGGATGCAGGTGCCCCAAGGGCATCTTAACCACTATGCCAATCCCCAGTCCAAGAAGCTTTTTAGTATCTGGTTATTATTTTAGAATCGTATAATTGCAAAGACCAGAAATAGTTAAAATTATACATGACACAACACTTCACAATATTGTTGAAAATGTGTGTCTAATCTTCAAACCAGATTTTGATTAGTAATGAGAAGGGATTAAGGTGTGTCATGAATGAAAATCTTATACTAAGGGCTTTCTGAAAAATCCTAGTTACTAAAAGTTAATTTTTAATAGAAGGGAAAATTAGGTCAGCAAGAAAAATTAAAGTGCCACCAATTTGGAGGAACTTTGAAATTCTAGCTCTCACTGTAAGATGAAGATTAAAAAATTAAAGCTAATTATAAGGACCTGTAAATTACATTGGAAACCAAATGATTAAATTAGCATGGAGTAAATAGACTCTTGGTAAGGAATGACAGAAATTACCAGAAAGGATTTAGATTACCTGGAGAATGAAGCCTTTCTAAGAGGGCACCTCTGGCCGGCACCTCAGCTCACTTGGCTAATCCTCCACCTGCAGCGCCGGCACACCGGGTTCTAGTCCCAGTCGGGGCGCCAGACTCTGTCCCAGTTGCCCCTCTTCCAGGCCAGCTCTCTGCTGTGGCCAGGGAGTGCAGTGGAGGATGGCCCAAGTGCTTGGGCCCTGCACCCCATGGGAGACCAGGAGAAGTACCCGGGTCCTGGCTTTGGATCTGTGCAGCGCACTGGCCATAGCGGCCATTTGGGGGGTGAACCAATGGAAAAGGAAGACCTTTCTCTGTCTCTCTCTCTCTCTCTCACTAACTCACTAACTCTGCCTGTCCCCCACCCAAAAAAAAAGAGGGCACCTGTGACCAGCCTTCCTGTGAACTCAGACACAGCTGGAGACCAGCAGAGATGAATTTGGAAGAGAGGGTTTTGGTTTTTCCTGGGATGTGGGTGTAAATTCCAAAGACAAGCTACCTTGAGCTTGAGCTTGACCTTGGACAACAACCTGGACTAGGTTTTTAAATGGATGATTTGTGAGCCTCTGTGAGGAGAATTTTTGAAGTGCTGCCACGTAGCCTACTGCAGAGCTGCTAAAAGTGGAAGGGCCCACCCAGGATACATTAAGTTTTTATGGTTGGGCTCATTCCTGCTAAAGAATCACATGATATCATGTAAAAGGGATAATCATTATGATTATCACAGCAAACACAGATTCCAGGATTTTCTGTACTCATTAAAGCATTCAAGACCCAGTCAGGAGAAATGAGTCACGTCATTTACTTTAACAGAGAGAGTTTACTTTTTAAAAATTGTTAAGTAGAAATCAAGTTCTTAACTAGCTGTATTTATTTCCTAGGGCTGCTACAACGAAGTACCAAGAACTGCATGCCTTCCATGGAAATGTATTGTCTCGCAAAAAAACTGATAATAGTTCTGGAATCTTGACATCCAAGATCAAGGTCTCAGCATCATTTCTTCCTCTGGAAGGCTAGGAGGAAGAATCTGCCCCACACCTCTCTCCCAGCTTCTGGTGCTTTGCTGCGCTGTTCCGCCCCCCCTTGGCTGGTAGGCACAGCACACTAACCTCCACATGCTCTTCTCCCTGTCTGCCTGGCTGTCTCTGTGTCCAGGGTTTCCCTTTTCATAAGGGCACAGATATGTTGGATTAGAACTCACTACAATGGCCTCATCTTGGTCATCTGCAAAGACCCTGTTCTCAAATAAGATCACAGGCAGAGATACCAGCAGTTAGGACTCCAACATCGGACACTGTGAGGCAATCCAACACCAGAAGTTTTCACAGCAGTGTTTATGCAGGAAGAGCTATGACCTCTGGCACTGGAAGAGCAAAGAGTGGTTGAAACGATCCAACGGAGCTTGGAAGAGCGGCCCCCCCGGAGCTCAAACTCCGACTCCAGGGCAAGGGGCAATGGCACTCAGCTGGTGCTGAAGTCTCTGAGGGAGGGCACCATGAGACTGCTTCTGCAAGCATTGCAAAACCCATAAAGACGGAGCAAACTGAAAACTGGATTCAGCAGCTGCCAAAAAAAGCGACGATTGCTCCAATAAAGAGAAAGGAAGTCCCGGGCATGATGTTCACAGGAGCTGCAAGCAGACAGAAGCAAATCCCTCTTTATTCTTCACCCTTTGTGCCCCTGTAGGTAGGCAGAACCTAGTAGGATGGCATCGATAGCAGAATGGAGTCCTGAAGTCCCAGACCCTGCCTCACAAAGCAAAGTGGGAAAGTGGGGTTGTAGCCGACAAACGCTAAATGAGTCATAGGTATGCTTTTTACTTTAACTTGATTGAGGCAGGATCAGCAAATAACCCAGTGAAAGATGAAGGAAGGATGTGACCTTCCAAAGATTGTCCCAAAAGAGTCACAAAATCCCTAGGTTCCTAATTTATAAAATGGGTATTATAATAATAATAAGTATCTCATAGGGTTGCTATGAGAAGACATGAAATGCACGCAGGACAGTAGGTGGCAGAGAATAAAAGCTCAGGACTTAATCATTGTTAACTATTGTTACTATCTGTTTATTGTATAATCAAATATTGAAGTGTTAACAACATACTTCAAGGTCTTTATCATCCTATACCATGAATTTACGAGTCTTAAGACAGGAGTCAGGTGTTTCCTCACTGCTAAGGTAGCACCTACAAGTAAATGTAAAGTTTCTCGATTTTTTTCATGAATTAAAATAGAATATCTCAACCATCTAAGAACATTTTGTATCCCATGGCTGCTGACTGCTTATTGAGCTTTACATAAACTTTGAAAGAGGAGTTTCTTCTGCATGGGACCAGTGTGACTAAAAATGCTAGAATGGCAAGTAGGTTTGATGTGACTAGCTGTTACTAATTGGTAATGGCAACCTGGGATGCTGAGTTGGGAAATCTGAGGCTCCGTCTGGGATCAGAAGTAAGAAGTTCGGGTCACTTAGCGTTCTCCAACAAAGGCACAAGAGGCTTGCTTTGCTGAGACTCCTGTCTGCCCCTTGACATGATCAGCATTGATGGGGAGAACATGACTTTCAGATTCAAAACTGCATTCAAGTTCTGTTTCTCTTTCCAAGCTGAGAATGGAGGTAATAACACCTCAAAGGATTGTGTTAAGGATTAAACTTAAAGAAATGAAAACTCTCTACCATCTATATGAAACACAGTGTAAGTTGCTTCTCATGCAGTAAGTGTTTTGACAAAGATACATGATAAACCAATAACTATGTGTATACTCATGATATTTCACAGTGTCAGTATGACTTGATCAACTATATAAAGGAATCAGTGTGAAACACATTTTCTTAAATGAAATGATCAACACATTCCTAACTCTTTCCTGATAGTACAGAATATCCATAGTAAAGTCATTTATCTCCCCAAATATAAAGGAAACCTTTTTTTGGCTAATGAGTGAATATGGATGAAATTTGAACTTCTCTACACATAAGTTACTATAGAATCTATAGACCACACAGGTTGAATGTTATTTGTTTGATTTCTCCTCCTTTGTGGAATTAGGGAACAATTTTCTCTTTTTACAGATGTGAAAGTAAGTAAAACATAATTGCTTTTCATTGCCTGACTAGCAAATGGAAAAATTTTCTGGATAAAAATAAGTAGCTTTCACAGGCCAAGATTTTGTGAGAACAGGCTGTTTTGTTGTTTTGTGAAAAGGTCAATGTGCCTGTTATAACAAGTGAATTTCATGAAGTTCTTGTAATTCTGTAAAGTGCCCCACATAAGTGCATTCTCCTCCCCTAGATTTTTGTAACATTTTCTCAAAAGTATGCTTCATAGAAACACAACTCAAAGTATACTTTAAAAATATGGTGAATTTATAAATGTGCATTGGACATGTATGGCAATTCTCAGATCTTCAATTTTTGTCTTTTCTATTTCCTTGTTTAACTAGGCAGTGCCACCTAGTGGCTGATAAAGTTATTGATATTTTACTGCATCCTAAAATTGAAAACAGGTTCTACAGCAGAAAAATATATAATTATTTTTATATTACATTGCAGTTACTCATTTAAACTTTTATCTTTGCTAATTTTCTTTTTAATTTTATCTAGTTTTTAAAATCATAAGTCATAACAAATGCTGTCCACTGCTAAATATACTTGTTTATGTCCTTTAGCATTATTGGAAAAATTGTTCCAGTAATTTTGACAAAGTGACCTTTTAAAAAAACGTAAAGAGCTTTTGAGGAATTTGTCCCTTTAAGTATCTTAATGTACTAACTAAAATTATCTTATTGCATGTATATCTCAAAGTAGTTTCATATTTGTAACAAACGATAGTCCAGGCACTTTAAAAATGATGTTACTTATTTAACACCATAAGAATTAATAACAACTATTTGGAGAAATACTTTTAAGGTGTTACTCTCTCATTTTAGTGTTAAACCCAATTTTGAGCTTCAAAAAAGGCATTTCTTTCACAGTGTAATGCTACTGCCCTCTTGTGGTTCAAAATGTTTACTTCCCTCTGGAAATAAACTATTTTCACATTTGTCCAAGAAACATGAAGATATCTCAAAAAGTCCATGAGAAATGAAATTAAAATGTAAGCTTATTTTGGCCCAAGGAGTTTTTGAAATCCATGCACATGTAAAGTCTCCAAAAGGTCCGTGGAAATTGCTTACTTAAGAAAAAATTTTGCATAGATTTTTAAAAATTGGCACGAAAATAAACTTATCTTTTCATTCAATTTTTGCATGAGTTTTGAAATATCCTCACATAGTAGTCTACCAACTACCACAGCTGAAAATGAATATCTAGTTATGAATTCAATAGGCGGTTAATAAAAGCCAACAATTAACTTCCATCAACCTCTTACTTGGTGGAAGTGTCTAACCACAACCTCCTCAGGTCACTTTTAACATCGTCCATTGGTCCCATGAAATATCTTTTGCAAAGGCTGTGGTAAAGTAATCTCTTTAAAACTAGTATGAGTAATTCCACACTTCTCTAGTGATAGATGAAGAATAAATTGCCTTAACACTTTTAAAATGCTTTTTAATTTTGCTTTTGTTTTAACCTGGGATGAGTTCAGGAGTGTGTTCCAAGGTCCAGACGTGCGTTCACCTAGCTAAAACACTTTGGCCCTTGCGACTGTGGCACTGAATGGAAAACAAGCTCTAGATACACATTCCAACTGGAAGAGCCAAGCGTTGCCTTTTCCTTCTCACGTTGGCTCTGATGCTGTGCCGCTAGAAATGAATGTGCTTTGCAGAATTCCGCATATGAACAGAACTGATTCTATAAGAGCTCGCTCTGGCTCTGTGTTTACATCTCTCACCTTGCATGTGAGTGTTATCACGGATTAAAGGAAAACAAGAACTAAACAAAGGGACAATTCTGCCTTTGCCCGAATCTCCAGGCACTGGGGGACCAGAGTTTATCATCATTTTCCACCTCTGTCTGAAATTCCCATTGACTACCTCTACTCTCCAATAGCCTACAATGCATTTCCATTTAGAAATTTTTAGAATTTTGTCTTTACTAAAAAGTAGGGGAAATAATCAACTATATTCTGCCTTTATTTATTTAGTTCCAGAGCAAGCAAGCAGAGTCAACAGTAAAAACCAGTGGTTGGTTGGGGTTTAGCATCCTACCTAACTCTTAGCCTGGCATTCCTGCCTTTTTTGAGTTTAGAATGCTTCCGTCCCCTTGCAGACCAGGGTCTTTTAATGCAAGGCTTCAATCAAGTGTTGTTTTTTGATTTTAATGAGAGCATGTTCCCTTTCACTCTTACCTATCCTTTCCCCAAGAAATTTCCATGGTTTCTTCAATGCCATGAGTAGTCTTACTTGGAGGAAGAAGACAGGATGGGGAGAGAGGATGTGGACTAGTGTGGCTCCACGTGCTCAGGGCTGCTCTCACAAGGCTCCACTGCCAGCTCTGCAGGGTTAACTTGAAAATGGGACCTGGTGCAGGGGCTCAACTTGGCTGGCTGAGGACCCTACCTGTGCACAGCACATCCTGTCAATGCCCGGAAAGCGTCTGCTATATCCTTCACACACTGCTGCTGGTCAGCAGAACACGCTCCAGAGGTCACGTGGTCTAGCTTCCACCTGGGATTGGTAACCAGGCCCGGTTGACAGGAAGAAGAGACACCTAAACAGCTCATCTGGGCATGTTCCTTTCGCTCAGCTTCTCCCTGGCCCACACACTGCTCTGCCACCTGCCCTGACGGCAAGGGCCCCCAGACTTCCCAGCAGGGCTCTTGTAAACCTTGTGGAGACCAAGCAAGACCCAGCCTCCTGTTGAACCCATCTGCATCCTCATCCATACTGCCAGTATTGTCCTCTCCTTGCACACCTAGGCTTGCTGGGGTCACTCAGTTTTACAAGATAAACTAGACATTGCTTAGCAATAAGACCTAGGAGGTGTGCAGAACACAAGCAGTTACCTGGATCGAGAGAGATGGAAGTTACAGCAAAAGAAAGGCTCAAAGGTAATCTCTGAGGTCCTGGTAAAAAAAATCCACTCCAAAACGGGTGTGAGGGAATTTGGCTTTTATTTTAGAATTTAACTTTAAATTTTGCATGCATTTTGCACATTTTCCTGTTAATTTAAAAACTGGGGAAATATATGCTATTAGCTAACATGATACTAAGTGAAAGAAATCAGATGCAAAAGAGCACATATTTCACTCTTTATATGAAATTAAAAACAGTCAAAAACTGCATTGTGAAAAGTTAAGGCAATGGTTATCCCTAAGGAATAGCAACTGCAAGGAGACACGTGGAGAGAATTCTGGGATGCTGGCAATATTCTGTTCTTAACATGGACGCTGACCAAATGGCCATGCTCATTTCATGACAATTCATTAAGCTGTCTTTAAAATAAATTAATAAGAATAAAGTTTAAAAAGTAAAATTTAAAAATTTGCTTGAAAAATTTTACTTGAAACATATCTATTGGTTATTTTTAAAAGGGGAGAGAAAAAGACTTCTCAAACCACATAAAAATTCAGTAGAATATTTTCCTTGCCTCTAAGTCTGGGCCCTCTTAAAGTGCAAATTTCCTTTGTTATATATCAGGGTTTACTTTTGCTACATCAAGCTTAAGGATCTGTGGCCATGGTTTTCTTAGTTTGCCTTATATTTCCATCTCATGAACAGGATTACCTTCTACTCCAAAAGCAGAAACCACTTACTCCCTCCTTTTTATGTCATTCACATTGAATTAAGCACCCAAGTTCTAGGGGCCGGAGACAGAAGCTCATTGAAAGCAGGTGTAAAAGCAAGAGCATCAGGGAGCTACTGAGCAGCCATTGGTACCTATACTGTGGACTCACAGCACACAAGTGTGGGGAGCAACTCGGACTAGACTAAATTACTGGAATTAAGACTTATTCTGTGCATCTGCTCTCCCACAATATGGCGCTGGGAGAGGAGTAAACAGCTTCTACGCAGCTGTCTCTTGCCAACTTGAGTGATGACCTGCAGGAGCTGATCCTGCTCCTGATTGGAGGAGAGCAGCGTACTCGGCGTGTGGGTAGCAGAGTTGGGATTGGTGGAAGAGGACTATAAAGGAGGAGAGAGACAACATGCACCGGGAACATCTAAGAGGAACACCTGAGGAACATCTGAGCAGCCCCCGAGAGAGCCGGCCGGCGGTGTGCCACTCCCCCTCGGAAGTGGGGAAAGTGGCAGGGGGAACCGCCCTTCCACGGAGGTGGAAGGGACGGTAGCCAACCCGGGAAGAACCAGCAGCAAACCCGGGAAGGGCCGAGCAGACAAAAGAACAGCACAGGGTCCTGTGTTGTTCCTCCGCGAAGAGGGGGAGCGACAACAAGCAAGAATCTTACAGCCTCCACGGTGAAAATGTTTCATGTCAGAGACCAAGAACTCTTACAGTCTATACCATTCCTCCTTCTCCAGACAGAAGATACCAAATAGTTGCAACAATCTCTTCATTTTATTGATGAAAGCAATGGAAAAGCCAAAATGTCTGTCAATGTCAACTACAGCATATCAGACAAGGCACGATGGCTGATTGCCAAAGCTGAAGGCAAAAGAAATGAAATCAATGCAGGTTATAGTCAGCATGGTTGAGATTGCAAAGGTGCCTAACTGGCCTTTAATGTACTCCACCAATTATTTTGGTTGGGAGCTAGGAGCACAGTCCCAGTTTGATGGGAAGAATGTCCATTGCACCATCAATGTATCTCATGAGGTGAATAAGCTGCAAGATATGTTGGATGCATTCATTAAAAAATGTGTTTTCTGTCCTGAGTGTGAGAATCCTGAAGCAGATATGCATGTCATTCCAAAGAGGAAAGTGATAGGTAATTCTTGTAAATCTGGTTGCTTTTGAGGCATGCTTGACCCACATCATAAACTTTACATATTCATTTTTAAAAACCCACCTGAGAATAGTGACAGTGGCACAGAAAAAAAAAAAAAGGAAAGGAAAAATAGGAAGGGCAAAGACAAGAAAAATGGCTCCATCTGCATCAGTGAAACATCCCACCACCAAATGTACCAGCCCCCTCCACATGCTGCAGACAAAGAGGAAGAGGATGCTTGTGGAAGAGGAAGATTCGACTGGGGAAGCTCAACGGCACAGAATGGATGAAAGCAGTGACTGCAAAAGTTATAACACTCAGTGATGATTTGGAGAAAACTATTGAAGAATGGGTCAATATCCTGTTTGATTTTGTTAATATAAAGAGAGAACAGAGTGTTATTGATTCATTTGACAGGAAATCATTGTGTCCTCTTGTATTAAGTTATCTTTAATGAGAAGATTAGAGAACAAATTAAGAAATACAAATGCCATTTCTTAAGATTTTGTCACAACAAAAAAGTTCAACAGTACATTCTTTATGGTTTGGAGTATTTCATAGCAATTCATTAAGCTCTGCCCATCTCCAAGATTCCAAATACCTTGAAGGAGATATAGGATACCAACCATTTGGAATAAGAGATCATCATCAGCTGGTTGGAAAAGGCTTCTAAGAAATATTTCTCAAAAGAACTTGTTAAAGAAAATTGTATTGGGGCCAGCGCTGTGGCACAGCAGGTTAATGCCCTGTGGCCTGAAGTGCTGGCATCCCATATGGGCGCCGATTTGAGACCCAGCTGCTCCACTTTTAATCCAGCTCTCTGCTATGGCCTGGGAAAGCAGTGAAAAATGGCCCAGTCCTTGGGCCCCTGCACCCAGGTGGGAGACCCAGAGGAGGCTCCTGGTTCTTGGCTTCAGATTGGCGCAGCTCAGATCATTGTGGCCAATTGGGGAGTGAACCAGCGGATGGAAGACTCTCTCTGCCTCTCCTCTCTCTGTAACTCTGACTTTCAAATAAATAAATAAATATTTTTTAAAAAGAGAGAGAGAATTGTATCAAAGCAGAACCAATTTAAATGGTTAGATCAGGTAGAGGAAGAATGTTCTGGTGGTGAAGATGATGAAGATGATAAAAATATTGGAGATGGTGTTTTTGAATACTGGCGGTGTACCAAAAGTTGAAACTCTGAAGTCTGACGAAGAGGATGATGAGACTGATATTGATGCACCTAGCTTACTGTAATGTTGCAACTTATCCATTAGCAGATGTGCAAAAGCTAAAATAACTTTATGCCATGCTACACTTTATATTAAAAATCTCTTACTGTAAGTGATCTGTAATTAAGTCCAGTGAGACATCTAGGTAGTCTGTATACATCATTGAACAGATACAGTGTGTTTGTTTCTGAAAAACTAGTGGTGGTCACATTAGGACAATATTTATACAGTTACAGAGTCAAGATTTAATGTTAGTCATTCCTAAGACTTTTGACACTGAATAATTTTGGTTGAAGTAATTGGTTCCTTTTTATAATATACCATCATTTAACCTGATGTGATTCTAGGATGCCTGTTAGATGTTGTTAGGTGCGGAGACCACAATGGGGACTTCAGCAGAATGTGAGCACACACATTTTTAATGACCTTATTCAACCATTAAGAAATATAATGCTTTTAAAAGTTTCATCTCTGGTCCCAAAACTTGGTACTTGGCAATGTCGGTTGCTATGCTGAGATAGTCTATTGGTCAAATGACAGTGCACCATCTTACTGAGAAGTAAAATGATCTGAGTGTCCTATAAGTAATCTAAGAGCAGATTTTGAAACTTGAAATAGTCTTTTTCCAGTTTGTGTAACTTTCCCCACATTTGCAGTCTATGAAGTCATGTACACTGCAAATTGGAAGAGCCAGGGAAACTACTACATTAACAAATAAGCATTTTGTGTATCTGTAGTGGTTGCTTTGTCGTGAGAGAGAAAATGCAAATGTTCAAGTGTGATTACATAGTCAATTGATTTTGTTTGGGGGAGACAGGTATGGTGCCCCTCATCTCTAGCAAGAACTGAGCATAGTATTTCAGCTTTTACCACTATGGATTACATTGTAGCTTCAGAATGCCCAGACATACTGTATCTTTTGTTCAGTATGATTGTTCCTGATACTATGGTTTGCTGTTTAATGTCTTTTCTACTTGAACCACACAGCTTATGCTTTCTAGATTTTTCTTGCTGTCTTGCCAAAATAAGTGTCACTATCTCTCAAACTTGATTTTTTTTTTCTATCTTACTATAGAAATAAGGTCAAAAGCATATTTCTAAGTCAGAGCCTCTCTTTTGTTGTAAGACTTGGGATATTTTTTACTTCATGCTGGATCTGGGCAGACACCCAAGAAGTCTGTGATGATGGTCACCGAATGCAGGTGAATGGGTCCTCAATCAGCTCCCCTAAGGCCTCAGGTTTGGGCTATCAGAGTGAATTCCTTGGCTGGTCAGCTAAGGTAAACTCATTTGATCTGAGTTTTGACTATATTTGAGTAATCAAGTTCAAGATGGAATCGTCGTGTGTATTCCTTCCTGCAAAAATGCACTGAGGGAATTGGAAATTCGTATGGTTAGTTTTGTTTGGAGGAGTGACTCACAGCATTCTTATTCTTCTTTGTGACCCACCTTACACCCTATGTGACTTTAATAACATATGTATGCAAAATTTTTTCACATTGAAATTCTATGAACATTTGATAAAATAAAAAAAAAAGCAGGTTTAGAGAATGGACACTGAAGTCATGGAATTTTTCCTCATCACATTTCAGTCTCCGTCTGTAGCACACAAATGAAGACTTTCAGGACCCATAATTCCCACTGCAAGTCACCAAGATGGGAGAGGCCACTGGGCCATGCTGGGTCTGTTCCTGACGTTTATGTTGAGATGGAGAATGACTGGGTCAAGTGTCTAAGCATCTTCTGATCAGACTCAATGTGCGCCTTTATCCATCCTCCTTTGACCACACCTCTGTCTCTTACTATATCTTTGCTTCTCACTCCTATCATCGACAGCACCAAGTTTGCTTTCCTTGTGAAACAGATTTTTTTCTCTCACTGCCTTGTGGTATCTTTCTTAGGAAAGCAACATTGAGCAAAACTAAAATGTAGCCAATTTTTCAGGAAGTTATACAACTACAGATGAATATTTGCATTTTTCAAACCTGCTATTTTTCGCATCACCAAGGATAAGAAAATCAAAACAGAGCATTGTAACAAACTTCTGTTTTAACAAGAATTCCCTTTGTTGATAGTGGTACTATCCACTATAGAACTTTGTGCAGTGGTGGTAATGTTCTACAACATTGCCACAAGCCAAAGTAGCTACAGTGCTCTTAGGATTTAGCCACTGGGCCTGATAAACTGAAATTTGAATTTTATTTATTTTAATTAATTTAATAACCACATTGGCTAAAGTCACTGTATCAGATCATGCAACTTTACAGGAATACAACTTCCTTTGCCCCATGTGATCTTGTTGGCATTCTCTTTTATAATCGCCAGTACTTCAGCTGTTTCATCCATTGTGGGTCAGCTCCCAGATTTACGTTGAACCATTTATGTACTATTTCTCTCCTCCATCCCTTTCTTCACCTTGTCCCTTCGGCTTAGAGAGCCCTGTCTTAATCTCCCACATTTTTACCACTTTTTTTTTTTTTTTTTTGACAGGCAGAGTTAGACAGTGTGAGAGAGAGACAGAGAGAAAGGTCTTCTTTTTCCGTTGGTTCACCCCACAATGGCTGCTACAGCTGACGCGCTGCGCCGCTCCAAAGCCAGGAGCCAGGTGCTTCCTCCTGGTCTCCCATGCAGGAGGAGGGCCCAAGCACTTGGGCCATCCTTCACTGCCTTCCCGGGCCACAGCAGAGAGCTGGACTGGAAGAGGAGCAACCGGGACAGAATCCAGTGCCCCAACCAGGACTAGAACCCCGTGTGCCCGCGCCACAGGCAGAGGATTAGCCTAGTGAGCTGCGGCGCCGGCCCACATTTTTACCTCTTTGTGCTCCCATCTTCTTCACGTCTTGAAATTCTGGTCCTGAAGGAACCATCCTTGATTGATTAATTCTCAGTCAGGTGCCATCCCTATTTGGTGTTTCTTTTCCAAAATATATTGTGCTTTTTAAAATCAACCATGATACAAAAGTCTCTCATGATTCTGTCTTCCTCAGCATGTTATAAGTTCCTTGCAAGGTCTGTGCATCATTTCATTTCCAGAAATGTAGCCAAATAGGATTCATTCAATAAGTGTTTTCTGAATTAATTACGTGTTAAGGATGTGGCAGTCTATCCAGAGAATTGTAGCTCAGAGATTTTGGGAAGAAGGAAATGTATATTGAGGGAATTACCCCAAAGAATAAAATCTGCCCATGAATGGTAAATTTTATTGCAGTTATTATTTATAATAAAATTAATTAAAGCAACCTCAATGACAAACACAGAGAACACCGTTTAGTGTATTATGCTATATCCAATAGAAGGAATATTACACAGCTATTAAAATTATAATCATGAAGCCTGGCAGCATATAGAAAATATTTATGGTTGGATAAATGAAAAGAAATACTATAGAATTTCTTCTGCACCAATTATTACAACCACTTAACAATATGATTGTGTCTAAACCCAGACTGGTATTAAAACTCTGACAATGAAAATGTTCACACTGGACTTTAGAAATGTGTGTTATTTCCTCTGATAAAAAATTGTACATTTTAATATTGTTTATGTTATTTTTACTTTTTGAAAAAGACAGTTAAAAGTACACAAAGGATCCCTTGATGCAATGCATCAAGCAAGGAGCTCTGAGCATGCATGTTTGAGAAACAGTGCAGTTAGGCGTAGCTCCATGAGGGGTGCAGGACCTCTGGGCAAAGATGTGTGTCCTCAGGGTATCTGAGGAACACAGAAAGCAGCAGGCTCTTTGGCTATATGTCTGCAGGTGATGCTCCTGACAACTCAAGTACCAAATCAGAAACTGGCTTAAGAAGCTCCAGGGCCAAGAATGTAAGTACATGTAAGTACTCTTTATGCTAATTAAAATGAGGCCCTGAAAATAACACAATACACAAATACAATCTCAATTAAAATACTATTAGCAAATTTTCATTTACAATCTCTTACGAATTTTCAAATGTGTTTTGTTTCTTTAGTGATAAGATGCAGAAGAAATGAAGCACTTTGGGGAGCAGGCAGTTAGCCTAGCAATTTAGATGTCTGAATCCTGTATCACAGTGCCTAATTTGATTTCTGGCTCTGATGCCTGTGTCCAGCTTCCTGCCAGTGCAGGCCCTATGAGGCAGTAATGATAGTCCAAGAAACCGGGAGACCTGGATTGGGTTCCTGGCTCCTGGCTTCAGCCTCAGCATAGTGCAGTCATTGTAGGTAGTTGGAGAGTGTGCCAGCAGATATGTTCTCTCTCTCGCTCTCCCTCTATAATTGTCCCTCTCTAATTCTCCCTCTCTTCCTCTTCCTCTTTCTCTCTGCATCTCAAATAAATATATTTTGAAAAAGAAAAGAGATACTCTTTTATTATTTAGGGCTGGTCCTCTAGACGTAATCCTGATGACATCTTTCTGGTCTTACAAAATGGTATCTCCCTGTACAGTTTGGGACATGCTCAATCGAACTTGCCCCAAACGGTAGAGTTAGAAATGTGCCAGGGGATTCCAATTCAACCCCATCAAGGTGGTATGTACCAATGCCATCTCACTAGTCAAAGAGAACAGTTTCAGTTCATAATTGATCATGATGATAGGATTAAGAGTCAAAGGGATCACATAAACAAGACTAGTGTCTGCTAATACTAACTGATAGAATTAAAAAGGAGAGAATGATCCAACACGGGAAGCGAGATACTCAGCAAATTCATAGAATGGTGGATGTCCTAAACAGCACTCTGGCCTCAAAATCAGCCCTTAAGGCATTCGGATCTGGCTGAAGAGCCCATGAGAGTATTTCAGGCATGGAAAGCCAAGACACTCTGGCCAAAAAAAACAAAAACAAAAACAAAAAAAAAACAAAAAAAACACCTATATGAAAGATCTCTGCGAGTGAGATCCCAGCGGAAAGAACTGGCCATCAAAGAAGGAGGTACCTTTCTCTGAAGGGAGGAGAGAACTTCCACTTTGACTATGACCCTGTCGGAATAAGATCGAAGTCGGCGAACTCAAAAGGCTTCCATAGCCTTGGCAACCCATGACAAGAGCCTAGGGTGATTACCGACCCCATAAACAAGAGTGTCAATTGTTAAGTCAACAGGAGTCATTGTGCACTTATTCCCATGTAGGATCTCTGTCTTTAATGTGTTGTACTAGTGAATCAATGGTATAACTAGTATTCAAACAATACTTTACACTTCGTGTTTCTGTGTGGGTACAAACTGTTGAAATCCTTACTTAATATATACTAAATTGATCTTCTGTATAAAAAGAGAATTGAAAATGAATCTTCATGTGAATGGAATGGGAGAGGGAGCAGAAGATGGGAGGGTTGCGGGTGGGAGGGAAGTTATGGGGGGGGCACTGTAATCCAAAAGCTGTACTTTGGAAATTAATATTTATTAAATAAAAGTTTAAAAAATGGTATCTCCCAAAGAACAAGCTGGAGATGGATTGTCAGAGGCAGTAGCTTGGGTTAATGGTCCTAAATGATTATATCCATGTATCTAAACATGCCAAAAAACGAGTTCCCCAGGAAAGGGAATTTTTACACAATAGTTAAGGACAAAAAGCTAAAAGAAAATGATCTGTGGATATCTGCCACAAGCACATGGCAGTAAGGCCATATCACCACTACATCCATCAAATAAGGGCTGTTCAGAGATTCACCTCTTCTCCTGCGTTGCTGTGGATTCGTTTCTGAGAGGAAGAGTGTGGTGGAGGCAAGAGGCGTGACCCCTAGAGTCCGGTGAAAGCAAGCCAGAGGCAAGCAGCCTCAGACTCATTTATTTCAGATGCTACAGCAGTTTATATAACCAAGGCAGCCAATTTGGTCAAGGGGTGATCTGTGCCCTAACCAATCACACCCTCTTGCCAGGCAGTTTCCGAAGCCATCTAATCACAGCCTGTTGCCAGGCAGGCTCCACTGTCATGTGGTTTCCGAAACCATCCAATCACAGCCTGTTGCCAGGCAGTTTCTGTTGCCAGCGGCCATCTTGGCATGGCCTTCTCATTCCACATTTCACCTTCTCATTCCACCACACTACTGTCCTGTTGAAGCTCTGGATAAGCCAAAGGCTGCACACTGGAATGGGATTGGGAGAGGTACAGAAGAGAGGTATTCAACTTCATGACAGGTTGAAGATTTAATATTGGATCAGACCAGGACTTTTTTTTTTTTAAATAATTTTAGACATGTAGGAAAGTTTCTAAAATAGCATAAAGAGAACTCAAATTTGCCCTCATGTTAGCATCTTATGAAAATGCATTACAATTATACTAATTAAGAAAATTCTCAGTATAGAGAACAGTCGGATGTCACCAGTTTTTCGGTTTGAGGATATAATCTACATTGCATTTAGTTTTCATGTGGCTCTAGTCTCCTCCAGTTAGTGGTCATTCCTTCATTTTCCCTGTTTTATTTTTTAAAGATTTTATTTATTTATTTGAAAGGCAGAGTTAGAGAGAGAGAGAGAGAGAGAGGAGAGAAAGACAGATCTTCTATCTGCTGGCTCACTTCCCAGATGACTGCAACAGCAAGGACTGGGCCAGGCCAAAGCCAGGAGCCAGGAACTTCTTCTGGACCTCCCACATGGGTGCAGAGGTCAGATTCAGGCCATCCTCTACTGTTTCCCCAGATGCATTGGTAGGGAACTGGATCAGAAATAGAGCAGCTGGACTCAAACCAGTGCCAATATGGGAGGCTGGCACTGTGGATGGCTTAACCCAATGTGACACAGCACCAGCCCCCCTTTTTCCTGATTTTTCGTGAATTTAGCACTTTCTGAGATTACTGGTTCATAACTTTGTGGATGACTGTCAGTGTATTTTTGCAGATGTTTCTCATGGATGAGTTAGAGGCATGTGTTTTGGCAAGAGCACCACAGAACTCACATGTGCCTTTCTCACCACACAGTATCATGAGAGATATGGCACTGATGTCTTGCTCTAATAATAACAATGATAACTTACCAGAGGTGGTACCTGACAGGTTTGCTCAATATACAGTAATTATTTTCCATTTGTAATTAATAAATAGCTTTAAGAAAGCCCCTTGGGACTATGCCAAATACAAACTTTTTCCTCAAGCTTCTGCCCAGTAGCTTTTGCATCTTGCCTACAACAGTTATTTCTAAGGTGTAGTAATGATTTTCTATTTCCCACATTCCTTCTACATTGATTAATCAATATGCTAATATACTGAGGTGTCATCCTTCCCTCACATTTGTTTATTCCATGATTTGTGTATAGCATTTTGGATTCATGGATATTTACTGAATCCTATGGGTTATGATCCAATCCTAACATCAACTATTTTCTTGCTCATCTTTTCCAGCTTTTGCCATTAGAAGCTCTTTGGGGCTGTCTTCTATATCCCTTCACACATCACCATATTTTTTGGCATTTTTCTTACTTTTGAAATCACAACATATTGCAGACTGATCTTGTATTCATTCCAGTCAAGCTAGACATAAGTAACATTTCCAAGAGTCTTTTACTTTCTGTTAGAGATTCAAACCCTGGTCCCACATACCATTGAATCTTTTTCATGTATAAGGCCAACTTGGTTGCTTTAATTTTCTAGAATGGAAATCTACAGTTACATGTTTTATTGCTACTGAGGTGACCAATGACATCTAGGCATCTTAAGTGATGGAGGTTGGAAATATACCTTCCACGGGCCGCTGCTGTGGTACAGCAGGTAAAGCCACTGCCTGCAGTGCTGGCATCCCACATGAGCACAGTTTGAGTCCCAGCTGCTCCACTTCTGATCCAGTTCTCTGTTATGGCCTGGAAAAGCAGTAGAAGTTGGCCGAAGCCCTTGGGCCCCTGCTCTAATGTGAGAGACCCAGAAGAAGCTCCTGGCTCCTGATCAGTGCAGCTCCAGCTGTTGCAGCCAACTGGGGAGTGAACCAGCGGATGGAAGACCTCTCTCTCTCTGTCTCTCTCTCTGTCTCTCTCTGTCTCTCCTTCTCTGTGTAACTCTGACTTTCAAGTAAAATAAATAAATCTTTTTAAAAAATTAATGAAAAATAAAAAAGGAAATATACCTTCCAATCAAAGCACACACATGTTAACATTTATGTATATCCTTATCTATTCATACACAAATAATACACACACCTGAGTGCATGAGTTAATTTATCAAGATCTCATCTTCACATTTAAACTTCCATTAGTATCAAATGTCCTACATTGGAAGCATTAATAACAAAGCTGGTGACACCACAATTCAAGATTTTAAGATATACTAGAGGGCAGTTATACTCAAAGCATCCAGGTACTGGCACAAAAACAGCCATGTGGATCAATGGGACAGAATACAAACCTCAGACATTAATCCATGAATCTACAACTAGTCTTTGACAAACAAGCTAAAATCACTCCCTGGAGAAAGGACAGTCTCTTCAACAAGTGGTGTGGGGAGATTGGATCTCTGCATGCAGAAATATGAAACAAGAACTCTAGATTACACACTAAACGAAAATCAACTCACAATGGATTAAGGATCCAAATGAGAGGAAAACATAGGAGAAACACTGTAAGACATTGGCCTAGATCTTAGTTAAGACCCAGAAGCACAGGCAATCAAAGCAAAATTAGAAAATGGGTCTATATCAAGATAAGAAGTTTCTGCACAGCAAAGGAAACACTTAACACAGTCAATAGGCAATTGACAGAATCGAGAAAATATTTGCAAGCTGTGCATCTGATAAAGGGTTCACATCCAGATTATATAAAAAGCTCAAGAAACTCAACAACAAAATAAACCAACTACTTAATAAATGTACAAAGGACATGAACAGGTATTTTTTGAAAGATGAAATACAAATGGCCAATAAACACATGAAAAAATGTTCAGGATCACTAGCCATCGTGAAAATCCAAATAGAAACCACAATGAGGTTTCACCTCATCCAAGTTAGAATGGCTATCATCTAAAAAAATCACAAAATAACAAATGCTGGCAAAGATGAGGATAAAAAGGATAAAGAGTCCCACTGTTGGTAGAAATGTAAAGTAGTAAAACCATTATGGTAGACAGTATGGAAATTCATCGGGAATCTGAAAATAGATCTACCATTTCATCTAGACATTCCACTCCTGGGAATTTACCTAAAGGAAATGAAGTCAGCATATGAAAGAGTTATATTAAGGGGTAGGGATTGAGGGAGGGAGAGTGGAAAGGAAGTATGTTATTGTTTATAATTATACCTATGAAATGCATGAAATCTGTTCTCTTTATATTCATAATTTCACAGTAGCTAAGATATGGAATGAACCCAAATGCCCATCAACTGAAGATCAGATAAAGAAGTTGTGGTATATATGCACTTTGGGATACTACTCAGCCATAAAAAAACAATGAAATCCTGTGTTTTTTTTTTTTTTTTGCAACAAAATAGATGCAATTGGAAACCATTATACTTAGTGAAATAAGCCAGTTGCCAAAGACAAATATCATAGGTGTTGTCTGATCTGTGGTAACTAATAGAGTACAAAAATATAATATATATGAGCAAAATCAACATTTTGAGAAATTTTATTATTGTTTACAGCCCTTTCTCTATTGTTCAGAAATAGTTTTTTTCTATTGTTCAGGATCAGTTTTTTTTTCTTCTTACTATTTGTTGAATTCTTAGCAAAGGGTTAAGCTTATGACTATAAAAGAAAGTGAAAGTATGTCATTGTAAAAATTAAAAGAAAGAATAAGAAATGAATGAGGAAGGAGGGAGGGAACATGGGCAGAAGGAAGGGTAGCGTAGGAAGCATCACTATGCTCCTAAACCTGCACATGTGAAATACATGAAGTTTGTTCCCACATACTCGTTCCAGCAGTCACAGCCATTGAGGAAGTGAACCATCAAACTGAAAATCAATCTCTCCTTCTCTCTCTCTCTCTCTCTCTCCCCCCCCCTTCAAATAAAAATAAATAAATCTTTAAAAAATAAGCCATTTGGGGGCTCATCCATTATTTCATTTTAGGTATTACTAGGTTCCTCTCATAGTCTCCATTCTCACTATTAATTATTAAATTGTCCATTTGGGCATTAGGTTCTCTAGTCTTGTACAATGGCTTTCCGATGAGGACAATGAAGCCATTGCGAGGCTGAGATGCGTGCTTCAGGAGGGCTCAGAAAACACCAGCTGCTTTCCAGGGCGTCACCACTGAGGCTCTCCTGCGTGCACACTTTGATGTTAAAGCGACGTTCTGTCTCTGATAGGAGACTTAATAAAACAAGATTGTTTAGTAGTCTACCTCAAATGATGAAACAATATTTGACATATTGCCTCTCATTGGTAATATATGTTATTTGTGGGCAGAGCAAAAAAAACACTAGGCCAGGAGGCTTACATAATTTGTTTTCCACAAGCAATACTGTTTTATTCCTTTTTTTTTTTTTTTAAAGGAAATAGTCTTTAGAAAGGTTTGATTGATATCATCTGGTGCAGGTTTGCATTTCCTGGGAAAGCCTTGTGGAGCAGGAGTGAAACTTGGGGTCTCTACTGGGCTTGCCTGTTGTAAATGGCACCGAGAAGCGGGGCTGTGTTGGTACTGGGTGGCTAGCTCTGCTCTGTTTTCTGGGCGTGTCAGTATTGACCCAGGTAATAACTATACCTGTCTCTTTGCTCTTCGTAGAGTTTGAAATTAGAGCCCTTCCACCTTGGCGTCAGGTGTTAGCAAACCTCTTTGCTCATATGCTCCAGCCTCCCTGCTTACAGGAACTGCACCAGGGCCCATGCACCTGCCTTCCTCCAGGGGCTGACATTTCCAAGACGGGGCTCTGAACCATTTCCCATTGTGCTTGGAAGCCCATGTGGAGGGAAAATCCAAGGTTCTCTGATTGTTTTATTATCTGGTTCAACTGTGCAGAAAGGAGCCAGGGACACACCTTGCTGTGGTGTTTAGTTTCCTCAGGTTTTGCCAATGAATACTGGTATCTAATTGTCACTTTTTATTTATTTATTTATTTATTTGACAGGCAGAGTGGACAGTGAGAGAGACAGAGAGAAAGGTCTTCCTTTGCCGTTGGTTCACCCTCCAATGCCGCCACGGCCGGCGCACCTCGCTGATCCGAAGCCAGGAGCTTCTCCCGGTCTCCCATGCAGGTGCAGGGCCCAAGCACTTTGGCCTTCCTCCACTGCACTCCTGGGCCACAGCAGAGAGCTGGCCTGGAAGAGGGGCAACTGGGACAGATCCAGCGCCCCGACTGGGACTAGAACCCCGTGTGCTGGTGCCGCAGGTGGAGGATTAGCCTATTGAGCCGCGTCACTGGCCTCATTGTCACTTCTATTAGCATTTCCTTGGTCACTATGAAGTAGGCAGGCATATAGGTTAAAATCGATTAGGTTTGTGAACTGGAAGACTATGCCTTCGCCATGCCTCTGTGTGACCTCCAGCCAGTCAGGTTAATTAACCACTCCCCTTTGGAAGTGGGTTAAAAGCCTGGGACAAGGTGTGTTTTGGCCCTTCTCTTAGGCCCTGGCCTCCTGCCAGGAGGGGGCTTGCTTTACCCCTGCACCTCCAGGGTGTGTGGCCTTTGGGCCACATGCTCTAGGCTTCCTGGCCTAGATGCCCCTCCACGTGGCTGGTTCCTGGTGCTCGGTATGAACCCAGATTTACCTCTCTCTCTTAATAAAGCTCTCACTCTCCTATGCATCTTTCACACTAAATAAAGGCTTAAAATGTACCAAGCTGCCTTGTTTATCAGTGCCGGTATTTAGAATTGTTCTCTAAATATTAGGCAATAACCCTCTTGGGCTTATTAATTTTGGGGATTTATTAATAAGCATATGGTGATATCCTATGGCACCCCAAAATTCCAGTAACATAGGTGGCATCCCAGATGGCACTTCTGGGGAACTCTAAAGGGCCACATTTTTATATAAATTTTAGGGGGTCAATGTCCGATTTCAACTAGGGCACTTTTTTAAAATTTTTTGCAGGGCTCATCAACCTGAGAGTATAAATGGGTTCATGTGAAGAAATACAGCATATTACTTTTTGACTCATTCCTCTACTTACTGGTGCTATGCTTCAAACTCATTACAAAGCTCATTTTGCTGGAATGCTAACGGGATTCTCCACTTCTGCTTGACCAGCTGTGTTGTAGATTGTGGTGCCTGCCCCTGTGCAGCTGTCCAGCCACCTTGTTGCTGTGAGCATTCCCTGATTCCTGGGCCGCCCCAGGGCGCATCACTGCAGTGACTGCTTGAGGGGTGCTAGCCAAAGACTGTGTTGGAAAACAAGGAGGGAAAGCCGCTCTCTCCTTTGTCTTCCACGGGGTCCCAAGGCAGAGTGTATGTGCATGTTTGGCACTCAGACTTCCAACTTGTTACCAATTTAACTTCCTCATGCTGGCTTCACTTTGGGTGAGGTCTCTTCCGAAAGCTCCTCCCTCTTACAAAGAGGCCTTGGTTATCCTATCCTGCGAGTTTTCCAGATGTGCCCTCTCAAGCCTTGTTTTCCCTTTAGCTCAAGATTATGCCCCCTGTTCTAAAAGTGTGCTTTTAGATATGCAGAGATTACCCAAAGCACACTTTTTCATATGCAAATTAGCCTGCTTTTCCAAATAGCTTCATGTTTAAGGTGTGGGGGAGATGGGAAGGGCAGGGGACTGCAGCTTGCAGAGTGAAGAGGGAAGTCAACACCTGTGAGCAGCGGTTTCCTCTGCCCTGCACAAAAGGACAACTGTGGATCAGGATGTCGCCTTTGCTCCTCAGGGACTCACCTCCGCCCAGTAGGGAATTGAGAGAGGACCCCAGGAGTTGGCTGCCTGAGGGACAGGGTAAGTCAGGTGCAGACTTTTTAACTCAGTGATTATTTCTCATGCAGTAGCTCAGGGGCTCAGAGATCAAAGAGTAAACCGCCCTCGCTGGATACCAGCTCTACACTGGTTCAACCTAGCTAAGTTGCTTTTAAATTCTGCTCTTCTCCCATTGTCACAGGACAGCAAATCCTCCCCAGGGGCCAGGTGCAAGGCAAGCTGACCTAAGCTCTACCTTGAGCTTCTCCCCAAAGCAGGCACGCTGAGGTCACCCTTAACCCTGGCTTCCCACACAATCATTGGGAGCTCTCCCAGCGAGCTAAAGGAACAGCTATACTTAGATTTCTCATTTAAAATTTGGCACTGCCTGAAGTCATTCCCATTCCTTCCAAGGACTGTTGCCATTATATTAAAAAGAGTAAATTTGCTGCTGCATTACTTCCTGCCCAGAAAATCCAGCTGAAACCTGCTACTGCCAAATCTGCAGTTTCAATGCAAGGCCAGAGCCTTTAAATAGCTCCTGCTAGTGAGGATTTTCTGCTCTCTAGAAAAAAAAATTTTTTTTTGATAAAGTGTCAGTTTGAAGGATTGGACATGGACCATTAGAAACAGAAAGTGGTTGTCCCTGTCTCTCTCAATTTCTGACTGCCCCATTTGCGTAATTCTTAAAGGTAACGACTCCTAAGAGTGGTGGCGCTTGCTGTCTTTGATCCGAGGGAATTTTTCTTTGCTTATATTCGGCTGCAATCCCTGGAGTCCTCCTTGAGAAGCCCATTCTCCACACCTAAAATGTTTATGTTTACAGGCCCCCAAGTATACAAAGCTATTTTTAAAAAGCCAGCAGAAAGCGAGCGATAGAAAGTTTTTGCTCAGAAGGTCTCCACCGTGGGTCATAGCCTCCTTCTGCAATTTAATTTGATTTGGTTTACTTATTTCATAGCCCTCCAAACAAGAAAGCAGGATGACACAGAGATTTCCTTTCTGTTTCTTGGTTCTGCTTTTGTTTTCATGCCACTCACCCCACTTTATTTTGGACTTAAACTTTTCTCAAAGGTTGGACATCCAATGTGAAGTGTTGCAAGGAAAATACACTGATCAGAAAAAAGTACATTTTGAGATTAAAAAAAAAGTACATTTTGAGATGAAAGTGCAACTTTGTAGAAATAAGTTGACAGTTTTCTATTCATTAAGTCATTAGCTGCTTCAAATGCACTTGGAGAAGAGCCCATGTCATGGCACTGCAGGCAAAGGTGCTGCCCGCCACACCAGAATCCTGTGTCTATGCACTGTTTCCAGCCCTGGCTGCTTCACTTATGATCCAACATCCTCCTAATGTGCCTAGGAAAGCAGCAGACAATGGCCCACGTACTTGGACTCCTGTCACCCAGATGAGAGATCTGAATGGAGTTTCTGGCTCTTGAATGTGGCCTTTAAAAAGAAAATACAAATTCCAGTCTTGATGGCTCATTTGCTCACAATCGGAGAGGCATGGAAACCACATCTTAACTCCACTGTGTTGGTAGGATGATCCCAAACACTTGAAAATCAGAATACACATACTCAAAACCAGAACACACATTCAGTAGAAACTTCACATACTGAATTCAGATCTTTTTCCTGGGCCAGCAATAAGCAGTTAGACACTCTCTCACAGTGCTATGTAGAGGCAGTGGGTGCAACTCCTTGTTGCCCAGTGATCCTCTCTCTATCCTACTCCTAGGCAACCTGCTTCACCAATCTTTCTCAGAGTGCTTCCTTAATAAACAACTGCTACGTGATCTTCATTTCAGAATCTGCTCCTTGGTAACTCAAAACAGTGTATGTACTTCTTAATGAGTAGCAATCAAAACAAACATTATCCTAGTGGAGTCTAATCATTGAATAGTTAAATACAACTGCCAGTTTCACCCAGGCACTGTATTGTCACTGGTGTTACCTATGTTTGCATTTTACATTTAGACAATCATAACACACCATTGATTGCTCTCACCACCAATCAAATCCCTAATGTGTTTTTCTGAATGAGGCATTAAAAATAGAAGCCCTTTGCATGAATCTGAAACAAGGCAGAATTCAGTATTTATATTCTGTTTGAGCTTTCATGGCTTTTAAAAATAATGGAGTTTGCTGATATGACCAGCTGCAATTATAAAGGTGGTAGTCAACTCCCAGTTCTGAACATATTGTAGAATCATTAACTCAAAATATCTTCCACACACAAAGATATGCTAGATAAAATGTAGCAAACAGATTTCTGGCGTTTGAGCATTTTATTTTTCAAGATATAATAAATTTGCATGATTTTAACAATAAAATGCACAAAAGCATTTATAATAAAGTCTTCCTCCAACCCCAATATATAACTATGCTGCTTCTTTCCAAATAGACCATAAAACACCAGTTTATCAGATATATTTTAGAAAAAATATATTTTTTATTTCTACTTGGAATATATAATGTGTATACTATAAATCATTTTACTTTTTTTACTTAGCAATGTATTTTAGAGACAATTTTACTTCTACAAGTATTTGACCGTAAATTATTTAATTAATTCACTAATGATTGGCTTTTAAATTGCTTTGAAATTTGGAATTTTGCTATCACAAATTCAACTGTAGTAAATATTCTTTGTGCATATTTCACTTTATATACATTGGAATATAATTGTAGATTAAATATCTAAAAGTGAAATTTTGGGGCCATAGGTTATAACCCTTTGAAATATGGGTAGATTTCACAGTATTTTCCTTCATGAAATTTTAAAAATTGATATGCCCATAAGCAATTCATAAAAGTACAATTATTTTCTCAGCCCATGTATTAAATATTATTTTAAATGTGAAGTTGAACTCAAGAGGCAAAAAGGCCAAAAATTAGAGGACAGAGGGAAATAACCATAGGACATAGGGCAGAAATGAGGACTTTTAAAAATGAAGCAAGTAACCATTAGATAAATCTGTGACATCATAGAAGGGAAATTCAGAATCAGCAATCTAAAGATTTAAAATTAAATCCTCATCAAATGATTAGTAAAGAGGCACTCGGTCATGAAAGGTTTACACATTCAGTGAAAAGGTGGTCTTCATAAAAACTTTAAGTTCAGAGCAGCTATTGCAGCACAATGGGTTAACTCGCCGCTATGGATACTACATCCCACATTGGAGTGCCTGGGTCATTTCCAGAATACTTAGTGTTCCTTGTTAATGTTCCTGAGAGGCAGCAGATGAGAGCCCAGGTACTTGGGTACCTGACACCCATGTCCAAGACCTCAATTGGTTTCTGGGGCCCTGCCTTCAGCCAGTGTGCATTAGAGGAGGGAAGCAGTAGATGGAAGATATTTCTCTCTCTCTCTCTCTCTCTCTCTCTCTCTCTCTTTTTCTCTCTCCTCCCTCCTTCTCTCCCCCCAATATTCTTCATTTTAAAGTCTTTAAAATTAAATAGATTTGTTCATTATTTATTTGAAAGGCAGAGAGAGAGAGAAAGAGAGATTCTATCTCCTGATTCACTTCCCAAATGCCTAGAAAAGTCATGGCTGGGCCAGGCCACACCCAGGCCAGGAGACTGGAACTCCATCAGAGTCTCCTAGGTGGGTGCCAGGAACCATCTGCTTGAGCCATCCTCTGATTCTGCCTCCCAGGATGTGGATTAGCAGGAAGCTGGAGTCAGAAGCAGCACTGGGACTCAAACCCAGGGAATCTGATGTGGGATGCGTGCATCTGAAGTGAGGACGTAAGTGCCCTGCCAAGTGCCTGCTCAGAATGGTGGTCTTGAAGAACAATGTCTTGTCAACACAGGGCAAGAACAAGGTGGCCATACTGTCTTGCTCTAGAAATAGGAGGCAAATTAAAATATTTCCTGGTTGGAATTTGAATTTATAGTATCTGGATAGTCCAATTACTCCTAAGGCAAGAAACAAACATCAAACATGTTCCTAGGGATTCTTGTTTGTGGCCATAATGGGATACGTTGTAATGAGCTAACCTTTTGCCAAAACCGGCTATAAAACTGAACAAGGTATGCAAAACATCTATTCTCACTTTTTGAAAACTACCAGTGCACGTCTGTGATCCCTAAGAGAATAACCTCTGGGCCCTAGGGTCATGTAATTCTCTCTGCAGGCACTTCCAGATGGCTGTAGTGGGACGGGACTACACACAGAGCTCAGACGACAGAGATGAAGGTAACAGACTACTAGGCAGAAGGAGTTTTTGAAGCAGGATGAAGAAAGGGGAGCTTGTAGAAGAATAAATGCCCAAATCTGTATAAGTGTCCCTTTGAGTTTGGATCTGAAATATAAGCTGTGCCTGCTTAGGACAAGACTCTATGAAGCCAAAGATTATCCATAAGGAAAAGAATGACTAACAGGAACTTTGAGTTTAAAAACTACTGGAACCCTCAAGACTGGAGACATTTGAGCCATCAGCTAAGGTGGCAAAAGCTCAATGAACTCCCCAGGAATTCAGCAGAACAGGGTCGTTCCCACTCATCCCACGGTGCTGGGGAAGCCCGGAATTTAAATGCAAACAAGAGAAGACACGCACGTGGACATGTCTGCTTTATACAAATAGACCTGACCAATGAGAACTTCATCATTGTACCAGTTGCCTTTCCACATCATATGTATTTAGCCATAATCATCCTCTGGCTGAAGTTTTTCATATACACAGTGAGCTATTGTCACTGGGTATGGCAGTAGCAGGGCCTCATTTTTTCTTCACATGACTTCAAGTAAACCGAACTAGCTCCCCAGTCATAAACTTTGTGCTACACAATGGCAATACCTAGGATTAATTCTTTTCACATTCACTTCTGATGTACCAAATCCCATTGCCATTGTTAGACATGAGTTTAAAATAGATACAAAAGAATGCAGATGAATAGAATTTGTAGATACCCCTGGGACACTGTAGACTAAGCAATACATGTTTCAGCCAAGGCATTTTTAATGTATATGATATATTCAGACTGTACTTTCAAATATCCAAGTTTTTTCACTTGATGATCTGTCAGTACTTGGTCAAACTTCTCTTTGCAGTCAGAAGGAGCTTCGGGGGCCAGCATCATGGCATAGCAGATTAAGCGGCACCCTGCAACATGGCTGCTTGCATCCCATATGGGTGCCAGTTTGAGTCCAAGTTGCTCTGCTTCTGATCCAGCTCCCTGCTAATGTGCCTGGAAAGCAGCAGAAGATGGCCCAAGTGCTGGGGCCCCTATACTCAAGTTGGAGACCTGGATGAAGCTCCTAGCTTCAGTCTGGCCCAGCTCCTAGCTTCAGTCTGGCCCAGCCCCAGCCTTTGTGGCCATTTGGGGAGTGAAGCAATAGATGCAAGGAGGTTTTTCTCTCTGTTTCTTTCTCTCTCTCTCTCTAACTCTGCCTCTCAAATAAATAAATTAAAAAAAGAAGTCAGCTTTAGGAGAACAATGTGTCAGTACAATAGGTATTCCCTTTATTAAGAGCTTGATATACATATGAATCTAAGTTCTTCAGTATCATGATATCTTCAGTCACAACGTGAAACTGCACCTTCCTTTATTGTAGACTTAGAAATTATTTGAGGGGCCAGCACTGTGGCATAGCGGGTAAAACTGCCACCTACAATGATGGCATCCCATATGGGTGCCAGTTTGAGTCCTAGCTGCTCTACTTCTGATCTGACTCCCTGCTAATGGCCTGGGAAAAGCACTGAAATGTGGTTAAGTGTTTGGGCCCCTGCCACCCACATGGTCCCTGGTTTCAGCTTGGCCCAGCCCTGGCTGTTGTGACCAATTGGAGAGTGAACCAGTGGATGGAAGGTCTCTTTTTCTCTCTTTCTGTCCGTAACTCTGACTTTTAAATAAATAAATAAATAAATCTTTAAAAAAGAAAATGGTTTGAAATTTGTTTATGAAGAGAAGTCATGAAGGAGAAAGAGAAAAATACCTCCCTGTACCTGAACGTCATTATTTAATATTTATGTTTAAATCTTTTTAAAATATTTATTTATTTATTTGAAAGGCAGAATCACAGAGAGGGAAGGAGGGAGGGAAAAAGGGAGGGAGAGAGAGGAAGAGATCTTATGTTTAAATCTTCTTGTAGCTCTGACCTAGGAACTCATATCCTAACTTCTGGATATGTATAAGTGTATGTTGTATATACATATATGTATTTGTACCAAATCAGCTGCCTTCTAATCAGATAATAGAAACATATAGTAACTTGTATTGTTAAGATTTAATAAGGTGGTGTTAACTTTTATATTTATTTCAATGACTCCCTCAAAACATTTTATGGTACCATTTAAGATGAGTTTACTTCCGGAAGAGTTAAAGAAATCAAACCTGCTAAATGATCAATTCGAACATTGCTAAATGAGCTACCTTAAGGATGAAGCTACCTTAGGTATGAAGCACATTGAGAGGTTTTTTTAATTGCTGTTTAAATTAGCATTCACCATAGAAACAGAACAAAAAGGAGATTTTCATGTGTGTGAACACATTTTTTTTTTTTAAGGAATTAACTCACATGATTGTGGAGGTGGCAAATCTGAAATCTGTAAGGCAGTCCAGCAGGCTGGAAACGCAGGCAAGAGTTCATGTTGCAGTCCCGAGGCAGAATTTCTTCTCCATCTGTAGATCCATAAATATAGGAATTAAGTTATGTGCTCCTAAAATACAAAGGAGGGATAGGATAGGGTAGGATAGGCATTCTCATTCCAGTACCTATATCTATTTAAGGTCATCTAGATTTTTAATCTTGTGTGTTTCAAACTTCTTTCTGACTCATTTAAGTATTTGCAACTGCAGTCTCCTACTTGCTAGTCACAGAGTCTGTGTTAGAACTCTAGAGCTAACATAGTACCAGAACAAGGTGATGATGGGTACAGAGATTGGAATGATGCCTCTGCAAGCCAAGGAACATCAAGGACTGTCAACAACAGTCAGAAACCAGAAGGGCTGGAATTATTCTTTCTCAAGGCCTTTGGTGGGAGCATGGTCCTGCTGGCATCTTGATTTCAGATTTCTAGATTGTAATAACATGAGAGAATACATTTCTGTTGCTAAATAATCTGGTTTAGTATTTTGTAACTGCAGTCACAGGAAAGTAATTCATTGTTTAACTTTGTTGTTCATTTTGTTCTCCTCTATATTCAATGTGTTGTACTCTTTACTTCTTTCTTTTTAGCTTTAGAAAAGCATTACAGTGATGATTTTATTTCCTGCTTTGTCTTTTTCCATTTGTGACTTACCATTGTATGGCAAGGACGCTAGTACAGTCCCAGCGTGGCTTTTACACCACCTCTTTTCCTCATCATATTCTTTTCTATACTATTTCTAGTAGGAAAACCTTTTGTACGGTCTACTGATTGTTCAGCTAGGTCACAGATCAACATGGGTCCCGCAGCATAGGTTCTTTGAGGAAGTAAACTTGCATAATTTCAAATAGATTTACATAATAAACGTTTATTTTGAGACCCCCATGTTCCAGAGACTATATTAATCACCACATAACATGGTCTCAGAATGTTTAATAAACACTTTATTGCAGAGCAAATGAAGCATATTCTATCCCAGCTAGTAAAACCTATAAAACCGATCTCACCCTTAATGAGCGTCTCATCTGGTCAAGAGCCAGTCCTCTCACAGGTAGCAGCTGTGCAATGACTTTCTCACCCTAACTTCCGTCTTTGTCTTACTGGTCTGTGTCACTGAGATCCTAGCATGTCCCCAATTCATTCACTATATTCCAATTCGTTCTCTGTCCTTTACCGCCTGTGTGGCTACAGGCAGATGTCTTGAGTTCTCCATTCTACATGCGTAACAGCTCGAAATGTCTGTGAGTTATTGTGAGGACTCAGATATAATAGCCTGTTCTGTTTCTTTAGAAATAATCACAATAATAATTGTTCATTGTTATTACTGCTTCCCTTGAGGATCTTACAGTCCGATGGGAAGGGATGCTGAGCAATCAGCTCTGGATCTATGGAAAATACATCTTCCTGTAACCAGCGTGAATGCTTCTTCCCCGCCACCCTGACTTCTGTCTAACCTTTGTACTTAGGAAAGTGCAAGTGTAGTGTGCACTGGTCAGCTCCAGTATCCAGTGTTGCCACAGTTAGAGAATGTGGGGGAGAGTGCTCTACATTAAGTAAAGGTAAGGTTTTCCTGAGAACATAGAGAACAGGTCCCTGTGGGGAGCAATCCGGACTAGACTAAGTTACTGGAATTAAGACTTATTCTATGCATCTGCTCTCCCACAATATGGCGCTGGGAGAGAAGTAAACAGCTTCTGCACAGCTGCCTCCAGTTCAATCAATAAACTGTAGGACTTGCTCCTGATTGGAGAGCAGCGTACTCGGCGTGTGGGCAGCCGAGTTGGGATTGGCGGAGGAGGACTATAAAGGAGGAGAGAGACGGCATGCACCAGGAACATCTAAGGGGAACATCTATCTGAAGGAACACCTGTGCAGCCCCCGAGAGAGCCGGCCGGTGGTGTGCCGCTCCCCTGCGGAAGTGGGGAATGTGGCCAGGGGGAACTGCCCTTCCACGGAGGTGGAAGGGATAGTGGCCAGCCCGGGAAGAACCAGCAGCAAACCCGGGGAGGGCCGAGCAGACGAAAGAACAGCGCAGGGTCCTGTGTCGTTCCTCCACGAAGAGGGGGAGCGACATAATGGTGCCGTGACTCGGATATGAAGCCTAGGCAGGGTTTAGTGTCGTTCCCCCATGAAGACGGGGAGCGACAGTCCCATCTCTGCATAAGTGAGACATAAGCTAGTTTCTCGCTCTAGTTCCAGATTCCCCTCTTTGTTTCTTCCCATTTATTGATCAAAGACGAGTTAGGATTTGAATGGAAACAGCAAAGGAAGACAGGGCAATTAACTTTTTGTTGTTGTGTATTTTTTTGCCATCATCCATGACTGGAGGTAGCTCAACATACATCGATGGATTAGATGTTCCTACACAATCTGACTTGCAGTTTGTAACCTCACAGTTTTATCAATACTTCATCGTGTTAAGTAGTAAGACAAGTCATATATCGATTTGGATTCTGCCCTTACAACTTAATGCTGTGGGTTTTATTTGTCGTTTGTCAAGTTCCTTAACCTCCCTGGGCCTTACTTTCCTCATGAGAACATTGAGCGAAAGAAGAATTACATGAAGTAACCAGGTGGAGGTTAGCCATGGTGTGGCTCACAGAACGATAGCTATAAGGGTCTTTAATTTTCAGCCATCATTGTGTTTATACATCATGGCATTTTTCGAATACAATCAAGCACATTTAAGTGGAATTTGGGAGCAAAACACAAGGGCTATTGAATACTGAACAGGAAAGAAAGCCTATACCACTGTGTAGACCTACTATGCACGTGTTTGCTGCCCTTGCAATGCTTTGCACTTGCTTTTCATGGTATTGAATGCAGACCCCATTCTTGGATACTTACTTTCAAGTCAGCCTTTCCTTCAATCAGCTTTTCTTTCTTCCTTATTTTTTAAGTACAACTTTTTTTTTCTTTTTTAAGTATGCCTTACAAAATATATAAGTAAGGCACTTATTGAAATTGAAAATGACAAAAGCTGACTGCACCTTAATGTTTATTGCAGCTCAATTCACAATAGCTAAGACCTGGAATCAACCTAAATGCCCATCAACAGTAGACTGGATAAAGAAATTATGGGACATGTACGCTATAGAACACTATACAGCAGTCAAAAACAATGAAATCCGGTCATTTGCAACAAAATGCAGGAATCTGGAAAACATCATGCTGAGTGAATTAAGCCAGTCCCAAAGGGACAAATATCATATGTTCTTCCTGATCGGTGACAACTAACCAAGCACCAAAAAGGAAATCTGTTGAAGTGAAATGGACACTATGAGAAACAGTGACTTGATCAGCCCTTTTCCTGACTGTTAATGTACAATTTAATACTTTATCCCTTTTAGTATTTTTTTTTTGTTCTGGTTAATACTATTGGTTGAACTCTGTGGTTAACACACAATTATTCTTGGGTGTTTAAATTTAACTGAAAAGTGATCCCTGTTAAATATGAGTGAGACTAAGAGAGGGAGGAGATGTACAATTTGGGACATCCTCAATCTGACTTGCCCCAAATGGTGGAGTTAGAAATGTGCCAGGGTATTCCAATACAATCCCATCAAGGTGGCATGTACCAATGCCATCTCAATAGTCTAAGTGATCAATTTCAGTTCATAATTGATCACACTGATAGGTCTAAGAGTCAAAGGGATCACATAAACAAGATTAGTGTCTACTAATACTAACTGATAGAATTAAAAATGAGAGAACGATCCAACATGGGAGGTGGGATACACAGCAGACCCAGAGAATGGCAGATGTCCCAACAGCACTCTGGCCTCAGAATCAGTCCTTAAGGCATTTGGCTCTGGCTGAAGAGCCCATGAGAGTATTTTAGGCATGGAAAGCCAAGACACTCTGGCAAAAAAAAAAAAAAAAAAAAACAACCACCCTAAATGAAAGATCTCTGTGAATGAGATCCCAGTAGAAAGAACGGGGCCATCAAAGAAGGAGGTACCTTTCTCTGAAGGGAGGAGGGAACTTTCACATTGACTATGACCTTGTCTGAATAAGATCGAAGTCGACGAACTCAAAAGGCTTCCATAGCCTTGGCAACTCATGACTAGAGCCTAGGGAGATCACTGACGCCATCAACAAGAGTGTCAAATTGTTAAGTCAACAAGGGGTCACTGTGTACTTACTCCTCATGTGGGATCTCTGTCCTTAATGTGTTGTCCAATGTGAATTAATGCTACAACTAGTACTCAAATGGTATTTTACACTTTGTGTTTCTGTGTGGGTGCAAACTGATGAAATCTTTACTTAATATAAACTAAATTGATCCTCTCTATATAACGATAATTGAAAATGAATCTTGATGTGAATGGAATGGGAGAGGGAGCGGAAGATGGGAGGGGTGTGAGTGGGAGGGAAGTTTTTTTTGGGGGGAGCCATTGTAATCCATAAACTGTACTTTGGAAATTTATATCTACTAAATAAAAGTTAAAAAAATTAAAAATGACAAAATGAAGGCAAGTACTAAAGAATTTAATGTCTTTAAGATATATGTATCTGGATTTGAATTCTATTTCTGCTACTTCACAGTTTGCAACCTTGAACATGCTGCTCATCTCTCTGAACTTTGATTTCCTCTCTTAATATTGGCTATAATTTTACCTTTTTCTACTGGCTTCTAAAAGGAAGAAATATATTGTACAGCAAGTACCTAGAACATCTAACCTAAAACTGATGGGCAAAATGTTAATACTACTGAAATTACTACTCATCCTATAAAGGTATTAATTATATAAATTATTTGAACTGAGCAGTTTTAAGACAAAATATCCATGAAATTGTTCTAGAATAAAGATGGGTGAGGAAAAACAGCTAATGATATTTAAAAAAAAAATAAAAAGGAGGGAACTCAGTATACTGGATACTAAAGTACACTTTATAACTGATATAAACAAAGGTATTCACTAGCTATTCAATTTGTATGTCAACTTAACAGTAGGGTCTAAAACAAATTTACTGAAGACATAAGAATTTACCATATGGTAATAAAGGACTATAGAGTAATTAGAAAGGAATTTATTGTTTAATAAATGATATCAGGAAATGTAGCTGAATATTAATTTTAAAAACTCAGCTAGATGGCCGGCGCCGCGGCTCACTAGGCTAATCCTCCACCTTGCGGCGCCGGCACACCGGGTTCTAGTCCCGGTCGGGGCACCGGATTCTGTCCCGGTTGCCCCTCTTCCAGGCCAGCTCTCTGCTGTGGCCAGGGAGTGCAGTGGAGGATGGCCCAGGTGCTTGGGCCCTGCACCCCATGGGAGACCAGGAAAAGCACCTGGCTCCTGGCTCCTGCCATCGGATCAGCGCGGTGCGCCGGCCGCAGCGCGCTGGCCGCGGCGGCCATTGGAGGGTGAACCAACGGCAAAGGAAGACCTTTCTCTCTGTCTCTCTCTCTCTCACTATCCACTCAGCCTGTAAAAAAAAAAAAAAAAAAAAAAAAAAAAAAAAAAAAAAAAAAAAAAAACTCAGCTAGATATTTAAATTCCAAGTTGAAAATATAAAGCTATAAAAAACTGAAGACATTAAATAATTTGCACAAGATCCCACAGTTAAGGAATAGTATAGCTGGAAATTAAATCCATATATCCTAACCAAACATAAAATTGTATAGAAATAACATGTTTTCAAATCTATAAAGGTTATTAAACATATATTCATTATATATAATATGTATATTTATGTATACACATATATACTCAATCATACATATTTTTAAACATTGGAAGATGCCAGAGCAAAATGTTATAATTAATAGTAATTTTTCTATAGCTTTAAATTATATTTCTTCTATATATAACTTTCTACATTTTTAAAGGACATTTGTTATGTATATATTCAGAAACACATATTCATGACATGAATCTGTTCCTTTTTAAAAGGGAATTTAAAATATTTACTTCTCGGAGTCTGCTGGTTCAGTGCAATGGGTTAAGCTGCAGTTTACAATGCCAGCATCCCATAACAGTGCTCGTACAAGTTCCAGCTGCACTGCTGCTTTTTTTTTTTAAGATTTATTTATTTATTTTCAAGTCAGAGTTACACAGAGAGAGAAGAGGCATAGAGAGAGAGAGAGAAGTCTTCCTTCCGATGGTTCACTCCCCAGTTGGCTGCAACGGCCGGAGCTGCACCAATCTGAAGCCAGGAGCCAGGAGCTTTTTCCCAGTCTCCCACATGGGTGCAGGGGCCCAAGGACTTGGGCCATCTTTCACTGCTTTCCCAGGCCATAGCAGAGAGCTGGATTGGAAGTGGAGCAGCCAGGACTCGAACCGGCGACCAAATGGGAAGCCAGAGCTTCAGGCCAGGGCATTAACCCACTGCGCCACAGCACAGGCCCCTACATTGTTTCTAATCCAGCTCCCTGCTCAGGCACCCGGAAAAGCAGTGGAAGAATGCCCAAGTACTAGGGCTGGGCCCCTGCTATCCATGTGGGAGACCCAGATGAAGGGTCAGTCTCCTGGCTTTGGCCTGGCCCAGCTCCAGCCATTGCAGTCATTTGGGGAGTGAATCAGTGGATAGAAAATCTCTTTCTCTCTGCCTCTCCTCTCTCTGTGACACTGTGTGATATAAATAAATAAATCCTTAAAAATGTGTTCACGTCTCTATCCATGTATTTCTGGTGGCTGTTAAAATGTCAGAGAAAAGTGATCCACTAATTCACAGTAAGGCTTGGTACTGTAAAAATAGATGCTTTTGAGAAGAGACCATCACCTTTGCTTAACTCTTAAGTTAGAACCTGTTTCTGATTTATCTCTCCCCCTGCTTTAGTTTAACGTTCTGTTAAACAAAATTTCTTGGCTTGGATAAGGTGGAACATGGTCCATAATTTTGCCATCTTTATTTCTCTTGTTCAAAATCCTCTGGGAATATTATTATTCTGAAGATATAGATGACTCACAGAAGTCTGAGACTCCCCAAGCCACGGGATTTGAAACTGGTATGATTTTGAGACAAGTTCACATAGCATTTAACTTGGGATATTAATGTCTTAGGTGCTGTATGTGACTTAATTATCAAATGTGATACCTTAGTTTAAAAATGAATGCAAGAAGGCCGGCGCCGCGGCTCAATAGGCTAATCCTCCGCCTAGCGGCGCCGGCACACCGGGTTCTAGTCCCAGTCGGGGCACCGGATTCTGTCCTGGTTGCCCCTCTTCCAGGCCAGCCCTCTGCTGTGGCCAGGGAGTGCAGTGGAGGATGGCCCAGGTGCTTGGGCCCTGCACCCCATGGGAGACCAGGAAAAGCACCTGGCTCCTGGCTCCTGCCATCGGATCAGCGCGGTGCGCCGGCCGCGGCGGCCATTGGAGGGTGAACCAACGGCAAAGGAAGACCTTTCTCTCTGTCTCTCTCTCTCGCTGTCCACTCTGCCTGTCAAAAAAATAAAAATAAAAAAAAAAAAAAAATGAATGCAAGAAAACTATGGTTCTTGCTTGAAAGAGAACTAATATGGGTTACTAGGTCAGAAATCAAACCTGGAAAATCTACAGATGCCAGATATAGTCAATAACGAAAGACTCTTAGATAGATTTGGAATGTACCTTGAACTCATGTCTGTGGTGTGTGTTTGTATGTGTGTGTGCACGTGTGTGTATGTACACAGTGTCTTCCTATGCAGTGTCAGCTGAATCCTGGGACAGATATTAGCTAGATGTAATAGAGGGATATTGGTTGGAATAAAATTTCCTACTAGCCCTGCCTTGGGAGAATCATTGCCCTGAGAGATTTCAGACCTCTAGCAGGTGCAAGTATGAGATACCTGCTGTGCAACTATAGTCTATGTGGACTTAGACCCCATACTAGTGGCCCAACTGAAGGAGCATTCAATTTTTGCACATAAATACTATTTACTTCACTCTCAATTATTATTTTACATATAGTGATGAGCAATCAAAAAGTATGGACATGGACAGAAGACTAATTGACCTATTTCCTAGTGAAATATGGAAAAAAAATAAGGTTGAAGAAAGAGGAGCTATCCTACAAAGGATTAAGACATAAGAAGTCTTAAGGCTGTAATAAGTCATAAAGTTAGATAATAATAACAGCATCAAGTTGGACTCAGTGCATACATTAACCAGTGAACACAGTAGTGATTGCAGAATCCTACACAGAATGGCACAGGTTTTCTTCACAGGTTGATGATTTCTACATGACATGCAGTGACATAACCAATTGATAAACAATAATTTGACAAGGCAAAGCCCATAGAGAAACGTAATGCCTTTCACTGTTCCTAAATGGCACTCTGACCCATCGGCTTGTAGCTCAACAAGGGCAGGGAGACCAAAGTCGCTATGAGCTAGCCTTTGAATAATTAACAGGGCTGATGTTTAGGTCTCAGTAAACAGTCTCCAGTACTTTTACGTGAAATGTTAATTACAGCATTTCAGGCCTCACTAGTAATTGGAATTGATAGAAAATTCAACATTTACTGTATACTGACCACATGCTGTGTCTCAGGAATGAGACTCTGCTCTCTGGGGATGAGTATACTGAAGCAGCTTTATTGTTCCTCAATAACAATGCACAGGGAGGATAATAAAAACACAACAGTGCCCTGCAAAGCTTGACAACTCTGCAATTAACTATGGCCTCTGCAGCTTGAGGTTCTGTTAAAAATGTGTCATTATCCTCTTTGGATCGAACAGTTATAAATGCATAGGTAGGGATTTTCTGCAGTGAGGTGGGGGGCTTCTAAAGCACACTGTGTGGTAATTGTGTCGATAGAATTATTTTTCTAAAATGGTCAGAGGCTCATAGCCTAAATACTCGCCTTCTTCAGAATTTCAGTATCTTCTTAGGATGTATGGGGACACCATTGATTTCTGTATAAATCATTAAATATGTTTTTGAAATTTACTTAGAGGGAGGGAAGAAGTAAGGGAGAGAGGGTAAGAGATTAAATGGTTAAATAGAGAGAGAGAGAGAGAGGTCCTATTGGTTGGTTCACTCCCCCCAGATCTCCACAATGACTAGAGCTGGACCAGAAACAAAATCCAGGTCTGCCACCTGGGTGCCATAAATCCAGTTACTTGAGCCATCACTGCTCCTTTCCTTGATGATCTGCATTGACAGCAAGCTGGGGATAGGAACTGGAGCAGAGAATCAATTGCAGGCTTTCCAATGAGAGAAATGTGAATTTTCACAACTAGGCTAAACACCCAATCTCATTAAAGAAGTTATGATTTTGCAGTAATTACCCATTTTCTTTTTTTTAAGATTTATGTATTTTTTAAAGATTTATTTATTTATTTGAAAGGTAGAGAGTTACAGAGAGGCAGAGGAAGAGAGAGGTCTTCTATCTGCTGGTTCATTCCTCTAAATGCCCACAATGATTGGGGCTAGGCCAATCCAAAGCCAGGTGTTTCTTCCAGGTGTCCCATATGGGTACAGGGGCCCAAGGACTTGGACCAACTTCCTCTGCTTTCCCAGGCCATAGCAGAGAGCTGGATCAGAAGTGGAGCACCGGGACTCAAACCGGCATCTGTCTGGGATGCTGGCACTGTAGGCAGTGGCTTTACCCACTATGCCACAGTGCTGACCCCTCTGTATTTATTTGAAAGTCAGAGTTACAGAGAAAGGGAGAGACAGAGAGATAGGTTTTCCATTTGCTGGTTCCCTCCCCAGATGGCTGCAATAGCTAGGGCTGAACCAGACGGCATCCAGGAGCCAGGAGCTTCATCCAGGTCTCCCACAGGGGTTCAGGGGCCCAAGTACTTGGGCCATCTTCTGCTGCTCTCCTAGGCACATTAGCAGGGAGCTGGATTGGGAGGGAGCTGCTGGGATATGAACCAGCACTCATAATAGATACTGCTGTTGCTGGTGGAAACTTTACTCACTACACCACAACACCAACCCATGAACCATTTTCCAAATGCCATCTTGGTGAAGGTATGCCTGCAGTTGTGATCATGCTAATATCTAATATTATGAAATCTTTACTAATGTTGACTTTTACTGTAATCCCTAAGCAACCTGATGAGACAGAAACCATTATTATTCTTGCATTAAGGAAGAAGAAACAGGTTCCTACAGGCAAATAAATGGTAGATCAACTATTAGAAATTTGGGTAGCTTTATTTCTTTGTGTTCTTAAGCTACAGACAAAAAGAGGGAGAAAGTCACTCCATAAAAGAAATTATATGGGCAAAAATCCTAATCTAGGAAAAAGGATTGTATCTTCTAGGAGCAAAAATGAAGACTAATGTGGCTAGAGAGTGAAGTAAGCAAGGGGAGAGAGCATGAGCAGGTGAGATCGGAAGGAAGTTGGGGGCAAACAATTCAGGACTATAGGATTTTTGTAAGATTTCCATGTTGCCCTCAGCAGTTGGCTGTTTCTTTCTGTTGGTAAATTTTTGAAGAAACACAGTCACATCAATTTGTTTTCATATTGTCTGTGGCTGATTTCATACTGTAATGGGTACAGCTGAGTAGCTGCAATCCTGCCCATTCTCGGAAAAAAAATGCCAATCCCTATGATAGAGAAGGAGTTTGAAGGAGACCATTGATAAGCATATTTTATTCATCCAGTGAAGAGCTAACTAGAGACTGGCTACTGAGATGAAGAGAAGATTCATTTTTTCATGTGCTTTGGAGGCATAATTGTCATCAGTGGTTTTTGTACTTTAATGTAAGAACTAATGGAGAATGTGCTAGAAATATATAGATATTTGGCCACCAGAAAGAGATTTAAGTAAATTGAGGGGTGGTAGTATTGAGGAAGAAGTGTTGGAATCTGCATTTCTCACACACTCATTTAAAAACCAGGGACTGGAAGTGAGCAAGGGCCAAGGGAAGGGCAGGGTCAAGATTGACTTCCTAGGATTATGGCTTGAGGACATAGATGCAAAGGAATAAGAGCTTGCAAGGGGAAAGACACAGAGAGGAGACATTTCAAGGAGAAAATAAGTCAGAACTTCAATATTGGATGTATTGAGTGTCTTGGGAAACATTTAAGTGAGGATGAGTTGGTAGTTGGATAAATGAGCGTGAAGTATAAACATGAAGATAGAGTCAGAGAAGAAAATACTAGCAGATGCTATTTAAAACAACCGGAATGGGGCATTTACACTAGCAGTTGAAACACTAAATAGGATGCCTGTGCCTTGGGTTAAGCCACTGCCTACAACACCAACATTCAATATATGGATGCCAATTCAAATCTGGCTGCTCCATTTCCAATCCTGCTTTCTGCAAAGGCATCTAGGAAAACAGTAGGAGATGTCTCAAGTGCTTATGACCCTGCACACTCATAATTTTTATTTAGTTCTCAAAAATGTATTGAGTGTGTAATTTGTCCTAAGAAATGTGCTAGACCCTAGGAATGCTGAGTGAAATAAGCCAGCCCCAAAGGGACAAATATCATATGCTCTCCCTGATCAGTCACAACTAACTGAGCACCTAAAAGGAAACCTGTTGAAGTGAAATGGACACTCTGGCCGGCACCGTGTTTCACTTGGCTAATCCTAACCTGCGGCGCTGGCACCCCGGGTTCTAGTCCTGGTTGGGGCACTGGGTGCTAGTCCCAGTTGCTCCTCTTTCAGTCCAGCTCTCTGCTGTGGCCTGGGAGGGCAGTAGAGGATGGCCCAAGTACTTGGGTCTCTGTACCCGCATGGGAGGAAGCACCCAGCTCCTGGCTTCAGATCGGCACAGCACCAGTCGTAGCTGCCATTAGGGGAGCGAACCAATGGAAAGAAGAACTTTCTCTCTGTCTCTCTCTGACTGTCTATAAATCTACCTGTCAAATAAAAAAAAAAAAGAAATGGACACTATGAGAAAAAATGACTTGATCAGCCCTTATCCTGACTGTCGAGGAACAACTTACTATTTTATTCCTTTTAGTATTTTTTTGTTCTACTTAATACCATTGGTAGAACTCTTTAATTAACACACAATTATTCTTAGGTGTTTAAATTTAGCTGAAAAGTGATCCCTGTTAAATATAAGAGTGGGAATAAGAGAGGGAGGAGATGTACAGTTCGGCACATGCTCAATTGGACTTACCCCTAATGGTAGAGTTAGAAACGTGCCAGGGGATTCCAATTCAACCCCATCAAGGTGGCATGTACCAATGCCATCTCACTAGTCAAAGAGATCAGTTTCAGTTCATAATTGCTCATAATAAAAGGATTAAGAGTCAAAGGGATCACACAAACAAGACTAATGTCTGCTAATACTAACTGATAGAATTAAGAAGGAGAGAGTTATCCAACATGGGAAGCAGGATACACAGCAGACCCAGAGAATGGCAGATGTCCTAAACAGCACTCTGGCCTCAGAATCAGCCCTTAAGGCATTCAGATCTGGCTGAAGAGCCCATGAGAGTATTCTAGGCATGGAAAGCCAAGACACTCTGGCAAAAAACAAACAAACAAACAAACAAACAAAAAACAAAAACCCAAAACCTAAATGAAAGATCTCTGCGAGTGAGATCCCAGTGGAAAGAACTGACCATCAAAGAAGGAGGTACCTTTCTCTGAAGAGAGGAGAGAATTTCCACTTTGACTACGGCCTTGTCTAAATAAGATCGGAGTTGGAGAACTCAAGAGGTTTCCATAGCCTTGGTGACTCATGACAAGAGCCTCAGGTGATTACTGACATCCTAAATAAGAGTGTCAATTGTTAAATCAACAGCAGGAGCCACTGTGCACTTATTCCCCCTGTAGGACCTCTGTGCTTAATGTGTTGTACTATGTGAATTAACAGTATAACTAGTACTCAAACAGTATTTTAACTTTGTGTTTCTGTGTGGATGCAAACTGTTGAAATCTTTACTTAATATATACTAAATTGATCTTCTGTATATAAAGATCATTGAAAATGAATCTTGTTGAAGAATGGGATGGGAGAGGGAGTGGGAGATGGGATGGTTGCAGGTGGTAGGGAGGTTATGGGGCAGAGGAGCCACTATAATCTATAAACTGTACTTTGGAAATTTATATTTATTAAATAAAAGTTAAAAAAAGAATATCAATTTATTGCTTTCTCCTGTATTGGATCCAGCAGATTTTCAGCACTGAGAACCACATTCTGTAATCTAAGTATTTATCTATTTTAGGGGCTAAATGTGCAGTAGCCTAAAGCTAAATCAGTAGTGTGCATTTTATATAACTAGACATCAGTTACTCTGACATCAGTTTGTGCCATTTAGCTGACATCCTGTTCTGTTTCTACTGTTCATAAGGAGGCTTATCACTACCACTTCAAACTCCTGCGTCAAAATTCAAACACCACCCATACACAAGGAACTTGAAAGACTGAACATATGCCTTGAGTGGGCACTGTATTAGGTAATTCAGGAAACTTGTCTAAAACTTGGGTTATTTGTGCTACTTATATACTGAATAAAAGTTTTGGGGTGACTTCTAAGATGGATTTTGTTTGCAGAAAAGTTAATTAATTATTTTACTTTGTTTTAAAGTTCTTATTCCATTACAGTTTCAAATATAAGGAGTTATCATTCCTTTAAGAAGGTTTTGTTTGAGTTACATTTCATATAATTCTATTTAAAATTCTAGCAAATTTTACCAACCACCTAATTGCCTTTGGAAAATATTTGGTTTCATTTACAATTTCATTAAATTTTTACTGTATTTCTAAATACTTGGGTTGTCTAGATTAATAAGCAAACTATTTCTAAGTTATTTCAATAACTTTTACATATCTCATAATTAGAATATGTATGATGAAATTTGAGTTCTTGTGTTTCTAAACTTTATGTACATCTTGGTATAAATGAAGATGAAATAACTAACTTCATTTTAATAAACCAAAACCTTTACAAAATTATTGGCATATAAAAACCACAAATATAGAGTCCTTTAAAATAAATAAATGCAATAGACTTGATTGTCTCAATCAAATATTCCCAGTTTTATATGTTATTCATGCACAAGGAAACTACTATAATTTCACACAATTTAAGAGTATATAATCCTGTATAATCCTGAAGTTGCTTTTTCAGAATGTTTGAAGCTATCATTTCATGAATAAAATTCTGGCTGAAATACCCCTGGGGATTCACTGAAACCTATGTTATGACTGACATAATTTCAACGTGGAAGTGGTTTAACAGGATGCATCAAATTCTCCACCTGATATATCAGTCTGTTGAATTGTGCATTTTTCTATCAAGTATAGAATTTTTTTATCTAAAGTTAGAATTTTTTAAGCTTCTTGGAATCCTTGTTTATTCTTTTATATTTTTAGACTCTCATAACTGAAAAATATTTTCAAATATTTAATTGAAACCTTAGCTATTGAGTCACGATCCACAATGCCATGCTTTTGGTAGCATTCTTCCAAATGGTAATTTTTCATTGATTTAAAAGAAAATGTGACCTTCTCTGCTCAGATAGTCATATGCTACAGAAAACATAGTTACACAACTTTCATTGTGCATGACTCTAACCATCTTGAGGAAAGATGGAAAGCAGGTCTGTGGATACCTCAGAATGGCAGCACCCCCTTTCCAATTTCTGTTTAAATAACCACTACCATGAATTTCCAACATATACTTTTGCTCATTAATATCACTGGGATCCGTGGCTCAGAATGGAAATGGGTAATTTCTCTGTGGGTGAATTCTGACTTTCTTGTGTCCTACATGTGTTTTTTTGTGTGTGTGTGATGAACACACAAAAGATACATATCTTCTCCATGGTCCAGAGGAAGCTATCCTGCTATGGTTCTTACAAACTCAGTAAGATTTCTGATGTTTGTCCAATTTGCACATTCAGCTCTTACCGATTTAGTGGTCATTTCTTATCTATCAGGGTGGGGAACCATTTTTATGCCAAGGACCATTTGGGTATTTATAAATCACTCACAGGCCTTATATAAAATTAACATATTAAAATTAGTCAGCTATAGATTCATTGAATTTCCAGTCCATTCTTCAGTTGCTTTGGCAGGATCAGACCAAATGATTTGGTGTGCCTTGTATGGTCCCTAGGCTGAATTTTCCCCAAACCTGAACCATCCTTGCTATTGAAGAGAAGCTAAGGCAAGTCTCTCAGTACCAGTGACTAAGATGATACACTCTGCTTTGAGATTTTTTTCTGAAAAACACTCTGACCACAGCAAGAACTGAAATTCAAATAGTATGGAGCTATCAGATTCTAAATAATGAATTATTTATTCTGAAAAATCCACAGAGAGGTGGGAAGTTTTGATTTTCTGTAAACATTTTTCAAAGGTTTTTCCCTAGGACATTGCTATTGTTCTGCAATTAATGCTTGACAAAAATAGCTTAAGATGATATCACGCTTAAATAGCTTTTGTCCAACAGCCAAATGAGGCCATTTGACATTGTAAACTAAAACACTTGGGACAATACAGAAAAACAGCACTAGAAGTAACAAAAATGAAGTCTAAAAACTACGTAGTAACATGGCTATGGAGGGGAACTTCAAAGGAAATGGAAATAGACTGAGGGAAGGGTAGTGAGGATACCCTGAAGTCGTCATTTTCAGTGTACTCATAGGCAAGATCAGCAACAGGAAGAACTCTGGTAGAAAGGTATCCTGGAATTGTGGTTCTAACGCACTCAATCAGATGACACAAAAGTGAAGAGTAAGGGATGGTGATCCCTACTGGTTAGAATGGGGCTGCGAATAGGAACACTGGCCAGAAACTGGGAAATTGGTTACAAGGTTACAAGTAAAAATATGTATTGTCTCCCACAGGAATCTTAGGCTGTGTCTACAGCAAAATAATCTTCAGCTTTCAAGGAAAGAGTGAAAGATAAAAGGAAGTAAACATGCCCCACCCAGGAATAAGGATCACAACATTTCAGAGTGACTTCCTCCCCACCATGCAAGCTGTACAACCAGGAGTAGTCCTAACAAGGAAAACCTGAGCTCCTTTCATGCACCAGTGAGAAGCGTGCCAGGTCCCAGTGGGCAGGGCTTAGTGCACCAAAGCCCTGGTACCTGGCTTCATCACAATCCAGAAGTAAACAGAGCTCCAAGAGGTGGGGCTGTCTGCTTCCACTTGTAACACACGGACACATATCAGCTCATAGCAGAGGGAAATCAATTTACAAATGAAATCAACCAGAAATTCTGAAGAACAAAGGAATAATCCTGAATAACAATAAGGAAGACTTTATGAATTCTCCAGAGGAGCAATGCGAATCCCCAATAATGGGGCTGAAGAAGGGATAGAGGATATGTCAGAAAAAGAATTCAGAAAATTGATAGTCAAGATTACTTAGAAACAATCAGAAACAAATTCACAATCCAAATGAAAAGCACTCCCAAGAAATAGAGATTTTAAAGAGAAGCCAGAATGAAATACTGGAAATGAAGAATTCAATAAACCAAATAAAAAAATGCAGTGGAAAGTATTAGCAACAGAATAGATAAAACAGAAGAAAGAATATCAGAACTAGAAGACAAACTTCTGGAAACAATATACAGTCAGACCAAATGCGAGAAGAAGAAATTAGAAAATTTTAAAATTCATGGTTGGAGAGTTACAAGATTCTATCACATGAACAAACTTACAGATCCTATAAATTCTGGAAGGGATGGAAAGAGAGAAGGGATTAGAAGGCCTTCTTAACAAAATAATGACAGAGAATTTCCACACTTTGGGGAAAGAAAAAGACATCTAAATACAAAAAAATACAAAGAACTTGCAATAGACAGGACCAGAAAAGAACTTTACCACGACACATAGTAGCAAAATTCACCTCAATGAAACACAAAGAGCAGATCTTAAAATTTGCATGAGAGAAAAAAAAATCACATTCAGATGAAACCCAATTAGACTCACCCTGACTTCTCATCGAAAACCCTGCAGGCAAGGAGACAATGGAGAGACATATTCCAAGTCCTAAGAGAGAAAAAAAAAAAAACAAACAAACAAACAAAAAAAAACCTGTCAACCCAGAATACTGTACCCTGCAAAACTCTCATTTATGAATGAAAGAGAAAGAAGAACCTTCCACATCAAGCAGAAATGGAAAGAATTTGTAACTACTTACCCAGCCCTACAAAAGATGCTCAAGGATGTGCTACACACAAAAACACAGAAACAGGAACTTCACTACAAAAGAAGATGAACACAGAAAATGACCCAGCAAAAGTATAAGTGAAATCCTAAATACATAAACAGGACTACTTAAGGAAATGTGGCAGGGAAAAGTAGGTATTTAACAATAGTCACACTAATGTAAATTGTCTCAGCTCCCCAGTTAAAAGACACAGACTGGATAAATGGATTAAAAAAGTAAACCCATCTATTTGCTGCCTACAAGAAACATACTTCACCAACAAAGATTCACTCAGATTGAAAGTGAAAGGATGGAAAAAGATAATCCTTGCTAACAGAAACCAAAAAAGAGCTGGTGTGGCCATCCTAATATCAGACAAAATAGACTTTAACACAAAAACTACTAAAAGAGACAAAGAAGGACACTATATAATGATTAAAGGATCAATTCAACAGCAAGATGACTATTATAAATGTATATGCAACTAATTACAGGGCACCTGGCTATTTAAAAGAATTGTTAGGTTGGTGCCACGGCTCACTAGGATAATCCTCCACCTGGAGCACTGGTACCCCGGGTTCTAGTCCCAGTTGGGGCGCCAGATTCTGTCCTGGTTGCTCCTCTTCCAGTCCAGCTCTCTGCTGTGGCCTGAGAAGGCAGTGGAGGATGGCCCAAGTACTTGGGCCCTGCACCCACATGGGAGACCAGGAGGAAGCACCTGGCTCCTGGCTTTGGATTGGTGAAGTGCACCGGCTGTAGCAGCCATTTTGGGGGTGAACCAATGGAAGGAAGACCTTTCTCTCTCTCTCTCACTGTCTAACTCTGCCTGTCAAAAAAAAAAAAAAAAAAGAATTGTTAAGGGATTTAAAGGGAGATATACACTCAAAGACATTAGTAACAGGGGACTTCAATACCCCACTTTTAAATCAACCAGACAGAAAATCAAGAGGGAAGCAACAGAGTTCATTGAATCCATATACCAAATAGACCTAGCAGATATCTACAGAGCCTTCCACCCTACAGCCACAGAGTACATATTTTTATCTGCAGTGCATGGAATTTTCTCTAGGATTGACCATATGCTAGGCTATAAAGTGAGTCTCAGCAAATCCAAAAAAATGAAATCATATCATGTATCTTCTCAGACCACCATGCAATGAAGCTGGAAATCAACAACTCAAGAATCTCTGCATCATATGCAAACACATGGAGAATGAAAAACATGTTTCTGAATGAACAGTGTATTATAGAAGAAATCAAAAGAGAAATAAAGAAAAAATTTCTGAAAACAAATGAAGACCACAATACAGCATACCAAAATTTGTAGGATACAGCAAAAACAGTGTTAAGAGAAAAGTTTATAGCAATTGGTGCCTTTATCAAGAAACTGGAAAGGCACCAAATAAATGAACTATCTATGCACCTCAAGGATCTAGAAAAACAACAGCAAACCAAACCTAAAACCAGTAGAAGAAAAGAAATAATTAAAATTAGAGAAGAAATCAACAAACTGAATCCAAAAACACAATATAGAAGATCAGCAAAACGAAGAGCTGGTTTTTTGAAAAAAATAAACAAAATTGACACACCATTGGCCCAGCCAACCCAAAAAAGGAGAAAGACGACCCAAACCAATAAAAAGAGATGACAATCTCACAGCCAGTGTCCTATTGAATGGGGAAAAGTTGGAGGCATTCCCACTGAGATCTTGTATCAGAGAAGGATGCCCACTCTCACCACTGTCACTCAATATAATCCTGGAAGTTTTAGCCAGAGCCATTAGGCAAGAAAAAGAAATCAAAGATACAAATTGGGAAGGAGGAAGTCAAACCATCCTTATTTGCAGATGACATGATTCTATATATAGGGGATCCAAAAGACTCCATCATGAGACTATTGGAACTCATAGAAGAGTTTGGTAAAGTAGCAGGATATAAAATCAATACACAAAAATCAATAGCCTTTGTATACAAAGACAATGCCACAGACATAAATATGCCATAGCTGAGAAAGAACTTCTAAGATCAATGCCATTCACAGTAGCCACAAAAACAATCAAATAACTTTGAATAAATTTAACCAAGAATGTCAAAGATCTCTACAATGAGGATTACAAAAATTTAAAGAAAGAAATAGAAGAAGATACAAAAAATGGAAAAATCTACCATGTTCATGGATTGGAAGAATCAATATCATTAAAATGTCCATCCTTCCAAAAGCAATTTACAGATTCAATGCAATACCAATCAAAATACCAAAGACATTCTTTTCAGATCCAGAAAAAATGATGCTGAAATTCATATGGAGGAACAGGAGACCTTGAATAGCTAAAACAATCTTATAACCAAAAACAAAGCTGGAGGCATCACAATACCAGACTTTAAGACATACATCAGGGCAGTTATAATCAAAAGAGCCTGGTACTGGTACAAAAATTGATGGATAGACCAATGGAACAGAGTAACAACACCAAAAAATCAATCCAAACATCTTCAACCAACGCATATTGTCAAAGGAGCTAAAACCAATCCCTGGAGCAAGGACAGTCTCTTCAACAAATGATGCTGGGAAAACTGGATGTCCACATGTAGAGGTATGAATAAAGACCCCTATCTTACACCTTACACAAAATCTTACACCTTACACAAAATCCACTTAACATGCATTAAAGATCTAAATCTATGACCTGACACCATCAAATTAATTAAGAACATTGGAGACACCCTGCAAGACATTGGCACAAGCAAAGAATTTCTGGAAAAGACTCCAGAGGCATAGGCAGTCAAAGCCAAAATGAAAAAAAAATGGGATTACCTCAAATTGGGAAGCTTCTGTACAGCAAAAGAAACCATCAGGAAAGTGAAGAGGCAACCGACAGAATGGGAGAAATTATTTGCAAACTACACAACTGATAATGGATTAATAACCAGAATCTACAAAGAGATCAAGAAACTCCACAATAACAAAATAAACCCAGTCAAGAGATGGGCAAAGGACTTCAACAGACATTTTTCAAAAGAGGAAATTCAAATGACCAACAGACACATGAAAAGTTGTTCAGGATCACTAGCCATCAGGGAAATGCTAATCAAAACCACAATGAGGTTTCATCTCACCCCAGTTAGAATGGCCTTCTTACAGAAATCAACAAACAACAAATGCTGGAGAGGATGTGGGAAAAAGGGCACCCTAACCCACTGCTGGTGGGACTGTAAACTGGTAAAGCCACTATGGAAAATAGTATGGAGATACCTCAAGAATCTGAATATAGACATACCATATGACCCATCCATCCCACTCCTTGGAATTTACCAAAAGGAAATGAAAACAGTAAACCAAAGAGCTATCTGCACTCCCATGTTTATTGCAGTTCAGTTCACAATAGCTAATACATGGAATCAAATCTAAATGCCAAGACTGGATAAAGAAATTATGTGATATGTACACTATGGAATACTATACAGCAGTAAAAAAAGAAGTCCAGTAATCTGCAACAAAATGGATCAAGCTGGAAAAATTCATACTTAGTGAAATAATCCAGTCCTGAAGAGACAAATATCATATGTTCTCCCTTATCTGTGAGAATTAATAGTTTTCCTAAAATGAAAGCTATAGAAGTGAAATTGACACTTTTAGAAACAATGACTTCAATAGCCCTCATCCTGACTGTCGAGGGACATTTTTATTGTTATCTTTTATCTTGTATTTCCTTTTTTTCCCTCTGTTTTCTTTCTTTTCTTTTCTCTTCTTCATACTACTTGTTGAACTCTTTACGTAACATAGAGTTAATCACATCCATAGAAAGTCAACTGAAAAAAATCCCAGTAAAAAATAAGAGGGGAATAAGTGAGGGAGGAGGTGGTCTGTAACTGTAAAGCTGTATAGTTCTACATACAGTTCTACAGACTTATTTCTAAGGGTACAACCTAAAAACCTGTCATGGGACTCCAATCCCATTAAAATCGGTGATAAAAATGCCATCTTAATTGTAAAAGTGATCATATCAAATGTTAGTTAACAATATAGATAGGTTTAAAAGTGATCATATAAATAACATCAAGTCCCTGGTAATAATAATAGAATTAAAAGAGAAGGAATTTCCAATATGGGAAGCAGTCCACACAGCAGACTCCTAGAATGACATTTGCTGTAAATAACACTTTGACCTCAGAAACAACCCTTAAGGCTTCCTGGTCTAGCTGAAAGGCCTGTGAGAATGTTTCAGGCATGGAAAGCCAAGATTCTGTGGCAAAAAGTATCCTACACGAAGGAGCTCTGTGAGACCTCAGTGGAAAGAAGGGTCCCTCAAAGAAGGGTGTACTTTTCTCTGAAGGGAAGAGAGAACTTCCACTTTGCTTATGGCCATGTCCAAATACTGATGGGGTCTGTGGTCACAAAAGGCTTTCATAGCCTTGGCAGCCATGGCATGAGCCTTGGGTGATCACTGATGTCATAAGTCAGAGTGTTAATTATTAAAGGAACAACAGAAGTCACTGCGTACAAACTCCCCAGGTAGGACCTCCATCCTTAATGAGTTGTACTATGAGAATTAACTGCAAAACTTGTTCTCAGACTGTGGTCTAAATGTTATGTGTGTGGGTGGGTGGGTGCAAACTGTTTAAATCTGTACTTAACATAGAATTGGCCCTCTGTATATAAAATTAAACAAAAATGAACCATAATGAAGGAGATGGGAGAGGGAGCAGGAGGTGGGACAGGAGTCAGGGTGAGAGGGTGGGTATGGGGGAAAGAATCACTATATTCTTAATGCTGTACCTATGAAAAATGTATTTATTAAATAAAAGCTTTAAAGCAAACAAACAAAAAAACCAGGAAGTTAGAAGTGTGAGCATAATCAGGACTCAGACCCAAGCACTGTAATATAGAATGTAGACACCCTAGCCAATAGCCTAACCACTACTATCTTTTATATTTTTGGATTTTTCTATATAGTGGATCATGTCTAACAGGCATAACTTCATTCTTCCTTTCTGATTTAGATAATTTTATTATTCCCTTAGCTGATTGTTCATGCTAGTACTTAATATACTAATGAATAGAAATGGTAAGAGTATCCTTTCCTTGTACCAGATATTAGAGGAAAAGTTTTCCAATCATCCTCCTACCCCCGAATTAGATGTTAGCTAAATGGACTACTGTGTCAAGAAATTTCTCTTCTATATCTGTTTTATTGAGAGCTTTTTAATCATAAATGGATGTTGAATTTTTTTAAATGCTTTTCTACATCTATTGAGAAAATCAACAAATGTTGGTCTCTCAGGTATATTAATGTTGGGTATCACATTGTCTGATTTATGTATGCTAAACCAACTTTGAATCCTAAGGTTAAATATCACTTGGTTATGGGCCCTGAGTTAACATTTTGCTGTTGTTTAATGATCCTTTTTGGTTTTAGAGACAGATTTACACTTAAAATCTACTCTTTTGACATAATATCCAACTGCTTAGACTATCTTTTTCCATTGTTTTACTTTCAGCCTGTGTGTGTCCTCATATATAATTTTTTTCTTGTAGACAGTAAACAGAAAGACTTTACCTTGTTTTTTAATCCATTAAATAATTCTGTATCCTTTTATTGAGGCATTTAAATTATAGTTTAATATTAATAGAGAATGATTTCCTATTATCATTTTGTTAACTGTTTTCTGTTTATCCTACAGTTTTTGTCCCTTTTTCCTTCTCTTGCTGTCTTGGAATGTGTTTTGTTGTTTTTTGAAATCATACCTTTTTATTCTTTTTTTCTTTTATGTAAATTCTATACCCATTTTCTGTTACCCAGAGACTTACATAAAATATCTCCTAATTCTAACAGAATTATATTTAAATTTGTAAGACACTCAAAAAGTATATATTTATGGAAAATATGAATTGTTTCAATACATGTATACATAGAATAATGTCCAACCAAGGTAAATATATTTTTCTCTCAAACATTTAACATTTTTTATGGTAAAACATCTAAATTATTATCTTCTAGTTCTTTTAGAGAGAGAAATATACACTGCATTATCTATATTTCACCATACTGTGCAATAGAACTCCAAGACTTCTGGCTTCTAACTAACAATAACCTAGTACTTATCAATCAATCCTTCCCTATCCCTCCCTTCTTCCATCCTTTCCCAGCCTCTGGTAACCACCATTATAATTTTAACTTGTATGAGATGATCTTTGAGACCCCACATAGAAGAAAACTCTTTATAAGCATGGCTTATTTAAGTTAGCATAATGAACTCCAATTCCATCCAGGTTGTTAGAAATGACAAGATACCACCATTTTTATGGCTGAGTAGTATTCTACTGTGTATCTGTACAGCATTTTCTTTACCTATTCATCAGTGGATGGACATTCAGGTCATTCCAATGCTTGTCTGTTGTAAATTGTACTGCAATAAATTTGGAGTACAGACATCTAAACATTAGAGTACAAATTTTTCTTCAACAGACTGGTTTCGTTCCTTTGGATATATCCTCAACATTTAGTTTGCTGGATCAGAAGGTATTTATGTTTTTAGTATTTTGAGGAACCTATGAATTTTTCAACAACTGTACTAATCTAGATTCCCAGCAGCAGTATGTAAGAGTTCCCTTTTCTCCACATCCTCGTCAACACTTCTTACATTTTTTAAACTTTTATTTAATAAATATAAATTTCCAAAGTATAGTTTATGGATTACAATGGCTTTTCCCCCTCATAACTTCCTTCCCACCTGCAACCCTCCCATCTCCCGCTCCCTCTTCCATTCCATTTGCATAAAGCTTCATTTTCAATTCTCTTTATATACAGCAGATCAATTTAGTAGATATTAAGTAAAGATTTCAACAGTTTACACCCACACAGAAACTCAAAGTGAAAAATACTGTTTGAGTACTAGTTATACCGTTAATTCACGTAGTACAACACATTAAGCACAGAGGTCCTACAGGGGGAGTAAATGCACAATAACTCCTGTTGTTGACTTAACAAATTGACACTCTTGTTTATGGCATCAGTAATCACCCTAGGCTCTTGTCATGAGTCGCCAAGGCTATGGATGCCTTTTGAGTTCGCCAACTCCGATCTTATTTAGATAAGGTCATAGTCAAAATAGCACTCTGGCCTCAGAATCAGCCCTAAAGGCACTTGGATCTGGCTGAAAAGCCCATGAGAGTATTTCAGGCATGGAAAGCCAAGACACTCTGGCAAAAAGATCTCTGTGAGTGAGATCCCAGTGGAAAGAACAGGTCTTCAAAGAGGGAGGTGCCTTTCTCTGAAGGGAGGAGAGAACCTCCACTTTGACTATGACCGTGTCTAAACAAGATAAGAGTCGGAGAACTCAAGGGGCTTCCATAGCCTTGGAAACTCATAACTGGTGCATAGGGAGATTACTGATGCCATAAACAGGAGTGTCAATTGGTAAAGTCAACAACAGGAGTCACTGTGCACTTACTCCTCATGTAGGATCTCTGTCCTTAATGTGCTGTACACTGAGGCTTAATGCTATAACGAGTACTCAAACAGTATATTTCACTTTGTGTTTCTATGGGGGTGCAAACGACTGAAATCTTTACTTAATGTACACTAAACTGATCTTCTGTAAAAAAAAAAAAAAAAAAAAAAAGAAAGAAAGAAATTATCAATTCCCAACTTGACTCTCACTGGGATTAAACATGACAATAGGTCTGATCTGATTTCATCATCATTTAAAAAAAATCATCTATTATTTTTCACTTTATGTTTTTGTGTGGGAGCAAACTGTTGAAATACTTACTTAAGGTATACTAAGCTGATCTTCTGTATATTAAGATAATCGAAAATGAATCTTGATGTGAATGGAAGGGGAGAGGGAGTGGGAAAGGGGAGGGTTGTTGGTGGGAGGGACAGTATGGGGGGGGGGAAGCCATTGTAACCCATGAGTCGTACTTTGGAAATTTATATTCATTAAATAAAAGATTAAAAAAAAAAAAAAGGTCATAGTCAAAGTGGAAGTCCTCTCCTCTCTTCAGAGAAAGGTACCTCCTTCTTTGATGGCATGTTCTTTCCACTGGGATCTCATTCACAAAGATCTTTCATTTAGGTGTTTTTTTTTTTTTTTTTTTTTTTTTTGCCAGAGTGTCTTGGCTTTCCATGCCTAAAATACTCTCATGGGCTCTTCAGCTAGATCCGAATGCCTTAAGGGCTGTATTCTGAGGCCAGAGTGCTGTTTAGGACATCTGCCATTCTATGAGCCTGCTGTGTATCCCGCTTCCCATGTTGGATCATTCTCTCCTTCTTAATTCTATCAGTTAGTATTAGCAGACACTGGTCTTGTTTATGTGACCTCTTTGACTCTTAGACCTATCATTATGATCAATTGTGAACTGAAATTGATCATTTGGACTAGTATTTTTTTTTTGTCCTACTTAATACTATTGGTTGAACTCTGTAATTAACACACAATTATTCTTAGGTGTTGAAATTTAACTAAAAAGTGATCTCTGTTAAATATAAGAGTGGGAATAAGAGAGGGAGGAGAGGTACAATTTGGGACATGCTCATTCGGACTTGCCCCAAATGGTAGAGTTAATAATGTGCCAGGGGATTCCAATTCAATCCCATCAAGGTGGCATGTACCAACACTTCTTACATTTTGTCCTTTTGAAAACAGCTGATTTATCTCAAATGAAGTGATATTGCATTGTAGCTTTGATTTGCTTTTCCATGATTAATGGTACCAAACACTTTTGTAGGTATTTATTAGCCATTTTTATGTCTTCCTTTGATAAATGTTGGTTTAGATATGTAGTCCATTTTTTTAAATTGAATTATGATATTTGTTTTTTGCTATTGAGTTGTTGAGTTCCTTATACGTTCTGAATATTAACTCTACGCAAATGTTTATATATATATATATATATCTTGCAGATGCTTTCTCCCATTCTTTTTGTTGTTGTTAAAGATTCATTTATTTATTTATTTGAAAGGCAGAGTTACAGAGAGAGGGAGAGACACAAACACACACGTTGGGGGAGAGGGGGAGAGGGAGGGAGGGAGGGAGGGAGAGGGAACACTTCCAACAAAAGTTTCATTCATCAAATGGTATAAAGACCAGAGCTGGACCAAGGAGAAACCAGGAGATCCTGGAATTCCATCTGTGTCTCCCACATGGATGGAAGGGAGCTCAAGCAATTGGACCATCTTCCACTGTTTTCCCAGGTACATTAGCAGGAGGCTGGATTGGAAGTGGAGCAGCCAGGACTTAATCAGTGTCCATATGGAACATTCACAGGCCCATCTCCCATTCTTCAGGTTGTCTCTTATGTTTTTTTTTTTTTTTTTTTTTTTTTTTTTTGCTGTGTAGAAGCTCTTTAGATTGTGTATTTTTGCATGTGTTTTCTGTTCCTTTGAGTTCCGATCCAAAAAAAAAAAAAATCTTTGACAATGTTCTTATGCTTTTAAGATTTATTTATTTATTTGAAAGGCAGATTTACAGAAAGAGGGGAAGAGAGAAAATCTTCCATCTGCTGATTGACTCCTCAAATGGCCACAACAGCTGGAGCTGGGCTGGTCTGAAGCCAAGAGCTTCTTCCAGGTCTACCACATGGGTTGCAGGGGCCCAAGGACTTGGGCCACCCTCTGCTGCTTTCCTGGGCACAAGAATTTGAGCAGCCAAGATTCAAACCAGCACTCATATGGGATGCTGGTGTTGCAGGTTGTGGCTTTACCAGCTAGCTACACCACAATGCTGGCCCCAGCAATGTTCTAAAGCTATTCCTTTTCTAGTATTTTCCAAATTTTCAGGAGTTACAATTAGGTCTTTATTCTATTTTGCGTTCCTTTTTGTACAATGTGAGAGATAGGGATCTAATTTCATTGTTCTGTATGTGGATATACATTTTATTTCCAGTATCATTTGTTAAAAAGACACCATTTTCCAATGCTTATTATTAGGACTTTTTTCAAAGATCAGTTGGCATTAGTTGCATGGGTTTAATTCTAGGGTCTCTATTCCATTTTATTGGTTTGTGAATCTGTTTTTATTCCAATACTATAATGTATTAATTATGTAGCTTTGTTATATATTTCAAAGTCAGGTGAAGTAATGCCTTCTGTTCTTTCTGCTCAAGATTTATTTGGGGGTCTCTTGTGATTCATACAAATTTTCATAGTGTGTTCTCTGAAAAATGTGCTTATTATTTTGATAGGTGTTATATTGAATCTGTAAATCACTTTGAGGAGTATGGATATTTTAAAAATGTTGACTCTTCCAATCCATGACCACGTACTCCTGAATTTCTTTCATTAAGGATTTATAGTTTTCATTGTAAATATCTTTCACATCTTTAAATTTATTCTTAGGTTATTTTATTATAATTCTTCTTTCCTTTTTTTTTACACAGAAGCCTTATATTTAAGGTATACAAACTTCATGCATTTCATAAATACAACATTTTTGTGTAGTTATTGGGAATAGGATTCTTTTTCTGATTTTTCTCATAATTCACTATTGGTGTACAACAGTGTTACTGATTTTTGCACATCAGTGTTGTAACCTTCAACTTCACCAAATTTATGAGTTCGAAAAGCTTTTTGGTAGTGATTTTGGAATCATTACAATATTATTTGCAAACAGGGACAATTTGACTTCTTTTCTGATTTAGATATTCTTAAAGTATTTATCTTGCCCGAGTGCTCTTGCTAGGTCTTTCAGTACCAATGTTGAATAATAAAATATTTTAGGCTGGTAGTAACTTCATTTGCAATCAAGAACTCTGTTTCTATCCGTCCTCCTGCCACATTATATGCTATTAATGTCTCAAGTTACATCTATTTATTTTATGTATTAGCAAACTTTAGTTATAGATGATTTTAATACCTTTGACCTTTATATGTATCATTGAATTAAAAGTGATTTGTGGGACCAGTGTTGTGGCATAGTAGGTTAAACCTCTGCCTGAGTGCCAGCATCCCGTATGGGCACTGGTTCGAGTCTGGGCTGCTCCACTTCTTATCCAGCTCTCTGCTAATGGCCTGGGAAAGCAGCAGAAAATGGCCCAAATCCTTGGGTCCCTGCACCCACATGGGAGACCTGGAAGAAGCTCCCAGCTCCTGGCTTCAGATTGGCCCAGCTCTGGCCATTGCATCCATTTGGGGAGTGAACCCACAGATGGAATACCACTCTTTCTGCCTTTAGTTCTCCCTGTCTGTAACTCTGTCTCTCAAATAAATACATAAATCTTTAAAAGAAAAAACCCTTAATACATTAAAAAAGCAATATGTCCGCCCCTTTTATAGTGATACACTATTCCATTTTGGGCTATATGCTTACTTTTACCAATGTACTTCTTAGTTACTCTCAGAACACAGTAAGCAGGCCAAAATCACAGTTTCAAGTTTCTCATTTTATTTTTTACAGTATTATGTCATTATCTCTTGTCTTCTGAAGTTTGCTTTAGCTGTTCAATTGGCTCTATGGGTTTCTCACAAAAATGTTTGTAGCATTTTTTAAAATAATGCCAACCATGCGGGCTTGATATTGCAAGTGTTCTGTCTTTGCTACTTGTTTGTTAGCATTTAGTCTTTTGTTTAGCAAATAATAGATCCTCAGTATGTGTTTATCAAATGAATAAATAATTATCATCATAGTCCTTATTGAATAGAGAAGAGGAAGAACAACATTTGCACAGATAATGTCATTCTCCCAGATTTATTGGGTATGCAGATCCAGACTTCTAATTGAAAAATAAATTGGAGAATGAAGCACGATACTGTAGACTAAAATGGAAAGCAGTTGTATTCGGTGGTTCAGAATAGGTTTTGGAGTCTGAGAAATCGAGGTTAGATTCTATTTTGTTTTGGTTATTTTGTCATTTAGTTTCGTGACAATAATATCTAGTATTTACTACAGAAGATGGTTTGCCTCAGTTAAGCCAAGAAACAACCCCTTTGACATGTGAAACCTAGGACTCCAAGAGGTAAAAATGTTGCCCCAATCCCTCATAATCCACCCATCAGTTAGACTCAGCCCCTTGACTCTATCAATCTCAGGAAAGATTAAAATCTTTTTAAAAACTCAACCTATTTCTTCATATAATGAAGAAAATGAAATATCTACTCTTTGTAGCTATCACGAGAATTTAAGGAGATATTTCATGGAAAATTCTCACATTCATTAAATGTAAATATTAACTGATCAGAAGGTAATAATGAGTACAGATTACCCTGTATTTTCTAACACAACATGGCCCACTTTTGAGCTGTGGAATAAAGCCCGTTTTCTCCAAGTTTGGAGTTCTCTATATTGATCTTACATCTTGGCTTCTTTTCATATATTTTTATGTTGTCTACCTTTGAATTTGATCATAGGGTATATGGTATAATAGTTAAATCAAATTTTATCCCATAAGAAAACTTTTTAAGATGTCAGGAAGAACATGAAGAGTCTACAGACAGCAAATATCTGACCCACGGTGCCTTATTTTAAATGTCCTAGTAGTCAAAAGTTAGGACTCTACTGTAAGAGGGAACCAAGGCCACGTCTATTCAAGTTTACATAGATTCTAGAGATATTACACATCTGAACTTGACCTCAGTAGAATTCATATGAAAAACTAAGGTTTGGTGAAATAATCCATAATTCAGATGACACACTTATGCATAGTCCCTTATAAATATATTTTACATGTTTGCAATACTATAAAACTTGAGACCACCTAGATAGATGAGTGGAACTGATCAGAAATTTTAGAATAAGGAATAGAAATTTTAAGATATCCAGAATCAAAATGTGAAAATGTTGAATAAATATAACTGATGATTTTATCAGGATCTGGGGAGGAAATACATAAATCATAACAAAATATCATAACAAAATCTAGAAAAGATATAAATTCTATAATTTTTATTGTCAGGTAAAACATTTCAAAAACAAATTTTTTCTAGCTTACAGAAATATTAATTTTACTTGCTCTAGACCCAATGATGTGATTTCATAGTAAATGGAGACTTTTGTGACTACCTCTCTTTCTCAACATCAAAAGAACTCTAGTCAAACACGTCAAAGACTTTTTCTATAGACCATCCACCAGACCCAAAGTTTAGGTCTACTTTGATTCCCTGGAATATAGAAGTGGTTATTCTTAATCCTCTTTGTGAAAGTATAGAAAATATTTTAAGATCAGTTTTACTCAGCAAGATATAATTTGATCCTTTTTCATTTCTGTCTTTTACTTAGAGAATATACATCTTTATATAGGAATAATTTATTATGTATTGGTAAACACTTGATTTTTTGGTCATCCCTAAAAAGGAAAAGTAAAATGGAATGCACCATAAAGTTAGCCTTTTAACTCTGAACCATGATTAGACCCCTCGAAAATTCTATTCTTTTTAGTAAAAACTATGAAAAGTACATTGTCTTAGTCTGTTGAGACTACTATTAAAAATACCACAAACTGGATGGGTTACAACAACAGAAACTCATTTCTTATACTTCTTCAAGCTAAGAAGCCCAACATAAAGGTGCAAGAACAATCAGTGTGTGATGAGGGCCTGCTTCCTTCACAGGTGGTTGTCTTATGGCTGTAAGTTCACAGGGAAGAGGTAAGCCAGCTCTCTGGGGCCTCTTTATAAGGACATCATGAGATCTAATCACCTCTCAAAGGACTTACCACCTAATACCGTCTTGGGGATTAGGACTTCAACATAAATTTTGAGGACACAACATCATTCAGACCATGGAAGACATATTCAGCTGCTAGTACATATATTTTTATTTTCATCAATAAAATTTTATGGATATACATATTTCTGTTCTTATAAAACTCAATATTTTGTTATTTTAAAGTTCAATATTTTTACCATGTAACCCTTTACAGAAAATGTTTGCTGATGCCTGCTTTAAGCCTGTAAGTGTTTTGTATGGTTTACTATGCAGCAGGAGATCCTTTCTAGAGAAATATAAATAGAAAAATATATAAACAGCATATAGGAGGGTGGATTATCTGCTTATACTAAAATATATATAAATGAAACTTTCTAATATCCCAGTGGCTTTGCTATCAGTCAAAATTTTGTTATATACCAGTTAGTTAGAAATGACCCTAGAGCACAATAACAGATCGAAATACATTATAGAAAATTAAACAAGGGAACAGTCTACTCCACTGCAAGGTGACTATTTGCGACTTTGTAGTTATTAATGATGTCTTTGTGAGAGTTGGGTCTAGAAAATTGAAGAACCTGAGTAAAATTTTGATGGGTCTTATATTTCAGAAGCTTTGTAGCCCATTTATTTAATGTGGCTTTGGAAACTTGAGGATCCTTTCTAGAAAATGTAGCTTATATGAATTAGAAATTTAAAACCCATAAGAATCTGCCCTCGTATTTTTATTATTATTGCAAATGTTGATTTGCTAAACAAATTCAGAGTAAAAACAATTGAAAGGATAGTGAAACGTGGAGGAAGAAGTGGGGATTTGAGACAGTGGTTAAAGCAATTACATCTCACTTCAGAGAACCTGATGTCCAGCTCTGGTTCCTGACTCCAGCTCCTTGGCAAAGCAGACGCTGGGAGGCAGCATCGACAGCTCCAGTAACTGGGTTTCTGCCAACCACATGCAAGACCTGGATTGTGTTTCTGGCTTCCAGCGTTGGCTCCAGGCCAGCCCAGGTCCAGCCCTAGCCATTGTAAGCAGTTGGGAAGTAAACCAGCAAATGGGAGCTTTGTCTATTTGTTCCTCTTTTTCACTTTCTCTTTCTCAAGGATGTGCTAAAATTGAACTTGGAGTAAGAATTCACACATAAAAGTATTTTTGTTCATATAAATGGACACAAAGCTGAAAACAACTCATAATGGGCAGGCTACAAGTCAGAGGATTGTAAGCCTTGCTCTACCTGTAATAATCCCAGTTCAGTGTAATTATTCACAGCATACCCGTTTATTTTAAGAAGTGCCAGGCCTGCGTAGCAGGTTAAGCCACCATCTGCAGAGTCAGCATCCCATATGGGTGCCAATCTGATTACTGAATGCTCAACTTCCAATTCAACTCCCTGCTAATGCACCTGGAAAAGCAACAGAAGATAGCCCAATTGCTTGGGCCCTTGTACCCGCATTGGAGATGCAGAAGCAGCTCCTAGCTTCAGCCTGGCCTAGCCCCGGCCATTTCAGCCATTTAGGGAATGAAGCAGCAGATGGAAGATGTCTCTCTCTCTCTCTCTCTCTGTGTGTGTGTGTGTGTGTGTGTCTCCCTCTTTCTCTATAACTCTGCCTTTCAAATAAATAAAAAAACTCTTCCCCTTTACATGATAAATGTTAATGGTCAGCCCCACTAAAAGAAACTTTAAACATAATTTAGTTCAAAATCCTCTTTTTATGGGTGTGTATACTGAGCAGAAAAGTGTTTGAGTGACTTGAGAACCTTAAAGCTTTTAAACAGTCATGTGATCATTCCAGGAGTCTCTGCACTGGTGTGTTAATTTATTAAAAACAAGATGTTTGCTCAACCAAATAATGGAGACATGCTTCTCCAGAACCTTCACTAGTTATCTTTAAGATTCACTGTTACCTTATGCTTGAAACTGACATTTTAAAATGTAAATTGTGCTTAATGAATCCAATCAAAGGTGTTATTTCGATGTGCATAAATCCATCAGATGAGTGAGATAAAATTATACTCATTCTGTTAGAAATAGTAATTTAGCAAGTTTATTCCCATTATCATGTGCGTATAAGAAGTGAGAGCTAAAATTTTCAGTGTTCTATTTTTGAATTTTAGCAAACAACTTTTGAATTCTCTATCTAGGAAACTATTTTACAAACTTACCACACAGAATTTGGATGAGGGCATTTCCAGGTATATGTTGCTTCTTTTGAATAGTGACTTGAAGACCATTTATTAAAGAAGCAAGAAACCTGTGTGACCATCCGTACAGAGCAGGAAAGGGTTGAGACTCCCAAAGGTCACCAAGCCATTTTCTTTATCTCATCCTTGGAAGTTACGATAGCAGAGAATGACTCCATGACTCATTTCAGTGTGTATTTGTGGATATTAGTTGCATCTATTGGAAGCCTCTATGGAATTTTTATGGTTGGTTTAAAAACTAGGTAATCCCTTTGGAGTGGTTTTTTTATTTGGTCATTTTTAGTACGTGTGGGTAAAAGATATTTACTTTACCAACTGTCTCCCTTTACTTGCCAATTTTATAGGAATTTGAAATTTCTCTGTTGTTTTGAGCATACTCCATCTGACAATAGAATGGTTTCAGTGGATAATGAGCCAAATCCATCCTTTTTATCACAGAATGCGTGACATTACTTGTGAGGCTGACTGTTGGGAACATCTTCCAATAGGCTTGACCTCTGCTGCTCCTCGCTAAGCAGTTTGCCTTTTGAAGGACACTACATGTCTTTGGATAAAGTTTTTTTTTTTTTTTGTTTTCCCACCTTCTTAAAATGATGAAAAGAAAAATCTAATTTGTGCATCTTTCTGCTGGTTAAAATTTTCTGAGATAAACTGCCGTCACTGCCAGAAATAGTAATTTACCTCTGTCATTCCCATTATATTCCTTGAGCTGAATTTGATCCAGTATAATAGAAATGCTTCTAACTCATCTCTGTGTCTCCCTTTGAGTATTATTATTGCTAAGCATATTTGTTTCTTGATATTGACTTGTATGTTAGCAAAAATAGTCATAATTCAATGACAAGCAGTTATTTAGAACTTATTGCTACTTTTCCATTTAAATCATTTTCAAATAGTAGGGACAATAATAAAATATTTTATCCTTTTACTATTTATTTTCTACTATGGTATATAGTATATTTCTACATGTTATATGTCTATTAAAGAAAATATGAGTATAACATACTCTTTAAAGTTAAGAATTTAAAGTAAGTAAATGGCTTTGTGCCAATCTCTTGATGTTATTGCATGTGGGTTATGAAAAAAACATTTTAAATTTAATTATATATTATTTACATAAACACACAGGCACACTCACACAACTGTGGACACAAGGTCTCATCCTTTCAGAATACTGACAGGTCCAGAAAGAGAGAAAGGGTGTTGACTTATTTGTCTCTACTGCTGCTTCTCTTAGGTGGAAGGCCTGTGTGCATCAGTAAGCTTCAGTAGAATTTTTTTTTCCACAGGCAAAGTTAGACAGTGAGAGAGAAAGGTCTTCCTTCTGTTGGTTCACCCCCCAAATGGCTGCCACAGTTGGTGCGCTGTGCCAATCCGAAGCCAGGAGCCAGGTGCTTCCTCCTGGTCTCCCATGCGGGTGCATGGCCCAAGGACCTGGGCCATCCTCCACTGCCTTCCCGGGCCACAGCAGAGAGCTGGACTGGAAGAGGAGCAACCGGGATTAGAACCCGGGGCCCATACGGGATGCCAGTGCTGCAGGCAGAGGATTAACCAAGTGAGCCACGGCGCCAGCCCCAGAATTTGTTTTTATTGGCTCCAACTATATCTGCTAATTTAGAATTTAACACCACTGCAGAATTTTTATTGTGAATATTGATACCAAATACAGAGCAATGATTATCATAACTTATGAAGTTACTATAACTTAGATACCATTCCTGTGATGGGATCAGGGGAAGGAAATCTGTTGCCTCTGGGATCCAAGATAGAGAACTGTCAATCTTTATCAAGGATGAAGAACTTGTTTGCTGTATTTCCATGGAAATTATTTTCTACCAATAGGAACAATAACTCCTCTATGATTCAGGATTAGTTGAGGTAATGAATGAATTTTCTGCTCTTAGTAGAAAGTCGGAAGGACACTACATATGCTCATATATGATGGTTCTTTGTGTCTCAGAACTAGGGTAAACTGTCTTCTGCTTTCACCTGAGACAACAAATTCTGGAGACTTCAAGAAAACATAATTTGGTGACTTTGGCATGATTTGTTGGAACATTATGAGCAACTTTATTTATCTCCCATTACAGAAATCTCTAAACCATTTAATCATTTTTCTACAAAGTACTATCTTGGGCTGTTAAAAAAAAAAAACAGAAATATGCAGGGAGGGTTTTCTTGGCAATTAGACTAATTTTGACCTACTTGCTTATAATTGTGTAAGGCATGTATTATGGGCCATTGGGATGTATTACAGCTACAGGTAACATTAGTAGTATGATTTTTCCTCCCCATTATTTCCCAATTGACTCTCAAACATGTACATATTGTTAGTTCTGATGCAGTTAAAATAATAGGAAAACTGGATTTTCACACTAAACACCGCAAGGTGTCTCACAACATAGATTTATTACCTATAGACGGTTTGCAGGGTTTCTGAAACCTCAAATTTCTTGCAAAAGAGTGTGTGATTTTCTATATATATATATGTCTATATGTCCATTTTTCTTTAGAAACTTTAATCAGTCTACCACAGGATTCTGTTACTCAAAATTAGTTATGAACCCCTGGCACAATTTCAAACATTCATAGCATATCACTAAGGCAATTCCCCACATATAAATAGAAAAATTAAGTTGAATTCTTCATTTAGAGAATAGGGTTAAAAGCTGGACCTATAACATTTATAATAAAATGTTATAATTTAATACAAATAGTCTCCCCTTTGTATCTAATGCCCTGAGTTTTCCAAGTACTTTAATTATTTCATCTCTATTAAAGTATTAAATCATTTTTCTGTGTTATCTTGGAGTTCAATTGAATTTCCTTAAAACAGATTTTGAATTCTTCATACAAGAATTTGCAAATGTCAATTGCTTTCTGGTTGGTTTCTGGCACCTTCCTTTATTCATTACATCAAATAGATTCCCTGAAAATCCTTGATGCTTAGCATATTACATTGCCTTTACTTTCAAATATCCGAGTCTTTTTTCCAGTCTTCATAATCTTGCTTTTAGAAACTTTATCTAGTCTGCTTATTTTCTAGAGCCTATCACGATTTGAATATTTCAGCACTAGATGACATTCTAAGTCAAGTTGTGTCACAAGCCTGCTTTTTGTTATTGTTGTTTCAGCCCTAGAAAGTGCTCCAAGCCTAGATATGTCCCAAATCTGTAGTTGGCATGTTGCTCAGGATGAATTCAGAAAGTGTCTAAAAAGGGGTAGTCTATCTTTACAAGCTTCTTCCTGGGGCTGGAATAGCCCCAGATGCCTCATCCTGTGGCTATCAACATTGTAATGCAAGGTCACATCTGGAACCCATCAAAATCAGCACAGCACAAGCAAACGACAAAAGTCCATGCTGCTATAGACTTTCTGCTTCTGAGGTTGCCTCACAAGTCACAGGAGATGCTATCTGGGATGTTAGTCCAATAAACTGGGGACCAAGGGACTCTACTTCATACCAGGGAATGTCCAGAGCCTCCATCTACAGGCACTGGCCTGGAGATGCAAGCTGTTATAATCTTCCCAATTTTGAATTTTATCAGCCTGGGATACTGATAAACAAAACAGTCTCATGGTTCTTTGTAATCTGCATAAGACTAGGGGTGGGTGATAAAGGCAGTCCCATGGGCAGTCACACTAGTGCTAAGCAAGGTGATCTAGGTTCATAATCTCCAGGCATGCACTGTCTCAGCTGCACACCAGGTTCATGTAAGGCTGGAAGGAATACACAACAAAGGGATTCCATCCCACAGCAGCATGGGTTGTTACTTGATGATGAGGCAAGTCTATCTGTAAAAACACTGGTCTGGGTAGAGTCCTTCATACTTCATCAGATAATGAGTCTCAGTTCTGTGCTCGAAGGCAAAGTTCTAAATTCCCTTTCCTTTCCTGCTCTCCAGCAGCTACAGTTTTTCTCTGCTGTCTTGCAGAGGTTGGAGAAGAAGTGGTAGAGGTGATCCCTTGGCTGACTGGCTAAGGAAGGTCCAAAAGCTTATTCTGCAGGCATTGGTCTTGTATGAGATACGGGGCCCTGTCAGGAAGTGGTTTTCATCATGGTTGGTCTAGATTAAATTCCTTTTCTCCTCCAAGTAGAAGGTGTCTCTCTGCACTAGTTGCAGCTGGGGGAAGGAAAGCACCAACAACTCTTTATTTTCTGCTTTCTTCAATGCATCCTGTCATACTAAAGGCAGGCAAGGTGGTCTCTCTAATGACTTTCATAGCTCTTGCAAGGATGACTTGGTATGTTGAATAGCTGTTCAAATTGCTGGAACATCTCACTCTGCTGCCATCTTTGCCAGGTACTTTAGAGATCAAGATCAATGCCCCACTCCCCAAATCCCCCATGCAGCAATCCTAGGATGATCAGTGAGTAGCATCTCACTTTTCAGTAAGTGCTTATCACTCATTGTTGAATATCTCTAGCTGTCAAGTTTTCCCTCATGGGACCCCATATTTTCTTATCTGGTCAGCCCATGAAATTGGGATGAGAACAGAAGTCATCCTTCCTATGGAATCGCCCTCAATTTCTCAAAGTTCATATTTTTTTAGCTGTGACATTTGTGCGTGAAATGAAAGTTTAGATTGCGTGTCTGGCAACCATCTGTGATTAGCTAATTGAATTGTTCCAAGGTAGTTGATGCTCCCTTCAGAAGGATTTTCAGCTTGAATGCTTGTGCTTCCCTTCCAGCTAGGCTTGACCTATAGCTGCTCCTATTAATTTTGGAGGAAAAACACATGAGTGATTTGCCCACACAATTTGACAGTTACCCTTCTAACCTAAGCTTCTCATTAAAAATATACTCTAAAAGTCATATTTATTTAAAGAAATATTGCTTGTCACTAATTTTCTTAGAATTAGGAGACTTCAAGTAAAAAAAAAAAAAGTTTTAAGATAAAAATATGGCTACCAGCAGATAGATATCATTAAATGCCCAAAGTAAAGTTAGCAATATTTTCTCCAAATTTTTCCTCGTCCCATCTTCTTTTTTTTCTGCAGAGGGTGATTTCTCTCTTAGCACTTAGACAAACTCCACAACGTTGGCTCTGCCTGCTAATAAACCAAACTAACTATATAAATGTGGTCCAAGTTGGAGCCAGCATTTTGGCACAGTGGGTTAAGCTGCTGCTTGCAAGGCTGGCATTCCATATTTGAATGCCACTTTGAGTACTGGCTGTTCTGCTTCCTATCCGGCCCCCTGCTAACATGCCTGAGAAGGCAGCAGACAATGGCCCATATACCTGGTCCCCTGCTATATATGTGGAAGACCAGGATGGAGTTTCTTGCTCTTGTTTTTGGATTGGACTTGATCCAGCCATTGTGTTCATTTGGAGGAGTGAACTAGCAGATGGAAACTCTCTCTCCACTCCTCTGTTATTCTGTCAAATAAATACATATTTTAAAGAGCTAAGGTTATCCTCTTTGATGCTTGATTATAATTAAACATAAGTGTTCATTTATAATTCATATAAATGAATTAACAACTATTTTCCTGCAATAACATGACATTTCCTTTACATAGGCAGTTTTAAACTATGCCTACATCTCATTAGGACTTTCCTATCCCACTCGGCCCAATTCTTACATCAATCTTCTGAACGTCAACTGTTCCATTTTTTGACACTAAGCTTTGTCAATGCTTGAAACAGAAATTACCTCATTTGCTGAAACTATGTATTGTCTCATTTATTTTGCTTAGCCCTTTTAATGTCAGTTAACACAATGATTTTCAAACTATGGGATGAGATCCATGAATGGTTCATGATGGGGCCAGTGTTGTGGTGCAGTGGGTTAGGCCACTGCCTGGGACACAGGCTCCTATAACAGACTGTCAGACTGAGTCCCAGGGGCTCTGCTTCTGGCTCAGTTTCTAGCTAATGTGCCTGGGAAGGCAACAGAAGGTGGCCAAAGTGCTTGGGTCCCTGCCTCCCAAGTGGGAGACCCACATGGAATTCCTGGCTCCAAGATTTGAGCTGGCCCAACTATTGCAGCCATGTGGGGAGTGTTTGCAAGATCCTCTCTAACTGTACCTTTAAAATTAAAATAAATCTTTTTAAAAAATAGTTCATGAGATTAATTTAGTGAGTCAAGACCAGCATATTATAAATGAGATTGGTTGGAGTAGGATAGAACAGAATAGAAAATGTCAATGCATCTAACAGTAGGATGACAAGAAACTATGAGACTTTTGTCAGTTGTGAGACAAGGAGAAACAGTGTGCTGGGTCTACAGATAAAACATTTTTCTTACCATGGATCATTGTTAAAAATATTTGGAAAACTGAATTGAAATTCTGAGACTAGGCTATCTATCATCTCCCCCACTTTCCATAGATGGGATTTGAAGCTTATTAAATATCTTAATATATCATATGAGTTAGGCTCTTAAGCTTTTACATATAGATCCCTTTCCAAATGTGGTAAAATTATGACCCTCTCTTGAAAAAATGCCTAGGAATACAATCTCAAAAGTCAAAATCAGAGTATTTTTCAAATGACCTTAGGAAGCTAGTATAATTATTTTGTAATTATTTGAATTTTTCCCAAATTTTTAACCTTTCATCTCATTCCAGACATTCCCTTTTGGGGGTTATTTATTTTCACATATAACCATTTAATTTGATTTCCTAGCTCTGTCTCCCACATCTCATATTCTTAAGCACTTCTGTGATGCTGTAAATACAAGAAAATTTCCGGAGTCAAGTCATCTGGCTGGACCTCTGTACAGTTTACCTCTTAATATTCTTGCAATCTTGTCTCTCCAGGGTTGCTAACACATCTGCAGTGAAGAGCTAGAAACGCCTTCCCACTCATATCCCTTTGTGTCCTTTGGCCTCAGTTTAGGTGTGTTTCTATTTGGAATGAATCTTCATGGGTCACAGTTTTGCATACATGCATCAGACATGTTCTCTAAAAATAATTCTTATAAAGGTAGCTATTTATTCTTAGAAGCAAACCAATCAATGATGTAGACATGCATTACTACAGAACAGAATGCTACAAATCCCTGGAGTTTGACAAAATGAAAACAGGTTGCACTTGCTCCTCAACCCCTAGCAATTGTTAAAAACGGCATTTTCATGCAAACATAAATTACAAATGGAATTATGATAACTGATTACCCCCCAAAATGCACACAAATCATTTGTAATCCTGCCCTGGAGTGCTGTATAGTTGGCTCATTGCATATGCTCACCGCGTTTGTCAGGCTATTCAATCACTGTGACTTCCTGTGGCAAGGTATACAGGGGTGTTTAGAAAACCAGTATGTCTCTATTTCCCTAAATCTACTACTAGGGTGTAGAATCGTCAGTGCAGAGCACCGCTGCTTCACAATAGGAATAATCCTGAATGTGTATCTCCGCTTTATTCATCTTCAATTTCTGTTTGACAGAATTTCATGCTGCTGGAAGATGCTACATTGACAGCTGAGAGATAATTTTCGTTTTTAATCCAGAGAACAAGAGCCACTTGGGAAGTGACTATAAATGTCCTCTGGGTGTCCCAGAGATATGCCTCATCCCTGTGCTGGAAGGAAGGCACCTCTGGGAAGAAAACAACTTTGATCAGTAATTCTCTTTGGAAAACATTAAGAGAAATAGATGCAGGTGATTCCCTCCTGAGTCATGGGGTCTGAGATAACAAAGCCCTTCCATTTCCAAATCAGCTTGCAGGTGATGGTACCTCCGTCATCACTCGCGTTTTTCAGTGAGGAACTGGGAGGACAGCGATGTTCCTAAACAGGCCTCTCCTTTTGCTCTCAACTTAGTTCTAGGAACTTTATGTACCATGAGGCCTTTCTAGTGAAAAAGAAGCCTGAGTTTTCCACTTCCAGCATGGTCTCCACTGGGTGTGCCTGGTACCTGTTACAGCTGCTGGCCAGCCTGGCTGATGCTTCAGTCTTTTGAACTATAGTTTTCGGGGATCAGTCCTTCTGGTCTGCTTAGAGGCAGAAGCTTTTTCCTTTAATTCCCATGTGGTTCAGGATCAACCCTCCAGAAGCCAGGAAGATCTTTTCCCGACAGTACAAACACCAAGTCCCTTCTTTACTTGACCTTTGGGAAACAGGTTCCCATTGTTCTTGACAGAGGAGGATGAAGTCATCATCTACCTCACAGTGTTACTATAGTAGTAGTTCAATTCTCATGTCCTTTGTGTTAAATGTGAATTCCTTTCTTTATAAATGTCTTCAGGCATTTTCATACAGAGAAAGTAATTATGAATTGACTTTGGATTTAAATTTATATATTTAAAATTTGTGTTCCTTACAATCTTAAGCTCAATTATGAGTTTCAATAATCTATTTATACATAAAAAGTAATCATTTTTTCAGACGTGATACATAGGTATATAACATATATAGTGAAAATGGTTTTTTCAATGGTGGGTACTTATCTCCAAACTATTCATATTGTATATATTAAATATATACAGCTGTTTGCCAAAATTAAATAAAAATGAGCATTTAGGAAGGCAATAAAAATTTTGAACTGATTGTTTAAATTCAGCTAATCTTGTTGTTTAGTGATGAATTGGAATTAGATTCAAACCAGTGGTTTATTTCAAAGACAGTATTCTCTCTAAAAACCATTCATGAAGCATCTTTAAAATTTTGAGTTTATTAAATATGCTCTTATTTAAACTATGTGTTTATAACACATTTTCAGATAATGCTGCTATTGCTGGTCCAGTGGTCACACTTTGAGAACTACTGCCTAGATTATTTCTCTTAGAATAAAGGCAGATACCACATTTTCCTTCCTTAATACCCTACGTCACAGCTGTATTGTAAAGCATAAATCAATTCATTCAGTAAGTAAATACTATCCATCGTGTGCCAAGTAATATGCGAGCATTAACCAGAAATTAATTTACACATTTTTTTTTATCCATCTACATAGAGATTTCAAAGTGCTTCTTGAATTCATGGAAGGAACCTTTAACTCAGATTTCAGGAGATCTTGGAGAATGTAACATGAAAAGTAATTTTTCAACTAAGATTTAAGAAACAACTAAGATTTACTAAATGGTGGATTGGCAGGGACACAGGCCAAAAAGGAAAGGAGTAGGCACAGGAGGAAACATTTCCAGAGAACGAGAAACAAATGTACTTGAACCTGTCTTTTTTTTTTTTTTTTGACAAGCAGAGTGGACAGTGAGAGAGAGAGAGAGACAGAGAGAAACGTCTTCCTTTGCCATCGGTCACCCTCCAATGGCCACCGTGGCCAGCGCACCGTGCTGATCCAATGGCAGGAGCCAGGTACTTACCCTGGTCTCCCATGGGGTGTAGGGCCTAAGCACTTGGGCCATCCTCCACTGCACTCCCGGGCCATAGCAGAGAGCTGGCCTGGAAGAGGGGCAACCAGGACAGAATCTGGCGCCCCGACCGGGACTAGAACCAGGTGTGCTGGCGCCGCAAGGCGGAGGATTAGCCTAGTGAGCCACAGCGCCGGCTGTAAACTTGTCTTAACACCATACGTTTCTGAAAGATTTTTTTCAAAAAATTGTAAAATGTTCATTTAGAAAATATGTTTATTTATTTGAGAGGCAGGAGAGAGAGAAGGTTCACATCCCACCTCATCAGGACCAGTAATGTGTGAGGCTGAGCCAGGACCTCAATCCCGGTCTCCCACAGGGGTGGCAGGAACCTAGCTACTTGCACCATAATTTTGCCTTGGAGCACTTGCACTAGCAGGAAGCTGGAGTCTGGAACCACAGATGGGGTGCCAACCGAGGAATTACAAATTGGAACAACAAGCACCTTCACCTGGGTCCTAATCACTACACTTATTGCTGCACCAGTCATTCTGAAATTAATATTTGAAGGCAGTCTTGCCAGATTATGTGGCGACAGTGGCACATGCGAGGCTAGGGATGACGAGAGGTCCTGTCTCCAATTGGAACAGAAGGTAGACATCATAATGGACATTGGACTTACAAGAAGGGGAGAAGACCAGGATGACTCCTACTTCGTGGACAGAGTAACCAAGTGGACCATGCTGGTGTCACTAAAATGGAAATTCCAGGAAAAGAAAACATCGGGGCAAGCTGTAGTTACAATAATGAATTATGCTATCCTCAAAATTTGGGTTTTGTACATGCCAATCTGTTTTGTTATAATGTCCTAAAAATAACTCCATTTTCACTTCCTTCTTTATTTTTTTTGACAGGCAGAGTGGACAGTGAGAGAGAGAGACAGAGAAAGGTCTTCCTTTTCCATTAGTTCACCCCACAATGGCTGCTACAGCCAACGCGCTGCGCCGCTCCGAAGCCAGGAGCCAGGTGCTTCCTCCTGGTCTCCCAAGCAGGTGGAGGGCACTTGGGCCATCCTCCACTACCTTCCCGGGCCACAGCAGAGAGCTGGACTGGAAGAGGGTCAAACGGGACAGAATCCGGCACCCTGACCGGGACTAGAACCCCGTATGCCGGCGCCGCAGGCGGAGGATTAGCCTAGTGAGCCGTGGCGCCGGCCTCACTTCCTTCTTACCCCTTATATTTACCATCTGTCCTCTGCCGTTCTTGCCTGAATAACTTTTATTCATTTATTCCATCTCAAATTAGGCCCTGAGCAGCTCTGGATTTATCAGAGTGGATTTAATTCACCTGTGTGCCTCTCATTCTACCCGTTTTTACCCATAACCAGATGAAGACAGAGGCTATCTTCCATTTGGTTCCCTGTCCCCACCAGAATGCTGTATCAGACTAAAAACTCAAAACTAGAATGTAATCATGAGTGATTGATGGCTGAATGAATGAAAAATTTTTAAGAGCATAAAATTGAAACAACCACTTGCTTTTATAGTGTTTCTGCTTAAGCTTTGTGGACTGCAGTTAGCACAGATGGCCACAAGATTGCGATAATCTTTACATATTTATTCGGTGCCCCCCCACCCACCCTCCCCACTGTCACCCCACTCCCTGCCAGGAATGGTCATAAATCACAGAGTGACTCTGCTGTTCCCTTAAGCATCTGCCTCTGATCACAGTGTGATTCCACCAATCTTGTAATAGACTCCACAAGTGTTTTCCTTGGGTTAATAAAAAAAAAAAAAAAGCACATCAAAATTAATACAAAATTGACAACGGGAAAGTTCACAGTGAGGGAGCTGTTGTATATGAGTGATACTTGAATGTATTATAGCAAATATCATGTTCTAAAGTTCTTCCCTTTTCTCCAAACTACTAGAGAATGAAAAGACAGCAAAAAGAATAGCTTTCTGGGGCTGGTGCTGTGGCACAGTGGGTTAATGCCCTGGCCTAAAGCGCCAGCATCCCTTATGGGCGCTGGTTCGAGACCCGGCAGCTCCACTTCCATTCCAGCTCTCTGCAATGGCCTGGGAAAGCAGTTGAAGATTGCCCAAGTTCTTGGGCCCCTGCACCCGCATGGGAGACCCGGAAGAAGCCCCTGGCTCCTAGCTTTGGCCGTTGTGGCCATCTGGGGTGTGAACCAGCGGATGGAAGATCTCTCTCTCTCGCTCTCTCTCTCTGCCTCTCCTCTCTCTGTGTAACTCTGACTTGCAAATAAATAAATCTTTGAAAAAAGAGTGGCTTTCCACTCCTATTTGTCAAATATAATTAATGTAATTTACAGATTGATACAAACTTACCTCCGTATTTTCATGGACAAAGCATTGAAAGTGAAAAACGCAGAAATGAAGAAAACAACTACTCACTTGAGTGGAACTTGGGAAGTCAGCGAGTTCAGGGGAATGGGTTGTGGAATGAGGCATTCTAGGCCGTGGCGTGAAGGCAGGAGCCAATCCAGAAGGAAAGGCAACTAAACAGAAAGGAATGTTGACTAAATGGCCTGTAGCCTTACCACACTCCCAGTGCACCTGCGCACCCGCGGCATTGGCATCACCTAGTAATTCCATAAACACACACGCTCAGGCCTTCTCCACTTACATGGAATTAAAGCCTGATGTTTAAAATGGTTCTCAGATGATTTGTGTGAACACTGAAGCTTGTGAGGTTTTGTTCTAAATACCAGCATTTAAAGAGCCTGCAGGAGCCCAGATGAACGCACTTTCAGGTCGCTTTACAGTTCATTATTGAGATCAGCACAGTTTAAAATTATTCCTAATTTATGTTTGTTTATTTATCTGAAAGGCAGTGAGATGGAGATCGTCCAACCTTCGATTCACCCCCAAATGCCCATAACAGTTGGCCAGTAGACCAGAATTCAATCCAGGATCCAATGTGCGTGGTGTGGAGTTAAATATTTGAGCCATCACACACTGCCTCCCATGGCGTGCATGAGCTGAAAGCTGGCACTGGAAGCACAGATGGGCCTTGAACCCAGGCACTCTGAAACAGGATGTGGGCATCCCAAGCAGTGTTTTAACTGTGGCACCAAATTCCCACCCCGAAGTCAGGACATTTTTGAAAATGAAAAATAAGCACTAAAATAATTATAATCACATATTTTTGATAATTCAGGTGTAAATTGAGAAATTTGTTCTTACATAAGAGGATCTATAAAATAATGCTAGTCAGAGTTTGTAAAAATAAAATCATTTCTAAAAACAGAAATGAAAAATAACATGGACTTAAGAAAAAAATCTCTTCTATATGTACATTTAATATAACGAGTGCTGGTTTAAATCATGTTAATATAAATGCCTGCTTATTTAAAAATGTAGATCTATATATTAGATAAGAAATAAATAGAAATGCATGCATTCTTTAGTTATTTATATGTGTTCAAAATTAATGAGAAATGTGTCCTATGGAAAAAAAAATCTATGGATTTCCAATTTTTTGCACCAAATATGTTGTTTGTTTTTTTAAAAAAAGTACTTATCGATTTTTAGTCAAGACTAAGAGAGACACTCAGAATTCCAATCTATTGGTTCACTCCCAAATGGCTGCAAGGGTTATCCTGGACTGGGCTGAAGTGAGGAGCTAGGATCTGAATATAGGTGGCCCATGTGGGTGGAAGGATTTTATTACTTGAGTTGCTGCCTCCCAGGGTCTGCATTAGCAGAAAATTGGAATCAGAAGCCAGAGCTGGAAATCAACCTGAGTCCCACTTTCTTGTGGGACTCAGGTGTCTTAACCAATGTTTTAAGCAGTAGACTAAATGCCTGCCCCAAATAAACTTATATTTTAATTCCATCTCTCTGTGAACTTTTTGATGTCCTCACATAGATCCTAGCTCTAATGAGGTAGCCTATAAATAGTGATGCCCAGTAGCAGCAAGCATACCTATTGTTATCATCTTGGTTTCTAAATACCATTCTCCAATAACAGAGATCAGGGTCATTTGGTGAAGTGGTGAAATGATGGCTTCTAAGGCTGAGTCAAAGAGATTACAAGATGAGTTCACAGGAGCAGTTTGTGATTCAGGTATTTGGGCCTGTAATATTTTGTAGTGACAGAAATAAAGGTGTTCTTAAAAAAAGGAGGTGGGGGTATATCCAAGAACACAGGAGCCAATCTAAAACAGTTTCTAATGGCCAAAGCTGTAATAATGTAACCAACCTAACAGTTGTAATGATGGTATTACATTACAGCACTGATAATAGATAAATACCCCTATGTCCACACTAATAAAAATAATTTTGAATAGATAAATAAATGGGAGAGCAGGAAAACTTTTCCTTAATGTAAGATTTTAATAATAAATAGAGAAGAAATGAAACAGTGGCTTCAGGCAAGATGTACTACCAAATGCTACCACTGGTTGCTGAATCTTTTAAGAGAAACAAGATAATTGTGTGGCCTCAAAATATCTTCCAGACATATTTATCAAAAACTGTAGCCATTTTAACATGGCTGTACACACAACTTGATAGTCCTGCTTCCAGAAAATAAAACTTAATTCCCACTTCTTGAATGTTGGCTAGATTACGTGAATTTCTCCTCATGAAGAAAGTATGGGAAGGAAGCATGCTGATTTTACAGTGAAGAACCTGAGAGACCCCAGCTTACCCGAGTGATCAAGGTTATGCCCCACCATGTGCATCTTGCATTCCTTGTTAAGACAGAGTGAGAAGTAGCAGTTCCCTCTGTGGTTTTCTTTCCCCACATACTTAACTCTGAGTCAATCATAGGAAAATAGGAGAAAAACCCAAATGGAGGGATACTCAACAAAATATCTCACTCAGACTCTTCAAAAGTAGCAAGGTAATAAAAAGTAAAGGACAAATGGCATATATGGCTACATTAAAGCTAAATACAACAGGGTAGGGGGTTGAATGCTGGAACAGAATAAAAGACATTAGTAGTAAACATAGTGGAATTGGAATTGAATTTAGTGAATCATATTGTTCCAATGTTAGTTTTGAGAAATGTACCATGATTGTATAAAAATGATAGTATTAAGGGATATTGGGTGAAGGTAAAGGAATATCTGTATACTATATCTGCAACTTCGACAAATAAAAATTATTTTAAAAGTAAGTTTAAAAAACAAACTCAATGAATATAAGAGCACAGTCATAATATATGTATACAAATATATGGTATATGGAGTATATTTATTCTTAATGCATATGCTATTTTCTCATATTGCCAGATAAGTATATTTTAATTTTTCTATTTTTAATTGATATGTAAAATATTTTATTCCATATACCCTGTTACCATTTTTTTCATTTAAGTTACTTCTCTTTTGAAAAATATATTTTAAAGAAAAATAATTTATCTATTGATTTTTGAATATAGGTAATGGAAGATCATAAGCTCTCATTTTATTTTGCTGAAATAAAAATAATAATTAACTCAGTACTTCAAGAAATGACTGCCTCTAAATTGATACAATATAAAATTCAATTATAGAATTTTTAAAAGATTTATTTATTTGAAAGTCAGACTTACAGAGGAGAGGCAGAGGCAGAGAGAGAGAGAGAGAGAGAGAGAGAGAGCAAGCGAGCGCGAGAGATAAAGAGAGAGAGAGAGTGAGTGAGAGAGAAACTTTCATCTACTGGTTCACTCCCGAATGTCCTCAACAGCCAGGGCTGGGCCAGGCTGACGCCAGGAGTCAGGAGTTTCATCTGGGTGTCCCACATGGGTGCAGGGGCCCAAGGACTGGGCCATCTTCTGCTGCTTTCTCGGGCACGTTAGTAGGGAGCTGGATCAGAAGTGGAGCAGCTAGGACTTGAACCAGCGCCCATGTGGGATGTTGGCATTGCAGGTGGAGGCTTTATCCGCTATGCCACAGCATTGGCCCCTCAATTAGAGAATTTAAAAACTAAATCTTGAACATTTATTTTAGTTGTAATGTTTAGTAAATTTAGAGTCTATTTTGCAGTGGTACATTGCATATCTTACTTGCTTTTTGACAATATTTGATATTTCATTTGTTTAGTATGTTGATTAAATATTTCTAAGTGATTTTGAATGAACTATAACAAATTTAGAGGAAAAAGTTCAAGAAATGCACATGAGTATGTGAAACATCTTTTCAATTGGGTCATACAAACTTTTTTTAGTGGTTTAGAACTGCCCCTCAAGAGAGCACACCTCCTGAAACCTTTATTTTTTTTAAAAAATTTTGTTTTAATTTTTAGTCAGTTTCTAACAGATTCAATGTGCTTTGTATATACAATTCTAATAACATATTGATATTCACTCTCTCCCTCTCTCCTTCCTTCCCTTCCTCCCCCTCTCCTTTCCACCCTCCTTCTATTTTTTTTTAAAAATTCAGATAACATATATTAAATTTACATTACATTAAAAGGCTTAACGCTTTGCAAAGTAAGAAGTTTAACAAGTAGAAAACAAAAGACCCTTGTTGAGTGGAAATATGGACAACAGCTATGCACAATAATTAAATTGAAAAATGTGCATTTCACTCATATCTAGTAAATTCTAAAGTAATCACAGATCATTAAAACTATAGTAGTATGACATTCTTAACCATTAGTTTCACAAAGGCATAAAACAAAGTTTTACAAAATTTTATTTGCAGCAATACTTTTACACATAGATATTTCTTTCTATTCTCTTCCTTATCTCCTTCCTCCCCCTCTTCCTCCTCCTCCTCCTTTTCTTCTTTTTAATTTTAGCTCCCACATATAAAGGAGAGCATGTGGTATTTGACTTTCTGGGTCCAGCTTATTTCACTCAATGATGTCCTTCAATGGCATCCATTTTGCTGCAAATAGTAGAATTTCATTTTTTTTTCTAGCTGAATAATATTCCATAGTGTTTGTATACCACATTTTTTTCATCCATTCATCTGATGATGGACAGCTTGGTTGATTCCAAATTTTGGCTATTGTGAATAGTGCTATAATCAACATGGTGGTTCAGGTATCTCTTTTACACATTGTGTCCAAGTCTTTTGGATATATACACAACGGCAGGATTGCTGGATCATAGGGCAAGTCAATTTCTAGTTTTTTAAGAAATCTCCACACTGTTTTCCACAGTGGTTGCACTAATTTACATTACCAGCAATAGTGTATGAGTGTTCTCATCTGTCTATACCTTTGCCAGCATGTGTACTCTCTGTGTAATATCCCAAATATCTCAGCAACCTAAAAAACTCAACAACAACAACAACCATTTCTAAAATCTTGGTAGGAAGTGGAGAAAAAGGGAGTGTTGATATGCAACTATTATTTTTTATTCAACATCAACTTTATTCCAAACACTTTGTTCAGTGCTCAATGTGTGCATCTATATAATAAATATACACACATACATATTTTTAAAAATTTAATTATATAATACTTAATTTAAATATACATATTTTTAAAAATTTGCCAACTGTAGAATGTAAGGTTTTTATTACTATGATATTAACCTAAGGGGAACTGCTTAGGAATGAAGAAAGTTTATTTTGGTTCATGGTTTCAGAGTTTACAGTCCAAGATAGGGTGGCCCAGTGGTCTGGGATTGGATGGTGGCAGTGGAAAGTGGGATATGTGCATAGGAAAGAGCTCATGCTGATCTGGGAAGCAGAGAGACTGGGTGATGCTTGTGCAGGTGGCCTCATAATTTGATCATGGGCTCCACAGTAGGAACCTAATCCTATCTAATCTCTTCTTATCGGCTCTATGTGCGGACACTGTAGCTTAGTAAAGTTACCTCAGAATCATGAAGATTTGACTTTTAAATACCTTTCTGATATGGGGAGCCAAATCGTGTTCAAAATGTAACACCAACTATGATTTCTATTTCAATTGATATAATGGTAAAGCTTGTTTTAAAAAATTCTAAATTTCATCTGCACCATACCAATTTCAGTAGTGCTAATACAGACTAGTATTTCGTCTAAATGAAAGTCATGCTTTCCAGGGTAATATGTAAGTACCCTCTGCGTCTGCACATATTGAATCAAAGTCTCCAGGCTTGGTAACCTAACTGATGACTAAATTTGGAGTAGGTGCTGGTAATTCTTGAGCGGATTTAAGTGGTCTACTTTTGTGTGGTTTTCACATGTCTGTAGATTCCTCGGTGAATGGTAAATTTCAAAAAAAGTAAGTTATACACTCAAAACCTAGCTCTATTGAGAAATGTAAACTTAAGTTCTTAATATTTCATTTACTTTTCCCTACTGGGGTTCAGTGACCTTCAAGAAAAGCAATTAATCAAGTACAATGTAATGTTTAATTTATAGAGAAATATACATTGGCCAAATAGCCTTTTAAAATTCAGAATTTTGTTGCTGAAATGACATGCTGCAATATGAAAATGTGTTACCTAACATCGAAAGTGGGGAATGAGTTGCATGTTTCTACTACACAGAACAATAAACTATTTTTTTAAAAGCAAGAGTAAACAGAGAATTCAGACTATCATCTGTCTATTCTACAACTAAAGACTGCCCTTCTGTTTCCTGCATATTTCATCCTCTGCTGGATTACTTCTCACATTTCTCATGGATCTCATCACCTAGTGGAACTTTGTACATCTTGGTGGTGAGGACACAAGTATGTCCAAAAGTGACCAGGGACAGGGTCTCCAAAAGCCTCCCCCATTACTAAGGAACATAATTGTCCCTAGATGCTTCCATTCAAATGTTCTTTACAGAATACCATTTGGGTTGTCCTTGAAAAGAATGGAAAAGATCAGACCTGAAGGTAGTTCATCTCTGGTTGTCTTTCAGCTTTAACCATGTTAAAGAGAAGACTGTTCACTGGCATACATGTTACTCAATGGAGATGATGTTAGGAACTGGACATAAATCTGGAAGTCTATGAAATTCCCCCAATTAGTTTGATGTAACTCTTAATAGTCATACATACAATAAAAATGTAGGACAGATTCTGAATGAGGTCAGGACGTTTCCAGGACAATGAGGCAAATCATTATCCTAATCCAGATGAACAATATGCCCAGCGGAAATAATAGATGTCAGGCAGGGCTGCAACGTGATTCTAAGAGATAGAGCATAAAGTAGCGGGAGTGGAAACCAGGGTATAATGGAAAGAGGTAGCAAAATCTTGTAGGCAAGTAACTAGCGGGTTCAAAGACTTAGATCCACTGATTTTGTCACTTGGGGCATTAATTCAACTGCGTTAAGCCTTAGTGTGCTTACTGGAAAAATAGGAATTATAATACTGACCTAGTATGTAGAACACTGCTGAAAAGTGTAATACCACACTTTCCTGATCATTATGTAAATGGAACCTACTTCTAGTCTACTCCAACGAACTAGTAGGAAATTTAATCTGAGCATTGTTGAAACTCCTGACACTTCCAGGTTTAGGATACAGAACATGTGAGAAGGTCCCCCTCATGTCTGGGTCTTATTTCAATTCACAGAACATTGTTGGTGTTTTTTTTTTTTTCTTTTTGCCAAATTCTTACATCAATTGAAAAAGACAATCTATTGCTTTTGAGCCAGAAAAAAAAAAAAAAAAAAAAAAAAAAACAGAGAATAATGGAAGAAGTCATCAAATTGGTTGGAGGAAATGCTATGTTTGGGGAAGGCCTGGCTTTGATTAAACTCAGAGACGATTCGCATATTATTCAGGACGTATGAGTCTGTGTGTCTTCGCTAGCCATGTCAGTGAGTCTTCCGATGTGAACATTCTCCTGTTAGTTGTCTTGAATTCTGTCTTCCTCTTCAGTTTTGTTTCTTAGAATTTCTGTTCATCCCCCTCTTTTCTTTGTTCATCTGAATCCCCTCTTCCTTCTGTCATCAGTCTCCTTAAACTAGCCATGATGTTCAGTGTGTTCTTTCATTTATTATACTTTTCATTAAGATTTATGTTCTCATTCTGAATTTTAAAAGGCTATTTGGCCAATGTATATTTCTCTATAAATTAAACATTATATTGTACTTGATTAATTGCTTTTCTTGAAGGTCACTGAACCCCAGTAGGGAAAAGAAAAGTTCTGGACTCAATGAATTTGATATATTTATATCACATGAATGATCAAAGACATGTTGCCAAACAAAAACTCTGACACCCTTCTATGAAGATAAAAATGGTTTCAAATTAATATATTATTTGTATGCAAAATGGGGCAGCCAGGGTTCTTGAAAACAGTTTATTTTCTTTCAATCCTGTTTACTCTGCTAATACACTGAGCAAACTCTTCTTTTTCTAGATAGTGCCAAGGTAAACTTTTGTTTAGCCTCTGTCTGCTTTTTCATGATTTTCTGAATTAATAAGGTTTATTAAGTTCCAAATAGATGCATAGTCTGGTGGAGAGTTGCTATCAGACCTAATTATGCCCCGCAACTGGGTTCTGAATGATCGCTTGACAAGTACTGGCTTTCTTTTTCTTTTGACAGGCAGAGTGGGCAGTGAGAGAGAGAGAGAGACAGAGAGAAAGGTCTTCATTTTCCGTAGGTTCACCCCACAATGGCCGCTCCGGCCAGCGCGCTGCACCGATCCGAAGCCAGGAGCCAGGTGCTTCTCCTGGTCTCCCATGCGGGTGCAGGGCCTAAGCACTTGGGCCATCCTCCACTGCACTCCCAGGCCACAGCAGAGAGCTGGACTGGAAGAGGAGCAACTGGGACAGAACCCGGCGCCCCGACTGGGACTAGAACCCGGGGTGCCGGTGCCGCAGGTGGAGTATTAGGCTAGTGAGCGGCGGCGTCGGCCAAGGTACTGGCTTTCTAAGCTTTATTCTTTGCAGGGTGTCATCAATCCTTGCTAATAACATGCATTTATTGATCAAGTTGCAAGAGATTCATCATTTGGGGGATACCTTAATTTTTGCTGCTGCCGCCACACACTTGTAGCGCCTGTCTGGAGGCAATTGCCCCTTTTCCTCTCTCCCTTCACCTCCACCTCCATATTGCCCAATGCATTGAACACCTCCCTGCAGGAGACTGAATAGAAGTCCCCAAAGGTTTCAGGTCTTCATCCTTAGAACATAAAAACGTATAAGAAAAAACTGTCTTTGAAGATATGTTTAATGATCTTGGCACGGGGAGATTATCCCAGATTTTCCATGTGGGCCTAAATGGAATCCTGTCTTCAAAACTGGGGCAGGGGAGATAAATTACCGTAAAACAAACTGGAGTGATGCAGCTGGGAGACAGGGAAGGCTGACTGCCACCAGACGCCAGAAGAGGCAAGAAAGATATTACGCCCTAAGGATTTCAGGAGCACAGCCCTGTTGACTTCTCGATGCCAGACCTCTGGCTTCCAGATCTGTCGGACAACACCTGTCTGTTTTAAATGATCAACCAAGTTTATTGTAAGTTATTATGTCGATTATGATGAACTAGCGAGCTCTCTTCTCCCTGTCTCCAGAGAATGTTCAAGCTAGACATACTCATCAGAAAGAGAAAAGAGCTTGGAATTTCAGCTGCTTTGAGTTCGTCTGCTCCATCTTGAAAAGGTGGCTATAAGAAAACACAGTCCTTTTCACACTAATCTCTCATGGCGGCTTTGTGCCAGTTTTGTCTATTCCTGCTCTTTGCAGGCTACAATTTCTACTCTCCTGCCAGCAGACATCTGGTTAGCTTTTGCCAATGAGGGCTACTGAAAGGCAGGAGGGCCCGGGCGGGCAGTGGATGATGGCCCAAGTGATTGGGCTCCCGTACCCGCATGGGAGACCAGGAGAAGCACCCAGCTCCTGGCTTCGGATCAGCACAGCGCCAGCCATGGCGGCCATTTGGGGAGTGAACCAATGGAAGGAAGACCTTTCTCTCTCTCTCTCTCTCTTTCTCTCTACCTGTCCAAAAAAAAAAAAAAAAAAAAAAAAAAAGGCAGGAGGAAGGGTAAAGCTCCTTTACCTTTGCCTGTGTTGGATGGTGCCTCTGTTCACAGCAGAAATGACAGTGGACAGTTGCAGATCCCCATGCAACTAGCACATTCCCTGGAGCAGAGCAGAGCAGGTGCCCCTGCCCCCAGCAGTCACCTGGGCCTGGCTTTGTCAGCAGCATGGAAGGTGGCTGGAACTCGTGGCATTCTGCACTGTTGAAGGAGCGTGGCCTCTGGATTCCTGCACAGCTGTAGTATGATGACTCCTACCGTAGCAGTGGCCTTGGCACCATGTTGATCATCGTCTTCGGGAAATATCATTTCCCCCGTTGATACTCCAGTCCTTGGGGGTGATCATGGCTTCCTGAGATTCTCAGTACAACTCCTTTGGGCGTTCCAACACTTCTGTCACTATTCCCCTATATAAAGTTCTGTTTAAAATACCTGTGACAGAAACTGACCATGCAAGGAACAGAATTTTCTTTTTATTTTTAAAGGTTTTATTTACTCACTTGAAAGTCACACTTAGAGAGAAAAAGAGAAAAAGAGAAAGAGAGAATCTTCCATCTGCTGTTTCACACTCCACATAACTGCAATGGCCAGGGCTGGGCCAGGCCGAAGTCAGGTTCCCAGAGCATCATACAGGTCTCCCACGTGGGTGACAAGGGCCCAAGTACTTGGGCAAACTCCTGCTGCTTTTCCCAGACCATTTTCAGGGAGCTGGCTAGAAAGTGGAGACTCCAGCTGGGACTCAAACTGGCTGCCCATTTGGGATGCTGGAGTCGCAGGTGGCTGCTTTACCCACTACTCCATGATGCCAGCCCCAAACAGAATTTTCTTAGGTTATGGCACATGACTTTATTTTATCACAATGGTAATGAAATAATGGATATCTATCCCTATGTTAAAAGGCAATTATTTGGATATTATTTGTAAAATTCTTCCTTTACCTTAATAAGTTAATTAGATCGGCTTATCTTTCAACTTAACCTTAATTTATTCTTTAATTCACTCTTCACTCATATATTAATAAGATCATTTTTAGTATTCATTTATTAATACTTTCAAACACTCATGGTCACTATAAGGCATCTATTGTGGGGAGCAACTGGGAGCAACTCGGACTAGACTAAGTTACTGGAATTAAGACTTATTCTATGCATCTGCTCTCCCACAATATGGCTCTGGGAGAGGAGCAAACAGCTTCTACCCAGCTGCCTCTCACCAACTTGACAAGCTGCAGGAGCTGCTCCTGATTGGAGGAGAGCAGCGTACTCGGCGTGTGGGTAGCAGAGTTGGGATTGGCGGAAGAGGACTATAAAGGAGGAGAGAGACAACATGCACCAGGAACACCTGAGGAACATCTGAGCAGCCCCCGAGAGAGCCGGCCGGCGGTGTGCCGCTCCCCCGCGGAAGTGGGGAAAGTGGCAGGGGGAACTGCCCTTCCACGGAGGTGGAAGGGTCGGTAGCCAACCCGGGAAGAACCAGCAGCAAACCCGGGGAGGGCCGAGCAGACGAAAGAACAACGCAGGGTCCTGTGTGGTTCCTCCACGAAGAGGGGGAGCGACAATCTATGCTAGGAACTAGTTACTTAACTTGTAACATTTCCCTCTCTGATATTGTTTTCCTTTGCTTATTACTTTATAACAGTCTAGCAGGTATAATATACAGAAGTGGTTTATATTAACTCAAAAAATAAAAATTGTATCACTTGAAACCCACTGAGTACTATTGAGTTTTGTTATATTTACAAGGGAGTATAAAATAGTTTTGTTTTTTATGTCAATAATATCTTTATATTTTTCAAAATCATAGAGTTTTAATGTTAGAGGATCATGTTTCAGCTAAAAGCTAAAGTACTTTGGCAACTGCTTCTTATGTGGAGTTCATATATCCATGAAACTGAAGACATCGCTACTTGTGCATTTCCTTTATTATGTGGTAAGGTGACATTATTTGAATCCTTAAGAACTACAGATTGGCAAAACATTCTTTAAAGCACGATGACAAATTGTGAGGCAAGACTAGAATTATCGGGAAACTACCACTTTCACTCATTTGACTATTATTTATTAACATTACTGGGAGGGAGGAAAAATAAAGACATTTTCTTTAATGAAAATGTTTGCAATCTGGTAACTTTAAGAATTTCATCCTGTAAATCAATAGAAAAAGTTGTCCACATAATAAACAGATCTTGTTTTCATTTTGATTTTATGATTTCCATTAGAGAAACGTTTTTAAACATGAACTCAAATTACCCTTTGCCTGTATTTTCTACTTTTTTCTGTTGGCTTCTGCTGTTGTGTCTTCTTCAAGCATTTTCTCAGAGAAAATGAGAAAAGGCCCTACATACAGTGAATTCATTATGTAAAATACTGAACTATCAATGATTCTAAGATGCACAGTCCTTAGCGTGAGTGTTCTTATGACTTTTGGGGTTATCTGTTGTTAGGGGTATAACAAGGGAGCTCCTCATAGGAGTCAATCTTAAGGGAAGAAGAATGTTGGAGAGGTGGGCTTGAGGCTGATGACAGCACAAATGCTTCTCTCTGGGTCCTGATGTGAAATTGTTCAGAATACCTGAGCGTGGAGAGGTGTGTATCCACTCACGGTGCAGTTGTGGAACTGTGTCAGGTGGATGTCCTATAAGAAACCTTAGGGTTAACTCTGGCCCACCTGGGACTACTTGGCAGGTATTCCTTTCACTGCTTCTCTTTTCCATCATTGCGGAACTTCAAGGAAAATCCTGGTGGAGTGTGGCATATCTGATGCCTGTGATTATGTGGTAAGAGGAAAGCAACATCTCTTCTCTTGAAATGGAGTGTGGGCAAACAGAGCAATATCAACCCCAAGGAAAGGTGGCTATGCCCCTCAGAAACCTGTCTCCTAAGGAATGCCATACTGGGGAAATAGCAATAGTTGGGCAGTCCAAACTCTGCTGTTCAAGCTTGTGGGGGGCTTATGTCATTGAAATGTTTTCCTTACAGAAACACTGCCTAAAAGAAAGGTTGCTGATGAGAGGCCAAGGCACTGAATGACATCTATGTCTCCACTTCCTTGGTATTTGCCTTCTAGTTTAGTGGACAAGGAATGTGGCGTGGTTACACAATATGAGAGCAAGACCCAAGTCCCTGCCCCTTATTCATTAGCTTTTAACATTGGACTCATAAAATCACTGACCCTTAGTTCTGCCAGAAAAATGAGAAGATTCCATCTAATTCATTCAAATAGCATTCACAGCTTCTGCAATGACTTTGTGTTCAGCTTTAATCTCAAAATATACTTTGTTATTTTAAAATTTTTAATTTTATTTGAGAGGCAGAGAGAGACAGACTGAGCTATTACTTTGAATTGCTGGTTCATTTCCCAAATTCCTGGGGCTGGACTGGACTAGGCTGAAACCAAGAGTTGACAACTCCACCTGCATCTCTTGCAAGGGGGGCAAAGACACAAGCATTTGAGCCATCACCTGCTAACTCCCAGAATGTGCATTGGCAGGAAGCTGGAATCATAAGATGGAGCTGAGACCTGAACCCAGCCGCTCTAATATGGGAAGTGGGCAGTCCAACTCCATGGCCAAAATTTACTTCAGTTGACGCCAGCTTATTAGCATCAGCAGAGCAGTCTGGGGAAAGGGTGGTAAGGACTGATGGTTTATGCTGGTTCTTCACATTGTTCTGTGGTTTGTAAATTCTCTACAGAATACTGAGAGCTACCCAATGAGAATATCTTACAGTGAAGCCTGGATTTCTAGTATTTTTTTCTTTCTTTGCAAAGCAACCTTAGGGTATTCCATTTGTTCTCTCTTGGCCACAGTTGAGAACCAATGAACTAAATTGATGCATTGAAAAGCTGTGTGCCACAATCAACATCAAAATACATTAATCTGACATTAGCTTTTGAGATATTACTGGGTTTAAAGTGTTGTATCTAATATGTGACACATATAATTGATCAATAACTTTTCTTCTATTTCTTAAGAAGGAATGACAAACTTCTCCAACAATCTGGAATTTTATTCCATCCATATACATGCATAGTAACAACATTTGTTGAGAAATTATTTCTATCAGAAGTAGAACATTATCTTTGTGATCACCAGGTGCAGTATTGCTACTCTTATATTTAAATAGATCTTATATATGAATTAAATTCATACTTGCAGCATTGAGTTTAGGGTTTCGATTTAGACTGTGCCTTTCAAAAGATAAAACTGATTAATACTACCTCATTACTTACAATACTGCTTCCAGTAATTTTGTTCATTCTTTATAAAGTATTGCATTTAACAGCAAAGGTTTAAAAATTGAGACAGAGCTGCATCAGCGAAAGAAAATACAAGTACTATACAAGAAAAAAATTGCCATCTTCATTTAACATACATGATTAAGATTAAGAAAATGGACAGAAACATACAGCTACATACAAATGCAAAGCCTAATGACTAAGAGACTGTATCTGCTAAAATATAAAGTGCAAACGGAGCCTGATTATCCAAGAATTGACATCTTAAGGCGAACTTACAGCATGTGTATTTAGAACATCTTTGCAAGTTATATTTTAGCATATACATACATCTGCAACAGCATATAATAAAAAATCAAGATACACAAGTGCTTTTGAAGCTATTTCTAAAATGCTTTTCTGTATCGTTTGTGACTATTTTCTTTAAAAGCTACTATACAGTGCAAACCATATGTGCTACACAATAACTATACAATAACATTACAAATGACTTTAATATAAAGTTTTTAAATAAAAAATAACATAACCACAGCTATGAATACTGCTGGTAAAATAAATTAATTTCTTTTTGAAAATGGCACCAATAATACACCTTACTAATGGACTGTAATGAAATTACACCTTAAGTCTTCAACTCAGTCTTAATGAATTGTCTCCTGATTGCCCAGATGTAATTCCAATAGCTTTTTCTGTTTTCTGTTTTTATTTTTCTGGACTGGTTAGAACAACATACTAAACACTGGTACCAAAGGTGACTGATGTTCATTTATTTAGGCAGTTCATTTGACATGTTCCGCTGCATGTGACGAGCAGTAAAACTTCTTGTGAGTTATAAAGTTTGAAAGGTTGTTGAACTGGATATCACAGAGCCGGCAGTACTTCCCACTGGTGGGAGCCTGGCTGGAGCCATTTACACCCTTTGCTAGGCTAGACAACTGTTCCTCTGCCGAGGGGATTCCTGGAGAGACATTCTCATTTGCAGCTAATGGGGTCTCCGAGATCCACGCTGGCGATTTTTGGCCGTCTTCATGCTGAGGGTTCTGGGAAATGTTCTCTTGCTGCGGGTTGGTGGCAGGTCTCTCCTCTTGTTTCAGGCCACCATTCACTATGACCATGCCTCTGTTTTTGGGCAACAATGGCAGAGAATCTTTCTTCTGCACAGCACACCCGTTGGAGGAAGCCTGGCCTTTTGGAGATTCGTTTTCCGTATTTGTGCTTTGCTCTATGTCAGTGTTATGGATGACAAGAGAACCGGAAATATAATCGCTTGGCTTGATGCCATAATATGGAGAAAGCTGGTCGGCTCCTTTTGCTTTCTTTATTGCTCCAGGGTAAAGGCATTGTGGAAGAAACAAATGTTTGTTTTCTTCTTTTGTCGCAATGAGCTGAGCGGCCTCACTGAAGACTTTCAGGCCCTGCAGGGTCGCTAAATGGGATGAAAATAAGTTGCCATTGGGGGAAGGCTGCTTCAGGTTCCCATTTTTCTCACATTTTATTATGCTTCTCTCGTAGCTGACATCAGGGCTGTTTCGTTCACTCTCTGGGTTCGGAAACACTTTGCCATCCAGTTGCCCCAAGTCAGTACGTTGGTGGGCCGTGACCGGGCAGAAATTCTGCTTGTGGGCCAGGTAGTTTTCTACCTTATTGAAGCTGATCTTACACACAGTGCACTCGTGATAGTCCAGTAGCCTTTTGGGCGACGTGGTTGTCCGCTCAGACTGGGATAAACACTTTTTGCTGAGATCTATGGGCACATCCATCTCTAGGCAGGAAACGCTGGAATGAGTAGTGTCACATTTGGAAACCGGAACACATTTGTTGATCGTCAGGGAAGTTTCCAAGTGTTTGGAGACAATGCCTGGAAAGATTTCACATCTTGGGTGGTAGCATTCTGCCAGCCCTTCGGCGGGTTCTTGAGTGGACGTACAGGGATTGCTGAGGTTGGCTACGTCGAGAAACCGCTGCTGGACCAGCGGAGGCCTTTGTTCCTGTTCGGGTAGGCACATCTCGTACATCTTCCTCCGCTTGCGTGTGCGCATGGTTCTCTGCATGGCAGGCACTTTGTTGGAAGCAGACCTCTTTAGCGGAGGGTCATGGCGGGTAGCACAGTAATACTGTTTGTGGACCATGTATGTTTCGTGCCGGCTGAAGGTAATGTTGCAAGCTTCACAGGTAGTCTTATTTGGGTCACTTTCCCCGTCTACTAAGGGGGGGACACTGGGATTTTTTACGTCAACAGGTTTGCCATTAATTTTATCATCATTGCCGTTGGAAGTGGAGAGCTTCTTCGCTTGACCAGAAAAGTCCTTGTCATGGCCCTTCCCATTTGGCCCAATTAAATCTAAAACGGAGGAGGAATTGATGCAGGATGTTTGGAGAAGGGGACTCTCAGGATCGGCAGAGTGGGCAGCTGGGTTCAGAAGGCTTATGGAGGTCTGGCCAGTGTTGGGACTCACAGCTTCAGGCATCTTTTCCGAAACGCCAGGGAACTCTGGGGACTTGGCCATCTGCTGCCATCGGCTGCTACAATAATGTTTTTTGTGTACCAGATAATTATCCAAATTATTGAATGTTATGTTACACTCAAAACAAGTAGCTCCTTTAGGCATCAGGGGGCTATAAATTACAGGAGGGTAGCTACTGCTTCCATGCCTCAGTCGCCGATGTACCAGTTCAGACATCTTGGCTAAGATCTCTGAAGCTTGGGGGACCACTGTGATATCTTGGGGGAAAGCAAACTGAGATAGGAAAGGACCCACAGGGAAAGAAGGCCCAATAGTGGGCTGAACTGGAGATGAGGCAAGTCTTGGGCTTGAGGGCTCAGACTTTATTTTCGTGTAAGAAAAGCTTTGTTTATTTGTCGTAGGCTGCACCTCTGGTCTCTGGTTAGTGAGGAAGAGTTGAGTCTTTTTCTCACACTTGTCCAGCTCCGTGTCAGAGCTTGCGTCTTTAGTCTGCATGGCCTTTTGGCTCTGGGGGAGCTCACTTCTAGCCAATAAATCTGTGGCAGGCTGTAAGCCGTCTTCGGTTCCACTTGGGGAGTGTTCCATGTCAGTTTCTCTGGGGAGTTTGCCACTAGGAACGTGGAGCTCCTGGTGCTGCAACAGCTCCCTCTGAGTCTGGAAGCCAAAGTGGCAGTGGCTACATCGGAAGGCAGCTTGAGTGAGATGGGAGAACAAATGTTGATGAAAGTTGATCACAGAATCAGCAGTGTAGCTACAGACGGTGCATTTTAGACTAGCACCGGGGGGAAGGAATTCTTCCATTTTCACTCCTGGGGAGACACACAAAATAAGAACACTGAGAACCACATGTGTTGGCTTTCTAATGGTAAGAATCTTTACTCATGACCTAATGTCTTCAATACAAAAGGAATGGAGTGAAATCTTTCAGAATTTCCTTTGTGATATTAATTTTTTTCCATGAAGAGGTTTGGTCATATGTGATCATAGTAAGAATGCTTTATACTTTCTAATATAATGGCATGAGCATAATAGCATCAAAAGTCTCATTGGCATTACCTACAGTATACAAGTGAGAAAATAAATTTGAGGAGGCTAAAATAATGGATTATGATAAGAAAGTTATTAAGTGATGGAGCCATGCCTAAGTCTCAGATTTTATAATTTTTAAACCAATAACCTTCCTACTAATACACTTTGTTGTGCATTATCAAGAAGTGAGCATTCAATAAAGTACTATTAAAAACCTGTGTGCAAATCAACTCTAAGTACACTTATATGTAGTTTTTATTCAAAAGATTACAAGTAGGAACCATTTTATAAAATATTTCATAATATCCTAATTTATCTTTGGTATAAATCTAGAATTTTATTGGTTGATTTTGCTGAATATGGTTTATCTCTATCCAGGGCTGATATTTGGCTGGTAGATACCAGTGTACTACAAAAGTCATTTCAGACTGGCATCCATGCTCATTGATCATGGTTTTTAGTCACTTATTAAATATTTTTGAAGCTCACCAATGACTATGGCATTTAAGTTGTCACAAAAGTCAACTCTGGTTCCATTTGTTAGCATTCAGTCAAATCAGGCTTGGCTCATCTCTCTGTACTCTACACTAAAATGAGAATTGCCTTTTATATTTATAAGCTGAAAACATGGCAGAGGTATTCAGTCATGTTGTGACAAAAGGGGACTTCCCATCTGTCTCCTTCTCTCTTAACCAACCCAACACTCATTTTCCCAGTTAGCTAACAGGACCTCTCTCTCTCTGTCTCCAGTCTTTTTGTCTTGTGCATGACATTACTCACCATCTGAGACAACCAAGTTGTTTCTGCTTCCCCTGCTTTATCCCCTATGAAAGACAGCTCATTTTTAGCAAAAGGGGAGTGGATGAGTAGAAAGGAAATTACCTCCTCTATTAGGTTAAGAAACAAAAAATTTTACTAAAGCATTGGAAGTTGGAAACAGTTTTCAAAACCTCAACATCTATTTCAGTTTTTAAATTGTTTAACCCAGGGGCCGGCACTGAAGTTAGTAGGCTAAGCCTCTGCCTGTGGCACCGGTATCCCATATGGACACTGGTTCTAGTCCCAGATGCTCAACTTCCAATCCAGCTCCCTGCTAATGTACTTGGGAAAGCAATGGAAGATTGCCCAAGTGCTTGGGCCCTGCACCCACATGGGAGATCCAAAAGGAGCTCCTGGCTCCTGGCTTCCAATTGGCCCAGCTCCTGCCGTTGGGGCCATTTGGGGAGTGAGCCAGCAGATGGGAGAACTTTCTCTTTGTCTCTCCCTCTCTCTGTATGTAACTTTACTTCTCAAATAATTAAATAAAGTCTTTAAGAAAAAATAAATTGTTTAATCCAGTCAAGAAAAACTAAGGAACTCATCCAGAGGTGTTACAATTTTTGTATTATTGATATTGAAGAAATCTGATTGCTAAGCCCTGGCTTGCTCTATCCAAGAATGTACCTAAAATATTTAAAGTTAATATTACTCTGTACATTGGACTAACTTTAATTTTTTTCGGAATTGTTATAAGATGGAAACTAACAACACTGGGCATACAATTCCATAATAAATGGGGATAGATGCCACCTTGCTATTAAGATAGGGCTCAAAAAATAAATGTTTGTGATTTTCAGCCTAGTTTTTCTTAAGGAATTTTTGACTATATTACTAAAAGTAGTTTTATGTAATTAAAATCAACTAAGATATTATGATGCACACTGTGGAAGTCAAGACAATTTTCTAGATCCATATTTGAAGGTTAATTTCCCAGAAGTGTGATTTTAATTGGATCTATGAAAATAACAGCTTTATTTCATACAGCAAATACTTATTTTTATGCACCTACTATTTCTTCTCTACCATATGGGAAACACTATAGTTAGTTTCAAAAGATCACTTTACACTTAAAGTAATGAATATTAATGACAATATACAAAAAGAAATGAGACTTTCTTTCAAAAATGATGCTGTTTTCCCTCAGTTGAAAACAAAGGAATTGAGCATTATAGATCTTAGAAAACACTCCAGAACCAAGCCCTTTGCATAAAATATGCAAGATATATAACATTGGTTGGTCCATGTTTGAGTCTGATTTTATAGACACGGATGTATATATGTATAAAAGTACTTCAAAACAATTTTTGGATAAATGGAATTAAAATATTTGAAATCCATAGAGTTTTGGTCATAATATGCATTTTGATGAACTGTTTGAAGATGGTTCATATGTATGGATTTCAAATCCTTTTTTTTTTGGGGGGGGGGTTCTAAAATAAACTTATCCTTTAATGTACTTTACCACTTTACCCGAAAAGTCTTCAGGTACTCTCTTACATATGTATTCATATATAGAAAATAGAGTCTCCTAAAGCAAGAGAAGAAACAGAAGAGGCCCTTACCACTGTGCGAATTCAGGTGCATTTCTAGAGCTCGGGCATTTGAAAAGCTCTTGGTGCATTGCGGAAAGGGGCACAGGCTGGATATCTGATGAGCACTGTCCTCACTTTCTTCTGCCACTGGAGCAGCTTCCCTCTGTCTCCCACTGCAATAGTACATCAAATGGGCTTGCAGATTCCGCTCACTCCGATACCAGATGCCACATGACTTGCAAGGGAATATATCCTCTGCAGGCAAAAACACAGACACATTAGATGCTATTCATACGAAGCCAACCATGGGCAAAGTAGCATTTAGTTCAGCTGCCTCACAGCCTGCTCTCAGGTTCTGAATTATGGAGTCAGAAAGTGTTGAGTGCTGGTCTTTTAAAGCAATGCTACACTGTGCAATTTAACTTCCCATGGATTCTTTAGAAAGTCATTCTATATGAGACTTTAGCATTAAAACCACAAAATTAAATATAATTTATTTTAACTTATATTTATGTCTGAAAAATATGCATTTATAGAAAGGGATTTAAACAGGTTTATATGACTGGCTGGAAGGTAAGGATGTAATGGCTAGACTAAAGTCAGTGCTGATGTCAATCACTGTCATTATTTTTTGGTGTCATAAGTTAATTACAAAGTGACTATGGTGTGCCAGACTCTATGTTGGCTTGGGTTGGGTGTGAAATAATTGGCCCAGCTATTGGAAAGACCAAATAGTTGATATTAATGAAGCATTGGTCCTCTGGGATTGATGAACTAGTGATCAGATGATCATACTATGGCCTGCTGACTGCCCTGATGGAAGAATCGGTGTGTGCTGCGGTAAGGGGTAGAGATGCTTACAGGGCTGGTGGGCTTAGAGAAGGGCTTCCAGTGGTGATGAAGAGAGAGGGGATGCCTGAACTGAGGTGTGACAGGTGGCATTAAGCCAGTCTGGGGCAGAGACTGACCAAGGGGACAGCCCAGGGGTATTCGCAGGAGGGTGAGAGGGGCATTGGGTGAAGGTTGGGAGGCTTTCATGTGATGGGGGTGATGAGGATGATGGGGCTGGGAGAAAAAGGGTTGTGGTAGATAGGGTTGGACTATGAAAGACCTTACCTCGCTTAAGAAACTGAGATTTTCTTGTCTCAATGTTTATGGAGAATCACTGCATCATTTAAACAAGAGACCAGCAGAAGCAGATACAGAATCAAGGTAATAAATTTAGAAGACTTTTGACTATAAGGAATCAATTGTAGTAATGTAAGTGAAATATGACAAGGTTTGATTCATCACCCATAGTCACTCATATTGATTAAGTCATGCTGTGATGAATAATTTAATTCTTATGTCTTCACTCATGGAAAATTTCCTTGTGTATGGGTTTTTGTTTTCCCTCATCCATTTAAAGGTGGGAAAACTAGATTTGAGTAACTTGCCCATATAAGTAGTTAAATGGGGGTTGGAATCTGGTCATAAGCAGTCTTTCCTAATGCCTCAATAGCAAGAGTGGCAGAGATGAAGAAAAATTATAGTGAAGAGGCAGAACTGACCAAGAGAGGTGACCAGCACTTTGCAATTAGATGCTAGAGCAGATGGATAAAGTCGCATTTGGTGCCTAGGCTTCTGGACAGTGTTTCTGTGTGTCATGGTTTCATTCGTCTACACAGGGAACAGAGAGAACCGAGGGGTGATGCCTCAGGCTTGGGCTCATCCAGGGTGATCAAAGCCAATACTGTAATTCTGTGGAGAAGGAAGGCACCATCCAGAGGGTGGCAGCACTGTAAAGTGGGACAAAGGCAGGAAAACAGGGCCTGTGGTCAGGTCACATTAGATAGGTGGGATTTGCTGTTTCTGTATGAAATGCAGAGGGACAGGGGAAAGTGGCTGCAGAGGTGAGATGCTCTGCAGAGGTAGCTTGTGAACGGTTAAGCCCCGCTACTTAGATGACACTGGGAGCTCGTGTAAAAGGACATGAAGAGAAACCCAGGAACCAAATCTAGTGAGTGGGAAGTAAAGGCAACAAGTTCAAGACAGTTTTAAAAGGGGAGGGTTGCGGGTGGGAGGGAAGTTATGGGGGGGGGGAGCCATTGTAATCCATAAGCTGTACTTTGGAAATTTATATTCATTAAATAAAAGTTAAAAAAATTTTAAAAAAGTCAAAAAAAAACTGTACCTATGAAATACATGAAATCTGTTCTCTTTATATTAATAAAATTAACAAAAATTAAATTATCAAATAACCTTAAAAAAAATTTCTGATGCATACACTATGACTGTCTATTATCTTCCTACCAAGTTAATTACATTTATGGTATTCACAAGGCTATGCAGTTTAGTAAAGTGTCCATTTCAGCAGGAAGAGTTTACTGGTCAGTTTCAGATTGAAAGCAAAATTCTATCCATCTATGCTGAACTCCTCGAAGTTAATCACTGTATTGCTGCATAAAGCAAACAGGGTATACCCTCAAATGTAATCAGCAGTCATAAACTGCAACTCTATAACAATACACGGAACTCCTGGAGTTCTTCATAATAAAATCCTTTGGCCTGAAATTCAAGTTAGGCCCATGTTATTTCAACTTATCACTGGAATCACAGTAAAGATTCAATGAAGAAAATAGCTACAGTTACATTAAGGAAATCCAATAACATTAGCTTATATTATATTAGAATTACTTGATCCACTGGTTGAATACATAGTAATTTTCAGAATCTCCTCAGAATTCCTTTAAAGGAAGCTGTTACAGCAAGAAAATAATTATTGTTGAATATTTTAATGACTTTAATATCAAAACACCGTTGTTATATTTAGGCTTCTCCCCTGCATCTTTCTGAGGTCCAGGAATTGTGAGGGACATTTTGACCAAACATGATTCTTGCTTACTTACTAACTAAAGAATCTATTCTCCCATGACAATGAGGCTGCTGCTCTATTTTCTCAGCATTATAGGAGAGCAGATCTATATGGAACGCAGCTCTTGGGATCCCTAGACCATTTATTGTCTCTCAAATAAAGTGTCCTTGTGTGTACAAGGAACAGAAACTATTTCAAGACTAACTTTAAAATAAAGTCACAAAGATAAATTTTCTGGGGCATATTTAAGAATTCTGCATATATTCTATGACTATATGTGCTTTCCTTTCTTTTCGCTCCTTTCTTCTTTGTTATTAGCAGAAGTCTTGATTTAGTAATGCTATACTTCCTTTTCATTAGCATGTCTCATCAAAATTTAATTTTATATTCTTTTTTTTTCAAGTTTTTTTACTCAATGGCCCTTAAAGGATACCAAAATCAATCCACTACAAAAGCTTCAGTGAAAGCCGCTGGGTTTCTCATAGTCCAGTGGCTTAAAGTATCGTTCATGCAGTTTAGAATGCCAGTGTGTGTGTGTGTGTGTGTGAGAGACATACAGACAGACAGACAGAGACAGAGAGACAGAGAGAAAAATTTAGGAATCCAAATTGAAATGACTGACTTTAAGTTTTCTTTCTATACTCCCATAAGCAGCAATCTTATACACACATATTTAAAGTTAGAGAAGATAAAACAAAGCTACAACACTAGAGAAGAAGGTCTGCCCCTGGTTGCCTGTCAGCAGTCATTTCCTCCCATAAATACCCATCACTGCTACAGAGCTGGGCTACAGCACCCGGCACTTACTATTGACAATAGCTGTAGGTAAAATAGAAGCCATGGCAGCTTGCTGAGGAAGCAGCTGAATTGAGTCCAGCAGGCGCGCTGGGTACATCCCTTCTGTGAGAGTCCTCTGGCTGGCAGCTTGTAGCCTGGAGTCAAAATCTACCACAAAGGCAATTAGCTCTTCACCCTCAGAGATGGCCTTCGTTGTCGTGCACCAAAGCTGACCCCCTAGTAAGAAGAAAAAAGAAAGAGAATGATAGAAATGACACAGAATGCTCAAGCCTGTTGTACGCGCCACTGATGTCAACAGTGCCTTCTCAGTTTGTTCATCAGTGTTTCGCTGGGTGGAGTGTTTGATCAAGGCAACAGCTGCGCTCCTCTTCTTGTCTATGTGGGAAACTACTCTTGTCACTCAATGAAGTGCTTAGTGACCAAGAAGAAGAGAAGACTAAGAACCAAGAAGAGGTCATATATGGAGAGATCACTGTCAACTGTTTGCCATCTGTGGGTTTCCTGAATCATGCACATGACTGTATGATACAGTGCCCAAAACCTGCAGTATAGGCTCTCAGCGGCACAGATGAATTTCAGGTGAGCTTTGCAGGTGCTTTTTCTGTATCCTGGTTCACTATTTATTTATTTATTTGAAAGGCAGAGCAACAGCAGGAGAGATATTTTCCATTTGCAGTTTCACTCCCTAGATGCACACAATAGCCAGGGCTAGGCTAGGCCAAAGCCAGGAGCCAGGAGCCACCAATGGGTGATAGGTACTCACAAACTAGAGCTACCATTTTCTACCTTCCAAGGTGCCCGTCCAGGAAGCTGGACTGCAAGTGGAGGCCCTCTATCCCAAATACCCCAATTTGGAATGTGGGCATCTCCACTCATGGCTCAACTCTGCCACACTGCCTGCCACTCTTCCTGTACCTCAAGGAACAAGATATTCTTCCTTCTGTCTCTTTCAACCTCCTTACCTTTTTCTCTCTCCTTCCTTTCCTAACCCATGTGACTGTCTCAACACCAGATATCTCAGACTATAAAACAAGTCAAAACAAAAAGGTTCCTAAAATGTAGGAAGTTAAAATGAAATTCCAGGTTGTTTTACTCTCCCTCCCCATGTCTGCTGCCTTTTTAAATTTTTTTTTAATTTTCACAGAATGATCTTTACATGTATAATATTCTCTATAATGTAGCTTCTTTATCTCCATTTACCCTGATTGAACTTCCTGAAAAGAAGATATGCCAAAGATCCTTTTCAAAAAGGCTTATTTAAATAAAGATTTGTTTAAATGAAAGGAACCCTTTCTTCAAACACTAAGATACACTCTGGCTCTGCACTTCAAATGATCATGTGTGGTGCATTAAAAAGAAAAATTAACTATGCAAGTACATCTTCTAATGTATTGGAATGTGATAGTGAATGCTCATTTATTTAACATGTTTAGACAGGCAAAGCACTTATATTTTGTTATCTACACTCTCAGGCCTAGATATGTATCCTATACAGTTATTTCTGAAATAATGTGGCATAGTTGATATGTTATAAAGCCTTTTTTATGTGTATACATTGTAAGGCTGTATATTATACTCATTAAGCAAGCAAAAATTGTACCCATATTGATAAGTAATATTGCTCTGTTTATCTTTCAGCATAACTGTCTTTTCAACTGCACTTCATTTTTTCCATCCTTAGAGATCACGGATTTTAAACAACTTGTGGTAAAAATCTGGTGGAAAAGATAACAAGAGCATATGATATGGCAGAATTGTACAGAAGAATCAGGACATTGTTTTAGAGGAACCATGGGCAATTCATTAAACCAGCTGATTACGTTTTAAAGGTATGCAAACAAAACACAATTCATGAGAGCACATATTTGTGAGCAAATAAAACTAAGATTACAGACTTCAAATTTGTGAGAAAGTTTCAAAGTTTCAAATGCACAAATATACTGAAATCCTTTTCTTTCCATGCTGACAATGATTATCTAAAAGTATGCACATTTCCCACAGCTGAGTATGACAGATTCACTCTGGCTTTGACTCATGTGTTTTTAAATAATAGCAACGAAGCTGTGTCACTGTGGGCTCACTTGGGAATCACGGTGTGAGTGGTGCTACCTCAGTGGAAGCCATCTTCTCCCTGGAAGGCTTCTAGGCCTTTTCACCTGCTTTGCCTCCACCGATGTGCACACAGGGACACACCGCTTACAGTGTAGACAAGGTGGTCGTTTCAGCACCTTGTCTGTCCTCTGGGATACAGTGTATTAGGTGAGTCCGTGTAATCAGGAGGTGATGAGGGCAAAGCAGAAACCCCAATTCAGGTGTCATTCATAGCAATGTCTATCCAAGTCACTGGATTTTAGTGATATAATTTACATGACTGCTATACCCAGGTATGAGTAACTTTCACCAAAGTTAGGAAAGGGTTTAGACCCAGGTACCTAGGAGAAATAGAGATTATAAAGAAGTTCCCCCTCAGAGATAATCTTTATCCCTGCAGTGAACTAAGTAGCAGCATATGACTCAGAGTAATTGTGCTCAAATTTTGAACCAAATAATCCAATGAATAAACACATAAACTCAAAAATATTGAGTACAAATAAAAGTGAACAAAAAATCACTTTCCTATAATGCTAATACAGATCTGTGTTTCCAGACATACCCAATAATGTTTGCTTCATACTTTTACTTCTTTATCATTTAATCTTATTTTACGGTTTAATCAGAATGTATTTAAAAGGCTGAATTAGTCTAAAAATATGCTGGATAGAGTTGATAAGGAGTTCAATTATCTTAGGATTTAATCATCTTTCAAATAAGTCATCCATTCATCAGCTATTCAATGAACTCTCCACTGTGTATCCGGCTGGATGCAACTGTTTCACCCCTATGGCTTCACACACAAGTATACAATTAGGACGCAAACATATGACAAATATATTACAATACCACATTAATGTGTCATCCCCTAGAGACACATTAGGGGTGATGTGAGAGGAGAAACTGGCACTTTGTGGGGAGTTGGACAAGCCATTTATTTCATTGGCTCAGGAAGAATAAATGGAGGCAAAATAACAAAATTATGCACAGGAGGGACCTGGCAGGCACATCGTCATTGTTTGGGAAATAAGCATGTGTGTAAGTACAGCAAACCTGGAGTTTTGGGGTGTGTTAGGGGCAGTGGTATACTGGAGTCAGCCTGTTTGTGTCAGGAGTGTGGTATGTTAGTTATGTTTTCAGGAATTTTGTGTGCTACTTGATATTATACTGGTGGCTTGAGGTCACCTATGGTGAGAGTATATGGTATTTGTCATAGAAACAAAAAAAATTAAAGCAGGATGAGAGTTTTGAATGCAACATAAAAACAAATGTTTTTGGCTTATGGTTGGGAGACACTATGTATTTATTTGAATGAATGAATACATTTTTGACATGGTTTTCACCTCACTCTGCTCTGGAATAGACAGTAAATTGAATGGGTAAGAAATGTCACATGACAGCCATTAGGAGGCTACTGCACTAAGATAACTGTAAGAAGTATAAATTATGAGGGAGAAAAGAGGCAGATTCCAGAGGCAGGGCTGAGAGAAGGCTGGCTGCTTTCATGGCAACAGTAAGAGAAAGGAAGCTATTGAAATGACACAAAGGCTTCTGGCTGGGGAACCATGTGGTGGCAATGCCATTAACTAGCAAATACAGCTAGGTATTAATAGTTGGGATTGTACAGACATCAAACATGGACAATTACTATCAATTAGGAGATCTTCTCTTGTCCTGGTAGGGTATGTGGCTATCTATTTTAATTTTGTCAATTAGTCTATGAACTACTATACTCTACTTCAGTTTCAAGTGGAGAAAACCAAAGCTTGGAGAGGTTAACTAACTTTCCCAGAGCGGCACATATGGCCAGTGGCAGCACCATGACTTAGACTTTAGTCTGTCCATCGCCAAAGTCCGAGAGAGAGAGAGAGAGAGAGAGAGAGATGTATGTGCCTACATGGAAATAATGAGTTCTGTTTTGAAAATGTAAAGTTTGAGGTATCTGAGTCTGTGTGAATGTATCTTGTAGGCAACTAGGATTTGAAGATGTATGGGCTGGAGGAAGAAGCATATGGACATCGTCAGCACATTCTAAATGACTGTGGCTGATGTTTGCATTGATGCAGTAACCCAGGGAGAGTATAAAATGGAAGGAGGAGGAACAAAGGCTGAAACTAGGGTTCTCTCAATACTTAGGATATGAGCAGAGAAAAATGTGGCCGTTAAAGAGACAAGAGGCAGAATTTGGCCTAGTGCTTAAGGCGATTATGTACCACATGAGAGTGCCTGAGTTTGACTCTGTCTCTGGGTTTCAAGTCCAGCTTCCTGCTAATGCAGACCATGGGAGACAGTGATCATTGTCAAGTGACTGGATTCCTGCAACCCACGTGGGGGATAAAATTGAGTTCCTGGATCCCAGCTTCAGCCTGGCCAAGCACTGGCTATTGTGGGCATCTGGGATGTGAACCACTAGATGGGAGCTCTCTCTGTCTCTCTGTTTCCATCTCCAATAATAATAATAATAATAACAACAACAGAGAGCATATATCTGGATATATTTGGAAACTAAGGAGAACATTCAAAAGAATGGCACCAACATAATAAAAGATTAGATCTTTGAAAACTGGTTGGCTGAGTTTTCTACATGGTGAATTGAGAATATACGACTTGAAGGAATCATTTGCATGGAGAGATATTTAATGTATTGGGAACATAATTTCAATTACTGGCTGAATAAATTTTTGAGAGATGTGATTGCGAGTGGGAGATATAACCCCTTGTGGAGGAAGTATGGGCAACAGAACCAGACTGCTGGGTGCAAATCTGTCTCTGCCACTTGGGGAACCGTGTGACTTGGATTTTGTCACATAAACATTCTACCCATCAGTTTGCTCACCCTTGAAAATGGGGATGATGATAAATACTATTGAGCTCACAGTATTATTATAAGGATTAAATGAGTAATATATGTAAAAGCTTAAGAGTAGCACCTGACATGTAATAAGTGTTATATAATTGTTAACCATTATCCTCTGGCTTTAGTCTTGTTGGCGCTATTATTCTCATTTTTCATTGCCCTGCTAAATCCAAGAGGGAAGAATTCTTACTGGAAAGAAAAGACAAACCTACGAATTCAAGGAACAAATGCATGCATGCTTCACTGGAGGCAGCTAATGCATTTCAGAAAAACCAGTCTAAGGCTGTGTGACTTTGTGAATTACATGCTGCATCTTGGTCAATTAGAAATAATTTCTAGCAATATTTGTAGGTCTGAGAAGGCAAGGAAACCAGTTTCCTACTCTACTGGTTTTAGGGCTAGAGTAAATATCTCCAACTTGAATTTACAAGGCTATGGCAGTTAGGCTACTCATCTTGATTAAGAAGCAATTTGAGTGCACGAGCTCATGAAAACGCTAAGTCATACTGATATTCAGCATCAAGTGTTCTTAAGTTCAAACAAACCACGGGGTACTATGTGTAGCTTTAAAATCAAAGCATCATTTTCCTCCCAGAATGAAAGTAACTGTTGGTGAGGATGCATAGAAATTTGAACCTTTGTGTGTTTTAAAGGGAATATAAAAATTATTAAAAATACAATTATGTATGATTCAGAAATTCCACTTCTGGTTTAATGCTCAGTGGAACCAGAAACAGGATCTCAAAGAAATTTTTTAACACCTGGGTTTGCAACAGAATTTTTTAACAATGACTAAAACATGGACGTTACCCAAGTGTACACAGATGAATAGCATATACGTAAAATGGAAATTTTACCCACTTATAAAAGAAAGGAATTCTGACACATGCTGTCACATAGATGAACTTTTAGAATATTATAAGCCAGTCACAAAAGGACAAATAGGGGCCAGTGCTGTGGTATAGCAGGTAAAGCTGCCACCTGCCACGCTGGCATCCCATATGTGCACCGGTTGAAGTCCTGGCTATTCCACTTCCAATCCAGTTCCCTGCAATAGCCTAAGAAAAGCAGTAGAAGATGGGCCATATGGGAGACCTGGATGAAGCTCCTGGCTCCTGGCTTTGGCCTGGCCCAGCCCTGGCTGTTGTAGCCAACTGGCGAGTTTTTTCCTCTCTTTCAGTCTCTCCCCTTCTCTCTCTGTAACCCTGACTTTCAAGTAAGTAAGTAAATAAGTAAATAAGTCTGTCTTTTTTTTTTTTAAAAAAAGGACAAGGAGTATATGTTTTCATTTATATGAAGTACTTAGGATTTTCCAAATTATGAAGACAGAAAGCAGAATGGTAGTTACCAGCTGGGAGAAGGGGGAATAGAGTTTCAAATTTTTGAAGAATTCTGGAGGTGGATGGTGGTGATGGTTGTACAAAAATGTGACTGCTACTGGACTGGACACTTCCAAACTATTAAGACAGCACATTTTATGTTTTGTAGCTTTTCCTGCACCTTAACAAATTAAAAATCCTTTATGAATCTAGGACATTTGACTAAATTTTAATAACTAAGAATAGTAACATAATTTTAATGAATGCTTTTCATATGAGCTGTTTATTAAAAAAAAAAAAAAAACAAGATCTTCTCCCTTTTTAGTTTTCTTAGAAAAACTATATTAACAAACTACTGGTTAAAAGCCAGGTGCCCAGTGAAATAAAGTTGCTGCCGAGATGTAGTTAACTTTACTCGACCATATTCACTGTCTTTGTTTGATTGAATATTGAATGTTTTTATATACCTGAAAATTTTTGAGTGATTTAGTTCCTGATTACTTTGTTGATTTGGATATCTGCCTGTGTTTCCAATGCCAGCATGTACCTGTTTAACTTTCCATGGAGATTAAATTTAAGGAATCTAAACAGATGTTTTCTATGGTTTTCAAATGCAATAGCATGCTTTTATGCCCCTAGATTTAAATCAACTGGATATTCAATATACTGATTCACACTAAGGTATAGTGATATGAAAAAAAATGTAAAAGTGCTAAGTGCATATATGACAATATAACATATACTTAATAGATAAAATTCTTACTACTTTCTCTGTACTGCCATTGAAGAATAAATGATCTTGTTTTAAGGAATTACATATCAATAATGAAGCATAGCTTCTCCAGAAATCATTGAAAATTTATTTGACCTCATAGCAAAGACAAACTGGAGATAGCACTTGACTGGTGGGTAAGAAAGTTTAATTTTAGTCCTCACTTGATTATGAGTTACTGTGTGATCTTGGAAAATTGCTTTTCCTACATCATATCATATGACAGCCTTAGATTAGATACCCTCTCAGGGCTGGGGAAAGTTTTTTCAGCAAGGTCCATTTGGGTATTTATAACATCATCTGCAGGCCACACAAAACTATCAACTTAAAAATGAATCTGCTGTAGATTTACTGAATTTCAGGTTCTGCCTGCCTTTGCCTTAGTAGAGCCAGACCAATGATTTCCTATGCTGTAGCAAGTCTAAATGATCATCATCTAGTTGTCAAAGTTTTTATGCCTCTGTGACCAACAGTTATAAACACACATCTATTAAGTGGTTACAATACTAATCAACATACATCTAATTAAGGGGTCATCCACTTGAACTGCACTTAGGGCTTTGCATAAATTATCTTATTGATTTCTTCCAAGAAAGCAGGGGGGTGGCTTTCATTCATCCCATTTTACTGTGAGATCGTAAAGTCTGACGTTAAGTGGTTCTTTAAGGTCGCACAGCTTAAGGGGCTTGGAAGAAGAGAATGAGATATGGGAAACCGAATCTGAACAAGGCAGTATGGCTCTGGGTTTTATATGAAAAACCAGATGTTTCACGATACAGCGCCATCTGGTGTTCACTATGTAACTCCATTGATTGCACCTTGATCGTTTGAATAATTAGCACAATTCTCTCTCCGAGGCAGGTACCGGAGTTCACTCTATGAAATTGCACGAGGTAGATTCTGCAGTAACTATACACAGCTGTAAATGCAGAGCTACAACCTGGAGAATAATGTCTGTAGTATTTGTGATCTAGAAGTATCTTCAGGCTATCGTCTGACATGGTAAATATCTCATTAAAATGGCTAACATTTAGAAAGCACTTACTGTGTGCCAGCCACTGTACTAACAATTCCACATATATTAAACTCATTTATTATTAGTAAGTACAAATATAACATTTCCCCAACTTCTTATGTTAATTCCAAGTGGAGCTGGGCACCAAAAGGAGCATCAAGGTTGTACACTAAACATAGAACGCTAACTGGCTGCACTGTACATGGGCAGCTCTGAATCAACACTGATTTAGACCCTACCCCAGTCAAATCAGAGTCTCTTGGAATGAACTTTGAGTGTCTTTATTTTTTAGAAGCTCCCCCAGAACTCTTAAGTTTCCAGCATCAAGAGTCACTGGCATAGACATGCACCATCCTAGGTTTGCAGGGCATAGAATGAATGGGGCTCTCTGAACCAAGTCTCTTGACGATGAAACATTTCATAAAACTATTCAGACAATTCTGTGTAGAAGATGTGCATTTTGAAACTTGGAAAGTAACAACTGAAAAACGGCTTTGAATGTTCCTTTTTCTCTAATATATGAAGAATGTGGAAAAGAGGAGTCGGAAGCCTGAAAACAGTTGGTAAACAAGGCTGTAATGACCTTGCATCTTCTTCCAACTGGATAGTCAGTCAGAATACAATAATGTATAAATTAATTTGATTTTATAATGTTTACTTCTTTATTATTTTGAAGGCATATAACATATTATTAGGAATGATCAATAATATTTCATCTCCCACCCCCAACTACACCCCCACCCTGTAGAAAGATCATGTTGTGCAAACCAGAGCAAAAAATCACATTCTCATTGCATGGGCATGAAATCTTTATCAAATGACATCAGGCACTGAAGCAGCTATCTGATACCTGCCTCGCTTCCACCAAATGGAAAGGTTATTTTAGGCCTCTCACTTTGTCTGTCTCTGATGCTGCACACACAGTTACCCTCCTAAATCTCCATACTCACATCCCACTCCCTTCCCAAATAAAGGACAGATACATGCAAGGTTCCATAAAAAGCAATAACTACTAAGGTCTTGACGTTCTTGAAAAACCATGTACTTGCTGTTCTAAGAGATGTTTATGATCAATGTTCTTGTACAACCAGATATGGTTCCTAACAGGAAGCTTATAAATTTTTCTCATAATTGCTGTCAAAACTGCAGTGAAGTGTACTACAAGTTTTGATAATAAAGAATAAAGTCACAGTTCGAACTCCATTATATTTTGGAAATTCATGCTCCTCTGACGAGAGGCAGTGGCCTTAAATATCTCCCATCCTGCCAAATTTTTCACTTGCACTTTTTATTATTTATGAAATCAGTGTCTGCACAATGTCATGCAGAACTCTGCTGATAAACTCTAATTAAGATTAAGACAGGCCTTTTGGAAAGGATCCCATCATTAGCAAACACGATAAACACAAAAATACTCCCTACTTGTCAACCAGGAGCAATTCAGTAACCTAACAGTATTATCTGTTGCTAGGTTACAGAGCTGACAAAGCTTCAATTATATTGTTCGACCATACCTATAGAGTTGTGTATAAGCAAAATGTATCCAGAATAAAAGCATTTAACTTCGTCCATGCTATCTGCAATTCATGGCTTCTTACAATGGTAAAAATCAGGTTAATAATTACATAGCACGCTGAAAAATCGTTTCCATGTGTTATGTCTGTACATGCTTCTTTCTAATTTATCTGTGTGATTGATAGATGCTTGCTTTGTAAAAATAAGGAAATGCAAGCAATGTGAAGCTGTAAACCTCTAGCACATCTACGTGGGCTCATCAAGATACAGACCCAAGCTTACCATGAAAATATACGGCAAAATGAGCCAATTAAATCTCATTCAGACTTTGCACTACTATTCCTCAATATACAGAAGGGTAAGGAGCCTCACGCAGATAGATGGGGATACCAGTGTGAAACTTTAAGCTAAAAAAATTTTAGAAAGCCCATATACTCTTCACCTAAGAATACCAAAGAAGACAGATGGTTTAAAAGAGTAATTTATTCTATTGTATTTTCTGAAGATATTTTTAAAGTTTAAATTAGTAACTTTTACTGCACAGCATTAAGCCATTATGTCTTGATTCTTTTTTAAACTGGGGACTCTAGGGAGAAGGAAATCAATACAGCAGTTTCCAAAATACAGACCGGTGACAGGGAGGAAAACAAAGAAAATAAGCCACCTGTGTGAAAAGAGACGTCCTGAACCAGATCCTTGAGATTATTTTATCGTGAGTGACTTTTCGTGGTTTTCATAGAAAACTGCAGAAGAAGTAATTAGGTTTATCTGAACCTACTGAAAAGGGGAATAGTTATTTGTCATTAATGTCTTTTATTTTTACTGAATGATTAGAAAATACCACAAGATGCCTCTTTCTGAAATTTAATTTTTAATAACTCGGAGACTACTGGTCAAAATCATTCTCTAAATGCTAAATAACTGTCCCATTTACACACTGGAGGCGTTACTGCCTGGATCGCAGGGTGTAGACATTTACATAGGACATATATCTATATGTGGCCACATTGCTTAATACGAATTTTATAATGAATTCAAATCCAATACTGTTGAAATTCTTGACAGTGGAGTAGTGCAAGGAATAGAACTTATAAATTATGGGTGCCCCTTCTTTGAAAACCGCTTTGGAGGTTTCTTTGTGCATTGGCAAATACAGTAGGAATATGAGGTATTGTGTGGATCCTCCTGCACAGCACCTGATAAAAGAATAAAGAGCTGTGACATATTCTTAAAACAATAGAGGAATTAAAGGGAAACAATGGGCCAGCTGCTTCATTAATACAATCAAAAGGGAGCCCAGCACAGAGGAGTCCAGATAATTAAGCACTACTCGTTTAGCCCTCCTTTCTATAATAAAATTGCTTAAAAATGTATTAACTACTTCATAGTTGTTAGATAGATCTATGCACTTGTTTATTTAGAGTTGATTAATGCCTTTTTTCCGTATGCAGGGACATGCCAACTCATAGTTTACAACACTTTTTGAATAAAATAGAGTAAGAATAATTGATAAAGATCTACACAATGCACAGTAATAAATCAAAAGCATTTTGCAAAAGGTCTTTCCTGTTTTGAAATAATCTTTAACATTTTTCATTTGTGCTATGTAGGCAATGCAGGGCCTTTTGGGCCACTCAAGCTTCCCATGCTGCCATTCCTGACTTTTGTTTTTATCGAACATCCTAACAGTTTCTATGAGAGTGGGAAATAATCAGACTTGACCAGCAACTTTGGAGTTGCCTTTGGAGATGACAGGTTTTTTTTTTTTTTTTTTTCCAATTCTTTGATTTTCTGCTAGAGAAGAGGAGATGGACAAATAGTACAACTATTTGCAAATTGCACTTGCTTACCTTCATTGACTTGGTTACACATGATGTTCAACATTTTATGTTCTTCATATTACAACACAATCTAAACTGTAATATATGAAGGCTTTCCTTCTGCACCTCTTCTCTAGGTAGCTTTTCCTCTGATGTCAAGAGAAAGTTGATTGGCTTAAGAACTGGAAAACTAGGCACTGAATGCTGCATGCTGAGCACTGAAGTTGGCTAAAACTGCACTCTGGTTTTCTCCCACATGTTTTTGAGTAAGCTTACACCAACTTAACTTTAAATTTATAAACTTTACTAACCCATGCCTTCAACTTAAATAAGGTTTATTCTGGTCTGATGATTTAAGCATCTTAACTAAGAAACTGAGACAGAATTAGCAGTAGCATGGAGGCAAATAAATGGAGATTCTTGATCACATTTCTGAGAATGAGATGGGGCTTCTCACATACGTGTTACAGACAAGGTCAAATGTGTCAGCTGGGATCATATTTACAAAGACCCTCCTGTATTATGTCAATATTTTAGGGGATAGGGAATCTTTGATTCCAACTAGGAAACCAGGCTTCTGACTTCTGTTATCAAGTTGCCTACTGGCTCCTTAAGTTTACCTTGAAATGGTAGGAAATATAAAATACATAAACAAACTTCAGTAGGAATAAATAAAAGTGATCATTTTAGGAACTGTTGTAAGTGACTATTTTTGTTGGCACTAAGTCCACAAAACTTAGCTCATTAGAATGTAAGGTAGAAGTAGATAGACGTGAATTGTTTATAGGCACATGGTGAGCCAGTAAATCCTTTCAAGTATACGTTTGACCTCTTTCATTATATCCTTCTGGAAATACAGTAAATTATTAAATACTGGAAGTATCATACTATAAAAATATTAAATGCCAGTACCCCTTTCAGGAAGTATTTTGGAAATGAGCTTAATGTAGCAACTGTGAATTATCTGACGCTTCAAATACATACTTTATATTAACCGCTCTAAAATAATATATTGGGGACTTTGGGGACTCAAGTATCCATCCTTGGGTTTAGTCAAATAGATAAGCTATTTATATGTGATATCAACAGGATAAGTCCTGCTCCTGGAGTCTTTCTGGCAATTCCAGGGTTTGTGTTCTGGTGCTCCTTAGGTGTTCTGTGCCAGACCTGGGCAGTAACATGTGGTGGAGCACAAGGTAGCCTACCTCTCTGTCTGGCTATCATGATTGTAATGACCAGGCAAGAGGTGACATCACACCCTGAAGGCAAGCTGTCAAAATTTCGCCTACAGCTGATACACTGATTCCAAAGCTGCTTACGACCCTGCTTGTAAACAAATGCATTTATCAGCTAATAATTTGCAATAAACTGATGTAACTCCCAGCTGAGCCCCTAACTGTAATTGTCTTTACCATCTGCCTATTAAAATACCATTCTTCATCAGCAATCAGGAGCAGAAGGGAGGAATTCTCCACTAAAATATACAACTTGCAAGCTTATGAATAATCTGAGTGCATTCCACACTTTCATTATGACTCGTGTGCTGGGGATGCTTAATTTCCATTCTTGCCTGGCCTGGGAATGCTCAGAAATTAGGTGGAGGTGAGAAGGGGGTGGGGAGGACTGGGGGAAAATGAAACACTGCGTCTGCTGCTCTGCAGAGGAATACATTATCCAAGTTCATCATAGGAGGCTGGTTTTAATTTCTTTCTTTCCTTCTTCCACTTCTGTGCGCAATATCCATTGCAGGATTCTGATAAAGCCCCCAAGCACCACACACACTGGAAATGGACCTCCTCGTCCTTTGTCACCTTGTCTGTTTCCATGAGACTTCTTTGTTTTGCTTAATTTTTTTTTTTAATTCCAAGAGGCATGTTAAACATCTCAGGGAGTCTGTTTAAAAGCAGAGACTCCTAAGGAGGGGTGGTGAAGGGCTGGTGGTGCCCTGCCTGGCTGGGTACATTTATGGCCAACTCGCAGGCAGGACCCTGAGGGGGCAGTCCTCTGTGAGCTACCAGTGCCAATGGCTGCTGTTCCTCCATCTACCCAGCACTTAAGGATGCTCTGCCCCAAGGCTCCTCTCAGAAGGTGGGTTTCACCGTCAGTCATTTTACAAGGTCACAAGCCCCTTTCAAAGAAATGCTGCCCCTTAGACGCATTCATAGAAGAAAGAGCCTTAGGAATTGGGTTGAATTCTTGGCATTGTAGTTTTCAACAGGCTCTCTCTGAATTGCCAGTCATTCTACACTTTCATAAAGTGTATGAAGTTTTAATACTGATCCAAATTGTCTCTTTTCAAAATATACAGCCTGTTAACAACAGTGTATTAAACAAACTGCCCTGATGTTGAAATTTTTAAGCTATACATTATACATTTTTCATATCCCTTGGTTACCCTGAGGATATTCCCTTTTTCAGAGAACATGTTCTCCTTCCCTAAGAGCTCAATAATTCTACTAAAGGGCACTGCCGGCTGACCATGTATAACAAGTCTTGTTTTTAAGGCTCAATATCTGGGGATGACAATGTGTGGTAGGTTTTCTTATTATGATGTATAATTTTAAATTAATACTTGTATTTTTATAAGAGCTTTCCCATAGATCCTTGTTTTTCTTTGTAACTTACCATTAAATAGAACAGAACCAAGAAAAAAGTTAATAGGAAATAATGGGTCTAATTTTTTGCATGGATTATGGAGGACTTGAAATGTAGGCAGAATTGCAGATCCCTGAATTTCAGTAGACATCAGATACTAGGACAAAGGTTTGACATAGATTTTAAATAAGACATAAATCTTCAATCTTGTGAAACAGAATTCTTTCCGGAACCACTTTTTCCAGATTTTGATATTCTGTGTCATAGACTTTTTTAAATTAATAAATAAGATACAGAGTGTGAGGGTGCTTCAGTATGTTGTTTTATAGTATCTTTTATAAAAGTTAACAAAAAGGTATAACATTATTATTTGACTTATAATTTAATGTCTAAAGATGACTAAGATTAAAAGTCCATGGTCTTGGGACCGGCCTTGTGGGATAGTGGGTGAAGCTGGTGCCTGTGGCATCAGCATCCCTTATGGGAGTAAGTTTGTGTTCCAGCTGCTCCAATTCCACTTCGGCTCCCTGCTGATGGCCTGGGAAAGACAGCAGAGAGATGGCCCAAGTGCTTGGGCTTCTGGCCCCAGGTTGACCCAGATGAAGCTCCTTGCTTTGGTTGACTCAGCCCTGGCCATTGTGGCTACTTGGGGAGTGAAGCAGCAGATGGAAGATTTCTGTCTGTCTCTTCATCTCTCTCTCTCTGTAACTTTGACTTTCAAATAAATAAATTTTTTTAGAAAGTCCACGGTCTTTAGCTCCTTCCTCATATGCACACAAAAGAATAATGAATAATGATTTGTTTGTTATCTTAAAGAATATTTTGCATCAAATAAGTATTTTACTGTCATGATTTAAGCAAAACCATATAACTCTAATAGTTATTACTTCTATTTCTAAAATTTTCATGATAATATAATCTAAAATATGGAAATTAAGCCCATTCATTATTTGAACAGTTACTGGACCTCTATCCTAAGGCAGATTTTAGAAATTTATTATGTAACAGTTTATAACAAAACACTTTCATGTGAAACAAGGGATGTGTAGAGTATACATATATCCTTTGATATTATTCATGAAGTTGTTTTTAGATAAATTTGCATATATACAAGTGAACTTCAAAAAGTTTGTGGAAAAGAATTTAAAAGCTAAACTTGTGTGGTACAATAACAAAAAAAAAAAACCCGAAATCCATGCCTATTTTTTTCATAATACCCACTTCCCACGAACTTCTGAAGATCCCTCATATGTATCAATTTCAAAAAAATTTCTGCACCCAGGTAAGCTTATCTTTTAACACAATTTTCCACAAACTTTTTGAAGTGCCTTCATATGCAGTCTCAATTTCAACTGAGTAGCTAAATAGTCTGGTGTAAGGAGGCAGCTTTGAAATAATAAGAGCCAGCAGATGGCGCTCGATGCATTCTATGAAGCTAGCCAGAATAAAAGAAAAGATGGGCTTTATTTATTTAATTCTATTCTACCTTAAATACAAAGTTGCTACACCAAGCTTTATAATCCCTGAAGATTTGTGTTAATTGACTAAACAACTTTGTGGTAATTTACAGACTATCCTCAGATGCTCATCTAATGGCACCACATTCAACTCACGTACTTGTGTCAAGATAACAAAGCATAAAGATGTAACATTTCTCCCTGAAATAGGAAAAGAACTGAAGCCTTGTTCTCAAAGTATAGCAGAAACTCATAGAATAATGAGAACTACATTTTCTGCTAAAAATAATTGCAATTTGCTTTCATTTCATCACATTGCCTTAGAAAATGAGGAATGTAAAAATCGTATTTTTGAATGTTTATAATCTGCATCATAGATACTTTAACGTCTTCTTGTAATTGAAACCTTTGAGCAAATATTTGTTGATCACTGAGACATCTCTGTTGCCTCCAAGTTTCATGGGGAATTAGTTTGTGCTGCAGAGGAAAACAAAAATATATTTGAATGGCAAAGATTATTACCTATAAATTACCTGTGGTGTAATCTTTTACAAAGTCTATCTGAAGTGATCTTATGTTTCACTCCTGTTTCCTCCTGTCTATTTTCTCATTCTTTTTCCTACTTTTTAATCTTTTATTTACGTAAGGTGTATGTCATATTTACAGATACTTTCTCATGCTTTAAGGAAAAGAAGACTAGCCTCTGAATTTTAAAACTTCCTTAATTTTCCATCACCACTGGATGTCTACAACTAGCACTATTTCATTCCCTAAGAGTGTTGGGAATTTTATGCGAACACCCTGAGAAATTCCTCTACATTCCTCCTCTCCCATATTGTTCTATCATTCTCTTAGGGACTGACTGCTTTTCCCCACTTGACTTTATTTTTATTTTTTATATTTATTCATTTATTTTGAAAGGCAGAGTTATGGAGAGAAAGGGAGACACACACACACAGAGAGAGAGAGAGAGAGAGAGAGAGAGAGAGAGCGCTTCTATCCACTGGTTCACTCCCCAGATGGCTACAACAGCCAGGGCTGGGCCAGGCCAAAGTCAGAAGCCAGGAGCTTCAGCTAGGTCTCCCATGTGAGTGTAGGGGCCCAAACACTTCGGCCATCTTCCACTGCTTTCCCAGGCCATTAGCAGGAAGCTGGTTTGGAAGTGGAACAGCTGGGACATGAGCCAGAGCCCATATGGGATGCTGGTTTTGCAGGCAGCAGCCTTACCTGCTACGCCTCAACACCAGGTCTGAGTATTTATTTATTTGAAAGGTTGGAACAAAGAGGGAGAGACAGGTAGAAAGATCTTCCATCAGCTGACTTACTCCCCAAATGACCACAAGTACTGGAATTGGGCCAATCAGAAGCCAGGAGCCAGGAGCTTCATATGGGTCCTCCATGTGGGTGCAGGGGCCCAAACACTTGGGAATCTTTTGCTGCTTTTGCCAGACCATTAGCAGGAAGCTGGATTGAAAGTTGAGCAGCAGGACTCAAACTGGCATGATATGTGGTAGCTTTACCCACTAAACCACAATACTGGCCTCTCCCCATTTGACCCTAATTTGACCTTGCATATAGCAAATGTACCCGCAGTCACTCCATATTCTCACCCCTTAAGTGGAACTCCTGGACCAAAGTCCCAGTTGTGTGGCTGCCTAAGTTTTAAAATTTTAATTGTTGAATTTCTGGACAAAGTCCAATCAAAAGTAGCAGAAAGTAGTCTTGAACCCTTTATGAGATTATGTATTATTAACATTATGTTGTTTTTTACCATCACTTTTATGGCCTACTTAGAGTATATACTTAAAAATATGCAACTATAGTTACCATAAAACCTTATGATTATCTGAGAACATTAGCATCTCTCACAAATTGTATTAAGGATCACTGAAACAGGGGAAATTAAAAAAGGGCTCCATCAATAGACTAGCACATGGTATCATTTCAAAGGAAGAACTGTCACTGCAGAGAGACAGGGAGTCATGCTCTGTCCCATGCTTTGAAACCGGGTTTCACGGCTGGCCCGGCACAGTGCGGTTAGGAAGGCAGCAAGGAAGGCAGGGCAGCTGGCTGCCGAGGCTGTTGCAGATGAGTGGATGATCTTATGGGAATGAACTGCAAAATCTCAAAATTTTGCTCACGTGATGGCAACACGAGAGCCAAATGATTTTTCTACTACTTATGTGGCCTTCTGTTCCATTTTATTGTGCAGTTTGCAATGACAAATTTTACTGCGCATTAATTTGCACAAAATGGTCAGTGCTGAATGTAAGAGCATACCAATTGTTTCCAGTAAGATTGACAATAAAATAAGTAGTCTTTATCCTGAAGCAGGTACAAACATCCTTGGGCTAGTGTCATTTTGTGATAGAAAAATGTGCAGTTATCATCTCCTTTAAAAATAAGGGGAAGATACTTTTCAGTGTTTCATGGAGGTTTCTTATTTGAACTGTGTTGTGACAGGCTGTGGTCAAATACGTTTGTGTTCATATCACATTTCATCTGTCACCCTTGGGGATGTGTCTCACGTAAAGGAAAAAGAGGACAAGAAGGAGAAGACAGTGGGATCCTCTTAAAAGGAGGTTCTTTTCAAGTACAGCATGGCAGGTCAGGCACGAAAATCAGGCTGTGAGGAGGAGTGACAGAAGCATCTCACAGATGTGCATGCAGTTTATCGAGAAGTTCATCAGCAAGATCGACTTGGACAATCTTACAAGAGTTATGTCAACATATTTCATTCTGCTCACTAATGTCCAGGTCAACAATACACTCTACCCTTGAGCATTTGCATTAAACGGGCTGGGAGTGAGCGAAGAAGGAAGCAGAAAACTGGTCAAGATACGCATTGAGGAAAGGAAAGATTGGCATGGCTTTACGACTTTCTGAGGTAGGGGCTGGTCTCCAAAGTTCACTAGAGCTACCTAAGTACCTAACTTGAGTGGGACTTTAAAAATGTTTGCTCCTTGAATTGCCTGATGTTTGTTTGGCAGCATGTGTGGAATGCTTTACTATTGCATTTTGGCCTTGGATTTCTTAAGTGGACATTTTTGAATAATGAATTTGACTAGCGAAGATATAACTGAAGAGAATGGGAGAGTTACCACCTGCGTAATAAAGTGAAGGGTATGCTAAGGACAGATTATGAATTGAAAGACGAACTACAGTTATAGTTTATTGGATAATATTGTTAAACAGCTACTAGGTAATCTCATATTTACTCACAATAATAGAGATCTTTGATAATTTTAATAGAATTTAGAATAGAAATTAATTTTGAGTAAGAAACTATTTTGCTTTGGCTTATGTTCTTGTCAGTTAAGAGATTAAAACAACAACAACAACAACAACAACAACTACAAAGCAATGTAAGTTCAAAGACCTACACTCTGAGTGGTACAACAGTGCCTCAGCCCCATAGCTTATCTCCCTGGTTTGTCCTACAGAGAACTGCCATGAATAGTCAACTCCACGTGGTAAGGAAAACTGCAGCAGGGCATTTGTGAGACAAACACTGTCACTGGCACCTATGAGATGCTAATAAAATCTGTTGGAATTCTGCAAATTCATGTGGTAATTCTTTCCAATATTTTCCTGATTCACTCTTTTTTTAAGGATTTATTTTATTTACTTGAAAGACAGAGTTACAGAGAGAGGTAGAGACAGAGAGAGAGGTCTTCCATCCAATGGTTCACTCCCCAGATGGCTGCAACAGTCAGAGCTGCACTGATCCAAAGCCAGGAGCCAGGAGCTTCCTCTAGGTCTCCCACGAGGGAACAGGGGCCCAAGGACTTGGGCCATCTTCTACTGCTATCCCAGGCCATAGCAGAGAGCTGGATTGGAAGAGGAGCAGCTGGGACTCGAACTGGCGCCCATATGGGATGCTCGTGCTGCAGGCCAGGGCTTTAACCCACTGGGCTAGAGCCCCTGATTCACTCTTTCAGTTTTAAAGTTGCTAGATCAAAGATATGTAAAAGCTCTGTCTCCTATTTATTCTCCCTCTAACTCAATACAAATTATAGTATAAATAAGAAGAGAAACAAAATGGAAGTAGAATTTTGGTGCTGGTGGTGCTGGGCATTGGAATTAGCTTATTGCTTCTTTTCAATAAATTTTTTCTTAACACAGGTAAGAAGGGTACAGCAGATTATCTTTCTTTATATCATTAAAATGGAAGTGAAACCAGGAAATATATCACTGAGATTATGACACGTTTCCCCTGTACATAAAGGATCCACCAGAATGATCTAGTTGAATTACTCAGTGTAGCCAAAAAATTAGGGAGGAGAAGATGACTGAGGGAAGGAACTGAGAAAGTCAAGACAGGATATAATTAAGGCTTGAAAAGGATTTCAACAGAGGTAGGGTCAGGCTAAGGACAAATTGTGGTAATGTTTTATAAGCAGTGATAAGAGCAAAGACAGGCAAAGGAGACATAGCATAAAAATAAAAGTTCAAGATCAAGACTCATTACAAAATTGTAGTCTTTGAGAACCAACAAAGTTCTAACAGCATGTCAGTGAAGTCAGAAGCAAGGTTCCCTCCCAAAGGAAAAAGAAAACCAAGGAGAGTCCAGGGGAGGCTAGGAGAAGAGAAACAGGCAGAATTCTCCCTCTAGAGAGGGACATTTATGCAAACCTTTGAAGTATCCTATAGTAGGACGTTGTACTTGGGCCAGGGAATTGCCCAGTGACGCCAGGAATGAACTTGCAAGGGATTGGAGTCAGAGGAAAAAGGTGGCAGAAATACTCGTAATAGGTCCTGATTTTTGTATTGAGTAGCTTAAGTGACTCAATCTCATTCACAGGAATGCAATCTTTGAAAAACAGAGTATTCAATGCTTCATGAGTGATCATATTTCCTTTGTTGCTGGATCTGTGATTCAGAGGATAGAAAGTAAAACAATCTAGTAAGAATCCTTTCAAAACATGAGTATCTAGAAAGGTGGGAAACTTTTTGCAGAATGAAAACTGAGCTTTTTTTATTGAAATAAGGCAGGATTTCTTGAAAATCTCTAGGCCTATTTTTATTTTTATCTACCGAATGTTGCTTATATGGCTCTAAATGTTTGTGGCTGGTACTACTCATGGGAGGCTTATGGATCTATTAGAGATAAAGAAAACCAAGTTCTAAGGCATAATGTGATGTGCCAAAGGTCACATACCCTGTGTGTTTGTACATATGTGTATATATGTGTATGTGAGTGCATATATATAAATACAGACACACATATAGATTTGTTTTCACATGGGAGTAACTTGTCTTCCAGTGTAGAATGCTAAAATATTGGGTTGTAGTTGTATATTTGTGACTTTGTGCAATACTGATTAGCACTTGTTAAAGTCTTATTATGATATTCTGCTTTTTCCACCCCTGTTACTGTATATATTGAAATAAAGACATTGAGAAATAAATTATCCAAATTTAGAGATTTTAAATTTGAATAAAACCCAAGTCTCTCCATTCTAAACTTCTTTTGTAAAAAAAATTGTAAATGTGCTTATTTCAAAGTTAGAGAGAAAGAGACAAGACATATAGATCTGTCACCTGCTGGTTCTCTCCCCAAGGTTGTGACAGACTGAGACAGGAACTCAATACAGGTCTCCCATGTGAGTTTGCAGGGATCCAAATACCTGGGCCATTACCCGCTGCCTCCCAGCGTGCAGGTAAGGAGGAAGCTGGATTAGTGAGTGGAGGCACAGTTGAACCCAGACACTATAATAGGGGACAGAGGTGTCCCAAACAGTTTCTTAACTGCTATACCAAACACATGTCCCTACAGCTCTTTGTTATGTAACATCTCAATTAGTTAGGGATAATACAATCAAGTCATCAGTCTAACACAGAAAACTCATAATTGTAAACTTTGGCAAGAGATTATCTATATTGAAGAAAGCCTTGATGACTGGAGTATAATTCAAATGTACAGCATGGGTATAATATCACTGTCAGATTGCAGGACTCAGGTTTGAACTATGATACTGTAGTACAGGAACAAGCTACCCCTAGGTACTTAATAAAAAACACTTCTGTGGTTCTAGAGATATTCAACCATGTCCCAGCTTAAAAAGGTGGAGAGGGGCAGGTGTAGTGGTGTAGCACTTGGGACAACTGCATCCCAAATCAGAAACCCAACTGGAGTCATGGCATTTTGGCTTCTGGTTCAGTTTCCTGCGAAGGCATCCTTGGAGGCACTGAGTGATGGCTCAAGGCTTGGGTCCCTGATACCAACATGGGAAACCTAGACATTGTTTTGGCCTCGTGGCTTCGGTGTTTGGGGAGTGAACCAAAGTGTGGAGGATGTTTATCTCTCTGTCTCTATCTCAATCTCAACCTTTCAATTAGGTGAAAATTAACAGAAAAAAATAAGCATTAAAAGAAGCAGCAAACTTAAGACAGGTGTCACAACTATCCACGATTAAGGTAAAACATGATTAGTAGTGTGATAGCTTCAGTAGTTTTTAAAAAGTAGGTATCTGTATGGCATTAAGGAGTGTTTATATAAAATATAATGTTTATGTTCCCTGCCTTTAATAGCAAAACTCTCCTAGGTAGAGGCAAACATATCTAAGCAAAACATTATGCTGCCTACTTGTGAGAAGCATTTCTTTAAAAGTTGTTTAAAAATCTATTTTGTTTTGACTGATAATTTTACTTTCCTTGGACTGGGTTTTATTAATGCTGCCAAACTGAGGAGGTCATTTGATTTTTGGATAATACGTGCAGATTTAATTGTGCAGTTTCTATAAATGATAACAGGAAGTGCATGCATAAGTCTTTGCATATAGTGCAAATGACTGTCATCCTAAAGCAAGGTAGGGGGGAGAGAAATGAATGAATATATGTATGTTCCCTCATTAAGGTAAGTTTTTCCCATAGAGTTGATTATTAATTTAATTGGAGATGCTTGCTATAAGGTAAGTCAAATTGACTTTCATGCTAAAGCAATAACTAAGAACCCACACCCTTGCTCCATTCCTGAATTTTGAAAATAAATGGGAACTTGTGTGTTTTTGGAAATTAAATCACTTAATGAAATAGCTTGGCCATTGCATGCTTAAGATATCAAAGAGCATTTGAACAGCTAGCCTCTCTCAGTCTCTCATCACAGCCAGTTTTTTTGATATTCCCTGATTGTCTGTTTTTCCCCAGTGAAAGTTATTACATTCCTTTACCCATTTTTTAATCAAAATCATTTCCAACTTATTTCAGTATGTCACAATAATATTTTCATACGAGGAATGTTGTAACCTAATTCCTTCATTTGAATAATACATTCGTTTTTAATTACTGCAACTTGATCTCAGATTATTCAAATAACTGTTTCATTTTTTATGCTTACCCTGACCCCAGTGTATTTAAAGGCTTTTATCCTTACCTGATACCAGTGTAATGTAATTATAGATTGTATTTTAATCATCTACTATATTCTAGTGAGTTTGTTTAAATCACTCCAATCCTAAGCCTTTTATTTCTTTGCCTTTTAAAATTCTACAATGGCATTCTCTTTGCATAAAAGCAATATTTTTGTAGTTTACAACAATGGATGAATATTTTGTATGCATTGCTGGCTACAGTTCTCATTTAATAATTTTAAAGTCACTATACAGGACAGTATGTAAAATCAACCCATACTTTGTAAAGCACATCATTTGAAATCTTTACACCTGTTTGCTTTGCAAATTGCAACCCCCCTCCATCTCCAGTGCATTAAAACCACAGCTCCACACTCTGTTCATGAGTACTGTATCTGCATCTGGCACTCAAAATCCTGCAAATTCTAGTTATTCTGTTGGAACAACACAGTTTCACTGGTGGTAAATGGACTTGCCTGATATGAATTATTTCTACTAGTATTTTTAATATCAATCATTTTATAATTTTTTGACTATAACCTCCATAGGGAAAATTCGATGTCTCTAAGCTTCTAATTGAGGCAGATGTCAGAGTTCTTGGCATAATAGCTGATTTCAGCAACAAATTTAACAATGAGCCAGGAATTTGGTCTGAAAAGATAGCTGGCAATATTGCCAGTCTATAAAGGTCTAGGGTTTGTCTTCTGATCAGATTTTTAGGCCTGAGAAATTGATTTTCCTGAAAGAGTCTAATTACCTTCTCAAATCCTCAAGTAGTATTAGAACCCTCATTGTCCTCACGCTTCATAGTCAATCAATCACTGATGTCCTGCCAGTCAGACATCCAAGGTATCTCAGATCTCCTCTCCTTCGTCACCTCCAGTGATGCTGATAAAGTACAGACCCCATCAACTCAACCTCACCATGTATAATCCCTTTTCCTTTTCCCCCTGTATTTTTCCCACTCATCCTTCATATTTCTATAACTGAAGGCTAAAAGGAGAGTCTGATCCTGATTTCCCCTCAGCTAAGATCTTTGGGTGTTACTCCACTGCCTACAGCAGGAACTCAAGTACTTGTCATGGCATTCTAGTAACAAAATGTCATCCTGGCTATGACTTTTGGTCACTAAGAATCAAGATGATCTAAGCAGATTACATGGAATTGTGTATGAGCAAAACTTTGGAGAGAATACAACCGAATGAGTACTTGTGAAGCTTCAAGTTTTCAAATTTAATAGTTAACAAAAAATAGTACTTTTCTTATGTCATGGCTGGTTCTGACTACAGATCAAACCTTCCAAGTTTCTATCTTCCTCTTTCTCCTTCCAAGTTCTGTTCTTTATCTTTAATCCTGTCTTTTGCTCAAAGTAGATAAAACTATGAACTATATAAAACTATGATAAACACCTTAAAGATAAAGATAACATTTAAACCTCATAATAGAGTTGTGATTTTAAACCACTGACTATTTTCATATCCAACTCAATCAGTAAGATTTTGGCTAAGTTTTTACTCATTGTTGAGTAAACTGCATAAATCCCCTTGCAAATCAATTTCCAGAAACATCAGTGACAAATTATTGAAGTATAAATAAAATGAAAAATATTTTCCAAAAATATCAGAAACAAGAGGGCATTCTGTATGTCCCTCTCTCCTGTTGTGAAATTGCTCTACTGAATAAAGAGCACACTAACTTACCTAAGTGGTTAGTTACTAGAAATAACCCCAAGAACCTTGAAAATATGTCACCATCACAAAATGTCTTGGAATACTAAGTAAACTAATGGAATGAAATAGGGATTTGGGAACAAATTGCCTGATAACTCTCAAAAATGAATTATGCTGCTTTTCCCAACCTCCATGGAGAAACTCATGCTTCCCTTCGGGATTTCTTCTGCCATTTGGGGCAACATCCACTTTGGCTATAATAATACAAGCTTCATTAGAGAAGTAAAATGCAATTGTCTCCATGAGATCAAAGGACAATCTATTAAATAAAGCAACTGGAACTCTTGAATGAAATAATATGAAAAGTTAGAATTTTACGGTGAATCAAAATGTAAATCGTACTGGCATACTGTGGCTAAATGCAGAACTAAAGATTAGCTTATTAAGGGGAAATTGACAGTGGCTTGAATGATGTGAAAAAATATGAATAGATATGTGAATTCGAAACAACCTGTTTTATGTACAAGATTAAATCTAACATTAGTGCTATTTCAGTAAGTTTCAAAGCACTGCTGATTAACTCCAGGATTACTTAGAAATATACAACCAGAAAAAAATAGGTGCTACGGTTTTTACAGCGAAGTCCATATTCAATGATTCAGGGAACTCAAAAGGATGGTATGTTCAAAGAAAAACCAAACTGTGTTCAGTGGGAAAACAGAGTGACACACATTGTCTGCTGACCATTCGGTCCTGCAGTTTGTAAGAATTTTACTTTAAAATGAAACACAGAACTTAGTACTAACTGCTTTAAATCAAAGGTTGTTATGAATTCTGGAAGCTGGAGCCTGTGTTTGCCTGAAGGAAAGGGGGAGAGGTGGAGACAGGTAAATCAAACTTCTCTGCACAGTAGGGGTTCTGAATTTTACTTCTTTTGGAATGCTTATTGAATACTTAGTGTTTTTTCTTCTAAATCGAAATGACAGATTTTAAAACACCTTACTGTGTATTTCAGTGCATTACATCACTTAAGTCATTTACAAAATTCTATAAAATTACCCTGAAATCGATCAAGTATAGTAATGTACCATGAAACTAAAAAAATCATAAAAATACACATTTCATTTTGCAAGGGAAATATAATACAGTCTAAGGTCTAAGAATGAAATAGTGACTCATTCTCTTTCACATTCTTGAGCACAATCTAACTTAATACAACTGTCTTTGAACTGTACCAAACTGAGATTTTATTTCCAAAGGGAAAACACTGAGTTTTTTTTAAAAGAATGGTTCAGTGAATTATTTAAAAAAGAAATAGAAGTAAAAAGTAATAATTGATAATAGAAAATTAATGTTTAAGAACAGTCTAATGGACAAAGAAGGAAACTACTTGTGGAAATCCTAAATATATTTAACAAACATTAAAATGATAAAAAATAATTTTGGAGATTAGTTTTAGGAATAATTTAGATTTCAAGTATTCTGAAATATTGGAGATAAGTGGTGTCCATCCTGTGTCCTGTATGTCCCAAGTCTTCAAATTATTTTTGCCAAATCCAAACTTTCATCACGATAACTTTTTTTTAAATGTTGTTTTAGCTTTATCATCAAAACCATGCCATTTTAAAGTCTGGCTCTTGTACCAAAAGGTGATGACACTGTGTATCTGTCTAATCCCTGCATCTCATGATTATAGCTCTAAGGGATCAAAAGAGTCCCGGATACCCTCCAATTAATCTTAAAAGGACTCAAAAGAAGACAACAGGCTGAAAATTTGGCCAATAAAATATCCTGCTCAAGTGGCACTGTCCTCCCATTTCCAGACCCTGAGAGTAATTAGTTTACTACTCTGTTTCTGTTCATTTTCGGCATTAACAGAAGATTCTCTGCTATGCTGATCGGCTGCTGAGGAGGCTGGCTCCACTTGTTGGTAGGACCATGTTGTACATGAATCCTTTCTTTAAGATACTGAAAAATAACTCCAAAATGAGTGCATCTATGGATTTTACTCCACTTGCTGTTAGCAAAGATAATCATTATGATACAGTGGAAAGAAGCGGCATTTTCAAAATCACACAAATCTGGGCAAGGAACTCAAGCTGCAGATAGTCAGCTTCTGTGTGACCCTGGGCCACTTACCTACTCCTTCTGAGATAGTTTCCTCGCCTGGCAAGTGGGGCTTATCCAGCCTACTCTCAGATGGCTGTTGTGATTGCTAAATAAGATCACTTTATATGAAGGACACAGCACAGATAAGCATGGAGCAAATACTTCAAAAGTGTTTGTTCTGCTCCCTCCACATGATTATTTTATTTGAAACGACAGACACGATTCCCTGGAAGCGTAAACTAGGGCAGATTGTACACTATCACCTGTGTGAGGTATTGTACTGGAAGGCATTGGCCCTAGAAAGCACATTCCATTTGCTAGTCTGCTGTTGGCCTGGGTTTCCTTTTGGGAGTGATTTATATCATTGATTTCAGATTGTTATTCTGGAGGAAGATTGGCCCTGTTTAGCTTTCAGACCTCTATTGTCTGCTGCATTTTTTTGGAACAAATATGCACTTGCCAATATTGTGTTTACTAGGGATCCGCAAAACAGGTAGCAGTGGCAAAATACCAGAATTATTGTCTTTGCAATTCCACAGATCCCTAAATTTTTAGGATTTTGTTTTATCAGATCACAGGTGAAGGCTTTAAAATCTTTCTAGATTAAGTGAAAGTATCAAAGTTATTATTACAGATGTGATATTTGTATCTTTCTCTAGAATATATTTATATATGTGTACATATTTATTATATATAATTTACATTTATGTAGATAAATGAAATTAAGAATTTTTTTCAATTTGGCTTAATACATAAATTAACATGACAACCATATTTATAAAGATTTAAATTTTAACAATGTAGTTAGATTGGAAATATTAACCTAGGGTGAAAGATTATATCAAGCGTTGTAAGTACTATGCCATATCGTCTGGATTTGTTTACACTAAAAATTTGATTTGGTGTTTGATTTTTAGAATTCTAAAGCAATTATGAAAGAGGTGTGTGTATGTGTGTTTGTGTGTGTGTGTGTGTTACCTAGTTTGGGGCATTAATTTTAAAATAAAAACTAAAATGTGCAAAAATATTTATATGAACGACATTCCTGGATGGAAACTACATTTCTAATAGTCAAACTTGATGCACACACTGGTCCCTTGGCATGCCCAGCTCAGAGCCATCTGTTACATTGGCATCGTGCCCACTCACGAGGAGTTATGCCAGTTTAACATGATATAGGTGACACCAAAATGAAGGTTTGAGAGGATAGATAGTGGAGTGAGCTATGAACCCTCCTGTAATCAGGAACTTTGGTGGCTATATGGAGTGGAGGATTTGTGTTAACTCTATGGAGCCTGTGATACCAGTGACTCCACCCCTCCCCAAATCATTGTACTCTCACTCATTAGGGTATTAAATATTTTATGCCAATGAGAGAAGTTAAATACTTTAGTCCAGGACTTGAGACCATCTTGGAACTAATAATATCAGTATATTCCTGAGTGGTGAAGGACACACGTGGGTAGGGTAATTGATTTTCAAAGAGACTTTCAAAGGGCCATGTATTAACATGTTAGAAGTTTCAAAAGGTTCAAGGAAATGCATATTATGATATCAAGAAATTTTGTGCCAAAATAAACTCACCTCTTTATTCCGTTTTACCATTTTTTATGGAAAGGAGCAACACTAAAAGAATCTGCTACTTACATTTTTTGCTCCAAGGGCTGCTTTCATGCATTAACTGTACTATGCCATTGATTTCATTGTTCTGTCTTTACACTAATGTATTGAGTTTGACCATATCACTGGGGATCAAATAGTAAAGTTATATTTTGATGCCAATGTTTCCTGTCAAACTTCCTGTTAATTTTTACAGAATGTTCATGTGAGTAAAATACATAAAGCAGACTTCCATTTATTGATTTTCACTTTTCTGAGTTAAATGTATATTTTAAGCAGGGAAAATATGCAAAAACTATGAAAAATTCAATGAAATAGATGTTTTTATACAAACCAATGTTTCAAGTCATTTGGCATCCAAACAGGCATTAGTAGTTGAAAAGCAAAACGCCCACTATAATACTCTTGGAGTATCATGGAATTGTCATTAGCCCTTCTATAAAAACAGCTAAATACAATGTCGATAAACTTATAAAAGGAGCAATAATTTAGGAAGATTAAAAAATACCTTTGAGATCATGGTCTAATTGGCATCTCTATTCATGGCTTAGTAATCTATGAGCCAGGATTGCCTGGTCAGATTAGGTAGTATAAAACATAACATAATTTTCATCATTAATTCATTCAGTACTTATTCAACTTATCATCACAGAACCCACACTACAATTAAGGAAATGTAGAGTGTAAAAGGTGAAAGAATACATATACTATTCCCTCAAAGTGCTCACTCTGTACTCATAAGAGAGGGATGGTAGATATCTTCTCTACACTCCTGTAACATTGAACTATTAGGCAGGCCTTTCACTTCACCTATGTCCTCAGATGCTGGTGGACATCTACAGGTGCAATGCTAATTATGTTCATAGAAATATGTCCCCAAAGGCCGGCGCCACGGCTCACTAGGCTAATCCTCCGCCTAGCGGTGCCGGCACACCGGGTTCTAGTCCCGGTCAGGGCCCCGGATTCTGTCCCGGTTGCCCCTCTTCCAGGCCAGCTCTCTGCTGTGGCCAGGGAGTGCAGTGGAGGATGGCCCAGGTGCTAGGGCCCTGCACCCCATGGGAGACCAGGAAAAGCACCTGGCTCCTGGCTCCTGCCATCGGATCAGCGCGGTGCGCCGGCCGCAGCACGCGGGCCGCGGCGGCCATTGGAGGGTGAACCAACGGCAAAGGAAGACCTTTCTCTCTGTCTCTCTCTCTCTCACTGTCCACTCTGCCTGTCAAAAAAAAAAAAAAAAAAAAGAAATATGTCCCCAAGACTGAGGTGATATGATATAGCTTAGTACATTTCTAAAAAGTTGTCAAGGTGACAAACTCATGTTGTGTGTTCCATTATAATATATATGGTCATTTTAAGCCGTGGATTTTGGATAATTATTTATTCTCTTTAGTTGATATCTCTTTGAGATGAGCTAATATCTCCTATTTCCTATGATTATTCCCAGAATTTTAATGTACATAGAAAATGCCTAGTGAAGAAATGGAGCTCAAAAATATTAGTTGAATTACATATCAAGCTTCTGTGATTCATGCATGAATGATATACTCAATCACTTGCATCTGTTTTTAATTGAAATCTATCCCCTGTTTGAAGATATGATCTGAAATGGGCTATGACCTTTCAAAACTGGGTTTGTTCTTTTTTCAAATAGTTTCTTGTAATATTACCCCCTAAAAGAGTCCCAGTTGTTTGCTTTAAAGATGTCAAATTATACTATGAAGTAAAAATCATACATCCTTGCAGTGGTGTTCAAGCTGTCTTTTCCCACATATCACCTCCTGCATAACTTTTTTTTGACCCAGAGTCTTTAGACAGGAAGTACATTTAATTTTATGTATGCTGTTTTTACTTATTTGATATTTTAATTAATACATATAAATTATACATATTTTGGGGTACCATATGGTATTGCTACATATGTATACACAGCGTAACAGACAAACCAAAGTAAATGTATCTAACACCTCAAATATTTACAATTTACTTATGGTGAATTATTAAAGATATTTTCTTCTAGTTTTTTTTTTTTAAAGTATTAAATTTTTCTTATCTACAGTCACCCCACCATACAAAACACCAGAACCTCTTTCTCCTATCCAACTATACTTAACCATCTGTTAACCAACCTTTCTCCATCTCCTCCAGCCCCTAATTACAGTTCATGATTAATTATATATAATAACTTAGAACAGTTAGCTTTCAGGTACCTGTATGATAGGTGAAACTTAATGTACAACTGGGTAAGGGAAGCCTCTGCACAACTGAAACACCATGTAGCTTTGTACTATTCTAAACTTTTTAAAAATTCTACACTTTTCATAAAGACCTAACTGAGCAAGGCCGTTAAAAGACCCAACTGCTACCTAACTAATCAGCTACGTTACTCTGCACATGATTTTCCTTTTTCACTGTGCTCCAGGCACACTGGCAAAGCTCTTCCTGGTCCACAGCACTAAACTATTCTGTTCCCTCTGCCTCACAGTATCTTCCCACACTGCGGATCATCATTTTCTGCCACGGACATCTTCCCTAAGTTCTTACCATAGATCAGATTCCACTCTTCACTCTTTCTCTAGAGAAGCCACAAAACTCTCCCCAGCCAATACCCACTCATTTAGCTAACTGCTGAATGCAGCCAATTCAGTGTGTCACCTTCTGGAGCAGTGGGAAAGCAAGTCCTGTCTTTTTGTTCATTATCATATCCTTCAAGCCTCTCAGATTGTCTATTACATGGCAGGCAAACAATACATGCTTGTTAAATTAGGAGATATTATTTTTCCCTGGCAATGGTCAGGAACACTAAGAAGGCATCTTCTTCTCATGCACAAATAAGTAGGATATGAAAGCAGAGAGAGTTGTGCTAAATGAAAAGAATGCATGGTTAAATTCATTCATGCATCCATCATTTTACAATTCCTATTAGGATTACAGTTCTAATAAAGTAAAGAACAGGGCCATCAAAGAAGGAGGTGCCTTTCTCTGAAGGAAGGAGAGAACTTCCACTTTGACTATGACCCTGTCTGAATAAGATCGAAGTCGGCGAACTCAAAAGGCTTTCATAGCCTTGGCAACTCATGACTAGAGCCTAGGGAGATTACTGACGCCATAAACAAGAGTGTCAACAACAGGAGTCACTGTGTACTTACTTCTCATGTGGGATCTGTCCTTAATGTGTTGTCCAATGTGAAGTAATGCTATCACTAGTACTGAAACAGTATTTTACACTTCGTGTTTCTGTGTGTTACTGTTTACTGTGTTACTTCTGTGAAATCTTTACTTAATATATACTGAATTGATCTTCTGTATATAAAGATAATTGAAAATGAATCTTAATGTGAATGGAATGGGAGAGGGAGCGGGAGATGGGAGGGGTGCGAGTGGGAGGGAAATTATGGGGGGGGAAGCCATTGTAATACATAAACCGTACTTTGGAAATTTATATTTACTAAATAAAAAAATTTAAAAAAAATTGAGAAACCAAAAAAAAAAAAGTCAAGTCCCTTGATGCTAGGAACATTATCACACACACACACACTTTATGTTCATCAAAAGATAATTCATGTGTTTAGCTGAATCATATAATATCACTTGCTACAGAGCCATAGAAGAGGAGGAAAATCATTGTGCCTACAGTGCTTGGAAGCATTAAGAAAAGAGATGGGATTTGAGCTAGTTAATGAAGAGTGTATGAGGCCAATGTTGTGGAAAGGCATCTTACCCAAGTTAAAAAACCCAATTATGCTAGCATTTTCTTTACCTGTGGCCATTATAGCAAAGCCAAGAGAATTGGATTGTTTTCCAGTATACAGCGAATATTGTGATACTGTGAATGTGAGAATTCTATATAATTACTATAGATTTCACTTTCTTCTTTAAAATTAAAAGGATGGTATTTTGGATGCTTTCATCTGATTCAAAGACCAACATTGATAGAAGGGATAAAGTAAATGCCAATAGACATTGACACCATTAGACAACTCAGGTAACTTTTTAGAGTTTGTGAATGAGAAGATTTCCTGTGAACCTAAGCTTGGTAATTGTTATCAGATACATAAAGGTAAGAAATCAGCAAATAACCTTATAATCTTGTGAAACTACAGATAGCTGCCAACAAATGTGTATTAAAATGTTTTTGAAATGGTAATAGTAAAGAGCTATTAACACAAATGAGGAAGCCCTTTCCTGTCAGGCATGAATTTCCTATAATAACTCTGGGTCCACTGTGGATTTCTTTCTAAGTGAATGATTCATCAAATAAGAACACACCAACTACCTGGGGCATGCTTTCCATATATGCCTTGCTTTCTACAAAAGTGCTCATATTTGGTGGATGAGGGTAACTTTGGAATGCATGTTGAAACTACTCTTATTAATTAGTTAAGGTCTCTGGGCAACATATTACTAAAACTTCATGATGAAACTCTTAAAATAGAGCAAGAAGGGCCGGCGCTGCGGCTCACCAGGCTAATCCTCCGCCTTGCGGCGCCAGCACACAGGGTTCTAGTCCCGGTTGGGGCACCAGATTCTGTCCCGGTTGCCCCTCTTCCAGGCCAGCTCTCTGCTGTGGCCAGGGAGTGCAGTGGAGGATGGCCCAAGTAGTTGGGCCCTGCACCCCATGGGAGACCAGGATAAGTACCTGCTCCTGCCATCAGATCAGTGCGGTGCGCCGGCGCCGCGGTGGCCATTGGAGGGTGAACCAATGGCAAAGGAAGACCTTTCTCTCTGTCTCTCTCACTGTCCACTCTGCCTGCCGAAAAATAAATAAATAAAAATAAAAAAAATAGAGCAAGAAGTATTTTTTAAGATCAAAGGGACAACAAAATAAAAAGCATAATGTCTATTGAGGTATCTATAATTTTTTTTGTTTGACAGGCAGAGTGGACAGTGAGAGAGAGAGAGACAGAGAGAAAGGTCTTCCTTTTTCCCTTGGTTCACCCCCCAATGGCCGCTGTGGCCGGTGCACTGAGCTGATCCAAAGCCAGGAGCCAGGTGCTTCTCCTGGTCTCCCATGCAGGTGCAGGGCCCAAGCACTTGGGCCACCCTCCACTGCACTTCCGGGCCACAGCAGGGAGCTGGACAGGAAGAGGAGCGAACGGGACAGAATCCGGCACCCCGACCGGGACTAGAACCCGGTGTGCTGGTGCCGCAGGCAGAGGATTAGCCTATTGAGCTGCGGCGCTGGCCGAGGTATCTATAATATTATCAATAACTTATTTTGGGTAATGATAAATATTTATTTTAGAGCCTTGGATTCATATAGAAGGCCTATATATTTAAATTTAGATAAGTGTGAGTTATAACTAAGCATAACACATAATTTAGTCTAGCTGTTACATATAAAAATAACTAATGTAGTGTGTGTGTGTGTGTGTGTGTGTGTGTGTGTAGAGAGAGAGAGAGAGACTCTGAATGAGAGTGCTTTTCAGTTGATAAGCATTTTCTTGGATTGACAAGATTCCTACAGTTTCCAGACTGCAATGAGCAGTATGATCTTGTCCCTGCTCACAGAGGCTGTAGTTTGTGAATGCTCCCATCTGAGTGAATGGAAGATGGTGGTGATTATTTCCACAGAAGTGTATGCCTTGATTCTTCTTTGCTGTTCAGAAAGCAGAAACTTAGGAAAGATTACTGAAAGCAAGTGTTATCACCTATTGTTATTAATATGTGTTTTTTCATGGGCAGTTGTGAGTATTGCTCTACATTATTCTGTGTAAGTATAAGGCAGTTCCTACAGCCTCCAAGACTCCTTCCATGAGATCATCTCTGTGGGCATCCATCTCTACAGCTTCATTTGGACACAGTTACAAAAGCTCTGGGAGAGATACTAGCACGCCATTGCTCAGTGCGTAGTTGAACAAAGTGGGATGTGAGTGGGGAGACAGGTTCCAGGCTGACAGACAGACATGGCAAACCTTCAGAACACCAGAAGCCTTGAAGGAGCAGAGTCACAGCAGGTGAAAACAGAAGGAAAACAATCTACTATGTAGCTTTAATTAAGGATGGACCAGCTCATCTACCTTATGCCATTCCAGCAATGACTATGTGTTTATATGTTCAAAGAAATGGGGAATTTATTGAAGTTAGATAGTGACATCAATAGATTCATTAACCATTATTGCAAAATTTGTCACTTCAAGTCATTTATCCATATATTTTGAATTATAGAGTCATAAAACATTCCAAATATATTAACTATGGCTTTTGTCCAGGATATAGAGGAAATTTTTTAACATGTGCTTGGATTTTCATTTTTAATTACACAGGTGACTGCTTAAACATTCCCATTAATATGAGAAATTAAAATATTTAATAAGTTGAAATTAATAATTATTTTTACCATTATATAAACAAACTGAATGAGTCTTTAATAGTGTATCTTTTAAAAGCAAAGCACATGCAGTTTGGTCACTACAGTGTTATCTGTCTTCAACTTACGAGTCTAATATGCAATGAGAGTAAGTGATTGGACTGCTATAAATTAGAGGATAAAATGCCTTTAGACGTCAGTCTAACAAGAGTTGCATGCTATTAGTATTCTCTCAGGGATCAATTTTAAAAGTTGTAACATAATAAAAAACGGTTGGACTATATTTCCCCACAGCTTTCATTTTATTATGTTGCATGAAATATGCCTTTATTGGCTATAGCATTACTGGAAGTAAAATATACTGGATACTGAAAAATTCTGTCACTTTGTATTAGCTGTAAATTATCGACTAGTATAAACCCTAATTTCATTTGTCACATTCTGTTGCATTGCTGCTCTTCCCTGTTCCCATTCTGTCATTCTGGCAGGCCCGCGCTGCCCCAGGTATCACGGCATCGCCATCTGCACCCGACATCTGTCTCTCTATTGATCACACGGGTTTAGCACTTGATCAAACAGAGCACAACAGAATACATCTCTTTTTGCAATACTGCCAATGCCAACTGCTGCATGAAATCTACTACAAAAGCCTCCCTTACCTAGTTTAAAAACTGCATTTGGGTGACTCTGCTTTGCTATCAAATGCAGCGTTTTTCTCTCTCCAGTCTTATTGTGCAAGAATTGTATGAAAATGAATCTAGTGTCTGTACACTTGAGAATTAATCAGGCTAACTGTGACCAATGCCACCGACAACAATGGAAGTAACTGGGAGAGCTATAGAAAATAATGTCTAATTTTTAGGCCTACTTACAAGAAAGACATTGTTTCTACTTTATGAGTCTGCTTGGGGGCATTCGTCAGAACGCGTGAAAACTTTGGCTGGCAGAGCTCTTTGCTATTTGTCCAGCTGTTTGGGGCTATGTAACAGGAGCTTTAATGCTTTGTGAGCCAGGGGAGAGGTACTCCATGTTGGTGTAGTGTAGTGTTCAAGCAATTTAGAGCCATCTATGTTTTGCCTTGGATGGGCAGCTGCTGAGAAATCTATAGAAGCAATCACAGGGTTTTGGTTAGCTGCAGGGAGAACAGCATATTTTCAAAAGGGCTACATGGGTTTTACCTGTGTGGCTCTTACTCACCTTAAGGTAGGGCCACGTGCACAGCCATGAAAACCCATGCCAAGATGTTGCAATAAACAGCCAGCACAATGGACAGATAAGGCTACAGGGAGATATTCAAGAAGAGTAAAAGCTAGAACAGCAGCATTTTTAGTTCCCAGAAACACAATAGTAGGATTAAGGTATGCAGCGATTTTTGTTCTCATATTTTCACACTTTCCATAGTGAGACAAATTGTTTCCAGGGAGAATATCTTACACTCACTGTGTAAACAAATAAATAAAAATGCCCTTAAATTTTTAATCAGATAGTCATATCATGTTTAAAACCTGTTTGATATCTTACTTGCTAGAGATTGCATACTTTATTTACAGTCTTACAAATTACCTTGGGGGAAGAGAGAAAAATCTTCAACATTAAAAATGATCAAGTTTTTTTTTTTAATTTTAACTGAATCATAGTGGTTATATAATTAGATCCCCCCCCCTTTTTTTAAAAAAAAAAAAAAAAAGGCATTTTTAGTTCCAGCATAAGAGAAGTGGATCCTGGCAATGTGTTATTCATAAAATGTTTTGTAGCCAAATATATTAGAGTATATGGTTGTATCAACAAATTAATATTTTAGAGCTAATTGAAATTGTCTTTCCTATAAAGATTAAGCCTCTTCTACCCAATACACTTTAGTCATTAAAATAACACTTTTAATGCCTTGTCTAAATGATGTCTGACATTAATACAAAGCTATATTAAAGCACTCCAATGGCCGGTGCTTTTGTAATGTATTCTATATGATCACACACTGGGTCAGAGTTGGCCAGTGTGCATAAAGTGGTATCAAGTGGAAGCTAATTAAAATATATTCTCTATAGAACTTTACAGAAAAAACGGCCAATAATCATCAGAAGGTATTCTAAAAATGGCATTTCTAAAAAGCTGGCAGCTTGCTTTCTTCTCCTTGCATAAGGGTAATTTTTGACATAAAGGTTTTAGTGTAGGCTCAAAACTTCGGCTGTTAAATAATCTTCTTTGACATCAACCACATCATTATGTCATCAAATGCTTTTCTTATATGCTTTTTATTTCCTAGAAAGTCAGTTTTCATTTTCAAGACAATAAAGGTTTTCAGTGTTTGGCCACATTTTCATTCAACCAAATACCTTCCCCAAAACAGGGAATGCCTTCCCTGTCTCTGCTGCTGCTGCTGTTGCTACAACTATTGCTACAACACATGCACACACAAATTTCTCCAGGCTGCCACAAAATGCAGGAAGGCTGATACACTTGAGTCCTATCTATGGCAGACTTGCTCGCCCATTACAAAAACCCCCCTAACAATAGCTACTTAAATCTTCTACAGCCAGAGCCAATTTTGCAACAGTCATGTTTGGGCTTACAAATCATGTCCTGGTTTTGCTCTCTATTATCCCTCAGACACATCTGTGTCAAAAAGGAGAACAAAAATCACATCCTTTACCTCCACTGATAGAAAAAATTAGTCATATTAATTTTCTCTTAGAACAAGAAATTAAGGCACAATATCCACCTCTAGAAATCAGTAGTCCTAGACAAAGAATTTGCTCCTAACATATTTTATTCAGAGAATTTTCATTGATGTCACTTCATCTCTAAGTTTTCATCCAGGCATGGAATGACAGCCTCGAAGCTCAGACTTACTAGTTCCTGCTGTCTAGAATAAAGCACATCTTTATGAATGAATAATTCTACTTTTGAAGCTATGTATTTTCAAGACAGTGGACTTATGAGATTCTTCATAAGGCCAGTTGAATATAGACTTACACTTGAATATTTCCTTTCACATTATCTTTTAATTTAAGCCCTCTCATCAATAAAATGAAGCAACCATATCCTTCATTGTGCACTATTGAAATTTGCTCTGATTCTCATCCTAGCTTCTGGATTCAAAGGCATTTCAGTTGATTGTAAACCAACAAACTCTACCCAACCCACTGGGGGAAAAAAGGGGATTTCATTTGTGCCTTATCCTTACAGTACTGATAGGATATTCAACTTTACCATAATAACCACATTTATTATTGTAATTAGAATCAGAAAAAAATATTAGATGCTGAATACTTTCATATAATATTTAGGGAGCATGAATTAAAAGTCTAAAGATAACTATTCTTAAATCATACAATAGAAATGCTAACAATAGGACAAGATCCATGCTAAGTATAAACTGGAATGGCAGTGCAAACTCGAATACTCACTTAAAATAGGACACATATATCCAGTAGCAATTATTAGCTATGAATGGGAATTAAGGTATATTTTTATTTCCTCGATGATATTTGTGTCACTGCTTTGTGTTAGGAAAAATGCACTGTTTCATTATTAGCACATTTAGCAGAGAATATATAGTTAATAAGGAAAACGCAAATTTTGTTTTTACCAATTTTTTTTAAACTTTTAGCTCATGAGTCAGATTATCAAATATCATTTCTTGGTTAAATGGATTTTGAAGTTACTAATTATTTAATGGATTTAGGTTTGGTCACTTTTATCTTAGAAATTCAAGGTTCTTTTTCTTAAACATAATTTTTTGTTTTTCTCTGGTAGTGGTCTTTCCAATGTAATTCAGACCTCCAACAGTAACCCTGATTCCAAAAGAGATCAGAGAGATTAACAGTAAAACTGAAGGCCATTCCCAAGAACAGGTTCAATGACAGTATCTGTGGCTGAGATGCAAGGTAAGGGTGCATGCGTGTTCGTGTATGTGTGAGGGTTCAAAGGAGCTGTCCATAGACGGCTCTAAATACAAAGTCTCTGGTGTGGTGAGGATGGCTGCCAACCCCCAGGTGTTAAAAGTCAGACTTTCATGACACAAAACTCATCATTAGAATTTAAACCACTGATCTCTAGATCCTAGGATTTAAATTTCCAGCATCTCATTATGTAACAAAAAAGTCACTTGTCATGGTGGAAATTGCAGCTAATTCCAGGCCTTCTAAAGCCCCTTTGTTTGGTTTGCTAATGAGAGGCGCTGAGGGAGGAGCACTACCCTTTTGGGTGACCCCAGCCTCACAGGCTGGTCCTGCTCAGGTGTGTGGGAAAGAGTTCCAACACACTCAGACAGTGCGCGCCTGCTGAAAGCCTCATGTGCTTGTTCTATGCACTTAGAAAAGGATTCTGAACTTTGTTCCCCACCTCCAATTATATCACGCAAAAATTCTGCTCAGGTGGTCTGAAACCTTATGCAAACCATTAGCACATCCTAATGAATTCCTAAACTCTCAACACTTGATACTTTAGATCTCCCAATACATTTAGAAAAAATAGATATTCTACTAGCAAATGTCTACAACAAGAGGCAGAACAATATTTAGGCAATTATATGGAGGGTTTATGAAGGTAACCATACGATTTGAGGAGGTAAGGTTTGGAAGCACATATGATGCATGTGTCTTGAAAACACTCCTAAAGTTTGTTTCAGACAAGGTGGTTAATTATTAAAACAGAACAAGTGTTGTTTGCTTATTCTGCACACTTATGTTAAATCATAAACTAGGCACTATTTAAAATGTTCTATGTTGACAAGAATGGAGAAAATATGTACACAGCCTTTAAAATATGCGTGTAGTCACCACAAACAGCCAACTGTTTCCTGTTTATGACAAAGGAGTAAATAATCCATTGATCTGGCAGCAGGGCACCTGCTTTGCAGCCGACTCCGTATCAGTAGTCCCTGAACCCTCATTATTTTTCCTCAATTAAAGTTCATAGTCTCGGAAAGTCTGTGCTGAGCAGATGTACAACTGTTCTTGACGACGGAACACAGAAGAATCACAAATTTAGAAAACTACTGCCATTTCATAAACCCCAGAATCACATCATTTGTTGTGGGTAAGAAACATTACAAACAATATGTCTCTTTTATAGGCTGCTAAGCCTGCACATTACAGAAAAGAATATTAAAGTTCAAAAACTGTCACATGAGCAGTACATTATGAATACAGTAATGCATTTTTTTATGATTCAAATAATGGTTACTGAAATGAAAAAAAATAAAATCTTCAGTGGGTGATAATGTAAAAATTGTGACTGAGAATTAGACAAAATTGGAAATACGAGCAAAACCACACACAAAGTAATGATCTGTAGAGAACTACAAAATGCAATAACAAATGTATTTCAGAAATATGGATTCCACTAATGCTAGTTTTATTTTCATCTTCTGCATAATTCTGAAACCTATGAGCACTGATCATTAAGGCAAACCATTTAAATAAAAATGCGTGAGACTCCAGCGTCAAATATAACTGATAGACACTCTGCTGAAGAACTTTAAAAAAAAAAAAAAAAAGAATCCACCTAAGGTCAAATAGCGCAGCATCATCCATTTAAAAAGCTACATAAATATTGCCTCCATCGTTCAAAAACCTTTGGTGCTTAAGAAAATGAGGAAAGGAAGTTAAACAGTCTGAGACATGCTCATTTCCATTTTATTTTTAAAATGTCATCTCAATTTGACGTTGACAAACATTTTGCAGTAAATAAGATGAAGTTCCTATACTGCATTTTCTGGTCCTTCTTTCCCTCAGCATAATTCTGAATCCACAGTATGTGCTCCACAGACGGTAGCAGATTGTGAGTGAGTCTTGGGGTCAGAGTATATGCTTAAAGCATCAATGGCTACACCTGTCATTTTAGTTTTCTGGGGAAGAATGTGGTATTGTTTAACCCTGCTTGCCACCACCATGAAGGTTGACTACAACCACCCATTACCAGACATATTTTAACAATATTTTAACTTCTAGTCTCTTCTATCATTATTTAAATATTTGAGACATATAATTTTCCCCCCTGGCCATGCAAACTTCTGCAATCCATTCTGGTTTCATAAATCAGGCTCGTACTTTTCAGCATTAGTAAAAATATTTAATATCTGCAAAGTCTAATTATTGGTAGGGAAACAATTTCTATCATCACCCTTCCCTTATTAACACCTGGCAAGCATAGATAATACTTTGAAGAAATTATCAAATCTGATTGGAAAATCTACCTGGTATTGCACTTAAAAGTCTGCAAGCTGAACAGATAATTCAGTTATTATAGGGCCTTGCTGAGAATACAGACACCGTCAGACAAAGGCTAGTGTTGAAATATCCAGGGTGGCCAAAGCTTTCTTTAGCTTTGTTCCAGGATAAGCCTGTCTTTATGAAAATCCTTTTTGTATATTTCCCCCAAACTGTATTTCCTACATTTACATTTAAAATGTCATAGTGCTTCTAAGATACATTTCACCAATTTCCCTCTTGGCAAAATTGGCTGTGCTCTGCCAATGTTGTTTCTCTGAATCCAGGAAATTATGAGCACTACTCCTGCTCATTGCAGCCTTAAGAAAACAGTTCAAAGTGTGGCAACCAAAGACACATCATCCAAATCCACAGACAGCATGCAGTCCCCAATATCTCAAGCACCCCAATAAAACGGTGACATACAGAAATGGTTTCCTAACAGTTTAGAAATTTTAAACTTTTTTCCTATTAGGTCTCTAATTTCATTTTCCTTGAATAATTTTGAAGTAAAATGTAGAATATAGTTTTACATTCTAATTATAAAATTTAAAAAGCTTCTTTTTGTTTTTTAAAGGATTTCTTCAAATAATTAACTTAGTAAAGCAATTTAATTGGATACAGTACCTATACAATTAATTAAAATGATATCCTTGGAGATGGCAAGGGGTTTGAGAGAGCCAAGTATGCATGGGTATATAACAAAAAGATCTTTGGAATCTTTGAAGGTAAAGAAATTGCTTAACCTCCTTGAGATTTTGTTTTTGAATTTGTAAAATGTGGATAATTCAGTCCATAGGGTTTTTTAAAAAAAATTATTTGAAATAACATATAAAGTCATATCACGTAGTAGGCACTCAATAAACAACATATAAAGTCATATCACATAGTAGGCACTCAATAAATATTAATCCCACATTTCTGTTCTGCCCTTAAAAAGACATTACCAAATACAAATTTCTCATTCTTTTTTTCTTTTGTCATTAACATTCATTCCTATGGCCCAGGAGATATTGTGTATGTTCACAATTCCATATTATTCACCCTCACATATTATTTTGCCCAAATTCGCAACACTTCTATAACCAGCATTGTTTCTTGCCTGACAATAGCATGTTACCAGAAAAATTCCTCTCTGCCTTCCTTTCTCCTCCACTCTTGTTTCTATGACCTAATGGTCCTTTGGAAAGGTTTGGACAGGATTCCTCTCAAAGAACTCTCATCCTGGAAAAACAACATGACCCGGATATACTGTGAGTGTCCTATAAGGAATCCAGGTGGCTAGTACTTCTCAAAGGAAAAGAATTTAAGGTATATCAGAGCCACAAAAGGAAATAATACAAGCTTCAAAGAAATGATTTTCTCTTTTGCCCTCAAATATTTGATTGAAAAGGCAGGGGCTATTTATTAGACTTGCTGTTTAAAGAAATTTTCTTCTGCTTTCACAGCATGCCAGGGATTCTTGTTTCATTTTAAATCTTCTATCATTTTCTTAGAGTGCCTTAGAGACCAGTAATTTTACCACATACACATTACACAGATTTATGGAGACTTGTTTTCTTCTCTAAACATTTTTAGACAAAGGAATTTTAATAGACTCTTTCAAAATCCCAAAATATTTCTGTTTTGCACTTCAGTTTTACTTTCTATAATTTTATTCTTCTCCTTTTTACTATCTCCACTGAAACTAATTTATACTGGAAAGGTGGCCAAAAGAAAATCTTTCAACAGAGAATCTTTCTGGTGTCTCAGTATTGTCCCCTGTGGTCTGGATGAAGCCAGTGCATCTCAGTCCTGGTCGTGAGGACACCTTAGCTCCTATCTATGGTAAGATTCTCAGTTTTCTAAGTGAGTTGAAGGTAAAAAAAATATGTTCACCTTTTAATCACTGGCTCCTTCGAAGATGAAATTTTTGAAATCTTTGGAAACTCGTTTAACTCTGTTGAATTATTCCTAAAGGCAAATCTGCAACTATGTCAACACATTATATTCTATCAGCTAGAGCGCAAAGTGGTCATGTGAATTTAATGCAGAGAAAGTGGTGCTATCATTTTAGTACTTCAAATCAATCAAGAATTTCAAATTACATTAAAAGGAAAAAATTGTTTCCAGAGATCTTTTAATTGGGAAACTTTGTTGTTAGTGTGAACCAGATAACCCACTAACAAACAAATCCCACTAATTTACCTTTCGAAGCACCTTCAAGATCTTATGCCTGCTGGTTAAAAGAAAATAATAAAAATTAAAAAAAAAAAAACTAAGCAAAACAACCTAGCATATCATACTGCTTAAGGCTCTTAGTTTTAGATTCAGAGAATGCAAATACTATATATCATTGATCCAGTTATGCTTTGCTAATGCTTAAAAAAATCAAGATCACACATTAGAGAATGTAGTTACATTCTAAACCTTAGACTAATATTTAATCAACAGACCCAGTGCTTATTTTCTTTCAGATTTAAAATTAGTTTGGCCTAGTGTCTTCAATTATAATGACCACTATATTTTAAAACTATTTATTATTGGCTATTTCTGCAATGATTACAAATAATTATCAGAAAAAATTACCTAAACTGCATAAATAGCATATAAACATCATTGTAGTAACAACAAAGGATAAAGATCATTTATCCTTCTCAACTTTTACAGTTTGTTGATGTTGGTTCTACTTTGCTATCCCAATAGATTTATATTAAATTATAGGAGATAGTTTTATATAAGGTTAGTGAGAGCATCACTAAGTTATTGTGTTAGTACATTATAGTCAACAATGGAAAAAATCTGTCTATATAACATACACTGAGGTAAACTAAGCAAGTTCATTGCCACTTAAACTTGCCAACTGCTAAAGGAAGAGCTCAACCACAAAATATTAAAGCATACCATAAATGTGTGAATACATGAATTGGTTCCACTTTAAAAATTCCATTTGCTACCAGGCAATACTAATGCATCCGGTGAGAGGTTTCAGGATTTCTTCAGAATCACTTCCTTTTCACCAGTGTTACCACACTAGTATATTTAACAGAGACATTTACATGCTTTGCATTTTAAGTGCCTCTAAAATCCAAGCACAGAGCCTGCACATTTCCGCCGCACCATCAGATGTAATGAGTTATGGTACTATCGGCATGTTGATAAGCTATAGCCCAAAGAAGAACAAGAAGGAAGTATAAAAAATATGGCCAGAGGATGGGATAAAATTATCAGCTAGTGTGTTTTCCTGTTTGGTTTTAATCTACATTTAATTAAATTCTTATCTTCTGTGTACTTATGGTCGCATTTGAATGGCGAGACTGCATTCATTATGAATGGTAAAACTTAACTCAGAGAACATTACATGTGGCTTCTTTAAAAAAGAGAAGAAGAAAAATGCCGTCTTTATTCTTTACACTCAGGTCCTATGAAAGGAAACCAAACTCTCAGGTCAAGTGGTGTAGCACTTAACCTTTGGGTTAACTGATTCGGAAATTTGGACTTAAGTAAATTTTAATGCCATTTTTAATTTTTACAATTTGGAAATGTTATTATCAAATTTTGAGCCTGAACAGAGCTGGCAAAGGAAGCAGTGAAGTGCATTAAGGAAATGCCTTCTTCATTCTTAAAAATAGAGATGATAACAGGAAGTTTTTATTAGTACTGCAAAATGTGTGCATTAGTCTGCATCCTTAATTATTAAAACCATTACATTTCCTTGTCTTTATATGCTGAAATTAAAAAAGTCTTAATTGCTATTAAATTTTTTTCCTGTGTCACAGACTCTTTGAATTCATTCAAGCATCCATTTATTCCACAGAAAAATAAAATGTTTTGAACATAGCATCACTTAATATGCCTACTAGTTGTTTCCTAACACTTTTTAGTTCTGTTCCAGGAATGGCAGGGCAAACTGAGGATGTCCTCCAAGTGCTATCTGATCCTGCAATTACATGCATGGTTTCCTCGAGTCAACTTAAACATTGTGTCAGCCTTAACAAAGGGAACGGAGGCAACTGCTTTTGATTTATGCTTGAACATTTATTGCTGAAGAATAAAGGTTTTGATAGAATTTGCTTTCCCCACTGATCAGAATTCACCGAAAGCAAGAATGAGAAACTCCTGGTTACATAACATTGTTCATACACACATGCATAGACACACACACACACACACACACACATATATATATATATATCTTAAGGAAATAAATATTATTCTGTCACATATTTGCATAACTTCCTAAAAGCAACAATTTATGACTAGTAGTTTAATCCTAACAAAGTAAGCACATTAAAAATAAGCATTTGATACTGCCCTGGTATTTTATTCAGTGGGAAGCACTAAGCAGCAAAAAAATAACATTTCGATTCAAGCATACAATTTTAGATAGTTACAATTAAATAATGGCAGCTAGCAATGATCGATTTCCCACCAAGTATTCCTAGAATAAATATATGGTGAGTAGCATCATTCTACCATGACTCAGCTTTGTTTTGAAAGGAGCTGCAAAGTTTCTAAGTTGGTCAGAATGCCTATCTAATTCACTAGAGACTATAACTTATTTTTTGTAATGAGGTACAAAGACCTTCCTCTGAAAAGCCACGGACAAGTCATTTTCCCAGAGACTCAAAAGGGGAGAAATGGTATCTTCAGTATATATCTCTTAGACTTCAAAAGTTTCTTTTTAAAATAACCAGTTATTTAAGTAGGCATTTATCCAATTCAGTAGGCAAATTTACCATTCTTCTGTGCATAGGTGGACACTAAAAACACAGCTGGGATGGATTTTAAAAACTAGTGATAATTCTACAACATTAAAGCATTTTTTTCCCCAAAACGAAACTTCTTAATTCTCAGAAGCTAAGCAAGCTAAATATTCCTAACTAATGACAAATCTGGAAGAATAAAGTGTCTTAGTTTTTGCTAATAATTGTTTTTTATTTGACAGGTAGAGTTATAGACAGTGAGAGAGAGAGGCAGAGAGAAAGGTCTTCCTTCCTCTGGTTCACTCCCTAAATGGCCGCCATGGCAGGTGCTATGCCGATGCGCAGCCAGGAGCCAGGTGCTTCTTCCTGGTCTCCCACGCGGGTGCAGGGGCCCAAGCACTTGGGCCATCCTCCACTGTACTCCCGGGCTACAGCAGAGAGCTGGCCTGGAAGAGGAGCAACCGGGACTAGAACCCAGCATCCATATGGGATGCCGGCGCCGCAGGCGGAGGATTAACCAAGTGTACCACGGCGCCAGCCCTTTTAATAATGCTTTACTTTAACATGTAATACATGGGTTAAAGATAAGAGGGGTAACTTGTTTCGCTTTATTTTTTAAAGAAATACGTTTATAAGTATAGTTACATTTATTTTTAAGATTGTTTTACTTAAAGGTAGAGTGACAGAGATAGAGATAGAAATAGAGAGATAGAGAGAGAGAGAAGGAGATAGATAATATCTTCTATTTTCTGATTCACTCTCCAAATACCTGGAACAGCTAGAGCTGAGCCAGGCCAAATTTAGCAGTCCCCAACTCTATCAGTCCCCCATGTACCCAAGTACCTGGGTCGTCATCTGCTTCATTCCAGGTACATTAGTAGAAAGTTGAGATTGGAAATGGAACTTGGACATGATTTCAGATACTCCGATATGGGATGTTAGCATCGAAAGCTTAAGCTGCTGTAGACACAATGCCTACCCCACAAGACTTTTTACTTCGGAAAATCCATATATGAATGATGTCTTTGCACATATACTAACAAGATGTTCCTTGTTTGGCCTTTATTGGAGGAATTGAAAGCTTAAGATTATTCAATTCAACAAATATTAAACAATTTATTATTAGGCAGTTACAAGGAGGCACTGGTTCAATAAGACAACAAAGGCTTTACACAGAAATATACCATAGAAAGCCAACCACTATAAATTAGCTCGTTAAGGGTAAAAACTGAGGAGTTAAGGTGGGAAAGATCTGATATCAAAGTTGGATATTAAAAGAAGAGCTAGAGCTTGTGAGGAGCACAATTCTGTAGATGTGTAAAAATTAACATATGCCAAACCCTTACTGCTCTCTCAACATCACTGAAGGACTGGGATTTACCATGACAAGACTTGCAAAAGAAGAGGGGCAAATAATTTCAATATGAAGTTGTCAGATCACAAGGATAAAAAGGTTTGTGTATAATAATATGGTCCAGGCTGCCGCCAAATCATGCCTGTGCCCTGAATCAAGCTGCATTAGCCTTCTTTAAAATTTTTAAAATGTATCACTCATTTCCCTGCCACAGAACTTCTGTGCGAGAAAACTCCATAAGACTGTGTGGATTAAAGACTTAAATCTGGGCCCACACCGTGGCTCACTAGGCTAATCCTCCACCTTGCGGCAATTGTGATCAATTTCAGTTCACAACTGATCACATTGATAGGTCTAAGAGTCAAAGGGATCACACAAACAAGACTAGTGTCTCCTAATACTAACTGATTGAATCAAAAAGGGAGAGAATGATCCATCACAGGAAGCGGGATACACAGCAGACTCAGAGAATGACAGATGTCCTAAATAGCACTCTGGCCTCAGAATCAGCCCTTAAGTCATTCGGATATGGCTGAAGAGCCCATGAGAGTATTTTAGGCATGGAAAACCAAGACACTCTGGCAAAAAAACAAAAAAAAAAAACAAAAAACAAAAAAAACAAAAAAAAAAACACAACACCTACATGAAAGATCTCTGCGAGTGAGATCCCAGTGGAAAGAACAGGGCCATCAAATAAGGAGGTACCTGTCTCTGAAGGAAGGAGAGAACTTCCACTTTGACTATGGCCTTGTCTAAATAAGATCAAAGTTGGCGAATTCAACAGGCTTCCATAACCTTGGCAACTCATGACTAGAGCCTAGGGAGATTATTGACACCATAAACAAGAGTGTCAATTTGTTAAGTCAACAACAGGAGTCACTGTGTATTTACTTCTCATGTGGGATCTGTCCTTAATGTGTTGTCCAATGTGAAGGAATGCTATAACTAGTACTGAAACAGTATTTTACACTTTGTGTTTCTGTGTGGGTACAAACTGATGAAATCTTTACTTAATATATACTAAATGGATCTTGTGTATATAAAGAGAATTGAAAATGCATCTTGATGTGAATGGAATGGGAGAGGGAGTGGGAGATGGGAGGGGTGTGAGTGGGAGGGAAATTATGGGGGGGGAGCCATTGTAATCCATTAACTGTACTTTGGAAATTTATATTTACTAAATAAAAAAAATAAAAAAAAGAAAACTCCATAATACTCCAGCCCACATCCTATCTAAGTTCATCATTCAAATTCAGCTCATGTAAGTGTCATTTCTTCAAGAAAGCATTCCCTATCTGCCCCCTCCAACACACACATACACCCAGGCACACACAAACTCATACCTATTCTGGATGTATTTACCTGGTTATATGCCATTAAAGAACCATGCTATTTTCTATAGTGGACCTCTCTCAGTCCATGACTATACACTCATTAGTCTCTGTCCTTCTGACTAGACTGTAACTTCCATGAGCAAATGAACCTACTCTATTTTGGGTTCCTATTACATTCTCAGTATCTAGGTCAAGTGTAACACCAAAGAGTTCAATGTATACAAGACTGCAAGCATGAGGCTTTCTGATCACCTTTGTAGGTTCGTAGTACTGGGAATATGATGGACTATGGCAAGAAGTGCTGCTTATCTGATACCATTGCAAATGGTTAGGCATACTGTGTGAACCATGCATTTCCCATTGAGGAGCACACACTTCCACAGTAAGTAAAGGGGATAGGGAGCCAAGAGCTGCAGGAACCAAGTGTTTCTCTGTGTACCCCAGCTTCCCTCTCTAGGCAGGTTAGAAAATAAAGCAAGACCAATACTACAACAGCACTCATATTTGCATGTCTATGAGACACATAGCTATGATGCTTTTAAGATCTGGGGTTTGCTTGATCTGACTTAAAATGATCTCATACATTGAAGAATAAATAAGTCCACAAGCCCTTTCAGTAATAACTCAAATATTTATTATTGTTATTTTTCATAGCTGCCCTTCAGAAAAATATACTTTAAACCACATAGAGAGTGGTAAGAGTAATCTGTGAATAGATAAAACTTTGAGCTGATGGAAGAAAATGTGTTTTTGAGGATTGTGTGCATTAAATATACATGCTCAAAAGAGGCCAGTATAAAATGTTCTTTCTCATTTAATAGCTGAAGGAAAAGTAAATGAAAGGAAGCGGGGTGGTTGTGAGTCTCTCTCCAAAGAGTTGGGATAGAAAGCATGGGAATTGAAGAACAGAAGACACACGGGGTTTGGTTCATCAAGGGGTAATCTGACAAAGGGAGTACAGAGGATCCCAGGTATCTCTATGTTTCAGATAAGACTCCCCAATGCTCCCTGACTTCCATATCATCCTTAGAATAGTGAAGCAACCAGGATCTTGCATGTAACTGGCTAGCCCCACTCTGTTTGCCACTGACACTCAGTCTCAACACCATTCCCCAAGTTCTGAGACAATCAGAAACAACTTATTATGAGGTTTATCTCTGGAGTTTTTTCAGTCACTCATTCCTAGACGGTCACGACTCACATGACCCTTATCCCCAGTCTACTCTCATACAATTCTGACCATCTCCTCCTACCATCCCTTACCAGTCCCCAAAACCCTGTGGCTTGTAGTGAAGGGAAGTTACAAGCAAATCTTACATACCTTGAACCTCTTCTATGAACAATTACTTTATCTCCTTGCTCTTGCCCTGTATTGCAGAAGCAGAAAGATGACCATAAGATCTCACATTTCCTTGACCTCTTCTCATCCAATGATCTTGCTATCTACCCTGCCTGCAACAACTCACTTATTTGGCCTTTTTATTGCCAAAATGTTTGGCCCCATCCTGTATAGTTTCCACATCTGAGCATCCTACTCTCAAAATTTAGCTCCTGTTGTTCTAATTCACTCTTTCTAGAATGTTCACTCCAAAATTATTTAACTCCACTGGAACCTAAATCCAATGCTGCCACCTTTTCTCCATGGTTCTTCCTCCATTCATACTCCTCCTTCCCTCTTTATCCAGCTTAAACACTGTATCCCTCATCATCATCCCTTCCTTGCAAGTATTCTCAACTCCCTACACTCTTCCTTGCTTTATTCACTTTGGCAAAATCCCAACCCTGTTCACTCCAACATTCTACCTATCCTGCCTTTATACCTAGCAGAAAACTGGCTGGGGGAAAAAAACAGTTTTTGACTTAATTTAAATTTGTGATCAGTAACATCAAATATGTCAGCACTGTTTCCAAGAATCAATTATTTCTCTAGTCCATTCATTCTCCAGCAGAAAATCGCCCATCCATTCTCTCTCAACTGTGCTTCCTCATTCAGTAAGAAAATTGTAATAATCAGAAGAGAATTTAGTTTCCACCTCCACATCAATGCAACTCTTTGCCCCTGTGGCCATGCACTCTGCCTTCACACCTACTATTATGGAATGCCAACCATGCTTTTATTGAAGGCTAAGTCACACACCTTGGTGGCAGGTGCCCTCTCTCATTTATGCAAATATCAATTTTTCAGTCTCCCCTGGATTATTCCCAACATCACAACAATATACAATGTTTCTTGATTGTAAAGGATAACAATGACAAAATAAAAACCCTTCAGCTTTCATTTATGTGATTCATTGAAAGGAAACTTGCTGAAATGTGTGGATATTTCTGCTTTTATCTCCCAGTCAGATTTTTAAATAGGTACTCACTCCTATAGTCATAAAAAACTGATGGTGTCAGTGCCACCAACAATGTTAATAAATCTGAATCATTTCTTGGATCTTGCCTTGCTAAAGTACCAGCAACATTTAGCATGGTTTTTCCTTGGACCACTTCCTTCCTTTGGCTTCTTCTAGGCTCACTCTCCTGGTGTTCTTCTTACATCTTGGCTGTTCCTTCTCCATTTCCTTTGCTCTGTTGTCTGGCTTCTTACACTCTCTTCCTCTTTTATTCTGCCTAGACACTCTGGACTACCTTGTAATTTATAGAATTTCCCAGCATGTCCATGTCTCTACCTGGACATGCTTGCCCAAGATAAATACATAGCTAGTTCCTTTATGTCATTTAGGATTTCTCAAATATCCCCTTTCAACTCAGGTCTTCCCTCCCAACCCTATATTTTATTATAATCCTACTTTCTGCTTTAATTTTTCTTTCCATCTTACTTTTCTCCATAACATTTTTATCTACTTAACTAAATACACATTTTATACATTTATTTGTCACCTGCTCTTGGGATATAAGAGAAGTTAAGTCCAGCATACTACTTGATGCCTCAGGAAAAGCCTGCCCTTTAGTATGTGCAACAACTATTTATCAAGTAAATAAATAAATAGAACAACACTTTAGCTTTTTTACTATATGTTTATGCTCTATAATATTAGAAAATCAAAATTTTGTATTTTCCATGACTCTAAAATAATTATTTTTATATATTATTATACTGGAGTTCTCGTGGTATTTTAGAAATATAAAATTGCAAACCCATAATAAAGCTCATAAAGCTAATTTTACTACTTTTACAACATTATTTGGCTTTAGTATGTATTTTTATGCAATGAAAATAATTCGCCATCATCTTTTTATTGCTTTACAATTCACATTGCATGAGAAAAACACTACAATGTACAATGTTAGTATTAACAAATGTCTCTCATATGAACACTGACCAATGCTTTTTGTTTGTGTCTTCTCCATCTATGTTTTGTCCTTTGTGGGAGAGAGGAAAGAGGGTGATAAATGTGCTTCTGAAATATTTTTTCTGATGGAAGAGATTTCTATGAGGCAAATGGATTTAAGTGTGTAATAGTTACTATTTTTTAATCAAGCTTTGACTATCTGTGAAGTCCGTAATAAAACTGAGAAGCAAATAAAGATAGGATTTGGGTGGATTTCCTTGTCTTCAGGATCAATTATTTTGCCTTAAGTCTATTAGCTTAACTGTGCCAGTATTTTTTTAAATATTTTATTTACTTATTCATTTGAGAGGTAGACATAGACCTTCCATCCACTAGTTCATTCCCCAAATGACCGTAACTGCAGGAGTCAAATTGCTTCCGGGTCTCCCATGCAGGTGCAGGGGCCCTAACACTTGGGCTATCTTCTGCTGCTTTCCCAAGCCATAAGCAGAACGCTAGATTGGAAGAGGAGCAGCTGGGACACAAACCAGGGCCTGTATGAGATGCTGGCACTGCAGGAGGTAGCTTAGGCCACTATGCCACGGCACCAGCCCCAACTGTGCCAGTATTAAGGAACATTTTCAAGTCATTTAAAGCCCAAGACAAAACTCTCTTGGGGGTATAGTGAGGATACAGGGAAGAGGAAAATGGGTCATATGTAGATAAAATTCTGGAGAAGGACACAAATTTCAACCTTCTCCAAAACAGCTCTGAAAGGATGACATCAGTTATTGGTACCGGCAATGCGTTCCTTAAAATTGTCTACTGTTTTTTGCATCAACCTCTAACTTACCATTTCTGAAACATTCCAAGAAGACTTGAAAAAAAAATTGTTAAAAACAAATCTGCCCAGAAGCCCAGGAAACATTCTTAAGTGTTTCTACTGTTTGTATATAGTATATAGAAAATGCATTTACTGTTTGTACAAGAGTAAGAAAAGGTATGGACATGAAGGACAGCTGAAGCTGTACTCTCAGGAGAAAAAGTAAAATTTATACATGCTGTGTATATTCCTAAGGAACAAATTCTACAGTTAGGAATGTATTTATATACCACTCCCTATAAGCACAAATGTTCATAAATACAATCCCAGTAGATAAGAACAACTGAGCAGAATTATGGAATATTAAGAATAATAGAAAAAACTAAGTACTTCATATGATTCCTGTACTGTATACAGTTTGCATCAAGCAATTGATCAGAAAAAATTAAAAGTACTATACTTCATGTACTTGCTATTGCGTGTGACAGAGTTGTTTGATATATATGAGTTAAAATCTTAAAAATCAAAAGTTCTTACTTGACTATTCTTCAACAGAACTCTTGCTGGAGCATAAATACAAAATATTTGCTATCTCCCTCCCTCCATGACCTTAAACAGAGAGATCCAAAAACAGAAAGTCATTCAAATATGCATTGGATTGCAAAGGTGTTCTCAGGAGTACTAAGATAGTCACCATATTCCTTAAGGATTTGATTCTTAGGTTTTATATTTTAGTTGTTTTTTTTTTTTTTTTTTTTTTTTTTTTTTTTTTTTTTTTTGGCTGCCCTCTTCCTATTGTTGCCCCAGTGTCTGCTGCCAAGAAGCACTTTAGTGTCTAACCCAGTGTGCTTTGAGACGCCAACCAATCCACCTGTACAGACTGGGCCTAATTTAACAAGGAGTAGGTAACTGGGTTCTGAGTGAAGACCTGAAGGACTCTTGTGACAGTGAAATGTGAAGATTAAAACGTACTGCCTCTTGTGGTATCTAATCTAGTCGTAGTTTAAGTCAGAATTTATGCTTGCATCTGTTGAAATGTACACATACATTTAAACTTAATTGCTTTCTGTTTGTTTTTCTTCATCTTTCTGGTTCTTGGCTATGTTCTGGAACACAGCAAAACTGTATATATACAAGAAATATTATGGCCATTTTGCTGGCAAGATAACACACTTTGTAAGAAATGATAAACATGTAAAGCTATGTGGAGGGGTGAGCATTTGGACACATAGTTAAGATATCTGTAGAGCGTATCAGAGGGCCTGGGTGTGAGTGCCAGCTCTGCTCCCAGGTGCAGGTTGCTGCTAATGCAGACTCTGGGAGGCAGCAGTGATGGCTCAAGCAGTTTCGTCCTTGACATTCATGTGGGACTCTGGATTCTGTTTCTGGCTCCTGGCTTTGGACTCAGACCAGTCCCATCACATGCGTTTGGGGTGAACCACTGGATGAGAGATCTTTCTCTGTGTCTGTCTCTTTCTCTGCCTCTTCAATGAACAAATAAATAAAAGTTATGTGGAGGGTTTTCAGTTCAGGCAGGTCAAGGGTCAAGTTTCTTCAGTGGTCCCACATTCAAGTTTATGTGACACCAACTCTATCATACTGTTCAAGTTCAACCCCAACAAGACAAAAATTAAAATCATACATCTGAGATGCACAGGCAGGGAGGCAGGTACCCCGGGACTATCTCCATAAAAGGTTGGTGATGACACGGCCAAGGTAATGGGTGACTTCAAGTGTGCAAGATTGACAATGAGACAATAATCAGAACAGGCCCAACTGAGGTGACACTTTTGGTCTTTTCCCTGGTGGTAACCAAAGCCCCCAAGGAATGACCGACAAACTAAAAGAAGCAGAAAAACACTGATTACAGTGACAACAGCACTTTGAAACAGACGGTCAACACTACATTTTAGATAGTATACTCACCATTAGCCCAAGACCTCTGTGGAACTGTTAAAGACATTGAGAACTTCCCAGTCTGTGGGCCCCAATGTAGATGTCTGTCATTCTCATTACATCGTCAGGGACATCAGTGGTATAGGGGGGTACTGGCTAGTTAATAACTACAAATGAATTTCAGTAAAGGATCACTTCAAATCTAAAATGATAATTGCATGAAGGTTATCTTCTCTTGATAAAACATGTAATTTGACAGGGAATATTCTCAAATTTGGTTCAAGACTGCCTTGAACACAAATCCCATCTTTCCCAGGTCTGACATTTTGAATCTAAAAAGGACACACAGAGACTTCCATAGGTCAATGAGCACATTGGTTTTATATCCAAAACCATGTGTGCCTATGCGTGAGAATGAAGAATTACATGTGGAAAAATTTTTGTAATAATTAATTACTAAATTCAGACAATTAATAAGTTGATAAAATAGTGGCTATTACATTAGTTTATTGGTCAATATGAAGAGCAACTGCTACTTAATGTGGTATTAATTAAAATATCAGAGATATTATTTATAGAACAAATTCGTGCAAGATCTTGAATTAGTAGAAAAACAATTTTCATATAGAGAATCCCAAATCAAATATTCGGATAGTAAGACGTTTTCTAAAAATTACAATATTCTTACAGAATATTCTTCTATTTGTCCCCAATCATTGGTAAACCTAATAGACAACCCAAGCATCAATAAATCCTCAAGTGTTTATTAATTTCTTATTCTGCTTCTAGGGTCTCTGTGTGGAAGTGATAATATGACTTGTGGATTTGTCTGAGCAATGATCAATATGCTTGATGTTCTGTTCCACAGCATGGAAGAAATGAAAGTAATAAATGTAAACTGCTTCCCCTACATTTTAACTGTTGAAAAATAATTATTTCATCTGCTTATTTTTTTTAAGACTGCCAAACTGGCTCCTTCAGAATGCATTATCCAATGGGGATGGTGTTAGTCAAGTGCATTAACCTACCCTGAGGTTTTTCAGAGGCAGACGGTCAAGAGCGTTTATATGAAATATATATTAAATTGGCAGATATCTGTAAATGTCTAAATAGTGAAGATACACCAGAAATTTCTAGAGTTATTTTTTACTCTTTGTTATGTTCCTTTGATGGCTTCTGTATTTATGGGCTCCCAATTAATCTCATAGATGTATTGGAACCTGCAATGAAATTTGACTTCAACTTTAGTTCACTACAATTTTAGCCAGGATGGCACATAACAAATTTCACTAGATTAGAGGGGGAAAAATCAATACTGAAAATCAGGTAGATGTTTAAACATTAAAACTTAATATCTTAATACAATATAAATCCAAGTGACATCTCATCTTTAATGGTTTATCAATACTGAATTACTTTTGTTCACAAGTCATCTGTACAAGAGTTTACAGAGATATTTAAGAAGCAGATGACGGAGGCACCAGCTTGCTTCTCTTGACGGCCCCTTGAGAAGTGTTAGCCCAGCTTGCTGCATGCTGCTGGTCTATCTACTGGATAGCAGAGCCAAGGAAATACAATGTGGAGTCATGCAATACATGGAGCAGCAAAAAATTCTTGCTTCCTGCCGAAACAGCTTAAAATTCACATACATTTCTACCCATCAAGAAGTTTGGATGACTTAAGAATGACTCAAAATGTGTGTGTATACATATATATATGATAAATATGATAAAACAAAAATGTGTATATATATATATACACATATATATATGATAAAACCATCACCAAATCTCTTTAAAATGTACCTCTTGATAATAAATTATTATGAAATATATATTTAAAAAATCTATTTCTATAATATTTCCTGCTAGTTGGAAATGTTCTAAAAAACAGCCAATATTAGCCGGCGCCGCGGCTCACTAGGCTAATCCTCCGCCTAGCGGTGCCGGCACACCGGGTTCTAGTCCCGGTCGGGGCTCCGGATTCTGTCCCGGTTGCCCCTCTTCCAGGCCAGCCCTCTGCTGTGGCCAGGGAGTGCAGTGGAGGATGGCCCAAGTGCTTGGGCCCTGCACCCCATGGGAGACCAGGAAAAGCACCTGGCTCCTGGCTCCTGCCATCGGATCAGCGCGGTGCGCCGGCCACAGCGCGCTGGCCACAGCGCGCCGGCCACGGCAGCCATTGGAGGGTGAACCAACGGCAAAAGGAAGACCTTTCTCTCTGTCTCTCTCTCTCACTGTCCACTCTGCCTGTCAAAAAAAAAAAAAAAAAAAAAAAAAAACAGCCAATATTTTATACATATAGTATCTTATCTGATTTAAGTAGGCATTTTAAAAACCATTGTTATGTTGAGAAGGAAATGACTTTTAAAATTAAATTATTTGGAAAAAAAAGCCATCTGTAAATAGAGAAAATCTGATTCAAGAACCCTTAAAAATTAAAAATACAAACCAAATAAACCATAAATTTTAACAGGTCAAGTATAAAATACAATATAATGAGATTTTTATAATTGGTGGTGGATAGTTCCTCATCTAAAGGCAAGACTGTGCCATTTCCTTCAGAGACAAAACAAAGTTTCATCAAACACTGCAAAGAAATCAGACATTCTCTGTTCATTTTTTTCAGTTAGCAAGAAATTGCAAATCCTGAAGGAATATCTTTCTAAATATATAAATTTATAAGCCTCAGGTAAAAGGGGGCATTTTAAGACCTACTTATTGAATATGTAACAAAACATTCACAGAAACTCAAAAAAGAACTCTTAGGCTCCTTGCAGGCCTCAACT